>NC_071388.1:186773148-188040729 GCF_022682495.2 Desmodus rotundus
GAGAGAGCTCTGGGCGTGATTGGTCCCTCCTAACCAGGTGACCTCAGCACACGTTCCGGTTGGCTGATGCCATTCAGGACAACGGCTTTCAGTTAAGAGGCGGTTGCGGGAGGAGGAGGAGCTTCGGCTGCGCTCTCTTCCCGCAGTGGTTGTAGCTTTCAGCGCCTGTCTGGTCCCCACCCCTTTTAAATAAGTCGGGCTGGGCGCAGCCCTCGCAGACTAGGCAACTCCGGGGAGGCGGTAGCAGCGCTACAGCAAGGGGTGCGGCCGGGCCCGGAGCCCTGCCCGGGGCCCGGCAGCCCTGCGGGCGTGCGAACAGCGGGCGAGGCCGAGCCTGTTTGTGCGGCGCAGCCCCGGGGGCTGCCCGTGCCGGCCGCGCCATTGTTGGGGGAGGGGGCATTACCGAGCGCGGCGGAGTCGGAGGTGGGGGCAGGAGTCGGGGGTGAGCGAAAGCGGCAACAGAGGCGAAGAGTGTAGGCACCTCATGGGGAACACGCTGACCTGTTGCGTGAAGCCCAGTGCCAGCCCCAAGCTGAGCCGGCGCTCGGAGCCGACAGAGCCGGACTACGAGTCTGAGATCTATGAGGCGGCGGCTGGGGACGCGGTGGCAGTAGCACCTACGCCCGCTGCCCTGGACCCCGCGGAGTTGGATTTCGGAACCGGCGAGGGCCACCACCTGCAGCACATAAGCGACCGGGAGATGCCGGAAGGTAAGGAGGCGGCAGGAGACGGGAGGTCTCGGCAGTACCTCTGGCCTCCGCCGTCCCCAGGGTCCCCCGGGAGAGAGCCACCGCCTCGGGCTCCTTCCTGCCCGGAGCTGGCCTTCCCGGGGCTGGGCACCGGGGAGGAAGGCTGGCTCTGCCGGGCGTCCCCACCCCTTATTCTTTCCTTGTCCCGTCCGGCCAGTTTCTTTGCCTCTTCACTAACAAACGCTCAGTTCTTTCCCCTATCCCCATTTCTCAACCCAGCCTGAGACCCCTGCGCCTTGCCTGTTTTAGGCTCTATTTAGCGTCTGATGGGACGTTATAAAGACTTTGGGGTATATTGTCTCTGAAAACTTTAATACCCCAGCCTCGGAGTATTCATCGATCTCCCCATCTTTAACTATCCAGATGGTGCCTAAATGAAGGAGTCAGATAAGGGCCTGGTGGTACCCTTGCCTCCTACCCATTCGGGTAGTTGATACTGGGGATAACTCAGACACAAACGTTTTAGGATTTGTTATTTAAGTTCAAAATAGAGACTGGCATAGGAGAGTCTACATGGTGTTTTTAAGTAGGCAGTTTTCAGTTGGATAGAAGCTGCTTTATTCCGTCCGACTATAATTTGAACACAGAAGGAAAGAAAATGTGGGAGAGGGAACTTAAAATAACTGAACGACGTGAAATGTTACTGCCAGCGCTGCAGAGTATAGGTCCTGCCCCGCCCCCGGCAAAGGACAGTCCACAGAGTTCTGATTACTTTAAAATTCCCGCGTGGACACAAGTATGTCTTTTCTCACTTCAGTATCTTAACAGGCTTTGACTTTGCCTGTTCCAAAGGAGAGGTGGGGTGTTTCATGGGACTTGGTCAAAAGTTTCAAAAGAGAACACAAATATAAATTTAGACTTTAATTTGTAATTTAAAGGTTTGGGATCAAGATACCAGATCCTGCACAAGAATGTTTGTCTCCACGGCTCCCTCTCCTCCTTCTCCTCTTCCTCTCCCCTCCTGCCCATAGAATCCTGTTCAACTTTAAGAATGTTGAGTAAAAATTCTGAAGACCAAAAGGCTGGGAGGGGTGGAGGGGCCGGAGTGGGTGAGGGTGGGAGGGAACGGGAGAAGAAGAGGTGAAATGTTTGATTTAAAATAATTCTGAGTAGCAACTTGGCTAATGAAGACTGTTCTTTGAGTAGAAAACAACGTTTCATAAAGATATAGGCCCATTGGCCCATTTGTTTCATTAAAATGCCAGAGATTATTTCATTATTTCACAAAGAAAATAGTTGTTCTTATTCTGTTTAAACTTTCATGGAGCTCTTAATTTCTTTAAAAGTTAAAATAATTAAGCCTGTGGATTCTCCCAGATGGTGGACATGACTTTGTAACTGTGAAGTACTCCCTTTTCAGAATTTCAAATATCGTGAAACAAAGGAACAAATTATGTGAATTAATTGTACCTTTAAACATAAAGCAAGTAAGTACTTGTGAAAACTTCTGCTCTGCTTGGTGCTGTATGATAAACCTCTGAGTGATTTTACAAACCAGTTAGTAGATGGGTACTGGTGGATGAGAGACCAAAATAGGTCCTTTTAAGATTGACAACACATTTCCAGGTATATCTCAATTGGCCCTTCTAACTACAAATAAGGTCCATGTATGTTCTCCAAATAAGGTCCATGTATGTTCTCCCTATATTGCCAATGAAGAAACAGTGACTTAGAGAGCTGAAATGACTATAACGCAGCTACTGAACAGAAGAGACTGCCGTGGAGGTGATAGGTATGCCAAATTGAGTTCTCGTGGTGCTTACACTCTTTAGAATACAGTTTGTATTTTATAATTTCTCCATAAAGTGAGCCTCTTACTCCAGTGTTGATTATTTCCATTCAAAATTATTGTACACAACTCAGAAGCAACATTTACCTCTCCATCCTGTATTCTAAATTCCTTATGAAGAATAAGAATAAAAGTAGAAGTCATGAAATAGCATGAATCTACCAGGTAAACAAGTTGATATAATTTAAAGACTTTGTTCTGGTGACTTCAAAGTGAAGCCGAGAATGCCCTGGACAGAGGGACTTTCAGACCAGCTGGTAAGAGGGCAGGTAAAGTAACGAGGAGTGAGCATAGGACTGTGATAAGGAGTGTTAAATCAGAAGAGCTGAAAACATAGAGTTTGTGAGTAAAGAATTTAACTTTTTATATTTAACATGATAGTTAAAATTGCATTTCAGTTTATTTTTTAATTTTGTGGGGATTCAATAAAGTGATTCAAGAAACTCAGTTTCAACATGTGCTATAATTAAGTTTCCATAGAAACAGGTCAGAACCCCAAATGTAAAGTACCCCATGGAAAGTTTGCTTTTGATGTCTTTATTTCAGTCAATTTTATGTCAGTTTCCCTAGAAACTAAGAAATACCTACTTAGATGTAAAACATTTTGGCTTTTCTACAATGGAGAATTGATTTATTTGCTTAGTTACACAAAATCACACATGAATGATGCTCTGAAACAGAAAAACGTGATTTTTTCAAGTCATTTCGAAGAGATACTCCTAAGAACCTAGTATGGATTTCAGGTAGACTTAAAATTTTTCTACCACCTTGCCTTTATCTAACAGTATATCTAATATAACCAGTGGTAGTGTCAGTAACAACAACAAAAGAGACACTAAGGTTCTGTTATCCAGTTTTCTATTACTATCAACTTTTCATACAGCCTTTTATATTCTTACCTTATGAGCTTTGCTAATTTGTTGGCTAAAGGTGCTCTCTCCAGTGACCCCTTCCTTGCCCTTCCCCATGATAAGGGGGAATTGGCAATATTAGGTGGAAAAACCTCTGAGCAACAGACCTTTCCTCTTTCCAGTGGCTATTTTAAACCCTCTTGTCTTCTGTTTTGTTTGGGAGGGGGGTGTGACAGTATTAATAAGCATTTGAAGTCATTCACTTATGCTCAGAATATCCAGATCTTTCATTAATATTTTGATGTTGATTCTTCCTGAACCTTTTGTAAGCATATAAACATAATATTTTGTTATTCTACAAAAATGGTCACTCTTCATGTGCTGCTTTGTAACTTTTCGTTATAAAGAGAAGTCATGACATAAAGCTCCTGGAACTGTGCTTGTCACCTAGAGAGCTCTCCAGGATGTATTTTCATGCAACTGCGGGAGCTCTACTGCACACCTTTTGGTCACTGTCCAGTGTACCATCAGACGGTTGGAGCATGATGCGTTTACCCCACCCCTCGTGGTTGGTCATCTTTTAAAGTAAAACTGTACGTAATCCCATCCTAATGCCTTATCCTGGGGTCACAGATAAAAATGGATGCATTATACCTCCCTGTAGATTTCAGGTGGTACAATTTCTTATCAATTAGGATGTCATTTTGTAGTTAAGGTATTTTAACATTAAATGTTCTTAATCCCAAATTAAAGTCACCATTGGTTTCTCACTGGACACTTAGGTGTTAGTGGTTCTTGTGTCTTTAGTTCTGAATAGCTGCTATGGTAAGATCTGAAAGTAATGCTGATCTTAGATGATAAAAGAAAAGATAGCATGAGATGAAACCTTAGAAGATATAGAACAGTTGGAAGAAACTGAACTGGTTTTGGTGCACTGAAACTGTTAGATGTCTGTTGGGCGTCATTTCAGATGCTGGACAAACTGTGATATACCAGACAAAGCCTCTGCCCTAACTCAGGTCCTTATATTCTAGAGGAGCCTTGGGGAAGACGACTTAAGGACAAGAAAATCAGGATGCTGTGAGACAGCTGCTCTTCTTAAGTGACATTGAGAGGGAGCCATGTGAGGATGTGGGAGTGGAGACTTCCACGCAGAGTTCTTCAGGAATATGCCGAGAGCAGGCAAAGGACAGAAGGACATGGGGATGGCTTCAGCAGAGGGAAAGGGATGCCGGCAGCAATGTGGTGGATTAAGACCTTGTATGCCTAGTGCACCTTGACAAAAAATACGAATTTTAATGCAGTTGTAGTGGGAAACCATTGGAAGATTATATGCAGGGAAATGATGTCAATTTTAGAAAAGGGGCGGGGGCAGAGAAAGGGAGAGCTACTGTGTGAGAATAGGGTGGAAGCAGGGAGACCAGGTAAGAGCCAGCAGTGGCTTGAACAACAACAATAACAAAAAACAGTGAGGGCCTAAAGTAGGCTGACCTAAAGAAACGAAGTGAATCTGAAAGTAGTAACAAGGATATGAGTGGACAAGTCACAGAAAAAGGATTGCAAATTACATTTTAAAATATCTTCACATACAAGAAATGCAAGTAGAACTATCCTATAGTTTCTGTCCTATTGGAAGAATACCCATAAACTGGGCAATGCGTTCTTTGATAAGGCTGTGAACAGACAGCTACCTTCACATGTTGCTGATGGACACGCAGAGTGGTTCGACTCCATGAAGGGAACGTGGGCGTAATCTCACAGCAATGCGGATGCGTAAATCAAAATCCTACTTTGAGGAGTTTGTCCTGAAGACATGTCCCGCCAATATGAAACCACATTTTCAGTTTTTGTTGCATTATTTTCAAAAGAAAAATAGTGGAAAAACCCATGTCCAGTAAGGGTCTGATATAATAAAATAAAGTAGTATGTCCACACTGTAGAGAACTAGGGAGCTATAAAAAAAAGAATAAGATCTTTTTACTGCTTTGTGGTAATCTCTAGGATAAGTTAATGGAAAAGGGAAGGAAAGACATACACTAACTATATGACAGAAGGAGGGAAAATAAGTGCTTATTAGAAAAAACCACTGCAAGAAATTCTTGCTAATTGTGTGACTATTATTCCTTTCCCTTTTGTGGGTAGCCATGCATGTATTTACTTAAGATAATGCTTGGGTACCGGTAACGTGTGAACCTGTCATACACTGTCCAATGCAATGCCGAACTCTCTCATTTTGCTTCTGAGTTAATTTGTGAAAGCATTGTTTTGTCATTTACTGTGCTTTTTATATATTAGATAACTTGCTCTTGCATTTCATTTGATTCTACCAGTATTTTGAGTTAGTTAGCATAGGAATTATATCTGTTTAACATGTGAGAAGACAGGCTCTGAGTTGTATAAATTTGAGTTGTCCAAAGTTTGAAAAATGAGGCTTGATAGAGCAGGAATGTTAATTCCAGATACCTGGCACATAGGGATTGAATTTATAGAATGTGAATTTATAGAATGTGACACATCGTGTGAGCGGCTTTGGTGATACTACTTTTTTCTCAGCCCCCTTTTTTAGTGTATTAGAGAAGTTCAGCTTCAGGGTTAAAATAGTAACATTGCATAATGTGAAATGAAATTGAGGTAAATTGCAACTCAAATGTTCTTAAAGTCTGAGACACTAAGCAAAGTATGTTTTAGAAATGCATAAAGAAAGGTGTGCTTCTCTATATGAAGTGTCACATCGCAGTCACAGTCACTAAAACATGGACTGATGACTAAAACAAGGGAAGACTGAGAACCAAGGTAGAGGCAGCTGCAGAAGTAGTTTGGAGGCCAGAGTTAGGATTGTCAGAGGCTAGGAAAGCAGGAGCACGGCTCAAGGAGCAGGAAGGAGACTGCGGAACACAGGAGAGTGCAGTGTACCCTCTGGGGAGGCAGGCCAGCTCAAGGCCGACCGGTGGGAGTTACCTGCCTGGGGTGAAAAGTGGACTCAGAGAGAGAAAATCGTTGGTGTATAGTGAGACCCTAAATTTTGTGTTAGGGGCCATGAAACTGATCCAATGTATAGTAGGTGCAGTGTACAGTGCAGGGATGACAGAGCAGTTTAGAAAATGAGGGGCCTTAAGTAAACAGGAGCCCAGTAGGTATCCCAGAAACTGCTGATGTTTCTATTTAGTTGGAATATATCAGTGTCTTTCTGAAATATGCTGCTCCCAAATCTAGGCCATTGTAAGTAACGCTGCAGTGAACGTAGGGGTGCATATGTTCTTTCGAATTAGTGTTTTGGGTTCCTTCAGATATATTCCCAGAATTGAAATTGCTGGGTCATAAGTTTCATTTTTAATTTTTTGAGGAACATCCACACTGTTTTCATAGTGGCTGCACCCCTCTGCATTCCCACCAATGGTGCATGAGGATTCCCTTTTCTCCACGTCCTCACCCACACTTGTTTGTTTTATTGATGATAGCCATTCGGACAGGTGTGAAGTTACATGGCTACTTTAAACAAAGCGTCATTTTGGCTCTTATAACTTTCTGCTTATGATATTTGTTAAAGGGATGAGCAAATGGCTTTTACCTGTTCCCACCTTTAGTGTGATCATCAATACTGTTGGTTAACTAGGTCTAGGTTTCTTTTAGTTGCAAGTTACAGAAAATCTATCTTGAAATAGCTTAACATTTTTTTTTAAGCATTGACTTGTAAAACCAGAGTTCATAAAATAAAAATGAAGGTACTCCTTGATCCAGAAATTAAATGATCTTCTCAGAACTTGTCTCAGGTCTGCACTCCTGTTAGTCTCTCCTGAAAAGGTCCCAGGCTGGCTGTGCTCGATTGGCCAGCCCTGCGGCATGTGCCCACCCCAGACAGAACCCTAGGTGTAGGGTAGGTGGTTCCCACTTTTCTCCTTGTCCTTGGGCTAGTTTTGCTCATTTGTATTTAGATCCTTGACAGTACATTTTGGCCTGGGGCGTGGGCGCACTTGTGTGTATGTTTAAGCCTGTTGCTTCTCTGATTCTGGTACTTTTCCTGGACTTCCCATTAAAAATCTTTATCATGTTGTAGGCGCTGATACATAATATGGCTACTTCTGCAAACATTTCTGCTTATTTTTTAGATTGAAACGCAGTATATTTGCTTTATTTTTGGTAGGAAGTAGTCTTGAACCCTTTCAGAAGCTTGGGGTTAAAGGCAGCTGTGAAAATCTCTGCCTGTCACTTTGTGCACAACTGAATTAATTTATTTTTCCAAATAGCTAACAGTGTCTTATTTTTTAAATGTGTGGAAAAACCTTTAAAGTCATTTTGTGAACCTTTATATAAAAATGTTGAATAGAGTAGTTGCTCCAAAAGCAGTTTAATAAACCTGAAATTCAGTGAAGGAATTTCTTTAGAAAATACAGCAGTCACTTTAGCTATATAAATTTCTAGTGCTGGCCTTGCCATTAAAGTGCATGATTCAGATTCCTGTTAAACCAGGAAGTCCCAAATTATGGTTTTGCAAGGTTCTAACTGTGTATGTGGAGGGAAGAAAAGGATTCTAGGTAGATAAGTTTGTGAAATGCTAAGTTAGACATTACACATACTAGACTGAGTAGTTTTTAACACATTAATGTGCATTTTGATTCTCTAAGAACCAGTGACATAGTGTATTTAGATTTCATCACCAAATGCCCTTTTAAAAAGTGGAACCATTAATATGTGGTTTGGGAAATATTATCTTAACCATTCCTCTATTCAGATATCGGTCCACTTTTCTTACAAGATTGGTTAAGTGTTTTGAGATGGACATTACTGACGAGTATCATTAGGTTCTTTTTTTTGTTGTTTTAACGACAACTTTATTATTCCGAATGGTGGCAAACTGTATTTTATTGAAATTCAAATACCTGCTTTGTATTCCTATTGAAATAGATTATCCCACCTTAGTGCAAGGTGGACTGCAGGCAGAGACCTACTTTTACACGGGTGCAGCAAAAATATTTTTCAAGCCAGCCCTATGATCAGCTCCCGAAAGTATTCTTACTGAAGCCCCAAAATAATCATGTGGCATAGAAGGAAGAAGTGAGACTAGCTTTGGAAATTGGGGGCAAAGGTTAAATTACTTTTATGAAAGTATTAAAGATTACTATCATGCATGGGTTCCAATAGATTAGGACATTGAGCTTTTATGCTATCCTATGAGATCTGCCTCAGTGAGTAGCTCCCAAGTAAACCACAGCTAACTAAATGAGTTCATCAGTTGAATGGAGTTAGAGTTAGCCTAAATGTCTAAAGAATATTTGCCAAAAACAACCCACTTGGTTTTGGCATATTTAATACATTGGTTGGTATCTGACGGTAATATTGGCCACAGCATAACTTGCTTCTTGAGACTGTTGCTGGAATGTGCCAGTAATATCAGCATAAAGGAGGGCGACTGTGTATTTTTAATTGACAAATAGAAGTGGGAAAACACATATAAGCACATAAAAGTTGAATAGATTATTTAGGTGCAAGTTAAAAAAAGAATTCTAAGATAGAGCCTGGTTTTATTCCGTATGTATAGAGAGATTCTACAGTTTTGCATTTTTCTAGTAGAATTTTTACATTGTTGCCCTTACTAAAATTGGCTTGTTATCATTGCTAAAAACTTTTTCCAATACTGTTAAAAGTTATTAAAATTGATGTGTAGCTGTTTTTAAAATCTTATGTTTCTCTACTCAGCTAAGTCATTACCTCTCTTTGTCTTCTTACACAGAGTTAGCTTTGGAGTCAAACCCTTCTGACCACCCGAGGGCAAGCACGATTTTCCTGAACAAATCTCAAACTGATGGTAAGACAGTATTTTTTTTCCGGAGAAGATTGAAAACCACTTTTGTTGCATGTATTATAGAAATTATTTAAAAGAACTCATACATTGGTTTTAATGTTTCACTTTTTCGTGCATCTACTTGTTTTAATATGTGATGATAGATACACTTGCCTTGAGTTGTCACTGTTTCGGTGAGGAGAACAGGTGGGTAGAGTGTGTTTACACATGCACCTCCCTCTCAGTGCGGCCAGTCAGCCGGGATTTAGGTGTCCTTTCCCCTTTTTCCCAAGAGCACGCATTTTAAAGATGAATGATAGGATTTGGGTCACAGTTAGGGTTTCCTTTGAACAAATAAAAAAAATCAGTTTATATATGAGGATTGAATTTATGATTTTGGCCCCATTTAACACGGTGGTGCTCAACGAAATGATTCTATCTCACATCCAGATTTATACTCAGAACTTTCAGACTTTTCAAAACTTTCTCATTCTGATGTAATGCTGTTCTCATCAGAGCGAACATATCCCCAGTGGAGTTTTTAGTTAGCCTCAGCAAGTGTAAAGTCCCTGTGTCCTGTTTGCCTCAGGGTAAGAATCAGAACTGCAGGATTTTAACACTTCTGCTTGCTTATTTTCGTTAACGTTATGTTAAGTCTAGTTTACTTGCTTAAAAGGCCACACATGATCAAGCTGTTCAGTTGATTATGACAGCAGAAACACGGCACGTGAGGATTCCATAATGTTTTAAGTAATGCAGCACAATAAAAAAATGGGGGTTTCTAATCTGCCTTTTCATGGTGTATGTGTATTTTGCCTGTCTTGAGCTGTTCATTTTTGGTTAAAATTGCTCTACTCAGTTTTTCCCAGAGCCATGGGCTGCTCACATGTAGGGAGAGAGTGGAGACAGTAAAGGGAAAACTAGCCCATGCCCCTCTCTCCAGTCCTAAGGAACATGTGCCGTCCTCCCTTGAGGGGGCGGTATGGGAAAGGAAGTGCAGCCCAAGGCCCTCTTCAGAGTTTTTATTCTTCTTCTGGCCTTTGTTAGAGCAAGTCCATTTTGTGTGCTGTAGATAGTTCAATTAGGTTAGCACACTCATTTTAAAATTTAAATTTAATAGGTTGCTTTCCAGTTGAGTAAAGATGCATTTATTTTCTTAGTAAGGTATTTTAATTGATTACCAATAAGTAATTCAGGGTGTTTCCGGGGTGTTGGTGCGTGGAGGGGTTAGTGCCTGGCTGGAAACTGGTTCTTAGACCTGTCAGCTCTTAGATCCCGGTGGTTCAAGTAAGGTGGGTATAAATGTAGAATGAGAAACGAGTGCTGGGTATTCAGTATGCAACAAGTAAAGTGTACTAGCTAAGTTTCTCACCTGGCCAATTTCTTTGCCCTTTTCTTCTGAACCTGGAGCGTCTTTCATTTGTACCTGATACAGAATATCTGTTAGGTCAAAAAGTGAAACTATGTTTTTAGCTTTACTTTATGGGACTCATCTTGCCAGGTGATTTAAATTATAAATTGTGTTGGAAATTATTTTTAAAATGGAATGGAATTTTGTCTCATTTTGTATGTTGGTAATCTGTCAGATAATCAGCAACTTTTATTTTTCTATGGCATTTGTATCAGAATTGATCAGTTAATTTTTTTTATTCTCAGTGCGAGAAAAGAGGAAGAACAACTATGTAAACCATGTAAGTAAACAGTTGAAAAGTTAAGTAAGAAATTAATAGTTTGAATTAAAAGTTGTCTGCCGTGATTCCTAAAAAATATAATGGACCCAATACTATTAGCATAGACATCTTTTTGTAGATTTTCTAAATCTCCTTTGTTTTCCTAATTATCAGACTTATGAATTCAGGAAAGTCTTTGGCTTAGTAATGCCTTTTTTTAAAGGGTTCTGACATTTAAGTTAAATTTCAGTAACATGATTGTGGTATAAAGATCTGCTTTAATTTTAAAATCTTACTATTTTTACAAAAATAACAAAAGTGTAATAGCTAAGTTAATTTTCGGCACTATTTATTGACTTCCTGTCATAGCAGGTGAAAGTTTAGCTTTCTTACTCTATCGTGGTCTTATTTCCCTCCCGCTGTTCCCTCTACGTGTAACATGCTTTTCAGAAAATCAGAATCGCTATTTACATTGTTATGACCATGCAAATATTTTTCACTGCTGAGCTGTTCAGTTCTCTGGCTGTGCCATTTCCTTGTGTAACCCTCATTCTTGTTCGCAAAGGTAACTGAAATGTGAGTACTTCTCCACTTTTCCAGGATAATACAATCCGCCTCTTGCCATGAGCTCACATAGCCAAGTGCAATAAGCAGGCTGGTCTCCCTGATTTAAAACAACAACAATAATAAGCTGTACCTATCAATCTAGTAATTTGACAAGAGGAAGATGATTACCAGACAGAAATACTACATTTATGCTACATTCACTTAATACTTAGTAATTCTTCATTTCTGTGTATGTGCAATTAATTTCCTGATTATATTCTCTTTCCTATTTTCTAACAGCTATTTTCCCCCCAAACGTCGTAACATTTGTTACATGCCTATCAAAAATACTTTCTGTCTACTAAATATATTTGTTCCATTTTTTTCTTGGAAACAACCTTCCTCAGCCTTTTGTCATCCTACTCTAGTATATAGAAGGGTTTTCCCGGGGCCTGCTCTGTGCCTGTTTTCCTGGCGTATCTCTTTGAAGTCATCTAGGAGCTCACATGACTGCTTTCTCACGTTGGATCCCCTGTGTTCTAGATTCTGTTTCCCTGTCTTGTTATACTCCCTTGTTTTACTGGGGCACATTTCCCCAGGAAAGGGTACCCATGCAGAAGTTTTTAGAGGTCTAGCCTCTCTGAAATGCCTCCTATTTGATAAAGTATAGAATTCTAGGATGAAACTAATTTTTACAGTTCAGAAGACATTTCTCATTTACAACATTACTCTTAAATCTGTTGACATTGTGTGATACATTGTATGTGACCAATTTTAGTCATTCTTCCCCATCCCTTCCTCTCTGGAAGCTTTTAGTACCTTCTCCATCCCTGGGATTCCGAAACTTCATGATATGGTGTGGTCTGTACCCTTTCATTTTCTGCAGCCATTAAGTCTGTAGATCTTCCCTCCTTTCAGTGAATTTAAAAAGAAACATTTTCTCTATTCCTTTTTTTCTAGTATTTGTATTACGCAGAATACTGGAACTCTTAGACCAGTATTTTTTCACGATTTTCTAATGTTTTTCCCTCCTCTTCTCCATTTCATCTAAAAGGAAATCTCTGCTTCTTAGAGATTTACTTGACTTGATGCTCCAACCTTTCTATTGAATCTTTGTTTTGTCTATCTTGTTTTTAATGTATAACGTTCTCTTATATTCTGTTGTTATTTTTTAATAGCATTCAGTTTTTTCACCAATGCACATTTTTGCCTTTTGAGGTTAAGAATTATTTTTCTTAAAGTTTCCATTTGCTCCTGAATTTTATCACTCCCATTAATTTCCTCCTTCCCATTTTGCGCTCTCTTACTTGTTGGCTTTCCTCAGATGTGTGGTGCTTCCTGACTGTATTTTAAGATCTGATTGGAAGCACCAGGAATAAGCAGGACTTGTGCTGACTGATCCTCATTGGAGGATTTTGGGGTCAAGCCTCTGAATTCTGAACGTGCCTTTGGTTCTGTCAGGTAAACTGGTTTTCCTATCCTGTCACAGCCACTCTTGTAGGCGTCGAGTTTGTGCTTCCTCTGTTCTGATGTGTCACTTGCCAGTCCTTCATCTAGTCTTCAGCTTTCAAACATTAAAAATTACCTGCTGTTTGCTCTATATTGTGTATAACCTTTTCTTCTTTTTGCCTTTAATTCTAATGAGATATCCCTGAAAGGAAGGGGAGAGGAAAATGGATCTGTAGTCAGTCCCACCATATTTAACTTAAATTTAGGACCTGTATTTAAAGTGTAAATCTAAGCTTAAAGTTTTAATTCAGTGTAATTAATGATATTAATTCTGAGAATATTTTTGGCTATACCTATAATTAGCATACTACTTTTCTGCCAGAGCCTTAATTAAGAATTCTATTCAAACTGCTCATCCTGCCATATTGTCCCATTAATGGGCCACATAGATGGAACAGTTTTCATTAATGCATAAAGTGTTAGAAATTTTTAGGTTAATTAAGTCATTAATTCTTAATATTCAAAACTTGTGAAAAAGTAGAGAGAAAAAAATAAACTTCAGCTTTTTTAATGGGTTAAAATGAAGCAGTAGGCACCATGGGTGGAGGCAGAATTTCAACAGGTACTTGACCTTGGATAGTAAGGTTTGGGTTGTGACTTGTTAGACTTCTAGGTATGATTATTGTTCCGATCTTTGCCTTTGAGCCTTAAGTCTACTAAGCAACTCCTTCCCTTTTAAATATTGGAAAAATCCATCTAGTGTGTCATTAGTGCTGAATGAATGAAGATAAAGTATGATTCTTTGTCCCTGTGAATTCTGGTGACCAACTTTAATAATGCCTAAGAACACTAAATTGTCAATAGTATTTTGGCCGTTTAATTTTTTTTGTATTTGCATTTCATATCTTTATGTTTGTCAGTGTAGTTTATTGAAGTTGAAAGCCAGCAATAGTAAGTAAGGCTTTTACCATAAGGGACTTTTGTCTTAAATTTTCAAGCAAGATGAGGGGTAATTAAACTGATGGCAGCCAATATATATCTAGGCTTTGCAGAACCTTAATTCTGCCACCCTCTAGTGGTTACCAGATACTCGATACTGAGAAGGTTGAAGAGTAGGGAGTAGGCCTGGACTGCTTAGAAAGTTTTCAGTATTCCTAATTTACTAAATGAGCCCCCATTGGGTTGTAAGCCCATGTCTAATTAAACATTCAAAAAGTTTCAGCACTAAAATTCAAAGATAAACGAATATACATTTAAAATAGAAAAAAATTAGAGGATAATGGGAGCAAATGTCACCCAAAGCTTTACCAACTATATTTTAGTATATTTTTTCCCTATTCTTTATACTCCCCCAATATATAGGTTTTTGATCATAATTGACTTTATTATGGTATATTATATACCATATTACACCTTAATAGTAGTGATCTTAAAATATAACCTTCCATTTTGAATAAAAGCATTTGAATAAATTTTCATTTTTCATGCTGTATTTGTTGTTGTTGTTTTTTGAGATCCAAAAAATAAATTACATATTAACTCCATAGCTTAAGGAACATAGGAGAGTCTTAGCTATGGCTAAAACACTTCTCACTTAAAGGAGAATTTTCTCCCAAATTGTGGTACTTTTCAAAAATATGCTGTCTAGAGCTTTTGGTTTATAAGGAATAAGTACCCTTGCAGTAAAACATCTGAAACAAGTGAAATGGTGTTTTGTAGATATTTCTCAATATTGTCTACTGGCAATTTTTAAATGCTCTGTATTTTAAGAGGCATCAGCTAGATTTTCTTTCTGCCCCATCTTTTGTGTGTTTGTGGGGAATACTGATGGGAAAGTATGACAGCATGATGAAAATTATGTTAATATGAGGAAGGAAGGCTCATCTGAATTCGTTTTAAAAAATACAACAAAATGCAAGCATATTAAAATTTTTGGACTCTGATATTAAAGAATGCTACTGTTACTTTCAACTACTTACAGGGACAGGGATTAGTTATTGGCCTTACTTGAAGGAAGAGAATTGTTCTAACATAGTTTAGGCTATTTCAGTGTTTGATTATTGTTTTATTGTTGGGCTTTTTACAAATCAATGGATACTTCTAAAGTGTTTTAAAGATAGTTTATTTTTTAGAGGGTCTCAAAAAGTTCATTGTCATCTCTCCACTGCAGATACATTCTAATTTGTGTCTGTAGTAAGGTTTACCTTCCAGCTGTAGTTAATTTTAAATAATTTGTCAAACACTAGGTGAACTCCTAATTTGTCCCAGATTCTGTGCTCAGCAGCTGGATGGAGGTAGGGAAAAAGTCCTCCTTTCCTTAGAGAAGCTTGAGTTGGTTTTATTTTTCATCCTCATCCGAGGATATGTTTATTGATTTAGAGAGAGTGGAAACAGCGGTGGGGGGCGGGGAAGAGAGAGAGGAAGGGAGGAAGGAAGGAAGCTAATGAGCAAAGGAGGGAGGAAGGGCGGGAGGGAGGGAGACAGGTAGGTAGGTAGGTAGGTAGGTAGGTAGGTAGATACATTGATGTGAGAAACATGGATTGGTTGCCTCTAGTGTGCTCTGACCAGAAATCGAATCCACAACCTTTTGGTGTACGGGACAATACTCCAACCAACTGGACCACCCAGCCAGGCCAAGAAACTTACATTTTTATGAGGGGGGCTTCCCTGTAAGCAATTGATACCATGTAACAAGTGGTAACCTAAATGCCGGAGTGTACAGAAAGGGGAATGTTTTGTAGTGTGGTACTGGCAGAGGTACCCTGGAGGCGGATGAGGAGGGGGAGGGAGTTAAGCTTGCTGGGACAGGAGGAAGAAAGGGCATTGCTGGCGGAGGAGCAGCATGAGTGAGGAGGCATGGTTGTGGTGAGTGTCAAATAACTTAGAGAATTGAATTAATAACATTTAGAAATGAATGGACAGTGTTCTTTGAGGTTCTCACTTGAGTAATGTAATGACAGTCTTATTTAAACATGAAATATCTGTTTTTTGGATGTGAGAGAATCTTAAAACAATACTCTTTTATCCTCCAGATAAGGAAACTTAGACCCAAGAAGACCTTTGACTCCCTAGCTTGGTAGCAAATGGGCAGCCCCGGCGCACACACACCTTTGACTGACACGTGTTTGTCACACTGTGTCCTGAACCAATCATTATTATTGGCTTTCATTTACTGCGATAAAAGTTCTTGCTTCAATATTCTATAAGGCCTTATGTTTTATTACAGTAAATGAATAGTAGAAATAGAAAATCTTAGCTGCTTCTCATTGCTTGAGACAAAAACACTGAAATCTTACTGTAAACATTTTATAGCATTGTAAAGGGGATGTATAAGAGTCTGCCAGATTATAGGTACTATGTGAAGGGAAGGATTTTATAATCCATGCCTCAGATCTTGTCTGTGGAAGTTAAGAGTCTCTATCTAATGGTTTTCTCATAGAGCTGCACGTGATATCACACTCAAGCAGTTCATGGAGTATAAGAAAAATCTTAATGCTTAATTGTTTGACATTTTAACCAAGGAAAAAGCACACTTTTATAGGTTTAACTTACCGTGACATTTTCTTCTATTTCCCTTCCCCTTCAGGTATCTCCAGGGCACCTTACTAAAAAATATAGCTCATGCTCAACAATATTTCTAGATGACAGCACAGTCAGCCAGCCCAATCTTAGAACCACAATACAATGGTGAGTACAACTAGTTGCCAAGGGCTGAGTGACAGACCCGTTATGCTAAAGGCATCCTAGCCATATATAATTTCAGTCATTGGATTGTCCTTTTCAGTGACCAGGTTAAGAAACCGACGCCAATTACATATTGATTTCAAGAACCTAAATATGAGTTTTCAATTTCCATTTTAATATTAGAGTGGATGGAAGGAGGGAGAGCCAGTTAGCAAATAAGAAATCCCAGAAAAAGTACTTCTCTTTATTTGATGCGTTTCTGTTGTTAAGACATTGTTAAACATAATAAATAGGAGAGGTGCTTTTTATTGGATGTTTCTAGAAAAAAAGTATTTCTTTATGAGATTAAAGGCCTAAAACAATGTGTATGTACTATTTTGGAAGCTACTCTTGGAAGAAGGAACAGCTTGTCCCCTACTGCCACCAGAGTATATGTGCCTTTAAGTTTAATTAGATTTTGTCAGATTGTTCCCATCATACATTTTTTCCCCACACTATTTCTATGTAAAAATTCACTTCTTTGAGGGAGAAAATACATCAAACCAGTCTTAAGGAATAACTTTTCAAACTAATTTCTATGTGGACATAATTTGTTCAACTGACTTTTTAATTTCATAGATATATTAAATTTAATTTTATATATGTATAGATATATAAATATCCAAAATACTATCTCAACCCATATATAAGAAAATCACAGCAGAAAAAACGAGAAAGCTGAAGTTTTGGAAACACAGCCATGGCCAAGTTTATTTTAAGCTGACACAAGCAGCGTGCCATGATGATGAAAACTGGTCATTAATTTCTGGGAGCACCACCTAGCCCACGATTGGAGATGCGCTTTAAATATACCCTAATATGAACTTTTCAAGCATACTTAAAGGAGAAGAAAACAAAACAGGATGTAGAGATTCCTGACTCCCACTTGGGCTGTCAAAGGAACATTATTAGTGTCTCCTTCGAATGTGGGTGTTAATTTTCCAGAACACAATTTGGGAAATGCTATCTGAAAATATTAATAGCCTCATCCCTGATTGTATTTTTCAGTCTTAAAAACATAATTAGATTATAAACTTAATTTTGTTCTAATATACCAGCTCTTTTTGCTAATTAAATTATCAGTAACTTTTACTTCAATTAAAAATAGCATGTTCACAATCATAATCATGTGACTTTCTTGTCTTATGACAATAATTAAGATCAAATCGTGTTTCAGCAAAAACTGAGCCTTGTCTCTTTCTAAAGCTCTGAGCTGTGGCGCCTATCGAGAATAATCACTGAACATTTTTATTCAGCCAAGACATTAGATCTATGAGTAAAAAAACCCCATTCGACTTTGGCTACATTCTGTAGCTTTTTTTTTAAATTCAAAAGATTCTAATGTTACAGTGTATAATTCAAAAGTAGTTTTAACATTAACCTTGCACAGACAAATAAGTTTCATGCTTATTTCTCCACATCAGTCTAATTCTTGGAAGTTCGGTAAGTTTTAATTTGTTCTCATTAAGTTTTGAAGATGGTCATTCAGTACATTAACTATTGGTGAAATAAAAGTTTAGTGAGAAAATGAATAGAGCTAATTGGCTTTTAGGGATGAATTTGAAAAAGGTTTATTATGGGATAGTAGTACATTGTTCTCAGTGGGGTGGGTGAGCCTTATTAGAATCACTTATGCAACCTTTTTCAAAATATATGTCTCTAAAAACATGCATTCCATCCCTCCTCCCCCAACTCTCTCACTCTCACAAGCCTTTAAACTGAAGAAGGATGTGAGGTGTGATTAGCATCCAGGGTGATTCTGATCTTAACCCTAATTCCTGAGTTCCCAAACCTGGCTGCACATTGCAGTCATCTGTGGAGCGTTAAAAACAATACCAAATCTTCCCAATGCCATTTAAGTCAGAACGTCTAGAGGGGGAAGCCAGGCAGTTTTTAAGGCTCCTCAGGTGATTCCAGTGTACAGCTAAGCTTGAGAACCACTGTCTGGTCAGAGTAGAGAAGAAAGAACTGCTTCTTACTATTGGTGGGACCTTGAGCAAGTCCATTTTAAGCCTTGGTTCCTTTATCTGTAAAATGGGTTGTTGAATTAAATGTTATCTAAGGTTCAGTGGTCGTTTTCATCCTTGAAGTTTTATGCTTTGAAGTCTGTGATTTTAAAATCAGTTTGAAGATGAAACTATTTGAAGCACTATAGAAGTATCCATCTTTGATGCTAACAATGGTATAAGCCTTTTTACAAGTGCTAATATTCTAGGGGACTAGTTATAAAATTCAGATTTGCCTTCCCTCAATTATTTTGAGCTTCATTTTAGACACTGGGGGCAAAAGGAGAAGAATACATATAACTTAACCAAGAGAACCCGTTTGTTGCCTAATGCACAACATCTTTGAATAACTTAGGAGTACAGTATTTTTCACATATCCGCTCATTAATATTTCACTTAGACTAATTTTGAGGTAATTTATTACATATTACACTAGCATTGCTTATTTCAGGGTAGCTAGACCTATTGATTTTGTGGGTTCTTACTGCTATGAAATTTTCTGGTAATTGTGTAGAAGTGATTTTAAATGATTTTATTTGGTATAGAGCACTTCATTTACCTTCAGGGAAATGATAGGGAATGGGTGGGTAGATGGATACTGAAATAGATCAACTGAAATGCAGGGCCTCACAACTTTCTTAAAAAAAAGCATAAAAACTACTCTATGGCTTCAATTTAAACATGTGTACAAATAAATATAACGTGTACAGGATAAAAGGTTCTGTGAGTGGAAGGGTGAATGACAGAGGAAATGTGTAATAACATATATGTTATAATAATCAACCAAACATGTCTCCTAAGAGCATATTATTTAGCATTTTGGTTCCCCTATTTTTGCTAAAAGTCAAGAAACTAAGACAAGGGTGCAAATACCCATATGATACTGTTCTGAAAGAGGATTTCAAGGCCACTGGGTAGCTGGGAAGGTCTTCCCCCCCCCCCAGCCCGTTTTAAAATATGTTTTCAGACATAACATATTAAAATCAATGTTATAATTTTTCTTTCCTTCACAGTGTGACCTTAGCAATATATTACCACATAAAGAACAGGTGAGTTTTAAAACCTGCCTTATTATTCTACCTATTAAATTTATAAGATATGAAGTTTAGTATTAGGTAATAACTGTAGACATTGAAGTAAGCTGTAGAGTGCTTTTATTACATTATTGAAGCCAGTCATTTGTTTTTGCCTTAGGACTCTTAATGCTTATGTTATTGTGGATCCCAATGAGCATTTGTTTGTATTAGAAATTAAAATTGAGAATTTAAAAATAAGTCCATTGTATGTTAAAACAATTTTTGTAGCACTCTTGAAATTTTGAACTAATTATTTTTTTAATTTTTTAATTTATTTTATTTTTTGTTGCTTAGTTATATATTTTTTAATTAATTAAAAAAAATTTATTGTTATTCAATTACAGCTGTCTGCATTTTCTCCCCATCCCTCCACCAGGGAGCAGAGGCCAGGGATGCTGCTAAATATCTTCTAATGCACAACACAGTCCCCCACCACAAAGAATTATCTAGTTCCGTGGTGGGGGACTGTGTTGTGCATTAGAAGGTATTTAGCAGCATCCCTGGCCTCTGCTCCCTGTACTCACTAGATGCCAAGAGCACCCTCTCCCGACTGCATGTTGTGACAACAAAAAATCTCTCCAGCCATGGCCAATTGTCCCCTGGGGGAGAAAAGTTACCCATGACTGAGAACCATGGTACTAACATAATTTTTTATGAAAAAGAATATTTTTCACAACAAAAAATTTGAGTGGAAAGTATGTTGTTTACTTTTCTGCAAATCTCTGTAATGTTGACCTTAATAGAAGAGGGCTGATTCTAATGTTTACTTTGTTTTCAATCATTTGCAATCATTTCAGTCATTTCAATCATTTGTTTTGAAGAAACAATATAAAGACCCAGTCTCATGTAGCTATTGTATATGGCTAGAAAAAGGTGTTATTTCTAAAGCCTTTAGATAATTGTGGATATTTTTTGATACTATACCAAAAGTGCACAAGTGCTGGCTTCTTAAATGAGTTGCAGTGGAATTTAAAATCATATCCATGAACTTACAGTAGGTATTTTGTTAAATTAATACCCTTTGATCTATCTTGTATGCTTAATGGATCTTTTACTTGCACATGATTTTGCAATAATATTATACATTGGTCATTTGGGAAGTATTGGTTTACATTTCTTTATAAAATGTTGGAAATTTTTGTTAGGATCACCACCAGTCTTACCAGAAAAATGTTTAAGTATTGAAAAGCTGTCAAGCTCACAAAAAGAAGTACAAGTTTTCCCAAATACCGATTTTTAGCTTGATAGCTTGAATTGTGTCATTGGCAACAAATGGACAAGTGGTTTTGTTTTTTTTTTTTTTTTTTTTTTTTTTTTTTAAGTGACAGGCTCACTTTTCGTTTTTGAGAGCATGACCATTGTACTATCAAATAAAGATGTCATTCTATGAGAAAAAGTGGCTTCTCCAGCTCACAATTAAGTCGGAAGTGCTTTTCCCTAACACAGCCACATCTCTGTGTGCAGGGGCGATGAGTGCACGCTTCCCACTTCCTCAGGGTGTAAAAGGAGGGGTCAGGGTTTAATGACACTCTCAATTTTTACTGCTTTATCAAGGATGTTGTTAAGTAAACCAGAATTTTCCTTTCTACTGCAAGAGGCCGCAAAGAAGAGAGTGACTACTAAAACACAGTGTGGTACCGCGGCCTCGATTCGTGCTCAGAATTCACTCTTGCTTTTCCACCGTCATTGCTGTGTCAGTATAAAAGCAGGTGATGCCATAAGGTTCCTGTAAAAATGGTTTTGACCTCGTGGGCCTCCTGAAAAGCATCTAGACCCACAGTAGTGTCCAACCTTTTGGTGTCTCTGGGCCACACTGGAAGAAGAAGAGTTGTCAAGTTTTAAGTAAATTTATGATTTTGTGTTGGGCCACATTCATAGCCATCCTGGGCTGCGGGTTGGACACCCCTGGGGGGAACCCAGGAGGCTGCCAGAACATACTTGGAGAACCACTGTTTAAATGAGCAGAGTGTATTAGGTGGTGAACTTTTAAACAAAAAGACTGGTCATTTGTAAAATGAAAAGGCAAGTTTTTAACTCAAACTATTTAAAAGACAGGAAGTAATATATAATAGGAATATACCATAGGAAACTAAGAGAAAAAAACAAGGAAAAACACGAATCTCATATTCCACATGAATTGAAATTCCAAAGACTTCATTGCCTCCTACTAATGCTTTATAAAATGTTTCTGTGTGTTCCAGTGTGAGGTTTGAGAAGTGGAAATATATTTTGTTAGGGAGAGTCAATGCTTATAAAGGCATCTCTGGCTGGTCTTTGGAGAAAAGATTTCGCAGAATTTGATGTGCTGAGTGAAGAGCTCAGGAAATCGTCTTACAGAATGCAGGAGCAGAATTTGTCAACTGCTTTGTTGAAGGTTAAGCTTCTCCCTCCACCTGATCTCTACTCTCAGCAGATGTGTTCCTAAGGTGTTAACAATTTCTGAATTAGTCTTCTTTAAAAACACATTTTTATCTTTTAGAGATGCAAATAGATCCTTGGATATTTTTGATGAGAGATCACATCCGCTCACAGTAAGTGTCAGTTTTATTGAGGTTATATTTTTCTCTCATACAGCTGTGTTTATTTCACGCTGATTTGTTTGAAATCAATTACTAGAAGAAAATCACTTCCTCTAACTTGGAGTCAAAATCATCTTTCTTTAAATCTTCTTCCCCACCCCTTGTTGTATCTAATTATTTTACAAAAGGACTGTTGTAAAAGGGAATGTCAGTACTGAGTTGCAGCTTGTATAATTAGTAAGCTAAGCTAAGTAAATGTTCCCCAAAACCAGAAAATGTACCTTTGTAAGATAGTTTTCAGGAGCATCAAACAATATAAGTACTTGTAAGGAAACTTGATAGATACGTTACCACTCTATGAAGAAAATTAATCAACATGACAAAAACTTTCAAATTCACTTGAGATGCTCTGTAGCTCTATGTGGCTGGGGACGACTGTGTAACACAGTGCCACCTTGGAGCCTCGTGGGTACAGGGAACTGAACATGTATTTTCAGAACTGATTGCAGAGAAGTATGACAGGGTGATCAAGACTTCTGAGCCTAAAGATAGCTTACATTTAGATAGAATTCTATAGCGGGAAGGCGGAGAGGAACACACATAAATTTTTTGAGGCTGTGCCTGTATTTGTCATAATGAATGGTGGTGAGTATTGAACCACTATTGTTTTTTAAGATCCCACTGTTTATATTTAAAAGACTGATAGACATGACATCCAGTAAAAAATTGTTTTAAGGGGCATGTGAGCACAAGTAGGAGACTGCTATCACAAGAATCCTTTACTTTTCTTCAATGGATACTTATATTGCATTTTTTTCTCCTTTCAGCGAGAAACGATTCCAGAGGAATACTTTAAGCATGACCCAGAGCACAAATTTATTTACAGATTTGTTCGTACTCTTTTCAGTGCCGCACAGCTGACAGCTGAGTGTGCGATAGTAACTTTGGTAAGGTAGCTCTTCCTTCATAAAGCATCTCTCTCTGTCTTGTACACAGGGTGTGGTCCTGTTGTTCACGTCAAAGAACTTTATTAAGAGAAACCTATCAAAGGAAGTAAAATACGCACATCCGAGCTTAAGAATCATTGTGATTTAAAATGTTGCCACCGCTAGTCTCATCACAAACAGTTGCTGTTACAGGCAGCAGGTGTGCTGGTGGGGTAGGATGGGGGCAATAGCCGAGCCATCGGGGCCACAGGCTGAGTGTAGGTCTAAGCTAGTCCCAGGCTGAACTCCCCAGGCAGTTCTAATGTGTGTCTTGATTAAAAACCATAGCCCTAAATTTTCTGTTCCTCGGATGATGGGTGGTAATCCAAGCCCACTGTTTTCTTGTGCCTGCCTGTGCGGTTGCCCAGGATTATAATGCCAGTAGTAATTGAAAAGGCTTTGCTAGTTGCCTCCTGAGCTACAGCTGGGTAAGGACCTTTGTGTCACCCGCTCAGAATTCCTAGGGTAAGATTTTATCATTTGGAATAATAAGTCCTGTTGTAGCAAGAAGTGGTTAGGATTGTATTACTCCTCCCTCCAGCAAACCTAAAGGGAAGAGTCAAGGACATGGTCTGGAGGAAAAGAATACTTAGGTCAGTGCCTCTTCCTTTAGTATCCAGTTAGAATTTTGGAGAGGAAGCTTGTGCTCCCGAATAGAGACCCCACAGTGGGCACTGGATCAGACACAGACCTTTTCACGGAGTTAGCCAGCTGTTGGGAGTGCTCAGCACTTGCTGCAGAAAGGCAGGAGTGCTACTGCCAGGTGGAGAGCTGGGTAATACAGGAGGGGGCGCATCTGGGTGGGAAGGGGGGGAGTTCTTTGTAGACACGTTAAGCTTGGTGCACCTGCAGCAGCAGAGTGGCAGTGTCTAGTAATCGTTTCAGGGGATGGAATTAGAGCATTAAGAATTAAGAGTAGCGGTTCAAATGCAGAGGAAGCACATGACTCAAA
The DNA here is from genome assembly GCF_022682495.2 of Desmodus rotundus. Lineage (NCBI taxonomy): Eukaryota > Metazoa > Chordata > Mammalia > Chiroptera > Phyllostomidae > Desmodus > Desmodus rotundus. The sequence goes on from NC_071388.1 coordinate 186,797,244, forward strand.
AGTGGACGGAAGATAGAATTGTGACAAAGAGACAAAGAGTAGGTATTCAGTGGATATTTATGGAATGAGTAACTTTTTGGCAGCATTTAGCATTTTGACCACACTCTCTCTCGAACCTTACTTACCTTGGCTTTTCTTTGATTATTCTCTCCTGGTTTTCCCACCATTCTAACCACTCCTGGGGACTCGTCTCCTAAATGCTGATCGAACTTACAGATTTAGGTGTTGGGGAGAGAGGAAAGAACAGGTTCAATAAAGTTCTTGCCTGATGGAGTTTATATTCTAGTGAGGAAGACCTGTGTTTTTCAGTGAGTGTTTTTCACAAGAAGATAAAGCAGGGTGGAGTGATAAAGTGACTACAGGGGCTTACTACTTTACCTAGAATGATCAGGAACAGCCTCTTTAAAGAGGTAGCATTTGAACTGAGCCCTGACTGAACTGAGGAAGATAAGGAGCTCTGGTGCTACAGGCAGAGGGGCCAAGTGCAAGATTCTGAGACAAGTGCACAGCATGCTTCGTGCGTTCAAAGAACAGTGAGGGGTGGCCAGTGTAGTCAGAGTTGGAAATGAAGGAAGGAATGTGGGACATGGGGCACAGAAGGGCAGTGTCCTATCTTACAGGGCCTTGTAGCTTGCAGGCCATGGGAATAAGTTAAATTTTTATGTGATGGGGAACCTTTGGCAGACATTGAGCAGGGCAGTGAAGTGCTCTTAATTAAAGAGGCTATCCTGGCTGCTTTGTGGGGAATGGACTGGAGTTGGGAGGCTGGGCAGTCAGGAGGCTGTAACAGTGATACAGGCAAGAAGGGACGGGTAGAATAGAAATGTGGTCAGGTTATCAATGACAGGTAGAGATAAGAATTGCTAACAGATTCTAGCAGGCTAACTCAAATGGGCGGTTTTGCCCCAGCAACTCAGTAAGTGGCGGTGCCCTTTATGTTTGTTGGGAAAGCCTGAGGAGTGGGGAGTTGGGATGCAGAGCGCTGGTATGAATGCGTAAAGGCACCTTAGCATAGTAGTAGTTTCAGAACAGTGATAGTGTCAGGGGCAGGCTGAAGTGGGTTAAGGGGAGAGTGGGAGATGAGAGGAAGCATTCCAGGGGCGTGGAGGGTGCGGTGGGAGCAGCATACACACATCACGCTGGGGAAAATCTCTGGCTGACAGAGGACTCTTCAAAGAGAGGTAATTGTGGGAACCGTTCTGCAGAAGTGGATGAAATTGACTTCATGATAGAAGAGGTAGCTTCAGTGAGAAGAGAAATCACAATTCCACTGACACAGGAGGGCAAGGGGTGTGAATGAATAATGTCACATACCAAGTTCGCCAGTAAAGACGACAGGAAGTGGAGAGAGTGCTAGTGGTGTGTAAGTGCCTCTTAATTATTTCTATAAAGCAGAGAGTAGGATACCTAAGAGCACTGAGTTTTGGGGAATGGGTGCAACATTTCACTACGAACACATAATGTTCAATAATCATTTGTTCCCAAAAACACAGTTGAGGTTGATGGATCTTGGCAAATCTGAGCTGTCAATCTGATACCCTGCAGACACTAAAACATACTCTGTAAAATTGGACTTTTTTCTTTTTGTCAAATTGCGTATATACTCTTCTGCAAAGCACCCGTTGAGGTAGCAACAAAGCACAGCTTACCTCTGTAATCTTTACTCAGCTGTTGACTTTGCCTAGTTCTTTGTAGAATAGATATTTAATACATGTGAAAGAAATCATGAAATCCCACAAGCTGCCTGGCAGGTTTAGAGGAGAACCTGGGATGAAGAGACTGGCAGCTCTGTTACCGCCAGAATTGACTAAAGCTTCAGATTCTGTGAGGCAGAGATGGATTTCATAAAATGATAATGGAGCAGCAAGCATCAGGAGATACGAGAGGGACTGTCCTTTGCCTGCCTGCCTGTTCTTGCAAAGGCGGTAAGATGGGAATGCCTTGGGGCTCTACAGCCTGGCCTCACGTGAACCTGTTTGTGCTGCCTGCCCTGCTGCGCACACAGCAGCCACTGGGAGGCTCCATTGACCACCAGATTTCATCTTCCGTCCGTGCCAAACGAGGACCTAGTTACTGTGGAAAGGGTATAAATGTGCTCAGTATTACCAGAGATTTACATATTCAAGTATTCTGAAAATCACCACGTAACTGCCAGCCAGGTAGGAAACATTGCATGTGGTGGGCACTCAAATATTGAACTAGCTGAATTTACACTGGGCCGGTACATGCTGTTTTTTATAAGTGGAGAGGTAATAACGCAATGCATTTCTTCAGGATGACCTTTCCTAAGATGCACATTCCTTCCCGTGACCAGAAATTGGGCTGGAGATTCACATGGGCAGAGCAGGCAATGGAGGTATCTGAGCTGCACTGTGATTTGGCCTCTGGCTTTGTCTGGCCAAACAGTCGCTGTAGAACCTACGAGTGAGGCGAGTGAAAAATAGGCGAGACCTGTCATTGCTAAGAGTTCTTACCACAGCACTTAAACTGAACTAAATGCAAACACCAGCGCTCTACTTTTGCAGGTTTACTTAGAAAGGCTTTTAACTTATGCTGAGATCGACATTTGTCCCACTAACTGGAAAAGAATTGTTCTGGGAGCCGTTCTGCTCGCCTCCAAGGTCTGGGACGACCAGGCTGTGTGGAATGTGGACTACTGCCAGATCCTCAAGGACATCACAGTTGAGGACATGTGAGTTTGCAAGGTTTTGGTGAGCTTTCTAGCCATTTTCCAGTGCCTCATTGCCCCCGTAAAGTTTGTGTGTTAAGTATTTGTAAAGCTTACTTTGTGCAGAGATCTGAAATAGGCATAAAATTACATACTTCTTCCTATCCCTCTTTGGTGTACCAATTCATATTCCTCATCATTAAGTAGGTCTTGATGTGTCGTTATAATAACTGGCTTGATCATTTTTTCTGTGGTGATTTTTGGCAAACATTTTACAAATTCACCACCAGAACAACAGCACAGTAAATATCTTAATGGCTTTCCTAGAGCAGCTAGTGGTTTTGGTCCATTTCTAAGGGGCATACATCTGGCCCTTGAAATAAATGTTTGGCCACTGTTAAGGTCTTAGGAGTGCTAGGTTATTGAGGGTTTGTAGCTTAAACTTGAGTCATATATGGTATATTTACTTTTACCGTTTTTTTATATGAAGTTCTGTTGTTAAAGAAACCATGAGCAGCCCTGGCTGGGTAGCCTAGTTGGTTGTAGCATCATCCCGATAAACTAAGGTTGCGATCCCTGGTCAGGGTGCATTTAACAATCAACTAATGCATAAATAAGTGAAATGGGGAAAAAAAAAGTAAGAAGCCTTGATAGAAAATTAGCTACAGCCCTGACCAGTGTGGCTCACTTGGTTGGGCATCATCCCGCAAAGCAAAAGGTCTCTGGTGCAATGCCCAGTCAGGGCATGTGCCTGGGTTGTGGGTTTGGTCCCTGGTCAGGGCACGTGCAAAAGACAACCAATGGATGTTTCTCTCCCTCTCTTCCTCCCTCTCTCAAAATGAATTAAAATTTTTTAATTAAAAAAAGAGAAAATTAGCCACATATAAAGGTTTCAATCTGTGTTCTCTCCTGCCGGTTTAAGAGAATTGCACATGTTTCAAAATAAGTCTGATGAGTTAGGAAGCTCCTACCTCTCAAGCAGTTGGAGAAGCATCACTGGGCATCACCCAGTGCCCATCTCACTCGAGAGTTTCCTGGGGCACTCAGCAGCCACAGCAGTGCATTGTGGGGAGCGGCAGGTTAACCATGAGGGTGCTCCTCGGAGATGGCTTACCAGCGTGTGAGTGAAACTCTAAATTTAACAAGGGCACTTGATCTGGCCACGTTGACTACTGTGAAGGGCCCTAAGGGTGGTAGGCAGGATAAGCCAAAGAGGTATTTCCCCGCAGACTCTCAAACTTGACGGTGGAAATGTCTTCCCGGGTGGCATTTAGGAAATATGAAAGAGCACCTCTTGGTAATGAACAGCATTAAGAAGAGCAAGATGATGGGAGGTAGTGGCAAGAGTTCTGTTTTTGTTTTCTTTGCTCGTTATTCTAGATAAGACTTACTCAGAATTACCAAGTGCATATTTACAACTGGAGTGAGGACACTGTGACCAAGAGAAGGGACCAGTGATTGTCAGTAGCTGTCAAAGTGGCTCTTGGTGCAGATGCCCACTTTGACAACAGTGTGAACTGAGTAGTAATGGGGACGTTGCTGGTGGCCATCTTAGCAAACTGTGACAGCAGATGATGAATGTGAAACAAACAGAAGTGCTTCTGGAAGCTGCAGAAGCTAAAGTGACTTGATCGCCACTGTCATGAGTCTTCAGACTGGTCCCTGGAGGGAAGGAAATGTGTAGTCATGAACACCAGCCCTGCCACGATGGCAGCTGAAATTTTCTCAAAACCTGCAGCTCAGTTGGCTGGGGCTCTCGTTGTAGTTGTAACCTCAGAGAGCTACAGGAAGCCTAGTTGTAAACATGCTTTTTGCAGACGAACAGAGAAACACCAGGAGCTTTTGTTGATGCTCTTTGGAAACTGGAAGGCATTACAAGTGTTTAGTATCCATTGGTTTCATCCCCCTGCTGTTGACGATTTGTAATGTTCTCGTTTTGAGTCTCAATTGAAAAATTGGTGTCTATCAGCTTTTTCGTAAAACTTTCCAGCATCTATGTGTCTTTTTAGAATATATTTCCCTTCAAAAGAATAGGTTAAACTGAGCAGCTGCTATTCAGAAAATTTGCCGTGCCTGTAAATGGTATGCTATTCAGCCATCTAGCCATTGAAAAAACAACAAAAACCCCAGAAAATGCATATTCTGTAGGCATACTGCTTTTCTTCTGTGATTAAATCTCTATTAATAGACATGTTAATCCTATGAAGTACTGTATTTCTACACAATTAAAATGTATTAGTGGAGAAAATATAAAAGGGGTAGTGAAGTGCATTTATTCCTGTAGTAAATTAAGTCCTGATTAGCTGGTTATCACAACATTATCTGATTTACATTTCTATAGACTTATGGCCATATGAATAGGAAATGAATTTTGGAGGTCATTTGGGAAGTCGGTTCAGTTGGGTTTAAAGTTCAACACATGAGAAAATGTCTCATCTCTGCTCATATTCTGACTGCTGTCCATACAGGAGAGCAGCCTTTGCTGACCTAATGGGTACAATATTAAAACTTTAAAACTAAAAAAACAAGTATGTTAGAAAATAAGCCTCTCATGTTTGTTCCATTTTTACATTAATTAACTCTATCAAGGGATTCCTGTGGAAGTAGCATGATGTGCTCTAATTTTATATTTAAACACTTGGCAGGAGACGGCACTGTGGTCACATAGCAAAGGACTGCTCCCAACTTTCCGTTCCCACTGTATTGAACTCACCCCTGTGGCTGTGATGGTGGATGCTGAGCATCTCTGGGTTGCATTTCTAACCCGGGAGGAACGCTGTTGGAGTTTGAGTCCAGAGCTCTATCAGAGGTCGTAGCATAAAGTGGGTTCAGTCCGGACAAGATATCTGTCTTTAATCTTTCTGCCTTCCAGTTTAAAAGGTGCGTCTTGTCCTGTCACAGTGACAGTTTCTCACCCCAGCGAGATGACGGTGAACAGAAACTTGCGTTATGCCCTCTGACATGAGCCCCGTGCACTGGGGCATGGGGAAGGCTTCCCTTTTCCATCAGATGTGGCGTCTTTATTTATTTATTTGAGATGAATCCTTGCTGCCTGAAGAGTTTTCCCCCTCAGGGATAATAGCAGTGGCTCTCGATGCATCCATTTGTTGCCGTGGTGATGTGCCCACTCCTTTTGTTGGTGCGTCTCTACTTCAATAAGCCCCTTCCTGTTACCGGTCTGGTGAAAATGTCTGCAAGTTCTTCAGAGCTAATAAACAGCACACATCGCTCCTTTCATCTGATCACTATAGTGGGGCCTTGCGAGTGTGCGAGGAGCACGCATCGAACAGCTGCACTAATGGAACTCTGAAGAACGAGCCCGAGTCAGCAGCCCGGGCGCACAGAGGGCTGCAACCTCCTCCCCCAGTCCCGAACTCAGAGTGCTGGGATGCAGAAAGGACCACAGATAGCTGTACCTTGTTTGAGTATTAGTGTATTAATAGAGCTGAGTAGCCTTTATTTGTTTCAAAACAAAATTTCGAGCCATCTTAGTCGCTCAGAATGACACTTTTGAAGATAGCCCAGTTGACTAAAATTGTCCTGTGTTGGTTTTGTCTGCTCCCCCCCCCCGCGCCAGGAATGAAATGGAAAGGCACTTTCTGGAGCTACTTCAGTTTAATATTAATGTTCCCGCCAGTGTTTATGCCAAATACTACTTTGACCTTCGCTCCTTAGCAGACGACAACAACCTGCCTTTCTGTTTTGCGCCTCTTAGCAAAGAAAGAGCACAGAACCTAGAGGTAAGGCTGTGGAATTACTGAGTGGGGTTTCTGTCAGTCACCAAAGCCAGCATCTGCGGGTAAATCGTATTAAGTGATTAGGGACATAGAAAGCTTTTTAAAATTAACAGATTGAAGAAGAGCTTGTTATAACGCGTTCACATCGCATGTCCAGTGCCTTTCATGGTTTCTGCGAGGGTCCCATGTTGTTAACAACAACAGCAAATTACAGGTCTCTTCTGTGACCATAGTTCAGAGTATTTTAAATCAAATTTAATCTGTTAGTGGTTTTCCTTTTGACCCTTCCTTATAACCATACATGAATTTCTCACAACTCTATCACTAATCATAGCTACATATATAATCTACTTACCATTCTTAATTCAGTTTGCAAATTCATGTCTTTTCTATATATATTTTGGCTCAGTGCCATGAGTTTATTAGACAAAGCATTACTGGCTAACCTGAGAAACATATAGCATACTTACACTATATAATGTGTGTTTCAAATACTAGGGGTAGAACGTACATGGGTTTTTAATGGAAATGGTAAAGTACATGGGACAAAGTAACATTTATAGCTTATGACTTCTGGTGAGCATACAAAATTATTCACAACTGAAATGGACACTTTCTGTGGTTCCTTGGTGGTACTTTAGAATAAGACGTTTTTTGACCATAATTAATGTGCAAGTAAAATAGTTCCTTAGCATGCTTTAGTCATTAGACTTTTCCTACCATCCAATAAATTACAGCACACGCCTGCCTCATTAAAATTTGCTTAGAGTATATAATCGCTAATGAAGATTGGATGGAATTTGAATAGCTGAGTAAACACTGATTTTGCCCGCGTGTATGTTCATTATGTTTAAGGAACTGAGGCAATGGACGATACTGCGGTTAGGAGCCTATTACCATTTTTAGATAAGTCTAAGTTCCCCTCTGCCCTGGCAGTGTTATCATAGCCCCTAAAGGACCTACTGCCGTGAATTCGCAAGATGTGGCGCCCCTGAACCTGGCAGCGTAGACCTCAGCTACCCAAAGCGGCAGAAACTGTGCGCTACATAGATAGAGTGAATGTATGGCTTAAAGGTGATGCTTGTTTTTAAAGGTTGGAACCTTTGTTTTCTTTAATTGTACCTGTGCTCTGTTTGATTGCCTTTCCTAGGCCATTTCCAGATTGTGTGAAGACAAAGACCTGTGCAGAGCTGCTATGAGAAGGTCTCTCAGTGCTGATAATTTTATTGGTATTCAGCGTTCTAAAGCCATCCTGTCTTAAGGGAGAAATGGGGGGTTGTAACATCATGAGCCCCTCATCTACGAGGACTGGAAAAATATCACCTCACCTGCTCAAAAACCAGCAGAGTTAGTCCCTCATCTGGGAGGACTGGAGAAATACCACGTCTCCTGCTCAAGAACCAGCAAAGTCAGGGAGACAGACAGCAAACGGAAGAGCCTCGTGGACAGCGAGTACTGTGCTCGTAGGAAAGAATGGGACCTTGTCAGTGTCACACACTCTTTGTCCTTTACTAAACGAGTTACAAAAGCCACTCCAAAGCAATAGCTCCCAACCCACACACAGATATTTGCTTACAATGTAGGCCGGTAACTGTGAACTATGTGAGGTTTTTTTATTGAAGTTTAAATTTTAAGACTTGAAAGACACTAACTATGTATAACTTTTATGTCTTTCCTATTTTTCTGAACTGCCCCCTCCAAGAAAGAAACCAGAAACCCCTCCCCCACTATTGCTGCATATTCCTTTACAATCAATGCAGTATTACCATTAAAACATGGGACTCCTAACAACTCATAAAGCCACTTAGCAACAGACTGTAGCATTGTTAGGTATTGAAGGATTCTTCCTACTACGTCGTAGAAGCTGCTGGTCATTATTGGCCATCAGTTTAAACCAAAAAGCTGCTGAATAACACTTGCCATTCAAATTCTTTGCAAGCACTACTTATTAGCATATCAGCATGTTTGGAATAAGAGAAAATTTCAGTCATTGATTATCTACTCTACAGTGGGTCCATGCTACATATCTTAAGAACTATATTGGGGTTTAAAAAAAAATAAGGATGCTTCTCATTTTCTGATGTGTTTCTTTGTTAAATAAATGTATCAATAGATATTTTCATAATTCCAACCAATGCGGCGGTCCAGTGATAACAAGCAGGTGATGAAATAGGTGTTCCCCAAGTACAGCATCACGTGCCCGGGCCCTCCAGGGCGCTCCTGGGCAAGTAGTGCCACCCACTCACAAAAAGACACGTGAAAGTTTACATTTCTATTTCTTGTAAATTTAGTTTTGTAAACTGTTAAAACGACAAGTCTCAGCCAATCTTTGCCATCTTCAAGAGGGAGCTGAAACAAAAATTAAAAGCTTAAATGTTTAAGAGACATTTAAATTTTCAAATGTTTCTTAAGTCTGTAGCATTTATACTTCAAGTGCCAAAGCTTAAAATTGCACTGGGACTTTAGGGGGACACCTTGTATCTCCACAGAAATGCCCTCCTCTTTTAAAAATAAATCTTTGCAAGTCATCATATAGGTTATTTTATTGCTTTTTATTTATTTTTCCTCTTTTTTCTTTTTTGCTCAATCCCTCCCCTTCCGGTCCTTCAACACTGCCCCCACCACCACAGCTGTCAGCCTGTCAATCCATGAGTCTGTCTCTATTTTGCTTGTTAGTGCATTTTGTTCATTAGATTCCACATATGGTGTGAAATCACATGGTATTTGTCTTTCTCTTGACTGGCTTATTTCACTCAGCATAATGCTCTCCATACTGCTCAAAGTAAATTTTCTTTTTTACTGCCGCGTAGTATTCCATTGTGTAAACGTACCACAGCTTTTTTACCCACTCATCTACTGATGGACACTTGGGCTGCTTCCAAATCTTGGCTACTGTAAATAACTGCAGTGAACACAGGGATGATTAGATGGTAACATTTGTTTTTTCCCAAGGTTAAAACATGATAGGTCTATTTTGATACAAGGTTCTTAATGGTTTAAGTTCTAATCTTTTAGGATACATAATTATGGATCCCCAAGAATAGCATTACAAGGAAACTTCAGTATAATAAATGAGAAAACTTTTCACAGAAGAAATAGAAATGTAAATCCAAATAACAAATAAATCCCCAAAAATAAATAAAATAAAAACAGTTATTTGCAAGCTATGCTGTATACCTGCTTTGATCATCAAAGTTTTGTTTTTCTAGATTTGGGAAAGGAAGATTATGAGGAGCAGTGTTAATTGACATGTAATACACATTTAAAGGAAGTGGACCCTAACAATAGTGTTTTGAAAGCAGGTAATAGGAAATAGCTCTTCTACCTTACACGTTGACTGGGCTGTAGGGGTCCCATTTCAGTCTTGGTATTTAGGAGGAAACAAAAATTTTAGGAACCCTTACCCCAGGCTTTGGGCAGGGAGATGAGTAATCAGTCTTTCCGAAGATTGGTAAAATGTCATCTAAACTTGAAATATTTTTTGAAATGTTCTTAACTATGTGAAATCTTTCTTTTACCTACCTTCTCAAATGTATTCCTAGGAATTTTGCCTATAAACAAAGCATTTCTGGGCCAAGGAATACTTTCTCTCAATATACAGTGCTCCATGCTATATCGAGTACTGCGGGTCCCCTCATTTTTCAAAGACAGAAACGAAAATAATGGTATGCAAAATACTACAATCTACCACCTCAAATAAAAAACATTGTTTATGAAGTTGAGAGCTTGGAGATTTAAGTATTAATTGCGGTTTTATTTTGAAAAGAATGCTACAACTTATGTGGTTTTTCTTCCTCATGTTTATATTAAAGAAAAGCTAATAAACCCTATTTTAATTAAAATGTGCCTAGTTTGTTTGTAACTCTTCTCTCTATTCAGATAGCATTATATCTCTGCTTTACTTGTATGTATTCAGTCTGCTCTGATAGTGAGGTCTTAAAGCATTTCCATAATTTGGTTTGACCCTTGCCTCTAAGATGTCGTCATTTGTCTTACGCTCTTTTCAACCTACAGATCATTTATTACACTTAAAGCCATTGGCCACAGTACTCTGTGGCATGGTGCATTAGATGGCATCTTTGAATAGTTCATTATTGTGCCAAGAGGGGAAAGCACATTGGAAGATAAAAGTAGGTAAAACATACCAGAGAGAAAGGAATTACTATAGATCAGAGTGTGAGTTATCTGAGGATTTCCAGCAATTAAACAGGTCAGAATATGGAAGAACAGGAACTAGACTTGTGTTTGCTTTAAGGACGGGGACTTTAAGCAAGCCACATAATTTGACTTTAAAATGCTACTTTCAGACTTAACATTTCAGTTGGAAATATACAAAATTCTCTAAAGACCTCTTTACAACTAACGTCCTAGCCACTCAGCTTGAGCAGCATTCAGTAAATGCTGGCAGTGGCCATATTGTCCTGCACCTTATTTTACTGCCTTAGGTCAGATCTTAGCACTTGTTCTTGATAAATTACTGATCAGTGATCTCATTTAGTTTAGAAGGACGAAGTGTGTGTGTGTGTGTGTGTGTGTGTGTATATCAATCACATACCATTACGATAGTTTGTACCCCGTAGTAATATGCTAGCTGCTAAGCAGAAATGCTGACATGTGTGAGTGGTCAAAGGGTCAAGTTTGGAGAAGGCGCATTGGACACAGCGGTTTCAGGAACAAGTTGGTATCACTAGAATCACTAAAAATTGGTTTTTCCCCTTTGGCTTTAATTCTAGAAGGCAATATGGCCATTTTGATAAATGGGGATTTTAGTCAACTTGGGTTAACATAAACCACTGAAAGTGAATAGGTTCTCTGACAAGTTATGGGACATGGAAGCTAGTTACTAGTAGGGTGGTAACTGACAGTTTCCTCAGGGTTTTATACCAGGGAAGGGTTTATTCCTTCAAGTAACAAGACTATGAAAGAGTATGACTACCTCGACTCAATTTATTTTCATTCGTAGTTGTTCTTCCTATTGGAATACTGACCTCAATGAAATTTTAACTCTAGTATATTGTGAACTGAACTTTCAAGTCTTCAGTACAAGACAAAGGTCTGAAATATGTTTGAACAAATTGCCTATCAACAATTTCATATGGTTCCTCTTAAAACAACTTGGGGCCCACTGTTTCTGGTTAAAGAGAAATTTCTTCCATGCTGTATCAGATTCCAGGGCCCTTCCTTTCACATTTATTCTTACTATGTCCCATACGCCCACGCATTATTGAAATCCAGCAGCACTGAATCCTGGTTTTATAACAGCTCATGGTTCATTTCTTGGTTTAGTTTCCCTATGTCTATAAATACACTATTCCTTGATTTAAAAAAAAAAATGCTGAAGCCAGTATTTACCAGAAAAGAATTCACTCTGTATTCAGGTTATGCAGTGCTTTTGGAAATGTTTAGCTACGGCATGTAGGTTAGCTAAAATCTTTCAACACCCAAGCTTTCTCCCTAACCACATCTAAAATGACTAGACTGTTCCCTCACCCAGAAGCTGCATTCTTGAGTATAGGGCTACTTGGAAAAGCACTTGACAGCTGGCAGAGAAATTTCCCAGGTAAGTGTTAGTTTCAGTGCAGAATCTGCAGATCATACCCAGCATCTATCAACAAGTGAAGGATTAGATTACCTAAAGTCTTAACTTAGCCACTTAGCGACCTGGCCCGCCTGCCACTGTGCCAGCAAACAACACAAAAGACCTTGGAGCCCTTCAGCAAGGCCTGTTCCCCTAGAGCCCAGCGCAATCTGTCTGGTTCCTGAGGCAATTTCCACTCAACTATTCTAGATGGGTTTGCCAGATGAGAGACCATGTAATATGAAGTAAACACTAAGAAGACCAGTCTGTGGTTTAGGATCTCTAGGGTGCAGAATGCAGTAGGAAAATGAAATAGTTTAGAAATTAAGCAGAAGCCAGAGTCAAATGAAAAAAGGGTAACGATCTAAAAAATGAACAAGTTAGGTGATTATTGTAACTGCTACTAAGGGAGCTAAATAATTTGATTAGGGAAATTCAGTGATAGCATCAGAAGTTATCAATGCAATAGTATTTACTCCAAGACCTCAAATGATTCTGCCAGCATTTTCTTGAAACTTTATTACTTCATCTTTCTCTCCTCAATTCCACTGACCCTTACGTTTAGCCTTCCAAACAGTGGCCCCTGTACCTCCTCACTGGACTGCCTCTTCCAAAGGCAGAGCATCAAATCTTTAATCCCCTATTTGAGTCGACCTGTGTTCCCCAAAGCAGCTGTTCCCAATTTACCGCACTTGCTGCCTCCCTGATTCCCCTGCCCTGCCCACAACCCTAGATGTATCTCCCCAGTGTAGGCAGCATCCCCACATTCCAAACTCCAAAACTCATTTCATCTGGCATTAGGAATACGTGTCTCGCTTCTTAAGGGAACCCCTTTCATCTGACGGGGATTCCATTACAATTCTGAAATCAACCACCTATTTCCACCTTCTCCACCAACATACCCTGTTCTGCTTTTAAACTGCATTCGTCTCCCCAGTGTGGGGCTGGGGGCCATTTGACTTTGCTCAGTCATTCACATGTCTTAGTGATTCGCAAGATGGCCCCAGAGCACCTCGCATCAGGTGGAAGTGCCTATGAAAAGCAAAGTTTCTCTAAGTGTATGTGGAATCCTGGATTGGATCCTGAAACAGGAAAAGATCGGTAGTGGAAAATCTGGTGAAGTCCAAATGAAGTCTGGAGTTAATAGTAATGAACCAATGTTGACTTGTTAGTTTTGACAAATGTATTATACGTTAACGTCAGAGAAAAATGGGTAAGGAAGGGGCGTACAGGAACTCTGAATTATCTTTAAACATTTTTGTACACCTAAAAAACCCTAAAATTAAAAAACAGCAAGCAGCAGTTTCTTGGGCCCCAGACCTACCAAACCTTAATTCCTAGAGCTGAAGTCTAGGAATCTACATCTTTAATAGCCCCTAATGATGCTTATGCAAACTCAAATTTGAAAACCTAGTGTTTTAATTTTTTCCATTTTATGCCTGAACAGCTGCATAAGCCTTGCTTTACCTTAATGTTGCCTTAACCTGATTCAATCCTTTAGATCCTCTGAACCCTAAGATCTGAGTATTATTATTATCATCCCTCTTTCACAGATGAAAAAACTGAAGTACTGAGAGGTTAAACACTAAGTCCAGGATCACACAGCCCTTATATGGTGGAGCAGAATTTTAGTTAATAGTTTATGTGCACCACGGGATGAGAAAGGTTGGAAAGCGCTGGTGTGCAGTGCAGACGGGGGGTTGATAGAACAGAACACGATCTCGGGCCACGTCTCTGTTCTTACACGTGTTTTCCTTCATTTCTCCAAGTGCATCGTGAAACAATGACAGGGTCAGCAGGAGACACCTGTGAAGTATATTCAAGTAGAACAAGTTTTCATTAGTTCTGTTGCTGGTGATTGGAGTTTACGTGATTGTCTTATTAATAAAAGTATTTCCATTTACATTTTAAGTGCACCTGAGAAATCTGATTATGACGTTGGAATCCACGTATCTCCTCAGATACTCTTAGACAGCAGTGTGTCTCCATAAAAGCACAAAGAGAAAAAGACTTGTACAGCATCTTCTTTTCTTTTCTTTGTTTTTTAAAGATTTTATTTATTTACTTTTAGAGAGAGGGGAAGGGATGGAGAAAGAGAGGGAGAGAAACATCAATTGGTTGCCTCTCACATGCGCCCCAACTGGGGACCAGGCCTGCAACCCAAGCATGTGCCCCAACCAGGGATTGAACCGGCGACCCTCTGCTTTTGCAGGACGACACCCAACCAATTGAGCCACACCAGTCAGGGCACATCTTATTTTCTTTGCCATTGCTTTAATGTACTTTAAATTTTATCTACATTAGTTGGGAACAAAGAAACAAAAATAGACATTTCTTTGTTTTTTCATAAATAACTACTCTCCATATTTGATAAAAATCTCAAAGCATTATTTTACCTTCCACAAATATAATACATACAAAATTTTTCTGAAATAATAAGGTCAGCAAATTATCATGAGACTAACATAACCACACACACAGCTGTTCTACTGACTTCCAGGAACAAAACAAAAACTTCTCAAGATGCTCTGGGTTTCCATTGGTTAGCGTTATGGATTCAGAATTATAATCATCTGCCAGTAATAATTTATAGATTCAAGTTGATTGTCTACAAATAAAATATTGCTGGCTCCGATTCATGAGTTCTGGGGATATCTTTGTGAAGACACTGTATGAGATAGGCACTATACATACATGGAAATCATAAAAAATATTAAATGCCCTGGACTCGAACTACTGACTCGGTATGTGCCTCATTTGGCTCAGTAATAAATTCACCTGCACCAAACCCGTATCGAAAGTCACTAAATCTCTCATATATATAATATATATTATGTATATACAAACCCACATCACATACATACTATACAGACAGTTTGTAACAATATGAAGCAATATTGTCATCAAATGATGTGCCACAGACATTATCCTAGCTGAAATCAATCCTGTAATTGTTATCAACCTGCTAAGCTCTGCGAGGTCTGAATCAGGTTACTCAGTGACTGACAACCTGCCCACCCCTCACCCTGCTTTAATGTCTTGGTAGCTTTTTCCTTCAGAACCACCCTCCCCAACTCAGGCGCATTTTTTCCCCCCAAGATCACTTGACTGGTCTTTGGAGGCAAGAAAGGGCATGCAGAGGGAGCAGGCAAATCTCAGCCACTGTACCTTCCACCTGCCTAGATTTGTGATGTGCTCTGTCCTGTTTGCCACATTCGGTGTTAGAAAGCAGTTATTCAAAGCTTTGTCCCTTCTACCCCCCTTGGTCTTTCTGTAGAGCACAAAAGTGAAAGAAGCCTCTTTAGCAGGGGTAGCAGTTCATTAAAATATACAACTACATTTCCTAGCTCTGGGGGTCCCATTCTGTACTTGACAGTGCAGGTCACGGATGCTGCTATTAAGGTTCGGTGTGGGATCCATGAGGTTTTCTCCTGGCAGCCGGTGTCAGGATTAGTGCAGCCCTGGCCCAGGAGGAAACAGCCTAATGAAGACCAACTTAGAAACAGTGCTGTCGGCACATTATTTAAGCTCGTACACGCGCACAATTACACACAACACACACAGGCCCATCGTTGGAAGTGGTCAGGTGAAAATATGACAAAGGTTTCCAAGGGTAAACCAATAAGGCACCAAGAAAAATCATTTTCAGCCAATTTAGACAACTTCAAAATGTGAGGAGGGAAATAATTAATATAAATTAAAAGCACTTCTTAAGGTCATGTCAGCTGATTCACGGAGAGGTCTCTTTCGTTCCTTTAGACAACCTTCTAAAATCTTCACCCCTAATCTGTAAAGTAAGGCATTACTTAAAATTGAACTGTGGAAGGAACAGCTCCAACGCTGCGCACGGAGCCCAAACGGAGCCCCGAATCCTGTCCAACTTCATCAAGCTGGCTGCGAAGAAACTGCTACACCACCCCGCAGCCGTCCACTTCGTAACTGTTTTCATGAGTATGGATTGTCAGTCTAATAAAAAAATGCAAATCCGGGGGAGGGGAATAGTGTGTGGATGGACATGGGGGGTGACCAGCAATAGCTGTGGCTTCTCTCCCCCGGGTAGGGGGTGGGGTGGTGGCTATTAGTGAGACCTCAGGGAAGCAGGTGGGCTTTATCCTGGAGGGAAGGCAGGGTGAAAACGAAGACTGGAAACAAAGAGGGCAGCTCTCAAAGTAAACCCCCCAAAAGCATTACCTGTAGTGCCTCTCCTTGGCCTCGTATCCTTTGTGTGAACTGTCTTATTTTTTTAAGTAAATTGGTTGTTCTTTTTAGGTTTGGCATGCGACCAAAATGAAAACAAAAAGTTTTTTAAATGAAAAATTACTTTCATCCACTCATCCCACAACTTTTAGATACACTATGCACCATTTCCAGATTTCTGCACAAAGAAAAAGACAGCGGGGGGCAATGCAAAGTGGGCACAACAGCTGAAGGCAGCAGGAACCAACATGTACTTTCCGGGAAGATACACTAAACGAGGGAAGAGGTCAAGGTGAGCAGAAAAGGTCCCCATCTGAAAAATAGGAGAGTGGCCCTCAGACAGGGGAACTATTTCAAGGCTCATAGACGCTTCTGAGTAAATAGAGAAATAAGATGAGCAAGAAGCTTTCTATGCTGTGTGTACTAGGTTTTGTCAAATCCACTGAGATTTCAATTGATTCAGAGGATGAGTGTGTAAAGGCAGTACATTTTAATCACTGAACAGCTTTTGAGACTCCTTAAAACTACAATGCCAGGCTCCCCCCAGCTCACGCTGTAAAGTATTTAAATTCACTATGGGAACTATGTATTCATTTGTTTACTTAATATACATGAAGTAAAAATTAAACTGGGCTTAAATTTTACTTTTCCAGCTTTGGTATAAAAGAAGCACAAATTCCCTAGATTTGTTTCTTCAGGGAGGCATTCTCAAATTTTAATTGCTTTTGCCATTTTAGCTTCCTAAATTTAGTCTCCACTCAACCCTGGTCATTGGTCTCTTGCTGGCCAATGCACTGCCACCCCCTTCCTCGGTCCTGGCCCCGCACTCTTCATGAATGAATGGTTAAACAGATTAGGAAAGCAAACAGGATTTTCCAACAGTAAAGAAACATGTCTGTATGTATGTGCATGCATCAATACATAGGCTTTCTCAGAAGAAAAGGGGAGAAAAACATACTGAGGTGGGGGTGGGGGAAACATTTTAAAAACAAATGCAAGTGTATTATGGGTCTCATTTGTTTTCAGAGATGCAGAGAGCGATGTCTTGCCGCTTTTGGAATAAATATCTGGCTATACACTAGTCCAAAGTCCAGGGACACTTATTTCCTCTCATTGCTGCCAATGTTTGTTCACAGGTAGTCAGCTTCCCTCCCCCAGTTCAAGCACCTCATTCAAGGGTGGGTGTGGTTTCTAATCACAGCTCTCCAGGAGAGGAGGAATAAGAAAAGCAAAAAGACTGTTTAACATGATAAAGGAGGTGGGCCGGTGGTGGAGCAGGTAAAGGTTGGAAATTTACTTAATTAATGGAGGTATACCCATTTCAGTCCTTAAATCTACAAAGCAGTCCCCTTTAGCGATTTTCACTAAGTAGCTTCAGAAGAAGGGAGTGGGTTTACTTTTACCAAAAATTACAACACCAGTGATTTTGTAAAAAATGTGGGACCACTGAAGCATATTAAGAACCCCCCACTCCTCTGGCACAGAGTTGACCTCTTATCAATCTAGAATACAAGGTCGACAATTTCCATCCTTGAGGTCTTCACTACTCCAAATATTTATACGGGGCACTATCCTGCTACCTCTAACTTATTCAAAACGCTGGCACTGTTAAGAATGAGAATGATTACAAGTTCTACAGAAAAGAACCCGAAGCTCACTAAACAAAGCTAGCCTGGACCCCAAATCGCCAAACACTCCCTAACCTTGTCACTGTGGGGAGGCCCTAACCACAGTATGCTGTCCTTGGTGTGACCTGGAGTTTCATAAGCAGGGACAAGCAGCTCACCTTAGAAGATCTGGGACACTTTAAGCAGTGGACAGAGAGACAAGCTGAAAAAGAACACGGGTCAGTTCTCAGTCGCAATAACCCAAACTTTCACTGTTCACATTTTTTTTTTGAAAGACACAACTATAAGAAATATATTTTTCCAATTCAGACCACTCAGTTCAAAGAAACCTGAACCAAGTGGAACTTCATTATAATGCCAAATTTAGGATTGTAAAGCCCCCAAAGCAAAGGTAAATTTTGTTGCCAAAAATGCAACAAAGTTAAAAATTAAGAAAAATACATATAAATTAGAAACAGGGTTCCCTTAAAGAACGCAGTAAGAAACGCAAATAGAATACACGTGAGCTGAGCCCCTTTGAGAAGTCCTGGGACAGCTACTCCCTTGAAAGGGCCCTTTCCCCTCTCTCCAACTTGCCCCAGGAGGGGGCATCAGCACCAGGAAAGTAAACGGAAGTGACCTTGGCAAAGCTACCAAACAAAACAACCCCCCTCCCTCACTCCAGGGCTGAGGCCTCCTATACATGCGACAGGGACACCTGCTTGTGGTAGGCGGCTGCTGCGGGGCCCGGTGGCCCGGTCCTGCCTGTGAGCGCTGCGCTTGCCTCGGCATAGTCCCTGGCAGCCGTGGTGCCGCCACTCTTGTGGCCCCGTCGCCGGCGGCAGCAGCAGCGACTGGTGAATCGCCGCCACGACTCCACAGTCTTGCTGGACCAAATCCAGACGCCAGACGTGATGCCCACCACGAGGCACATGAAGTACTTGAGCATGAGCACCCAGTACTCTGGCTTGGCCCGTGGCTGGCCAGAGTCCTGGCCTGGGCACGCGCAGGTGAGCGCAGCCTCCCAACTCTCACGGTAGTGCTGTTCATACAGGTAGCAGGCCACCACAATGCTGGCGGGCACTGTGTAAAGCAGCGTGAAGATGCCAATTCGGATCATGAGCTTCTCCAGCTTGTCTGTCTTGGTGCCGCCCTGCTTGATGACACTACGGATGCGGAAGAGTGACACGAAGCCTGCCAGGAGGAAGAGTGTGCCCACCAGCAAGTAGAGCACCAGAGGGCCCAGCACGAAGCCGCGCAGCGAGTTCAGGTTCTGGTTGCCCACGTAGCAAATGCCAGCCACTGGATCCCCATCCACGGAACTCAACGCCAGCGCAGTGATGGACTTGACGCTGGGGATGAGCCATGCGGCCAGGTGGAAGTACTGCGCATAGCCAGCAATGGCCTCATTGCCCCACTTCATGCCAGCCGCCAAGAACCAGGTGAGCGACAGGATGACCCACCAGATGGAGCTGGCCATGCCGAAGAAGTAGACCAGCAGGAAGACCACAGTGCACAGTGCAGGGCCTGTTGTCTCGTAGTGAATGTGGCTGTGCTCACGGCTACAGGCGACACTGGCATGGCCCACGACCAGGCGCACCAGGAAGCCCAAAGACACGCACAAGTAGCAAGCTGACAGGAAGATGATGGGGCGTTCGGGGTAGCGGAAGCGTTCCATGTCTATCAGGAAGGTGGCCACCGTGGTGGAGGTAGAGATGAAGCACAGCACAGACCACAGGCCGATCCAGAAGGTGGCGAACGTGCGCTCATCGGGGCTGAAGGAGGGTTGGTAGCAGGGAACTGCGCAATTGGGTACCTGGCCCGTCCTCACCTTGTTATAGAGCGGGTGCGACTCCTTCAAGATTGGCACGAAGGGCTCGCGGCACTTGCACACAGACTGGCCCCCGGTGGTGCACTCGCCTCCAGAGGATGGGCCTCCTGGCGAGCCTGGGTGGGTGGGCTTGGCCGGGAAGAGCCTAGGGGGCACCGTTGTGGCCTCGCTGCGGTTGTAATCCATGCACAGGACCTCGGCGTCGCGCCCCAGCACCGGTAAGCGGTCACAGCTCATGCGCTCCGGCCAGGCGAAGCCGTACTGGCGCATGAGCGGCGAACAGCCGGCTTTGGCGCGCTCGCACACAGAGCGGCAGGGTGGCAGGGGCTTGTGATAGTCCGGCAGGCAGATGGGTGTGTACATGGAGCACAGGAAGAAGAGCAGGTCCGGAGAGCAGTGGATCTCTACCAGCGGCCAGAACTGGTGCACCTCCAGGCCCGCCTCGTCCTGTGTGTCGTGGTTGAACTGGTTGGGCATGTGCGTCAGGTTGTAGCCTATGCCGCGGCACATGGGTACCGTGATTTCCTGGCACACAGGGGCCTTGGAGGCGGCCACCGCCCGGCCTGCAAGCTGGGCCAGGAGCAGCAGCAGCAGTGAGGGCGGCGCACACGGGTCAGGCCGAGCCATAGCCCCCTCCCTCCCCTTGCCTCGCACAGCCCTCTCGGGGCCAAAGCAGGCAGGGGAAACTGGGGCCGGAGCTTCCCTCTCCACCGACTTGTTTGTGGCGCCGGGGCTGGCAACCTGTTGGTTCTTTTTCTCTTCAAGAAATCCGCCCCAAGATAAACTGTTTTGGGACTGCGCTGCCTCCCTCCGCGCTTAGTTCTTCGCCGGATAGGATTGGGGAGGGGCAGTTAGGGCTCCGATTCCAAGGAAAGTACTCTTTAAAAAAAGAAGAAAAATTGCAACCACTCCCAATTAGAGGGGAGTCAACGGCTAAGTCCCTACAAGCGGTCGCCAAATCTCTAGATTCAACTCTCCCTTCTCTCCCCTCCACCTCCTGAAATCGAACTGTTGACTCCCCGCCCCACCCCGCCTCCCTTTCCACTGGGCCCTCCAGGCTGGACCCCAGGGTCGGAGCGATCAGTCTCCTCTAGTAAAGGGCAGAAGGCCAGGGAGAACGGGGAAAATGGGAAGGCACCGGCTCTCACCTTCGCGGATCCGGAGAGAAACAGATATTCCGCAGCCAGCCTGGGTCCTCCGTCCCTGGGACACTCCGCTCAAAAACCCGACTCAGAGCCAAGCTGGCACCTGGAAAGTTTGGTGATAGGCTGGGTATCCGAGGAGGCGGCACATGGCAGCAGCAGGTGGGGGCGTCTCAGAGAGGGGGTCGTCCCCTGAACGCGATCGCCGCAGGCCGGTCACTCGCCCTCTCCTCCTCCGGGGCCCCCCGCATGATCCGGGTGGGGCAGGGCAGGGGCAGGCCGTGCGTTCCACCAGGGTCCCGAAGCCGCAGGAAGGGCAAACGCCCCTGCAGCACCTAGGCGAGAGGAAGGCGGTGTGTGGCGGCCGGGGCACTCCGCCGCCTCACAGCACCGCGAGCAGCCTGCGCTGGCCCTGCTGGGACTGCTCGGTGCGCGCCCGCCGCTGCGTCCCGCCCGCCGCTCGCCTCCTCCCCTGCAGGGGGCTCCTCGCTCCAGCCGACTCCTGGGGGCGGTGGCGGCGCTCCTGGGACGCGCCTGGCTCGGCTCCTCCCCCGCGCACTCGCACCCTTTCTCCCACCTCTAGCTGGCACTGAACGGCTAGCCGCTGCGGAGGAGGCGGCGACGGCGGCGGAGGAGTCACGGCCGCAGGCTGACTAGCCTCTCCCGCTCCGCCGGGTCACCTGCTTCTAATGCCCGCCGAGAGGCCCCGCCCCAGCCCCGCCCCCTCGAGCTGGGGCTCGGTTGGTGGGCTGCTCCGCCACGCTCTCCGCGCGTCCCCGCCCACTGCCCCGCGAGCTTGGCCTCTCCTCTGGGCGCCCTCCGGCCCCGCCCTGAGCGGGCCGCCTAGTCACGCAGCCCAATCGCGGGCCGGGACGCGACGGGGGCGGGGCGAATGCTAATCACGCCTTCTTGAGACCCGGGGCGGGAAACCCTTGCTACAAGTCCCAAGGAGTTCTCTGCTGGCGCCCACGGGTGCAAGGGCTCACTTTCCTGTAATGTTCTAGCTGCTGAACCTTTGCTCCCAGGGCCCCCTACCAGGTCTCCTCTCTGCAGCTAAGCATTCTTACAGAACCCAGCGCTTGTTTAAAAGAACTGCTCAAAGAATCATTCTGTACCGTGGCACCTGTCCCCACTCCCGGACAGTCCTCAAACCAGGTGAGCTCATGTCGAGAGAAGAGCAAATGGCTACTGAGCCGCACTGTGTGCTGGAACAGTGCGTTAATCGTGTACATCTTAATACAAATCTCTGATCCTTGCAACAATTCTATGAGGCCAGTACACCTTACAGGTGAAGAAACAGAGATTTAGAAACTTAACCAAGGTATTCGAGCTAAGAATAGTTTCCCCCGAGAAAACCGCAAGCTAGGCCATCTTGTTCCCCGCGGTATTCCAAAGACTTGGCACATAGTAGGCGCTCAGATGACAAACCCAGTATTGGAACCCAGGTAGTCGGGCCGTGACATGCACAATTTAAACCATTCCCACTATGTACAATAGGTATCTCCAAGGCTTTACTTCTGCGTTTTGTAACAAAATCTTAGGCTTGTGACAAGAAAGTGATTTTTTCTGTCTTTGCAAGACTCGAGAGATGTTAATCCTTTAAAATCCCAGGCTGTTCCCCGCAGAGAGAACCAATGCTGGCTCCGGGCTCTGTAATGGGCAGGGCGCTGGGCCCCCTGGGGACTGCGGGCTACTTAGCTGCGCACCCGCTAGCTGCCGAAGGCTGGGGGGCGGCGCACAGAGCAGCCGCCGTCCGCAGCCCCGACTGCGGGGACACACAGCGGCGCTCTCCAAATGGGTTTTTATGCTGCAAGTTTTAAATGTTCTAAAAAATGCCTCTTTTTCTACGTGTTCTAATTAGGTTGGAAGACTGAGGTGTTTAGCATACTTGAAATTCATTCACACGCTTACAAAGAGGGTCTGAATTGTTTCCCACTCCCCCACCTCTTCCTTCTGGGAAGGAGGTGAAAAAAGACTGGAGGGCCAGGGAACTTGAAGGACTCAGGACTGGACTAAAGGGGTGAGATAGGCCGCGGGTATTGTTCTTGTGTCCAGGATTCCATTTTGTACAGATTGAGAGACTAAATGGCAGAATAACCCTCTCCCTCAGCAAGGCTCTGTGGAAAATAATAAAGAATATGTGTATTAATCGCAGCCTCAGAGTTTAAAAGGAATAAATGTCAACAGCTTCACCAACATCAAAACTATTAATAAATATGTTTTACATGTACATTACATCTTTCATTCCTTGGAACTCTACAGGTGTTCATATTTATCTCTTTTGTTTTTTGGAAATACTTGGCACTCTGGGTGGGCAAACTTCCCAGGGCTGAAAAGTTGTGGGAGTTGAAAAGCCAGGGAATAGCAGTTGAAAAGGCAGGAAAGCCCTCAGTGGAAAGAATGTACAGACTCTGAACATGCCGGTGTGTGTGTGTGTGTGGGGGGGGGTGCTGTCTCATTCTGCGCCCTTTATGCAACATGTGTATTATTGGGGACAGACAAGTGTTGGCTAATAATAAAAATTATTTGAAGTTGGAGAATGTTAATCACTCCTCCTGGAATTTAGCCAGAGTACTTGGGTTATTTCACGTGGTTCTAACTCAAACGACGTTATCTACTGGTTTGTAAATCTCTCTCTGCTCAATCAATAGCCAAAGGTTTCCTTTGCTTGGAGATCTCTAATAATAGTAGTAATAACAGCAGAAACTTTGCCAAAAGAGACTTATTTTGCATTGTATAGTTTTTTTGTATCATTTGAATTTTTGCTTTTTAAAAAACATGTTGTTTCAACTTAAAGGCAGTTTAAAATACGATGACTGTTTAACATGTAAGTATTAGGCAGGATGTTAAATACTTCGTGTATGTTAGTTCATTTAATCTTCACAACAATCAAATAAAACTGGCACCATAATGACTTGCTTGAAGTTACTTATTTAGTCATCAGAAAGGATAGAAATCACAATTTTCTCCTGAGTCATAATTTATTACTCAACAAACTAGAAACACTAAGTTATGATTTTTTAATCCTTACCCTAGGATATGTTTATTGATTTTAGAGAGGAAGGAGGAGAGAGCGAGAGAAAGAAACATCGATGTGAGAGAGAAACATCCATTGGTTGGCTCGTGTATGTGCCCCAACTGGGGATCCAACCCACAACCTATGTATGTGCCCTGACTGTGAATCAAACCCACAACCTTTGGTGTATAGGACAGCACTCCAACCAACTAAGCCACCTGACCAGGGCTGAATTATTTTTAAGATGCATTTTTAAGCACCTGGAATATTGCCAAACATCCTAGTCTATTAATTTACTTAGCCTCCCATCCATCCATCCATCCACCCAATAAACACCAATTTCTGAGTTGAAGACACTACTGCTATATTAAACGTGTTTCTACAAAGCCGAATTCATGAAATTCAACTTAAATTAATGTCAAAGGTGTGTTTATTAATTGATGAAAATACAGACCATGATGCTAACTAACCATCCCATCTACTAAGTGTGTGACATTTGAAATACTGCTTTTGGAGTCTGTCACCAGGGAATAGTTACTGCATTTTTAATCTTACTAGACTTGTGTTGATTATACATGTACTGTCCTGTTGAGACAGTTGAGGGTTCAATGACACAGGAATGAATACACAGTCTTTATTTCCTTCCATCCTTCCTCCCTTCCTTCCCTTTTAACCCTCACCTGAGGAAAACCTATTCCAGAGACAGAGGAGGAGGGAGGGATGGAGAGAGAGAGAGACAGAGAGAGAGAGAGAGACATCGATTCCATCTGTCTGCCTTCCATATGTGCCCTGACGGAGCCACACCAGTCGGGGCTAGACAGTAGTCTTCGTATACTCTTCAATATCTTGATAATCAAGCCTGGAACGGTCTTGGTTAGATGCCTTCAATAAAGTTGTGTAATAAATGGGTGAATGAATGACCAACTGAGATTGATGTTTTAAACTTTAGCAGCTGGCATTGAACCCTTGAATACAGCTTACCTTATGAGCTGTATCTGAAGCTGACCGTACCCTGTGAAGTGCAGCATGAGTCCAAACCTCGGCTCTGCCTTTACTAACTGTGCCACGTTGGACAAGTCACCTAATAGCTCCAGGTCCTCTTTCCTCATGTGTAGAGTTACGAAGAGTTATTTGCCTCACAGAGTTGTGAGAAGTAAATGAATTTCTTTGTTAAAGGGCTTAGAGCCATGTCCAGCACGATGAGTCTGCATAGGTGGTGGTATTATTATTATTATTATTATTATTATTATATTATTAATGTCCACTATGGTTATTCTATTTTTCTGTTTTCCCAATCTTGTGTATTTCCTCTTGTATATTACCTTAATAATGAAAACAGTAGTTACATTTTTTAGGTGTACGATGTGTCTGAGCACACTCCCAGCTGTCACTGGCTATCTCTAGCATTTAGATACGAGCTAAATTCGATGCCAAAGCAGGGATCATTTCACTTGTCCTTGATCAAAGTGCCTACACCTGACATCAGCAGCCAGCTGATAGCGTGTGCAGGGCTGGCACGGGATAGACGCCCGTGAGCCAGCACGAATGCCTCCCAGGTATTTTCAGACTAGCTCCGTGCGTGTCCTAGAGCAGTTCTGGTTAGTCCTCATCAAACCAGACACCTCTAGACAAAAAACCAAGACATAATCAGAGGATTGACACGATGAGTCATTTGCCCAGGTTCGTAATGAGAAGGGAATAATTCAACTATAATCTTTAGTCTTCTCCCCGCCCCCACTGTGGTGGCGATTATAGAAAGTAAAGGCTTTTTTCTTTCCCCCCAGAGGGAATGGAAGTACTAATCTTTCCCACATTGAGCAGTGGCTCTCAGCTGTGCATTACAGTCACCTGGGGAACTTTCAGGAACACTGGTGCTTGGGACCTATTAAATCAGAATCTATACTGGAGGGCTCCAGCCATTGTTTTTTGGTTTCATTTGTTAGTTTGTTTTTGGTGCTGTTTTGCTTTTAACTCTCCAGGTGATTCTGATTTTCAGTGAGTATTGAGAACCACTGACACAGATGGTTTTGTTACTTCCCCAGTACAGCCCCAAACTTGGGCCTGGCTGAACCTTCCACAAAAAGGGTTAATCGCATCAGTAGACAATATGGAATATCTTAAGAGAAGGTATTGGGAAAGTGCACTCCAGTTTAATTGCATGGGAGTCTGGGCTGAAGGAAAAATTATGTAGCAACAGAACTGTGGTACAGTGATGGTGCAGTTAACGGCAGTGATGACTGTAATTACAGCAACTGATGTGTGTGGAGCATTTCCAATGTGCACATACTGTGCTAAGCATTATATATATAATTTCTTTTACCCCAAGTTTCAGACAAGTTAAATAACTTGTTACCCAAGGTTACACACCTTCCAACTTAGGGTTTCCTGACTCCAAAGCCTATGCTGTCATTGATTGCAGGACTCATTGTAATCCCAGCAGGAGAGGGTCTGGGTAGTAAATCTTGAGATAAATAACTCCCCTTGCTCCTTAGCATCCCTTTCCTGGGGACCAGGTTGAATCTTTAATTCTAGTGTTTGGGGGAGCTAAAGTATGGAAAAGCTGAGGGCTCTGGATTCATCTAGAATCCAGTAAAAGTCTAAAGCCAACTTGTTCTTTGGGCTTTGCAGACCAGGAAGGAGGTAGGACGTTCCTTAGACTAGATTTCAGAACCTTCCTTGTTTCTTGGCAGAGGAAGTTTCAGTTCAGTAAATATTGATGCTGTGCATGCTGTGAGCCAACCACTGGGGCCAGGGTACAAACATGATAAGGCATGGCTTACCAGGCAGGGCATGGTGGGAGTGCAAAGGCGGCACCTACCCCAACCTGCGGACTCAGGGAAGACCCAGGCTGTGCTTCGAAGGCTCAATATGAGTTAGGTGATCTATCAGCCAGGTTTCAGTACAGGAAACAGAAACTACTCTCGGTACTGCAGCCAGAGAAAGATATAGTACTGAGAATCAAGCAGGGGCATACAAAATTGTTGAAAGGGCTGGAGAGGCAGAAGACAGGGAGCTACTCCTGGACTATTAAGTTCAAGGACTCACTACCAGAGCTATGTTCCAGAAGGCAGGATGGTGCTGTTGCTGCAACTGCGCCTCACACCTATGAGACTGGTGACTAGACACTGAGATAGGACACTGAGTCCAACAGCATTAAATGCCTATTAATGTTATTTCTCAAACCTGGCTTGCCAGCAGCAATAGCAGCAGAATGATATCTCTCCTTGCATCTGCCTGCCAAATCGTACAGCCGTGCACCTGGCTGACTGAATGTATTTCAGATCCAGGCCATAGCTGCAAGGGAGTCTGAGAAATGTACTTTTGAGGTTTCCAATGTCTCCAACTAGATTACTAGGAGGATTGAACTGAGGCCTGGAGAAGCAATCCTCTGTACCAGCTACATGTGAAAGAAATGAGGACTTCCTAGACAGAGGAATCTGCACAAGTAAAAGACCTATGGCCATGAAAGAGCACAGTACAAGCGATGGGGAGGTTGGCGTGACTAGGCTATCAGGGAGTAATCAGGGAGCATTGAATCAAGGTTTTTACCTGAAAGTACACTCTGTGTCTAATCAATGTGTTTTTAAAAAATTAACTAGATTCAAACATACACTCAACACATCATGTTTTTTCACTGATACAGTACTGGACTTATTCAACTAATAAATCTGCTAATGCAGATAGAGAAAGGAAATGAGCAAAAAACACAAAAGAGAACAGACAAAAGTGCTAGGTGATACTCATCCACAAAGAAAACAGAACCTTAACCTTCTCCAAGCTTAATGTTATGCATACTGTTGATTACCCACCCAAGAATCATCTCCCCTTTCTCCTTCCTATCAGAACCCAAGTTTTTTTGTTCTGTTTTGTTTGGGACTCTACCATTTTCTGCACAGCCATGTGCTTCAAGAGAGACAGGAGTTCCGATCTAAGTCCCAAGAAGTAACACGTGGCTGCTCCCCATGATCGTGTGGCTGCCCTTCTTAACAGTATATAGGTCACACGTGTGCATGGGGCACAGTTCGCAGGTAAGGGAGTGGGCCAGTGTGAGGTTAGTCTGTCTGGGGCTCATGGGAAAGATTTTACTCAAAAGGAAAAACAGTGTTCTTCCCTGTCAGGGATTGCTTTGTCCACATGTGATGCCTGCCACATGCCATCTTGCAACCACAAAAGACTGAACTGACTCTGAGGAAGGATGACATCGAGGCTGCCCGCTCTGCCTGCCTCTGGACTTCTTGTTATGTGATACAATACATTGCCTCTTTCTGAGACGAATGAGTCAGTGCTTTCTGTCACTTGCAACCGGAAACATCATAACTACTACATGCAGTCTGTATACTTAGGATGAGGATATGCTCACTTGAACTTAGCTAATGGAAGTCCCTGGAGGAGATTTAAGGACAAAAATGCATTCCTCCTTTGTCACCAGAAAAAATTGTTAGTTATCCTTCAAAATCCTTCAAAACCCAGTTAGATGTCACTTCTGTCAAGCTGGGTTACTTGCTACTGCCTGTTCTCCCCCAGCCGTTTTGCTACTCCTCTATTGTAGCATTTTACTCATCCACTCTTTCAGCAAATATTTATGGAGTAATATTTTAGGCACAGGGAACTACATACATGGAGATTCTAATCCGGGGGAAGACAGAAAATAAATGAAAAAATTGAAATGTGATGACTTATCAAAGGGAAAAAAAGAATTCTTATGGAAACATTTAAAAGGGGGAAATAACTACCTTGAAATGTGTTTTATGGTTATGTGATTTTCTGTTTATATATCAGGGTTTTTTTCCCACTAGATGGTGTGTTCATGCAATCTCACATTCCCATCCCTTCCTTAGGAGATTGTATTTTCCAAAGACGGCTGCAAAACTTCACCCATCGCACGTGTTCTGCAACACAACCTTGACATATGCCACGGGGGAGAGAAGGTCCTAAGTCCACTCCCCTTGTGATGGGTTTGACTGATAATGTGTTGGAAGTGATGCAATGAGATTTCCGTGAAAGGTCACAAAGACAATGCAGCTTCCATCTGGTTCTCTTGCAACATGTAGGTACTCTAGTCGATTGTCCCAGCTGAGTAAGCCTTTAGGTCATGCCAGGCCAGGAATCTGACAGATAAGTCAAAAAGCTTCCTGATGACTCCTGTCCCCGGCCTCAAGTTACCCCCAGATATTCAGGGCTTCCCAGCTGTGGCCCCAGATGGCAGAAAGCAGAGACAAGCCACCCCTGCTGTGCCCCCTTCAAACTGCTGATCCACAGCGTCCCTGAGCACAGGAAAATGCCTTGTGGTTCACACCACTAGTGTGAGTGGTTTGTTACAAGGTAGCGATGACTGGAATACCCCCAAATCTGCCTTCCTGTGAAATCTTAGATGACCGAACAGAATTTTTTTTCTTTTTACCCGACCCAGTTGGTGATCAACTTATGCACTGAAGCTTGAGAACTTTCATCCATCTCACTTTCATCCTATTGCGTCTCGCTGTTGATGATATGCATGTGAGGTGTCTAATCTTTTAAAACACAAATCTTCACCATTGATCTTAATATCCTGCTGCAGTGAGTTCCCCAGGTCAATTGTGTGTAGTGGGGAAAAAAGTGCCTCCTTTCATCCATTTTAAACATGGTTCCTTTTCATCTCATCTCGTCCTCTTGTTCTTCCCCATGTAAAACGATTTCCATTTTGTGGGTACCTAGGCACAGAGAACTGAGTTGAGACAATAATCTGTCTTTGAGTTGGTCACCCAGAAGGCCTCAGGCGTGCTGGGACATGGAGCGGTGGATTTTAGCTGGTGACTGAAGGGTGATGGAGCACAGTATTCTAATTAGTCACAAGTTTAGTTCCAAGCTTATAAAAAATAGTCTCTACGTTCTGCAAGAGGCCATGAGTATCTTCCTGTGGTGCTGATAAATGCAGCACAGTACAGTGGGGAGAACACTGGCTGGTTCGTGGGCAATCTGGACTCAAGTCTCATCTCGTGAGCAGCTGTGTGCCCTTGGACACAACACTTAACCTCTCTGGATTTCATTTTCCTCAGTTACAGAATGAAGAGATTCACCCAGAGTGTCCTGTGGTACCCTTTTTTGCCTTTAACGTTCTATGAATTCTGTGTATTTGCCAGTTACTTTGAAACATCTACTACATGAATTCATGGAAAGAAGTATGAGTATGTAGTTTGTACCCTACAGAGTGCCTTTAGCTCTAAAGTGTGGGCTGGAGAGAAAACCCTCCACCTAAAATATATCTTCTAGATTTTAGAAAACAAATGTTATCTTTTTTCAAAACCAGTATCTGCATTAGGCTTTAATTACCAAGAATAAAACTCTGCTGTAACTCTTACATGACAGTTCTTGCAGCCTGAGTCCTTTTGCTTTGGGGGTGAATTCCTGGGCTCCCTTGCTTTCTATCAGTTCTCACAGCTACCTTGCTGGACGTTGGTGCTCGGATAGTTCCATGCCAAGAGATGAGAATGAATGGGTGGGGTGACAGCTTCTGCTGCAGGGCCACCCTGGGGAGGAAAAAGGATATTGTCCCAGTGAGTAACACAGTAGGAACTACTCAGGTGAATCTCAATCTGAAACATCTTGCCAACCCTTCTCCACGCAGAAGAAAAAAGCAGTCACCGTATGGGGCCTAGGAAAAGCATTCGGTCTCACTCAGCCTGGACTCACTTCACCGACTTTCAGGTCTGCTCCATATTTCTCCAGCTTTGTGGACTCAAACTCATTTCTTCAGCTCTCCATCCTATTTTCTCTTGATGAATTTTCACTTTCCAGTGCCAAGTTGGAGAAATGCCTCTCATGTTTCATTTTAAAATTTATTACAGAATCACCACTGGTGAAAGGATACCATGTACTGGGAGGATGGATTGCTTTTCACTGGTGGGTTGACAAACTATATCAATAGCAACCAGTAGCATGGCAAGGCCCTATTCAATAGAATGCATTTGTAAGGTTAAAAAAAAAAATCCTTGAGGTCCATATAATTCATGGAGGGTATAAAATCTTAGATAAAATTTCATATAATGAGTAGGAGAATAACAGCAGTGAAGTTAGTAAAATAGTATATCTAATGCCTACAAGAGCTTTTGAGAATAAGTATTCTAAAGAAAATCCCTCCCCCAACTTTTTAAATAACATAGAGTATCATATATGAACACACACTTCTACTTTCAACTCATCATAATATACAAGAATGGGTTGATGTCATTGTTAAGGCTTTTGAGGAAGCCTTGAAAACATCATAGCAACATTTATAGCAATTAATACACTCAGCTGCACCAAAGGGAACATTGAAGGTCACATAGGACAAACTATTTGGTTATTATTTGTTTATTTAGGGTATTTGGTTAAAACAATACCGAAACTAGTCACAAGTGTGATTTGTTTCTGAGAGTGGTGCTTCTCTCATTAGGCTGCCTTCAGGTGCTCAGTGACCCCTTGGTTGTCGCTACAAAGGGGAACCCAGTGTACCAAACACCGCATCTGTTCCCCTTCCTCCATTCCTACTCACACTGTAGCTAGGGGATGACCTTGTTGGCTTCAAAGCCCCCCTGCCCACATTGGCTATGCTGCATCATTGCTTGTTGCCCAAAGGCACTCTGCTAAGATAGTCTACTGTTTAAGGGCGTCATGCACTGGACAAGCACATGGGTTGCACTTCTTAAAAAAAATCATAGACTTGGTGTTTTAGAACAGTTTAATGTTTTCAGAAAATTGAGCACTCACAGTTTCTCCCATTATTAACATCTTACATTAGTGTGGTACATTTGTCTTAATGGATGAACTGGTATAAATATGTTATTATTGACACAAATCCATCGTTTGTGTTAGGATTCATTCTTTGTGTTGCATGGTTCTACAGGTTGCATGTATCTGCCATTACTGTATTGTACAGAACAGCTCCACTGCCATAAAAATCTCCCATAGTTCACTTCATCATCCCTTTTCCATCCCCGCCCCAACCTCTGGCAATCAATGATCTTTTTATTCTATAATTGTGCTCTTTCAGAATGTTATATAGTTGGAATCATACAATTCTGTGGCCTTTCAGCCTGGCTTCTTTCACTTAGCAACATGCAATTAACGTTCCTTCATGTCATTTTGTGGCTTGATACCACATTTTTTTAATATAACTTATTTTTATTACAATGTTAGGTTTAGAGCAAAAAGGAGCAGAAAGTATGGAGTTCCCTTATGCTCCCGCCCCCCACGTTTGCACAGCTTTCCCGATTATCAACATCCCACACAAGAGTGGTATCTCTGTTACAATAAATGAACCTACACTGACGCGTCATGATCACTCAAAGACCATAGTTTACATTAGCGTTTACTCTTGGTATTGTACATTCTGTGAGTTCGATAAATTTGTAAGGACATGTATCTATCATCATAGTATCATGTGGAACAGTTTCACTGCCCTAAAAATCCTCTGTGCTCCACCTATTTACCCCTCCTTCCCCCGCCCCTAGGAACTCTGGTCTTCCTACTGCCTTTACAGTCCTGCCTTTTACCAGAAAGCCCCATAGCTGGGATCATACGCTAGGTGGACTTTTCAGATTGGCTTCTCTCACTTAGTAATACACATTTTATGGTTCCTTCGAGTCTTTCCATGGCTTCATAGCTCATTTGTTTTGAGCCCTGAATGATAGTCCATCGTCTGGATGTACAACAGTTTGTCCATTTATGTACTGAAGGACATCTTGGTTGCTTTCAAGTTTTTACAGTAAAACTGCTATAAATATACATGTACAGGTTTTTGTGTGGACTTAAGTTTTCAGCTCCTTTGGGTAAATACCCAAGAGTGTGATTGCTGGACTGTATGGTAAGAGTATGTTGAGTTTTGAAAGAAACTACCAGACTGTCTTCCAAAGAGGCTGTACCATTTTGCGTCCCCACCAGCAGTGAAGGAAAGTTCCTATTGCTCCACATCCTTGCCAATATTTGGTGTTGTCAGGGTTTTGGATTTTGGTCATTCTAATAGGCATTCATTGTAGTGGTAACTCATTGTTTTAATTTGCATTTCCCTAATGACATGGGATGGAATGCATCTTTTCATAGGCTAATTTGCCATCTGTATATCTTCTTTGGTGAGGTGTCCAGATTTTTTTACGCTAGGTACTTTTTTTCCCTGTGTGTTCCCTGACCAGGAATCAAATGCAGCACCTTGTTGTATTGGGATGACACTATAACCAACTGAGCTACCTGGCCAGGGCTGTTCAGATCTTTTAACCATTTTTTAATTGTGTTGTTTATTTCTTTATTGCTGAGTTGTAAGAGTTCTTTGTATATTTGGATATAAGTCTTTTAACAGGTATGTTTTATGAATATTTTCTCCAAGTCTGTGGCTTGTCTTATTCCCTAACATTGTCTCTCACAGAGCAGAAATTTTTAATCTTAATGAAGTCTGACTTATCAATTTTTCTTTCATGCATCATGCTATTGGTGTTGCATCTAAAGGGGTATTTAAATGTCTGGGAAACAAGACTTGAAGAGATCACTGGACTCCAGAAAGAAGCTTGGAGAATCCTGGAGAGATGTCTGGAGAGGTGCTTTTAGCATCTGAAGGTGACTGCTGGCTCTGCGTCAGCCCCAGCCATAAGCACCAAATATCTGCAGACCTTGCCCGCCTCTCCATCAGGGCCCTTGTACCGACTTTGTCATTGCTTACATCTTCCAGTGCGGACTCCACCCGTTTAACCTTTGTGAGAAAGAAAGATTTAGATTTACCTTTTGGATATGTCATTGCTCCTTAGTCTTTGACGATTTATTCAATGAGTGACTTTTCTAAGGCTAGTAAAATAGTCAAGTCTTTCTAATGAACTCACTCAACCAACCTAGTCTAACACAAGAACAGAGATAAGCGTGGTTTCCTCTGGTTTATTTTTTTAAAGATAGTAAGTCATATTTTTTAAAACACTTCTTTGACTCTAACATAAGAAACTTCAAATTGGCCATGACATTTGTGAGGGAGAATAGAAGAAAAACAAGTTACGACTGTTTGTGGATGGGCAGATGGTACACTTGTTCAACTGTAGACCCAGGTCTCTCACATCCGGCAGCTTTGGTAGTTGTCAGTTGTGGGATTTACCTTCTTGACTGCATACTCCCATGGCTGGCTTGTGTGTGGCTATATCACAGAACGTCTGACAGCCCATCTTGTGCTAATGTTATTTTTAAGTCTACCTTAATGTGGGCTCCTTTAAAGTAGGAATCAATGGTTTTCAATACCCAGCCCAGAATCTTCTATGTAGCAAGCCTCAGTAAGTGCTGTTGAGTTCATTCGTTAAATCTTTATCCAATAATGCCTACTGAGTGCTCAAGAGAACTATATTTGTGAGGAGCCACATTTATAAAAGAATATAGGGAAATGAAGAAGGTTCAGGGAAACCACACAACATTTCCAGAATGCTGAAATCTAGGACAAAGGAGGAAAAATGAGAGAGCACACGAATGCTGTACGAAGGAGCTGTGTTGAGCAGGCTCGTTCCTCATTCCCCCAAAGAATAAGAGAAGAAGGAAATGTAGGTACAACTGTAGAAATTAAATGAAGATTTAGGAAGCATGGAAGGAAGAATTTTTTGACTTTAGGATTCTTGGAATTCTGGTGGAGGTAAGCAGAAAGTGGAGACAAAGGAAACTAAGGCTTTCCCTTAAAGGATGTAAACCTAGGTTGGCTTAATCAAGCCTCACCAAAGGGAACACCCAAATGCTGAAAACCGTGTGGCCACATGATGATGTATGTCCCATCCATGTGCCCATGAGTCGAATTAATGTGCAACAAGCAAGTCATTGATTGCAAGAGAAACTGAAATCAGTGCCTCCTCCTCCCGTATTGGTTCAGTGCAGAAGAGAGTGGTAGGAGCAACAGCAGTGCAAATGTCAATACGCCGCCTAGCCTCTCTGCTGGAGATTGGAGGCAAGGACGACATGCTTTTTGGGAGAGCGGGGGAGGTCTCTTGGAAATTTGCAACATCTTATAATAACGGCTTACTTATAGAATGCTTGCTATGTGGGATGGGATATAGGGGACCCAACGAGGTAAGGAGGAGCCAGCGTGAGCTCCAGTTAACAGATGAGGAAGTAGCAGTTCTGTGAGGTTCCCTACATGCTTAGCCAAGTCCCTCAGCCAGTGAGGAGACACCCAGACACTGATCCCAGATTTCTGTCCAGGTCCAGAGCTCTTGCCCCTACTGGTGTGCCCAGTGACCGTTGGACTTGGGATCTGCCTAAACAAATTTTAGGCCAATCCCACTGACTCCTGGCTGCTCCAAGGGGCTTTCTACGATTGGCTCGAAAGCCAATTCCAACATCTGGGCCCACTGTGGCCAAAAGAACCTCCACAGCTGCACTCTACCTTGGCTGCACATTGAAATCACCTGGGAAGCTTTTCAAAAATGTTGATGCCAGGGTCCTGTCCCTAGAGATTTTGATTTAATTGGTTTTTAGTGCAACTTCAGCACAGAGCTTCATGTTTAAGTTTTTTATTGAAGTATGTTATGCATGTAGAAACGTGCTCGTGCTGTAAGGATACATGGCAATGGATTTTTACAAACTGAAGGTACCTGTGTGACCACCACTCGGCTCAAGAATCAGAACGTCACAAGCACCCTGGTAGCATGCATCAGTCTCCCGTCTAATCTCCCCCACTCCCCGCTCACCCCACCACCCAACTACTACCTACACTTCTGACATAGCATAGATAGTTGGGCATAGAGATTTTTAAAGCTCCCCAGATGATTCCAGTGTGCAGCTACCATCGACAGCAGTTGCCTTACTGGTTGAAGGCCTGGTAAACTAAACCAAATGCATAGGTACAGGTAAACCAATATGAAAGCAAATAAGAAGAAACCCAAGCTACAAATTCACATCAGCTAGTCAATAAGGATAAAAAAAAAGGGTTGCATTTTTTAAAAACAAGATCTTTCATTTATAAACAACTTTTCTCAGCATTTACCTCTTAGTGAAAGAAAACCTGCCATCCTCAGAATTGCCAAAATCACATTGGCAGA
Organism: Desmodus rotundus; assembly: GCF_022682495.2. NCBI lineage: Eukaryota > Metazoa > Chordata > Mammalia > Chiroptera > Phyllostomidae > Desmodus > Desmodus rotundus. Next base: position 186,833,028 of record NC_071388.1, read on the forward strand.
TAATAATAAATAAACTCATGGAATGTTTTCTATGTACCAAGTCCCTTTCTAGATGCTTCTTTACTCATTAGCTCATTCAGTCGTCATAATGCCCAATAATAACAGGCTCTGTTATTGCTCCATTTTACAGATGAGGAAACCTCAGCATAAAGAGATAAAATAACTTGCCCAAGGGCACACAGTTTGTACCTGACAAAGCTTCACTTGCAGAGAGAAGTTCTTTTTGCTGTATTTCCATTGTGCTTTGTATTTTAGATATCTATGCCAGTCGACCCCTGCTATTAAATACCTGGACAAAGATTTGTGCCACACTGATTTCCTTCATTCCTCAGTGGCATGGGCTGGGAAGCATAGAGAAAAATCACAGAATTACCTATGGGTGCTGGCCTGGACCTTGATGGTCATGTCGTTTTACTTCCTTCTTTTATAGAGGAGAAAACGGGCCAAGAAAGAGAATGCTGGATGTCATAACAAATTGAATGAAAAAAATTAGAGAAAGTGCAAACCCCAGGGGGAGGGAAGGCTAGGTAGGTTCCTCACTGGGCTTTGACCTACCAGTATGTCCTCCAAACCTCAGACCTACAAGTTTGTGGCTTTTGTTAGTACAACTTGTGGCCAGTAATGTTACTATTATTATTTAATTTAATCTTCTTAGAATATTCACATGTGACTATTGTTTTGTATAATTATAAAAGTCTCTTCGAGTACAGTGAGCTTCCAGTCTAAACCAGAGGGAGAACTGATGATCACAAAGTTACCTGAGTTGGGAACTGGATCCTCTCAGGTTTTTTCAGTTGATCGCACTTTATTTCTTATGTGACCAGCCTCCTAGCATATTTATTCTGGCAATGGAAGGGGTGGGGTGGGAGAGAAATCTCATGGAGAAATTTTCATTGAAAACTTGGGGTTACACGTGTCAGTCTTATTTCTTGGGCACTTTCACAGAGCAAAACAAATCGGAGAAACTGTCAGGCTCGTTGCTCTTCCATTTTTCTCCTCTAAGGTTATTTTGGAGTTTCTTGGCATTGTACATTTTTCCCCCTGTGTTTAGATCTCTTCCCCACCTCTCACCACTGCTGGGGTCTAGCTGCCCTTCCAGGTCCCCATGCCCTTTTACCTTCTTTGTTCGGTTTCCCTGGTCTTTTGCTATGAAACTCCCTTTGAGCCAGAGTGTTGGGTCTGTTGCTCTCTAAATTTTTTTAGAGCAATTTTCCCAATATAAATTACACCCTCAATTACTTTTCTCTCCCCAGAGCAGTGAATCACATTTTAAGAAGCCGTTAGGGTGGGGGCAGCTGGATACAGAACCAGAAGGTTTGAGCCAGTGCCGGCTTGTCACCCTCATTCAGCTCGCCCTGCTGCAACAGCCAAAGGGCAGCCTGTGCTGAAGTCACCGGCAGTGGAATACGGGTAGGTTGCGTAAATGCCTGGGTCTTCATGCCTCTCTGTATCACTGCCCTCTGCCCTGTGGCTTTGCAGTTCTTTCTGTCAAGATATGATTCACTGATTCTGACTGTGACGTCTGCTTTGGAGGTTAGCAAATGTGATAATACAAGCAGAGACTTGGAAGCGTGCTTGCATCAAGGACTTCTCTTGCATCTTTATCGTTTTTATGAGAAGAGTATGCCTGGGCTGGCCCATGGTCCCAGGATGGGAATAAGAGATATGTGGGACAGAGCTGCCCCGAGGAAGCTTCCTCAGACTAGAGCAGAACCACCCAGCTGACCCAGAGATGCATGTACAAACCCAGCCAAGATCGGCAGGTCTACCTACCCAACCTTCACTTGAACTGCAGATGCAGGAGCTAGAGTAGGAAGTGGTTGTTTTAAACCCCTGAATTTCGAGGTGGTTTGTTACCCTGAAACTGTGATGAGGTCATGATCTTTGAGACTGTCATGATGATTATATGAGCAACTAGAAACAAAAGCACTTTGCAAATGTCAAATTGTGGGGAGTGAGCAGAAGGACATGGACTATTGAACAAGCTCTGGGCCTGGAACCTGAAGACCTGAGGTCAGATCTACTCATGCCCCCAATTACTCTTTAAACTTGGGCAGATAATTTAAAATTTCTGGGTCTTACCAGAAAACTACAGAGTTGGCTTGCAAACTCAAAATCATGAGAGCTCGAGAGAATGTTGGAAAATTAACATGGGTCCTAGAACTTTACTGGAAGAGTTAAGAAAGAGATGAGGAAGGTGGGAGAGAGGGAAGAGGATATTTTGTTTTGGTATAAATAAAACGTGATCGTCATAAAAGGGACAGATGCATGGAGGGGGGAACTGAATGATTTTGAAGAATGTGTTTGATCTAAGGCTAAGAGGTATACTTGGAGGCCAGATATAAAGTCTCATTTCTTCAGAGACCTGAAAGTGTAGGACTCATGAATAAGTAAGAGAGGGGGGGAAATCTTAAAAATGGCTTACAGAAGGCACCTTCTTCACATCTCTTCACTTGGAATAAAGCAAAGCTGGAGACAATTATGAAGTGTTTGGTCAGATGGAGACAATAGTCCAGACTAGTGTTCAGTACACCTCTCTGAGCCCTGTCTTAGCTAACTTCAACTTTTCTTGGTTGTATTACCTGACCTTGGACAAGGTCACCTATCCTGTGGACAAGCAGATGAAACATGGTTCTTCTGTTCATTATGTATTGGTTACACACTACATCCCAGTAACTACCTGGACACCGGGGGTGAACCAGTACTCACATGTGCTTCCTGAGCTGGCTACCAACTCAGGGAGATGGATTTTCCACACATTGTCACTTATGTCAAAACATGTACTACTAAATTCTTCTTCAGAGGGGAAAATTTTACCTCAGAGAGCATTAAGTGGCTTGTTCAAAGTCACACAGCTTATAAAAGAAAGATGAAAAATTGTTTTATATTTTGACCATGAAATCTGTCTTGTTTCTCCTGAACCATGCTGTATCCTCTTGTTAGCTGTTTGATCTTATTTAGAAACATGTTATTTTTATACTTTTTTGGGAGTGCCTTTCTGTACACAGAGTTAGGTGCTTGAGTTTCCGTTGTTGTACCATAGAGAAGCTGCGTCATTTGTAAGTCAAAGGATCATGTCCTCAGTTTCTAGGACTTTGGAAGTAGGTTTCTCTATTGGGTGCCAACTGAGCTTAAATGTGCAAAAAGAAGGGAACATTTTAATCAAGTTCTTCTGCTCAGTGGAATACTTTGAAAACATTAAATACAATGACTAGCAAACTTTACAGGTGAGAGTGTAATTTGGAACTATATTTCAAAACTATAAATGGACGTACTTTTTGTCCTAACAATTTTAGCTTGAGGAACTTATCCTACAGAAATATTCCCAGACATACAAAATTATTCAGAGCAGCATTTTTTTCCTGTCAAGGTATTGGAAATAATTTAAATGGGGAACAGTTAAATAAATTATGGTTCTTCCTTAGGATGGAATAGCACACAACTATGAAGAAGGAAAAGGAAAGAAGAAAGAGAAGAAGGAGGAAAGGGGGAGGAGGAGGAGGAGAAAGCGGCTCTTCATGTTTTTACACAGCGCATTTCCAAGGAGTCCTGTTAAATGAAGATGGTTTGACAATGCCCGTGGCAGAAGGGCAGCTGGAGTCTCTGGAGAGCGCTATGACTTACTAGATCAGAGGCAGTGAGTTGCCTCTTAATCTGTGCCAACAGTTACTGACAATGTATTATATGGAAGGTGCTCAGGTATGTTGTATAGAATGTATAAAATGATATGAGAGAAAGTCCCTCTTGCCTACCAAGTCTAGCTGAGGTTGCACATAATCTTTACATGTGCTGATAACAACCAAAATCATCCAATGATCAGAGAATGAGTGTGGCGTCAACCTGATGCTGGGGTGGGGGAAAAGTTTAAGGTTGAGGGAATCAGAAGTCTTCAGAAGAATTTCACTCGAGTTAGGGAAGGATTTAGATAGAAGCAAAGGATTGTGGGAGCCAGGCAGGGACTCTCTTAGCAAAGACTGCATTTAGAATGAGCGAGGTGAGTTGGGGACAAGGAGGACCATTTTGGCTGGAGACAGGAGACAAGCTTAAAGAGCAACACGGTAATAAGAGCAGAATGGTAGGTTGGAGCAATACTGAGGAGGACCTGGGATGCCAAGATAAAGATTTGGAATTGTGTTCAGGTATTTAAGCCAGGGGCAACATGCACAAAACAATAATTTGGGAAGTGTAACTTGGCCACTCCATGCCAGGTGGTTAGTAGCAGAGGACGTCTGAGGTTAGGAGACTCCTGGAGATGTCAACTGGAGTCCAGGGATGAAGTGAAGAGGCCCAAGCGAGGTCGGTGACTGGAAAAGTGGTAAAAGAGAGACAGACACTAAGACTTTATTCCTCAGCCTACCCTGCCTGGACATGACTTTTACATTCTCCAGGCAAGTCATAATTATCTTGGGTTTTACAGGTGTATAACATTGCTGTTTGTGCAAGCACATGAGGGCCAAAGACAATCTTGTTCAGTTGTGTCTCTGGCTGTTTGTCTGCAGACTGTTGCAGACTGAAAATCAGTGTGAAACATGCTTCCTACACATTCAGAGCTGCACCTAGCCTGATCCTGGGTCCACGGAGAAATCACGAACATAAATTTAATTCCTGAAAGCAACGGCTAAAGGGTCAAAGTGGTTCTTAAAGGTTATTTTTCTAGTATTGATCATAACTTCAATGGATGTTTTCATTGTAAAAAGCAGGTTACTAAAATAATAACGTGGGTTACTTAAAACTCATTAAAAAATTAAGTAGATTGTGAGTGCTATCATGTAAAGAGTTCCATGCTTTATTGGTCAGCAATAAAAGCAATTCTGCTGACAATATCATCATGTACTGCTTCTGCTAAAAGCTTTGTGTATGTTTTAGGGACGGATTCTGGGAAGCCACCCTCCAGCTGGGCACAGTGAATGTGGGGAAGGAGGGTGCAGAAAGGGAAAGTCATGTGTTGCTTCTGGATTGTTGTACTATTTTCCAGGCAGGTTAATGCTTATAATGAAGCATTCTTAAAGGCATTTAGTGCATTCCAGAAAAGAACAGCCCCCACAGTGCCTTCCTCAAGCCTACTATAGGAAAAATCAGACAAAAATGCTAGTTAGGCAGAGAGAGGGAAATAGAGTCAGGGAAGTGAGAGTAAGTCTTCCTTGATTCCACAGACTGCTTCTCCAGGCTAGCTCCCCAGTGGAGTCTAGGGTGGTTAAGGGCGTGGACTTGTCCGATTGGGCAGGTCACTTAGGTCTCTTAGGCTTCAATTTCCTCACTGTAGCATGAGGATGCTGGGTAAAATGAAATAAGGTATAGAAAGCACGACTGTGCACCTGGCAGCCAACACCTAGTAGGCCTTCAGTAATTACTGGCCATTATTATCCTTGTCCACCAACATTTCCGAACACCTAACAGTGACCTTGTACTTTTTCTCGACCCTTTAATTATTTACTGGCTTGACCACCTACTAGAATGTGCAACTCTTAAAGGTAGGTTTATAAATTCTTTTGTTTTTCTTCCTTGCTGACAAAAATAATACATTTTATCCCCCCGCCCCCGCAAAAGGGAAGTCAAAAAAAATCTGCTTTCAGGTCAACCCCTAAAGATAATCTTAGGAGACTGTGGTTTCTATAGAGCAGGAGTTGTAAAAGGCAGAATAGTATATATTTTTGGCTTTGCGGCCACATGATGTCTATCGCAGCTACTCAACCTTGTCCTTACAGCAGGGAAGTAGCCATACATAATAACTACACAAATGGTATGGCTGTGGGCCAATAATGCTTTTTTTACAAAAACAGGCCCATGTTGGCCAGCTCCTGTTCTAGAACAGCATTTGCTGTTTAATGGAAGTATAATGTGAGCCACATATGTAATTTTGTATTTCCTCATAGCCCTACTTTAAAAAAGTGTTTAAAAAAGTAAAATCAATTTCAATGATATGTTTTATTTAACCCAAATCTATCCCAAATATTATTTCAACATGTGATCAAAATAAATAATTACTGCTTTCATACCAAGTCTCCAAAGTTTGCTGTGAGTTTTGTACTTACAGCACATCTCCATTTGGACGAAGCACATTTCGAATGTTCAGCAGCCACACATGGACAGCTTATCTGTAGACGCTGGATAGTCTTTGTATGCATTTAGTTACATAATTTTTTAAAAAACAAACGTAATATCGTATGCATGCTTTTTTTTGGTGCATAATCTTTCTTGGGGATTTCTTCCTATCTTCCCATAAAGATCAACCATTTTCTGGACAATTATAGTATTCTACTGTCTAAATGTATCATAGTTTATCTTATCAGTTTCCTATTGGTGGGCATTTGCATGGTTCCTAATTTTGAATTGTTATTTAAAATAGTTCAGGGATTGTCCTTCTACATATGTCTTAGCACCTGTGGGAGTATATATTTAGAATAAATTCTTGGGAATTGAATTGCTGAGTCAAAGGCTGTGATGACATTTAACTTTTTAATAACTGTGGCCAAGCTGGAGAGCTGGAATTCTACCTTGTTTTTCTTGGTATCTCCAGCGTGTTTGCTCTCAGTGGATAATTTTTAAATGAATGGATAGATAAAAAATCTCCCACCTTTGAGAGGGAGTGGGAGAGAGAGAGAGAGAAATAACATGGAATAAAGTGGGGACAGTTAGCTACATATTAAAAAAACACAAGCTGAAACACCCCGGATCAGAATCATGAAAGGTTCTTGTGTAATATTCAGTGAAGCACCTCTGAGGTCACCCCAGTTCTAGTTCCTGTCCCTCTCAGAAGGTCCCTAGGCCTGAGGGGTCAGCTTTGGCATCATGTGTTGCACTGGGAAAACCCCCGCTCTTCAGGGATCACACCAGCTCCAGCTCTGGGATTCTGGAGTCCCTCCTGTAGGGTGTCTTTGTTATGAAGCCCACTGTCTCTGTGGGATGAGAGGAAGCATCCTTCCCTAGTACCCACAACCTGTCTCCATTGTGGCAGGAAGTTTCAATTCCCCAGTGGCCAAACACACAGAGAGAAAATCTGACTATAAACCCTTGGTTTTATCTCAAGATCTTCCCTGTCCCCCTACCTGCTGAGAATTACCCCTGACCTGTCTCTCTAACCAGCGGGTTGGGCCTGACACTCCCATCCACCAGCCTCCCTCCCTCATTCTCCTCTAGCTCATCCAACCCTCCCGCCAACCCAACCCGAAAGGCTGGCTTTTCTGTAGCCTTCTGGAAGGCAGGGCCTGGCTTCTTCATCTCCCAGAGGCTGCCATAGTGCCTGGCATATTGTTTGCACTTAATAGAGGTTAGTTGAGTAAGAGGACAAAATAATCACCAGACTTTTTAGTTTGCTCTCTAAACTTCTATATGGAATAACTCGCTGGACAAGCATTGATTGAGTGCCAATTAGATGCCAGGCACTGTGTCAGGTAAACAACTTAGACAGGGTCCCCGAGGTCATGAAGCTCACGATCTCAGATCCTTTTCTGACAATATCTAACACTTCATGGCTCTCCAAACACCCATGGATCATTCTGTACTTTTATTCACTCAAATATTTATTTAGGCACCTTTTATGTGCTAGCATTAGCTAAACACACTCTCTAGCTTAGTCTTCACAAGAATCCTTCAATGAAGGTATTACTGACCCCATTTAACACATGGGGAAGGAGGATTAAGTAACTCACCCAAATCCACAGATGCCCAGGAGTGAGTGGGGCCAAGATCCCAGCCCAGGCCTGCTTCACTCAGCGTCCACACCCTGTTTATCCTGGAGCTCCATGTCCTGGCAAGGAAGAATCTGACCCTTCGGAAAGAAAGGGAGAACATTCTAGATCAGGCACATACCTGGAGCCCAGCTGGGAAACGTGGTGTGTGTGTGTGTGTGTGTGTGTGTGTGTGTGTGTGTGTGTGTTCGTCCGAGAGGCTGTTCCGTTTGTCTGGGGAACTAAGAAGTACGATGGTGAGAGAGACAACTGGAAAAGACTGGGAGTAGCTGATTGCAGAGTTTCTTGAATTGCTTTTCCCTATATTCCTAAACCTTAGATCTTAGTACCCCTCAGTGTAACTTCTAAATATCCCACCGCTTTATGTGTGTTTCTGAGTGGAAGCTCCGTGCGGTGCCCGGAAATGGCGTGTCCACGCTGCTGTGGTTTGTGGTGAGCCAGGACTAGAGTCCAAAGAACCTAGGCTTACTTTCCAGGTTATATTGATTTATATATATTTAAAGATTTTATTTATTTTATTTTTAGAGAGACAGGAAAGGAGGGAGAAAGAGAGGGAGAGAAACATAAATGTGTGGTTGCCTCTCGTACACCCCCAACCAGGGACCTGGCCCGCACCCCAGGCATGTGCCCTGACTGGGAATCAAACCGGCGACCCTTTGGTTCGCAGGCCAGCACTCAATCCACTGAGTCACACCAGCCAGGGCTGATTTTTATATTTTGAAATAAAATAAAAGTCAGTGGTGTTATTGCTCCGTGGGGGCTGTAATTCGAGGGCATTCTGCAGCATTCAAAAAAAGCAGCGGCAGCCTCACTCTTCAGGCCTTTGCCTTAAATTCAAGTCCAGAGTCTCCACTTCCTCCTGCTCCTACGCTTCGCCCAGCTGCCAAAACTGTCTCCCTCCCAAGGCCATACCTTCGGGAGCAAGGAAAGAAAAACAAGAGCAAGTCGTTTCGATTAAATAAGAACTAATAGATACAGGCAAAATGACTCTAATCAGAGCCACAGACACTCTACTGGCCCCGAGGGGGAAATTCTGTGAAATAATAATGCTCACATTCTCCCCTCTTTTTCTTCCCGCTTTCAGTGGTGGACTTTTCTGCCCTGGCGATGTTTAAAATCTTGCCAGAGGCAAGAACACAGAGGGAAAATATTCCTGCCTATAAACAAGGAAAAGTTTCATGGAAGGGACTTAGAATTTGAGACTTATATTGAAATTGGCAGCAGGAAAATCTAACGCTCTGGAAATAATGATCCAGCATTAGGTCACTTGGGCAAGGAAGCCATCCTGCACAGGCTCAGAAACCTTGCCTCAGCCTCTTTTCTTCCCAACTTGAAGCCGCAAGAAGGACGGTCCACTCATTTATTCAATATGCATTGCATCCTTACTATTTACAGGGAATTTGAAGAGATACAAAATGAAACATAATCTCTTCTAGATTGCATGCAGCAGGAATAACACCTGTGCAGGAGTAGATTATGGGGCACATGGGTGGTGATCGGTGGCTCCCAGGGATCCTCTTGGGCCCGGGGCTGAAGTCTCACTGGCAAAGCTCCCCTCTACAAATGCTCACGGGCCTCCCTGTGCCCTCCATGACCTTTCACGTGGCTTGCTCCACTCCCACCAGCACCCCTGTTCACCCCACCAGAGAATGTTGTTAAATTTTATTTTTCACTTACAGTTTACATTCAGTGCTGTTTTGTGTTAGTTCAGGTGTACAGCATATTGGTTAGACAATCGTGTTCTTTACAGAGTGGTCCCCCTGATATTCTCGGGACCCACCTGACCCCACACAGAGTTATTACCATATTATTGTCTACATTCCCTATGCTGTACTTTATATCCCCAGGACCACTGGAGAACTTAGATATTATCATCATGTGAAATCTGGATCAGGACCCCCTGCCCTGTTGGATGGTGGAGGAAGGAATGGAGGAAGGATGGTTGGTTGGCCCTGGTAAACTGTAAGCTGGAGACAGTATCAGGAGAACTTTCTGGATCCAAACTAGTCACTCATTCATTCTTCCTTAGCCACATCCAGAAAGTCAGGGTGAGCATCGTCTTTTTGCCACTGCTGCTCACTGACCGGGGTGCTGACCATATTTTCCCACCTCAAAGTCAGGGCAAGAGGTCTGGCAGTGAGCCATCCACATTCTCGGTGCGTCTGCCGGGGAACACCCACTCGCACCTTCCCTGTCTCTGCCATCACAGACCCACATCCAAGATAGTGTGGGGTCGGAGCCAGTCCATCACAACAAAGCAAATCATCACAATAGAGCACGTCACACACATTTTTTGGTTTCCTAGTGCATAAAAAATTATGTGTGCACTGTACAGCAGTCTATTAAGCATGCAATAGCATCATGTCTAAAAACCAATGGACATACATCAATTAAAAAATACTTTATTGCTAAAAAATGCTAACCATCATCTGATCTGTTGGGAAAAAGGCACCGATAGACTTCGATTTGTAAAACGCATAATCTGTGGAGCATAATAAAGTGAGGTGTGCCTGTATTGCTCCTCTTTTCCAGGTGAGGAAGCTGGGACCCTGAGGGGTTGATTTAAACGTGCGAAAGGGCCCCTTCATGGCTTCTTCTGCTCGAAAGTGCTGCCTCCTCCTGAGGATCCAGCTTTACTTCCCACCCAACCCCCAATACTCTTTGCCTCCATTTCATCCTTCCTGGGGGCTCATCAAGCCCTAGGTAAGAATGCCGAAAACAGTTCATTTCCATCCAACACTTTTACTTCTAGATATTTACCTTGAAGAAAACATTTGCCCTCAAAAAAGGGCTTGGTCATGAATTCTCTTCCAGCTCTATTTATAAAAATCAAGTTATTGTATAAAAAAATCATTGGAAACTGAAGACAGCCCAGGTGTGCTTTGACAGGTGACTGCACAAACTGTGGCAGGTCCGTCCAATGGGGTGTCACTCGTCAGCACAAGGGGACAAGTTACGGATGCATGTGACGACACAGCAATGTCTTACAGACATTATGCGGAGTGAAAAAAGCCACATTCAAGAGTGCACACTGTATGGCTTTGCTTAGATGACGTTCTAGGGCAGGCAAAACTAGAAACCAGGGCCTCGCAGGGGTAGAAGGATGCAGCGTGGCTGGGGTTGGGGAAGGAGGGGAGTAACGGGGAAGAGGCATGAAGAGACATTTGGGGTGATGAAAGCTTTCCATACCTTGAGGGGCTGGGATTACAGGCAGTATGCCTTTGTGAGAACTGATCAAGCTATATATTTAAGATCTGTCCGCTTCAGTATTGTAAGTTTTATCTAAATTTTAAAAGTAGGAAAAAAAGAATGTGACCGTTCAATACTTTATCCATAGAAGTAACGAAGTAAGCAAAATTTATTTTCCCGCGTCCCAATTTCACATCTCTGTGCTAACTGCTGCTTATTATTTCATGCGATGACCGTCCAGAGAGTCTTTCGAGGCGAAAACGTCCACGTAAATGGGCTCAGGCTGTGCGCGGGGCTGTAGCCCGCTCCGGGGCAACACTCGGGCGGAGGGAAGGCCCCGCGTGAGATAAGCAAGCAGACTGGAATGGCGATTTCTGAGTGTCAACAAATTCCTATGTTCACGTTAAATATTGTTCTTCCACGTTACACTGATCAGACAGACTTTTTATGGATGCCGCTAAGAGGCCAAAGAATGTTCTGGAGACATCATATGTTTCTAAATCATTTTTCTTTTCAGGGAGCTGTGGCCTCCCAGCCCCCGAATCCCAGGTTTCTTCTCTGCAGTCCTGCCGCTCGCTTCTTGACATCTCGGGACACTGCTGAATCCCCAGCACGACCTTTTCCCATTTCAACTGTGCACAACACCTTCAGGGGCTTTAGCTTCCTGGGGCGTGTGGAGAGAGTGCTGCTGCCTCACAGGCTAGACCAGGGGTCCCCCAAGAATCAAGGTCCCTTCTTAAGGTCTCAGCACCCAAAGATATTCCCTACAGCGCTTGTAATATCTACGGATAATTACATTATGGAGAAAATACATGGGAAAAAAGTGAATATTAATGAAACACAATGTCTTTAATTGGATTTGCATTTTATTAACTGTGACAGTATCTACATGCATTAAACTATTGTGAAAATATTAATAGCAACTACTATTATCGTACATTTATTACATGTCAAGTATTTTGCCCAGTGCTCTGCATGCATTATCCATAATTTTGCCCACAACCCTACAGGGTGGAAACCTTTATCACCCCCATTGTGTAGATGAGGAAACTGAGGCTTGGAGAGGTTAAGCGATTTGCCCAGGCTCACAAAGGTGGGAAGTGGTGGCCTGAGAATTCAAAGTCTAACAGGCATGGAGGGTTTAATGCCACTTGATCCTGCCTCTTTTATTTACTTATTCTGTGGACAGTGTTTGGCATGCCTATGAATTCTCCAGCCCCTGGCTTAACCTCAGGGCCTCCTTGGAATCTGAGACCACCAGGAGGGAGTCACGGGCTGCTTGGGGAATGGGCGTAGGTGCCTAGCACTCAGCCTAAAGTGGAGCTTCAACTTGTTCACTAACCCAGGGCCCTCCTAAATCCAGCCTCAGCCTTGTGGCATCTCTCAAACCCCTGAGCTCCCGGTGCTGGAGTTTGCCCCTGTCTAGTCTGTCCACGTGTCCCAGAGGCTGGAGGGATTAACAGTTGAGAACCTGTTTGCAGACCATTAGAAACAATAATCACCTTGCCCAGTAACCTGATCTACCTCAAAAGAAGGGTCTTGATTTTAGCAAACAGTTTAAGTGGCCTCTGTGTAAAGTGGAGGGGTGGAGCAGGACTGAGTCAGCTCCTGAAATAGCATTTCTTCTGGGCAGTTGGAATTTGTGTGGTAATCAAGCCAGGCCCAAGGGCCAATTCCTGGGCCCAGGGGTACTGAGCTCACACCCTTCTGGCTGTTTCTTCCCCCAGAGTTCTGAAACCGGCTTCCCCTGTATGCAGAAATCTAATCCCTGCCCAGCCAGAGGGAGCGAGTAACTCTGTAGTTGACGTCCACGTGACCAAGTACACTCACTGAATCTTTACTGTGTGCTCCAACACCCTCACCCACCCGTGGTGAGTCTTCTCTCGTCCTCACCACGAAGTGTTACTGCTATCATGCCTCCCATGTCACAGGTGAGACTCAGACGCAGTTGCCTGCAGGACCCAGCGCTGGTTGGCAGGCTAGGGGGTTAAACACGGCCATTATTAAAAATTAAATTACCCAAGCGTACAACCAAATAAACTATATTAAAAACAAAGGTAATGAGTACTCAAAATTTATCACTTCCTAACCACTAACTACCTTGCACCGTGTCTGCGCTCCAGGGGCTATTGACAGGGCGCCGCGTCTGCACGGCGGGAATCCGGGTGAGAGTGCGCTGCCGCCGCACCGGCATTCCCACCTCTCCCCTTTGTGGCGGCAGGGTGGCAGCTTGAAATCTTCCATGGTGGCAGTTTTTAGGCCACAGAAATTAACAAACATACAAATCAGGGCTTGTGTTTTTTTCCCCAGAGAGCTGGTCGTTAAACATTTACCAGTCTCCCTGCGTTGAGAGAGGTTAACTCACTTAACAAGGTCAGAGGCTGGTGGGGGTGCCAAGCGTGCAGCTGGACTCCAGAGAGCTTCCACAACAATATCCTACCTCTTAAAAAAAAAATAAAGGTTCTTCAACAAGTTAATTACAAGGGAATAAAAATGTTGAAGGAGGGATGAAGATGAAAAGAGACTTAACAGATAGGCAATCATAATACATACAGCTTATTGGGATTCTGATTAAAATAAACTGTAAAAAATTATGACTTTTGTGAGGCATTTGGAAATTTGAGCACTTCCTATATATTCAATGACATTAATGAATTATTACTTTTTAGGTGTAATAATGGCATTTTTTTTCAGATGAAATGTATGATGGCTGAGATTAGATTTAATAATAATACCAGAAGTCAATGTGGTTCAGGCCGGGGGCAAGGGCCGGGTGGAGAGGGGCAAGGGGGAGAAATGAGGGACATCTGTAATAATGCCAACAATAAAATTAAATAATAGTAGTAGTGGTAGTAGTAGTAGTAATAATAATAATAATAATAATAAATAATAATAATGATGCCAGAGGGAAAAGCAGAGTGGGAATACAGATCAGTGGTTCTCAGGGTGCAGCTGCCTGACCAGCAGCATCAGCATCACCAATGAACTTGAAAATGCAAATTCTCAGGCCCCACCTCAGACCTGCTGAATCAGAAACTCCGGGGGAGGGCCCACTAATGTGTGTAACAAGGCCCCCAGGTGATTCTGATGCACACTCCAGTCTGAGAACCTTCAGGTTTAGATGGAAAAGCTTCACAGGGAGTTGATTGTTGAGGCTGAGAGCTAAGTTCCTGGGTGAGTGGGTCCACAGGTATGTCTGACATTTCCTGTAGTAGTTAAAGGAATAATGAAGCCCATTGGGAGCGGGGGAGTGTGTACGATGGGGGATGGGTCTTGGCTGGATGGCCTCCGGATCTAGCAGTGGACAAATGCGTTCTCTTGAATGTCAGTCACAAGCACTGTGTTGGGGCCCGTGTCTTTATTGCCTTTGGGATTCAAAGTCCAGGCTAATGGCTGCATTAGAAGCAGGCTTTGACGGGGAGCTCTAACCCCTCTGGACCAACCCCAGCTGCTCAAGTTTCTCTGAACAACTTCACCCCTTCCTTTGAGGCCCTAGTAAAGGTTCAATCCTGGACCTCAGATCTCTCGAAGAAGCAACTATTTTAATTTTCAATTTCCAACTAAAGCTGTGAGACTTTAAAAACAGCCACTCACTCGAACTGCTTTATCAGCCACAGACGTGATGCAATTAATTAACTGTACGCAGCCTCTCGCCACACAAGCTGCTTAAGTTCTAGCCCATTGTAGTTCTGGTTTACTTAGCAGATAGGGCCTAAGAGCCTGTAACTGTTTACCTCCCTCTGGAGGGGCTGTCCTGGGCAGACGAATTCATTAGTTGGTGTTTGCAGAGAGGCAGGAATCCAAAGAAAGCATTAGGTAAGTTTTTATTTTTATTTATTTATTTATTTAGTGTAAAAGGTACTGAAAAAGGGACCCTTTGTCTTGGCCTAAACTCACATCCAAGTTACGTCGTTCCGTCCTGTGGACATCCGTTTGCCTCCCTCCATGTTCCCCACCCTCCTTTTCTCCAGCCCATTTTTTCCTCTCTCTCTCATTTCCGCTCTTTCTCCAACTGGAAAACTCCTTGGATTTTGTCCCAGAGGATGGAAAAGGTCTGTCTGCCCATCACACGGGGCTCTTAAGGATCTGTAGTCTTTTTAGTTTAAATGCCAAACACTTTGAAGTCTTCGGCCTTCCTACTGTCCCCCCACTCTCTCCAAGCAGCCGTCTTTTCCTCTTTCCGTCCCCTCCCATCTCTCTTGAAAACAGTCCTATTGAGACTTTGTCCTGAAATAGCAAGGGCATCCTTTCTAGAAACTGTACTTCCCAAAATTCTGGAGGAAGGTGAAGAAAAGGAGGGGTAATTTTCTTCTTGAGAAGAAAGGGAAAGCAGAGAAGGGAAAAGAACAATTTCGGGGATGGAGATGTTTGAACTCTGCCTCATCTTTTTTTTTAAATGTTACTCCTAGAACAGGGTTCTCTACAGAGCTGGAGATGAAATGCAATTTCTGGGGGCCACACTCCAACCCAACTGAATCACAATTTTTAGGGTCAGTCTCTGGGAATCTGTAGTTGAAGCAAGTCCCCCAGATACTGTGGATGCCCACTGAAGTTTGAGAACCTTGGATGAGTGAGGCTCAGGGCCCTATTCAGGATATGCCTCCTTAATGCCAGGTCTTGCGCAAGGGAAATAGCTTTGGCTTCAGTTTTTAAAGGCCTAACTTCCAGCTGCCCTTTTAAGGAAATGACTTTATTTGATATCAATGGTATTTATGGGGTATTTGGTGTATGCCAGACGTCTTATGATCCTCTCAACCTCCCCACACCCACCCAAAGCTGTATTCTTGTTATGCCCATTTTATAGATGAGGAGACTGAGGTTTGGGGAGGTTAAACAGTTTGCCTACATCATACCCATATAATGTGGTCTCATGGTGTTTATACTTCTATATTTCTGGCTCCAGGTTGAGCTGTTACCTCTGAGTCTTTCAGAGTAGGACTGTGGAGGCCATGTTTTCCACATGGAAAATGAAAACAGAAACTCATGACCTTACAAGTATGGGTTTTTTTGACAGGCAATGGGTACTCTGAATGGCCTCCTTCTGCCCTGGGCCTGTGTGTGTTAGCCTGCTTGTCACTTTTAGGATGTCTTTAAAGGCAGATGTGTTAAAGCGAGTCGTAGGCCTCGCTTGCCAAACCTATCGGGCAGGAGACCCCAGCCCTCCTCCCCTGGTATTGGGGATTTATGGATCTATTTTTAAGTTATTTAACAATAAAGATAAATCAGAAGTTCTCCTTTGCCCCTCATTCTCCTTCTCAGAAGCAATTTTTGTTACCAGTTTGGGGTGTTTTCTTGGAGACATTTTTCTATGCTTTTACATATACAATGTGGTTTTTTTCCATAACATAAATGAAAAACTAGTGTATTAACTAACCTTTTCACATAATGATTTATCTTAAACCTCTTTCTGTGTCTACCTTATTTTTCCCCCTTGCATTTTTAAATAATAAAAGCACACTGAAAAACTTCAGTGATGAGAGAGAAAGGAAGACTATTCCTTAAGCATAATTAAAAGTGAAAAAAGAACAAAAGTTTGATAATTATTTTGGAGTTCAAGCTTGGAAATATATCTTTTTAATTGTGCTAAAATAGCCATACCATGAAATTGACCATTTTAATGATTTTTAAGTGTATAGTCCAATGACAGTAAGTACATTAACATTGTCATACAACCACTTCCCCCGCCAAACTCCGCACACATGAAACACCAGCTCCCGAGTCCTCCCCCCCTCTAGCCTCTGGCAGCCACTCTTCTACTTCCTGCCTCTATGAATTTCACTATTCCAGACGCCTCATATACATGGAATTACACGGCATTTGTCCTCTGTGTTTGGCTTATCATGCTTAGAGTAATGTCTTTAGGGCTCATCCATCTTGTACCATGAGTCAGAATTTCCTTCCTTTTTAAGGATGAACAATAGTTCATGACATGCATATATCACGTTTTGTGTATCCATTCTTCTGTCGACGGGTACTCGGGTTGTTTCCACCTTCTGGTTATTGCGACTAATGCTGCTATGAACATGGGGGTGCAAATCCTGCTTTCAGTTATTTTGGGGTCTATACCCCAAAGTACAATTGCTGGATCATGTGGTAATTCTATGTCAACTCATTCTTTTTGACTATTGCATAATATTCCATTGTATCTTGCAAGTGTTTCTCAGCAAATTTAAGTTCTCTTTTCCGTGGATTGCCCGTTGTCTGGTATGATTTTAAACGGGATTTCAGACAATCTCCGTGTACTCTGGATATTCTTCCTTTTATCGGTTAACATACATGGCAAATTCAACACATTTAAAAATAAGTTTTGACATCATTCTGGACCCAAGTGCTCGTCACGATCTTTTTGATTCTCTAGGGAATACTGACGGATGAGACTTTTCAGTATGAAAAGAGGGCACACAGTCAGGCAGCCGTCTGCCCACAGCACAGGACCCGCCTCATAGTAGGGGCTTCATGAACGTTTACTGAATAGCTAAGCCACTTTTGGATAGCACGTGTTTCATTAGTGTTTCCTTTTTTTAGGATTTACAGGGATGAGTCAAATCCAGAAGCTAATTAAATTCTTCACAATATCTCGTAGCACAATTCTCTCTAAGTTTAACCTGTTCTACCGGTCTCAGAAAAAAAGGCCAAATGGCTATGAAAATAGTAGATCATCCAGTTTCTGCTGCTTGAAATGCACTGTAGTGGGCCTGTACCACAATGCACTTTGTCCAAATGAGAACACTTAGTGACCAAATAAGCCATGGATTAGAAAAGGGTGGAAAAGGGACAGTGATCCTTAACTCAGTCTTCCCACCTCTCCTCCAGGAAAGAGAGCGTCAATAGTAATAACTACCACTTACTACAGGCTTAATGTGTACCAAATAATTTGCTGCATGCTGTACATTTGTTTTTTAATCTTATTTAACCTTCATAATCATCCTGCAAGGGAACCGCTTTCCCCTTTGACAGATGGGGAGGGCCTGGGAAGGCTGTCACTTGCTGAAGGTCATGCAGCTCGTGGTAAGCAGTAGAGCTGGGAATTCATCTCTGTCCCTTTGAGGGCAGTCACTGAAATCTTCTTGACAGTTGTCCTTTCTGTGTCTGTGGTCCCCCAATGCTGAGTCAGGGTTACTAATAGGAAACAAGGCCAGGAGTGGGTGACTTTGCTGGTGTCTGTAGTAGGAGGGGAACAGGATGGGAATCCCTGGTTTTGCTCTGTGCCCGTATTCGAGTGTGGGAACACCTGCGAGACTAGCTGTGTGTCCTTGACCCTCAGAGTCCACAGCTTCACCTGCAGAGCCCGTCCTGCTCCCGGGGTTCCTTCGCTGAGGCGCTGCCGGTTCCTGGGACTGGATGGATGAACCTCACAGGTCACTGTGGTGGCTCTGACTTGTCCTCCCTCAGGAGTGGCTCTGCTCAGCTCCTGGGTGACAAGGCCTCCTGCCTGCAGTGCACAGAGGCCTGTGCCTTTCCAACTCTGACCATACAGGGAGCTGGCAACTCCTAACTGAACACGAAATTCTATCAGTCCTTGTGTTCTCTAAACTTTGTTCCTTTCCGCACCAGACACACAGTGACGCCTCTGGGGCCAAAGGCCTGGGTTACATTTTTTTTGGTGCACAACTACTCTTAAAAACAGCACGACCCAAATATTGACTGATAAAGTATATTTTTAGTGGACAATCTTCCAGAGCCTCTGTAAACTTTAAGTCAGCTGAGAATAATTAGTATGAACAGCTGTTCTCAGAGAGAGGAAGGAAGATTAGGAAGGACCCCTCAACTTGAATTTTGATTCTGGAAGGAATGTGTACCTGCTTTAAATGCAACCAGAACTTGAAGGGAAACCCCCACAATTTCAATTATCATTTCCCTCATTCTTATCTTAACTCTCCAGTCTTAGATGTAGCTAATTTTCTAGAATTTCCTGCTCCAGGGCCTGTGAAAACAGGGGGTACCTCTGGGAAACTGAAGGCCATGGGGGTATGAGCAGCGGCAGCAAAGCTGAGGGGAAGGACCCACATTTTACCTGGGGGCCTGAATATTCATCTATCCTTTTGATGACAATAATTTAAAATAGCATTTGAAATTATAATTCAAATTACAGAGGGGTTTTCCATTTTCTGCAAGTTTGTGGATCATTTTAAACACAAAGGGGCCTAGGGGCTCCTTCTTCTGTGATTTGCATGTGCTGTCCTGATTCCTGGCCATCTAGATGTGCTGTGATTTCTATTCGCCCAGCTGCTCTCGTCTTTGAAACTATCCCCAGGTGATCTACTGTTACCTGTATCAGTTACAGAAGTCCCCATGGAAAGGAACAATGCGCCTTGAAAATGGGATCCTCACCCTCTCTCTCTCTCGGCTTCGCTCAATGTCTTTAACAACCCAATGCCCAGCTGACTCTCCACGGGTGACCTGCCCAGGACCAGGGAGCTGGCCTGGCAGGCCCTGCAGAGAGCCACAGTTACCGTTAGCAGGAATTCTGTGACCACATTGGAGGGAAGGAATGTAAGCCGGTCTCATTGCCCTTGGTAACCATAACAGAAACACTTGACTCCAACGGGTATTTCCCTTCCAGGTGGAGAAGGCTTTTCATCCCCTCTCATTTCACGGGTGAGACCAAATGTGTCTACACCAGGGAGCCCCAAACTGTGGTTATCAACAGAATGTGTGTGGAGAGAGGCAGCTGGCTTCAACCAAGGAAGACAGAAAAGAATGTTTTCTCTTTCACTGAAAGCCTTTCTCCCCAGGAGGTGCTTCAAGGCTCGTGATTTGCATGGGAGTCTTTCCGGAGCAACAAGGTGTATGAGCAGAGAGGCTCCCTGGTCCACGGCAGGGAGCTGCAACATCTTGGGAGGCTGCGTCCGACGTTGAGCTTCTGGCCACATGTGGCTGTGTGAATTTAAATTAATTAAAATAAAATTAAATTAAACATCCAGTTTCTCCGTTGCATTAGCTATGTTTCTAGGGCTCAAGAGCACACATGGCTGGTGGCTTCTGTACTGGACAGTGCAGCTGTCCAGGACACTCCTGCCACTGCAGGCGTCCTTAAAGTAATGCTGGACAGCGTTACTTTAAGGCTCACCACTTAGCAGAGGCCACTTGCCGGGTCCCAGACCGCAGTGACCTGTGCCATGGCCCTGCGAGACCGATGTGGGGCCGGGGTGGAGATATGCAGAGTGGCAGTGAATCTGCCCACATAGCATGGGGGTGGTCATTGAGCGAAAACTTCATGAAGGTTTCAATAAGCAGTTATTTCTTAGATGCAGCCCTTGACTCAGTGGCGCACAGACAAGCGCTAGAAACCCTGGTCCCTGTCTAACCACTATGCTGCACGCCTGACGCTAATACGAATGATGTTGAATGTAAACTGTAATTGAAAAAAATTTTTTAATTTAAAAAAATGTAAGAAAAAAAAGAGAGAGAGAAAGAAACCCTCGTGCTGTGCAAGACACCATTTCTGCTGTGCTGGAGTTCATAACCTATGAGTCGAGGCAGAGAGTAAATAATAATAAGCTGTGGAAAGCCGAAAAGTGGACGTTTGCAAAGGGGTGATGAATTATTTGGACAGGGGAATTGGGAAGATTGTCAGAGAAGGGTTAAGCATAGTTATGATGGGTGAGGAGAAGCTCAGCACATAGGGAGAACATTTCGAAATATAAGGAACTATAAAAAACTCTGGAGCACTGTGAGAAGTCTGGTGTTAGAGGGGTGTGAAGTGGCAGGAGGGACATGGGGACCCGTGCAATGCACAGGTGGCATGCCCACGAGGCCGCCCTGGTGGCAGGAGAAGGAGTTAAAGAGAAAGGTGGGACCATGTTATCAAGGGCGTCCTGGTCATGCTTTGGAGCTTGGCCTGTGTTCTGAAGGTGATAGAGAGACAGGCAAGCTGAGGTGAGGCAAGATCACGCTTGTATTTGACAAAGAGCATGTTGGAGGCAGCACCGAAGGGCCTGGTGGGAGGGTTGGTTAAGAAGTGATTGAGCCCTGACTGGTGTGGCTCAGTTGGCTGGGCCTGGTCCCATAAGGCAGAAGGTCACCAGTTTGATTCCTGGTTAGGGCATGTGCTTGGGTTGTGGTTCAGTTCCCCCTGGGGTGCTTTCAAGAGGCAACCCATTGGTGGTTCTTCCTCACACTGGCGTTTCTCTACCTTTCTCTCTCCCTCCCTTCCCTCACCCTAGAAATAAACAAACAAACAAATACATGATTTTTTTTTTTTAAAGAAGCCATTGAAGTGGCCTGGAGAGAGGACAAAGAGGGCAGGAGAAGAGACAGTGGAACCAGAGGATAGGACTCTGAAAGATAATAGGCAGTGCAGTTGATGACAGGACGCTGATTGGACAGTGCTCGGGGGTGGGGGTGGGACGTGTGCTGATCTCTTGTGCCTCCTCCTTTGCGGGTTCAGCCCAGAGCCAAAGGCTGCAGGTGGAGGGACAGTGGGAGGGGCTGACGTTGTACCACAGGATTCTGGCCTAGGACCCGTTCAGGACCTACCTGACCGACTCCCTCCGGGCAGACCTTTTCCCTGACCCAGATCTGGAGCAGAATCAGTGCCCCTCTCTCCTCCAGCCCTAGAAACACTGCCTTCGGTGAAAGTCAGTCGCCATTGTTCCACCAGCCTCCCCGACCTGCATTTCCTGACGGGTGTTTGTGGCATTCTGTGGGCCATGTTCAGCAGGTTTCACTTTTCATTTCCTGACTGAACCAGGATGCGCCTTTCTTTTGGGAGTGGTGTTGGGCTGAGGGAGCCAGTGTGCGGCAAGGGGGGTGGCAAGGCCTCCACCAAGAGCATAGACAGCAGGGAGGGGACAGAAAAGAAACGGCCACCGGGGAGGCCTGCTCCAGGCACCCTCCTGGCCAGCAGAGCGCAGGGGAAGAAGCCAGCGCGTGCTCCGTGCCAGCGCTGGGCTGCGCTGGGTTCCTCCCTTTTCACAGGATGCGTCTTGTATTCCTCACTGCAATACCTGGGGGCGCCATAGTGCCCCCCCTACCTTTACCCATGAACACAGGCCCCTCACTGAAGTCTAGAGCAACCCTGTGCTGGTGTGATGCAGATGAGAGACCTGGTCTTCACATTTTGGGGTACTCTACCCCCACTTCCTCCTGTCTTAGGCCAAGGCCTGGAAACAGCCTCTGTGTTCCTTTGCTTATCCTCTACAGTGTGACAGTGTTGGGTAAATTCTGTCTTGTTTCTAAAGTGGGGGCAATTTTATTTAAACTGTGCACAGAATGATGTCTCCATTTATTTGTTAAAAAATAATTAGGATCCGGTCTGACCCAGGGAGAGGGAAAGGGGAGGCACATTTAATGCATTTGAAGGGAAATGAAATTCTAGTAACTAGGTACAAGTTGGAAACTGGCTGCGTTGGGCTACGTTGTTACAAAAAAAAACAACACGAGAATCTCCTTGTTTGGGGGCAAGACTGACTCGGTAAGTCTTGGCACTTTCTAGAGATTGGAGGGTGTGGTGGGGGCCAGGTGGGGCCCAGGTGGGAGAAGGAGATGAGCCTAAGGTCAGGGCGGCTTCTTTGCCCAGAGCCCTTTCCTGTGCCAAGAGCTCGAGAGCTCGGACAAGCAGGTACATATCCGATCATTTTCGGGAACAGTGAGGAGGGAGGGAGGAAACGCCAGCCCAAGGGCTACCTGACAGGTGCTCTGAGTGAAGACCAGTTCCCAAGGTGAGGCTGCTTTTTGAGGTCTGCTGTGTGTTTAAACTTGAATATTAATTTTACAGGCAGAAAAAAGCTCTCCTGGACATAAATGTTTTGCTGACAGAACAAACCATGACTCGTGGGCTGCGGATGAAAGGGCTGGGCCTCTGGGGGCATCTTCTGGGCTGCAAAAAGGGCCAGGCTGCTCGATGGGCACTTGAAACGAACACAACAGTGACTCTAAAACGTACCCATATGTCACGTTCTTACAGCAAAACACGCTCTGTAATTAGTTATATGCTTTAGAGAATAAAATCCAATTTACCTGTCAAAGAAAAAGGCTGAACACCCCCACCCCAGACTGCTGGGGCAGGGTGGGGGGATGCGACTGGCAGGCCCCCACCTCCCCCAGCCCCGACCTTTCTCCTCCTACCTCCTTTATTTGTTAAGACTGGAAAAAAAAATAGAAAAGTTGGAAAAATCCTCTAAAGACACACAGTGTTCCAAGCACAATCAGACCACTAATTACTGTTAAGCTCGAGCCCCTTTTGTGAGCTGAGGGCGGACTTCAGTGCGCAGCAACCACTTGCGTCCTTTCAGGAGTTCGGGCTGACTCCTCAATAGCAGGTTTTTTTCTCCTCTCCTTTTCAACATTTGCCGCCTGCCTTTCTTTTCCTTCCTCTTCATCTTCACCTTCTCCTTTGCTTCTTTTTCTTTTCTTTTTTGTGCTTTTTCCCCCTTTCTCTCTCTTTTTTCTTTTTTCTTTTCTGATAGCATTTTCCTCCTGGCGTTGTGTTTTAAGTCTCTAAATGAAACTTGACTGCCCCACGGCCGGCTGGAGAAGTACAAAGGCCGCCCATTCCACTGGCTACAGTAACGCCATTGTGTGTCCTAACAATGCACTAATTGGCGGTGACAATTGTGGACTTGGGAGGAAGGGGGGACCGCTCTTTTCCAATCATGGGCCGCTGAAATAAAAGAGGAGGAGAAGGCGGAGGAGGTGGACTGGAGGCCCAGGTTCCTGATGGAGAGAAGGGGCTAGACCCACAGAGGGGGCTCAGTGCTGTGGTTTGTGCAGGGCTTTTGCAATGAATAAGAAAAACAAGGGAGAAAAGAATTATTTTGGAAAAAGCATATAGGTTTTGCTGCAGACAGCTTCAGGGTCCTGGTGGTGGGGATGCGTGTGGGTGGGCAGAGAAACTTCAGCGAGACACCTTCCACATCCAACATTCTGTGTTTCTGTAAACCCTGGGGCAAGTGGGAGAGGCCCGCAAGAAAAGGGAAAGAATGATTGGAAGGCCGGGCTGAAGTTGGTGCATCCTCATTTCAACCACATTGCTCAACGAGGGGGCCAGGAAGCCGGAGAGGGAGAAGGCTTATCCATTTGCTTGTGGTTTATTAGAGCCCCAGAAAGTCTGGGAGCCACGGATGGTGGTTGTGACCTTTCAAATGGCATTGAAAGGGACTTGGGCAGGATGGCGGACAAGAGCAATGTGGTAGCCAAAGTATGCTGCTGGGGCTCTCAGAGCCTCTGGAGCATACCCCAGGAAACCCCAGAATGTCACCTGAAACCTGCAGGGAGCTCAGAGCCACCTGGGTCCAGCCTGTACCCCGTCTTACACAGAATGACTCACCTTCTCAGACCAACCTCAGATGAGCCCTCTCCCCGGAGCTTTTCCTGGCCAGAGGAGCGTGCCACACCCCCTTTCATGCCTTCCCTCTGCACCCTGAAAATATCAGGACCTGACATCTCCTTCCTTTCTGTGGTCCAGGCCTGGTGCTAAGGGCCCTATGCGCATCGTGCCACTGACATCTCACAACAGCCCCGTCACCTGACAGCTGTCGTTATCCCAACAGCGAAAACAAATGGGGAAACTGAGGCCACTTCTTTAAGAGGTTAAGTGACTTGCCCAAGGTCACCCAGCATGAAGGGGGCTGGAATCTAGCAGTTACCACAGAGCTGGTTAACGCAGCTCTATTGGCTTCCCTGCTTTCCTCTCCGTGTTCTCTTTCTGCATATCTGGAGGGGCTGTGTCTTCCTTGTCTCTGCATCCCCAGCACCTAGCAGAGTGCTTAGTGCACAGGAGGCCTCCACAAACATTTGCGGGTCAAAGGGTGAGGCAGGGGTCTGAATTGCTGGCAGTCCTCCTCTATGTTCCTGTGGGTCCCAGACTTCAGCCTGCACCTGAATCCTCTGGGGCGGGGGTGCGGGGGGAGGGAGAGCTTGTTAAAACAGGCCTGGGGCCCCTCCGCAGGGTCCATGTGGGATCCGAGAATGTGCACTCCTGACGCTTTACCGGCCGCGGCTGCTGCGGCTGGTCAGGGCCCACGGTCTAGAAGTGCTGCTCTAGCATCACGTTCCCAGTGCAGCAGGGCATCCCATTCCTCCCCTTCCCTCTGTCTTTCTGTGGCCCCGGATCAGAAGTTTTATGACGGAGAAGTTAAAGTTGAGAAGTTTTGACTATAATGGTAGGTAATTAGGCTGCTGCCTGCATTAAATAACAATATCGACCAGTCATTTATATCTGATTAAAAAAGGTGGTCAACGATGTGCCCAGCTAACCACACTGCAAACAATGCATTTTCTAGGAAGTATCTAAACAGGCTTTTATTTGGGATGACTGTTATGAAGAACCCTTCTCTCTCACAGATTTTTGGGACTTTTAATTTTATTTTATGACTACCTTAGACTTTAAAGTGAAGTACTCATCTGAGAAAAGAACTAAATAAAGAGCACTTGAATTCTAACGTGTTTGGTGAGGGCCTGTCGGGGATTGGTGAGGAATTGAGGAATCTGCCTGTGAGGATCAGGGTGCTGGGTTGGGATCCTGGCCCCCTCAGGAACAGACTGGACGGGAGCTTCTGCACCCTGGGACAACTGCCTCTCTGCAAATGAGCGGCCCTCTCCACCCAGTTCTGTAGGAACCAGCCTTGTTTCTTGGGCAAGTTGTGTCATTTAGTCCAGCACTCAGCACCATTTGCTCAGTCACTGCCATCGTGTTGGGGTGCTGCAGGCTGCTGAAGAAGTACCTCTTCTCACCTAGAGAAAACTCTCCTCCCAGTGCTGCTTTCTGAGCGCAGAGGCCAGGAACAGTGTGCACTGCCCTGCTCACTCCCGTATGTTCACATGGCAGCATCTGTGGGGTGCATGGGCGAAGGTGAGATCGCAATGCAGAGAGACGGGAGGCGTGGTAGTGAGAGACTGCATGGGAAAGACACTGTGTCAGAAAGCAGCTCTTAAAGAGGGAAGGCGTGCGTTGCAAAGTTCATAGAATTTAAGCAAGAACAAGCCCAGGTCTTTGGAAGAACAGGGATCAGGGCAGTTTCAGGAGTAGGAACCAACGGACAACGCCTCCAGACACAAAGCCCAGTGGGAGTGCTCCTGTCGAGATTCAAATTTCTGCTGACCAAGCTTGGGCTGCGGGCCCACAGCAAAAGGGGACTTTGGTTGAGGGCCACCTGGAATGGGAGGAGAGTACTCGGAAGGACAAGTGGGACACCTGCACATTAAAGACGAGGAAGGGAGGCCAGGAAGGTGTCACGGTCCTCTACGGTTTATCGAGCCTGGGTGGGGACATTCATATTCTTATATTTATTTTGTAAGAGCCTTATTTTGTGAATAAACAAAAAGGTGTTTTAAGACAAAAAGATAAATTTAATTTGGAACTGAGCGTCTGCTGATAACAAGGAATTACTGTTAATTTGGTTAGGTGTGGAATGGTATTGTGACCGTGTGCAAAAAATAAACATGTTTTAGATGAATATTAAAGCATGTGGGTGTAACATGTCTTTATGTCTGGGATTTGCTTTGTGATATTTCTTCAAAGTAAAAAAATGAAAAACAAGAGTAGGTGAAACAAACCAGGCGAAATCTAATAATCCTCATTAGAAACTCCTTGTGGTGGGCTGTCTGGGCTGACAGGGCGGGGGTGGGGGGGGGGGGTGCTGGGACTGGTTTGGGGCGCTTTGGGCAGGGCTGCCTGTTGGACCACTTGTTGTCACTCATTCACTACCAGCATCGGCACTCGGCAAGGCCTGTCAGCCGGTGGCTGCCCTCTGCTTCCCCCATCTCGCCTGGCATGGAATCGAATGTACACGAGTGGGAGTTACTTCCGGACACAGTTGTTGGGAGCCCCCTCTGGGCACC
Source organism: Desmodus rotundus (assembly GCF_022682495.2). Lineage (NCBI taxonomy): Eukaryota > Metazoa > Chordata > Mammalia > Chiroptera > Phyllostomidae > Desmodus > Desmodus rotundus. Next base: position 186,859,688 of record NC_071388.1, read on the forward strand.
GGGGGCGGGGGGCAGATGCCTGCTTCCTCAGTGGCCTCACTCCTGGGCGGCAGTGAGAAAGCCCTTTGGGGAGGTTGACCCAGTTTAGAATTCAAATTCATTTCCTTGCCTGTGCCGTTGGAATTTATTTCCTCTGCAAAAGGCTGAAATCTCAGAGCAAAATACTGCTGGCCGGGTTTGGGCATGCATGTGGTGATCTTCACAGAGAAAGCTTCTGGTTTATTTTCACAACGGAGCGTACCTTGTGGTGGCCTCGGAACCTGACATTATTAGGAGTGTGTCATCACAATATAGCACGGAAGGCAAAGCAATTTGGATGTCCTTGGGCCCCAAATTAATATGTGCTTTGTATAGTCTTGTAATTTGGAAGGCAATTTTCCATAACACAGTGAGAGATGGTCCTTTATACGTTTGAGATAATTTAGCTCAATGTTCATTTGAAAAAATTACTGTGCTAATAGCAGCTTCTCAGCTTCAGAACAATAGGCCATCCTGGGAGAACATGGGAGTCACTGAAAGCATTTCTTGTGCCGGTCTGTCTGGGAGCCTCTGGACAAGAGCTGGAGGAATTCCCCCGGACCAGCAGCGGCCTGCGGTTGCATGGCAGGGTCTGAAATATTGCATGAACTCGTGAACTCTTAGCTGGTTTGCTTAAAACCAATAGCCCTTAATGGAGGGATATGAAATAAAGGTGGAGGAGTAGTGCATTTCCCTATTGTCCAGGTAAATTGGAAGTCAGAGCACATAAATCAGAATTTTTTGTGTGTGCTCAACTATGGAAACAATGCGTTCTTCTTGCTTGACTCCCCTGCCCAGGCCATGAAGGAATGGATGGAAACAGGGACGAAAATGAATTAACTCCATCTTTCTCCTGGGTGTGGTTGCCCCTGGCTTCCTGGGTATTCTGTACCAGGAGCCTCTTTGTTCTCTTGGGGGAGGCATACTCTCTATGCCAATCAGAATCCAATGTAATAATACCAATAAATATGAAACTTTTTTCCCCCTAATCAGGAATGTAGTTTCTAATGATGCTGCTTTAGAACAAGGTGCTAAAGGTGCTGCTTCAGACCCTGGTAGACTGCAATTCATTTCCAGTGCTTTCCCGCCCCTCAGCACTACTAGCTTTGCACAGTGATTTTGAGTAAGTTCCTTGCTGCTGTGGGTGTTCCCCTGGTGGTAAGCATTGCGAGCGTGGAGGAGAGCATGCCTTTTGTAAGACTCTGAACCCTTTGGAAAAGTGCTCCGTCAGAGAGGAATACTGTCACCCTTAGAGTACTGACCCCATAGAGGGAGCCGAGGGGCAGGACTGTCTTTCTACATTTCCACTGTCCTGTAACTGGCAGTTGAGGTTGAAAGTCATCAGTTCGATAGGTGCCAGTGTTTGGAATGAGTCTGGTTCATTTCAAAGGCGTTCTTCTCCTCAACCAAGGCAAAGCTGGACACAGCTCAGGATTTCCTGAATTTCCCAGGCCTTTCTGGGCAAGAAGCACCTAGTGATTTCCCATTTTAAACACCACTGTCCAGAGTGATGAAGTTCATGTTCGTTGGTTGGGCCTAAAGTAGATCCTCATATACATGCATTTGAGGACAATTGCAACATAACCAGGAAGAATAAAAAAACAAAAGGGAAACTGTTACACGGTTTCCTTTGTAGGCCAGCTTAGTCACCTGTGGCCATGACCTGGCCACTTCTATTTACCAAGCTGTCGGGCGATAGTATATGCTGGGTAGATGGAAGCCAGCCACACCCTGGAAGAAAATGAAAAGGAGAAAGAGGCAAGGTTTTATGAAAACGAATGCAGTCTGTGAGCAGCAATTTCCGAAGCACTGTTCTGCTGGGAGGGAGGGAAGCGACGGTCGACAGTCGTCAGCTGGAGGGCAGCCAGAGCCGTTCAGTCCCTCCGCATCCCTTTGACGTCCTTCCCGCTGTGGACCGACCACCAGGGTGCTGAGCAAATGTTTATTTCAGGGCAACGTGGTCCATTTGACCTAGTGGTTCTTAACTCTTGGGACACACAGGAATCACTCAGGGAAATACAAATACTCAGTCCCCATCCAGAGAGATTCGATTCGATTGTCTATATGGGGTCCTGCCATTTTGCTTTTTTTCTTGTGTTTCTGATGTGGGAACCACAGATTAAATCCACCATCTTGGGTCATCCTTAAAAGAACAGGTAGGGGTGGGGTGGGGGAACAATTAAGGGAGATTCAAATCACCATCTGCTGAGGGTGGGGAGAGGCGAACAGGATGGCATCTCTTTCCGCCCTTCTGAAGACATCTTTGCACAGCTTCTCTTGGATGCTGCTCAAACTTGCTGGAGTTATCCAGCCCCTCGCTTACCACTACTGGGGCAAAGCTAACTTGGCCTGTGAATCAGATGAATTCAGGCTCTCTGACTAGGCCGAGTGTCTAGTTTGGGTCAGTGAAACATTAACTCATTTCTTTTTATCACGGACTGTGTCAGGTTTCTTGTGAGGATGAAGTCCGGTCCCTCCTTGGACAGCCTGGATATGAGTTCGGGAGGGTGGAGGCTGGGCATGAACTTGTTTGGGTAGGTGTATCTCGGGGAGTGAGGCTCAGGGTTCACCTTTGGTAAATGGTTAACCAGAAGCACCTTTTCAGTCTCTTCCATGTCTTTCTTTGAGAAAGTGAGTTTCATGGGTGCTTTTGCAGGGTTCCACGCGGACAGTTGTTGCCCGCCGTGGCCTTTATGGTAGAAGGGTGAGGGCCAGCCCAGGCAAGGTAGTGTGGATATTTCCAATCACTTCTCACTTCCCAGAGGGCTGCTATCTCTCACATAAACACCTACTCTTTCCTTTTCACTCTTTGCTCCCAAAATAGGGCCTGCAGGAAGGACTAGCGATCTTGCCTAGCAGCCTCCTGCCCGGCACTTGTCCATCTAATTTGGAGAGTGCAGAGGCGAAGTGAAACCAGGGCAAAGGAGCTTGGGGGTGATGAGCTTCGGCAGGTTTGTCTCAGAACTGAAGAAAACCATCATGCTCTGGTTTGGCAAATAAGGCCCATAACACAACATCTGCATTTTAGAAAAATGTTATGTTTTTTCATAAACATAGGAAGGGCTGGTGAGAATATTATAGATTGATGAATTTAGAAAAAACCAAAATCTACCTCTAAGATTAATATTAAGAGATATTTTAAAGCCCTAGTAGCTCACTGTTAATAAAGCTCAAATCTTGACTCTGAATTAACATCCAGGGCTCATCTTGGACTTTCACCAACCCCACAAAAAGAAGAATTTAATGAAGCTGTTATAAGAGACAGTACTTTCTGCATTGTTTATTGAGAGCATTGTTTATACATTAGGAATTGGTGCACTTAACAGATAACCATAAAAACCAGGGGCCTTGTCAACAACACAACTTCATTTCATAATATTACAGTTACTGATACTTAAAAAATGATGTAAACAAAAACATGGGGAAGTGATGACAAGACGAAAGGCAACAAAAATCCAGAAAACAGAAACAACAGGTACATAAGTTAGCACATTAGCTACCTCAAATAGCTCAACAGATAGTGACACAAGAGCTCAAACCCCGAGTTTTCGTCAGTTCTGTTGTGCACGAGCCCAATAGGGAAATGACACCGTTCCGACCCAGGAGCGAAAGAACAGGCTGTGCAGACGTATCTGCATCACCGTGTTCAATGCTCTTCATTTGCAACCTCAGCATTTTCCCTCTTTGCACTGTCCCCAAAGACAGACCTTTTCCCACCTTAAATTTGCTGCAGTAGCCGCATTAAAACTGAAACCGAGGACCAAAACCAAACCCAGGCCTGCAGCAGCGACAGCCCGTTAGTTATGGCTCAGTGCCTACCCCACCCAAGCATCTTATCACAAATTATGCAAGGGGCTTCCCACTTGGAAAACAGGTGGCAAAATAAAAAGAAACCTTTACATAAAGAAAAAAATCCTTTTATGTTTATTATGTAATTTCTTCACCTGAAAAAGGCTGAATTCACGGACCTTACAGATTCAAGTCTGGATAACTGGCTTAATTTCTCTGCCCATTGGCCTTGGTGACATCGTGGCATTCCCCTGAGTCTGGTTAATGGGAGCAAGCACTCAAGCAAACAGAAGGAGTGATTTGAAAAACAGCATAAAACAAAGTGAAAACATTACGTGGTCTGTATCTTTTGTATTTCTTGGTAAAAGTGTCAGTGGAATTAAGAAGCCAGTGTTCCTGCCCCTCTACTTTAACAATGCCTTTCCCACAGGAATCCCTTTCACTCATGAGCTTAAGGCACCAGGTTGAAGAAGGTGGAAAGTCTGACATGCGTATGGAATGTGCAGGCTCCGAGGGGCCTGTATAGGGAGGAGCTGGCCGGGGAAGAAACAAAGTGAGCCACGTCTAGGCGGAGAGTCCTGCAGGCTTCAAGTGGGTCAGAGAGACTAGGCAAGAAGCACTAAGCAGTACTATAAGGCACTCCTACGGGGAAAAGAAACCAATGGCTGGCCAGTGTGGAGGAGCCTCGGGCCCCAGTGGTCCACTAGCCAGGGTACTAGCTATGAGGCCCAAATCTGGGCCAGGGCTCAGGGCTGGGGGCAATGAAGGTCAACAGAAGGGGCGGAAGGGAGGCTGGTCTGCAGCTCTACGGCCAGTAGGAAGAAAGCTTCACTGGACTGAGTTGCTGTGGGCACCTGTGTCTTCTACCTGCAACAACTGGCTTCACTCCAGACCTTTCAGACAAGATGGCTTCTCTTTCCACAAGGAAGAACCACAGCGGAACTGCAGTTGTCCCTTCACTGAGTTGAGCAGGAGTTTACCAGTGCCTCCCATCACACTGGAGGACACCTGTGAGCAACGTGCCACATGACGTGATCATCTGGAACCCATTTTACAGAAAACCCGACAGCTGCAGGTGTGCCGAGGAGGGTAGCCCACACATTGCTTTTGACTTTCACCTAGAGTTTAACAAGGACTTGGATTCTACCTGCTAAGGTGAAAACTCACTAAAACATACTAACCCCTGCCAAAACTCACTGCCGAGAACCCCTCAAGTTAGAGATTTTTGAATACAATGAAAGTAGAATCGTGACCAGTAAGGCTGCCGGGTGCTGGACCTAACTGTCCAGACACTGTCCCATGTGACAGAAACCAGCAGCTGTCTGCTTGGATGAATTGCACCGGCCTATTCACCCACCTCTGGGTTCAGCCTGGAGCGGCTGGTTCCGCTTGACTCAGGGGGAGAAGAATGAATGGTACGAGGGGCATAATACACGGAGCTCCTATTGCCCAGCTGCCCACAAGCACCCAGGAGAGAAAACCAGAGGGCTTCTAAAGGCTCAATTCAGGCCAAGGAGGGAGGTGTTCCTTTCTTTTTGTCTTGCACCAAAGTCTCTACTTTTTCACATTATTTTAAAGAAAGGTAGTGAGACATAAAACTCAAGAAATAAAGGAGAAAATTGCATGCATCTCTCTTTCCTGGGAGAAGTAAAAATATAAAATAGCCTTTGTGTCGACTCCAGGCAGCATTAGAATCAGGAGTTGAAGGTTTACTTCATGATCCAGTTATTTCAATAAAGTACAGCAGCCCAGACACATGAACGGCAGCATCAGCTTCACCCTAAATCAGGAGCAGGATGTACCTTGGCTTTGTCAGAGAACACCCTCTTTGCAGAAAGCATTTGGGGTGGTGTCACACAGTGTCCACCCTGATACAGTATTTCATACAAGGTCTTTTCTGCCCAGCGGGTAGAGCACAAACCCACAGGTTTGGAAGCTAAGCCTTTTTGAGAAGGCGCAGGAAGACACCCCCCACGTCAGCGTTCAGTGTGCACATGCGCAGAGACAAAAACAGAGGCCCGTCCCTGTCCGAGGGGACTCCCTCCAGCTTAGCAAAGGCTGCTTACAACAGCTAGGGATATAAACACCTCCGTTCTCAGTGCCGTGGGAGGAGATCACGCACCATCCCTTTGCAGGAGCCTGAAAAGGGCACCACTGAGTGGGCTGGAAGCCACAAATCCCAAGTGCTAGCAATGGTCCCTTTTTGATGCAGGCCTGGTCTAGAACAATCACAGAGTATTACCTCCTCAGCTAATCAAATATTACAGCTCCTAAAAAGATTACCTTTAGCACTACACACGTGAAACAACGGTAATACAGGCCCCTGAAAAGGCTTAGTGAAGCAAAGAGGGGAAGACAGGCATTTGCATGGTTTTCATATAAAGAGGCTTTCAAAATTGGGAAAAAAGCAGCCCTGGAGAGAACACAAGTCGCATTCCAGTTGACTGCTTTTTAAGTACTTTGTGGCCTTCCTGCAGCGGTGCAAACTGAGGTCTATTTTAGGAACTGGCTGCTTTGCTGCGGGGTGAGGTGCCAACGTTTCACCAGGGTCGGACTGTCTCACACAGGAGTTTCTGGCTGAGAGGAGAGAGTTCCAAAAGTGATACGCCGGGGACGGGCCTTTCAAGGGAAAAGAGGTTCTCCTGGGTAGGCTGCCAGCTCTAGGAGATTAATTGGGCATTTTCTCATGTGCTTTAGGCGCAAGATATTTAATATGGGTTGAAAAACAGAATGTGAGGGAAAGCAGGTATTAGCTTGGTCTTACAGAGGTGGTAATCCACAGATTTGCTTTTGTTTCGACAGTGTCTAAGCAGTGGAACAATTACCTAGCCATACACCAAGTAATTGGTTAGAGTTGAAAACAGTAAGAGCGTTCATGGGCTCTCAGGCGTTCTGGGATGGAAACGGCAATTCTGAATTTTCACTGCAGACCCAGCTCCTACGCCGGCTGCGCTGTCTTGTCAGGTTTGGGTGGTGGTGGCCGCGAGTGCCGCGTGGGCCTGCGCTGGCCCCGGCCGGGCTGCCAGAGATGTACAGACAGGAGAGAGCACAGAGGCTGCTGGGATCCAGTGCCAGCTCTGGGAGCTGATGGTGATGGCACATCTATTTTATTCCCTTTTGAAAATAAGCAGAAAACCATGCGGCTGGAAAGCTCTCTGCAGAAGTTCACCGGGACTGCCGATATTTAGCAGGGCCCTCTGAATGGGCCCTGGGGCAACAAGGGCCTTTAGAACTGGGATCCAGAACGTTCCCCTGACTCATGGTGGGTCTGACCCTGGGGGCCCGTGAGGTGGGATAGGAAATTCTTTGCACAGAGCAAACATGCTAGTAGGGGAGGGGACAGCTGTGCACTCAGGTCTCCAAACGCACTGCGCTGGGCACGGCCTTGCTGATGGTCTGAGTCACAGATGCATCAATTATCGAGAAGGCAGAAGTAAGCTTCAGGGACAGGGAGCGGGGGTGAGGGAAAAGGCACTGTGCCATCGGAGTACATCTGTTTTATAATAAGCAGGCCCATAACTCTCTAGTGAAAGATCCTGTTCTATCTTCTTTGAGGCTGAAAAATGTAAGTGCTGTATTTCACGGAAGGGGGGTAGGAAAGGGGAGATGATCAAATTTGTGTGCCTCTTTGCCAAGTGGTTGAGATTTTCCACCCTTTTACTTTTGTGTGCGACGTTCTCTATAACTAGAGTGGGGGTGGGGCGGGGGGAGTCAACCTGTTTTTCCAAGAGTAAAAGGCACCGTAAGGCATCTCAGGAATGGGGCCCTTGCCTCTGAACAAGTCTCCATGCCTTGGACACAGCTCCTGTAGAATGAGAAAACAAATACGTGCGTGGTGCGGAGCTACTAAGTGGAAAGGTGCGGCCTGGGGCCAAAGGAACCAGCACAGCTTGAGAGGCGCGATGCTTGCAGCGGACGGTCTGCACAAAACTCGGTCTGCAACGCAGCGTCTCTGGGTGGACGGAAGTGTAAGGAGTTGGGAACTGGACGGGGAGCAAGGTGTGGGGAAAAGGGGCAATGGGGTCAAAGGTACCGTTGTTTCGATATGAGCTTATTTTTCTGTCTGGAAGGAGTTGAGGTGACGAGCGGGAACCGTGGTCCCCAGCGTCACCCAGCGCCACCGTCCCTGCCGCAGCCAGCGCTAGGCTGGCTCCTACAAGGGCACTGCACGGGAGGACACTCCCCGCCAGACGGCCAAGCTTCCCACAATGTTATTTTAGCACTTCTTGTTTTACCTTAAGGTGGTAATGATCTATGTGTACGTATATTTATTTAAACAATATTCGATTTTAATTCATTAAATATATTTTGTAAGTTTGGTATTTTCTTAGTAGTCTAATGTTGGTATTTTGAAGTTCCAGGCTATTCTGATTTTTTTTTAATGGTTAAGAAATATGACTAGCAGTGGTTAAATTGACAGAGGTCAAGATGAAAGTGCAATGAAGAGCAATGAGAAATAAAGCATTTACAGTGAGTGGGTAGGAACTGCCTGCACAGGATTCTATGAAAAGCAACTGAAGACGGTCTCTTGGAATGCATGCACTATGTATTTACCAGTCCACACACGGATGTATTTAACGACACTCCTCGGAAACTTCCTCAGGCCAGCACCATTAAAATATCATAAATACCACCCATAGAGCCCCGGGAACGCCACTCACACGAGAGCCTCGTTCGCAACCTGGGAAACAGGCGGAGCGTTGCCTCGCTGGCGGAGTTGAGATTCGTACCAGCAAACAGAGCAACAACGTGCAGTAATTGGTCGCAGCGGTCTCTTTTTTTTTTTTTTTTTAAGAAAAATCTTTTCTGAGATGGACTTCAAAACCAGAACTTGCTCTCCCGATATAAATTAGGGGTGCATGCTTTCTGTCGGGGGAGCTCACACTCTTGATTGCCAATCCTTTCGGCTCAGCTCAGGCGATCCCTGGGGAGGAAACTGCGGTGAGCGCGCCAGGGACACCGGATCTTGGAAGGATCCCAAAGTCATTCCTGTGTTTTGAAGATTTTCTTAGGAAACAGATGGTGATGGGTGCTTGCCTCAGTTACCTCACTGGGCTATGAAGGCTAAAAATAAATAACACAAAAAACCCCCCCAAAGCACTGTTGTTCTGTTGGAAATGCTTCCTCCTGTGTAATAAGATGGCCCCCAAGAGCCAAAAATGAAAAAGAAAAAGAAACATGTCCGAACCGTAAAGCATTATGTGTAAACCACATTTTGCTTGGGAGTAAGCAGCTGAAATTCATGGCTAAGTGTAATCAGTTATTGGTAGTTTTTGAGCCACAGAGGCTCCAAGGGCCTTTGAGACGTCGATTTACACAGAACATACGGATAGGTATGTGTGTGTACACATATATGTATAAATATATATCTATATCTAGCTGAAGATGAGGCGTACTTTTCATCCAGAGGGGTCTAACTGGCTAGCTAGGAAGCCACTGGGACTGACGGGTCACCGCGAGGTCACTCTCTGGCCTTGGGCCCCTGCCCAGTCAGGTGTTCTGGTAGGACAGCTCAAACATGTTGCAAGCCTCCTCCAGGCTCTCGTCCATGTTCAGCCTCTGCCAGAAAGACTTCTGCTTCTTCTGCAGCTCCCGGCGGACACACCTCGGACAGGGGACAGACTTTTCTTTGCACTCAGAATGGAAAACGGCTCCACAACTCTCGCACCTGTAAAAGCCAGCGAGGGATATGATGAGCAAGGGTGAAATGAGCAAGACACAACAGCTGCAGCCCCGCGGCCTGCGTGCAGCTCCGGACGCAGCATTTTATTCTGCACGGCCGCACCGCTGGGAGGAGAGATGACTCATAAATGAGCGCTTCCCTTTTTTTCCCCCAAATGTTCAAGGTTGAATTGCAGTCGGAAAACTTTTTTTGTGTGTGATTAGGAGTAGCTGGGGAGGAGGCTTTTCGCTTACTGGTGGACTGGAGCCAGCAGCCAGCTAACAACACTGTGATCCCAATGCCGGGACGATGGACAGAGTTCTAGAAACTCTGTGTTAGCTTCCTCTCCACAGAGAGAGAAGGGTGTTAGCATCTCTAGGGTGAAGCCACAGAAAGTGGGAGTGAAGGGCCTCCGCAACTGAGAATGCCCCCAACATCAGCGACAACCCCGGTGTCGCAGCTGTGAAAACGCAGCTTTCCACGGCAGGTGACACGAGCTAAGTGGTTCTCCATCAAGCCCCTGCCTTTATTTGACAGGATGGGAAGATGAAATGACACATTTTCATCTTTTGAATGCTATCCTGCGGTCTGTTGTTCTTCTGAAGTTTTTTTTTGATTAGGAAAACCTACCCACCCTTTAAGTCTACCTACTAAAACAAATGGAAAGAGTAAAGCATGAGGGAGTGAGGAAGAAAATATAGTTTTTTAAACCGACACACAGATATTACAATCTGTAAGAGGAGACATTCCCAGTGGATGACTAGTTTGTTGTTTGGCTTGGTCATGGAGGCCTGTACAGGAGTCTAGGCGGCTTGTTTTTACTGCGAAGTCTTTAATAATGAGTAACTGACAGGCACAGCTATAGCTGCCTCGGTGGGTGGCTTGCCAATGCGGATTAATTTCTCCTCCTTCCACACATGAACGACAAGCAACTATTACCTTGCCCCAGGAGCCAAGGGAACGGGGCCCGCACATGACTTTGTTCAACCGGCAACACCGGGGAGGAGCCAGCACTGGATGACGTACAAAGCTGGTTATGGCTACCAAGGAGCCAGGCCTCAGGGCTCAGCCTTACGCTTCTTTTGCTTTTCTTGTAGTATCGTGAGTTTTGTTCCCGGGCTCAGGATAGTCTTTGGAGTCCCACTCCTTTGCCTGCCACTGACTTACCCCTGGCACCAGTCAGGATTCAGAAAATTTTGCCCAAGGAGGCACCCTTAGAACCAGGGGAGCAGGCAGCAACTTGCAGGGGGAGACACTGGGGAGGCTTAGGGTTAAGGATAGAGAGAAGCCCCACCACACTCACAGTCTCTACCCCTAGCTCAGCTCTCTGGGCCCAATAAGCTGTAGTGGTTAGGAGATGGCTGCCTTCCACTCTCCCCTTACATCACTTTCTGGCTGTATGGCTGCTGTGGACTGAACTATGTCCCCGCCCCATTCCTGTGTTGAAGCCCTAACCTTCAATGTCACTATAACTGGAGATAGGGCCTTTGGGAAGTAATTACGGTTAAACAAGTGATAAGGGTGGGCTCTGATCTGATACAATTAGTGTCCTCACAAGAAGGGACAACAGGAAGCTCAGAGGAAAGGCTGCAGAAGGGCTGCAGCAGGTGGCCGTCTACAAGCCGGGAAGAGAGCGCTACCGGAAACCAAGACCTGCTGCCCCTTGATCTGGGACTCCCAGCCTCCAGAACTGAGAGAAAGAAATCCCTGCTATTAAGTCGCCCAGTCTGTGGTATTGTGTACGACAGCCCGAGCAGCCTATGACAATGAACTTGAGCAAGTTACTGCACCTCTCTGAGCGTCATTCACTTTCCTCATCTGCTAGGAGGGGTTTCCATGACCATATACCACGTAGAGGTGTTGTGAGGCTCCAATGAGATCATGAAGAAAGCATTTAGCACAGTTCCTGGCATACAGTAAGTGCTTAATACAGCTAAGACGGCTCCTTTTGTGTAAGCAGCTGCCTGCGGCCTTTCTGTGAGCCTCATTTCAACCTGACTTCACTTATGTCGCTGTGGTGACCTGAGGACATCCTGATAGACCCTCTGATTTCATAGATAAGAAAACTAAGACTCTGAGAGGGCACGTGATTATCCCCAGGGACACAGTGAGTTGAAGAGAGGGAAATGCAGGGCTGTGAGTCAGAATACAGTGTTCAAATCAGGATCTTTCTTTGAGTGATTTGAGCAAGTGATTTACTTCCGTGGTGCTCTGGTTCCGCCATTAGTAAAAAGGCTGCTCTCAGTGACCCCCTGCCTGCTCACTGAGGTCTGCGAGACTACAGTGGGTGAGTGTGCAAGGAAGGGCGGTGTCACTGGCAAGGGCTCGAAGGAGCACTGAATGTGACACCACCTCTCATGGTAGCTCTAGCTTCCCGACAGTGGTGCTATACTGGCCAGGGTGGGTGACAAGCTGGGCCATCTGTAGCATCTCTCTGCCCCCTGCCCCTCCTTCCTTCCAGTGGGGATGAAGGTCAGGCCGAGGTCTGCCTCTCTTGTCTGGGCCAGTTCCTCCCCAGTGGCAGTGGCTTTGTCCCCACTGAGTCGTACCTCTGTGTAACCTCCTATCAGTGAAGTGACACTAATGGTAGCGTTATCAAATAAATTTCCTCCTTCCTGCCCCCTTTGCCCTGCTGACTTAGTCAGTGATTTATATACATGGGATGTTGCCCTAGGGCGGTGATTGATAAGGAGAAAACCACTGGGTTCCTTCAGTGCCACTCCCTTATCTCCACTGACACCAGCCCCCCACCCCCACCCCATGGTAGGGGTTGACGCTTATCGAATATTTCTGGAGCAGCAAACACCCACGGGTGATGGAGGGACCAAGTGCACCTGCTCTTTCTAACCAAAGGTCAGTAACTGAAAAAAAAAGTGAGATAAAAAATTAATGATTTCAAAATAGAACCAAGTCCTGTTTTCTAACAATTTGTAACCCAGCAGGCATCTTTTGAACTGTATAATGGATAGACCGATCAATGACCTTCCTAAATTCAGAGACTCTGTTGTTAATTTTCTCCCTGACTTTTTCTTTAAAGGAAAGGAATAAGGGAAGAAAAGGAAGAAGGAAGAGAAACTGTTCTCTTACATAAATTTTATGGAGCTCTGTAATAAAAATGCAATGTACAGGAAAAAGAAAGTATTTACTTTAAAAATGCAATATTGGTATGCTCTTCTTTGAGAATAGGACTTTATTAAAAAGGACCTTTCACGTTAAAAAGTCACTGGCTCCTTAGTATTTACTGAATGCCCTGACTTTTTAAAAATATGATTTAACAAACACCAACTTTTCAGAAACCTGTCTTTTATATAAGGCAAATCTACTAGTGTAATCATCTGGCCAGAAAATTGCCACACATAATGAAAGAGAAATGTCACTTCAGTGTCCCTGAGTGATCAATCAAAGGGAAGCCAGCACCTCCATTTCTGAGTCATTCAGTCCCAGCCATCGGCTGTTGCCTGGCTTTTGCTTGCGGCTGTGCACCACAGAGAACAAAGACCTATGTCCTCCCTTTCCCATGTCACAGAGAATACCACTGCAGGGACACACAGTGGCTACGGCCCACAGCCACCCAACGGGCTTTTCCTGAAAACATCCATCGCTTCACCTAAGCCAGGCATCTCAACCTCAGCACTACTGGCATTCAGGGCTGGACGCTTCTTTGTTGTGGGGAGGCTGTCCTGAGCATTGTGGGATGTTTCTGTGTCCCTGGCTTCTACCCACTGGATGCCAGTACCACGCTTCCGCCATTCCCTGCATTTGTGACAACCAACAATGTCTGCAGACACTGCCAAATGTCCAAATGTGCCCTGTGGGGGAGGCCATCCCAGTTGAGAACCGTTGACCTCATCTGCCTGGAGAAGGCCTCCCGGAGGAAGTGCCCCGGGGATAAACCACGCTCTCCCCAGGTTTATACCATCAATAAGGCCCAGTGCAGTATCCTTATCCATGCCCCTTTCACAAATGTATATTTTTAACACATTATTTGATTAAAATAGCAGACACTACTGTAATCATCCTGTGGTTTCTCAGAATAATTTAGACTATCACTGACGACACAATTCTCTGCATCGCTCAGTAACCCTTAACGTTCTATCAACTCACTGATTTTTCAGCCCTCCCCAAAGCCATCTTGGTGGCTGGCCCTCAGTCACATTTATTTGCTCTTTGGCCCAGCTCCTTTGGGTGGTTTCTTGGTGGTATCCTTTGCTTCTTTGTGCCCTGTCTGGAGCATCTAGCAAATCAAAATGAAAAACTTCTGTTTGCTTCATAAAGTAAATTGCTTTTATATAACTGAAGCAGGTGGGGCTTAGCAACTACTGCAGTGCAGAGGGCCCAGTGAATGTCGGGGAGGCTGTTCACTGCAGCAGGAGGGCTTGATAGAGTGAGGAACCCAGAGTTCTCGTCCCGGAGGGGCCCAAGAGTCACTGGGCTCTTAGGTAAGTCACTCATCTCTGCACCTCACTCTGCACAAATGTGAAAAAGAAGGATGGATCAGATAATATCCAAGGTTCCGTCCAGCTTGTAGATTTTGTGCAGGAGGAAAAAAGGCTACTCTGGGTTTTGTCCTCCTCTTTCCATATTTCCTTGCTCCAAAGTCCGTGGACGAAGGATGGGAGTGTAGCCTTGTGGGCCCCTCCTGGGAACGGCCCAAACTGACAAGCTGGGACTGCATGAGATGAGCCTTAAAGTGAAAAATAGTACTTTAAACTTTATTTATTTGCATTGATTAAGCAAAAGCTATGAAATAGTTGATACGAATTAGGACGTGCAGCTCTGACAATCAGAAATCTGGCCAAAAGGAGCTGGCTCTGCCCCTGCCTTATAAACTTTCAATTCAACATTAAGGATTTTTTTCTAAGCCTTCCCCCACCTGCATCAGCACCACATCTCTCCAAGAAAAGAAGAAGCGGGGTTTCCCTTTGAGGGTGAAGGAGGGAGCTGGCTCGAGGGAGCAGTCACTTCCCGCCCTCTCTGGAAGGAGTTTTGTGTTTGAACCCTTGGGACGGCCACCATGGCCCTGGTGTGAACCTGGCACATGTCAGCACTGGGTGCACCACAGGCTGTGGCACAAGAAAGGAGGAACTTGAGCTCTGCTTGGGTGGAAGCGCCGCGGGACAGTGGCATCTGTCATCCCCATGTGCCCTGGCAAACTTGGGACAGGAGAACATCTCTCCCATTTGGGGGCAACACAAATCTCATTTTGTGTCTTAGTAAAGGCACCATGGAATGATATTCTACATTTTATGAATAGTCGTTGACCTAAAAATTAGCTTACTAACTGACCTATGGCAAGTGAGGGAGAAGTTCATAACCTAGAAATCTAAGTCAATTGCCAAGACATGGGACAGACACATTCTTATTACAGCTGTCAAAACCAAGAAAACCGACCTGCTACAAACTAGATATGTGCAGGGGAGAAAGGTTTGCTTCTCAGATATTATGGCAAAGAAGCAAGAATTCCCGGCTGCAGACAGTTTCCTGTTCTGGAATGCTGATGATGTGAGACCAATTAGAGACAGGCTCGATGGCTTTGTCTGTGCCCTTCCAGATTCTCTCTGCACACAGGGAGGTCACAGGAAACTGCTAAAGGCCCCTGCCCCAAGCTGAGGTCACTGAAATGCTTCTGCTCTGTTGTTGATGTTGGGTCCTACTCCTGCTGCATTTTTATTTTTGGCTCAGGCAGTGACCTCAGATATTTCACTAGGATTCAGATGCAGGCCCGAGTTTGGTTGGATCTCTGACAAGCGAAAGGACAGGCTTGCAGAGCAGGGTAGCAGAGCTTTGGCTGATTTCCACATGTCAGAGCCCACAGCGAATGGGGCGGGGTGCAGAAGTAAGTGCACGTTATAAGGCAGGCGAGTGTGGTTTGGTCGATAGCTACTATGTAAGGCGCCCCATAGGACTACTAGCTATTATTGGTTTTTCCGAGAAACCAAGATGATTATTTAAATCTCTTAGCTAAGGTGGGTAGTTATTGGGCCCTGGTTATTTTAATGTTTTGGGTTGGTGCTTTCTTCTGTTATTGTATAAGTAAATGAACATAAGCAAACAAATAGTTTGTCTGAGTAGGAAATCAGCCAAATGCCACGTACGGTGTACACCTGCATGGGTGCATATGTGCTATACATGTATTTACACATGTATGTATGCTATTAGAAGGCACAGACATGTTACTAAATATTCTAAGATAAAATGAATTCGTTATTATTTAGACAAATGACATGATGTAGCAGACTCGCTCTGTCGGGGGAAATAGCGGGGCTCAAATAAAGGAAGATTAATACACAATTTCAGGAGGAAACTGATTAAGGCTGGTGCTGACGGCCGAGGAGAGTCCGAGTTTCACAGCCACCTCCCGGAGCCCCACCTCCAGTCAAGCCTCGTGCCACGATCGCCAGGATTCACTCTGTTCACGTTTTCCAGAGGCCCCTTTATTCCACTGCAGGCACAGGCGACAGGGGAAAAGAGCAATGAGTCTGGAAATGCTGGATTCCAGAACTGTTGTGGCTCCTTGTAGAGTGAGAAATGGAACGCTTGGACGTATCACATTTAGGAGTGTTCATTGTAATTTTTTTGGCTGAGGATGGGGATGTGGGGGCTGAAAAGGTATCCATATGGTTTGACTAGAATTGTAAGAGACTGGAAAAGATCCAGCTCCTTTGGCCAAATGTCTGGCAGATTAAGGCGTCTATGTGCTAGCTTGTAAAGCTAGTGCAATAATTCTGAATGGTAAATGCAAATACAGCAAGACCAAAATTAGACACTTAAATCAGGCAGCATCTGTATGGCCCTTTGCCCTTGTTTTTACATAAGTTATCCTCACATTAGCTCTCTGACCTAGGTACTCTTTCCTTTCCTATTTTTAATAAGTCAGTTAGTAAATCAATAAAGTGAAATGAAAGACTAAAATAACTGGTGGCTGCTCTGGTCCCAGAACAAGGAAGTGAGTGGACTTGATTCCCGTCTTCTGACTTGAAATCAGGGCCTTTTCCCGTTACTGGCCACATGCTCCTTTAAGTTATTCAAAACATCCCTTAATACCTGCTAAGACTCAAATCTGGGAAGAACAATTGGTATGTCCTGCAATGATCTTTTTATTTACCTCTTAATCCCCAGAGTTAATTAAGGGAGGCTTTTCCCCTGATTGCACCCCACAAAGCATTTGGCTTTCACAGGTCTTGCACTTTTAGTTTGTAAACCAAGCTCAGCTAATAACCTTTGGCAAAAGCTTTACTTAAAATCTTGGCTTTGGAATAGAATGTAAACAAGGGTTAATTAATTCATTTGTTAATTTTGCTACCCTACTGGGGACAGTACCTCACTGTTACCTTTAGTGCAGAAGCTTAGTAAATGCTCCATGATGACTTGTGGATGGTGACAGAACTGCTCAGCAATAGCCTATGGAACTGTCTAAAACCATGATAAATTTGCCCTGAATAGTTTTTGGGGGATAGGGAAGAACCGATATTTCTAACACATCTAAGTGTTTTTTTCATGGTTCACCTGGCAGTTAATAGAATTCTCAACAAACAAATGTCCATCTCTTTGGGGGATTACCTTAGGAAAGTCTTACTTAATATCAGAAGAGTAAAGGACGACAGGAGGATTTAAAAACGTTCTACAATTTGTGGAAAAGGAAAAAGCCAGAGTATATTATAATTGCAGTCATAGAGAACCATAAATAAGAGAAATGCCCTTCGGTGAGGATTGCTAAGAGCCCAAAGATGCTTACAAATGTCTTGCTGCATCTAAGACAAAGGAAGTAAATATAAGAGTATCCTTAGGCTAACACAGGTTTAAAAAACAGTAATCTTGACTAATCGTGGCTTATATATGGATTCCACTGATTTACCAGGGAACCTTTTCTCTTCATGGAAAAATAAAAAAATTAACTGTTAAGTTTTGAAGTAAGTCTCTTTAAAAGAAATAATAACTTAAAATGAAGATAGGTATCTAAGACTCAGAATAGGATTTACTTCTATTTAACATATTACATCTCAGTTCCTCAAAGTACTAAGACACTTAATGGAGCCAAAATTAAAGACAATTTTCAAGCACGGGTACATTAGAAAAATACAAACAGTTCAGAAGTAAACTAAATCTAATTTTATGAGTGGCATGATTAGTTGCTCAGGAATAAGTCAGTGACATAAATTTAGAAGGAGAGATGCTTTCAAAGAAATGACCCAAAGTGTTTCGTCATAACGTCACCCTAATCCCCTAACTGTCTCCACTTACCAATACAATTCTCTTAACAAGACGGTGTTACGGAATTTTCTGATACTCAATGTGTTCTAAGCCAGTGACTCTCAAAGTGTGGTCCCTGCACCAGCCAAACCAGCATCACCAGGGAATTTGTTAGAAATGCAAATTATTGGGTCCCAATCCAGACTCACTGAGTCATAAACTCGAGGGTGGGGCCCAGCAATCTGTGTTTTAACAAGCCCTCCAGGGAATTTTATGAACATGGAAGTTTGAAAACCACTATTCCAGGCCAATCATTTCTAAAGACAGCTGGCTAATATTAGAGCTGTTCTAAATATTTGAAACAAAACTATGGACTTTGCAAAATGAAATTAGGAAGTGATTATTAATGAATGTTTTTATATAGGGCTTTACATTTCATATCTATTATTGTATTTTCTCAAAG
This sequence comes from Desmodus rotundus, assembly GCF_022682495.2. Taxonomy (NCBI): domain Eukaryota; kingdom Metazoa; phylum Chordata; class Mammalia; order Chiroptera; family Phyllostomidae; genus Desmodus; species Desmodus rotundus. Next base: position 186,877,810 of record NC_071388.1, read on the forward strand.
CTCATAGGTAAATCTCATTTGATTTAATTACAACTAATATGGAGTGGTTTATGTATTTACTGGCAATTTGCATATTTTTTCAGTAAATTAGTTTATGCCCCTTGCCTGTTTTATGTTGATTTTTAAAAAAATCCTCACCTGAGGACATTTTTTCATTTCTTTTGGAGAGAGAGAAAGGGAGAGAGAAACATGCATGGGGGAGGGGAGCACCGACTGGTTGTGTCTGGTCAGCAAAGGGCTGTGCTAACTAATGACTAAACCTTTTCTCTTTCTTTGTCTCTGGGTGGTGGCCTGGGCAAACTCTGTAGCCCTTTCAGTGAGAAAAACTGAGGTGGAGTTAGGTGTGAAGAACAAGGGTTAAGTACTGCTCATAGGTACTTTCTAAGTAAATATTAAGCTTCCTCTGATTAGGTCTCTCTCTTTTAAACAATATACTTTATGTTATCAGGGACGCTCGAGGAAGGAAAAAGTCATCTTTCTTGCTTGCTGCTTTGACATTCACATAATTTCTGTCCCTAAATCCTGGGCTGGTGCCTCTTTCAGGCATTGCATGAACCCCTGCCCCCCCGCCCCACAGGTGCCCTCAGGCCTCACTCCCCACCATTCCACCCTGCCCTTCTCCCCACCCAAGTCTTCCCTCCTGCCGATGAAATTTTCCTTCTCTTTTCATTCTCAATTCTGAATTTTTTTCTTTTAAATCAATGATGTACAGCTATATTTTTTAATTTCCTTCCCCTCCACCATCAAGGATTCTCTTTCTGGCAAAAGAGTGTTAGCACCCCTCTTAAAGAAAGGCTTCAGGATCCTTTAACCTCCTGACTGTCAAGGCCAAACTAGACCTTTGGCCAAACTAGACTAGGCCAACCTCGAACAAACTAGACCGTTTAAGTTAAGTCAGTTCAAGTTAGTGGCTTCCAGTGTTTCCAATGCAGTCTTTAGAAACCATCGATCATCACTGGAAGTAACGAAGACTCGTTAAGTGTTGGTAGAGGGGCCTTTTGACCTTCTAAGATGGTTTGTGGGTCCCTCAAATTCAGGCTGGTGCCCTGACAAAAGGAGTAAGGCAGAAAGGGTGCGGCAAAGGGTCCCACAGCCTGAATCTTCCTGTAGCTATGGCTGTGCTTTCGGGGTACGGATGCTGCTCTTGATAGGGGTCACGGGGAGGTGGAGGGGAAGGGTGGGTGTCACAGGGGATGAGAGAGCTGAGAGAATGATTGTTAAGTTCCCTCTGACTCTACAAAGGTGCTTTGCTCTGATACAAATTTAGTGCAAATGGCCACTTTTGTGCAGAGTGTGAACATCTATGGACTGGGCCTTTATCTCTATTTCAAGCATTTTGAAGGCCTCCTGAACTGATCAGATAATTATTAACGGCAGCTAGATAGCACATGATTATTGGTGGTAGCTAGAGATAGCATATGCAAATGCTTTCTGATGCAACACTGAGCCGTTTAATATTCAGAATACTAAAGAGGTTTAATAAAGTTAGGATACCATTGGATACTGGAATAAAATGAAAAAGGAATTTTAAAAAATAATTTTAACAAGATATTACTATCTGTACTCTTCTGATTAGTTGTAAGAAAATAGTCTTGAACTATTATAAACATACACTGGCAAAACCAAGATACTCTTGTACCTTTTGTAATTCTAAAGCATAAAACAATTCATTTCAGAACATACTGCTCAGTCTGAAAAGTCAACATTTTTTGTATGGAAAGGTAAATACTTCTCTTCCCTATTGTGTATTCAGGTTACTTATTTACAGTCCTATAGGGAAGGAAAAGGCACACATTAAAAAATGACCGAAAAGATGTTCTGAAAATTAAATTATCTGAGTAGCTTAGCAAAGCTCCTATTTGTGACATTAAAGTTTCCATCGGGCCAGTAAAACACATCTGTCCCTAACATATTGAGCTATCACTCAATAAAGTCACATATCTTGGTAATATATATCTACATTGCAGTTGACAATTTCTCTGGAATTAGTCTAAAAGCTATTTAATAGAAAATATGTTAAGTATAGACTTGAAAAACTAAAATAAAGCAAAGTCTTCATTTATTCATGGATTATTTGTTGAGCATTTACTATGTGGTGTGCTAGATGAAGAGGGTGGGGCAGTGAGCAAAATGGAAAAAGTCCATTTCCTCATGAAGCTTATGTTATTTCAAAATGGTGGGCTGGATTACCGTTTGAATTTGTATATCACTCCCTACGGGTAATTCTGGCAAAATCAGTCAACTTTATTGAAAACATCATGACAAACTATCAAATAGACTAAAAATGCCAAATGCTAAGCAATAAAGCTGAAGTGAAGCTTCTTCGGTCAGTAAGAGCTTAAATCTGTGCCATGTGCTCATGTGCCTGGTATGTCAACAGGGGGTGGCGGGGTGGTTGCCAAAGGTTGCACAGCAAATTAGTGGCCAGCTAGGAATGACCTGCAGGCTTCCTTATTCCTGGGCCAGTGATCTTTCTGTGGACTAGCCTACCTCTATTTACTAAGTGGACCTTAATGATTTTAGAGCCAATTAAGTTTTGTCCTGTTCAAGTACCCATTAACAAAAGTTTTTAAATTAAACATTATTATTTTCCTGGATCTCATATGATGTGACAAAAAAGCTGGATATACAATTATGTTTTTAATATGATCTCGAGTTTATTAAAAATATACACATGTATGTTGGAGAAATTTTCTTTACATTTTTGTGTACTTTTCGTATTTTCTATAATGAACATCAATTAACTTTGGTTAGAGAGTTAAAATGTGAGTTAAACAATGATGAACATTTCCCCCCTCAACAATCCGCAAAAAATTAGGTTGTCTAAAATGTTTAGAGATAAGATGATTAACACAATATTAACCAGAACCCTAACTAGAAGCTTGGTAAGCAATGTGCCTCGGTGGAGACGACAGCCATCTATTCAAGTGGCCAAATGGCATCAAAAACAATGGTGGCCTCACCAGCTAAGACTGTGTTTATAAATGCACCGTATTTATCAAGTGGCTTTTAACAGCACGAAGGGTCAAGTCAGTCCTGAGGGGTTCACGAAAGTCTTGCCTGTGTTAGACGCGCTGAGACATTCTGACATGTGAACGTGGGAGCCACCAGGCCAAGGTGAAATGTTGTTTACCCAGTTACTCTTTCACCAAAGTTTAAAAGCCAAAAAAACTAGCACAGTGCTAGAGTTTTTAATCAAAGAAAACCTTCATTGACAGAAATACACTGACGAGGGGCCGCCATGTAGCCTAACAAAAGTAGAATTCCACCTTGGTAAGTCACTGCCCTGCCTCTGGCACTCACAAAATCTGGGAGCTCTCTGGGCTTCCATTTTTTCTGCCCTCCCGCCCCCCCGCCAAATGTCTGGGTACTCTCCACATCCCTTCCGTCTCTGTTAGTTTATGATTCCAGAACACAGGCAGGAGTCTCATCTTCTGCCATCAGTGTTGGAGGTCCATGGAGAAAGTTCCTCCATGTGCCCCTCTTCAATACCGGAGAGAGGAAAGAACAAGAAGCCAGAAACTCATGGTTCCTCCACAAAGGTACCTGTGAGGACGAGTCCAAATTTCCTGTAGCTGTTTCGAGGATCCCACACCTCATTACAATACTCACCGAGTGGCTGCTTCCCAAGAAAAGCCACAGAAAGGAAATATCATTAAGAAAGTGTATATGCTTAAGGGAGGCTGTTCCCTCCCTTAAGCCTGACCTAGCCAAGGCTGTTGTTCTCTATTGTTGAACAGGATGTAACAGGGCTGCCAAGCACTGCCCACAAACCTGCTAATTAGATGCGCTGACAGTGTTTGTTTTGGAACCGTTTCCCCACAAAGGAATGTGTCAGGCTGATTAGTGAGAAAAGGGTATGTAATGTAAGTGTATTCTAGTCCAGATGAGGGCATAATCCAGGTATTCAGTCTGTTTGTGCAAGGACTTGCAAAAAGCAAAGGCTGAGCAAATAGGAAGCCACAAGGAAAGACCAGCTCTGGGCAATGCTTCTCTCTGCTCCTCTGGAGTTTTGTTTTACTTCCCCTGCCCCCACCAAAAGTATTCCTGCCTAAACATGAAGCTCTCTTTCAAAAAATGACAAACTATAACTGGCTCCCCAGAAAAATGGAAGAATCTTTGTAAGGCTGCTGGCAAATGTGGGGTTTGATGATTTTTCTAGTCACATAAATAAGTGACAACTTCAGGCAAAGCCATCTCCACATTACCTTCCATGGACAAATCAAAGAGAGCTAGGGCAACAGAAAACACAGCTGTTTGTGGACTCTTCAAATTGTGCGGAGAAAAACTGTGCATCTCAGCACCTTCTATAGGAAGAAGTAATTCTATACTTTATAAAAAAGCAGTTTATTTCTCTTTTCAAACAAGCCTTTATAAGGTTTGACGACACTTAGCTATTGGAAGCTTCACATGTACGTGAAGCTTGAAGAAGGGCAGAAAGAGCCACAGCCAAGAACAAAGTGCGTGCCCCAGCAAGTCAGGTCCTCAGGGCCAGCGTGGTGGGGATGACAATGAACTGCAGAATGACAAAGACCAATTCGAAAGGTCAAGTGTGTTGAGAGGAGCCCTCACGTTCTTCAGTAGAAGGTGGACATTTCTAGAGTTGGCCAGATGGACGACAGCAAGTTCTTTGGGAGACCTTTTTCTGTAAACTAGCTTGACAAAACAGATTTTAAAAAATGAAAAAGAGGATAAGCCCTGTTAGAAACTCACTTGCTATGGACTTTTCCATAAGGCCAGTGCTTGTTCTCACTAGAGAGGTGTAGGAAATGTTCTTGAAATGTGTGCAGATTTGATGGGGTGTCAGTATGTTAACTCAACTGGTAAGAGTTTGGTGTTGATAAGTTCAAGGTCCTGTGTGCAGCCGTGATTTCTGGGAGGCAGGGAGGGAGTGGTCGAATACTGCACTCAAAGAAAAACTGGCAAGTACCGCTCAATCTGTTCTAAAACCCAGTGCTTTAAAAAAACACGCAACTCTTTGAGAAGAGTAACCGCTGAGCTGCAGATGCCCCTCACACAGGAAGACTGCTCCCGGGACGCCTTCCCTGGGGCAGTGAATGCTGTTCACCTGGGCGGGCTGATGCTCCTGCCGGAGAAATACTTTCAACGGTAGGTCCGTCACTTCAAGCTTACATGTAAAGCTGTAGTGTCACTTCGGACTTTCACTGTGCTCCTCTCTCTTTGCAAGTTTTTTCCCCCAGTTGTACTGAGATGAAGTTGGCACACAACATTGTCCTAGTTTCAGGTATACAATGTGATATATGTATATGTTGCAAAATGATTACCATAGTATGTTTGGTGAACATCCATCACCTCGCAGTTACAATTTTTTTTCTTATGACGAGAACTTTTAAAATCGACACTCTTAGCAACCTTCAAATATATGGTAAAATATTGTTATCTTTAGTCACCATGCTCTATGTTACGTCCCCAGAACTTAGATCTGGAATTTTGTACCTTCTGGGCACCTACACCCATTTCGCCCACCCCTTCACACTGTCTCCGGCAACCACCAACCTTTTCCCTGTATCTGAGATCTGAGTTGTTCTTTTTCTTTTCAGATTTCACATATAAGTGAGACCAGACAGTATTTGTCTTTCTCTGTCTGACTTCACTTAGTCAAGTATTTTAAATTCTCTTAACTAATCAGTTCACTTAAAAAGTTTTGTCAGTGTTGGGTTTTGTTTTTTTTTTTTTTTGTAGAGTTTACTTATTTATTTTTAAAAAGAGGGAACAGGAGAGAGGAAGGAAGAGAGAGAAACATTGATCGGTTGTCTCACATATGCGCCCTGAGTAGGGACCCAACCTGCAACCTAGGCATGTGGCCTGACTGGGAATCGAACTGGCAACCTTTGGCTTTGCCGCACGAAGCCCCACCAACTGAGCCACACCAATCAGGGCTGTCAGTGTTCTTAATGAACGCCCATAATATACTTGGGAGAGCTGAACGAAACAGTAAACACTGTGGTAACCCTACTATATGAAACGCAGTAAATTCAGTGTTAAGTACACCCCCATCCAAATACAGCCAGCAACAGCATGGGGCCCATAGGTCTGGGAGGGCGGCATTTTCCGTGTCGGAAAGCTTGGGGGGTGATGTGTGGGTCACATGAGAACCTCAGCAGAGCCAAATGGGTCAGACAGACGGGATGGCACTGGTTCACGGTAGCTGGTATATTTTCTGAGTCCCATAAAATGCACGCTGAGTGTTTTTAAGATGAAGGCTTTATGTACTTGGGATCTAAAAGCATTTCAAGACTCAGGAATGGCATCTTCACAGAAATGTGTGAAGCAGAATGGTCTCCTTAGCAGCATTCTGTCCGTAATAGCAAGAGAAGATTGGAGATCTGTGGAGATGTCAGAAAGAAAGATGCTGGATGGGAGGCAATTTAAGGATTAAAAAAATATATCTATGTTCTGGGTCATTTTGTGGGTTTATGCGACTTCTTTGCATTTCATTGTTTTCCCTCCAGTCTGAGGACAGTATCAGACTGATCTTCCGATTTGGAATCCGAAAAGTTAGAGGGCACGTGCTGTCACGTCTGCTTCCTCAGGGTCTGGGGTTTTATCACTGTGTCCACCGAATGTTTCTCTCTCCGAAAGCAGGACTTTCGTTTCAGTCCTCTGGCAGGGCAAATGCTGGACCAGTCTTATGTAAAGCAGTCTTGAGACTCTGGCCCTTCCTGTTGTATTGAGAACCTGGTGATTTGGCTTTTAGTGTTTTCCTATTTAAATCTGAGAGAGGTACGTATTTAATTCATGTTTGAGAGGACTGACTATCTCAAGGTGAAACTGTCAGCAGTATCTTCTGGATGGAGGGGAGGGTATATGGGGCCACAGGTAGGTCTGCCCAGTAGGCCTGAGGCTCACAGGCCACCCCCAGCAACGTCTGGCTGTGATCACCTCGCCCACTCCCCCAACTGCAGCTCCCCCACCCCCAATCTAGCTCTGGCTCATAGGCTCTAAATGTAAAAACTTCCAGGTGGCAAATAAAAGCAAAATGCAAAATAACACTTTTGGGGGGAGCTTCTTTAATGATAGAGGTACACAGTTTTTTCCCAATCTTTACGGGTTATGCTACAAAAACAGTTTGAAGATTACAGGCACAGAAGAAACAGTGATGTTTAATGAAAAAGGGCTGCATTGGGGAGTTAGATATGTTTGGGGTCAAGTTTTGGGCCATATCTCTTGGGCCAAGGTAATTGCCTTCTCTGAACCCGTGTTTCCTTGTTATTAAAATGAAGGTAAAATGTTCCCTCAGACCACTGGCGTACGAATTAAACGATGAGGTATGCAAATTAATACCATTAGTACGAGTAAATATTAGTACTATTCCCCTTACAGACCCAGAACATTCTGTTTGCCAGAGATGGTGTTCTAAAAGTGAATACTAAGGCTATTATTTTAAAGTTACCCATTCATGAAGTTTTCTCCTGTATAACAATTAGTTTACCCACATTTTGCCATGTATAATGTACACTTTTTGCCCGGGTTTTTGAGGGAAAAATAAGGTTGCGTGTCATACATGGGTATAATGTTTACATACCATGGGTGTGATAGTCCCAGGGATAACGCACACCAAAACGTGGGTGGGCATCGTACACGGCAAAATATGGCAAAAGGAAAAGGCAGTCTGAGGAGCTGGCCAGTGTCTGATGTATGGTCTTAATCAAATAAGCATGTTAACGCCAAGTATGTTCTGATAGTAAATTGCCGGAATCAGTGCTTTAGAGTCCCATATCGAGTGCTCTGGTGTTTTAGAAATTGTGGAACTTCTTTTCCATCTACAATGTATGTCACTGCTGTGGATGACTCCTTGTTGGAGCCTCAGGTTCTCACCCTTTCCTGCGGCTTTCCCCACACTTCACTACAACCTCCTCATGGCTCAGGGAGCGTCTGTCTTCCAGAGACTGTCAACTCTGTGTGAGCAAGGAGCATGCCAAGTTCACTCGGAGTCTCCAGAACCCAGCCCGGCGCACAAACAGAGTACGCTCAGGGAATCGTTTTTTGAAAGAACAGAATATTCCTAATGCTTGTGGATTTTTAAAAACTGGATTATACTATTCAATAGTATTTGGATCTCAAAGGATAGTAAGTATATTTCTGAGGACATGGAGGTGCTGAATTTAGCAAGCTGGTCAAGGATATGTGGTAACAAATTCACTAAATACTTCATGTCTAAGATTTTTACATATAGATTTTTAAACGTGTTTTATTACAGAAATTTCAACATGCTCAGAAGCGGAGAGAACAGTATAATAAGCTGTTGTGCACCTACCACCTAGCTTCAACAATGATTAACCTCTCATCTATATCTGCGCCCCCCATCAGGTTATTATGAAGTGGATCCCAGTTATCATGTGACCCCATCCATAAAGATTTCAATTACACATAGATTTAAAAGTGTACCCCACTACTCAAGTTTACTTTTATTTATCACATTTACTTACTCAGCACATCTCTATGGACATGTTTTACACCTGCAACTCTGTTTCTGATAAATGATTCTCTTACTAAATCTTTTATTAGTGTTTCTCTTTGTCCTTTCCTATAGACTTGTGTAAACCACTCCCAGTGTTTAACTGGAAACTAAACATCAAGAAATAGCTCAACAGGTTCCTGAAAAGCATTGCCATTCTGGAAGTCCAGCAAGGCTGACCAGGGCTCCTTTGGACTCAGATGATTATGCAAGCTGGGAGAACTGCGTCTGACCAAGGGAGAAACAGAGGGTCCTGAATAGCTATGAACTCTTTCCTGCTGGGGAAAGGCCCTGTCTGCAGATGTGCTAATGTGGTCATTTTGGCTGTGAGAAAGCAGCAACCCGGACTAGGACCACAGCTATCGTCCAGGAGTGTCTTCCTCGGGCTGTGATGCAGAATCACTTGGGGAGCCTTGGAAGGTCTTACAGGAGCTTGTGATGCGCAGTCCCAGTGGCGCACCTGGGCCCCAGTCGAGGGCTGAGTCCTGGGCCTGGGCGAGCGCTGTGAAATGTGTGTGCAGCCCAGTGCCCTGATCTTGGTTTCTAATATTCTCCAATAAAAGGAACGGGGGCTCTTTGAAGAAATGGCTGCTTCTAGGATTACAGCAGAAAAAATTAGAGCCTGGAACATCTGGTTGTGCCAGTAAGGAACTGGTCAAAAACAAAACCCCACCGTGACGGGTACGTCAAAAGGACACAGGAGACAAATGAAAGAGCTGAATGGGCAAAGCTGCGACAGTTTTATCAACACAATAAAGTAGTTCTGGATTATAACCCCAGTGAAACTAAGCATGCACAAGTCCACATTGAGGTGAACAAACGATTGAAAAAATAAACAAACAGGGAAGGAGAGGCAAATCCCCCATGCAGAATAATTCCAGGGTAGAGTGGTTCAAATATTTGGTGGCAGAAGGAGATGTGACTTTGGGGGGTGAGCTCACAATGAAATGTACAGATCATATATCATAGAATGATACACTTGGAATCTGTATAATTTTATTAACCAATGGCAGCACCCCAATAAATTTAATTAAAAATTTTTTGAAATAGCAAAAAAAAGAATTTCGAATGATTTTGTATATGCTCCGCTCCCAGGCAGGTGGAACGTAGCTCCCCAGGCCCTGAGCGTGGGCTACGCACAGTGACTTCCTCCAAAGAGAGCAGTATGGGGAGGGATGGGTGTGGGGGGAAGGAGACTGACTAACTGGCCTTCCTCCCCACGCCTGTAAAACCCAGTCTAACCCTAAGAAGGGCATCACGTATACCCCAACAGAGGGATTCCACAAAACACCTGACCAGTACTCCTCAAAACTGTCAAAGTCAAGAAAAAAAAAACAAAGTCTGAGACACTTTAGCCTAAAGCCAAGAGAAGCCTAGGGAAGAGGTGACGCCTAAATGTAATGTGGGATCCTAGAACAGAAAAAGGACATTAGGGAAAAGTAAGGAAACTGGAAATAACTATGGACTTGAGTTAACGGTAACGTGTCAGCGTTGGTTCGCTCATTGTAACAAAGGCACCTCACTATTGTAAGACGTTAATGGGGCAACTGGGTGAGGGGCACATGGGAACTCTGTACTACCTTTGTGATGTTCCTGTAAATCTAAAATTGTTTTAATAACGGTTATTAAAACTGTTCAGCTTTGAACATTGAGTCAATTGTTAATTGGATAAATGGTTTTATTCAGTAGAGTTTACTTTTTGGGACAGCTTTGATTTATAGGAAAACTGAACTTATAGTACAGAATTCCCACATTACTCCCCCCATGCCCTGTGTTCCCTGTTATTGACATCTTGCATTAGTGTGGTATATTTGTTACAATCCATAAACAGACGTCGATCCCATATTATTAACTGAAGCCCAGTGTCATGTCCATTCTGTGTTGTAGAGTTCTATGAGTTTTGACAAACGCATGTGCGCACTATCACAGAAGCATAGAGAATAATTTCACTGCTCTGAAGTTCCTCTGTGCTTCACCCATTGGCCCCTCCCTAACCTCTCCCAATCCCCGGATAACCACCCATTTTTGTACTCCCTCTGTAGTTTTGCCTTTTTCAGAATATCCTATTTTCAGGAATCATACAGTATGTAGCGTTTTCCTATTGGCTTCTTTCACTTAGAAATACGCATTTAAAGTTCTTCTATGTCCCTTTGTGGCTTCAGAGCTCATTTCTTTAACTGCTGAATAATATTCCATTGTATGAATATATAATTGGTCCTTGAACATCCTGCAGTCAGTTCAAACCTGTTGTTCAAGGGCAGCTCTGAGGCTGGGAATCCACACCTGCAGAAGACCGGCTGTACTTATACTTGAGGTCAGAGCCTGTAACCTTGAGGTAAGGGTCGACTACACCCCATTTTATTTATCCATCCCCTGGTGGGTTCCAGCTTGGGGTGATCATGTTAAAGCTGCTACAGATATCTGTGTGCAGGCTTTTGTGTGGGCATGAGTTATCAACTTGTGTTATTTAGAAGCATACTGGTTACTCCCCCAATATTTTGGGGTCTTCCAGGTTTCTATTATTGATTACTAGTTTAATTTCACTGTGGTCTGAGAGCATACTCTGCATGATTTCTAGGCTTGTAAGTCTGTTCAGAGGTGTTTTATGGCCCAGAAGGTGATTTTCTTGGTAAATGCTCCATGTGAGCTTCAGGAGACTGCTTTCTGTTGTTACTGGATGAACCACATGAGCTGACAAAGCTGTCGATCGGATCCAGGTAACTGATAGTGCTCTGCAGTTCAGCTATATGCTCACTGGTTTTCTGCCTGCTCGTTCCGCCAGTTACCGATAGATGGGTGTTGAAGTCTCTAACTATCATAGTGGCTACATATATATCTACATAGCAGGACGAACTTCTGTTTACTAAAGGCCTCCTTTCCTTGTCATCCTGCAATGACCCTCTGCAGCCCCAAGCACCTCCCCTCATCCCTAGCTCAGCATGCCTTACACACCTCCGCCTCCCTTTCTCTCTCTGATCCTCTCCTGCACATGGGGTCTCTGACTCACTCACATATGCAGGGTCTCATACATAGGTATGTATTAAATTTGCTTATTTTTTTCTTGTTCTTCTATCTCATGTCTACTTGATTATTATTAGACCAGCCAGAAAAACCTTGAGGGTAGAGAAAAGTTTGCTTCTCCCCCACAAATCAAAGGCCTCACTGTGTCAATAGGGTCATCTATTGGGTGAAAATCTCATCCTGAAAATGGCAGGGGACCCCTCAAATGCCTGCAGAGGATGCCTCACAATCTTCTTTACTAGTCATTTCTCTGCCGGATGTGATTTTAAACTTATGCCTGTCCTCTAAGGACTTCAAATCCCAAACCACAATCATGCAAAGAATATAAAGTCACCCCTGTACACATCTACTTTTAGACACTGAGGACTTTCAGGTCACGTAAGAAAGGCAAGGGCCATCCAGCTCTCAGGGACAGGTTTGGACCTTGGGTTAGATTCATAACAAACAAACAAACAAAACCACACAAAAACAAAATGCAACCCTTTTTAAAAATCACTCTCGAAAACCAACTTGAATTCTGGAATCTCAGTAGTCTTCGACAACACAAACACAAATTGCTCATTTGATCTTACTCTGGGCCGTCACGGCGCCTGGTGCTGTGAGAGCTAAGTCTAAGAAGTGTAACTCATGATCCTCGGCCCTGTGGCTCGGGTCATAACTCAGAGGTCCCGACCCCAACCCACAGCCTTTCCTCGTACAGCAGAGCCTCTCCTATGACATGACTACTTTTTCACAGTCCTATAAGAATGAAAGATGAATATTTCACTCTAAGAGTTGCTCCCCAGTAGAACTGCCAAGTACTGCCCTCAGATCTGGGCAAATGGGCTGACCTAGGCTCTGCACTTTAGGTTCTCCTCTGCCTGCACTCTCACTGGCCAAGAAGGGGGCTACCTGAAGCCCCTTCCTTCTAGACCATGTACCTGGGGCCTCAGAATTCCTGGCCCCCAAAGTCTATCCCCAGAGCTGTATGGGCTTTTCCCCCAGGGCTTGTCTTTCTGGGGGCTGATCCCGCTGCCAGTGTGCCCCCATAGACCTGGGGGGTGACTTGCACTGGGGACGTGGTGTATGAAATTAGGATGAGGCAGCTGAGGTGTCTGTATGTGCATGTGTGTAGCCTTGGGATGCAGGGCGGGGTTTGGGCTGGGAAGCTGGAGACATACATTCATGTTCTCTCTGGGCTCCTTGTGCATATCAGGATGATGAGCCTGCCCAGATCCGGTGAGATGAAACTTTCTTTAGATACACACACACACACACACACACACACACACGTGTATATATATGAATTTGTATACATATATTGATATCGATATATGATATACATACATAGATATATTTCCTTGCAGTTCTCAATTTTTGCCTCATGAGTTTTGATTCTCTGTTCATACGAACTAAGGACTAGTATGTCTCTTTGGATAACTGACCCGGTTATCACTACGTAATGCCTCTCTTGTGTGAAGGATTGGTGTTCTTTCTTTAAATATTCAACAAAATTAACCATGAAAATCATTTGCCTTCTTTATGGAAAGATTTAAAAATTACTAATTCAATTTCTTTACCTGTTATGGGTCTACTCATATTTCTATTTCTTACTGAGTCACGTTTGGTAATTTATCTTTTTAGAAATTTCTCTATTTCATCGAAGTTTTACAACTTATTGGTATGGTGTTGTTTATATATACCTCCTTATAATTATTTTAATTGCTGTACCCTTTTCGCTCCTGGTTTTGGTAATTTGTGTTTTCTCCCCATTTCTTGGTCAGTCTACCCAAAGGGCTGTCAATTTTGTTGATCTTTTCAAAGAGCAAATTTGTGGTTTCACTGATCTACTGTTTTTCTGCTTTCTATGTCACTGATATCTGCTCTAATCCTTACTTTTTCCTTCCTTCTCTTGCTTTGGATTTAGTTTACTCATTATTATCTGTTTTCTTACGGTGGGATTTCAGGTTACTGACTCGAGCCCTTCTTCCCTCCTTTCTGAATAGGCGTTTGTAGCTACAGATTTCACGCTGAGCGTTATCTTAGCACACTCCATTCATTTTGAAATTTTGTATTTCATTTTCATTCATTTCAAAATATTTTAAAATGTCTCTTGTAATTAATATCTTCTTTGACACAGAGTTTTTAGAATGTATTGTTTTATTTCCAAATATTTTGAGGTTCCTCAGATTCTTTTTTACTGGGGATCTTAATTCTATGTGTCAGAGAACGCACTTGGTATAGTTTCAGTCTTTTAAAATCTACTGAGACTTGTTTTGTGGTCCAGCAATGGTTTATTCAGTTTAAAGCACTAAAATTTTTGTTTTATCATTACTGGAGAACACTTTTCATTGCTTTTAGAGAAAGAGGAAGAGAGGGAGGGAGAGAGAGAAGCATGGATGTGAGAGAGAAATGCCAGTTGGTTGCCTCCTGCACATATCTGGACCAGGGACCAGACACACCCAGACCAGGTGTCAAGCCTGCAGCTTTTTGTCTATGGGACGACAGTCCAACCAACTGAGCCACACTACCCAGAGCTCAGTTTGAAGCCTTTTTAATATTAATTTTTATTTTTATTAAGCTTTTTTATTGTGGTATAATTCATATAATATAAAATTCACTCTTTTAAAAGTATACAATTCGCTGATTTTTAGTATGTTCACAAGACCGTGTAGCTATCACCATAATCTAATTGCAAAACATTTTCATCTCCTCCCTAACATATCTGTATCTATTGGTTGTCCTCACTCCCCTTTCCCCAAACCCCAGGCAACCATTACTCTACTTTATCTCTACAGATTTGCTTATTTGGGACATGTCCTATAACTAGAACATAAAGTATATGCCCTTTTGTGTCTGGCTTCTTTCACTTAGCATGATGTTTTCAAGGTTCATCCACATGGCAGCCTGTGTCAGCACTGCATTCCTTTTTAGGTTGAATAATACTCCATTATGTGGGCATACCACATTTTGTCGATCCTCTCATCAGCTGATGGACATTTATGCTGTTTCCACTTTATGGCTATTGTGAATGTTGCTGTTATGAACACCTGTGTGCAGGTTTTTGTGTGGTGTGCATTTTCAAGCAGTATATAGTCTCTAGGCTATGAGCTAAGTACCTGTCCACTCAGGAAACTGGAGGCTGGAGAGCGTGTGTTTTTGTCTGTCTTTCTGTGTGTGGGAACAACCAAGGCTCCTGGATGTTTACAAAGAGTCTTTGGGTTTAAGAAGCAGCCAGAAGGGCTGAGTCAACTGTTAATATCTTAACTCTACCCTACATGCTTCCACTCTCCCTGGCTTCATGCCTTGCCTTCTGTCTGAACCACAGAGTAAGTGAGCCCTACAGGGTGGGAAATGGACCAGGACGCTCATGCCCAAAGAAGCCAGTGTACACACACACAGTGTATATTTCTATCATGCTTTTTGGATAAAAGGAAAAGTGACATATATCATTTTGAGATTCAAGAAAAGCAATGGTAAAAATCCTGCTCTCAAGTTGGTGGGGGGAAAATCATTCATCAATCAATGGATGTGATGATGCCCAAATGTTACTTTGGTTGGAAAAATAATCCCACATAAACTCCCACTTTTCTCTCCTTTGGTCCTAAAACTTTCATCACTACGCTGCAGGGCATCTGTGGACAAACACATGTGGTGAGCCAGACAGCTGGTCACCGGTGTCCTCTAGTTTCATTCCTAGTAACCCGCCCAGTTCTGGCCTTCCTCTGAGGCTGCAATTTCCCACCGCCCATCACTTGGCTCTGAAATGGCTGTTAGGGTTCTTCCTCCCCAGTCTTCATTCTAAAAATGAACACTCTTTGTTACCTAATAAGGCAGAGCTAGGTGATGTTTCCTTGCAGCTCTGTTATCTCATTCTGGGTAGAGGTAGTGAGGTGCGTTGGAAATAAATATAGAAAACCAAAGGATAAAAAAAATGCTCACCAACAATAAGGGAGATCTGATACAGGATACGAGAGAAAGACAGTTTTTCACTAGAAGTTGGCCCGATCTGGCCAAATAAAACTGCATGTGGCACATTCAGGTATATGTTTATGAAACAAGAGATTCTGTACCTGCTCGTTGAAATATCCTCAAAAGGGTAGAGGATCTCCCCATTGTTGCAGATTTCACAGATAAACCCCTTCTGGCTGCAAAGACTGCAGCTGTACACGTGTGAGGTGGCAAATTTAATGACCTTGCCCAGGAACGGAGCCAGCTTCCCCTCTATTACCTGCAGAAAGAGAAACGGGACAGGGAAGCAAGTCATTGAGAACAGAAATCTTGCAGATGAGAACTGGAATTCCTTTCCTTTACGCAACAGGAAAACCTCTAATTATAATTTCTCAGCAACTCTGAGAAAGAAAAGACATAGTATTTTCGCTCCAAAAGAACCCTTTGGTTTAAACCACTGGAGGTTGGAAAATGAAGATGTTGAAACTTCTTTTGTATTCTTCGTCCTTTGTAGTGTAGAGTAGGGGATTGAAGGCCAACAAATGGGGAGCCCTACTTCCATAGACCGACTTCACAGTTACGGTGTGGTCCAAGAGGAATGTGGTGGAGTTCCCAAAATAGACCGAAAACATGCAGGGTAAATATGAATGTAGAACCTCATGTTGTAAATTCAATAACACTCTTTCTCTGATGAGTTGATAGGATCGTTTTTCACTATCTCCCCCAAGAACACTCACCAAATGTGGAAAAATAGTTTTGTTTTGCTGCTGACAAGTATATAATATAAAGAGGTTGCAAATATGGCAGTCTGAAGGTCACCTTTAGCCTGAAAGTTTTTTAAAAACTTAGTGTTTTTAAATAATGACTCAGTGTAATAATTGGGAGATTTCACACAAAAATCCAGCTTTGGGGGCTTCTTTTGAAAAAATCCTTAGATCTAGCAGAACTAGGTGTGAACGCTAACATGTGATGATATTGGCTGTGACAGGGGCAGCTTGCTCCCACTGGGGCATGTGCTCTCCTGTTGACAGTTATCCCGACTAATGTCCCCAACAGTGTCCCCACCAGTTGTCCCCACTGGTGTCTTGCATGTGCCTGCCTCCCACAGTTAACTCCCCCGTTGGCCCCACAAACACCCAGGAGTCCAGAACCAATGGTTAGTTGGATCCCTCCTCACTTAACTAATGCTGCACAGGCTTCAAAGAGTCCAGCAGTTCATACATTAACAAGATAAAATGTGCCTTTATTTCTATTAGCGCAAATACGTACACATGCTGATTCTGATACAAGAAAAAAAGATGAAATTTAATTTGGAAATAACTGGAAATAATTGGAAATAGATGGATACTTTCTAATGAATACTTTCTAATGAATACATAGGTTACATGAAAATTTTACATAAAAATAACATCTGAGGGCAATGTTAATCATACCTAAAAAGAAATTACAATGCCAAGGAGAATAAATTAGTAGTAATGGACATTACAATAAAAGACTACAAAGAATGTAATACTGTATTTTGCAAAAAATGAAGCTGTGAACAACACTAGTGATAAAAACTAAAGTGGTTTTAAGGATCACAGCATTATCTCACAATGGTTTAAAAATGAATATAACAATAGTTAACGCTAAGGAAGGGAACAAGTTGGAAAAGCAAGTCTTTCACTTTGTATACAGTTGTCTTTTTTTGCATTTTTAAAACAATGTATATTATTTTTGCATCAAGATGCAGAAACTGAACAGAAAAATCAGGTTGACTGCTTTATAAGGGTGGATTTTTTTCTTAATAAAGACAGTAGAATTTATGCTGGCTGTTTTTTGAGTCAAGCAAGTCCATTTCCCACCATTTTTTAACTTATTTCCCTCTCTGTTACCTTCAGAAAGCCATAGATAGAGCTCTTTCTATTTTTACTTTCTCAAAGACCATTAACTTCAATAAAGCCCAGTAAAGCATCCTCCTAATACCAACTCATGATACACTTTCTAAGAAATAACCACTACCAAATCATATACCCAGCCACCAGTAAGCACTTTCCAATGTGTCATAGGGTTATTTCTAAATTGTGGTAACAATATTTCAGTTCCATTTGGCTTTACTTGCATTGCTCTTTCCTAAACAACCAAGGTTAATGACACATTTAAAGAGAGTCACAATCTACAGACCATTCAGGGGAAAACATCGGGATGCAGAACAGCTCTGGGAACCAGGTGAGTGAAGGTTGTTGGAAGGAACTGAGGATGAGAAGACCTGGGGGAAGACCTGAGGGTTATCATCTAGGATCTAAAGGAGCAGACTGGGCATCTTGAGCATAAAGCTTTGCCCTCTCCAGATGATTTCCTCGAGACAAAGGGTATGAACATTTTGAAGCCTTTTGAAATATTTCAACAAACTTACACTGGCAACAATGTATACTGATTCCTACCTGGGGATTTTAATAAGCTTTAAAAAGTTAATTTGGGAACTGAGATCTTTACAACATTTAGTCTCCCTATCAAAGAATCCGATCTATATCTCTTTTATTTATTTATTTTAAAATTATATTTTGTTGATTATGCTATTACAGTTGTCCCAGTTTTTCCACCTTTGCCCCCTCTCCACTCAGCAACCCCCACTTCCTCAGGCAATCCCCGCACCATTGCTTATGTCTATGAGTCACATGTATAAGTTCTTTGGCTACTCCATTTCCTATACTGTACTTTACATCCCCATGGCTATTCTGTAACTACCTATTTGTACTTCTTAATTCCTCCACCCATTCCTCCATACCCCTCCCATCTGGCAACCATGAAAACACTCTCCATATCCATGATTCTGTCTCTGTTCTTGTTTGCTTGGTTTGTTTTTTAGATTCAATTGGTTTTTTAAAAAAATAATTAATTATTTTTTTTAGAGAAAGAGGGGAAGGGAGGGAGAAAGGGAAAGAACATCGATGTTCAAGAGATACATCAATTGGTTGCCTCTTGTGCCCCTCAACTGGGTACCTAGCCCATGACCCAGGCATATGCCCTGACCAGGAATCGAACCAGAGACCCTTCAGTTTGCAGGCCAGCACTCAACCCACTGAGCCACACCAGCCAGGGCTAGATTCAATTGTTGATAGATATGTATTTATTGCCATTTTATTGTTCATAGTTTTGATCTTCTTTTTCTTAAATCTCCATTTTATTAAATCTTCATTTATTATTGCTTAACAAAATTTGTTTTCTTCCCTTTATAAGCCACATACACTTATTATATACAGGTATTTCAAAGTTAAACTTCTGTGTAATATTTTTTTCTTATTAGCTATTGCTGGTATATTAGAATATATTGACTTTTGTGTACATCTAATATATGACTATATCTTACTGAATTTTCAGGAATGCAAGTCATTTTTAAGCGATTCTTACAGTTTTTCTGAAAGTAGTAATCTGGTCCCTTCCTTTCTAATATTATACCTCTTATTTATCTTTCATGTCTTATTGCATCACCCAACGCTCCTTGAAAAGTATTAAGTAATGAAGGTATTAGTGGACATTCTTGTTATTTCAAAGAGAATCAAACAGGAAGTTATGGAGTCTAGTGAGGGGCCCATTTTCTCCATCAGAAACATATTGCATATTGTCATTCACCACATTTTATTGATTCCCTCTCTTAATTACAGCTTTACTGAGATATAATTCACACACTGTGTAATTCACCTATTTAAAGTCTACAATTAAATGGCTTTTAGTTTATTTGCAGACTTGTGTGCCATCACCACCATCAATTTGTGAATGATTCTGTAACTCTTCCAAAAACCCTGTACCCATGAGCAATTACTCCCTTTCCCCCCTAAACTGCTCCCAAGCCCTAAGCAACCAATAATCTAATTTCTGTCTCCATAGATTTACCTCTTTTGGACATTTCATATACATGCAATCATACAATATGTGGTCTCTTGTGATTTGCTTCTTTCACTTAGCAGGACATCTCCAAAGTGCATGTTGATTCTCTCTAAACGTCTCTGGTATAAGTCCCTTTTCCCGTCCTGCCCAGCACTCGTATCACTGCTCTCAATCTTCCAGTTTTGTTTCCTGATGCCAGTCTTCTTCCTTCAACCCAAACAGCGTGTTTGCTAATCGGCTTCAGATACCACTTTTATCACATGTCATCTCTTTCCTCAAGCCTTGGCGAATTCTCATTTTATCATTAATAAAAGCTCTTTCCTCCTTCATTTCATAGAACTGTATTGGATTACTATGCCCCATACACTTGATGCAAGAGTGAACTGGGCAACACTGGATCTTACATTTCCCTGGTGTGCAGGTGTTTCCGTCAGCTGATTCCATGCTCTCTGCCCAGACTCATTGTCCACCTCTTGCAATGTACCTTCTGCTGTGAGCAAACTTTTCCTCATGCAGAGTATGCTTTCTCTTGCTCTTGTGCCTTCACCCATGTCACTTCCTCTATCTAAAGTTTCGCTTCTTTTCTTAACACTTAGTTAAATTTCAGCTAGGCTTCATGGCTCAGATCTATTCTGGCACGATCTGGAAAGCCACCTTTGGCAACTTCAGCTGTTTGGATCTTTTGTGCTTCACATAAATTACTTTTACATCATGTAATTTAATACAGAACTTGATGCTGTTTTGTACTATTTGCTATTGTTTAAAATGTGATTGTTTTGCTTATCCAACTGTTGATTGAACATATCGAAATGGTGATACTAACTATAAAATGGTGATTTTACTTTAAAAAATGCCAATTTTATATGGAGCAACCTAAGAGAATGTAAATTGCTTGGAGGCAAAGACTGGGTTTCATACTTGTCTTAAATGTCTGCTCGTTGCCAGGCACCTAAGTTCTTGTTGACTGGCCACGGATGCTTCCTCATCTTTTTTCCTTGGCTGCAGCAGTCATATCTTAGGGCTCTCTTTGTGTCACTGACATTTTCAATCATTCTGTTGTGTGACTTAGTGAGGAGCATAAAGAGTGCATGGACCACCAGGTGAGTGGCTGGCTGCTCAGCTACTCAGGGACTCTGTTTGCTTCTTTTCACTTGCTTAATTGCTCCACCTATTTGTCAGCTCAGGTTCATGACCATGTTCCAAGGGGCTGAAGCTGCTGAGAGTTTTCCCTCCAGAAAAGCGAGGTAGTAGCCTGTAAGTATATTTTAGACTTTATAAACATTTCTTCAATATTTCAAAAGGAAAACTTTATACTTACAATTTTCCAGGGATTAAGATATATTTAGGAGGTTTAAATCTTATCTTTGAATGCAAGTGCTAGCAACACTAGGAACAGGATCCAACAGTCTGGCTTCTGGTCTAGAGGTTTGATCACTACAAAGAAGGAGGTTTCAAGTGTGACATCTCCTGGGGCTCTTTTTTAAAAATCCCATATATCTTTACTGTGGGTAATTGCTTATGAAGAAATCAAGTGGCCTGCCTCCCACCATCTCCTCCTGCCCCTAAGAATCTTACAACTTCCATTACTACTTCCTAGCCATCTTGGTGGGGGCTTAGGGTTAGGGCCACTTTCCAAAAACACCAGGAAGATGACAGCCTTGAAGACCAAAACCCAAGGATCCTCCTACCATTAGGTTTCACATGAGAATGAAGAGTAGAAAAGAACGATTAGAATGCCAATGGACCTGGAAAATACTATGGGTTGGGCAAAGTCAAACGGCCAATAGGTGAACAGGAGCACAGCCTGAGGGAAGTCAGATTTGAGACCTCTGCTATGTTAGCCCAAAACTAGAGTGCCTCGCTGGGGTGACATTAGTTCTCAATGGGGCCCATCATGGGGAAAGGTCCTACAAGCTGTGTATCCAGAGTTGATTTAGGGGGTTCTAATGTCACTGAGAGCAAGCCAGGACTGACTAGGACAAAGTAAGCCAAAAAAAGTAGTTTCTTCGTAATACTGGCTAAAGCTTATTAAGAAAAGAATGTAACCACAGTACAGTTTTTGCTTCTTGACAACTTAGGTGTATTTTTCTGGTGCATAGTAGTTAGATTTATTAGGGAGTCTTCTGGAGAGGCTTACATTACAGAGTTTTCCGTACTCCCTCAGAGCTTAGTTGTCGCTGGGTATTGGGAAGCAGTGGGATGGAAAGGAAAAAACAAGGATGGAATTTGTCTTACTTATTTTTTTCCTACTTATAATAATTACATTAGTCACAAGTTAATATAACTTTATAACAACCCATTAAAAGTCACAAGGCCAGACTTCCTGTCAGGATGGTGGTGGACGTAAACGTGGTACTTGCTTCCTCCCACAACCACGTCAAAATTACAACTGAACTACAGAGCAACCATCTTTCAGAACTGCCTGAAATCTGGCTGAGTGGCAGTCCTACAACTAGGGAATTACAGAAGAAGCCACATAGAGAATGATAAAAGGGGTGGAGACACGGAACAGGCTGGGCCCACATGCTTGTGTAGCAAATACAAATTGGGAGGGATATTTTGGCTACAGAAGTCCTGCCTGAGAAGCAAGGGGTCCCAGCCTCACACCAGGCCCCAGAGCCCAGGTTCCAGTGCCAGGAAGAGAAGTCTCCATAACTCTGGCTGTAAAAACTAGTGTAGATTGAGGCTGAGGGAGACATCTACAGTCCTGGGCAGTTCCTCTTAAAGGGCCTGCACATGGACTTGCTTGGACTCCCTCCCTCTGAGCTCTGGGACAACAGCTCAAAAAGCACCAGAGACATAAGGAGAGGAAATGAATTTTCCAGCATTAGGATGAGAGCTGGGGGTGAGGCAGCTTTCTCTCAGACAGAAGTGTTGGCAGAGGCCATTGTTCCTTTGATGAGCCAGCAGGTAGGCACCATATCTGAGAATCCATTATCCTGGCTCACACTGTTTGCCCCACCCCACCCAACTTTCAGGCCCACCCAAGCTGTTTCCAGTGGCTTTTCCATACCTATGGCCTATCTTGGCTTTTGCTTCAGATTTTCCTAAAATCTCTCAAACAAGCAGCATCTGGCCTCAGCAAGCCCTGTACCTCTTGCTAAGTGACCCTAGCAGCAGCTAGCCTTGGTTCGTAGCTTGGCCTCACCTGGACACCTCTAAGCCCAGCACAAGTAGCATCCTTATGCAGACTGCTTTGTAGCTTATGCTGGGTGGCCCTGGGCAGAACACAGGTGGTGGCTGACCTTGGTTTGCACTTCCTGGGAGGCCCCAGGGCCAGCCCACCCAGTGGATAGCTTCAGACCATGTTGAAGCATCACCACCCAACCACCTCCACAAGTGACACACTCAGGGGGTGGACTCAGCAGGCACCAGAGCCCCATTGAAGTAAGCCCTGTTCTGTGGGGGGGGACCCTATACAGCTGATCCTCCACAGTGGTTGGAGGTCAGTGGTCACAGCCAATTCTTGCAGCTGATTGGCCATTGACATGCCAACAGCAATAAAGGCTCAACTACCACAGGACAGTGCACACAGCTCACATGGGGGTGATGCACCCAGACTACCCAGCTTGGGCAATTGGAGAGACTGTGCCACTGGATCCTACACAATACCTAATACATACATTAGGCTACTCTATCAAACCAGGGAGATTTAGCAGCTTTACCTAATACATAGAAATAAACATAGGGAGACTGCCTAAATGAGAAGGCAAAGAAACATGGCCCAAATGAAAGAACAGAACAAAACTCTAGAAAAAGAACTAAACAAAATGGAAACAAGCAATCCACCAGATGCAGAGTTCAAAGCACTCGTTATAAGGATGCTCAATAAACTTAGTGATATATTCAACAATATAAAAAAGGACCAGTCAGAAATGAAGAACACACTAACTGAAATGAAGAATGATTTACAGAGAATCAACAGTAGAGTGGATGAAGCCAAGAATCCTATCAGTGACTTGGAATATAAGGAAGCAAAAAGCACCCAATCAGAGCAGCAAAAAGAAAAAAGAATCCAAGAAAATAAGGATAGTGGAAGGAGCCCCTGGGACAACTTCAAGCATACTGAGATTCCCATCAAGGGGAGGCCAGAAGGAGAAGAGAAAGAGAAAAAAACCGAAAACCTATTTAATGACAAAAAAATTACCTAACTTGGTGAAGGAAATAGACATACAAATCCAGGAAGTGCAGTGAGTCCCAAACGAGATGAACCTAAATAGGCCCATGCCAAGACATACCATAATTAAAATGCCAAAGGTCAAAGACAAAGAGAGAACCTTAAAAGCAGCAAGACAAAAGCAGTTAGTTCCCTACAAGGGAGCTCCCATAAGACTGTCGTCTGATTTTTCAACAGAAACTTCACAGGCCAGAAGGGAGTGGCAAGAAATATTCAAAGCGATGAAAAGCAAGGGACTACAACCAAGATCACTCCAGGTTGTAAACCAGCAAAGCTATGATTCAGAATGGAAGGGTAGCTACAGAGTTTCCCAGACAAAAAAAAAAAAAGCTAAAGGGGTTCCAAACCAGTATTCTATGAAATATTAGAGGGTCTTTAAGAATTACAAGGAAAAAAAGATAAAAAATATGAACAATAAAAAGGGCAATAATACATATCATCAATTGAATCTAAAAATCAAAATAAAGGAACAAGCAGACCAGAAACAGACTCAGACATACAGAGGGCATTTTGCCGGTTGCCAGGTGGGAGGGGGTTTGGGGGATGGGTGAAGGGGACGAAGGGATTGAGAAGTCCAAATTGGTTTTTACAGAATGGTCGTCGGGCTGTGGAGTGCAGCATAAGGAATACAGTCAACGATATTCTGGTAGCTATGTGTGGTGTCAGATGGGTGCAGGATTTATTGGGATGGATGATCACTTGGTGGGTTATGTGGTGTTTGGTCACTGTGTTGTACACCCTGAAACTAGTATAGTATTACATGTCAACTGTAATCGAAAAATAAAAAATGATTAAATGGCAAGTAATAAAAATAAATAAATAATAATAAATCAGAAAAACGTCACAAGGCCATCAATCAGGTGGTCATTTGGATATGTCATAAAGTCATGGCAAAATAGGCCTCTGAGATGAGGTTTAGTAATCCCTCTATTTCTTTCCCCAAAGTGCCTGTCTAAGTGTGCAAAATCATAACCAAGTAATTAGCAGAAAGCGTATGTACTACTTCCTCCATCTCCTCAACCCCCTGCTCTCGATCTCCCCCACCTTCTCCACGTACCAAGTTGCCCTGTCTCCTTGACAACAGGCAGATGTATGAAACAGGGTGACAGAGTTTCTTTCGGTTTCCATTCAACTTAGTTTCTTCTACTAAGAAAGGTACTACTCTGGCATTGCTTATTTGGAGAGCACGCGTGTATGACTATTTCAGAGGTATATTCTGACTGGGCATTCAAAGAATACACACTTCCATTTGTAACTTACAGTGACCTTTCACTCTATCATTTCAGGTACTTCCAGCACTCAAGGAACCATCAAATATTACTTTCCATGGTCCAGCTAGCTGACAGATATACCAAATATGCTTACCCCATGAAAGCTGCCTGGTCGAACTTCCAGTTCAGGGATACACACATTTTTCCCCCTCTTCCATTCTGGTCAAGATGGTCAGCATTGGAATTTGAGGCCTATGGCTTTCTTGCAGACTAAGACAACAGACTTTATTTGATTTACTTTCTTGCAGACCAATCAAAAATTACAATTAAGTTAAAAAATAACCTAGTGCTGTCTTCTCCAAACCACAGTTTCAGAAGCAGCTGCTTATTACTCATGTGTGGCACCAGGAAATTGCAGTGTCATGTTCAAGGTCGGCAGCCAATAGAGATCTGTGGGATTGGGAAATGGGCACAAATGATTCTTTTATGTCTGTTACCTTCACTCCCTTGGCACCAGCACAAAATTCAAAACCTACAGGGGGAGAGGGGCAGAGGACTCCTAAGTTGGACAAGAAAAAAGAAAGAAAAAGCTCTTTCTCATTGAATTTCTGTATGCATCGGCCAATTCCTTCCCCCTGATTTGTCAAGTTACCTTCCATTTGAATACAAGCATTCCTCAACCATTGTGCAGCGTTTAGATTCTGGCCAACTGTTGGGACTATTTTGATGGAGAGGGCTGCTGCACTTGACAAATGGCCCCTCCTCTAAAAGTCTAACCAAAGACCCCATTCACAGTAAACAAAGCCACCTGCCATTTACTAGTAACAAGCTAGCTTGATGAAATGGAAGACTCAAAATTGTCACACATTGTAAGATGATTTCCAATATAATTTACTTCGCATGTGCTTGGTCAGAGGCCCAGGAGAGGTGGCACTCACTGTTTTCTCTGAGGGCCGTTTCTCTGCATTGACAGGCAGGTACAGTGAAGCCTAGGGACCCGTCACATGAGTTCGTGAAGAGTTAGGAAAGAACAGCCCATGGATTTTGCTCAAGTCTGAAAACCCTAACACACAGTGAGAATATTCTGTGTTCTCATTCAATTTCAATTTTTACTCTTCTTAATGTAAGTCCTTAAAATGGGAAAATGAAAAGCATAGGGATTTTCCTATTTCAAAAGTTTGCTGAACCCCATTTTCCCATAATTAACCTTTGAGCTCCTTATCGTGGCTCAATGCTGGGATGTTTGTATATAAACAGAAATCCGTGTCCTCTCCAATTAGCTGCTCCCCACCCCTCTTCACCAATTATGGGGTGGCTCTAACACCACTGGGCTCTTGGCTAATCAAGCACTTCACTGAGGTGGATTATGATGTCAGCAAATAGTTCTTATCTGATCCTTTCCCGAAGGTGACAATTTCTACTCAGACTTAGGAAAGCATGTGATAATTGAATCTGGGTTGATGTAATTGGGCAGATTTGTGAGTAGTCATCACGGTTCCTATCAAATTACGTTTTGCTTCCTACTGGAAACTTAAGTCTTAGGGAATAAAAGATAAAGGAATTTCAATTTCAGTTTTCCTTAGTCGTTGAATGGCAAAGATGAACCTAAGGACATAAATTTCTTACTCAGAAAAACATATGGGCTGGGGGCTACTGCAGGGAGTTTTTCTGAACTACAGAAAGTGCCTCAAAGGGCATGACCTTGTGCAGACACAGCTCATGGAACTCAGTGGAAGCATGTGCAAAGAGTCAGGTACAGTCAGGTGGTCCACAGCTTCTGAGCCCCCAAACAGGCCACGCAGTCTGATAGAAGTACACATGCATTATTTATGAGGGAAAATGATTACAATGTTTTAAACTGACACAGTCCCAAAAAATCCTCAGGAGAATTTTACTTCTCTGTTGAGTTAGTTATATGCCTGAAATAAATCTGATTTAGGCCTCTACTTTCATTTTGCTCCTAGTTTTGACATTATTGACTCATTAAATAGTAAACAAAGAAAGGCCCTAAGTGGTCTTGTAAACACAGCTTCCTTACTTGATACACATGCCAGAAATCTGAGGCCCGGAGAGGTAAGGTGAGCTGCCTAAGGTCACCCAGCTGGTTAGTGACAGACCTCTAAAACACTCTTCAGTGCTCTAGGGGAAGGACTTTCAGAGCGCATCTGGGGTGGGAGGCAGCCTTAGGATTTGGTGTGGCCTGAGAATTCTGCGGTCACTGGGTACCTACTGACCCACCGTGTACAAATGGAAGATTTCTAAACTGATTCAGTGCCTGCATGGAAGCAAGAAGCACACAGTCTAGATTGATCAGGTTTTACACCCACACTTTTGATCTGAACTGGATCGGCCTTTAGTTTTTAGGAAGATTTATTGTCTAACCTATTTACTTCTTGCATGGAATTCATTTAAATGGTCCTATCTTGTGTAAATTTCTCAATATGGAGTATTCATATGGGAAAGTCATAAAGTAACACAAAACTCTGTAACAAAAATGGACTTAACATCAACAAAAATCCTATTCTATTTACCAAAACTGGAGAAACGATTTTATTAAAGAGAAAAGCAACTACAACTGGGAAACAAACAACTCCCTGTATGCATGTATGTGGAGGAAATACGGCTTTTCAAAGAGGACCTGAGTAAAGGCCAATGCAAGACACCCTGAGAAAAACAACAAAGACCCCAGGTTTAAAGGGAAAGAGAGATAGAGGAGAAATAAAAGCAACATTACCTGATCATGTCAGATGACCCATAAGGAGTTAGGAGAGACATAAAATGCAGAAAACAAAGAAGAGAATGAGAAGTAGGGAAAGATGGAAACAGAAAGATGGCAGAAAGAAAGAAAAGAAAGAAAAGGAAGGAAGGAAGGAAGGAAGGAAGGAAGGAAGGAAGGTAGGTTAAGAAAGAGAGGTTAAGAAAGATAGGAGCAAGGGAAGTCAGAAGCTCACGAAGAGGGAAATAACAGGCTGAAGCTGACTGAGATCTGAAATGGCAGTTAGAAGCCTAGGTTTCTCTTCCTAGTCAAATCTCCTGTAAGCTTTATGACCTTTTTCATAAGTCACTTAACTTCTCCAGGCCTATGTTTCCTCATCTACAACATAAAGTGATTGCACTAGGTCATTCAAAACTATATGATCAGTAAGGATCCCTCTCAGTTGGAAGATTTTATGATTTTGTGATTAACGAACAGGGGAAACATCAAAAGAAGCTTGTTGAATGCCCCCAGGAACGTAGAAAGGGAATATCTGGGGAGACAGATAAAAGGTGAGTTTAGCCAGACTAATTAGAAGATACCCAAGGTAATTTTCAAAAGAAGTGAAATCATGTCACCAGCTTTTTATTCCTCTGCTTGCTGAGGGCCATTCAGAGGGGAGTTAATGCTTTTCAGGAATCATCCCCTCACAGGTGTGTAACCAGATATCAGTTTTCCTGGAGAAGGCCAAAAACCCCTTCCTTTCATCAATGCATTTAATTAGTTAATGTTTAGATAGCACTTAGAGAGGAAAAGTACAATATAAGTGGTCAATATTATTATTACTTGATAGCTTCTATGAGACTAGCAATGCCTACGATTAAATGAGAAACCAAAGCAGGTTCTCAACTAGAACACTGTGATCCAATAAAGAGTTGGGCCACTGATGTGAGGGAAACAGATCCTGCACACAGATCACAACACCTGCTCTTTATCAGCTTGCACGCCATTGGGTTGCGATTGTTGGTGATTTTTATTCTTTGCCTCAAGGTACCAACAGGTAGTAAACCACCACTCACACAGCCCTAATTATGATTTCACATATCCTTTTTTCAAGAATGTTATCTGCTGTGTTGGTGGCGTCTGTGTGCTGGGCATCCGTATACCCAGGTTATGGACTGAAATACACATGGGAATTTAGTACACAAGAAAAGTGGGGGAAAATAAGTTATTTAATAGATGATGTTGAGGCAGCTGGTTTGCCATTAGGGGGGAAAAAACAAAGCTGAATCTCTAAGTCATTTCATTAAAAATGTAACTTGGCATCCTGGCTGGGTGGCAGAATTGGTTGGAGTGTTGTCCCATACACCAAAAGGCTGCAGGTTCAATCCCCAGTCAGGGCACATATCCAGGTTGCAGGTTTGATTCCTGGTCAGGAGTCAACAGATTGATGTTTCTCTCTCTCTCTCCCTTCCCCTTTCTCTCTCTCTAAAATCAATAAACCTACTCTTGGGTGAGGATAAAAAAATGTAATTCTGGATAAGTCAAAGATTTAAGTATAAAAAGATAACCATTTTAAAAGTATTTTTAAAATTATAAAAAAGTATTAGAGAAAAATGTTAGAAAAATATTTACCTGGGGACAATATTTTTATAGTCCTAGAAACCATAAAAGAGTGATAAATCTGAATATATAGAATTTAAAAATAAGTACAATACAAAACACCATTTACAAAGTCATATGACAGAAAACTGGGAAAATATTTCCTATTTATACGAAAAAGTGCCAATTTCCTTAATATTGAAAGACTGCTTTCAAATCAATAAGGAAAACAATATAATTTCAATACAGGTTAATGAAATTAAAAGGCAATTCACAAAAACTACAAATGGCCAATAACATATAAAACAATGCTTCAACCTTATTACAATGGAAAAAATAAAAATTAAAGTAACTGTGTGAAGTTATATTTTATTTTTCAGATTGGCTAAGCTTAAAAAATATCATTAATATGGAAAGTTAATGTGGGTATAGGAAAACAGGAATTCTCAAGACACTAAATGCAAGTATAAATTGCTTTCACCTTTTTATAAGGCAAGGGGCAATTGTACATAGAACAATGACGCCTCAGTCCTCTTCAAAGTAGGCACCTCGGGACCTCACCCACTTCTCCCAATTGCCACCAGCTGCCCAGTAGTATTTTCCTGAAACTCACTGATGGTCTGAAATCTTTTCCCTTGCAAAAGTGATTTTTAGTTTTGGGAAAACTCAGAAGTTGCAGGGAGCCAAATCTGGGCTGTAGGGGGCCTAAGTCACCTGTGTGATCTGATGTTTCACCAAAAAAACTCTGCCTGAGACATGAATGAGCACGTTGTCATGATGAAGCTGCTAATCACCAGTTGCCCACAGCTGTGGCCTTCTGAATCATCTGAATAGTTTCCACATAGGAATGTTCAGCCTAACACAAAATTTGATGCAGATTCGTTGCTCTACTCAGTCATTTTGAATGCGATGGCCACACAGTACACACGCTCACTCAACAGCGTCTACTGCCCCCACGGACTAAGTACAGTGAAATTGTCATTGTTCACACATGTGCATTCCAGTCCACTCTCCTTGGCTGCCGGGTTACATCAATGTCACGCAAACTGCTCCTTATATTAACAATGGCTGGACATTTTCTGGACAGACCTCATATTGCATATTTGAAAGTTGCTGAGAGAGATCTTGTAAGTTCTCATCATAACAAAAGAATTCTTATAACTATGTGTGGTAATAGATGTTAACTAGACATTGTGATGATCATTTTGAAATTTATATGAATACTGAACCGGCTTCTTCCTGTGGGATCCACCAGGTTCAGAGGAGAGTGGCCTTCTCCTCTCCCTGCCATGGAATGTGCTTGTCCTCTGACATCGGTGTACTCCGAAAAGGGGGAATCGGCAGAAGTGTCACTTTGCCTGCTGTGTTCAAGGCCCCCATTGACCAGATATTGTGAACTCTGTTCATACCAACTTGGGCAAAAACAACAGACAGCCCTGTGCTGTCCGTGAATTGGCAGGACATCAAACCACTGCTGACTCTTGGGGTGCTGGCAGAGCTGTGGCTCCAATTCCCAGGGTTCGAGGTGGTGGGACTCATTGTCCTGGCCAGGGTGCTCTTGGGAATATGTGACTTGGGGGCCGCATGTTTGCACCAACCAGAACCTGGTGCCATGGCACCGCAGAGTGAACGCAACGTGGCAGGGGATGCCAGCGGCTCTGCTCTGCCTGCCTCGGCCTTACCAGCACCGATCACATCTAAAGGTCATTGCACTGAGAAAATTCCTGAACTTCTTTTGGTGACTGCAGATAAAGTTGAAGGCTACAAGAAGACCAAGGAGGCTGTTTTGCTTTTTAAGAAACATAAGGCCTGGAATGATATGATTCTCAGCGAAGGAGAGCCGGCAAGGGCAAAAGGAGAAACCGTCATTGTATCTAGCGCAGGGACCTTGCATCATCTGTGATGAGAACAGCAGTATTACCAAAGCCTTCAGAGACATCCCTGGAACTACTCTGCTTAGTGGAAGCAAACTGAACGTTTTGAGATTTGCTCCCGGGGGCACGTGGGCCATTTCTGCATTTGGACTGGAAGTGCTCCCGCAGGTTAGATGGTCTGTATGGCACTTGGTCTAGAGCTGCCACCTTTCAGAATGACTACGACCTTCCTGTGCACAGGACACCAAGTGCAGACCTCGCAGAGTCTCAAAAAGCCCTCCAAGCACCACGCAGGAAGAATCATCACAGGGTCTTGTAGGAGAATCCACTGAAAAAGCTGAGAATCGCGTTGAAGCTAAGGCCACATGCAAAGACCATGTGCCGGGACACCATTTGTCTCCAGGCCAACAACCACAAGCTCTAGGTGGGTAAAGTGGCAGCAGCAGCAGCAGCAGCACTAGAAGCCAAATCCGATGAGAAGGGGGCTCCAGGCAAGAAGCCTGGTTGGGAAGGAAGGAAAGAAGGCTGTTGGCGTTACATATCAGAAGCCTTTGTTGGGAAAGAAGGCTGTGGCCAAAAAGACACCAGCAGCTGAGAAGAAGCCCGCAGAAAAGAAACCCACCACAGCCTGCAGCATACACTGAAATTTGTTTGCTCCATAAAGGTCAGCTCACTGTGGACAGCTAATTTTTAAATAAAAACCTGATCAAAGGTAGTGAGAAACATGAAAAAGCATATTGAATCATTATATAGTACACCTGAAGCTAGTATAATGTTGTACGTCAATTATGCCTCAATTTAAAAGGTCATTCACAGAGATTCAAAGGTGATAACTTTTTAAAAACTAAAAAGGGATAGTGAGAGTGGAGAGGGAAGAAAAATTTGGGTGGTAACATTGAAAAACATGTTGGTGATTGTGTGGATAACATTTGTAATGGAGTTAACTCTATTTTGATATTTAACTGCAAACAGCTTTGAAGCCTCATGCCTGGGCAAGCTGACAGGAAGCCCAAGTGTTCCCCCTTTAGCACCTGAAGGAGATTCAAACCACCCAGGCTCCTCAGAATCCCCGCCTGTGGGAGTCCCCACCCAGAACCCCCACCCCAACCACAATAGCAGCCCAAGCCAGTCGGCTTCCCTGGTTCTCTCCAGCCACTTAGGACCTGCTCGAAGCACTCTGCACATCTCAGAGACCTGGATCATGTGAGTAATAAACCTCTTGTACCTTCAAAGAAATTCTGTACTTTGGAACATTTAAATAATGAATATAACTTGTCACTTTTATAATAAATATTTAACTTGCTTTTAAAAACCCAATGACAGCTCTATAAAAATGGCTTTAGAAATATATACATGTAATTTCCATATGCATATATGCGAGCATTATAAAAATGTAGAAAAACCTTCAATTTTTAGTTTTATATGACTTGTGCTTTCAGTTGTCCCACTGTGTTTATTTTCACAAAAGTTCTTGAAAGTTTGCCTATCAGTGAACATGTTGTGACTGCCTCAGACTCAATGCTTGTATCCAAGGAGACCTGTCTGTCTAATCAGAATGTTTCCTGACTTAGGGGGTTTCTAGGTTTTGGAAGGTAACATTGCCCCAATTAGAATGACTTATAAGATATGCAGAGTGTCAACAGCCATATCTAATGCCAGGAAATTTAAGGTGGTTTTGTTCCCATAATTATCACTGAATTCTAGACATTTAATCTTATCTCTTTAAATACCTAACTGGGAGTTAGTAAGGAAGCAATTAGAACGCACATTGCATTTTCTACGAATCTCACTTAAATGTTTTAAATGCCCCTTCCCGGCTCTGCTGGGCCAGGGATGTTTCCTTCCTGCCCTATCCCAAGTGGCCTACCCTCACTGGCTCCACCCCCAGAAGCACATTATTTGATTTTCATCACCTGGTTGGTCTGGAAATTCCAACAGTTTTAGACTGTTTTGTAGTCAACAGAAGAAAGAGTACTGGTATCAGATTTTTAAAAATCCAGTCCCCATCTACTCAAAGGTCACAGTGATTTCACATCACCCAGGGCACTGTGCAGAGGAAGTATGTTACCCAATCTGAATGTTTTTAACCACTTAGTTTGGTGTCTATCCAAAGAAAAGTCAATGAACTGACTGACCTGCCTTAGACTTGGCCTTAAGAAAGAAACAAAAACTGTGGTTTTACAACAGGAGGACATTCAAACATAATCAAAGAGAGAAGCGTTTTAAATAGTATGCCCACCTGTGTATGACATGTTCCGAGGTTTGGTAAGATCTAAATGGAAAAGTGTCCCACAAAAGGAAGCCTGGTAAACAGCCAGCTTTCCCGGAGGGCTGAGGACAGAGGAGAGTTTGTGATCTGGTCCAGCATCTAACATTCTTCTCTGTGCCACCCTAATGCCCTGCCTTTCTCTGTTCCAGCATTTCGGTGCCACCAGGCCAGAAGAGACTCTCATCTAGATTCATTCGCTACTGCTGGGAGCTCTAGCAAAGGGAAAACTTTCTAACAGGTCAGAATTTTGTGTGAACTATAGAGGCTTTTCTGTCTTCTTTGGGCTCCCTGTCCTTCAAGAGCATGGCTAACTGAAAAGAATTTTATTAGTTCCTCACAATCCATTTTCTGTGTGTATGGGTGGGTAGATAGAGCTCAGCTAATTGAAACTCCAAGCTGTTATAGAGTAACTTATGAAAACTGGGAGAAGAGGTCTCATTGGCTATCTCTTTTATATTTCCATAAACTGAGGTATATGACACACAGGGAAAATGCATGATCTTAAGTATACAACTCAATCTTTTAAAAATCCTCATCTGAGGATATGTTTATTGATTTTTAGAGAGAGAAAAGGAGGGAGGGAGTGAGGAAGAAAGAAAGAGAGAAAGAGAAACATTGATGTGAGAGAGAAACATTGATTTGTTGCCTCCTGTATGCACTTCAACTGGGGATTGAACCTACAACCTAGCTATGTGCTCTGACTGGGAATTGAACCCACAATCTTTTGGTGTACAGGGCGATTCCAACTAACTGAGCCA
The DNA here is from genome assembly GCF_022682495.2 of Desmodus rotundus. Classification (NCBI taxonomy): domain Eukaryota; kingdom Metazoa; phylum Chordata; class Mammalia; order Chiroptera; family Phyllostomidae; genus Desmodus; species Desmodus rotundus. Next base: position 186,911,693 of record NC_071388.1, read on the forward strand.
CCTGGCCAGTGCACGACTGAATGAATTTTTAAACTTGTATGTGAAACTACTATTGTCCTATCTGTTCTCCTGGCCCCCTGCTCCACCCACCCCAACCCATTCTCTAGGCTACTACCAGAGGATCTGATCAAATACGATCTGACCCAATGATAAGAATAGTGACAGCAGCTGTTTCACCACACCCACCACACTGATTGGCTGTTTAATGTGTGTCAGTTGCTGCCCTAAACTCTTTAATTCACGACCTCCTTTTAGATAATACAAGTCAAGCACTTAGAACATTGCCAGCTACACGGTTAGCATTAAATAACATTTATTTATTTATAGGAATCCTAAAAGGTCAATATTTTTATCATTACCAATTTATAGGCAATAAAACTGAGGCTTAGAAGGCTTAAGTCATTTGCCCAAGGTTGCTCTGCTTAAATGTGTAGAGTAGGGGGTTGGACTCCCAGACCCAGGGCTAACCACTGTGCTTTAGTGCCTTCTTAGAGTTGGCATCTTTTAAATGAAACCCCCTGAAGACTCTTCAGCTGCTCCAGGACGGGGTGTACTCCTTAGTGTGCCCTGTCCTACAAGGTCATCGCACAAGCCTGTCTTTCCATACTTGCTTCTAGTTTTTATCTACCATCCCCTTCATTGCCTGCTGTCCCGATGCCTGTCTACTCCTTGTTCCCTGAAAAAGTATCATCGTAGTAAATATTATTTATTACTATCACCATGTGTGAGTTCTGGAAGCTTTCTGTTTTTATTTCCAATTCTTACTGCAACTACCCAAAAATGAGTAGTGCATATTCATCTTACAGATAAATAAACTGAAACATGGAAAGATTAAGGGTCTTGCTTCATGGTCAGGGAGTCAATATACATGGACTTCAAAGCTAGAGTTTGAACCCAGGACATCTGATTTCAGCATTCAGTCCTTCCCACTCCCCCTCAATTCCTCTCAAGTCCCATGCTCTCACTCCTGGCTCAAATGCCACTTGGTTTCAAAGGCATTTTTTACTTAGCCACCCTTTTGCTTCCTCTTGCTCTGCTGCCTTCCATAGGTATAAACAGGTCACAAATCAAGGAGGAATGGCTCTTGCTCCATTTCTATCCTAGGCCTTTCCAAGTGCATTCAACCTTTATATTAAAAAAGCTGAAAGTGAATGTCCCTGGAATATTCCTACTGCAAGCCCTAGAACCAAACACTTAAATTGCAACTTTGTCCAAGCAAAATGGCAAATCTTTGACCAGAATGGGCTATGGTCTAGTGGCATGAACACAGAGGGCAAATGGAGAAGTCACTGCCAGTTAAACACCACATGTACTCTTAGCAGAACCTCTGGGGGATGCGTGATTCATGAGCTCCGGGGACCTGTGTAATTCCTAAAGGATGAGCTAGCCAGCTCTCCAAACTTGAGGACAATGGAGGGTGACTTCTGTGGGCAGCCCGAAAGGCCATACTGGGCAATTTTGAAAATGATCTTGAAAAGCATTTTATTATTGGAATAGCTAACATTCTTGTTGATTATGCAGAATAAAAAAGCACCAAACCTTTTGAACATTTGGTACACGTTCCGCTCCTTCTGTACTGCAAAGTGAATATTAATGCGCAATCTGTAAAGTCTCACAACTTGACAGGAAGTGACTGGCTCTGCAACCACCTCCTGACAAGGCTGGGCGGCATTTGGTTGTGATCATTCAATCATGCTTGTATTTAAGATGGTTAAATGAATTACTTAATTCTTTGGCTTATTATTTTTGCATATATTGAAACTACATATGCATAGTTTCAAGTCCCAGGCTAAAAAATGTCATTGTTGAGAAAAAAGTACAAATATCCAACTCGGAACAGCACAATTATTTAAATAATTTAAAAACTAAATTGGACTGACAAGGTGATTCCAAAGTTGATTTGGAAGAATAAAAGAGCAGGCATAAGTAAGATAATTTTTAAAGTATATTTTATTGATTATGTTATTAAAGTTGTCCCAATTTTTCTCCCTTTTCCCCCCTCTGCCTGGTACCCCACTTCCCTCCAAAACTCTCCCCCTTAGTTCATGTCCACAGGTCGTGAAATAAGTTCTTTGGCTTCTCCATTTCCTATACTATTCTTAACCTCCCCCTGTCTATTTTGTACCTACCATTTATGCTTCTTATTCCTTGTACATTTTTCCCCATTCTTCCCCTATCTTCTCCTAGATGATTACCCTGCATGTGATCGCCATACCTATGATTCTGTTTCTGTTCTAGTTGTTTGCTTAGTTTTTATTTGTTTTTTAGATTCAGTTGTTGATAGTTGTGAGTTCATTGTCATTTTAATGTTCATAGTTTCAATCTTTTTCTTAAATAAGTCTCTTTAACATTTCATGTAATAAAGTCTTAGTGATGATGAACTCCTTTATCTTTACCTTATCTGGGAAGCACTTTGCCTGCCTTTCCATTCTAAATGACAGCTTTGCTGGATAGAGTAATCTTGGTTGTAGGTCCTTGCTTTTCATGACTTTGAATACTTCTTTCCAGCCCCTTCTTGCCTGCAAGGTTTCTTTTGAGAAACCAGCTGATAGTATTATGGGAACTCCTTTGTAGGTAACTGTCTCCTTTTCTCTTGCAGCTTTTGAGATTCTCTCTTTATCTTTAATCTTTGGCATTTTAATTATCATGTGTCTTGGTGTGGTCTTCTTTGGATCCAACTTGTTTGGGACTCTGTGCTTCCTGGACTTGTATGGCAATTACCTTCATCAATTTAGGGAAGTTTTCCTTCATTATTTGTTCAAATAAGTTTTCAATTTCTTGCTCTTCCTCTTCTCCCCGGCATCCCCATGATTTGAATATTGGCACTTTTGGAGATGTCCCAGAATTGTCTTATATTCTCCTTGGTTTTTTTTTTTTTTTTTTGAATTCTTGTTTCTTCATCTGTTCTGTTTGAATGTTTATTTCTTTCTTATGTTCCAAATTGTTGATTTGAACCCCAGCTTCTTTCCCTTCACTGTTGGCTCCCTGTGAATTTTTCTTTAATTCATTTAGTGTAGCCTCCTTTCTTTCCCTATGCTTTTACCATACTCAGCGAGGTCTCTGAGCATCCTGATCACCAGTGTTTTGAACTTGGCATCTGATAGGTTGGCTATCTCCATTTTGTTTCATTCTTTTTCTGGGGTTTTGTTCTATTCTTTTCTCTGGGCCATATATCTTTGTCTCCTTAATTTGGTAGCCTCCCTGTGTTTGTTTCTGTTCATTAGGTAGAGCTGCTTTGACTCCCTTTCTTAGTGTACCTCTTATATTGTATGGGGCGGAGACTTAGGTATTTGCCAGGGTGGGGCAACCCACTTCATTGCTTTGTGGCTCTGTGTGTGGGGAGGGGTTGGAGAGGGGACAGTGCTGCCACCTGGTTTCTGGAGGCTTGCCCAGTGCTTGCCTTGTTTCCAGTCACTTTACCCACTTCCTGTATGTGACTGGCACCCTTCTAACTGTTGCCCTGGTGGTGGTTCCCAGAGTGGGTGGGTTTCAGTATGCTTTAGGTCCAGATGGGCCCTTTAAAGAGATTCTCCTGAAAAACCTTTAGTTTATTCTGCTGCCCCAACCCCCACTGGTTTTTATAGCCAGAAGTTATGAGGCTTTATCTTCTGGGTGCTGGAACCCTGGGCAGCACGATCTGGCCTGGAGCTGAGATCCCTTGTTCCCAAGATATCCCTCCTGATTTTTATCCACCACATGAGAATGTGGGACCACCCATGCCACTGCACCACTGCCTCTCCAGTGCCACACAGTGTCCTCTCTGTCCTGGCTCCCTGTCTTCACCCCTCCTACCCGTCTGGATGAATACGTCTTCTTTAAGTCCTTGTTTGTCGGATTTCCATACAGTTTGACCTTCCTGGCAGTTCTGGGTATTTTTTGTGTCAAGGTTAGTTGTGATTCTTACTGTGGCTGTGAGAGGTGGTGAAGTATGTCTACCTATGCCTCTATCTTGGCCGGAAGTAGTAAGACAATTTTGTAAAACAAAAATATATGGATGTATTTGTACTATCAGGTTTCAAATATATCATGAAATTTAAGTAACTGGAACTTGCATTGGAAATGGAACTGAGGAAATAGAAATGATAACTCAGAAACAGATTCCAGCACACACGTGTAATGAGATTATGATGAATTTTGAATCAAAGGTCAACACAGAAAGAATGAATTACTAAAAAGTGTAATGGCTTCTTTTCTGAGGAAATGCTAAATGATGGATGACGCTGGTGCTATAGGAGGGCCTGGAGGCCCTAGGCCCCTGGAATGGGAGGCCATGGTGGCTTCTGTGCAGGATTTGGCAGCAGCATCTGGGGCCGAGGTTGCAGCCAGGTTGGGGACTGGCCTGAGGCCACAGGGCTCAAGGAGGCAAGGCTGAGGACAAGGAGTAGATCCCTGTCACCAAGTTGGGCCACCTGGTCAAGGACATGAAGATCAAGTCCCTGGAGGAGATCTACCTCTTCTCCCCACCTGTCAAGGAATCTGAGATCATTGACTTGTTCTTGGGGACATCCCTCAAAGACAAGGTTTTGAAGGTCATGCCTGTGCAAAAGCAAATACATGCAGACCAGAAGACCCGGTTCAAGGCATTTGTTGCCATCAGGGACTACGATGGACATGTTGGTCTGGGTCTTAAGTGCTCAAAGGAAGTAGCCACTGCCACCCATGGGGCTATCATCCTGGCCAAGCTGTCCATTGTCCCTGAGTGGTGAGGCTACTGGGGAACAAGACTGGCAAGTCCCATATTATCCCTTGCAAGGTGACCAGCCGGTGACAGTCTTTGCTGGTATGCCTCATCCCTCCTCCCCGGGGCACTGGAATCATCTCAGCCCCTGTGCCCAAGAAGCTGCTGCTGATGGCTGGTACCGACAACTGCTACTCCTCAGCCAGGGGCTGCACTGCCACCCTAGGCAACTATGCCAAGGCTAAGCTAAGAGATGGCACCTTCAATGCCATCTCCTAAGACCTACAGCTGTCTTGCCCCTGACCTCTGGAAAGATACCGTGTGCACCAAGTCTCCCTACAGAAATTCCCCAACCGTCATATACAGACCCTCCCCAGGGTTCCTGTGCAGTGGACCCAGGCTCCAGCTGTGCCACCACATGATTTTATACAAGGAAAATAGTGAATTAAGCCTGTTTAAAATAAATTTAAAAAAAAAGGGTAGAGTGAAATGACTGCTTAACCACTTGGGGAAAAAAAATCAAACTATATCCTCACTTTATACCATGAAGTAAAATAAATCCCAGAAGTTTATTATTACATGTATAAAATGAACTGTTTTAAAAAGACAGGAAAATGCAAAATATCATTTATCTGATCTGAGTGTGGGGAAAGGCTTTGCAGGTTTAAAAGCCACAGGAAAAGATCACATAAGAAAAAAAACAAACAGATCTGAACACATAAAAGTTGTAAAATTCTGTTTATCAAAAAACATCACATATAAAAGCCAAAGGCAAACAATAAAAGTAGGGAAAATATCACACATAAGGTGTTGATAGCCTAAAATTTAAGGAACTCATAAACCAACTGAAAAGACAGCCTTCCCTCAAATGGGGGAATAAAATTTATACATTAATAAAATAGTAGGAGTAAAGCGTATTAAAAATGTTTTGCCTCAGAAGTAATAAATCATCAAACAATAATGAGAAATCTTTTTTTTTTTTGCCTTTAAAACTAACTACCCACACTGTGTGTTTTTCAATGACAGTGGCTGACGGCCCAGTGGTATGAGGGAAAACTTGCTGATACTGGTGGTGGGTGTGAATATAGTGAATTGTATCCAGAGCTTTTAAAAAATTTCAAATCCTCTGACTACAGTAGTTCCTCTCCTGAGTTTATCTTAACCAGAAAATAAATTTTGTACAAGGATGCATATTAACATAGTATTTACAATATAAAATCAAAAACCCCTAAGTGCCCAACAAAAAGGAGAAGGTATTTACAGCCGATGAGATCTAATCCAGGAATTCATAATAGCTAGTGCTTCTGAAGATTATTTAATGCATTAAAAAAGTAAGATTAAAATGTGTATATTGTGAAGAACGAGCTATGTTTTATGCCTATAGATGCACAGGGAACACCAGCCGACGTGTATGTAAATGGTAACTGTGGTGGTGGTGAATAATAATAATACGGATACCAATGACAACTAACACTAGCCGGGTGGGCGACCTGATTCAACCCTCCCATGGCCATTATAAGGAATCTTTCTACCCCTGTTTTACAGGTGAGGACACTGAGCAGGGGAGTGGACCTCGAACTCAGGTCCACCAGGGTTTGGGAACTGAACTCTCTGCCATGCTGCCTGATGATTATTTTCTTTTCAGCAATTTTCTGTACTTCCCTAGTTCTCTACAATGAGTATACGTTTACAATCTGGGGGGAAAAAACACAAAACTTTTTAAAAAGTGACTTGGGGTCAAGAAGCCCTGTGACAGCCTGTGGTAGGGTCCTCTCGCTCTTCCCCTTGGCTGTGGGTGGTTCTTCAGTCTTCCTTCCCATTCTCCCACTCTCTCCAGTGTAAACTTGGAGCCACCCGGCCTGCTGAGGGAGGGAAGCCCCTGTGCATGGCGGCGCCGTCCGATGGCCGAGGGCCAGTCTGGCCAACTCATTTTTCTTTCCTCTGCCTCCCTCTTTTCCTTCCCTCCTGTAGACCCTTAGGCTTTCTAGCGCCCACTGGGAATAAGCCTGGTTCAAGGTTCTGGTTTAACAAAACAAAACAGGGCATCCTGGGGTTAACGCTGGGCTGGCCTTTCACAGTTCTATGATTAAATTGCATTTTTCAGTGGTTCTGTCTTTAAACTCAAACCCTTTTAAAGAGAAATTTAAGGAGAGCAAAACATAGGAAACAGTGCCAAATGCCAATAACATATTTTAGTCGTTTGGGGAATGGGCAGCTTTAGAAACCACAAATTCCCACTTATGCAAGGCTACTTGAGCTTTTTTCTTTATTGCTTAGTGACAGAAGCCTGGCTTTAGACCATGGTCAGAGCTGTTCTCTCTTGTTTTCTTTCTCTGTCTCTGAAAACAGTTATAAAAGGTCTGAGTTATCACAATGAGAGTTGGCTAATCAAACAACAAAAACCATTTTCTGCTGCTGATGTGGCTAGCTCAGCCTAAAAGGCAGATATCCAAGTCTGTGTCTTGGTACCTGTCACCCTTGCTCAACAAGCTCGGTTATACTGAGCCATGCACTCTAAACCTGGGAGGCTCCACACATGTGGCTTCACCACCAGTTGGCAAGGCTTCGGCACCATGTGCTCAGCTAGCTGTTCTGTGTCCTTTCTCTCAAAGACAGTGTCTGAAAGGGGAAGGTAAGAGGTGGGTATTCTTTTGTGACTGTGCTTCCCCAAACCATGGCTGACACAATAGAAAACAAACAATCCCAGAGAGCTTTTTTCCTGTAGCCTTAGATCTATTCTACAAGGGATTATAAACCCAAACATCAGGGTGCAGTGATGAGGCTCTTCTTCTCAGCCCCCCACCATCAGAGCTAGATGAAGGTGTGGCCCAGGTGGTCTCAGGGCATGAACTAATAAACTGTGTCACACTACCACCAAATAAATTGGAAATAAGGGGCCAGTGAGCCCAGGTTTTCACAGCCACTCCTGAAATTACTGGCACCGAACTACTCCCACTTCAGGATAAGTACATGGCAGTGAAAATTAATAAGCAACTTTACATATTGAGTACTAGCATTGTGGTGGTAAGCGTGTGTCAGGTGTACAGACCGACTGTAGGCCACAGATAGAGTTCTGGAATGAAGAAGCTCACGTTAACTTGAGTTGGCAATCAACTAATGTGGGCGCAAGAGATTAATGTTATTCCCTAAAGGTTAAAGTAAACTGGTTTGGTGAAAACTGTAAAACGAAAACCTAGAGAAAATAAGAACTATAGAAAACTTGGAAAAAGATGCAGATATCCTTAACAACCTACTAGCAAACTAAACCTAGAAACCTATAAAAAGAATTATTATACACTATGACCAATTGGGAATTTATCCCAAGAATGCAAGGTTGGCTTAACATCTGAAAATCAAGCAGTGTAATAGACCACATTAGTAAAGGACAGTAACCACATGATTATCTCAATAAACGCAGAAAAAGCATTTGACAAAATCCAACACTTCCCTGGGATAAAAACCACTCAACAAACTAAGAAGGTAGCTTCCTGAACCTGGTACAGGCTATTATGGAAAACTCAGTTAACAGCATACTTAAGGTGAAAGACTAAATATTCTCCCAACTACTATCAGGAACAGACTAGATACCTGTTCTCACCATATCTGTTCATCATTGTACTGGACGTTCTAGCCAGGTCAGTTACGGGGGAAAAAAAGAAAAACTCCAGGTTGGGAAGGAGGAAGTAAAACCATTGCTAGTCTCAGATGGCAAGATCTAGAATATAGAAAAGCTGAAAACATTTTGCTGACATGAATGTCAGAAATTAAAAAAATATATATATATCTCTGAACAAGACTTTGTAACTATGTCCTTGTATGTTGCTTGGAAAGTCTGACTGACTAACACTATCTACTTCAGAGCTATGAAAACACTCATAGGGTCCCATTCCAAATGAGCTAAAAAGGTGGCATCAAAGCATGTAATCAATTCCTTATTTTCAACACAAAGAGGTACATATGCATTTTTATTAATAACTAATTTCCATTCCCCTAACTACTAAATACATGACATACTTTTCGGGTACATATTGAAAATATGTTTAAAGGCTATCAGTGAGTAGGATGCCAAACAGTTGCCTGCCTGGTGTCTACATATTATCTGGCCCTGCCTCCTGCACATTCTCTGGATCATGGCTACTCTGAAGAAAACAAAAATGGCATTAGTCTGATAGGCCTATTCCAGGCCCCCTTGTACTGAATCATGAAAGACTCCATGTGGACATGGGGCGTAAAGTCAGACTAGAAACAAGTCATTGCTCTCTGCTGTTGAAACTGAGGCCATTGGGTAGATGAAAATGAGAACTTGTAAGGCACAAAGGAAAGCCCCGTAAGAGACAAGGCTACTCAAATATCTTCAGAGTTAGTAAAAATAAAAGAGCCACGCAATCCAGTAATATCCACCGAGTGTGCAGTGACCCAGGTGCTTGGGAATGTCTGGGTCTAAGGGCTCTCTAGTTTCTACTTTCTTCCATAGGACAGTGACTACAGCAATGCAATTGTTACTTTGGGTTTGCTGGCCTTGAACATGCCAGATCTTCCATAGCTAACTCAGACATATCCTGACAAACCACCTCAAAACTTGGAGGCTTTAAACTTTGTTTCTTGTTTGTGCTTCGGTCCTACAGTTAACCCTTCCAACCCTAGTCTTCTTGACATCGGGCATTTGGAGCTTCCTGCTCTCCCTTTTATAAATATTTCTGCATCTCCACGTGGCCTCTTTCCAGACCAGCTCTTCAATTTTATGTAAAACAGTGCTGCTCAAAGCAATGAAGAACCGAAAAATGACCTTTTACAATCTTCTTAAATATGTCCAAGATTTTATCTTCTCTATTCTCCAGAGTCCCAGTAACACGGCAGTGACATTAAAGAAAAAAAAAATTAAGTATTTAAGTGTTTCTAAAATTGTGCCCTGAACTTTCCATATTGTAATGAAATAAACATATCTCGGCAAGTGTAAGTAGGTGTTCCAATGAACTGGTTGCAATAACTAGTTATTTCAGAGACACCTTGTCCTTCAAAAACTAGTTATTTCATTAATAATTAGCAAGGCAGTCCTGATAGGAAAACTGTAAACTTAGAGCACAGACATAAGAGAATTTCACAAGCAGGAACTCTTTAATAATTTCCCTGAAGAAAATGCTTGAATGCACTTCAGAAAGCAAGACTGGAGTGACTGCATCGCACCCTTCCTGAAGCAGCCACGACTGCTAAGCAACCGAGAGGCCTCGTCCATGGAGAGGGAGTGACTAGCAATGACACCAACATTTCAGGTTTTCTGGGTCAGTACAACTTTTTAAAAGTTTTACAATTTTTAATTTTGCCCAATAAGGACACTAAAACCAAAATCTATGATCTATCATCAGCACTTCACAAGAAAGGAAGGAGATTTTAACACCTAAAAAGTAGAAAGAGTATGCTTTCAGGAAAAAAGGATATTTTAAATGGAATATATGTGGTGTTAGTGAAAATTCACCACATTGTATTATTTTTCTCCCTTCTGTATGACCTGGTGAAAACTCCATCCCAGATGAGCCCTCAGCCCACGGAGGGAAGCTGGGAATGTTTGTGATAAGAGAACAGGGAGCTTATTGTTCTCACCAAACCATTGCTTTAAAGTGAGTTTCAACGTAAAGAATGAGGACAGTGTTCCCCGAACTTCAGTTATGTGACAACACCTTACAAGCGTCATAGCTGCATTTCACCTGTGTTGTTATTTACTCAATTTCAACTGAGTCATTTGTTTACTTAAATAAGTTTACTCTAGAATGGAAGTCTTACATGAATATTGTTAAGGGGAAAGTCAGTATCTTTTGCCATACTTTCAAGATAACACAACTGCTGGAAGGCCCTGAGCTGCAGCAGACTCTCCGTTGAAAAGGTAGATTAGCAAGTGGTAGGGGTTCAAGTCATAGCAATGTACTAGGATGAAACTTTCTGTTGCATTTAACCTGAAGGACAGAAAGAGGACTGAAGGGAATTAACTTTCTCATTATGTAATTGTCATTTAATGCCATGACCATGGACTGCCTAAAAGTGCCTCTTGTACAGACTAATGTCATTTGGTGGCCATTTATGAAATCAGAGGTGTCCTCGAACAGTAACTAAGAGCGCTGGCTAAATCAGCCTCCTTGAGTTCATATTCTGAGACTTCTCCATGTACTAGCTGGTGACGGTTGGCAAGTTATTTACCTTCTCTGCCTAAGGTTTTTACCTTTGAAATGGGGGTAACAGTAACACCCACTTCACAGGCTGGTTGTGAGAATCAAATGAGTAGATACATGTAAAGCTCTTAGAACTGTAAGCGACATACTAAAGCTCAAAAATGCTAGTTACACTTATTATTTCATACTTTGAGGAAACCAAAAGGTCTATACTTCACGTTAGATTACACCAGGCACACAGCAATACAGTACCACGTTTCTGGAAAGAACATATAGCTAGGGGATAAGAGTGACAATTCCTTGGCTACTTTGAATTAAAATGAATAACTTGGTCTACATGCATATAAGGCAATTTATTTTTCATTTGGTTTAAGTTTTCTTCCATGCTCCAGTTACTCGATCAAGGGCAAGTCTGAATGATATATTTTTGTTTTTAAGGCACAGTACCCAATGCATTTGACACAAAAAGGTCACACCGTAGAGAACGGCTTTCACAATCTTAACTGCAAGTCACTCTTTAGATGAATAAGGCCATCCAAATACATTAGGTTTTAAATTATGAAATCAATGTCCCCTCTGTTTAGAGTAAACAGAATTAATGTCAGGTTCAACCCTCAGAGTGGCCACACATGTTATGATTTAATTCTTATTATGAAATACAGTAAGGGAGGACTTATCACTAAACCATCAAATAAATAAGCTAACATCAAAAAGCAATGGTTCTAGGGGGCTCCTGAGATGGATTAGTTGGTCTTGAACAAGAAAGACGTACATTAACATATCCTAAGCTGCTGCCTTTCATGTGTCATCCCTTTTGTCCCTGGAACTATATTTAGAACAGAGAGAAGAGCAGCACTGCCAGGGCAGTCAAGTAGAAAGAGAGGGTATTAATTTAGTAGGTCTTGGTCAAGGTTAGGGCAAGAGATAGTGGACAAGTACATATTTAATTTATTAAAATATAAGGTAAGGTCATACTGGAAACTTAAAGCGATCTTAGACCCTACATTGAGTCTACCTTGACAGTGGCCTGATGAACAAAGATCTGGATTTTAAAAATATCTTGTCTTCTTCAGTCCCTGTCCATTTACTTCGGGACAGTTTCTTCCAGCCCTACGACATGCTTCTTGGTGTCACCTTTATCGCCTTCCTCTCCTTCCTTTTTAACTTTTGTGGGTTCTTCCTCCACCATGTCAGGTTGAGCACGTCAGCTTTTCCTTTTTGCTGTCAGGACCCCTCATTTGTAAGTTGCCTACCTTTCCCTCCAGACCTCTTCATTGCTAGGCTTCTCCTCTTCCGATTAGGCCAAGTTCTCGTCCTCATTTGCTTTGCTCTTTCAGGAGGGTCTCCCAACTCTTCTATTGAATTCTGCATCAAACATTAACTATTCTTTCTTAAAAATGCTATCTGTCCTTTCCTACTTCTTCCTCCCACACTGTTGTCAAGGACATTAAAAAAAATATTCCTTCACTCTACTCTTATTAAGTCTATAACCAATAGAATGCTCCAGATCCTGAAAGTGGAATTTGGTCACACCTTTTCATTTGCCTTTGCACTTGTCCCCAGGACCTGCTTCTTTTAGACGGCTTTCCTGGAGTACTTTAAGAGAACAAAAGAGCTGAATAAGGTCAGTGGCAATGCAGTGAATGCTCCTCTCCCCTTCCTTCACCACCTTTGCATCTGGTCTGGGTATCTAATCAAAAGGAGTACCGCAGGTTGGTGTTCGATAAATCTTAACTACTAGCAGTGGCTCTGGCTTTGAGTGAGCTCTACACCCCACCTATAAATGGCCTCTACGTTCTAGGGTAACTTAACTCTTCTGGATTTGTCTGATTACTTTAAAGTGACCCGAAGGGGTCATTTATGAAGGTATAGGGTCCTAGAAATGTCATTTTACTACCAAAATGAGGAGCAAAATCTCATACATTCACAAGGAGTCTGCAGCACCTGTGGAACTGTTCCAGGTGTTGGGGGTGTGGGTGAGCAACTCGGACCAGACCCCACTCTCCTGGAGCAACAGCTTCTGAGAGTATTTAAAGGCCAAGGAAGGCGATCACAGTCACACTGGTCAAGAAAACCAGGTCGAAACCATCCTATTAGGGAAGAAGGAGATCGAGTTGTTGGTGGATGGGGCACTATGCTAACCAATGCTCCACCTCCTTGAACTAGGATACGCATTTAAGAGTGGGCAGAAGGTTTAAAAAAAAACCCCTAACCCAGCCCGAAAGATAATGGGAGTCATCTGTGCTGCTCTCATGCGCAAACCTATAATTTATGGAAAGATGGGAAAGAGAAAGTCCCTGAGGAGGCCTAGCCAAGTTTTGTGGTGAAAATTCAACTGCACTCCAAGCTCAGACTGGAAGAGGTGGGGGTGGACAGGAGCAAGAAGCCACAGTAAAAATAACACATCTTGAGGCAGCCAGCTCCCTCTCTTCTCCCCGGTTCCAAGGCCATTCCTGGGCCAATGCCTTCCTCCCTTCCTCCTGCTCACCCCCTCACCCCCGTACGCCCCCATTCACAGGTTATTACTTTTTCCTCCTTGTTTTTCATTCATTATGTAAGAATCTCAAACTGGCTGTAGTACTCCTAATTCCTGTCACAAGGTAGTGCCAGCAGTATAAATTACAGGGCATCCTAGGAAGCAGGTAGTTAAGATCAAGTGAGAATGTGTGCTTTATAAAATAAAAGGGAGTTACTGGGAATTTTCAAATTATGGAAAGGAGACCATTTCCTTAAATGCATGACTGGGTATTTCATATGTTTGCATTGTATCTCACTGTGCACACTTACATGCAATTTACTACCAACAATATGCTATAAGATCTGATAACGGAAAAGACCATCACTCATAAAGGCAATGTTACTTAGCAGTAACACCCCACCAAACTGATTTTTGAGTTTCAGCTCTATATCATAATGACTACATACATACTGTACTTTCTGCTTCTTCTATTGGGTTATCGTCACTTAGCTTTATAAAAGGTATGCCTTTTAAAGGGCATGGTTACTAGTAAGTCAACTACTGTTTTCAAAGTATTTTTAATTGCCAGTATCAATGATTGCCGGGCCATTTGAAAAAGCATTTTAATTATACATTTTAATAATTTGCTAACATACTTCAATAACAATTCAACATATATTTTATTCATTTCCTTATCAGTCATATAAGGTAAATTATTATCCATGTCAGAGATGGAGACATCGAGGCCACCTAAACTAAAAAAGATGGGCAGTAGTGGTAGGAATAGAATGTGAAATAAATGTCAAATGGTCCAGGCAGGAAATCTCCTTTGTGACATTCTAAGTTGCTAATGCCTGTTAAGGTGCTCTTGCTATTCACAAACAGCTTTAACTGCTGGTCAGAAAAAAGCAGAAGGAAAGCACCTGTGTTCACAGGGTGTAGGCTAGAGCCAGCTGACAGCGCCATAAACTCGCGGCACCTTGTTAATATGACCGTGAGGGACTTTCCACAGCAGTGCTCACACTCACTATATGTCAGGCATTCTTCTACGCACTTGACATATTTGTAACAACCTCATAACCTTGGGGGGTATGTACTTCATCCCTGTTTCACAGATAAGGAAACTGAGGCACAGCAAGTTTAAGTAACTTGCTCAAGGTCGTGAGGGATGCAGCCAAGATGCAAACCCAGGCTGTGTGGCTCTAGACTCTGTGCCCTCAACCACTGGACTACCCTGCCTTTCAGAGGGTGTGCTGTAGCTAAACAACAGACTGTGGTTAATTAAGGGGTTACTGGAAAGGCAGTTGTTTGAACTCGGGACCAAACAGCCCTAAAGAAAAAACAAGAGATAAATGTTGCCGAGGTCTTCAGTTCACAAATGCTCACTTATGCAATAACAGAGCTTGAATTAACAGCCTCTTTTGAGTTCATTCTCGTCCTTGCCTTCCTCTTCCTGTAACTGACACATGCACTTACCTCATACTTATCAGGCACTTCCTCTTGCCCAGGCTCTGTTCTTAGTAGTGGGGACCAGGACGAATAAGATAAGACTTGCATTCAAGGTTGAATCTTTCGCTTATGGAGCAGGCCAAAGAGCTAGGTAACACAGGTGCATTTTATTTCGGGAATGGGTCAACAGTCTTGGCAAGAACCATAAAGTTGTCCCCTTTCTGCTTCCAGCCTCGGACCTGAGCTCACCCCACTAGGAGGGCTTTTTCAGCACGCCGCCCACCTAGAATTGTCTTGTCTTACACATATTTTGAATTCACAGCATCATAGTACATAGTGGCTGGCACTTAAATACTTGAAAGGCTGTAAAATACAGTCTGTAAGTAAAGGCGTGCCGGTAATTTCCTGCAGTGCTCATAATCATTTTTAAGATGGCAGTATTCTTTCTTTTTATTGTGGTAAATATACATAAAATTTACCATTTTCACCATTTTTAGATATATCTCATAATCACTTTTGGTTACACTTCGATAACTTTTCTAAATACTATGGCTTCTTTACTTCTAACCACTTCATGGGTAATAAAATTGTAATTCAAACAATAAGCTGGTTTTTTCAACTAGCATGACTGGCCACATTAGTATCTCAGAAAGACCAGCTTCTCTCCTGGACTGGGATGACTTCAATCCTTGTGGTGCCCCTTCCCTCCCCACCCTTGATAAATTCAGAAGCTGCTCAGAGGTCTAAAGTTTCTCTGCCTCCCTCATCCTAAGCAGCTGAATCAACTCCTCTCTCCACCCCTCTCATTATCCCATTCCATCCACCCCATTGCCATCAGTGGGGTGGAGACTCATAGCTTATAAGTGTGCTGAAGAAAACCCCAGAAGCAAGAAACTAGAATAACTTGCTCCTGCTAACAAAACAAACCAGAAAACACAGTAGGGGCCAAGACCTCACAGTAGCTGAGTTCCAAATCCTTCCTTATCCCAAGGAGACAGACTGCCTGCCTCTCTATTCTGAGCTCAGGCAATGTGGCTTAAGCAAACTCACAGAAGGAATTCAAGCCTCAAGATCCGTTTTCAGCCTTCCCCAGATCCCATGTGCCTTTTTGTCTGCATCTCGCGCAGCCAAACGTGAAAGCCCATGTAAAGAACATTACATCTCACTCTGAAAGACCTGAACGTCCTCACGAACTAACTCCTGGCTGAAAATGCTGGACCCGTGGAGACGGAGAAAGCAGCAGCCAGTTGGAAAACAAAAAGAGAGTTGTTATCTCCATGTTAAATGAAACTCAGATCTGCTTAATATCTTGGCCAACTTATGCCACAACTATTTTGGCCCTTTCTACCACCCAAAGTCTTTTGTGGCCAAAATGCACCGCCGAGCTGCTGTTTGACGCTGTGTGCCAGCAGGCCTCTGTGCCAAAGCTGAGTAACACCCTTCCTCCTTCGGGTTTTGGGGTAGCAGGGGAAGACTGCTAATTCCTTTTGTGACCACTGACTAAGAGCTGAGTGGCCAACAATTTGGTAAATTATATACACACCTAAATGTCAGCTGCATCAGAGATTTTTGCTTTCTATCCTTCCAGGAGCTGAAGGGAACCTTTAGGCTGAAGGCAATTCTAGGAGAGCTGGGTTTTTTAACCACATTCTGTAGGAGGGATACCAGCAGAACTCTGGGCGTGAGGATCCCGAGTAGCAAAGAATCATCTTGATAAGTGTATATGCCAATGATTTGAGTCAATGGAAAAGGAGGGGAATTAAAAATAGTCACAGTTATGAACACAGGTGCACGTGTGTGCATGCACACACACACGTGAGGTGAGAGAGAAGTTACCCCAAAGGTCTGTTTGGGAATCTGAGTAGGGATCAACACATAAACACACTGAACAGGTCAGCCCTAGCTATGAACGTAGAATGTGCCATCTCTAAACTTCTGAAAAACAAAAGAAAAAGCAAATCCATAGTATCATAAATCCATATGTAATTAGCCTGCTTTTCCTTTTGGACTAGAGATTAATATATTCTATGGGTTATCTAGTTCTTTGTTCTAGAACATTGCTGCTGTTGACTACAGGTCACTTGCTGGGTTGGACGGAATGGAACTATTCTGACCGCCATAGTGGTGGTTAAAATGGACCTGTGAAAATTGTAGGTAGGGGCTGTGGCCTACTTGGGAGAAGGTGGGCCTGGTCACATCTACACAGAGTGTCTTGGGCACTGGGACTTTGGCCACGTGTGGTGCTGGCACTCTGGGGCTAGCTATGGATGCATTTACCTGGTTCTATTCCCCACTCTACCCTGCTCTTTCCTCCCACCACCCCGTGGAAGGACTTGGTGGGGTTTCCCCAACAGTGGGGCCTGGCCCTGCTGCCTCCTGGATCTTGGTACCAGCTTGCCTCTAGGATTGCAGGACACTGGTGCTGGAAGGAACCAGTATAACGTAGCGGTTCGGAGTGTGTGCCCAGGAGAAGGGAGTCCTTCAGCTGCTGGGTGGATGGCGCAGCTGGTCCTATTCCTTATTCCTTATGTTTTGGTTAAGTCTAAAACATTTCACACTAAACTGAGGAAACAAAACAAAGGAGGATGTGTGCTAGAACAGGACAGCTTGGGTTTAAAGCCCAGCTCTCCTGCAGTCAGCTATTTGACTTGGGGCAAGTTCATTGCATGTGTGAAACGTGGGTAGTAACAGCATCTATCTCAGAGGGCTGTAGTCAGGGTTAAACAAGGTCATCTGTGTCCATTTCAAACAGGGTCTGGCCCGAAGCTAAGCACTCAATAATACAAGTAACATTTTGGAGGCATATAACTAGTAGATATTGTTAATATCATTTAGTGCAAGTTTTTCATTTTACAAAGATTTTAAGTATCAGAGAGATCATGTGACTTGCTAAATGATAAACTGTTGTTGTCACCCTGGGTCATAGGTATATGTCCCTCTCTTTCTCCTTGACTAAGTGATATGAAATGACAGTGAAATGAGCAAGCCCCTTGCCTTCAGTGAGATTGTGCCTTAACTCTGGATTGAGGGAAGCAGACGGAAAACCCTGGCCCTTTGTAGCTCCTTCTGCCTGTCTGTCAAATGATCAGTTCCAGCCCCCAGCAGGCAGTAGGCAGAGAAAGGAGAAAAAGATGAAACTCAAATTGGTAATTCTATTACCTGCAATTGCCTACACTACTTTCTCTCTGTACCCTTGACCTCTGCTCCAGCCAAGAATCCATTCACAATACCCTTCCCTGACTCCCTTTTTTCTTCAGCTCTAAACCTTCCCTTATACTGCCCTATCCTTTTATTGAGCCTTATGCACACCTGGGCTGCAGTGGGCTGTCTGCTGTCAGCCCAGCACGAACACCAACTCGAAGTTCACCAGACAACCTGACTGATGCAGCAAACCCCCGCGATGGCGTACTATCTTCTGCATATTTTTATTGGCCAACTTGTGTGTACTGGGTATTCTAACTGCCAGTGGATAATAAGGTATTAGGAAAATAATTTATCTGTCTTTAAGGAATATGTAAAATCAAAATATTTAACTTGTTTATATAAGATGTCCTTCATATATTTGTGAAAATGCTTGAGAGAGCTATTTAATGACAAAAAAGCAACTCATCAGCTGACCCTTGGCAAACGAAAGTCTTGGCATTCGTAGCTTGGAGCTGAAGGGGCTGAGTACGGCTCTAGCTCTCGGGCCCTTGCTGTGCCCACGGCCTGGCGGCTCTACGCAAACTGGCTGGGAAACCCCATAAAGTAGATATAAGTAATTTAATTGCTTCTCAAGTATCTAAAGTCCTGGAACCCAGGTCCTAAAGCTGGAAGCAACTGTAAAAATTGCTTAATTCAACCTTTCACCTCACAAATGAGGAAACTTATGACTTAAGAGGTAAAGTGATGAAGGTGCTTTCTATCCAAATATGACTGTGATTTTCCTTTTGGTAACAGATATAGTACAAAGCCAAAGCCTGATAAAAAAGGTGGTCCAAATTTGGATGTACTGTATAAAATTGTCGTTTAAAGATGCCATGTATCTTTAACACACTGGTGAACAGGTCTGGAAATAATCCCTATGAGGGTTACGTTAAAATCCATTAGAAAAGAAAAGCAGCTCAGCTTTTATAAAGCCCTGGGAAGTGATAGGGACGGGAGTGTTTTAAGAAGTAAGCTGTGCCTCCACTCCTAAGATTTAATGGAACACATACATTCAGGGAGATGTGTGGAATTTAAGCACAATTCAACATCAGTTAATTCTAAGAGTAAAGGCCCTTCAGTCCGAGCTGCCTTCCACCTCCGCGTTAAAGGAAGCTGGAAAGCCAATTACTCACACAGCAGGGCCTCTCCCTTACTGCAAGGGAAGAATGGACTGCAAATTCTGTGTGTGCTTTACATGCTAGTAAAACTATAATTCCAGGTGGGAAGACACACGGGTTCTCTTTGTTTCTGCCAACATTTTAGTCTGGTAAGCTCCTCCCTTCTATACCTGTAGAAATAGGGTAGACTCAGTATTTTTGAGCAGAAAAGTATTTATGATTCTACAGAATCGATATCTTTGTACAACCCACTGAAAGGGCATGCATTCTTCAAAGAGACGGGTGCTGGAGGTACCTGCCATTTTGGGGAAGCCAAGACCAACCTTCTGGCTCAAACTCTGAAGTCCTCTCAGCAAGACCAAAGAAAGGTGGTGAGCTCAGAGGGCCACACCTGACGGCTCTACCATAACCTTAGATCCCGTTGCTTGGGGATGAGCTCTCCAGGTGCAATTTCTCTGTGCAGCCACTGGGGGAAGGCTAGTCTAGGACCACCTGGGGGAGTGAGAGGGGGTGGGAGGTGGGGGCTTAGGGGGTAGGAGGGAGAGGGAGGTGGATAGAATGAAGGGGTAGGGGAAGGAAGCTTTCCCTACCAAGGTGCTGGCCCACCTGGTTACTGCATAGCTGCTGCTACAGCAGAATCCTGTGGCCTAGACACGGCTGCAGAATCTGAAGGGCACAACTGGGGTGTAGCAAGCATTACTTTTGGGGTTACAGCTGGAGTCTAGTGTCCACAGATGCAGAGTCTTGGTGACACAGAAGAAAGCTAGGGGGAGCCGTCTGTGTAGAGTCCACATCTCATAGCAACAGCAATACCAGTCTTTACACAACTAGGAAAGCCCATATCGCCCCAGCCCTGTGTGCCATCTTTTTATTTTTTAAATGATCTCTTAACTTTCTATTTGCCTCTTGCCCCTCAATGGATGTCAACTTCTGCTGCCTTAAGGCCTCAGAACTTTGGTGTCGTTGACCTCAGACACCACTCTGCTGTCCGCAGCCCTGAAGGTGGACGTCTTTTGGATGAACTGCAATGAGTTGCTGTTGTCTAGGATGCCACTAAGTTTGAAGTCCCCCCTTTATTCCAGCAGGTGGTGGTAGGTGGCGATCTCAGTCTCCAGTTTGACCTTGATGTTCAGCAGGGCCTCGTACTTCTGGGCTTGGTGTTGCCCCTCTGCCTGGTGTCTGGGTCAGCTCTGACGCCAAGTGCAGCAGGATCCCATGAGCTGTTCCATCTGCCTGGCACAGCACTACTCCACCTCCCTCAGACTGTTCTCCAAGCGGGCCTTCAGATTCCTTGTCGAGTCCAGGTTGGTCTCCAAGGACTGGACTGGACGTCTCAGCTCCGTGAGTGTCATCTCAGCAGCTCCTGTCTCAGCATCTGCAAGGTGACCCCTGTAGTGCTCTCCTCAGTCTGCTGGAACCAGTACTTGTCTAGCTCCACTTGGTTCTTCTGAGCCAGCTTGTCGTCTGGGCCTGGATATGTACCATGATCTTGCTGAGTTCCAGGATTTGGGGGCATCCAACTCTATGGTCAACCCAGAGTGGGCAATCTGGTTTTGTAGACCATTTACTTCCCCCTCTTCCCACTTCATGATGGGCAGCTCCTTGAGAGCCTCTATCTCTGTCTCTAGCTACAGTTGGGTGATAACTGGTGTCATCAATGACATTTCAGAGCCCAGTGATGTCACTCTTGATAGATTGTTGCACGGCTAGCTCACCTCATACTCGACTCTGAAGTCATCAATTGACAATCTGCATAAGGATGAGGGCATTGTTTACAGAACTTGCAAAGGTCTGAGCCCTCAGGACCTCATGGTCTTGAAATAATGCCCCCAGCCTCTGACCTGGGGTCCCTTCTTCTCCAGGTGTTCCCGGATTTTGCTCTCCAGTCTCAGATTATCAGCCTTTAGGCTCCTTACCCTTTCCAGGTAGGAGGCCAGGAGGTCATTCAGGCATTGCCTAGTCTTCTTGCCCTATGTCCACCAATCCCCAGCTATCCCTGCAGACAGGCTCCTGGGCCCCCAGCCACCCCGGACACTGTGGAGTGGGACATGGAGATGTGGGAGCCCAAGCCTCTGGCGCCTGCATAGATACCAGCTGCAGTGCTGGCCAGCTGCACAGAGCCCAGGGTTGGTGGGGGAGCTGGAGCAGGTGCTGAAATTCATGTTGTTTGGGAATGAAAGTGAGAGGCCAAGACTCAGGTTCAAGCTGCTCAAGCAGATTCTAAGTGGCTGATACACACTAACTCCTCTAACCCTCAGGGAAGCCTTTTGGGAAAGCACTATTATTCTCCACATCAGAGATGAAGTGCTTCTTGAGGTAAGAAAGAAGCGGCTTGCCCAAGGTCACCTAAGTGACTCTGGTCTGAGTTAGGAGTGTGCACAGCCAGGCTCCAAGGCTCCAGTGCATAACCACTGTCCCATCCAGCCCCTCTGCAATGCCCAAGGTCAGGTATCATTACCTCTTCGGAGACCTTTGCTCCAGGCAGAAACCTCATCCCCTGTTGGTCTCACGCTGGCCTGCTGGTCTCCTGACAGCCATCTTAATTTTGATTTCTATTTAATTTTCCACCTCACAAAGCAGTAGTACCAGGGAGCAGGAATCTGGTGATACCGTTTGAATATGATTTATTAATCGACAGCTCAAGGAAAGGGAGGGCTTCCTTGCTGCCGCCTGACCTTTGTCTTCAGCATTCCTAATGTTTGCATTGCTGCCCTGACCCTGCAAAGTGACCTGGAATAGCTTGCCTGTTTCCT
The DNA here is from genome assembly GCF_022682495.2 of Desmodus rotundus. Classification (NCBI taxonomy): domain Eukaryota; kingdom Metazoa; phylum Chordata; class Mammalia; order Chiroptera; family Phyllostomidae; genus Desmodus; species Desmodus rotundus. Next base: position 186,933,496 of record NC_071388.1, read on the forward strand.
TGTGTGTGTCCACTTTCAGAGCCCAGCTGCCAGCCTGTGCACGTCTGTCAATTAGGATCTCAAGGGTTTGGGGTGGGGTCTGCAGGCCTCTGAGGAGCACAATCTAACCCTAACCTCCAAATTCCTTCTCCTAATTGAGCATTCATTAGTTTGACGGAACAAAAGCAGGCATTCTCTATTATAAAGCAGAGGTCAAAACCAGTGGCTGTGTTTTGTTTGGCCTGCAGAGTGTTCAAATATTGAGAAATTTCACATAAAAATACGGATTTCCGGCTTCTCTTAGAAAACGGGAAGGGATGACAACTCTGGGGCTACCGAGTAACAGCTGTCCCCTTCAGAGGGGGACGCTCTCTCTGGTTTCTCAGCATGGCCTGAAGCCTCACCTTGGCCCTGCTGCAGGCACAGATGCCACTTGCCTGGCCTCTGCAGGAATCTAATCAACTAGACCCTGTTCTAAAGCCGCATCTCCCTCCTTTAAAATGTGAACTGCACGGGGTGGGCAGCCCCTCCCGCTGCGCCTGGCATACCGGCACAGCTGTCCCTTTTCTGTCCTGGCCCCAGCACCTGACACTGTAGGTGGTGCATAGTAGATGCTTATCACTTTCTTCTTCTGTGGGTGAATAAATGAATGACTAGCTCTCAGGAAGAAAGTGAATTTGAGTGACAGGGAACCTGTTCAACAGCTACAGAGGTCCAGGCTCATTAATGCTTCGGCAGCTTCCTGAATGACCGAGGCTGCTGCCTACACCTTTTCTTTATTTTCTCTGCTGCAAAGGCCTTCCCTGCTGTCACAGATGATTTTGAATCTTGCTTAACATTCCGGGAGCAAATGTGTTGATGGTTTAATTGGATTTAGCCAAAAATTAAAACAAAAAACAGTAATAGGAAGACTTGCCCCAGTCAACCTTCGGTTTTTTCCTCAGAAAGATGGGGGTGGTGTTGCTGAAGGGCAGCAAGTTCCAAATGTCGATGTAATTGTAGCTACTGTCACACACGGCCGACAGTTTCGGCTGAGACACGTGCTCCTGCTGACTAATGAGGCTGCCACGCTTCCCGCTTCCATTTCTGGAGCATCATCAAGTGAATGGACTCTGCAAAAGTGCTAGAACCTCCTAGCCCTCAACTCCTAACTACACAGAGCCTTCTTGTGACCCCTCCTGCCCCTTGAAGACTGACGGCAACTATGGTGGAATGGCTGGCACGAGGCATCCGGGGGTGAAGTCCCATCGGTCATCCCGAGGTTGAGCAGAACCAGGGGCAGCCTCACGCTGGAAGTCCTCGGCACGCAGGCAGAGTGCAGCAGTCTGGCCGCAGCCGGGGAGAATCACGAGTCCTTTTCTAAGAAAACGAGCTGTCTCAACTTCAAGGTCACCATGGCTCTGGGCACAGAGAATGTGCTTAATAAATGTTTGCCGAGTGAGTAAATGAACAGGGAGAAAACCCCCAGCCAGGGGTTTGGTGTTAGCAAATCGGTTCATGTTTCAGGTGCACAGGTTGGGATGGAAAGTTTATGAGCTCTACAGCCGTTGCAGCTCTAGGCTGGGGCTCTTTCACAGACTCTATAACACTTTCATTTCTGAGGAAAGTGGAGCAATCCCATCATACCCATTCCATGAATGTCTGTCGAGACAATTTATCAAAATAATCCTGAAGCATGCAGATAAAATGTTCTTCAGAAATGTCAAAGTCAGTCACGAAAAATTTCTCCTGCTTGTCCCCATGACAGAAACTGCAGGCTAGGTCACCGAGGGGTTTGAGGCTGCCCCGGCCTGAAAGGCCTCTTCCCCTCCCTCCGCCTGGCTCACACCTCAATTTAGAATCACAGCCTTTAGGAAGCCTTCCCTGACAGCTGAGTTACGAGGGTCCTGGTTACTGTTGCTGAAAACAAATTAGCGCAAAACCTAGTGCTGTAAGACAATCATTTTATTATGCTTAGATTCTGTTGGGCCGAGTTCAGGCAGGACAGAGTGGAGGTGGCTTGTCTGTGCTCCACCACGATATTTGTAGCCCCTTGAAAGCCAGGGGTGGGAATCACTTGGAGGGATTTGCACTCACATGTTCGGTGGTTGGTAATGGCTCTAAGCCAGGACTCTTCATTAGTTAACCGGGTGGCTGATTGACCAGAGTGAGCGCCACCCTAGAGCACCATGTTGAAGCTGGATCATTTTGTGACCTAGCCTTGGAAGTCACACAGCACCACCTCCACGGTCACAGGCCCATCCAAATCCAGGGAAAGGGAACATAGACCCCACCCCCCATCTCTCCATGGGAGGAATATCAAAGTCAAGTGTAAGAAAGGTGTGGGGGACAAAAGGCAGTGTTGTGCCTATCTTCGCAAAATAGAACCCGCCACACTTGGTTAGATGTGTCTCCCAAGTGTCCAAATCCACTGACTTACAAAATGCTTGTCTGCCTCTCCCATTGGACTGTGAACTCGGTGAGGAAAGGGACTGCAACTCATTCACCTTTACGACCTCTGTTCCTAGCACAGTGCCTGGCACACAGAAGGAATTGAACACCTACTGGGTGAACAGAACTGAGTAGAAAGGAAGAACCAGAAGGGCTCTTGGGGCCCCCCTTTCATGTTGGCTGTTGCTGCATAAGGGAAGTTTGATCAGGGAAATAGAGTGTGAGGGGGAAGGAACTAAATGCCCGCCGGGGCCAAGGCTGCTCTCTGTGAGTGTACCATCCTTGCAAAGGGAACGTTTGCTTCCTTATGCCTCTCAGGCTGTATATAGGAAATAACTACAAGAATCATAACTGACCTCGTATTTCTCTTTTCTTGAGCTTTTTGAAAATATTTTTTCCCTTTGCATCTCTGGGCCATGAGCACGGCAAATGTGAGAGGACCCAAGAGGCCGCCTATTTCTTTCTGCTCCCACACTCGCTTGAGCGGTCGGAAAACCTCAGCTTCTGTCTTGGTTTGGTCACTTAGCAGAAGCTGTGCAGCTCTGGCCAGCCAGCTAATGTTCAGTCTCGGTTTTCTCGCCTGTAAAGGGAGTACTAAAAAGGCAGGCCAGCCTCTCTCACAGAGTTGTTTGGGAATAATGCTTTTCCAATGGTAAAGCAAAATACAAATACAAAATGCGATTATTACTGGATACTGTGGTTCTAAGCAACACATTCTTTGACAAGTGTCCTTTTAGATGGTGGAGGCTGATTCTCTTTCCCAAATTGTGGGCCCAGCTGTGTGATTTGTTTCTAAAGCGTACATACAATGTGGCAGAAGTGCAGCTGTCTGACTTCCGAAGCTCCCCCTGGCTTTCAGGCCCCAGATCCCTCGCGCCAGCCGTGGTGTCACAATCCCTCACACCAGCCATCGTGTCACGAGGACACCTGGGTGGCCCGTGGAGAGGCCTGTGTGGGCGGAGTGGAGGCCTCCCCCAGTGACCAGCACCGCCTTGCCCACTGTGGGGAAGCCCGCCTTGGAAGTCGAAGGCTCTTTCAGGCGACACAGTCCTGACCGACATCGAGACTGCAGCCCCCCACTGGGCTCCATGCCCGAACTGCCCAGCTAAACCGACCCTGGGGTCCGGCACACAGAAACCGTGGGGCACAATGAAGGTTGACTTTTAAGTCGCTACGCTTGGGGTAATTTGTCATATGGCAACCAATAACTAACACTGACCAACCAATGGTGTGGCAGACATTTCTGTTTCTCTGACCATGTGACAGGTTTTGAGCCAAATCCTTTCTTGCCTGTTCCTAGTGACTAATGACAAATTCATGTGTTAAGTACAGGCCGAGGGTCAGGCAGGGGAGAGTCCAAGTCCATGGCTGGTTGGATCTAGATGGATGGATGCCAAAGTAGAAATGGGGGCCAGGTAACTGGACCCCCAGGAAAGTAATTTCAGCACTGACTCAACACTGTTTAATCCTGTGGCTGTATCCTCATCTAATTCAATGCTGTTTATACCCGAAGGGCTCAGGGTTGGCCTCTGGAATCCCGATGTCAACCAAGCTCTTTCTTACCTGGAGGACGAGGCTGTCTATCCTACACTCACAACACAGTCGTCTTTCTGACCCGGTTTCCCCCACATAGCAGAGACTCTGCCCTCAGCTAGTCCCATCGTCTGCCACAGCCTTCGCCTGCCTTCCCCGGTCCTTCCTGCTCTGTGGACCAGGTGTGTGGACACAGCTGGGTGTGGTGCCTGAGTCTGCACAGTTTCCTCTGGGCAAAGACTACCCAGCTGGTAGAAAGAACAATCTCTATCAGCACCTTGTTAATCAACTACGTTAACTCACCCAGCTAACTGGTCCCATCACCAGCAGGCCAAACCCAGTAGTCACGGGCAGCAGAACTCCAAAGACTGAGGCCTCTGGGGAGCAGTCCAAAGACTGGACACTTAGCAGTGGCTGTCACCCTGCCCTCCACCCAAGATCTGCAACGTCCTGGGAGACTGAACATGAGGCATGAACTGTTCAGCACCTACACGAGGTACACCTGCTTTCCAAAAAAACAGTGACTTTCAATCTCCTCTGCTGCCAACCTGTCCATCCTTCAGAGGATAACATTCTACCCCTTCCTTTCCCTCTTGAAAGATCACTTGTTAAAGATCTACTTATTTAAAAGGCATGATTCTTCCACAAATAACTTAACAGTCCTCTTTCCTAACTCACTAGCTGGGTGGAACAGCCCTGGCTAAAGTAGTTAGCAGAGAATTAGTGGTGTTTCACTGGAGGCTTCACTCCTGTCTCAGCCCAGGTTGCTATGCTCAGGGGCTTCTGAGGGTAGTGACAGCATCAGTGACGCAGGCGCTGGCCACAGCGCAGCACAGGTAAGCTGTCACGCTTTGTTTTTCTGCTTGTTAAATCCGAATGCTCCTAATTAGTTACCCTGCCTGCTAACGCCTGGGTGAACACTGGCACGGGAGCAGGGGTGCTGAGAGGCTAGGAATACAAGTTCCAAGGGCTCCTGAGGCTTGGGGACCAGTGACTTGGTTGTGGTACTGAGGCGCCGTGTTCCCTGTGTGAGTAAAGGTCATCACCTGTTACTCCTCCGGTGAAAGGGCAGCTGTGCTGGGTGCCCACTCAGGCTGGCCTCTGTCTGCTGGCTCTGAATAGCGCCCACAGGGAAACAGTCGCGGAGTCTGTGTGTGTCGGGGGGCAGAGCCATGCAAAATAACTTGCATAACTTCCTTGGGAAAGAATTCAGTAAAGTATGTTTTTAAAAAATGGCCTTGAAATGCCTTAAAACGTTGCCTTTTGGTGATCATACTCACTATCTAGAAAACACTAGAAAATCTTCAAAGTAGGACCACAAATTGCATTATTTCTTTAGGCCAATTCTGACAAATGTTTGGGTTGCACAGATGACAATGCCCGAGATCTATGGGTATGGAAGACTAGCGAAAATTTAACTGAGAAGTTAGCCAGCTCTTCGGGAGTGTTTAGTGTACGGAAAGTTTGCAACATCGAACAACTCACCATTATTCTGACGTATAAAAAGCAGAGATTTTTATGTGGTTTTAGAATTCTGTGTGCTGTTACTTTATGCATCAGCATTTCCAATATTTTGTTTAGGGGCTAACATTAACATCATTACTTTGTTTTTTGCGGGGAGGAAGCCAGTGAAGTTAGGACAGCGTGTGTGTATTCAGCCATCTAGCCATCGTATTCAGCCATCTAGCCATCGACTCATGGGAAGCCTATCCCCACTGCTCAGTGTGAGTGCTGACTGTGTCAGCACAAAACAAACAGCTCAGACCACTCCAGGCAACTCCAGAAAGGTAGTGCGCATTTGATTCTCTCTCCTCTCTCTCCACGGCTCTTGAGTGCCTTGGGTCCCCCTCTCTGGCATCCTTTCCACTTCACATCTCTTCAGTAAGTACTCCAAACCCCAGACTTTCCACCTTTTTCCTCACTCAATCTTATCTGTTGAGATCTCTCTCCCCTCAAATGTCATGCTATGTTTTCAATTTATTACTAAGACAAATGAATTTGTGCCAAAATAATAATTTATTCTTCTCAGGCAATATATTTCTATCATTTAGAGTCTAAGTTGCCTTAACCTGAGGGTACAGTCTAGTTTGAAAATTTAGGGAAGTTGAACAATGGGGAGGTAAGTTCTTCAGACTGTCCCACAAGAGGGGGGTGTGTGTTGGGAGGCAGTGGAGGGAATGGGTGGGGAGGGGCTACTCTAACTGGCTGCCTCACCCATGGGATCATCCAGTACCCTTTCTCATGAATCACGCACAAACAGAATCATTCAGTGCTTAACTTACATATGCCCCAAAGGTGAGTAACCCCAGAAGCGTTAGTCATTAATATACATTTTCGGGTTTTGTCACAAGAGCACGGATAGCCAAAATTTAGAAGTTAAATCTGACCTTTCCTTTCAGCAAATAGCAGGAACTTTAGAAGAATTCTCCTATCATTTACACAGAACAAGGAATGACATATTAAACCAGGGTTCTGATTTTCTCCTACGAGCTACTACAATCTCTTGAACATTAACCTACATATACTAATGTATTCTACTGGTAAAATGTGGAACTTTCTTCTCAGTGTTAAAGTGGCTCCGGGGCTGTGAATAAGGAGCCACAGTTCACAAGGAAAGGGGAGGGCTATGCATGGGGAGTTAGGGTGTTCTTCCTGCTGGCTTGCGGGAGTGTCTCTTTTTATGGTATTCCCTTCCTAAAGCTCGTCTGTGGATTGTGAAAATGATGGGTAGACTGAAAATGACAAAACACAAATTCTATTCTGCTTCCCCTTCTCAAAGTATCAAACCAAGAGAATGCTCTTAAAAAGCAATACCTCAGTTTCCCCATTGAAAACATGCACGAATAGTACTGGAGATATCAGTGGGAACTCACAGTAAAGTAGCCACCATGCCATACCCCTGAAACCAATACAAAATAAAATTACTGAGATTAAATGTAATTGAAAAATACAAGTTTTTAAAGTTTTAAAAGAAAACAAATCTCGAGATTTATAGATTTAAAAACCATGCACCGATACTGGCCCCTCTGCTCACATAGGCTTAGTCACCGTCTGCCAAATCCTTTAGAAGGGACCACCTGTCTGTTCCAAAAAACCACTGCATGTTCCCACCTCCTAAAAGAAAGTTCCTGTTTATAAGATTTTATTTTCTGTCAATTTACATTCAGAGTGCAGATTTAATAGGATTTTGTGTTCTAGCAATTTTTACTTTGCTGAATTGAAATTCTCCTGAAATGCCAAACCTAAGAAATGACTAACTCAAGCCGGGGGACCCCTGAGCTCCTGGGAGTTGGGAAGCCTCTGCCCCAACCTTCTGCTCCCTCCCGTGGCCCTGCTGCTGGGCCACGAGGGGTGCGTGGCTCTTATCTTACATGTCCATCTCACAGTGCTGCCGCTGGTGAGTCAGGTCATGGCTTGTGTTGCTCAACTACTGCTTTCACCATGTGCTAGTGAAATCCAGCGAGCAACTCAACCACTGGGGAAATAAATAGATAATGAGGGACTCAGTACCAGCATAAGCTATAAATTTTGCCAATAACTGGCACTCACTGGCCAGCAGGCAGGTGACTACAGCTCCCAGAGCAAGGGAGTTCCCTTTGCTAAGCAGTGTCTGTCTGTGCTAGTCGTTGACTGACGTCCAAGTGTAGGGTCGTAAAGGAGAGCCCGTGAAAAGAGGGCTCTCCGTGTAAACTCAAATGATGAGAAGGGGGAAAAGCTGTCTTGAATGTAACATTAGAAGCACTGAGGTAGCTTGAAATCTTTAGCCAAATTGTTGAGCTGAATCTATTGGCTAAAACTTTGGGGATTGTTACTTATAAAAATGAAAACAGAGAGAGAGAGAAAGAGAGAGAGAGAGAGAAAGAGAAAGAGAGGGGTAAGAAGATTGTAAATATTTTTGTACCAGAATTCTTTTAGCATCATTAATTAAGGCATTATTAATGTTTTGTGTACTGTTATTATTTTAAGATTGTATATACTTAAATAATAAATCCCCCTTTACAATGTTTATTAAGTGCTTACCTTTTTTTCTTTTTGGAAAGGAAATGTCTATTGTTTTGGTTTTTAAATAAAAACTAATAAGAAAAATCAAATTCACTTACGAGAAATTTGTAGAAAGGAATCTGTCATCAGGAAGGTATCTGTATTATTAGTGAGATCTGTAACTCTTCAGTCATTTGCTTTAGTTTACCTTCCCCTCCCCTGAAAAATTTATAAACCGAAATGCATGTTTCTATAGCTGTGTTACATGAGAGGAAGGCCTGCCTTTGTAGAGAACCTCACTTTAGGAGTGGGGAGGAATAACTCACTCTACACCTCCTGAGGCCGACATGAAGCAGGACGACAAAGCAGCCAGACGAGGCCAAAATGGTGCAGGACAACACGGGGCTGGCAAGCGCGTCAGTGCCACTGGGTCGTGTGCTGCCACCAACATGCTCTGTCACAAAGCAATAGTATATTTTCCCTCCACGTGTTCCCTTCCTTTACCTATTTACTTGCAAGAACAGTTCAGATTCAGAAAACGTGCCTGAAATTTACTCAGAAGCCAAGGTTAGATGGGGTGGAGGTGCCCTTCAGTACTGATAGCCTAGATGTAGACAGATCAAAAGCTAAATCCAATTTAAGCCACCCCAGGCAGGAAAAGCAATTGAATTAAACCTCTTCTAAATATGATAAGTTTGGGGGTTTTAAAGCCAGGCACAAAGCACCAGGCCTTAGAGTAAATGGATGCAGGCAGCTCTCGCCGCCCCGCCCACAGGGAGTTTGATGGGCTGCTGCTTTGCCTCCATCACTTTACTACTGAGGCTGAGAACTGATTAAGCTGCTTATGGGGCTCTGGGGGCTAATGGTCTGGCCCACCAAGATTGAAGTAAGCCGCTTGGCATGTATGGTGTGGCTATTACATGGAAAAAGAAAAGAAAAAGAAAAAAAAAGACAGCAGGGTATAGGAAAGCTTTAAAAAGCAGGTTTTATTATGTCAAATGGACACTACTTTGACACTCTAAAATGAATATGGAATTACTCTGATTCTTTCTCTTAATCTGGTATCAAAACGCATTTGTGAAAGGCTTCCTCAAAGAGGACTCACTTTGGGCCCCGCCCGTTCTCTTTTCAACCACCTTTACGAGAGTACATTGTAAACACACTTCTCAAGTGATAGTCTGGTTCTCAGACACTGGGGTCAGGTAGACGCCTAGAAAATAGATAAATGCGTAGCAGGTGTGTTCACCAGTGCTTCCCCTTGAACACCGCTGGGAAGAGTATTGGATACAATTTGCGAATAGATCCCTCTCCACCCCAGCCAGCAGATCCCTGCAGCTAGATCCCGTGGTGCTGGGCAGGCAGGAGGGAAAGGGCAGAGGGAGCTGACGCACACCAACAGGTTCACAGTCAACGCACAAGGGGAAAAAACTAGTATTCTCTCAGACTTCTCCAACTAAGTGCTCTAAAACTATTTCTACCACTTAAATTTCCTCTCTTTAGGGGACAAAAAGAACACAAAAGTCTTAAGTTTAAACTACTTTTAATATTTTTTTAGAAATCCTAAAATGATTGAAGGATCTATACAGCTTTCTCGTTGACCTCATTTTTTCTGGGCAAAACCACCAGAGAGAACAACAAAAAGAACAGAGTAACAGTAGTGGGGATGTTCCGAAAGTTGTCACAGTTATTTTTTTTTAATTAACTCTTGAAAGAATCAAAAGATGTGCCTTCGTTTAGTGTCTTTTTAGGGAGGGAGTTGCTGATTTAAATGATTTAACCAAAGCTTAACATATTCAGAACTTGGAGTTGAACTGACAAATGTCAGTCAGTTTTCTTCCTGGCTGCTAACTTGTCAATCATTAAAAGGACATACACTAATAAAAGCATGAAAAGATGATTTTGACTCTTATATGCTTTGTTAACGTTTTATTAAAATTTAAAGCCATCCAACTGTTTGGCTTGAGCACAGAGTTTAATGTATTCACTGCTTTTAATCTTTTTTCCTCGTACAATTCTTTTTACTGGGATATAATTCACGTACTGTAAGACTCACCCTTTTAAAGCACACGAGTCAGTGGTCGTTCGCATACACACCCAGCTGTGAAACCATCACCCTTATCTAGCTCCAGAGCATTTTCATCAACCCCAAAGGAAGCCCTGGACCGTTAGCAGTCACTCCTCATTCTGCCGTCCTCCCCAGGCCCTGGCAGCCACTCACCTGCTTTCTATCTCCATGGATCTGCCTGTTTTGGACACTTCGTTTACATAGATCATAAAATATGTACCCTTTCTGTCTGGTTTTTCTCAGCTGCACGATGTTTTCTAGGTGCACTCGTGTTGACGCATGCATCAGTACTGCGCTCCTTTTTACGGCCAAATAGCATTCCGCCGTACGAACATACAATGTTTTGTTTACCTATTCATCAGGTGCTGGATATTTGGGTTGTTTCCACTCTTCAGCTATTATGAGTATGCGTGACTTAAGTGTTAAAGTGGACATGTGTTTTCAATTCTGTTGGTATACGTCTAGGAGTTGAATTGCTGGGCCACATGGTGACTGCTGAATTCTTCGAGGAACCGCCAGACTGGTTTTCCACAGTGGCTGTGCCACTTTGCGTTCCCGCCCGCAATGGGTGAGAGCTCTGATTTCTCTACGTCCTTGCCAACAGTTGTAATTGTCCTGGAATATCTTTTTATACTAAGTGTATTTTTTCCATTCTGAAGAGAAATTAATCAATTATCAGGGCTTGAAAGAAAACTATTCCAGGGTGGCTGAATTCAGTGCCAAGACCATAATCACCAAAGACACCTCCCCAGGGAGAGAAGAGAAATGAAATGGCCCCTCTGAGTACTTACCTGCTGCAGATCGGCGAGGGAATACAGGTGGATTTGTTGGAGGAGGTATTCTCTGGGGAAAATTCTGAAAACAAGGACATAAACCCAGATGAACTGTGGTGCTGCCACATGACATATTTTTTCTGATAAGTTTCAAAGTCTCATTCAAGATCCCTTTTGTCTGCCTTCTCCCCTTTCCACCTGTACACTTCCTCATACCCTCTGAAACATCTGTTATAAGCCCTTTTTTCAGATATTTTTCTTCCTAACACAGACCATGAGATGGAAGTAAAACTCTGATCCTTGATTTCTACTGTAATCCGAGGTGCCGTCCAGGCCCGAGGACCAAAGCACCGGGCTTCTTGTACCAGCTGTGCCCCTAAGAAGCTGCACCATCTCAGGCAAGTCACAAAACCTACTTCCGCTTCTTCACTGTTGAATGAAGGTGACTGAACTCCATTCTCTAAATATCTTTCCAGCTCCATTATTCTATGTCTAATTTAATAGATTTTGGAGTTGAGAAAAATAATGGGGGTGGCAACCTATGTGTCTTCTGTCTGGAGGCTCCTACGGGTTTCATTAGCAGGGATGTGAGTGCTCAATGTCACATCAGTGAGCTATCCTCTTACGTGCAGTGATGACAAGTTTTAGAACCTAGGTGCAAACGGGAATAATGGAACAAAATAGTTCAAATTGGGACTCCCTGACAAAGTCCCACGTCTTTTGCTGCTGTCAGTTCATAGCATCTGGGTAAACGACAGTGAGTGAACTTTAAAAACAAACAATAGATTATGGATAGAGAGACAGGTACCGGAGAGTAGATGGTTACAAAACAACACTACACACACACACACAACAAAACTCATGGTTCTAGCATTTTCTCTCTTTATCTTATATGGTGCTATGCAGTTTTCTTGTGTCCTAAATGAAGGAAACCACCAATTTTTAAAATTACCATTTATGGCTATCCGTTATGTGCCAGGCACTAGCAAGGCAATTATGAGTGAGACAATCCTAGTATCTGAGTTCAAGAAGCATAAAGTCAAGGAGGGAACAGCACCTAAACTGACAATTACAACACAGTGTGGGTGGTTATTGAAAGAGAGTAACGCGTGGGCACTTATTTCTGGTCGACCATGGTGGATCCCAGCCCTGGCTGTCTATTAGAATTACTTGGGGAACTTTTAGAAAATAACAGGGCACGAGCACGGGTACAACCCAGAAATCAGTGTTAAACACGACACAAACTCTCCTGGTAATTAGTGCAGCCAGAGTTTGTAGCCACTGACCTAATATCCATCCTGCTCACTAGGAAAGTCATTATTCAGTCTTTCAATTAAGTATGCATTACTTGACAAATCCTAGAGTTTAAGTCATTCCTCCTCCTGTTACCCTGCTTCCCCTAATATGATGTTTTATACAACCATGGTACATTGATCAAAACTAAAAAATGAACTATTATGTAAATTATAGACTTTATTCTGACTTCCCCAATCACATCACTAATGCCCTTTGTTCAGGATCCAATCCTGAACACAACGTTGCATTTATAGATTTTTTAAACATACTGTAGTCCACCCTTATCCATGGTTTCATTTCCTACAGTTTCAGTAACCTGCAGTTCAAAAATATTAAATGGTACATTGCAGGAATAATTCATAAGTTTTAAATTGTACACTGATCTAAGCAGCGTAATGAAATCTCACACTGTCCTGCTCTGTCCCACGTGGGATGTAAGTCATCCCTTTGCCCAGCGCATCCATGCTGTATTTGCTAACCGTCCTTCACTCACTCAGTAGCTGTCTTGGTTATCAGATTAACTGTGGCGGTATCTCAGTGCTTGTGTTCAAGTCACCCTTATTTTACTATTGTAATTGTTCTTTGTTATTATTGGCTATTGTTGTTAGTGTCTCACTATGCATAATTTATAAACTAAACTTTATCATAGAAATGTATGCATGGGAAAACACAAAGTATATAAGGTTCGGTACTGTCCGTGGTTTCAGGCATCCTTTTGCGGGGGCCGGCACATACCCGTTATGGTTAAAGTGGGGACTACTGTATACATATATTTAAGCATTTGCAAGAAGACTGGAGACCCAAACACATGTGCAAAAAGGAAACACAGGACACAGTCCTTCAGGGGGACTACAAGGACAGCGATGCATGATGATCTAATACAGGGACAGAGGAGGTTCGAGCACGGCTGCTTGGGAGGCATGATCCTTCTCAAAGGCGGCTGCTTATTAATGAAATCCCTTAAGCAGGTAAAGTGAAAGCAAGGTGACAACAGAGCTGATAAATGGAGACAGTGAACTGAGTGAACAGGCCGGCAAATCATTTCAAAATTAGCTTTGCCTCTTCTGTTGCTTTGTACTAACCTAGGTCAGAGAGAGTTAGAAGGAGGAAGGCAACTAAAATGAAGTGTAGCAGGGACAAATGCAGGGTAGCCTATCTATAATGTTTTGTTACTAAAAGTTCTTTGTGTTCCAAACCCAAAAACTCTATGACTGAGAGCATAAAGGATATAAGAATTATTTACAAGTTTACAAATCAAATCATACTGGTATTCTCTTAGTAGAGTACCAGAGCCAGTTAGTTACCTGGTCAACAAATACTTACTGAGTGCCAAAAGTAAGCTAGGTGTCGTGCTAACTGCTGGTGGATATGTCACGAACACATCTGATGAGTGATAAAGGCAATACCCAGGTGTTTAAAACATTTTATTAAGGTGTAATTGACACATACCATTACATTATACAGGGTAGGTATGCCGAATACAGAGTTCATTCTTCTATTATTATTAATTATTGTATTATTTTCCATACAAACAACTGTAAACCTACTTTTGCCCCACCCTTAGGTGTGTAACACAATGATTTGATATTGGTGTACATTGTGAAATAATCACCACAGTAAGTCTGTTTACCATCTGTCACATATGCAACATAGTATTATTAACTATAGTCACCATGCTGTACATTACATCTGTGGCTTATTTTATTATTGGAAGTTTATATCCTCTGACCCCCTTCACCTGCTCCTCCCACACTTCAGACAACCACCAGTCTCTCTTCTGTATCTATGAGTTTGGTTTCTTTGGTTTTTGTTTTTTGTCTTGTTTTCAGATGCCACAGGTAAGTGAGATCACATGGTATTTTTCTTACTCTGACTTATTTCACTTAGCACAACCTTCTCAAGTTCCATCCATGTTGTTGCGAATGGAAAAAAGAAATTCCATTCTTTTTTATGGCTGAATAATATTCCATTGTATATATACACCACATTTTCTAGTTGTTTACATAACCAGCTATTGTAAATAATGCTGCAATAAATAAACATGGGGGTGCATATATTTTTTTATTTTCTTCAGATAAATACCTAGAAGTGGAATTGCTGGATTAACCTCCATACTGTTTTCCATAGTGATGTACCAATTTACATTCCCACCAACAGTACACAAGAGTTCCCTTTTTTCTACATCCTCACCAACACTTTCTTTTTTTACTTTTGATAATGAGCATTCTAACAGGTGTGAGGCGATATTTCATTTTGGTTTTGATTGTTTTCCCTGATGATGAGTGATATGGGGCACTTTTTCATGTACCTGTTGGCCATTTGTGTGTCTTCTTTGGAAAAATGACTATTTAGAGCTTCTGCCCATTTTAATCAGGTTGTCTGGTGTTTTGTTATTGAAAGGCATGAATTCTTTACATTCTGTATTTTGAATATTAACCCCTTATCAACTCTATGATTTCCAATTATTTTCTCCCAATCAGCAGGTTGCCTTTTCATTTTGTTGATGGTTTGCTGTGCAGAAGTTTTTAGTTTGATGTAATCCCACTTGGTTATTTTTGCTTTTGTTGCTTTTGGTGTCAGATTCAAAAAAATCATGGCCAAGTTCTGGGTTAAGAAGCTTATTCCCCAGGTTCCTCCTTTTGTATGTGGCTGTCCAGTTTTCCCAGCACCATTTATGCAGGAAACTGTCCATTCACCATTGTGTATTCTTGGCTCTTTGACAGCAAATGAATTTACCATAGGTGCGTGGTTTTATTTCTGAGCTTTTCCTTACTAGCCTGGGCCCTCCTTGCTTCCAAATAGTTGATTATTCTTCTTCTCACAATAACCAACCAACCTGGGGCATAGTCATCTTTAGTATTTCATCAACATTATTTGTACAGCTAAGTTAGCTACGCATTTATTTAGCGTTTCTCTGTGCGTACATATATTTCACAAGGGTTGTATTTTCTCTCTCCCTTTAGGAGTTTCTAAGCTCCTCTGGCAGCACCTTATCTACTGTCTCTTCTCTCTCCCTCTGCAGTGTCTGACACTGTAATTCACATGAGGTCAGTCCTAACAGACCTAAAGAACTGGAAAATGCAATATATACAGAAAAGATAAAGGAACTGAGCTTATTGTGTCTGGAGAAGATGCTGTGTCCAGATTTAGTGGTGGCCATAAAAAACAGATATTTAGTACAGATAATGGCAGTCAGCTTTTTTTTCTCTCTGGAGGACAGATATTGTAGCATGAAAGCATTGAAGTCAAATATGAGAATAAATTTCCTGAGAGGGAAGACTGAGAGGTATTAAAATGTGTCTCTTACAGTGATGCTTTTTAATGTAAGTAAAAGAAGAAAAGGATATTCTGCAGCTATTTAGAGGTAGAGACACACTCTTTTGCTTAGAGGAGGTTAGGGTTTTGAAGGCAGAGTCAGATAACTTAAGGCTTCCAGCTATCAGTTTCTTCATCCCCAATGCCTTCCTCTTCAAGGTACACTGAATTTGCAAGACATTCTCTGAATATCTTCCTTAGGCAGACCATCCATAGGGTAAATAATGACTTAAAAGCCAAGCCCAGAAAAGCCTTGGCAACTTCCCATGTGGGGGGGTGCCAAGGGATTTTTCCCTACTATGGCTTAGATGTACAAGTTGGCTCTCTGGACAGGAGCTCTTTAGGAAAGGGATGGGACAAGCAGGGACTCCGAGGGGCCAGTTCCCCTTGAACCCTGAGTAGTGGAAGGGGTTGTGGAGAACCCACAGGCCCAAGGCATGCTCAGGTAGCATTAAGCTGCCTTAGCAGATCTGACTCGGAGAGGAAGAGGCTCTGCAGGAGACACAGAGATAAATGTGAGCCACTGCAGGGACTGCTTGGGAAGCCTTTCAGGTCTGGGAGGCAATTTTGGCACCCCCTTAACAAACTCAGGTTGGCATTAATTTTTACTATTAATGTATTCAAGAAAGAATGGATGATTACCTACACTGTTTGTCAGAAAACAGATGTGATCACATCTCCCATGGACTTAATGCAAATAAAGTCCAGCTTTATGACCTCTGTCAGTTTTCACTATGGTGAAAACCTAGGATCAGAACCTAAAATCAGCATGTATTTCATTGCAATAGCAGATGTTGGGACATGACATGGGAGCAGCATTGTGCTAGGCCCTGGAGATTTGGATCCCAAGAGGAGTTTTTTTAGTATCAGGGAATATGTAGACCAGTGGGGTAAACAGACAAGTAAGGAGTGGTTCCAGTTCACAAGTACAGTGCTGATCTGTAGTCATGCATGCAGGGTGAGGGAAGCCTGAAGAACACGTGGTCAGGAAAGCCTCAGAGAACTGACAAGTCCGAGTTCATCTGAGTGAGTGGAGGGATGGGCATTCCAGGTGGAGGGAGAAGGTGGGTGTGAGCAGAGAGGCCAGAGGGAGAATAAGGCTCTCAGGGAACTGGCCACCTGTGTAGATGAAGGAGCTGTCCATGTGAACACGCTGGGGTGGGGAAACTGCAGGGTGTGAGCTTAGAAAGGCAGGATGTAGCCAGACATGAGAGGTCTTGAATGCCCTAAAATAGACGGGGCGCCATGAAAGCGCCTCTAGCAGAAGAATGACAGGGTTAGACTCACGCCTTTAAAAGAACAATGTCGGCAGAGCGGGAAGCAGGGAGGAGAATGAAAGGATGGATGATTTTTTGGGTAAACTAGACGAGAAATGATGGGGGGCCTGAACAGTATCTAAACAGTTGCCGGGGTTCAAGGGAAATGCACAGGTCATGACGGCTAACGGGAAGTGCAGGCCAGGAAGGAGTTTGGGATTAATCACAGTTTTCCAGCTAGGTCCAGGCGGTAAATGGCAGTTCCATTTACTGACATGGGGTCAGGAAAGAGGAGCTGTGTTTGGGGAGAAAGGAACTCAGCTGTCAGGGCAGAGGACTGGAAGTGTCAGTGAAATGGCCAAGTAGAGTCGTCCAGAGTCAGGTAGGAGATTTGTGTGCTCCCAGCCTGCAGGTGTTGGGTGAGGCCATGAGACTGAATCATAATCCAGGACAGCCTATGTTAGGGAAACAGAAAAGACTGGACCCTGGCCGAAAAGTGCTGTTTAAGGAGTAGCTGCAGGAAGAAGCCTGGGAAGGAACAGCTTGTTAGGGAGGAGAAAGAGCAGAAGAGCGAGCGTCAGGGAAATCAGGGAAGGAGAGAATTTCAAGGAAGAAGAGGGTCAGTGGCAGCAAAGGCAGCGGAGAGGTCAACTAACATGGGGAAGACTCTCACGGGGCCTGAAAAGTGTCTGCTGAATTTGGCAAAGGGAATTCACGAGTGACCTTGGACAGATGGTTAGGGGCGGAAGATGGAAACCAGACTGCAGAGGGGCGAAGGGCTGATGACTCTTGTAAGAAGCTAACTTGCAAGGAAAGGAGAGAAACCGGGCCATAGTTAAATAAGGATGTAGGACTAAGAAAGGATTCTTTTCTTAAATGTGGGAGAGACTTGGGCATATTTACATGATAAAATGGAGAAGCCAGTGTAGAAACAGAAGCTGCAGATACAAAAGTTGTGATAATTGAGGGAGCCTGGGCCTGGAAAGGCCTCAAGGAAATGGGATGGGGACCAGCTGGAAGCTCTTTCAAATATACACACACCCTGCACTTTCTTAACTGAAATGCTTCAAGGTTCTACAAAAATGTGGAAAGGCAATTACTGATTTCACCAATGTTCTGTCCAAACTTCAATGTATCAGAAAACCGAAAGCGGCACATTGACTGGAGGCACTCTGCCTCAGCAATGTCTGGTAAGCAGGGTTTGTGCAGAGCGGTGCGGCCTTTTGTTTTCTGGTGAGGCTGCTGTGTTTGGGATTTTCTGTCCATTAAGTGACCTCACTGCACTGCAAGCCTATTAATCACTGGCTCTGACAGCATTTCTCCAGCAGGCCGACCACGAGGACAGCGCGCTTCATGCCAGGGCAAGTTCATCTGGTCAGTCCTGACACAGGAGCCAAAGGACAAAGGTGAGGAGAGTCCACTCTACATTCCACTCACCTGTCCCTGGCAGGTGGCACTATCACGTTCTCTGATGCCAAAGAACAAGGAAGAAAGCTGCTAAAGGGTCATGAAAACCAAGTAGCACAGTCATTTCTAGTGCCAACGTTTTCTATTTTATCACCTTTAGAATTGCCTGACACACCGAGAAGGTAGCTCAGGCTTCATTATAGATTGCTCTAATGAGAAAGGTGAGAAAAGATGAAAATTAAGGGAAAAGATCATACATGATTCAGAGCCCGTATATTAGGCAGCTTGTACTTGAGGTTAAAAATGCAGAGATAATTGCCTATGAAATCAAAGGCAGGAGTCTTTACAAAAAAGGTAGGGGGTCCTCATCCCATTTTGTACCAGGACACTGAGTCAAATACATCAAGACCCATTTAACCTGACTAATTTCTGAGAACTTCCACTCAGCTTCCACCAAGCCCTGAAGCTGGCGAAAGAAGAGGGACAGGCCAGGCTCTGAAGTAGGCAGACCCTTTGCAGGATTCTGATAGTTTTGATAGTATCATCATTTCCCTGAAGCTCAGTTCTTAGATTTGTGCAACTGGCCTGAAAAAACCCAATGATTAAAATGGAAAAAAATAGTTTGCCATGGAAATATCACAACACATGTAATAGGCCTTAAAGAAAAGACCTCCCCTCTTTCCCCTCCCACCCCTCCCCCTGCCACACACTAAATCAAAAAGATAATACAACACCAAAGGAAATCCTCCAATTTTGATTCTAAATTATAAGGGTCTATAGGAAGAATATGGTGCATAAGGAGTCATATAAAAAGGAAAATCATTTATTCATGTATTATTACTGTGTTTTCCAAGAACACATGCTCCAGGGTAGGTAATTTGTACTGAGTTGAGAGCCTCGGCGTCTTGCCTTTGGAGGGCACACGCACCCACACTGAGATCAGCAAAAAGCACTGTGAAGCATCCCCAGGGAGATGCAATTTGGTGTTCCTGATATGGGCTGCAAACTCTTCCTGAAATAGTTACATTAGGCTGGACGTGGACAGGACTCATGTCCAGCCATGCTCCCGGCTAATGGAAAAACAATTTGAAATCAAAGGGAGATATTTTGATAGCAACCCGTGTGGAAGAAACAAACTTCAATCATTTTTTCTAGATAACTCATTTTGCTAATCTCATTGGATGAAAAAGTGGCAAGATTGTATCAGATATTACATCTGGGTAGATGATTATGGGAAATAAGGGTCTCTTTTACCTGCTCATTCAGAAATTGTGCTTAAATTTCTTAGCAACAGTCTCTCTGGAGTAGAAATACTTGGGAAGTAATTTTGGTTGTGATTATTCTGGGGTCTGATTATAAGAGCAACAGATCATAACAGTTATTATAGCTCCTACCTCAAATTCTTATGGTATTTTTTAATAGTTCCAAGAATATAACACTTTTCCTGCAATAAGTTTTATATTTTGTTGTTTCTTAGAAAACGATTTTAGATAATTTATGTATGTTTCATTTAATCTCAAAGTAAGATAAAATCACTTTCTAACTTTCTGAAGAATTTCTCAGTAAATACAAAGCTATGTGTATATTATAGTGAAATTAATATATAACTTGTCAGAGTTCTTTTTTCAAAATTTACTTATCAAGTTTTGAAAGACACTGTCTTTATTTAGAGAGTCTGTAGGTCCCTTCTAGAGTGTTTTATTAGTGTTTTTATAATTTGCAAAATGAGATCTCTAGAGAAGATGAAAGAGGAGGAGCTATTAGGAGATCAGGAGGTTAGATGACTTGAAGACCCTAGTTCTAGAAGTCATCTGAGGGAACAGGAATTCTTGATGTAGAATGAGAATGACTGCTTTCAAAAAGTATCAAAAAGGCATCCTGGGTTTTAGTGGTTTCTGAGTCCTGCTAGGTTAATGCAGCTAATCTGTTGAGACTAAAGCCTCAACTGCAGCTAATGACACTTTTAATTAGCTAAGTTGAAAACCAGCCACAAAGGCTGGCAAATATTAAACCTTACAGAGAATATGAGTTGTATTCATTTACTGAGCTTACAAAAGGGTTACTATGCACTTGGAAGTGCTAATAATTACTGGTCCTTAATGAGACTAATTTTGTGATAATATTGTTGCTATAATGGGCTTATTCTTCTAAACTTCAATACCAACCAGTCTCTGTTGGCTACTACCTGCACATTTGTACCTCAGATTTCAGTTAGAAGGTGTTCCCCACAAGCCACTCAGGGGTGCAGCAAGTCCAGTTGGTGCAGACAGTGTTTTAAGAACCAGGCTACCCCAAGAGATATACTCTTAATAAGCTGGCCTTCTCAATTAAGTGTATTCCATCCAGAACAGTGTGCAATCCTTTCTCTCTGTAACAGAAATCCCTCCACCCAATATATCTGACTTTTGGGGGGAGGGGTTGAGGTAGGGGACAAGAGATGGTGTTGCTCTGAAATGATCTCTCCCAGCTAATTTATTATTAGCTCATGCAGTCTTTTGTTGGGTACGCTGAATCACAACCTCATTTCCTTCTTCCAAGGTCTGCTCACACAGCAAAACACCATTTTCACTCAGTGATTCATGACACTTTAGACAAACAGTTACTGGCATAAAAAGATACAATACACTAAGGGAAGTGATTGGGTTAAAAGAAGGACGTACAGTATGAAGCTCAGGAAAACGTCTGGAAGGATATGCACCACAGCGGTGGAATAACGCGGGGCTTTCTAAAATATTTTGGTTTTCTATGATGAACAGAATTTCTTTTTTTGTAATAAGAAAAAAATAAGTTTGACCAAATTTAGTGGGTAGAATCTTGGTGCTAGTACTTTATTCATTTAATTACTTTGTTCAACAAATCTTAGCTCCCACTATATGTCAGGTATGGTCTAGGCCCTGGGGATGCAGCAGTGAACAAACCAGAGAAAAAGCCTCGCCCTTCTGCAGCTCACAGCTGGGGGGCAGAGCAGGGCCCCTGCCCACGGCTGTACAGGTGGAGCCAAGCACAACCTCCTTACCGACACAAAGTGGCCTACGAGGGGAGGACAGACAAAATAAAATACCACGTCAGGTGGGGATAAGCTGAAAAGAAATAAGCACAGGAAGTGTGTGACAACGGTTGTAACTGTTTTCATTCAAATTTTTTTTCAAGTAATGTCACTACTAATTTATTTTGCAATTAGAGTTGACATACAATATTATATCAGTTTCTGGTATACCTAGTGATAAAGCAGTATACCCTTTACAAAGTGATTACCCCGTAAGTCTGACACCCACTTGCCACCCATATAGTTATTACAACATTATTGACTCTGTTCTTTATGCCATACTTTACATCCTTGTGACTATTCATTGGTTGCAACTTTAAAGACTGGTCAAGAATGCTTCATTAAGGTGAGTTAAGACTTGAAGGAGGTAAGGAAGTAAGCTATGCAGTTATCTGGGGAGAGAAAAAAGTAGAAAAGTCCTGTAGAAGCCTGCTGGGTATACTCAACAAAAAGGCCTGTGTGATCAGAATGGAGTAAATGATAAGGGAAGTAGCGAGAAGAGGGCAGGGAGGTAACAGGGAACGAGACCACGTAGGACCTTGGCTTTTACTCAGAGCAGGAGGTGAAGCTATTAGATAGTTTGGGTCAGGGGTGATGTCATCTAAACTCTCGCTGTGCTCTGCAGAACAGGCTGAAGGGGGAGACCGGTTACTGCAATGATTCAGGAGAAATAATTCAGGGGAAGCACAGTGGCTTGGCCCTGGGTGGTAGCAGTGGAAGTGGTGATGAGTGGATGTATTTTGAAGGTGAAGCTGACAGGATTTGCTGATGGGTTGGATGTGGACTGTGAGAGAAAGGAGTTTTCCCTGAACACCTGGATGGATGGAAGTGCCGTGAAGCCAGAAGAGGGAGTGTGCAGATGGAACAATTTGTAATGGGAGTGGAGGCAGGGATATCAGGAGGTCAGTTTTGGACATAGTAATAGGCATCCCAAGGACACTTCAACCTTTGAACTTAGCTTCCCTCCAGTGAACTCCCTAGAAAGACAGCTCTCCCTGGTGTAACAAGAGAAAGTGTGGAAAGGGAATCCTGGTAAATCAGGTGACATTTATGGAGACTCCTCAAAGAGCTTAGCAAGATGCTAAATTTTCCTTGAAGGAAGAAGCAGCAGTGAGATTCTCGCAACACACATGCACACTCATTTTTTTTCCTGGTGATCACTAGGATAAATAATGTTAATAAAAATGGCAATCTTTATGATAGATGTTTCTCATTGTTCAGTAAAGCTGGTATGTCATTGAGAAGTAATGCTGGATATAAGTGTAATTTCAAATAAAATGTGAAACCAAAGACAGGAAGGTGGTTTAGAAGGTAGAAGAATCACATTTCATGTTCCCTTGAGACTCCCAATTAAGCTGTTAAGTTGCTTCAGAATGGTCTAAGCCAAGTGGGACCAAAGTTTCGCTCACATCGACACATTTCTGCTCTAAGCAACTGGGAGAACAGGCTTAAGGTTGCCTACCAGCCACAACTAGTGTTGGAGAAAAACTGATTTTAAATTTATATCATAATAGAAACTTTGGATTCACCAGGCACCCCAAGTCCCCAAAACACATTTTGCTAGAGAATAGGAAATGCTCAACCACCCACATTAGTTTCTAGAATGTCTTTCCCTGGATTGGATGATTGCACTTTACTCAGAAGAGAAAATATGACTTAAATCAAGATTTCTGAAAAGCTGGTTCAAACAGCTGGTATCAGTCTGGTGATGTCTTTAGCAGTGCAAGGTAAAATGAGGGAAAATAAAAGAATAGTAGAATAAATTTAAATATGATTTTTAAAAAGCTGTTCAATTTCTGGGGTTGTTTGCCTATATGTATTTTTAGTGTTACTATGTTCTTTTATGAAATGATAGTGAGAAACAGGTGGTAATGTTTAAGTTTGTTTTGGCTATAGACATATATAAGACGGCCCTATAGATACCTCCACATTTTTGCTTTAAATTTACAGGTCTGCGAAATGCTAAGGCCTAGTAAATGCCGACTAGAGAAAATGAACTCATGAGTGCTAAGCCAGCCACCATGCCTTCCTCTCCAAGGCTGCCTGAGCTGGCAGTGCACACAGGGTGCCAGCGTCAGCCATCCCACCTTCCCACTCGTGGGACAGTACCGTGTGCCGCCTCCCTGCCTGCCTTCACACTCTCCTAATGACCTCAATCCAGGTTTCAGGGGAATTCCAAGCACTTCCTCTTAAGAGTCTGGAGACCTCTGGACATCACCATCAGCAAGAGCAAGCGTGCCCAGGAAAGCAGCAGCTATCTGAGCAATAGAAAACCTGTGGCCCCACTGCCTACCAGCTCTGTCACCTCAGGCAAGTCACACAGCATCTCAGAGTCACAGTTCTTTCTCTTCTTGCTAAATACCCTCTGCCCTAGCCATAGGGCTGTTGTAAAGAACAAATAACATATTTACGGGAAAGTATTTCTTAATTGATAAAATCACAATTATCTTACACAGGCACAGGTACCAACATACACAAATGATACAGGCCGGGGATAAGAGAAACAGGGCAGCGATGTATTTTATCCCAACTGCCACTGTGTCTGGGGAGACAACAGTCACAGAAACTAAGGCAGAGTAGAAGGCCCAGTGTCTCAGGCTGATGGCTGCTCTGCAGGAATGAGGGAAGCCCGGCATCCCCAGAGCGTCTGATTTCCTAAGAGAAGCCAGGAGCTAGCCTCATGTAGTATGTTCATGAAAACTCCTGATTCTTTAATGTTTGCAACTATGTCAACAATTTAAAGACCAAGTGCAGCCATCGCTGACGGGCCACACCAAACACGTCTGAGGGCCACATCTGGCCCTGAGGCGCTCGTTTGTGACTTCTGATTCACACATGGACCCTACCGTTCCCGAGTTCAGTGGGAGACCTAGGGCTGCGGCCCCCGCCTGCTCTTCTTGGGGGCCTTCCCAAAGGCTCCCCTAAGGGCTGCTGATCCAGATGTCCTGCCGGTGCTAAGGTTTTCCACCGAGTTCCCCACGCACCCTCCCATGTGGACACTGTAAATAATTCCTCTCGTGAAAAGCTAACTGGGCCTTGAACCGGTCCAGCAGGGTCGCCATCTGGGAGTCCTCAGAAACAGTGAGTTGTCAGCACTGTAAACATTTTAGACTTAGTGGAAGACACTGACTTTTTCTAAATGAATCACCTCTGCCAGTCAAGATTTGCCGTATGAGTTCAAGAACAAGGCGTTCATTTAACAACAATAACAAAAACAGTGAGGATGAAAACTGGACGGCCGTCACAATGAAAGGCCTAAAAGCAAACTGTGACTTCCCTAATAAGGCGACGACCACAGTTAGCTCCCTGGCGGTCGAGCACCGATACAATTAATCAGTCTGTTTTCAGTTTTCTCACGACAGCAGTATTAACAGTTTGCTTTATTCTGTTTATACGGTGCTGACGAGTCTTCAGCATGTCGGGCCTACTTGCCGGAGATTAATGGCTACTCTTCCACTGAGGTAAAACCCAGGCAAGAAGAGAATGCCTTTTACGACTAGATAAGAACGAGATTTTCTTTACTCTTTTCTGTTTCCCTACTGCCTATCGAGTTCTCTCTCTTTTAATTTCTGTCAAGGATATGTAAAATCAGTAGTGTCCAGCAGTTTCTTCTCACTGTTTAAACACCTCCACTTCTGTTGTACCCGCCGGTGAAACAAAGGGAAGCTGGGATGTTGCTTTTGGGCAAACCTATCATCTCTAAAGGTAAATTTTGCTTTAAAAAGTCAGATTCCATATAAAAGTGAAAGACAGGTAGGAGACGACCTCGGGACAGGATATTCACATACTAGGTGGGCAATGGTTCTCCTTTGTATTTATGGTTATTTTGGTAGACTGTGAATTGATATTAAGTATGGCCCAGCTGCAAGAATTACAGACACATCCCAGAAAGTCTCTTAGTCATCTTTCACTAAGTAGTCATATTTCAAAACAAATCAAAAAGACTTTAAATAACTCAAGAAGACTGGCCTCCCCCTTTAGGCGCCCCCACCAAAAGCTGTTCAAAGAACGCTTGTTGCTGGTATATTTTGCTCTGTGCCAGGTTGGAAAGACATAGTAACCTCAAGCATCTAAGCACAGAGAAGCTAAAATAACAATATTAATTATTTGTGTGTGAAGTGCAAGATGTTCGAGAGGGCAGAGCAATACAATGAACTAGACTTGGGCAGATCTTGAATTGCATACTTTAGTAACTTGTCTCACACGAAGGGTCGACTGGAGTGGGAAGCACCCCAATGAGACAGATGACGGAAGGTGTGATATGCTGAATGAGGGTGCTGTACTGGAAGTGAGCAGGAAAGGAAAGATTTCAGACTTGCCCCAGAAACAGAACCCACTAAATCCTTTTTTGACTGATTAGGTTTATTCTCTCATTCATTTGTTCATTCAACAACTATTTTTAAGGTTTTCAGATGGGTCATACGCTGTGCTAAGTAACATAGGGAAGTAAGAAAAGGAATTTGAAGATGACTCCTTCCTCAGAACTGGGCTCCTAGCCATTGTTCAGTGGTCAAAAGTGACACCGCAGCAGCCGTTCATCCAACCCTCCTTCCGTCCATCTACCCATTCGACACTGACGAAGCATCTACCTTGTGCCAGGACTGCACTATGTAATGGGCATGAACAAAGCCAGAGAAGAAAAATCGAGGGAAAGAAAAAAAAATACTGTCTTCATTCTCACAGCCTTGGGAGTGCCTTCTTTCTAAAACTGCCATTCCTTTCCTGGTGGACTGGCCATAGGCACAGTACGTGGTGGTGAACCACCAGGCTGTTGGAACAGCTAGGTATTCTTAGTCATCCATACGGAGGGAGGGTCTCCTGTTTAATTTCTAAATGTGTGCCCTGTTAGCCAAAGTAAAAACATTATATCAGGAAGGCATCTAACATAATCCCCATGTGCAGATTTTAATATTGTCTAAAAATACAAGCACAAGAAAAACCAGCTTTGAGGGAAGCCAAAAGGTACTGAAAATAATAGAACAAACATACTTTGAATGTTAAAAATCTTGGTTGGTAAATTAGTTTGAGACATAATTCTATTGCCCTTCAGGGGAAGCCCTGATATTTTTAAATTAAGATTCGCCTACACTATATAAGAACAAATCCTGACCACTTTCTAGTGCTTTCTAAAAAAAAAAAAAACAAACCTAGGTAATAGAATGACTACCACGAAGAAGTATTTTGCTTTATGGCAGCTGCCTTTTCATTATTATTTTATGAGAGCTTGTCTAGATATTATGTATTCTTCACTACCTACATTTAATTCTTTAAAAAATGTCTTCTTCAGATGCCTGAGGTGATGTCAATGTCTTGGGATCTAACTGGATCTCGAAGAGCAAACTATCACTTTTAATACTTTCCAAAGTTCTTATGCACGTAGGTGTACCTCCAAAATCCATGACTAATGTATGCTTTTGGTCATTTCTATTAAAACAGAAAAAATTAAAAGGTATTTTTAGAGACTTATGAACACCATCAACAATTATGTCAAGTATAAGCTAGTCTGTATATGCCAAGAGTGAGAATTTAAATGCCCATAAAATCTAACTGTAAAAGAAGGAATTTGATGAGAGCAGGCACATTTCACTTCAATTTGGTTGTGAGGACCTGAGCCTGGTATGGACTTGCGCATTCTGTGAACTCGGAGACGGCAAAGCCATAAAAAAGCACCTGGGCCTGTGCATTTCAATCCCAGCTCTACCGCCCGCATCACTTACCAAATGTCTTTCTCTGTGGAAAATAGGACTTGAATAACCACCTACTTACATCCCACTGAGAAATGTTTTTAAGTTATGAAATATTTCAAACATGCTTGGTTTTACTGGTGATAAATAGGAACGGAAATGGGGGAAAGTGAAGACCCACAGAAGAGATCCATGAAGACACTGCCACAGTCACGATTTCAAGTTCCCCTCTCAGTAAGAGAAGTCGTCGCCACCCTGGGAACTCGATTGTTGGGTTAACAGCCTGCACTGATGCTGAGATATTGTTTTCATTTTGCTTGGCTCAACCTGATAGAGGACCTCGGAGGAAATGTCAAAGATGAGCCCAGAGGGAGAACCACAGAATTCGAGACGGTCTGAGTGGGCAAGGCCCTTGGAGACCGTCTAACCACCCTCCCAGGGCAGGAAAGAAAAACAAACTGGAGCCATCTGACATTTATGACTCTCACCTGCGGCGCAGATCCTCCGCCACGGCTGCCCGGCAGCTGAACAAATAGGCTCGCAGAGATTTCAGCCGCTGCCGCAGACGCACCACGGCGGCCAGGGGCTCGGCGTGTAGGTACAGCATGGGGTTTTCCTGCTGGATGTCGATCAGGGGCTCTTCGTACACGTACTCCAGAAACTCTTTGGCCTGCTTAGACACCTACAGAGTAACATCCTCAGTCAGTTCTGGTGAGTCATCCAGCCTCCCGCACCTCCTTAGACTAAGAACCAAAGCTTAAATATCACAGCCAAATGAAAAAGCCCATTTAACTAAGTGTACGTTTTGGCTTCTCTTTCTCTCTTCTAGAAACTCAACTGGTAAAAGTAACCTTGGCATTGAAAGGAAATCACTAATTCTGTTTCCTGATTACATGAATCTACACACGTGATAAAATGACATAGAACTACACAGACCTATTATACTAATGTCAATTTTCTGGGTTTTTAAAATATTGTGCTTTAGTTTTTTAAGATGTAACCAATGGGGATAACTAGGTGAAAGGGATACAGGACCACTCTGCGCCATCTAGGCAACTTTCTGTGACTGTTTAATTATTTCAAAATAAAAAGTAAAAAAAATAAAAGGAATTAAGACTCTCTAATTTTAAAAACACATACATGTATATGCATTTATAGCTATGTATGTATATCCTATAATGCTTTTTATAAGTAGTCACTTAAAAAATAGGTAAACCATGCACATATTATAAAATTCCAAAGGAATAAAAGAATATTTCAAAAAAGAAAAAAATTATATGCAGAATAGTGTCAATGCATAGAAAGCAGGCTCAAACACACACTTTAGTGAGCAGAAAGGAGTCTTTTTGTTTAGAACAACTATGAATTTGAGCCAACTCTGGCCAATATATTCACCCAAGTCTATCTCCACCTCTGTTAGTAAATGATGAAAGTTGATTGTAAAATGTCTTTGTCATCAGTAGAAATAAAGAGTGGAAACATAAGGCATCCAAGAGACAGGGAGTTGCTTAAATAATGCATAACACGCAGATAATCTGTGGGAATCTGTACACTCCAATTCACTGATACGGAGACATGGATTCACTCGTGATACACAGAGTCGGCTCAGTTTCTATTTATGGGAGGTGAAACCCCTTCAAGTTTCCACCAAAACCTCTCATGTACTGGAAGTAAGGCTGGAATTCATCACAAAAACAAACAACTTCGCTTATTAAAAAGAAAATGGAAAATGCACTGTGTTTCACACTCTAGGCTAGAAGCTTATTAATGAAGTTAAATAGGATACAGTCCCTACCTTCAAGGGACTCACTGTTTAGTACGACAAACATTTAAAACAAAATATATGGGTGGCACATAGCCTGTCATCTTCCACCAAAGAAATACAGATGAGGCCCATTGTAGCTTAAAGCAGGGAGAAATAACTGTGCCGGCAGAAGGAAGCCAGGAGCTAGGGCAGGCCTGGCAGAGCAGGTGACATTGGCTCCAGGCCTGGAAAGAGAAGTAGAAATTCACTTGGTGGGCAGGGATGGGACAGGGGAGAGTACAATAAGCAGACACAGCCATGAAAACACAAGATCACTAAATGTATGGCTACTATATGTTGATTGAAAACATGTTTATGAAATTCAATATTATCTTTTATTGTAAAGCTCATATAAAAGTTTGTTCCTTACAGAGATGCAACATATGCATTAACTCTAATGAAAGTGTCATTTTTTCCTTAAAAGCAGTTATTGTGAGGTAGCTGCTGTGTTGTGCAATCCTCTGGGGTCTGGCAGAGTTAGGGAGTTAAGATTAATGAAGTTTACAGTCTCCGTTAACTCCAGCCCACAAACAAGCACGTAGAGTTAGCCAGAACCTTCGACTGTGTTACTAGACTGGAAACAGCAGCTGGCAGAGCTAACTAATGCCACACTCGGAGGCACAGAGCCATGGGTACGTGCCAGACACCGGTAAGTGTTAGGCACGCAGCGGGGAATAAAGCAGGTACGGCCCTGTCCTCACACAGCTCGCAGTTCAGTGGGGAAAGACAGATTGGGTTCGAGTACTTTTTTTTTTTATCATGGTTAAATATTTGCCATATTTAAATATCTTAAACGAGGAAAAAGAGCAAATGGTGTTCTGGAAAATGAAGTACAATCCACTTGAAACTGTTGCTGAAAAATGATGTATCGTACAATTCAATTAGTCGTTCTGGCTCTATGGAGCAGTGTTTACACTGACTGGCCCTGCTGAGTTAGGTTAACAATGCTACCTTTTAGTAGGGGAACAGAAGGACAAAGGGCACTGGCCAGTCTTCCAGGCCTTAAAAGGCTTCTCTCTTCAGGTGGCACTTAAGCCCGAAAGGGAGGAAAAAAAGTCTTTTACGGAGACCGTAAAAGCAGTAAGACAAACGGGACAGCAGCTACTGACATCAGCCTTCGTAAACTGAAATTACTAAAAACAAAACAGAGCTAGTTTCAACAATGTCTGGGGCGCTGTTTCACGAGGTTGTTAACTAGGTTAAGGATACAGAGTGCTTTGTGACCGTGGCTGCCGGAGGAGGTGAGCGAATCCCCGCCGAGCGGAGCCATTGGGGCAGGGAGGCTGAGCGTGTGCTTCTTTGGGAGAGTGTGAGTCATTTACTGGTGAGGAAATGCTTGAGAGAACTCAAAGTTCTGCGTGAAATGCCATTTTTGCCAAATAGAGCACTTTCCCCCCTAAGTTCTAAGTGGCTCTCCACTCTGGTATGAGGAGTCCACTTTCAAACTCAACTGTAATCTAACAGCTTTTTTAAGAAGAAAATGTTTCAAATTATATATAGTTACTTAGGGAAGGAAGCCAATGACATTCTTAGGTGATAAAGTTTATATGACAGTAAGTTTCTTTCTAGTTAATACAAATATTATGTGAATTATACCTGAACACCGACTGTATTTCACCTAAAAGCTAAGAGCTACTGTCCCGCCTCCTGCCAACCAAACGTATGGAAAACATGTGTGTGAACTGGCTCTTCCTTTGCAGCCCTGCGTCTCCTTCTCTGTGAGCTGAGCGAGCGCGGGAGGAGGACGCCCGGGGGAGACAGGTGTCCCCCCACCCCACACCCCTGGGGTGCTGCAGCACACAGCACCATAATAGCTGGAAGTTAATACTGACCAAACCTGCTGCATACACATATGTATTTATAAATAAACCCGCGTCATTTAATTTGAACATTAAGCATCCTTGGTACATAGACTTATTATGCTGGCGACAGCTACCTCTTAAAAACAGAGGGCTTGAGTGGTGGTCAGGTTCACACGATTCTGAGAGGAAGGTTGTAGAAGAGCGTCCTAGTATGTTCCCCCACAAAAAGAGCCCTGGGTACTAATGCAATGGGGCAAAGGGGATGTTTAACCATAGACGGCAAGTTGGAGACGATGTGGCAGCGGCAGTGAGGACTACAGTTTTTGTTAAAGGAGGAAAATGTATCGGAATAAAACAGATGAGAACACAATCTTAGAATAGCAAGGATTGGCACGGATAATCTAGTTCAGTTTTTCTCAACCTGTGCTCCAAGGAATACTAATCCTGCAAAAAGGAAGTTCTGAGGTCCAACAAGAAATATGCCACACATCGGATTTTTCTCTTGATGATTCAAGTACAGCACGCTGGCATATTAAAGCCCTGGGACATCTTGTATTAGAGAAGAGCCACTCACCCCAGCCACTTCCCAAACCTACCTGAGTACAGGCAAGGCAGCTGTTTAATGTGGTACAGGCTGTATGGGGGCGGGGTGTGTGGAGGGAGATGAAATCCAGCCTGGGCCCCACTCACCGATGGGAGGAAGGGGCATCTTTGTCTAACTCGATTCATCCTCTTGCCAAGCTGTGAGCTCTGGGGACTGTGTTCTCCTGGAGGGGCCCTGTTCAGATTATAAAGCTGACCTTCCTGTGGCCCAGCTATAGGACCCCCTTTCTGAGTAACTACCGTTAACATGCACAGAACTTGTTAATGTTCCATGGACCACACTTTGAGAAATGCTGACCTAATCTAGAAGATAAAAGTGAGTCCAGAGAGCTTAAGTGACTTATTGTGGCAAAATTAGAACCAAAACTTCGATCTCCGGAGACTCTGTGTTTTTTTAGCATGATTTACATTCACAGTTCTTTTTATTTTTCCGTAACTCTACCACCTCTTTACTCTTTAAAAGAGGTGGTCCCTGTCCTTCCTTCCTCCCCAGACAAACAAGCAAGTGGGCCACAAACAGAGACTAACCTATAATATACCGGCATGCAGGTTCCCGTTTGGTTTTAACTCTAAAACAAACACTAAAGTCCAGTAACACTTCATTGATCTAGAAGCCTCTTAGTTGTATATTCGTTTACCGTCTTTCTCCCTCAGGAGAAATTCTCGAGTCACAGACTGTGCTCCAATGCCTGGAATGGTGAGCCCAACACTGTTCAATAAACGCTTGTTGAGCAAATGAACGAGTGCGTCACAACACTCTGGCTGTGACTTTGAACCACACGCTGTTACCTGAAACACACTCCGAACAGCTCAGTTATTTGTTTCTAAGTTTACAACTTATTCAGAGGTCATAAAGTAGGAAAGGGAAAGGAGCCGAGAGGCAGCACAGTGACAACAGAAGTGACAGCCGATGTCCTGGTACTCAGGGAAGAAAGGCACCTGCAAGAAGACATAGGCGAAAGCACAGGGTGCAAGCCCGGCTGAGGGCAGCTTGGCAACATCCATCCGTGCAGAGGTGCACATCTACAGCTAGACAATCATCTGCAGGGGTCTCCCTCAGAAAAGGGGGGCTTACATTCAGAGTGATGGATAAAGCTATTTACTGAGTCACTGTCTAGAAGAGCAAAAGATTGGGAAAACCTTAATGTCCATCAGAAACCCCCAAAAGGTCAGGATGGATAAACTGGGGTGTGTGTGTGTGTGTGTGTGAAATTCATGGTGGAATTTGGAGTAGCTATATACTTTCCTAAAAAGTCCGGGGGAGAGTCTGATGACCTAAGGGGAAGTTCTCTAAGAGGAGCCCCTATTGCCGGGTCTACCTGAAAAACGCGTCTGTGTAATCCGCTTGCCTGAGGGCAGAGGACCAGAGCGGGTAGGGGAAGAGGTGAGAGGGAGATTACCTATGTATATATGCTCTTTGTACTTTCTGAATCTTGAAACTCCTGGAAGTACCGTCAAAATAGAAGAATAAAAGTATACCAGCGCAAGGCAGTTTCTTTACGGCAAAGTAGCCCCTCACACCACATTAATCCACACTGAAGTGTTCTGTCACAGGACAGAACAATCGTAATCATAATTCTGGGGCATTAAAAAAGATTAATTTCTAATATATATTTTCTTAAACAGAATATATGGAGCTAAGTGACAGTTAAAATTTATAAAATAATATCACATTACTGAAAATTTGGAGAATAAAAATTGAAAAAGGAAAAAAAAAAAGATCACCCATTATCTTACCACAGTCAAATAACCACTGATTGCTTTGGTACAAGGTTTTCTTCTAGTATTTTTTCCCATCTCTGAAAAACCCTGGTGAAAACCTTAATGAAATCAATCCCAACCACAGTACCTCGTGGTCCTGTTAAAACAGGCACTGTGGGCTAATGGAGGAGGAATCAGGAGATCTCAAGTTTAATTACAATTTGTTCTCAAAATCTCCAAATGGCTCTGAACAAGTGGTTTCCCCCTCAGCGAGCGGCTCTCCAGCTCTGCGAGGGCAATAGAGTCTGCCTCGGACGCCTCTCAAGATAATAGAGACAGGAAATGGTTTGTGTAACATGGAAAACCCCTAGCTAAATGGAATGTGAATATTCCGGCTAGGATACAAAAATATTTTTTAAAAGCACAATGGAGGGGAACTATTAGGAAGAGTTGAGGCTAAGTCCGGGTTTCTCACCACCTCTTTGTCATGCTTAGTATTTTCGAATGATGGTGGTGGGGGGGTATCTTATTGTCAAAGAGAATTTCATTAGAAAATGGCTATAGAATTTGAGGATAGGGTTTAGCTGCTGGGTAATCCTGGAGCTCAATTCAATTTGCAGGATGTACACCGGAAAATAGATGAAATCCTGCTTTAAAAATAATTAGGATTATTATTACCCCAGAGGACAGACAAGGAAACGCTTGAGATGACAGATTTCATCCTGCTCTGCGAAACCATTTTTTCACTCTTTTAAATGGATGGGCAAGCCAGTCACGTACTTGCTATTAGGGACAGCAGGCAGATCTCATGGGAAGATGTCTGGTTTTGGAAACTGATAGGTCTGAATTGATCCTCACAATTAAGGACATTAAGTTAAATCCTGCATTTGAGCAAAGACAGACAGACACTGCACTAAATGGCATATACTGCAGTTACTTAATGCCCGTGAGAGATGATCCAGATAAAATCGACCAGCTCTGTTTTTGCTTTAAAATTTTCTCTTGTCCACTGACATCCCGAGAAGGAATGGTCTGACAAAGGAGATTTTCCTCACGTGCAACACGGATGAAGTGGGGGTACCCGATATCTCCCATTAGTTACTATGCTCTCAGAATCAGACCCTGTCATTTGAACGACCACCACGGCAAAAAGCCTGCCGCGTAGAAAGACCGCCAGCGTCAGCAACGGCTAAGCTGGCGGTGGACGGTGTGGGTGGCCTTCACAGCTCACTGCAGGCAGACCTGATTGCTTCCTTCACTTCACGTCTTCATAAACTTTGCCCCAATTTTTCATTTCCCTCATTCAGTGACGCCTTTTCTGCCTTAGCTCCCTGGTTGGCACACAGGCTGCTGGCAGGTGCCACCAGCCTAAGCCCTCAGTGATTATGGGGCTGGGACCACCTCACTCACACGCTCTCACACACCTCTCGGGGCTGTCAAAGCCCTGCTCCGAGCAGATTAATCTAAACTGTCTAAGCCAAACCCAACTGTGTTCTTTCCCTCTAAATAAGTTTTTATCTAATACACGCATGGCAAATATATTTATAGCCTTATTCAGAGTGTCAAGTACAAGATGCAGAGGGAAGGATGATAACTCTGCGCGGCAGAGGGGAAGGAAAGGATCAGGAGAGGAAATGAGGTTTCAGCTGGGTTTAGGATGTGCCGCTGGGAAGGAGGGCAAGAGGAAGAAGGAGGTGTGAAATGGCCTGGCAGGGCCGGGGAGAGGAGGAATGTGATCTTACTGAGCAGCCTCAGGGGCAGGGACGTAGTGGATGAAGGGGCTAGAAAGGCAGGGACTAAAGATCACAAAGCTTTTTATGCCAAGCTAAGAGATTTGTGTTTACCTTAGGTACAAACAGGATAAAAGCTGGCATTAATGAGCACTTACTATATACCAGGCACTGCACTAGGTGCTTTCTGTGAATCCTTTACTTAAGCAAAGACCAACCTTATGAAGTAGGTACTATTATTATCTTCACTCTGAACGTGAAGAAACTGAGACTGAGGAGGGAACGAAATTTACCCAAAGTGAGTTTAGAACTTTCTTTGAACAAATTTTTTGGGGCAAATTGGAACTTCTTTGAAATATTGTTGGTGCAAATTATAACTTCTTTGGAATGTTGTTAGGGCAAGACTTGAAGGCAGGAAGCACAGGTGGGAAGCTACTGAATTCCTTCATGTGAGTGACGCTGGGGGTTCCAGTTAGTGTGGTAGAGCCGTGGGGACAGTGCACAGCATGACCTCGGAGCTGAAGTTCCACAGTTGGTTTCTGCTGACTGATTAGGCAGACCAGGGGTGTCTCCCAGCCCTGGAAGTGCTGACTGGTGGAGCCATGTGTACTTGTGGGCGCTGGGGAGCCTTAGGGGAGGGTGAGGAGGGTGAGGAGGGTGAGAAGGCCCACTTGGGGCATACTGAGGTTGAGCACCCACAGGACGTGCAGGTATTCATATTCGTATCTTGTAGCTTCAGTTTTCTCCTGAAGGAGGCAGGGTCATATACTAAGGACGAGGATGAGGCATCTTGAAGACAGTGAAGATGTGGATGGTTATTGAGGAGAAAAGGAGGCAGCGCTGCCCAGGGATGTAAGCCAGTAGATCACTCACAATTTCCATGTTCGTTTATGACTTCATGGATTACAGGTAGGTCACAGCCATAGTCCCCTTTCCACCTAGCTTGCTCCCAGGTGATATAGCTACAGTGAAAACAAGTCTCAGACATCCAGTAGCGAGGAGGTAAAAAAATGGTTTTGTTCACAGCACCTGCATGGAAGGGTCATTCGAAACAGATGTGACGATATTCAGGCAGACGGATCAGAAGAGCTCTAGTCAGACCAGGTAACAGAGTTCTCTATTGTGGGGCAGACACAGGACCAAAAAAGAATCCTAAGCCTAAAGTACCACTCCAGTGTGGGGTTAGATTCCTCGCCTTGCCAATGTCTAGTTCCTGGCTTATGCAAGAGTGGAAATGCTGTACAATGTAGATAACCAGTTCACATATCTGGAAGACAACTAGGTTGAAAACTAAAGTTGTCCATTAGGCAATTAATTCCACAGATCTCACTTTCAGTAGCAAAACTGAAGCTGGAGAGAAAAGTGGAATCACCAGCACATGAGTCCTGGTAGTTACAACCACAGGAGGGAGGGAGATAACACAACAGAGTAAAAGTGGGGAAAGATCTTAGAGCTTTTGTGAGACTATGTACTCAAGTTTGCTTCAAATTCTTATGCACGTGACATGTGCACAGACTGCCGTTAGGAAGTGACCCGGTCTCTGGCCTACCTTGTATTTGGAAGTGTCCCAGTTGTGGACTATGCGCGCCGGGATGAGGAAGCTGTCGTCCACGTGGCAGCTGCTGCAGTAGTACCAGCCGCTGTAATTGCACACCTTGGCCTTCCCATTAGAAAGGCCTATGGATCGCTGGCATCCTGTCCAAAGCAAACACAAAAGTCCACGATTATTGTACTGTTAACAGCACGAGACAAGGCTATACATCCCTCAAGTTAAACA
Source organism: Desmodus rotundus (assembly GCF_022682495.2). Lineage (NCBI taxonomy): Eukaryota > Metazoa > Chordata > Mammalia > Chiroptera > Phyllostomidae > Desmodus > Desmodus rotundus. Next base: position 186,969,678 of record NC_071388.1, read on the forward strand.
AAATTCCACAACGGGAAAGAAATTGCAGAGTATCCATGTATATAGACAGATATGTGTCCTCCTTCCTCGCCCAGCAGCTTCCACTGGTCCTGTTTCTGGCCTCTCCTGATTCCAGCTCTTCAGCACACAGCTGCCACGGATCAGTCTCCCCACAAGCCCACTTTTACCTCCTGGCTTCCCTCCTCAGAGACTCTATGTCCACAAGGCACTCTGTTGGGCTCCTCATACAGGATGCCATAGGAGCCACACATCTCCATGAGAGAGATGTTATCAGCTCTGTTTTACAGATGAATAGACTAAGGTTGTAGCCAGGTAAAGTATTTTGTCTTGAGGTTACCCAATCAACTAGAGGCAGAATTGGATTTGGCTCTGAGCTTGTCTGACTCTAAATAATCCTAAAAACTGGTATGTAGCTTTGCTTCCAAAGTCAACGAAAGAAATGTGTCCTTTGATGGCCCCCATCTCCCCTCTCTGAGTACCTATTCCTACTACTCTCCAGTGGGAATGCAACGTCTTTGTTCCAGTCAGAGAACTCTCCACACTGTTTCCTGAACAAACACAGCATGCTCACTCCACCCTCCGTATCTTGGTGCACACAGTTTCTCCTTGCACAGGGCCCTCTTCTCTGATCTCTACTCTGCCGCATCCTGCCCATTACTCAAGGCCACTGGTTGCCTACAAGTGAGTGCGAAGGCCCTCTTTGTGTCCAGGGAAGTCCACGGTCCTGTGAGCGCTGTCCCCGTACTGTCAGGGGACCTGGTGATGATCACGGCTCTGACGCCAAGAAGACACTAGTTTTCTTTAGACGGAGGAACTACCTTTTACTGATGAGCAGAGAACTCTGTCACAATCAATCCAATGGACAAAATCCAGACAGGCCATCATGATTATATAAACAGCAGCGCTTTCTTGACATTTTTGATTTACAACTTTCATTTTAGAAACCCATATGACCCATTTCATGGCTGGGTGCTAAGAACTACATTTATCAAAGAAATCTCATATTAAGCCTATTTTGTGATATGGGTGCAAAATAAATTACTACTACTGTTAATAATAATGATGATATAATGATCAGCGTTGTACCCCATTTCCATCAGAAAGAGCTAAAACACACTTAGCAAATTGCCAACCTAAGAAGACACCGATTCACGTGAACTGCATGAGTAAAAGGGTCACGACACTCACAGAACTTTCATTTTCATTAGAAATGAAACGGCACGAGTAATCAAGCAGTTTCCCCGTGCATCCACCACAAAGAGAATGAGACCCTACTGTTTTTAAATATGGGAGGTATCGAGAGACAGACAGTAAATGTGTTGGTATTATGCTTCAAGAGCTCAATACTCTTCCTTCCTAAAAGAGCTCTTTCTTTACTATTGAGGAGCAACAAAATCCTAGCAGGTGTCTGTTTTTCAGATCGGCAGAGTGAGGTATGTGTGAAAGGCAAGGAGGAACCAAACGCACGCATTGCTCCTGCTGGACATGCAGGAGGTGCTGTCCCAGTCACCAGGCCGTGGGCTCAGGGCGCTGTCTGCGTCACTCACTGACCACACTGCCCGTCTGGCATTTAGCACACGTCTCCTTACACGAGCAGGCCTTTTTATGTGCTTGTACGGCCAGAACCACATTGTTATCTTCTCAGATCTGTTTTTTATCCTCAGCACTTCACACAAAGCTTTGTGTATAGCAGACCATCAGCAAATGTTTATGTTGAAGGGATGATAAACTGAGTATTATTTAGCACACATCCAGCCACGTGCATATAAAGAGATTTTCATTTCCCGTAGCTATTCTAGAATTGACCCTCCTAACCTGGTCAACTGCCTCTTGAAACAGCCTACTTTTGTTAATTTCCCTGTGAAAGCGTGTTGTCTGTACTAAGATTTATACACTACACATGCATTCATACATGGAGTTTGAAAAAGAGTTGAGTGGATCTTGACATATTCTAGACACTGGGCTATTGCAGTTTCCAAAAATTAATAGGCAGCCAAACTGACTCAACGCTGAAACGACAATGAATAGAATTCAGTCTTTCCTAATGATTTAGAAAGTGATCATGATCCTGTACAAATTCAGAATCGTCCTTATAGTTGAAACTCTCACTGCAGAATACTGCAAAAATGCATTTAGGTTATTTTAGCTTTTTGGTAATTTGGTGGATATAATACACATTAGTAAGCATTTGCCGGATATTGCTGCAGTAGGTACTACTGGGAATATCAGCCTATACTTTTTAATGACTTTATTATAATTTTCGAGGCAATATTAAAATACACAAGTGTGCATTCTGAGAAAGCATGTAGCCTAAAGATGTATATATCAACCAGGCACACCGGTCCAAAGCCTAACATTCTGGGGGTTCAACCACATGAGCTAACAAACGAGCTAAACATCCTCGCCTGTTTGCAGAGGTCTCCAGGCTCATGAAAGACGGAAAGGCTGAGACAACGTGGCTCAGGTCCACTCAGCCTTTAGTGTGTAGACAGGGGCACCAGCACAAAAACTCCGACCTCTGGTCCTTGGTGTCTTTACCTCTATACCTTATTTAGAACCATGCTCTCCTGCTCTGGGTGCTGAAATCACCCCTAATAACAGAAGTAGGTGTCGACCTATCTGCATGCACAGGACTGTTTTGGATATGAGGTGTGCAGAAAAGCACAAGCCGAGAGTCGGGAAGCCTGTTCTCGCCTAGGGTACAGTTAAGTCTGACCCGTCAACTCTCTAGGCCTGCTTTGCTCCCCACAGAATTAATGGGTTAGCCTACATTGGTGGTTTGCCAAATTCAGTGAGCATGAGAATTTTCTAGAGATGTTTGTGAAAAGCATAGCCCCCCTACCCCCAGAGACGTTGGTTCTGTAGCTCTGGGGTAGGGCCCAGGAACTGGCATTTCTACCCAACCACCACCAGGCACTGAGGTGTGTAAAAGCTGGGCATTGCTCCCTGATTTCTAGGTGACTGCAAACGTCCCCCCAAGCTCTGTGTTTCTACTTCTATTCAAGTAAAGTGCAGAGGGTGTACAAATCATGGGCTCGGTGAAAAGCTCAGAATTTGTCACATAGTTTATTTTCTAGGCTGCCAAAATCAACATTTTAGGTTCTGTCTACTTCCAAAAATTTACTGTGTAGAAACAACCTGAGTTCATTTTACCAGGGTTTTTCCAGAGCATTCATTGTCCCCACCAAGAAGAATCTTATTTGACTTACAAAGAAATAAAACTTTTAATCGTCAAATCCAATGTATTTATCATTACAAGAACATAGGGTGGTGGGGAAAGAAGATTAGAGGCTAGCTGGTAGCCTGATGTAGATTCACTTTATAAAAACAACATACCATTTATTTGAAGAAGGAAACACCCATTCTTTCAATTAACTGCCAGATTTCCTTCTTTAATATTATACTAGCAAATCATAGACTAAAAATGTCTGAAACAACCCCTTATAAAGATACACAATCTGGGATTTCACTATCATTATAAAGTTTTCAAGAAAGTGAAAAATGTGTTTTCTTAATAATTACTGTTAGAAAAACACATTTTTTTTGGAGGCTGCCAAAGCTGGACTCTGACAAGCAACGTTATGGGGAGAAAAACAGAGCTGTGAAGCAGAAACAAAATATAATTAATTGAAATAACTAATTAGAGCTTATTTACATATTATATTTGTATGTACCTTCCAATAGACTTTTCAACAATGTTTCTAAATTAAAGGGCATTTGTAGTAGGGAACACTCCACATGTTGGATCAAAGCAAATACATTCTTCCCAGTCCCTTTTTGAAACTTTTCAGAGAGTGTATTCAATTCATAGGAACAAAAAACTATCTCACAAGAGAACCCACTGGCCTTTTTTTTTTATTTTTTTTTATTGCTTCCCACCCCACTTCAAATCTTTAATGAACACATTCTCTGAAGAGCTTGGCTTCCCTCTGATACACTTTGGGAAACAAATGTAACCATTTAACCGAAATTCTATTTGCTGCATGTAAGTCCATTTCCCAAATGGCCTTTTAAGACACCCCAAAGAATCTGTTGCTGGGGGTTGAAGCAGAAATTTTGGCATAATTCTCCACAAAGGCACAATCCTTCTTCTAACAAGTGTACCCAGTTAGCTCAATTGGCTGCAACGCGCTGTTACTGAAGCTGGGATCTGAGGAGGAGCCAACCCTGTTTTCTCAGCTTCATGGCTACCAACTCCGCCCTCTGGCCCCAGACCAGCAATTGGGAAATTCATGGGTGTCAGAGAAAAGGAACAAGGGCTGTGGCTGGATCCAGGTGAATCCCTGTCACCGAGGAAAAACACACACAAGGCTTTCTGAGTGGGCACAGCCCTGCTGCCACTTTACCCAGTTTGGTCGTGTAAATCCAGTGTTTGTATGTGGAAGGTAAAAAGCTCTACGAGGAGAACAGGGGCAAATAAAAAGGAAAAAGAGAAGGTACCTCGATGAAACGCAGTAAAAGAGGTTCAGAGTGAGGGGACAGATTTTCATCTGCTCTGTTAAAATAGAAAAAATAAAATCGGTTTTATACCCTCTTTTACTGCATGCCCAATGGGTAGGGGGAGGTGACCCTGGGTGGGGGGTCTGCCCTGCCCCTCCCTCCTCCGTGCTGTCCAGTGTCCTGGCTTGGGACAGTGAGCTGTGGTAAGCATTGTGCAAAATGTGGCTTGCAGGCCTGGACTTTGGTCATAGGCTTTCGTGACTGAAATAGTCAAAATGAAGAACAGAAATAGGGGTTCAATGACCTGCTATTTTACAAGAATTAAGAGAAAAAATCAAAAAGAACTTAGCTTTCCTAGCTTACAGTCTAGAACTGTTGGCTCAGTAAGTAGTTAAGTGTTGAACATGTACTTTTTAAAATAAGGCGTCACGTTGGGTATACAACCAAAAACTCTGTTTAATGAGCCTGGCCTTAGCACAGAGCTTGCACAGTGTCTAAGCAAGGGACCGTCGGTCAGTGGGCAGAAGCAATCGTTTGCAGGTAGTTTTGGTGTCCATTACAGGAAGTGGAGACAAAGCCAACCTGGGTGCAACTTGCATTCCCCACTGTAGGAGGGGACAGAGCTGGCATGTCAGACCACATGTGGTTCTGCAGTTAACACAGGTGGGACTGAGGCTATGGAATTCTACACAGTGGTGATGGGAAAGAGCCAAGGGAGGGGGACACTGAGAAACACCAATTTAGAAGTAAACTGGGCCCCCTCATCTCTGAGGGATATGATTCAAGACCCTCAGTGGATGCTGAAACTGCAGAGTACGAAACCCTACGTGCGTGTATGTGTTGTGTGTGTATACATGCATGTATACTCGTATACACACATATACATATACTCATACACACACACACAAATACACTCGCACTACGTGTTTCCTACACATACACACCCACGATAAAGTTTAATGTATAAGTTAGGCACAGTAAGAGATGAACAACAATGCCTCATGAGAAAATAGAACAATCATAACAGTGGGACAAGGGTCACTTGGACACAAGCACTGCAACGCTGCACCAGTGGATCCGATAATCAGGTGGCTGCTGCAGTGACAAATGGGGGTGGGGGTGGGGTACACAGTGGACACAGGGATGATTCGTGTCCCCAGTGGGACAGAGAAGGGCGGTGTGAAATTTCATTACACTGATAGGAGTGGTGTGCAAATTAAAACGAATGAATTGTTTATTTCTGAAGTTTTCCATGTAATAGTCTCTGACCAAGGTTGACCGTGAATAACTGAAACCCCAGAACACAAAACCATGGATAAGAGGGGGACTACTATAAGTGATCTAAAGCTTTTCCCATCTCAATGGCTCAGTTATTCTGTCTGCGGGACAAGACGGTGACCCACCGAGTAGGGGGCACCTGCTTAGAAAATCAATCAAGACATGAAAATTCGGCTGGAGAATCAGGCACATGAAACCACATGTGTGCATTTGATGTGTGTGCGTTTTGTCTGTCACCAGGCAAACAGGGCCCATGAGCATCTCAAAAGAAACTGAACGAACAAAAGGGGAAATCAAGAAAGGTCCATTGTGTACCGCCTAGAATGCTACCGTGAATACAGGGGTACAAAAGTAAGCTCATAGTTGTCCGTAGGAAAATAATACAATAATTAATAACAATACATTTCACGTACTCACAACTATAAGCCTACTCTTGCCCGCCCCTGCAGCACGCATACTTACTGCTCGTAGTCCCTTGTGTACTTTGCGGGATCACTCTAGACTGTTACATCTCAAAACTATTTTCTCCATAAGGTTTTAAGTCTTGTAATAGTGACTTCTCTTCCCAGGGGATGAAAAATTCATGGTTGGGAGGGAATACACATATAGGCATTCCTCAGAAATATTGTAGGTTTGGTTACAGACCAACACAATAAATAGAGTATCGCAATGAAGTGAGGAGTAATCTTTTTGCTGATGGAAGGTCTTGCCTTCAATTTTTAAAAAGTGCAACATTTGCAAAGTACAATAAAGCAAAGCATAATCTTGAAATCTACAGACTGGTTCTTTCCAAAGTTATACTGAAATTCATTTCTTTTCATCAGAAAATAATGTCTTTTTTCTGATGGGTTTCATTTTGTTTGTTTATAAGTGGACTTTATAACAAGTGATTATAAAAAGGAATTGTCACTGTTGGCTAAAACTTTGATTCAAAAAGGTGAGTTGCAGAAAGGGGTGACACACGTTAAAAAGCATAAATAAACCCTGGCTCAGCGGCTCAGCTGGTTGGAGCGTCATCCCACATACCTAAGGTTGAAGGTTTGATCCCCGGTCGGGGAGCATAAGCGGTTGCGAGGAGGCAACTGATCAATGTTTCTCTCTCACATCAAAGTTTCTCTCTCTCTCCCTCCACCCCCCTCACTCCTTACTCTCTCTCTAAAATCAGTAAACATATTCTTGGGTGAGGATTATAAGAAAAACCTAGATCAGTACCACTTGGACGGGAACTCCCTACGGAGGCTGACACGCGTAGGAAAGCTTAGGCTGGCACGTGTAGACTGGACTGCTGCTAAGACAGCTCTGTCCTTAAGAATGAGAGAGACGTTAGTAACGCCTACTGGACGAAATGGGTGCACCTAACTAAAGGCTGTTCATCTCCGCACAGCAGCATGGCGAACGTTATGCTTGTGAAGTACTAGCTCTGCCCCGGGACACAAGGAGTGTTCAGTCCACACGATACCTCGAGAAACGGAGACAGGCTGAGGTTCGGACCAACAGATACCGACTGTCCAAGACAGACGCTATCTAAGAACTGTAATCATGGCTTACTCGATTATACTTATAGGACTAAGGCAACCAAAGAAAGATAATTTTAAAAATCTAATCTGAATACTAATTGGTTTAAAATTTAGAAGTATTCTACAAGTCTCAGTAAGGATTTTTTTTTTGCAATGAATATTTAAATAGGTAAGTTAGCTTTGATTTGTATGTCATATTAAATATAGAGGTACTATATTTAAGCAAGCAATGAAGTGAAAATCACATGTTATGTAATTACAGCTGACTGAAAATATAAGGCAGCATGCCAGTGCTTCCCTGAATCTGTCTCTTGCTTCAACAGTATTTGGAAGGAACAGACCCAAGGAAGGGAGTTCTCCTTCTTCCAGCCTCTAACCACCCTCCAACCTCCTTCCTCGTCACCACTGCCAAAACCATTGTCTCGGCCATCCCCTGCCTCCAGGACCATCCAACACACATTTTTGTGGCTAGCTCCTTATTGTTGACCAACCTTGAGCTCTCAGATTCATCAGAATTATTCCACTTAGGTGGAGGCCACCATCAACCACTTAGTCAATCTGCATCTATGGGACTCCTACCCTCCCTCCCTCTGGGCTTATATATCCACCATTACAATGTAGCTCTGGAGGGGGTGGACCACTTCTTTTGTGAGGAGAAGCACGAGAGCACCCAGCTTCTCATAAAAACGCAAACAGTGGCCACATCCTCTTCCAGGATGTGCAGAAACCATCCCAAGATGAGTCAGGTAAAGCCATGGATGCCATGAAGCACCATGGTCCTGGAGAAGAACCTGAGCCAAGTCCTTTGGTATTTGCAGGCCCTGGGTTCTGCTCACATGGACCTCTATCTCTCTGACTTCCTGGAGGGCCACTTCCTGGATGAGGAGGTGGAAATCATCAAGAAGGTGGGCAACCACCTGACTAACTTGCGCAGGTGGGACTGGGCAAGTATCCCTTGGAAAGGCTCACCCTCAAGCAGGACTAGGAGCCTCCAGAGGCCAGTGGACTTTGAGGGGCCCCTCTTCACCCCCCTGGGGTCAGGGCTTTTGCCCCCTGATATAAGGCAGTTTTTAACCACCCTGGAGCCCTCTCCCAATCTGTGGACCAAATGAAAACAATAAAGCTTTTTGCAGCAAAAAAGGAAAGGGGGAAAAAAAAAGAAGAAAAGAAAATACAAACTAAAGACTTTCTACTCTTGCTAAACTCTGTTTGTTTGTTCAAGTTCATGGAATGTTGTTAAGATTATAAATCTTATTAAATAAATTAATAAATACCAAGTAGACTCCAACTCAAGTTGAGAAGTGTCAAGATTTATTGGTCTTTCAAGTAAACAATGATTGAGAGCCTAAAGTCAATATTTAGTCAAAATTTATCTTGAAAGGCAATAAATCTTGATTTTTGCCAAGGCAAGTAAGTAAATATGTTCACTGTTCTAGAAATTCTGACTGGTTTTCTATCTACTAAATAGCTACCTTGAGTTATAAATATAATGATCTGTGACACATATTTTCGCTGCCAAAGAAATGATTTGAGTCATTGGGTTACTTTAATTTTGTTACAATAAGATGCTTCAATAGTACTATTTATAGTAGGGTAAGATAAGAAAAGTTTAATAATGAAATATTATAAATTCAGAAGCTAGTATATTTAAATCAGTCAAAATTTAGTATTTTTTAATACTTGTTTTCTTCTTAGACTTTCTCATTAACTTCTGTCCCTGTCTGCTCTTTCCCCAAAGACTTTCAAAAAAATGATAAGCAATTTAAAATGGAAATAATAAATAGGCAAATAGATAAATAAATTTCTACATAGTGCTTACTATATGCCAGACACTATCACACTCACTTCACCCACATACACTGTTCTTTTATCAATTCTATGAGGTAGGTATTATTCCCTTTTTACAAATGAAGAAGCAGAGGCAGAAGGTGATAAACTAATTCTGTCCAGGTTGTACATCTAGTGGAAAAGGCAGAGCCTAAAAGAAGTAGCTGATGTGGCACTTTATGAGCAAACCAATGAACTGTATAGGTGAATTTCCACATAGCTATTTCCTTGTAGAAGACTTTGTAAAAATCGTCTACTTGTGGATGATATGACAAGCACAGAAAATATGAATGAATCAAGTACACAAAAGTACATAATTTAGTTCATCAATGCATTCAGCCTAGGACCCCACAAGCAGTAGCATCACCTCTGAATATGAAGGTGGGGTGGTGGGGGCAAGGATACAAATCTATAAGGTAGAAAGCAGAAGAGACAAGCAAAGGACAAAGCAATCATCCTAACTATGGAGATCAAGGATGGCTGTGTAGACACAGGGGCATTTCAGCTGGGGCTTAAAGTAAAGAGATTTCGGCAAAGAAAAGTTCGAGTCAGGAAAATGGGAGCACGTTTGGAAAACACTGACCATTCCAGTGGTCTGAAGCTCAGTGGAGCTCAGAGGGACATTGGGGTAGCTTTGAACCACAAACTGACACTAGACCCTAAGAACTGGAATGCTCATGGGAAAAAGTCCTAATGAATCAATAAGATACAGGAACAGCCAGAGTTGTTTGAAGCAGAATAGCAATCTGAGAGTAACTGTCATGAAGACACTGGAAAGGGAGAAATAGCTGGTAAGTTACTGCACCAGTCTGAGCTTGAGTTAGAAGTGGGCTTGGGAGCAGGGAGAGGGAGGAAAAAAGGAGAGAACGTGTAGATAAAACGCCAACAATTTGACAGCCGACCAATGGAAAGAGCATGGCAAGGGGCTCCTCAAAGATGCCCAGGACGTTCTGAGTTTGTGACTATTACGTGAGAAATCTATCAGTCAGAAGAGGCAGCTTTAGGGAAGAAAAGCTATTTGTTTGAAGCATTAAGTTAAAAAAAAAAAAACAGACCTCAAAAATTTGAGCTAGCAGATCAACTAACTCCTAAAGCTCCACTGATATAGAGAGTAATTCCCTTTTATTGTACAAATCAGTTTGAATTCGATTTTCTGTTACTTGTGACTGAAAGGATCTCATAGATTTATACTGAAAGATGTTTCATGGGTGTTCCATTTCTATAACCTACTACTTTTACTTCAATCTACCCATTAAGATGCCAAGGTCTTATTATACGCCATCAGATGGTGTGAAACGATCAACATGCATTTCACAGAAGACACTTTATACAGAAGTGAGGAAGAGCAGTTCAAGGAAGCGAAGACACAATAGGTCTCGCTTCTGGATAGCGCAGTGCAACCCGGGGAGACTTCTGTCCCAATAGGGAACATCGGCAACACCTAGAGACATTTTTGGTTGTCACAAAATGATGAGTTGGGGTAGCTATGGCATCTAATGGACAGAGGCCAGAGATGTTGTTAAACACCCCTGAATGCACAGGACAGCCCCCCATGACAAAGAATTATCTGGCCCCAAAATGTCAATAATGCCACCTCTGAAAAACGCTGTGACAGTACAAAGACGAGTGAGCACAGTAAGAGAGCCGTGTACTGACCTTAATCACTTTTCTCTGCAAGCGAGGGATGTGCCGTCTATTATCTGGAGGAGAAAAAGCCCTTTCACCGGCTCTACTTTCTTATCTGAAGAAAATGAGTCAGGCTGCTAGGTTAGAGGAAAGAGGTGCCGCCAAGGGGCGGCCTTGTCCGCACTGCGCCGTCTACTCGGCTGCCTGCTAACACCACCTGCTCCAAGCTGGAGGCTCTTTCCTTCACAAATTAACCCACCGGTGAAACGCCTGCTTACCAATAACTCTTACTTGAAAAACAACTGCAGAAACAGAGGGCGTCAAACTAAGCTGATTATTGCAGACAGGAAAGCTGCCGCTCGTGGGAATAAGGCTCCTCTGCCACGGTTTACCTCCTGTCCTCTATCAGCTCGATCTTAAACCCGGAGTAAGTGCCAGGGTTACCCACACGGTACCCTGCGATCCTCGGCAGGAAGGGAAGGTCAACCTCCCCGCCCTCCTGAAAGGCTGGTGCTGGGTGGGCTACCTGGAATGTACACCCTGAAAGCTTTGGGGGAAAACGTCTTACTGGAATGTCCCTCTGAACTATATTAGAGCCTGAGGCCACAGGAAAAATCATTCATATAACATTTTACATTTTGTTCTTTGTGGATTTCTTGGTATTATTTTATACTGTTAAATAATATTACACTAAAATATTATTTATCTTGATTACTGGGGGGGTTTTGCCATTCCCTTAAATGTTGTGCCCAAAGCGAGTGCCTCACTCCCCTCACCCCAGTCCCAGCCCTGCTCTGAACCCTTTATTCCTCACAGAGAATCCAGTTCCTGCCCCAACTTGCTACAGTGATTTCCCCTGGCATTTAACATTATATGAAAGCACCACTAACTCTTTTTGTGATTCCCCAGTTACGTGATTGCTTCAAAAGGTCAATAACCTCTTATTGACTTAGCAATTCAGATGATCTATTTGGTTTACCTGAAAAGCAACCTGTCTTTCCTTACTGTTTCTGGAATTCGTGTTTCCTTCCAGCCTGAGGTAGATAGAAGCCTCTACATTCGTCAGCCCCATGCAGTCTGTGGTGGCTGTCGCAGTCCCGCCAGGGTCCTCTCTCACTTCTCTTTCACAGCACTCCTCGTGCCTGATGCTCTTTTCTCTTCCCTTCTATTCTGCGAGAGTCGCATCTCTTTGAACTTTACAATATCTTTAAAACACAACCTTTCCTCTTTGCTAAGACCTCCTAAAAAACCGTGGCTGCATCTCTTAGAGTAATTTCTACTTGAGCTATTTTAGTAATGACTACAATTTGATAAAATTAAAGTCACGAGAGTGGGTCTGAGTAGCGCTAGAAACAGTCTCAAAGTGAAAAAGATCACTTTCATCAGCTTCCTTGAAATCCATGCTTGGATTTCTTCATTTTCAACCCACACCGAATTCTTCATGTTCTGGAAAAGTTAGGGACTGCCTCGGTCCACTTTATCCCTTTATTCCTTTCCCTTACGCCTTCTTTGGCCTGCTTTCCAAGCTTTTCTGTCTCTCTGAAAACACAGGTTTGTGCTCACCTCCAAAGCCAAGCTTTGGCCTGTATGTTTAGTGCCTGCAGATAGGCTGCCTCTATGAGGACAGTTGGACGTGCTAGGTGGAAAACTCCTACTTCCTGGTCCTCATGTTGCCTCTTGAAAGGAATTTCCTAGAGTAATAATATTCCCAGCTTCTCCCCCCATCGCTTATCCAGCCTCCCTCACAGATGGAAAAAGGCGGCGTCTGACCGGTGAGTTTAGAAGGACCCTGGCATGCTCAGCCTGGCCTGCAGGAAGCAATTTTTCTGTCTGCCGTGACAGGACAGCATGGCCTAGTCTCCAGCTGCGAGGAAGTCCATCGAGTTTAAGGGTCCATTGTATAATAAGACATGTGGTCTAAAAGCAGTGCATGTGGGTATTGTGATCCCCATCTTCCTGGCCCCTGGGGACAGAACGAAGAGGTATGAGTTTTAACCCTGTAAAGCCCCTATAAGGATGCTGGCTCAGACAGACAGCATCCAGGAATGGAAGTGGGGAAGAAATGGGGAGGCACGGGGCAACCAGAGCACTGAGATGAGGCTTGTACACGGAAGTTGGGCTCGAGGGGTTGCCGGGACACTCTCTGTGTTATGGGGCCCTCTCTGGTCAGTTAAACTTCTCATCCTCCTATGGATGAGAAACATCATTTTCCTAAACGTTCCTCATCTGTTAGACTACCAGTAGACTTCTACTCACCTAAGAAATCAGTTGAGGGACCTCAGGAAAAAAATGCAGTGATACACAACATTAATACATTAAGATTTGACACATCTGGTTCTGCTGATATTTTTCTAACATTTGAATTGTATATAGTCAAGGCAGCTTAATCTTCCCTCAAGTTATAATGCTGAAGATGCTAACTCACAAGGCTGTGAAAAGACTGGCTTGAGACTGCATAGTAAATCAGAGGCAGGGCTGTAAACAGAAGACCAACCTCTTGTGCTCCTAATTATTACTTATCCCACTGACTCTGGATGCTTCCGAGCCACCAAAGCATGTGTGTCTATTATTCTGTCTGGTTTCTAAAAGTCCAGAGTTTGAAAAGAACATCTTTATTGGTAAAGGTGGAGACAGAGCAAGACTTTCCACCAAAACCTATCCTCTGATGAAGGCACAGGCCTGGCGATTTGAGGGGGGATGTGATTTTCAGCAAGGCTTTTGATTCAGCCATCCCGTGATTTCCTTTACTGAAAAAAATGAGCAAGACACAACCCTTGGTATGTTGGCACGTACCTGGTTAGAATGTGATTTTCGGCATGGTGACTATAGTCAGCAATATTGTATTGTATTACTTGCAAGTTTCTAAGAGAGTAGATCTTAAAAATTCTAACCCCCCTCCACACACAAAGGTAACTGAGCGAAGTGATGGATGTGTGAACTAACCTCCTTGTGGTAATCATTCTGTAGTATCCATGTATAGCAAATCATCACACTGGATACCTTCAACATACACTATGTTCTATCAGCTGTATCTCAGCAAAGCTGGGAAAGATGAACCAAGTTTTGGGGGTCTAATGTACAGCACGGTGACTATAGTTAACAGTGTTGTACACTTGGCAGTCGGTAACAGAACAGATGTTCAATGCTCTCACAAGAACCAAAACCACGTAAACTACGTGGGGTGACATCTCGGCTAACTTTAGTATGGCCATCATTTCACATTATATACAAACATCAAATCACATCATATGCCTCAAAGCTACACAATGTTATTTGTCAATTATAACTCAATAAGGGCTGGGAGGAAATAAAAGAACGTGATTTTTATTCTTTGGGAAATTGATACCAGCCTACATGCCTTTGGTTTTGGATTCCTAGTTTCCATCTAGAAGTGGTATATAGCACATACAAAATTATTTTCAGTGAAAGCTAATACATAAAACTCATTTTGTTGATCACCTTTATAATATCCTTTAAAAAAGAAAATGCTCCCTGTTTTACGCCAAGAGTCGAGAGTGGTATCTGGGCCGGAGAGCAGGGAGCTCAAAGTCACTGGGTGTGCACATCACCCTGCCCCCTGAGTGGGGCCCCGGGAGGCTGCTGCCAGCTGGGCAGCCCACAGTCAGCCAGTTTCCTGGCTGCTTCTGAAGCCGCTTGGTCCCAGGAAGACCCAAGAAGATACCACCAGAAATCTTCCCTCCCCAGGTGGGTGCAGTCAGTGAAGGAGGGTGCACACCTGAGGCGGGTTGGAAATGCGTGAACTGGAAGAGTAGCCTGAGGCTTCCTCATTCTCCGAGAGCAACTACACACATCACTTATCCTCCTTCCATCCAGGTTCCATTTTCTGCTGTAGAAATGGCCCACTCAATGTCCTGTGCTGTTCTATAACACAGTGTCTGGTCTTTCTCCCTGGTTCTTGGCAGGGAGCTTCTAAAACCCTTGTAATTTCCTGAGTGATACAAATGTCATTATTCATGAGCCTCTTGGGTCACAGCTGAATTTCTGCTAATGAGGTGACTCATGGTGGGCCACTAAATAGCTTCAGGATGGGGGTGGTCACCAGAAGGACCCACCACATGATTAGAGGGCTGGGGCTTTGGGCCAGCCTGACCTCAGTCAAGCATGCCTACATCACGAAACCCCAATAAAAATTCTGGATGCTGAAACTCTGCGGAACTTCCTGGTTAGGAATGCATCCATGTGCCGGAGGGTGACGTGCCCTGAGTTCACAGGGAGGGGGCCCAGAGCTCTGTATTTGGAGCTCTCCCATGCTTTGCATTCTGGGTGTCTGCATTTGGATGTTCCCCATTTGTATCCTTTCTAATGAAACTACAATTGTGAGTATAGTGCTTTCCTGAGTTGTGTATCATTCCAGCCAATTAGCAACCTTGTAGGGGTTGTGGGAATCCCCAAATTAGTAGCTAGTCAGTCAGAGAGCAGGTGGCCTGGGGACCCCCAGAATTTGTGGCTGGCACCTGCAGTGGGGGCAGTCTTGTGGAGGATCAAGTCCTTCACTCATGAGGCTCTCACTAAGTGAGGGTGGTCAGTGCCAGAACTGAAGGGCAGTGCACCAACGGGGCTGAAACGGAATATGGGCAAGTGAGAAAAACTGCAGAGCAGTGGTCTGCACCCTGTGTTGGAGGAGCCCCAGTCCTGCAGGGAGGGGGTCAAGTAAGTCTGGAAATGTTCCACAGGTATCCCCCATATCAGTGTAACAAAGGCTGTACAAGTAGTCAAGGTTAAGTAGTCAAAAATTTACATTAAAAAAGTCTCACTCAAAACCATAAAAATCCTAGATGAAAAGATAGGCAGTACAATCTCAGACAGTTCTTGTACTAATATTTTTTCTGATGTTATCTCCTCGGGCAAAGGCAACAAAAGAAAAACAAATGGGACATCAAACAAAAAAGTTTTTGCACAGCAAAGGAAACCATCAACAAAATGAAGAGACAACCCATTGAATGGGAGAACATATTCACCAATGATACATCCGATAAGAGGATAATATCCCAAATTTATAAAGAACTTATATACAACTCAACACCAAAATACCCCAAACAATCCAATTAAACAATGGGCAAAGGACTTAGACACTGCTCCAAAGAGGACATACAGATGGCCAATAGACATATGAAAAGATGCTGAACATCACTAATCATCAGAGAAATGCAAACTAAAGCCATAATGAGATATCACCTCATACCTGTCAGAATGGCTATCACCAATAAATCAGCAAACTACAAGTGCTGACGAGGATGTGGAGAAAAGGGAAACCTTTGCACTGTTGGTGGGAAAGCAGACTGATGCAGCCATTGTGGAAAGCAGTGTGGAGCTTCCTCAAAAAATTAAAAATGGAACTGCTTTATGACCCAGCAATTCCAATTCTGGGAATATATCCAAAGAAGCCTAAAACACTGATTTGAAAGAATATATGCACCCCTGCATTCACTGCAGCACTATTTACAGTAGCCAAGATTTGGAAGCGGCCCAAGTGTCCATCAGTAGATGACTGGATAAAAACACTGGTATATTTACACAATGGAATAGTACTCAGCCATAAAAAGAAGGAAATCTTACCTTTTGCCAGCAGAAAAAGACAAATAGCATATGATTTCACTTATATGTGGAACTAATGAACAAAATAAGCTAACAAAATAGAAACACACTCATAGATAGAGAACAGACTGACAGCTGTCAGAGGGGAGAGGGTTGGGGGACCAACTGAAAAAGATGAAGGGATTAACCAACCTCCCCCCCAAAACCCCCAGAACTCATAGACAGCAGTATGGTAATTACCAGAGGCAAAAGCGGCTGGGAGAGATAGGAGAGGGTCAAGGGTGTAATGAATAGTAATGGAAAGAGCCTTGATTTGGGGTAGTAAACAGGTAATATAATATACGGATGATGTATTATAGAACTGTACACCTGAAATCCATATAATTTTATTAACCAATGTCAGCCCAATAAATTCAATAAAAATAATTTAAAAAAGAATATAATGGTAAACTATTAGTGCTGTTTTATTGCATAAATATTAATAATTATAAAACAAGTGTTATATATACTTATCACATTTTAAAATAATTAAAGAATTCCCTAACAAAATTTTAAAAGTTCCTGGAAACCTTCACAATCATAACTTGATTGTCAAAAAGGTAGGTTCTGGCCCCATGATTTATTAATATTTTTAAACAACCTAGATGATGGAGTAGAGAACATGTTAATTATATGCAGATGACTCCAACCTAGGATTCCTAAAAGAGACGGTGAAAGCAGGCAACCCAATGGTGGGAGTGGGGAAAGAGGGTTCAAAACAGAGATGATCAGAAATGTTTAGTGTGCCAGACGCACAGCTAGGGAGGCAGAGCTGAACAAGATGACAGAGCCCTTGCCAATATGGCATTTGCAGTAAAGCGGAGGAGACACATTAAATAAACAGTTACACAAATGACAACGTAATCTCAGTTACAAGTACCGTATTTTCCAGACTATAAGACACACCAGCCCATAAGATGCACCTAGGTTTAGAGGAGGAAAATAGGGAGAAAAAACCCTGCTCCGCCGCCACTGCACCCCCACCCCCTCGCCCCAGGAGCCAGGTAAGCTACATTCGGACTATAAGATGCACCCAATTCCCCAGCCCTCCAATTTGGGGTGTAGTGCGTCTTATAGTCCGAAGAATACGGTACTAGAGTAAGAGGTACTACATCAGCATCCTAGGGGAGGGAACTAAATGGGTCCTACGTGGATTTGAGGAATGGGTTGGAGAAGTGTCCCTGAGAAAGTGATATTTAAGTAGTGACCTGAAGAATGAGCTAGGGGTAGTAGTGGGGAGGGCAGCGATGTCCCAGGGAGCGGCAACTGTACACGGGAAGACTCTGAGGTGGGTGGGAAGGATGTGGATGGAGCCTTGGCAGAACAGAGTGAAGTCTGTGTGGCTGAACTCGGTGTGCGGGAGAGAATGCCAAGAAGGCAAGAGTTAACGGTGAGCAGGGGACAGGAGTCCAACCATGAGGGGACACTCTAAGGGTGCTCATCTTCCTGCCAAAAGACCTGAGAAGCCACTGAAGGACTGTAAAGAAGGGTCTGCCAGAGTCAGTCTGAGTGTTAGTAGGATTACATGGCTTGCAGTTACGACACAGCTTGAGAAAGGAAAGAAGGGAAGCAAGAAGACCTGTTAGAAGACCATTGTCATAGTGGAGGTGAAAGATGACCCAGCTGGTAACAAAGCAAGTGAGAGACGTAAAGGCTATCAAAATTCAAATATAAACATGCTTATCAAGTATAAAATAAAAACTAGGCAAATGTTAGGATGTATTAAAAAGGAAGCCAGAATGTGGATAAGGTCTTGAATTAATCTATTGTTTGTATGCACCGCTGGGCAGAACCCTATTAGAACATCAATGCAGTGTCCAGAATGTAGGGAAGACATGGGAACCTGGACATTATCAGCAGATCAGTACCTCAATATTGGACATATGTAGAAGGAACAGTTGGAGGAAACTGCTTAATAACCAGAGAAAACTGAGGTATGGCTTGACTCATTTACTAAGAACGCTCTAAGGGAGAGGCCAGTGTTTTCTCAAACTTCGTATGCAATCAAATCAACTGGAAAGTTTGCTAAAATCTCTGGGCCTGATTCCAGAGATCCTGACTACAACAGAGAAGGGTCCAACCAATGCTCCCCATGTTACCCTCATGATGCTGAGGCAGATGGTGCTCTGACCACACTTTGAGAGGTGCTGGGGTCCTGCCCTCAAAAGTCAGACACAAGTCATAGGCCAATGACGAGAGTCCAGGGGAGTGGAGGGGGTGGGGTCATGGAGGAGGAAGACTCATTTCTGCCTGGGGGATTAGAGGAGGCAGGGGGATAGAGTAGTCAAGGAAGGCTTGGAAAGAATCTTTAAGAAATTTTTACACTCAAATCTTCAACAAAGCATAATACAAAATTACACCCAGAACGTTGCCTGTCTCCCTCATCTCAGGGCTCACTGCTTTGCAGGCCTTTTTATCTGAAACGCAAAAAGGAGTTTCACACTATTTGTTCTTTATTAATGTGATTTAATGACAACATTTTATATATTAACATATTCCAAAGTATAAAGACCTGAATACAGCATATTTCCTACTGCTAAAATCAACTTTTAGTTTACCCCTGTGTTTGGTGTTTGGTGAATGAATGAATGATTGGATGCAAATATTAATGTGAGAGGTAAACTGGTATTACTCTATTATTAGATTTCCTTATTTAGAGCTGTATTTATTGGTAAAGATGGCAAGTTTTTACTGAAGTATGTTTCTGCTTTTAGGCAGTATAATGGATTTTAGAAAACCTCTCAAGTCGCTCTTATTCTTAGAGGAGCCTGTGAAAGCTCGGTGTCTTACGGAACTTAGCTAGAAATTAAGGAGAGTATTGACCTACACCAGATAGGATATCCCCAGTCTATCCTCACACCACACCTGGATCAATTTCTCTCCTAATGAAAGGTCAATAAATAGAAACTTTTCACTCAATGGACAGTCCAATAGCACATTAACACTTCCTTTAGAAGTTGAGCCAGAAATGAACACATGATGAGAACAATGCAAACCATAAAGGAAGCTACAAAAAGGGACAAGAACTTTCCAGACCAAAGTATAGCAACAAAGACTGGGAGAAATGAACAGCTTAAAAAACGATGGCACAGCGATGGCCTATGAAGTTCGGGAAGGTCTATCAAAAGATCCACATCTTCTGAAATTCAAAATGATTTTCTTCTTCTGAAACATATCAAAGACCAACATGTGACTTCTATGATGAGAATACCAGGAATAAATCAAAAAAGCAAATTTATATCCTATAAAATCAAACGGTCTACTTATACAAAGTGATCAAATCTCTCTGAATTTTAGGATGTGGAATAGTTCAAAACCCAAATTATATAACATTGTTCTCCTCCCAAAGAGTCACATTATTATTTCAGTGTACATTCATATTCTTAATATACATTTATTTTTTTTTTTATTTAAAATGATTTTATGGCCCTAGAAACTTAAGACTGCAAAGAAAAGGGGTGGGAAGTGGGTAAAAAGCAAAGTAATTTCTCCAATGATAGACATCAGAGCCAGGAGAAAGATTCCTGTCTCCAGTCTTCTTACTCAAGTGATACTTCTGCGGGTTTAAAATCTCTTCCCCAAAGGAAAAAGATATCGCTTATTAAATGAGGCTTATATGGAGGACATCAATCTAATTTTCTCTAATTCAAAGAATCACAGAACAAGAGATAAAAGGGACCACATAGTGCAAGGCCATTCCCTCTAAAATATCCCAGAGGGATGGAAGTATTGGAAGGAAACTCAAAAACCTTCAAGTTCAGTTGTGTGCTATAATTACTTATTTAATTGTCTGGTTTCTAATTTTCAATTTCTGTGAGGACGTAATGGGATGACCTTGTTCACTGTGCATCAAGCGCAGCACTTAGAACATAGTAAGGCTTCAATAAACATTTGCAGAAGGGCTGAATTAATAAATCTTTTCATTCTGCAGATGAGAAAACTATAGCTGGGACAAGTGACGTGATCAGCTTCGAGGTCACAATTTGAGGTCTTCCATTCTCACTGGCCAGGGCTCTTGCCACTCTACTCATTTTCACTCATGACCATCAAATCCCAAATAAGCGAAGTCCATCCCACCCGGGACATTTCTATTACCTTGGTCCCATGGCATTACACAGAGAAAGCCTAGTTGCTAAGGAGCAGCCTTTACATAAGAGGAGACAACGCTTGGGCCCTCCCTGTTCTAGGTGATATTTGCATGGCATGGTATTTAGTACCTTCCCTATCCTTTCATGTGTCAACAGAAGTGGCTATTCTACGAGAGCAGCATCCATAACTGAAATGTCCAGGTCTGGCCGTGCAGAACACAATGAGGACATGTTCTCTCTTACCAGACCTGTGGTGCATGCTTTTGATGCACCCACAGCAGCACAGATTCTGGCTTCCTATTGCCTCATCTGTATGCCCACTGAGCTCCGATGAGCTCTTTGATCCGATGTCCTCTACCTTCTATCTTTGCAGTTAATTTTCTTAATATAAGTATGGGATTATCTATTTATTCCTACTAAATCATAGTTTGTTTGGTCCATTCCTTAGCTTGTGTTTCAGAATCCGGATTCTGTCATTCAGCATATTAGTAGTCCAACCTAGTTTTGGGAGCGCTACAAATTGATAAGTATGCCTATGATGTCTTTATCAAGGTAATTACCGTCTCATCCGGGCAAATAATAAAAATAGCTAATCCTTATATTTATGTGCCAGGCACAATTCCAAGCCCTGTTAACTTATTTTATACTCACTGCAATCTTATGAGGTAGATGTGATTATTTTCTCACATCTGAGATTTAGAAATAGAGGTACACGGAAGTTAAGTAATTTACCCAGGGTCACACAGTCGGTGAGCTGCAGATCTGGAAACCCAGCCAGTCTGATGCCAGAGTTCTTGATCTTAATTACTAAATTATGCTGCTTCTCATTATTATCATGTACCTTTACTGACAACCTCCTAGGCTGACGGGGACCCATTAGTCAACAATCCTTGGGTAAAGCTGCCAATCATTCATAAAATTATATAACTGTAATTCCTTCTAACCCAAGTTTCCCTGTCTTGAGGGTTTTGCCAAATGCTTTTCAGAAAACTAAGTGCTATATAGTAATGATTTTTAACCTTTTTCATCTCATGGCACACGTAAATTAATTCCTAAAATTCTGTAGCACACCAAAAGAATATACTTTTCCCTACCTGACAAAAAAAAGGGGGGGGGGGTATAATTTTGATTCATTCATACCAGACAGCTATTGTTGTGTTGGCTGTTGTCATGTTTTAATTTGACAATCTGAGGGAAATGAGGCGAGGGCCCCTGACAAAACAGTCAGGTATTGCATGGTTTAACATCCTTGCAGCACACCAGTTGAAAATCACTGCTATACAGCATACACCTGACCTGTCTAACAACCCCTCGTTTTCCTCTGGGCATCCTCGACCAGACTGTAAAGTCCTGGGGATCCAGCCCATTTCTGTGCTTCTCTTCTACCTCCCACAGCACCTACTGCAGGAGCACGCAATAGAAATTCAAGTTCTACCCTTGACAGGTAGTAAAAGCCAAGAAGATTTTTCCCTGAGGTTAATTCTGTAGGAAATACAAGGATGAAGTTTAAAAAGGGGAAATGAGGGGAGAGAGCACTTGAGCTCTTCCGCTCTCAAATTCTCTACAACAGGAGTCTCTGACATAGGCAGAGACAGGATGTATTGATCTCCAAGCCAGTGGCCCTAAAAGCTTAACCCCTTTTCTCCCAGCCCCATTCTCCTGCTCACCCCTTTCAAGCCCTTCATACCCTTTGGAGTGGATTCTATAAATCTTTGAAAAGCACAGCCTATACCTCACCCTACTTGTATATCCCAAGGTGCCTGGCAGAGCATGTGTGTGGTACCCGTGAGGAGTTTAAACAATGCTTGTTGAAATGAACCCTCCACCAAACACCACTTAAGGATTTTACTGTCAGCAACCCCTTCATGGTCATATTCAAGGTGGGGAAATAAAACTCAGCCTTTCGGGGGCTAACACACAAACTAGAGATTTCTCCTCTGGAAGACAACAATCCAATACACTAAAAAACAAAATGGCTTGGACAATACAAGGTGAGAAGACAGCAAGGGACTAATCAATTTTTACCTATGACATTTTTGGGGTGGGGCGTATCTAAGTTTTCCTTCATTGTCTTTTTCTCCTCCAATTGGCTACCGGTCTATTCCTTCACTCAAATAAATCTTCACCTCACTACCATTCCTAGCAAGTGGGGACATATTTGAAAACAGTTGTAAAGATGGGAATTGGAGATATCAAGGAAAGTCTATTTCTTTTCTTTCTCTCACTTCTTTAGGAGATCTGGCACTTTTGAAGCTAGATGATCTAATTTTTCACATGGAAATCAAAACAGATTTTGGCTACATTAGAACTTTTGTTTTGTTTTTTTTTTAAGAGCATACTATACAACTTCCCTTCCTAGCACTTAAAAACCTACAGATCTTCCTTTTCCTAGACTCACACGCATAATCACTTTCCACATTTAATTTCTCTTTTTGCTAAGGATTGCTATTCTGCATGATTTACTCCAAGGCCAATAAGTAACTATGCCCAACTCAGAAATAATTGCTTACTTCCAGAGTGGCAGCTACTTAATGAATAATTAACCACCTCATACTTTCTATCGGGGATGCTTGTATTACCAGGGTAAAGGTATCCTTTATGTCTAAACAATGTCATAAAACAGGCCTTTGCCAGAAAGACACTCTCATTTATCACACGAAATGCCAAGTGGTATTAGCAAGGTCGATACTGTTTGTTTAATATATTTTGCTTTCATAGGGGCTTGAAATGATTTGTTTTTGCAGCTGTAACAGAGTTAAATTAGGGATTTAGCTCTGGTTTAGCTAGTTGAGCATATATAAAAACTAGGGGCTATTAATTATCTGCCTGGAGGGCTCTGGTCATCTTCCCACAGTCTACAGCACCCTCGGAGCACCAAGTCACACCACAAGCTGCCAGATTCTACCCACAAATAATCAATGCCCACTCTTCAGGAGCTAAGGGGAGACTAAATAACTCAAATTTCAATTTCTTACTCCACAACACCCCCTCCCCAAAACTTATGAGTGCACAAATTTTTCAAAAAAGTTGAGTAAGGAATTTAAGAGAAAATCTTAGTGCAAGACTAGTTTCAGACATCCGTTTCCACAAATGTGAAACTTAAAAAAACACTTTTCTGACCTTAAAGCACCGGTAATCAGCCCCCTTCCTCTTTCCCTGTTCTCACACTGCTATTTTGCCTTAAATGGAGCAGGGAAAAAGGAGGAAGTTCACTCCAAAGATAAACTTGTCAAAAGCCTGCACTACAATACTAATTCCTCTTTACCTGTTTGTGAACGTCAGCTGGGAGCAAGCGCTGAAAAGCTTTGGGGGGGGGGAAGCAAGGGGGAGAAGGGGAAAAAGAGGGGTGGGGGGGCAAAGAAAAACTGAAGGGCAATTCAAACAAAAGTGAAATCACACACACACACACACACACACACACTCAGACACACAAAGAGAGGGGGAAAAATGCTCCCCCCCCATCCCAGGGCCTAACAACATACTTCTTTATCAGAGGTTCATTGTCAATCAATTAGCCGAGGCAGCGGGGGTCTGTGAGGTGGGGGCGCCCAGGGAAACAATGAGCAGCCCTGTTGTACGACTATTTAATCACTTTTGCTAAATAAATAGAGCAGCCCCGAGGTGCTGTCATGTCAAGGGAATTTATAACAAAAAAAAACTTCATTTTTCACTGGTCATTCCTTTTTTTCCTTCGGGACAAGAGAGGGTTATTACTGTAGCCTTAAGTTCCATCTTTGTGTTTCGTGCCTTTGATTCCCACTCGGACCCTGCCACTTTCTGGCACTAATTTGTCAGGCTGAACAAAGAGAGGATTTGTACCTCCTGTAAGGTCTCAATTAGGAATGGCTTCTGCTGCATTATGTGCCATTCAGAGGGGACACAATGCCGGTAATTACAGGAATTTGCACTAAATGGCTGAAGAATTCACAGCAAAACTCCTGCTCCCCCACCCCCGGCCCCCAACTCTACCTTGGGCTAACCCCTCCCAAGGGCTGGGGGGAAATAAAGGAAAGCAAAAAGCTCTTACAGACAGAGAGACGTAATTACCAACAGCAGTCCCAAGAGGTTAAACAGCAGCCAAAGGAGTTAAACCATAAAAACTGACAGTGTGAAAACGGCAGAAGGGATCCCCAGGGCTCGCTGTTTTTCTTGCTGTCTCTTCCGTTAACATTTTCAACTTCAGTTCAGAATCGGGAACACTGTCCCACAGTGGGCCGTCTGATTTCCCTACCAGATTACAAAGCAGTCACAAAAGGGAGGCTTTAAAAGGTAAGCTTCACATCTTCCTGTTGCAACTATAAACAAGGCCCTGGGCCCTTTTATTACAGTACTGTACTCAATTGCTAGGTTTCTTGATTACTGGGAAATTACATGAAAAATATCTGTGTGTACCGGTGCCAAGAAAACCGTGTTATCTACTAAGGGGAAATAGGTATGTACAGATGTCTAATTCCTGAGGAAAACAGGGCTGCTGCCTTATAACCTAATTTATACAGCTATTTGCGAACAACCTTAGAACCACTTACAGGTACATACTTTATAAATACTTGAATAAGCCACATAATCATTTGTTTTAGCATTAATATTTTAATGCCACAGATTCCCCATTGCCCAACAAACACCATTTAGAGTCCCAATCAGTAACTTCACCAAAGAAAAGCACACCTCATTTTCTGC
Source organism: Desmodus rotundus (assembly GCF_022682495.2). Lineage (NCBI taxonomy): Eukaryota > Metazoa > Chordata > Mammalia > Chiroptera > Phyllostomidae > Desmodus > Desmodus rotundus. The sequence continues at coordinate 186,994,726 of NC_071388.1, forward strand.
TACAGAGGGGTTTCTGAAAAGCTGTACTAAAGCACTACCACATTAATTATTATTAAATACCACTCTCATCACGTGCTCCTCTGCTTAAGAACCTTCTGCAGCTTCAGGGTCAAAAGCTAAGTTCAAGCTTGTCAAACTGCCCCTCTTTTGTAGGTCAAACGTGACCAAATATCTGCAGTGTCACATAGTTCCACTTGCCACCGCTGCTGACAGTTCCCTAATCCCATGACTGGGCCAGCTCTTCTTCTAGAGCCCGCGTCCCGGCAGCCACTTGGCATCCATGAAGTGGTTACTTGATTAATGTCCACCTTCCCTAGTGGAACGCAAGTTCCACAAGAGCAGGGACCCTGTCTACTTTTTTGCAGCGCTGACTTGCCCAGGTGCACCCAAGTTTCAGAAATGTGATCGGGAACTTGGCAGACAAGATATGGTAGAATGAAAGAAAGAAATTAATTTTCAAAGGCCAACAAACATTCAGGAAGAGGGAACAGCAGGGGTAAAGGCTGGGCGGGGATGGCCAAGGTGGGCTCCAGAGCAGCAAGCAGGCCACCGCCGCTGGGGCTTCCCAAGCACAGAGCAGTCATGGAGCTGGAGAGGAGGCCTTGGGACAAACCACACGTAATCAAATACAACTATAAAAAGTTCAAGCACATGTTAAGAAAGATACAGTTATACACAAGCATGTATTTGCAAAACCATAACCTCAGACATTTTTGGATGGTTGCGGTCCATTTTCTCTGCAGGGGCACTTTAAGTTTCAAAGAAGAATATAGAAAATTCTTCACCTATAGAAAGAATTTAGTGCGATCAGGCCAACTGCACTACTTTGCAGATTGAAGAGCCAACATTTGTGACTCTCCTGAATAGCAACTGAATGACATCATTAATAAAGAGCTGCTCAGTGCAATCTTCCACTTTTAAGGTTTATTCATCAAAAATATTTAAAGGGAGAGGGACTAAGTGGATATAAAAACTTACAGTCTAAGAAGGTTCGCTAAAACCATGAAATATTGTGAATTCGCTTCTCCTTAAAATAATAGATAAAGCCAAGATTCAACTGAAGACAATTTACTGGACTTTTTGGCCTTCTGGAAGGTAAACACGGCCATGCAACCAGCTTTTTCACTGAATGAGTGTTTTTATGAGGATGCAAAGTTAGGGAACACAAGTACTACACGAAGAAGCAGCTGGTTTACATTAACTGTGTTTGTGAGAAACATAGATCAATTTTTAAAGTTCCATCTGCTATAATAATCTTTGATATAATGAACAGCCTCCCAAGTAATTTAAAAAACATTCAGAGCTTTGCTTAACAAGTTCCTGCCTTTTTCTTTTGAGACTCTGCCCCCTACAGGAGATGAAGTATTCCTACCTGAGACAGGAAACAAGTATTGCATGCACAGGCAGTTAAAGAAAATGAAAAGCAACCCAGTAAAACCACATGTACCACAAAGCAACTGAATGTAGCAGTTTCCAATAGCAGAGAGAGCAATGAAATGAAATTAACATTTTTGACTTTGGAATCGGCCACACTATACAAATTAGGATTGACTTCTCCCCATCCCAAATTAAAAACCTACCTATGCCCTGTTAAAACTCCAAACCAAAACACGAAGGTAAAAGCTGAGCGAAGCAAATAAGTTTTAGACTACTTTACCCGTGTCTCCTGGATTCCCTGCTACCAACCTATGCGCCAACCAGCCAAATTTAGTGAACACAGCGAAGAGAGGCACCCTTAAATATGGAACCCAAAGCAGCTGCCCCAAAGTTCTATCCCCGCCCATTACTTAATCCTCTTCCTGTTCTTTTCTACTTAGCATCCCTTCCCTGCCTCTTCTACTCACCTTTCTTGGTCCTTTTCCTGTTTCCATTTCTCCACTGCCAGATGCAGTGGGCCTGCCGAATGGAACCCTTTACCTGTATTTCTCCTTCCCCGAGTCCTAAAAACACTACTAGCGCAGCACAGAACAGTGCACACTTCTGCAGGAAGCAAACTCATGAGAGGGAGGTGAATTAGGTGACAACTGGGTAACAATCCTTAAGTTACACCTGAGGCTTTTCTTCCCCTTTTACTAGAAAGATTCCCAATTCAGGCACCCCCGTCCCTACCTCGAGAACTAAGCTGGGCTGTCCTCCCTGATTCTAATAACACAACAGAGGTGTTGCCCCTGTCAGCAACCTAAAGCCAGAGGAGTGTACCATAATCCCAGAACGTCCACAAAGCAAGCACTGAATAAATGACCGCTGAGTGTCTGAACTTTGAAATATACTATATTTACTAGTGTAATGAGATACTGAAATACCGATCATTTCTAAAGAACTGCACTACAAAAGGTGTCTCCTTATTTCAAAACCAGTTTTGAAAAGTAGATGGCTGGCTTAAGCCGAGCCTGTAGACATATATATACACGCACATCGCCTAGTATGGCTTCCTTTCCGGCTGGGTGTTTCTGCTCTCTCCAACCTCACCCTGTGAGCTGCTGCTTCACAGTCACTGAGGCCCTCCAGGCAGGGCAGGGATAACTCACTTACTCCCGACCACCCCCATAAGGTAAATTATTTTTCAATTGAAGAGGCCACCATCATAACTCACGTAAATTCAAAACGGGGGTTTGCAGTGTGCTAGCACCGCTGATGGCTTTTCAATGCGGGAGCCAGCACAGATTCTAGAATTTGGCCTTGGTTGGCGGTGAGCCTCTCGTACATTTTTAAACAACGTACTTAAAAATATGATGTACATGACTTAAAATTTTCCAAATTGGGGTTCCAATTAAAGCTGCAGCCGTGGTAAATTTCTTATCACAAATAGTGGGGAAAAGGGAAATCATTTTATTTTGTTTATAGTAAGTATATAGATTTAGTTTAGTGAGGTTTTTTTTTTTTCCTGTCTAGTTTACTGCTGTGGGGAGGGTGAGAGGAATGGGGAGTAGGGGAGAGAAGCAGTAACAGGATTTTAAGGAAAAACAGATTACTGGCCTTGAACTCCACTTTGTATCTCACCTTCCCTTAGCAATTCCAGAAGGCCCAGGCTTCCCCAGAGTGAGGCACAGGCCCATCGTGACTCAGAGGTCATCTGCTTAGTCATATCTACCCTGGGCTCTTACTCACGTCCACATTGTTGTCAACGCTGACTCTGAGATTCTACCTTAACAGGATTTGACAAGGTCATGACTGATGACAGTTACTGGCCGTGGACATTTCCCTTGCCGGAGGATGCTCGTAGTCAGCTTGGGGCCTAAATGTCTCTTATGAGACCATCTGTGGCATACACATTCACAGTGACCTTTGTTTAAGGAAGCAGAGGAAACAGAATCAGCAGACTCAGGAAGCCTAAAGTCTAGTCTGGCAATGCTTTGGCAAAGTCATTTGGATGCAATGGGGTCTATCGTCTCTGCTTCTATACTTACTTCACCCGCGTGGCATGAAGACAAACAGATGTTCTAATACAGCTTTTTCAACAAGAAGGAGCTGCGACTGAATTCCAGTTGTGAGATTTGGAATCATTTAACAAGCTTTAGGCTAAAAATCTGCTTCATACCTGCACATTTGAAACTCTGAGCAGTGAGTCCTCGTTCCAAAGACAAAGTCGTCAGAATGCTGAGGAAGCTGGTGGTCACGGACTGACGTTTGCTCTTCCTGAGTTCATGTCCACCTATCTGATCCTTGGGCTTGTTCCTCAGTGTGACTTGCAGGTTTTGCTCTGAACTCCTCACCACATTGGCAGCTGCTTTCAAAGCCTCCATCCACTCCTGAGCCCTCTGCCGGGTCTCAGCACGAAGGCGGAGGACATCTTGGGGGAAAATGACTTGAAAGCAAGAGTCACAGCCATCCAGGTTGTCCATCTGGACAGCCAGACACACATCCACGTTGTAGCTTAGCAGGGGATCCTCGTCTAGCTTGCCGGGCTGAAAAGCCATAAGGTAGGCCCTGCTCAGCACAAACGTAAATGCCTTCCAGTTGTTCTGGACCGTGAGCCTGTACAGCGTCCCTGACTTGAGGATGTTTTGGTACTGTTTGGGGCTACCAGGGACAGGGGACCATGTGAGCGGCTCACTGGATTTCTTCTGTAAACAATGATTCTGTGTACAGTCAAAATGACAACCAAGCCCTGGTGAGTTTGCCAGCTCATCCTGCCGTCCCACATAACCAGGCACGGAGGCGTGCACAGCTTCCCAGAGCTTCTGCCCCCAGTCCAGAGCCTCCCACGGCGACTCTGCCTTTAGCTGGAGCTGAGCATTGTCATACAGAACGGCGTCCACCAGCCTGGCCTCGAGGTTGCCCAGAACAGAGATGCTCTGGAAGTGTGACAGCTGGTACGTGGCACAGAGGCTGTGATTCCCACTGCTGTCGAGGCTGTAGAAGTGTAAGTTGTAAGGGGAGAGTTCTGCATAACAGCTTTGCCAGTAGCTGTCGTGGTCCTTCCTAATCTCCAGGTAACCCTTCTTCACGATGTTTGGGAAGGCCTGCTTGTGTTCTAGAAGGAGAAAACAAAGACAAAAAAGCACTGCATTAATTCAATAATGAGAATAAATCAAATGAGATGAAAAGGCAGGTGCCAGAAACCAAATGCATAAGGGGTTGGCACCTTTCTGGATCAAACCAAACTCAGCAGGAGTAGTAACTTCCAACACGGCACCTAACTGACAAGATGTAATTGGAGAAAAATCTCGGGTCTAAAAACTTAGTGCGGGTGGAATTGTAAGAGCAGGTACTGGGGAGAAGAGCCATGTTGTCCATGTGACACGCAGAGGCCTGTGTGGAAAACAGAAATACTGGACAAACTGTGACTATCTATGCCCTGTGGACCCACAAAGCCATTACACTTTGCCAGGATTTCTTGTTTTCTAGGTGACACCCTACAGAGTACCCACACACGAGTCTTTGTTCCTCCTGCCGCCTGACCTAACTCCTTGCTCAGCCTCACCTTTCTTCAGGGTGCTGACGCCAGGAGGGGTCAATGGGAAGGACAGCGCAGGAAGTATGAAGCTCACAGACCCCTGTTTCTCAGACAGCCCCATTAGTGTTCACGGCCAGTTCATGAGCCTTCTGTCCTATAACCAGTTCTCCAGACTCGACTCAACTGGCTCCTTGTTTAGGTCTCTGCTTAGATAGCAGCTCTTGCTCACCTCTGAGTCTGGCTGTGCTTATGCTGTCCCCCTGCTTGCAGTGCTCCTTCCCACCACCTCCACTAGCTACCCCCTCTTCCAGAAAGGGGGTTCACCCTGACTGCCCCAATCTCCGCCCCCTTGTTTGCACACACACCCCTGGATCGGTATCAGGTATCCCTACTATGTTATTCCTCTTCAGTGGGCTGGTATCAAGCTGGATTGTAATCATTTATTTAAATATCAAAACAAATAAAATACATATGGAAGGTTTTTTTTTTTTAAGTCTGTCCTCCCTACTGAGGGCAGGGGTGAGGTTTGTCTTTTCATCTTTATATCATAGCACATAATGCAATGCCTGGTGCATAGCAGGTACCTTAAATAGCTTGATGAATTAGACATAAAGCTTCCAGCACAATGCCCAGCATATAGTAGATATAACTCCCCTCCCTTCCACTCGGTTTCAGAAGTGTACCTGGTCATACCACCTTTAATCAATGACTGGCTGCAATATACACAAGCTTAATACTATAATAACAAGGGCTATCACTTGGGAGACTTCTTGATATTTTTATCAGGCATGAAAATGATGGCAGTGCAAGAGGAAGCAGTCCTCTCTGCTAGAGGTTTTTATTCTGAGACGTCTCCATCTCTTTGCTGACACAGGCTGCGGACGGCCATAAGCTAATTGAGTCATTCCCTACAGAAGACAATCACACTCCCAAAGGGCATGATTTCTGATCTTGGCTGAAGGAAAAAAAAAAAAAAACAGTAACACAGATCTAGATCTTAAAATAGCAAGCCAAAAGAGAAAAGGAAAGAAACGAGGCAGAGAAAAGCCTATTTTACCTGCTTCACATCTCTGGTCCTGACATTCATTAGTATTTGTGTTAATGCAAAAGCCATTAATTTCTTGCAACCCACACTAATCCCTTTGTAGGAAGAGATAATGGATGCCTATTCTCAGGTTCTCTTTCTGTTCTGATAATGCAACAAGGGAGGCAGTGCTGCCAGACACCGCCGCCGCCTCTGCCCCTCTCATTTCCATCAGGCGCTGATGATAGTTCCACCTTTTCCATAATAGGACTCCTAACCAAGCCTCCCTCCATCCCCATCCCTCCTGTGACCCAGCGGCTCAGCTATGCAGCCCTGGGTAAAATAAAAACCACTCCTCTTGCTTTTAGCTAGGAATTTTCCTCTCCTCTTCTTTCCTCCCTGAGAGCTTTTTACAGAAGCTACCGTGAATTAGAAAGTCTACTTTAATTGGGCCGAAACCAGCAGCAAAGCTGACTAAAACCTCACTTCTTTCTAGCTGTACCAGCTAGGGTGGTACAGGAGAAGTCCTTGGGTGCACGGAATGAGAAGTCGTCTTAGGGGGTGTCGCAATTTCCCTCACTTTCTTGATGCAGAAGAGTAAAAAAATGCATTGTGTTTCAATATTTTTCCCCACCTCAGCTTGGCTCTCTCTAAATAGGTACGTTAGCTGGAGACAGAAGAGGGGGTATTAGTCATAGGAAGTGACCCATAATTAAAGACTGAGTGTGTAGTAATTTTGTGAAAAAGAAGCTTCAAGAAGAAGGCAAATGTGATCAGAAAACTATTCTCTGGGGTGTGCATTCCTCTCTGGAGTGCCTGCTTATATCAGGCCTTATTAATATTTTGGGTGTGAAGTATTAATTATCTTTGTTTGTAGAGAACTGGAGAACTGCCATTTCTCTTTAATTTCTAACAACTGCTACTTTCATTGGATTTAAAGTTTATTTTTAATATTTTTTCTACGGACAAAGCAGAAGTTACAAATTTAAACCTACGCTTTCATTAATTTACTATAGTTTTACTTTTGTTTCCCCAGACCATATTGTTTCAACTCATTTAATCAACCCCCCCCCACATTACTGTAGTGTTCAATTTTACAAATTAACATACGTCTTAACTAACAAGAAATGATTCAGATGGGACCACTGACAAAGACTGTCGTACTGCCTCGATGAAATAGAGAAAGATGGTCAAAATTGCTATGCCTGTAAATTTCATACTGCAACCACAGACAGTTAATTCCTTACTTAAAACATTTAAAAAAAGAACTCTTTGTTTCCTCTCTGCTTCCCACTTTCTAGCACGAAGAGCTGGTTCAGTTCGTCCTCAGTGGAGATGCCTTTCCCTGCTCCTCCTGTCACATGACGCCAGTGCAGAGGTGTAAGGGCGATAAACAGCGGTGTGAGGGCTACTGACTGAAGGGGAAGAAGTGCATTTCCCCCATCACACACCTGAATCACTGCTGTACTGCCCACAAACTGCTCTGCTTTTGCCGTTATTTCCTCTATCTGTTCTCAAAAACATTCCCATTTTCATGGCTGCCACCTTAATCAAACTCTTAAGCAGGCTCCCACTTCTAGTCCTCCCCAGTCCTGGCCCATCCACACTCCGTTCCAGCTTAACCTTTGGGGCCCCTGGTTAGATTGACCCTTCACGAGCGTCCAGGAGCCACACGTTGAAGTCCACGCCCTTAGCTTGGCCTTCTAAGGTTTCATTATGGAAAGTTTCAAACACGCTCAAAAGCAGGTAAAAGAGTAAAATGAATATCCCCACGTAATCATCCCTCAGCTTCAAAAATCACGTTTCCGCCGTTCTTGTCCCATCTCTCCCGCCCCACCCCACTCCGACTCTGGCTCTTCAGTGTTTGTTGTTACTGCTGTAGTTGTTTGCTGGGATGTTTGAAAGCCAGTTGCAGGCATTTTATCATTTCTATTATAAATACCTCAGGGTGTATCTCTAACAAATAAGAACTTTAAAATATACATGAGATACTATGTTCACTCCCAACAGCATGAGTAATTCCTTATCTCACACTTGGTCTGGGTCTAACTTGTTTAATTCAGATGCTTTGTTCAAATTAGGTTCACACACGGATTTGGTTGCTGTATCTTTTAAGTACCTTTAAGTCTATAACAGTTTTCTCTTCCTCCTTTTCAATGACAGGTATCTATTGAAGAGATTAGTCCCATCTGTCCTTTAGAATTTCTCACGTTCTGGATTTGGCACAATGTGCCCTAACGGTGTCGTTTAAATCTTCCTTTGTTTCCCATGTTCTCTGTCAACTGCTATTTAGACCTTCAAGTTCTCATTTCAGATTCTATTTTATATTCATCAAATATGTATTGTTATAATAAAATATTCCAAAAAAATTGACAAGAAAGGTAAAACCAAAAAAACCATTTTTTCTTCCATACCCCAGCACCCAAGATCGTCCTGCCCAGACTGTGTACCATTGGATATAAAGCCTTCAGACATTATATGTAATGTCTATATATGTATTCATGTAATAATATACATAACAATTAGGTACTTTCACATATATTAGCACATATAATTATTGACTGCTATGTACTTTCATTTTGGTTATTTTATATAATTTTGTCTTTTAAAAAACCACCATGTTCCAGAAAGCCATAAACAAAACATTTAGGTAACCTGGTTTACCAAGACAGTCTGAAACGCCCGAGTCGGTATGTGAACGAAGTCACAAGAACAGGATTCTGAAGATCAGGCACCAGTTAGAATGGGAGACAAAGAGCAACATTTTCATGCTTCCAAAGAACTCCAAAGCCCACGTGGTATCAATATTCCAAATCAAAATTGTCTAGGCAAATTAAAGGAAACATTTAAATTCTTATAACAAATGAAAAAATGTGAAAGAAAGCCAAAGTGGAGAGTCAATGGAGCACTCATAACACAATGGTATCACACGCTGTGGTAGACAAACCCAAAAGGACTGCCTCTCGAAGTCTGGCAGATACATTGTGATTCGTTTGCCCTTCATCATCTTTCTTTCCAATTTCCCTGTAAATTATCTATGCTATAGTCAGCTACAGGGATAGATGATTTTAAGATCTGGAAGCCTAGGACACAGGATTTACAACTATTAAAAGGGCTCAAAAAGAAGGAAGCAAAGCAATTTGACACATATTTACTGATTACCAACTACACGCAAAGCAGGGCACTAGGCCTTGTTGAAGACACGATAACAAGTTCTCCAAGTATTTACAATTGGTTTTGGTAAAGGACTCTAATATGAGACTTCCAGATCTATACAGTAAATTGAATAGCCCGATAAAGGAGAAACTACAGTGTCACTTCAAACTAAGATACCCCCTACAATTAGGTTCTTCTTCATGAATGGCCAAGGCTAATTACCTGTACTCCGACTGTTATTTTCTCTTTACTTCCAGATCCCATTCCCTGCTTCCTAGACTTCAGTGCCACTTGGTTCAACCTTAACTCACAGCTCTGGCCCAGGTACTACCGACATCACACTGATAGCCTCGAGCATGAGAGAATGTAATTACACTTCCTCAGAGGCACAGAATTCCCTGAGAACTGGCCATCCACCTGCCAGCCCCACCTTCTCCTCTAAGACTGCACGCTTCTCTGGGGTTAGTTACCACCTCTAGGCTTCAGGACTCAGCTCTGCTCCTCAATTCCAATTCCAGGGGGACTCTTGGACCTCACCTCTTACAGACTGACCTGCTCTTAGCTCTACCCACCCTCAGCCTAGAGTAACAGCCCCTTGTGGCACTGTCTGAAGCATCGACACAAGGCAACTTCCATTGACTGCTGCTGCCTGGAACCCTGTATTGGGAAAGATGCTGAGATGCATGCAGACTCAGAGGGAAAGCACTGTGAAGTCACTGAAGTGGGAAAAGATATAGATATGCAGTTGCCATCTGGTTTGAGAATCGTCATCAAAGAGGTTCCTCACCCATCTTGACTCCAGAGACCTAACTCTCTCTTCCACAACAGTAACATCCTAGACTTCTTAGATCCTTCATCATAAAGTACTTACCAGTCTCCAGTGTAGAGCTCCTTCCTTTTTAACCCAGGCATTTTTCTGACTCCTCCACCTTGCCTGCCTTCTACCCTATCCTTATAAGGGCCTTCATCCTGAAAACCTTCCACCTCGCCCCTTGCCATCTCTTCCTTGTTTCACTGGATTCCTTCTTCCCCTAGACTCTGTGGTCAATAGTTAAGGCTTTTCTCACAGGGTCCTCCTAACACACTGAACCCCAGGATTATACAGCCTTACCTCTGAGGCACAAGCAGCCGTGATCTCCACAGGCTGCCCCTCATGGGGGACAGCCCATGGCAGGCTGATGAATGGAGGGGCAAGCCTGGAGGAGCAGGCCGGAATTAGTGCTTCCTGTGAGACAGGCTGTGCTCTTACTGCCTGGTTCCTCTCCTAACCCTCCCCGTAAGTCACGCCTCCCCAGGGGTGAAGGGCGCAAAGGAAGAAGAGAGGCCAGGAGTGTTAGCCTAATTGATGTCCCTTTACACGGACACAAAAGCTTTAAGAAAGAAGGTTCCCTGCTATCCTTCCCCCTCACAATTCCCCAACTCTGCCAACTTCCAAACTTCTTGTAATTACCCTTTTAATCTTGACTTTCAAGTAATTTCCAAGTACTTCTTGCCAAACCTATCACATTACGCTTAATTGTCTGGCTTTGAAGGTCCTCCATAACCTGAGGCCACTGCTGCACTCTCCCAAACTCAGACCTGATCCAGACTGGCCTCCTGACCGTCCCACACACATGCTGCCTTAACCTCCACAATGACTGTGCTCCACCCTCCAAGTTCAGCTGAAACATCCTTTCCTCTATGAAGGCTTCTCTGACATTCCCCATCATAATCATCTCTCTTTTCTTTACATTTCTGGGTAACAAAACACAGTATTCCAAGTCTATTTATATCATAGTATAGTATTTGACGGTGTGTAAGCCAGAAACTAGAGGAAAAAAATTTTTGACTAATTTTAGGTCTTCGTTCTCCTCATTAGAGGCATATGAGAAAAGTGAGGTCTAACAGGATCTAATTAAACAGGACACTGCCCCAAATGTCTATAGCAAAGAACACAGAGAGAGTGGTGCTACAGAAACCAAAGAAGGGCTGAGCCTTGTAACGCTTAAAATATGGTCCACAGCAGTGCTCACAGATACTTGTTAAACTCATTCTGGTAGAAATGAACTAGGCTCCAGTAATATCTTTCCTGTAAGCTACTTTACATACCTTTTTTCCATAGATAAAAGAAAATATCCTATTTGTTCTCTCTTGACAATAAACCTAGGGGAAAAGACATATTACCTACGTAAGCTCCAGTAGAAATCAACCTATAGTATACCTGCTACACATTGGCTAGATACATCAACTTAGGGACCTTTGGCATCTAAGGTCTTTGCTAAGGGCAGCAGTGATAGAGTGTAAGTCAATCCAGACACGGTCAATTGCAGTTCTCAAGCACGATCCTGACTAGGAGATCAACTCCCCTAACCAACTTCTTAAAAGAGACTTTCTGCCTTCTGTGACAAGGGTAATCTCTCATCTTAATAGAACTTTTCACCCAGAAACTTCCAAACATCAGCTTTCAAACTATGCTCAGTCTTTGCCATAGTAAGCTTTCTACTCTGTTTCTCTAATCTGTAGACATTAAATATAAAGAATCTCCTATACTTAGGCCAACAGATTTTAATATAAATGGCATGTCATTACTGTACCTTGGGCAACATACAGAATCATAGAAACTTAGAAAGTTTTTTGGCCCACCCCATGAGAGGCAGAACCTGTTAGCTGCTTATCCTATTGGCCAGTTCTCCCCATCCCCTCTTCTTTACCAACAGAACCCTATTTTGTTCAGGTATGGTGGCATATGCTTAGAGGAGATGGCCTCTCCCAAGCCCCCTGGAAAGAACTGTGATTTGTTCAACCCAATCACAGTAATTCTATTTTCCTCAGCCAGAGATTGCTTTCAGCGCGGGCATGTGACCCAGTTCTGGCTACTGAGAAGGTGTTGGAGAGAGACCCAGAGGAGGTGCCCTGCTTTCCCTTCCTGACTTTGGCTGTTGATAGATAAGAAAATGATCCTTGGGAATACTATCACCTTCTGGTACCAATGAGGGGAGAGAAGAGATGTCACCCATACGCGGAAGAGAGCAGAGCAAAAGATGGAAAGCGCCTGGATCCTTGGTGACCCTGGGGCCACCTACACACGAACTTCTTCAGTGTTCATTGCATTCAGTACTTGACATTCACTAAGTGTTCAATAGCCACCTGTTAGGTGAAAATATATGTAATACGTGGCCTTACTATTTCTGCCACTTTTAGTTGAGTATGATATTATTTGCTTCTGAAAACATTCTAACCAACTTCACAGATTTGGAAAGAGATTCCAGGAAGCAAAATGACTTGGCCAAGTTTATACCACAAAGTGTACAAGTTGAGAGTGGAACTCCAAAATCTAGATTTTCAATCTGGATCAAATTCTGATTTATTTGTGGAGAAAATAAGTCCTAGACTTCCTCAGCCTTGAGAGACAGTATTATTGGGTGGTTATGAGTGGCCTCCAATGTCCAGCCTGGATTGGGACGCTAGCCCCACCACATACTGGCTGCATGGCCTGGCGTGACGCCAACTTCTCTAAGGCTCGGCTTCCTCATTTGTAAAATCAGAACCATATCATCTATCATGTTAAACTATTATGAATATTAAATAAGATAAACAAGGAACATGTCTTAGCACAGAACTGGGAATGTGGTTAACTCTCATTAAATGATAGTCTTAATAATAACAAACGTCATTCAACTTCACTCAAGCTATAAATAAGGAAAATGAAAAGAGAAGCAATTTCCATTTTGTAAAAAACAAAACATCCACTTCAGGAAGACAAACAACCCAATTAAAAAATGGGCAAAGGACTTGAACAGACACTTCTCCAAGGAAGACATACAGAGGGCCTAAAGACATATGAAAAGATGCTCAGCATCACTAGCCATCAGGGAGATGCAAATTAAAACCACAGTGAGGTACCATCTCACACCAGTCAGAGTGGCCAACATAAACAAATCCACAAACAAATGTTGGAGAGGATGCGGAGAAAAGGGAACCCTAGTGCACTGTTGGTGGGAATGCAGACTGGTGAGGCCACTGTGGAAAACAGTATGGACTTTCCTCAGAAAACTAAAAATGGAACTGCCCTTTGACCCAGCAATTCCGCTGCTGGGATTATACCCTAAGAACCCTGAAACACCAATCCAAAAGAACCTATGCACCCCAATGTTCATAGCAGCACAATTTACAATAGCCAAGTACTGGAAGCAACCTAAGTGCCCATCAGCAAACGAGTGGATCCAAAAACTGTGGTACATTTACACAATGGAATTCTACGCAGCAGAGAGAAGGAAGGAGCTTATACCCTTTGCAACAGCATGGATGGAACTGGAGAGCATTATGCTAAGTGAAATAAGCCAGGCGGTGAGGGACAAATACCATATGATCTCACCTTTAACTGGAACGTAATCAATAGAAGAAAAAAGCAAACAAAATATAACCAGAGACATTGAAGTTAAGAACAATCTAACAATAGCCAGGGGGGAGTGGGGTGGGGACAGTGTGAAGAGGGGATTTACAGGAACTACTATAAAGGACACATGGAACATATCAAGAGGGAGGGTGGAGGTGGGGGAGGGAGGTGGGTTTAGCTGGGGTGGGGTGGAGGGATGGGGAGAAAAGACATACAACTGTAATTGAATAACAATAAAAATTAAAAAAAAACCACCCAAACTGTACTGTCCTGATTTTCCAAGCACCAATACATAAAATTCAACCAAACACCTTGCATATGCTCATATTGGTATAATACAAAGTTTTCTACAGTATGGTTCATATCATCAGAGAACTTCCAACCTGGTGTGGGAGATGGATGTACAAGCAATTACTTAACATGTGCAGCAGAATAAAAATAAAATGTGCTATAGAAACATAGGATGAAAGGGAAAAAATGAATTTTAATTGAGAAAAATATGGAAAGGTCTCAGGAAGGATGTGGCATTTGAATTGGCCCTAGAAAGATAGTGGGGGATTTGAAAAGTGAAAAAGGCAGGGAAAGGATTCTGGGATGAAGAGACAGCATGAGCAGAGGCCGGAAGCTTGAAAGGACATGGCACATTCAAAAATGGCATGTAGAGGAGCTGACGGAAGGTGTGGGCAATGAGGTTAGCAACATATCTGGATGCTTTATAAGATTTATACTTGGTTTTGTAAAAAATGGGGAACCATGATTCATTTTTGTGAACAGAGCAGCATGAAAAGATCTGTGTTTTAAGAAGGTAACTTTAGCAGTTTGTCAAATTAGTAACTATAGTTCTTCCTGGCCAAGAAAGATAAAATACATTAACAGAGCATCCACCAGAAAAGTCAGATGTTTCACTTTCAGAGTTCCCATATAGAAATTTTAGGAATCAGAACAGGGGCTGCTGATGAGGCACGTTAGGTTTCCGAATAGCTGCCACTGGCCAACATTCAATAATGTAACCAATGGAAACTATACAACCATATAAAAAATCAACTTTCTTTGACCTATTTTAGCAACTTCTTTGCACTGACTAATCTTGCTGAAGGGTGAATCATAAATTCAGCAAGAGACCATGTCCTGGTGACCTCACTTGTTCTAAGCCTGCAGGAATATTCCCACCTCTATTGGCTCCAAGGCTTTTGAGAAACATCATAATTGAAAAAGCAGTCATTTTAGTATAAGTTCCAAATTTGGCTTTTTTTTTTTTCAAGTGAAAGATGGGGGGAAAGGGAATCAAAACAGAGTAACATAAAACTCAGGATAAAGAAACCATACTGCCATGGTTTTTCTAGCCCTAAAGAAAATCTCTGCTTGAGACCATCTCCTAAAGTACTTAGAACAAGAAAATACAGCCATAGGAATGGTACCAGGTCACCAGAGAGTGAAACCGACTGAAACAAAAGCCCAGCTGACCACTGCCCTTGGCAAGCAGATGAAAATGTGAACACAGTCAGGGAGGGAAAGTAAGTCAGATTCTGGCAGTCTGTTGAGTTTCAGAGCTTCAGAGCTAATGCAAAGCATTTCTTTAAAAAAAAATTCATTTTAAAAGTACAACAGCAGTTCATCCAGAAGTAGAGTTACAAGGCACACAGAAAGCATACCTATATTTCCATCACCAATCTGACTACAGTAATTAGCTCCCACACAACCATGAGTCAGGGTCAGTTCAAGTACATCCTAGAATGATGTAATTTTAAAGTTGGGAAGGATTGTAGAAATAATTTAACCTGCTTCAGTAGGTTTATAAACAAAAGGCAACAGACAAGTAGATTTTTCCAAACCTCCACGATACATTTGAGTCCTAGTTGAGTATTCTTTCCAGAGAGCCTCACCTTCCTCTACTATGTACACACACTTACAGGTATAGCTGTACCAATATAAATATTGTGTGTGTGCACATAACCTATTTTTCATATGGATAACATATCTAACATCCTTATGTTCATGTGACTAGGTATGTTCCTACCTAGATACATGTTTATACCAGGACTGTAATTCTATGACGTTAACACCCTGTTTTTCTAATCCTCTGGGAAGTCTCCTGGTGCACATGACCGAACCACTAGTTAGTGACCACGAACAAGATGACAGCGATGCAAAGGAGGAAAGGGTTAAGTACATATACTTGTGAAGAGCACGTGTGCATAGAACTAAGGTTAGTGCTAAAACTCGACATGAGCCATTCTTGCAGGGGGATCAGGCCCCTCCCTCAGGGCTAGCGCCCAGTTGTACCTCCCTCTAGCTGCCCAGGGCATGGCAGACACTGGGATAGCAGAAAGGGAAGGAGCCGACCCTCGGAAGCTTTGTTCTCCACCACTACCTTGGCTTCTTTAGAAATAACTGCCTCTGTTGCCATCTTACCTTGGAGCTATTCCTTCCTGTCAATCCATGAGCTAATCCTTTTGACATTACTATCCAAGCCCCAGGTAGACCAGATAGTGTTAACCAGGATGGATTCAAGCCACACACCATCAGCCTAGTAGGACCCACTGGCAGGACACTTTATCCGTTAACACAGGCAACTTTCCATCTGAAAAAGTCTGTCCTCGGTCTGCATCTGCCTGAGGCAATGCAGAATCTAGAGTGTTCTGCATGCTTCTAAGTAAGACTAAAAAGAAGCAGCCAAAGATGGGGTAAAACCCGAGACCACCTTTCCATGGTTACAAACCCAGGGGAGTCAGTGCACTTAAGCCCCCTGCACTGGTAACATTTGAGAATGTGAAAAGCAAAGTTACAGTCTTCCTTTTGCAGTTCCTCGGTCTCCAGAAGAGCTGTGACCAGCTTTGTACTGTCCATATATTTTAGCAAATATGTTAAATGCAGAAAACAATCCTTGCTTTTAGCTAGACTGAGCTGGAGTGTCTCAGTTTTTCCTAACCAGTTGATCCCCTGAGAGACTAATTTTAGTTCGACAAACATTATCCAGGCCTATTTCTTCCACACTACTTCCCACCCTCTACCCCCACGGAGACTGACTGCCAATAAGGCTTTAGAAGTGGAGGATTCTGGAGCCTGAGGATTGATTACTGGTTTCCAAAGTGAGGATACAGTCTAGCTTAGTGATCAAGAGCATGGACTCTGGAGGGAGACTACCTGGGTTCGAATCCAGGTGCCCCTATTTACCAGCTGTGGCACTAAAAACATGTTTGAGTACAGACTATTTCCAGAGCACTATTTTAGGTATGGAGGATAAAACAATGAGTAAGAGGCAATCCCTTCCTCGGTGACCATGAACTGTAGCATGGAAGACAGGAAACAGCTGATCACAAGTCAGCATGTGAGAGGGAGTGAGTGGTCTATTTCTCATTAACAAACCCGTTAGCAGCTGTGAGAAAGAATATTGCAGGAAGGTAAATTCAAGGAATATTTCTCGTGAGGCCATTTTATGAAATAGACTGCAGGGAAAACTAGCAGTGATTGGTAGTCACCTTCATTCTCATTCATGAGTTTCAAGTTCAATTAATAATATAAAATTAACATTGTTAAACATTTAAAACGTTTATTGAGTGTTTACTATGTGCTAAACACAGTTCTAAGAAGTACTTTAGATATTCTAACCCATTCGATGCTCACAAGAAACTGAGGTGAATACTACCATTTTCCACACAATATGACAAAAATAATAACAATAAAGACAGAGATTAAGAAAGCTGCCCTGTGTTACAGAGCTAGTTAGTACTGGAACAAGGATTGAAACTAACAGTATAGGTTTAGAGTCAGTGTTTTGTTTTGTTTTTAATGTAAAATTCAACTTTTTTTTTATTGTTGTTCAAGTACATTGTCTCCATTTTCCCCCCACCCCCACCCCACCCATCCCTGCCTCCTATCCTCAAACCTACCCCCTTTGGCTTTGTCCATGTGTCCTTTATTCATGTTCCTTGACAACCCTTCCCCTATTCTCCCCCACTGTCCCCTCCCTCTCCCCTCTGGTTACTGTCAGTTTGTTCTTTATTTCAATGTCTCTGGTTATATTTTGTTTGCTTGTTTAGAGACAGTGTTTTTAACCAATACACTATCTTCTTTTGACCAGAGGGCCTTCTTCAGACAGGCTTGCCCATTAACAAATAGCTGATATTTTACCCCAGCTACACCGTGCCCTCACTATGCCAGAACCTGGTCTGCTTTATACCCAAAGCAGCATTTATCCTCAGTAAGGCTCAAAAGCCCAGTCATTCATCACTGAAGGAGGCAGAAGGTGCAGCAGTCCTACCGAATGAAGAAGACCCGTGGGCTTGTTGTTATGAAGGGAAAAAAGAGGGATAAGGGAAGCAGAAGACAAGGAAGGTAAGGGCGAGGAGAAAAGCCATACCTGGTAAGCCTTTTTTTTTTTTTTTAAGATTTTATTTATTTATTTTTAGGGAGAGGGGAATGGAGGGAGAAAGACAGGGAGAGAAACCTTGATGTACAAGAGAAACGTTGATTGGCTCCCTTTCGCAAGCCCCCAGTTGCACACCTGGCCCACAACCTAGGCATGTGCCCTGAGGGGGAATCTAACGGGCAAGCTTTCAGTTTGTGGGACCACACCCAACCCACTGAGCTGCAGCAGTCAAGGCTCCTGGTAAGTCTTTAAGCTACTCAAGGTGAGCTCAGAAAAAGAGCCAGGGGAAAAAATCAACTGGAGGAAGCATAAAAAATTGCAGTAATAAAGCCCATAGGTAAGAGAGTGACAGAGCTTGACACAACATCAAGTTGAGCTCATCAAAGGAAGCCAATGTGACTAAATTTCATTTCTTCTGAGGAGTCCCCAGCCTCTCACTAACCCCTGCTAATTTTTTGAACAGCAGGAGTGGGCCATGGGAGGATGATGGGTCACTTTTGGTGGCTTTGAATTTAGAGTGCCTGTGAGACATTCCAACAGACATGTTCACCAGGCAGCCGGATATGCAAGTCTGGAGCTCAAGGACGAGGTCTGGCCGGACCCCAACTCTCCAGCTCTAGCCAGGATACGACACCGCCTCCCTCTGCTTTTGGCATATTCCTTCAGGAGAAACAGTAAGCCTTTCTTCAGTTTGGATCACTAATTTCAAAGGTTTTAAAGTAAACTTAGCTCAAAGATCTCGGCTGATTTAGACTAAAATGAACCTGGATGTTGGCACGTCCACCCCAAAGGCTGTAGGAATTGCAGTTAGCAGAGCGGGTGACCAGCCGTGTTTCTAGGACCCCTCTCTGCCCTCAGCCCGAGCATGTATGGCCAGTAGGCACTCACTGCTTGCCTTTGCCCTTCACCTGGCTAGTAATAAAAACATGATTTATCCTGCCTGCTCTCCAGAACATGCCAGAAAGAAAAAGCATCAGAAACCTGACATGCTACTTGTCCAACTCTGCTAATTCCTGCTAAGATGTGTATCTCATGAGTGAAGGTGGCCAGGTGATGCTATAGAAATATCTGCAAATTAATTTGCAGTTTAGTTTTGCAGTTTAGTTTTACATTTTATTACAGTTTATTTTTCAAAACACCATTCAGTACTTATGTTTCAACATCATTTAACATTCAAGTCTTTTAAAATGGAGAATTAAAAAATCATAATCACAATCATAATACACTAAAGAGAGAACCTAAAGTAGGTCTGGTTCTTGCATTTACAAAAAAAACAACATAGGGAAACTGAAGTTGGAACTAGGCCACTCTCCTAACTTCGGCTGTACCAGGGATTTAGAACAGTTACGAAGGTGCAGTGATAAAAATCTCCGTGAACTCCAAGACACCCAAACCCAACAGAGGTTGCTTGCTAATCAAAGGAGTACACCTGTTTGGGCTCCAGGTGGAGCTCTCATTCCGCCCTCTGCTCTTTGCAAGGTCCTTTTCTTTTCACTCTCTGACCACCACCCTCGGCCAGATGTGACAGAGGCCCAGTGAAACTCTAGGGAAAAAAAAACAAGGAATCACAAGCCATAAATTTGAGTGGAAAAAAAAGTATTTGAAAAGGCTGGATTTGAACTGGATAGGAAAATAATGCGGCACCTCACAAGGAAAGCTGCCTTTCCTGAACAGACATATTTGATTACAACCTTGCCTCAAGTTACACTTATAAACTAAGTTTTACTAATCGAACGTTCACTGGACTGATGGAATACAACGGTAGAGACCGGAGTAACTGTAAAATAGCGGTTAAGAACATAAATTAGTCTCTCCAGTTAACTGAGCAGAAGCCATCTACATGAAAGATTAAGCAGGGTCACTGCAGAACTGTCAGTGATAAAAACGGATAGCCTGTATGACAGAGGGTCCCTTGAAGGAAAATGCTGAGGAAAACAGAGAGACAGCTTGTCGTGTCTCACAGGAGAGAGAGTTCATGTGTGAGTGCGTAAGTATATTTATCTAGTGTGCAGTATGTAAGTGCAGGTATGTGTATCAAGCACCAGGAGAAAAGAAATTCAAAGTCCTACACCATGAGGTCCCAACGAACCTGTCCACCCTTTTCCTCCCACGACCCACCACGGGATCCCTGGCTCCTCTCACAAGGGTTGATTTATTCTCCTCTGCACCCCCCATGTCTTCACCTTTGTTCACACCCTGCTCCTGACCATGTGTTCTACACTGAGACTCTTTCTGCACCTTCGCGTCCTCCAAGGTCCAGCTCAAGTTCCATGACCTCTCACAAGCCCTGCCTGACAAGCCCAGCCCAGGGTGTCTTCTCCTTCCTCTATGTTCTTACAGTCACAGGCACTCCCTCGTCAAAAAAAGTCCAACGAGACAGAATAAAATGTGTACGTTCCCTCCCTCATGAACATTTCAGGTGACCATCTACTTTCTCTAACTGATGGGTGCCTCACGGAGTCTCTGTGAATGTCAGTCCCCTCAGCTAAACGAGAAGGTCTTAGGGCAGGGATTGTGTCTTCACACATCTTTAAATCCTTCAGAGCACAAGGCCATGCCCAACGTGTGACCCGATGAACACCTACTGATGTGAATAAGTGGTGTCATACAACGTGCAAAGGAAAAATGCTACATTAATGATGAGTATTCTCATTCTAGCAAACCAGACGAGAAAGGAAGAATTAGCCAGAGCTGTCTTTTCACTCAGTACTGCCTATGATAATAATAAGACTGTGAGATAAGGTCAAGTACGAAAGTAAACAAAAGAGGAGGCTTAAGTAAGCACAGCCAGACACAGATACCAGAGAATAAGATTCTCATGAGGCAAATGTAAAAGACACAAAGGGAAATTAACAACTGTTCAAGGGCAATCCGATATAACAAACATACCAGTATTTCCTTGAGCATCTTCTATCTTGTTTGGCGAGGGAGACAGCAGAGACGGCCTGGGGAAGTGAGGGCCCTGAAGCGGTGGTTGTTGCGGCAGCTGCTGCAAAGGCGCGGTCTTGAGGATGACCCTCCAGTCCACTTGCGTCACGTCTGACCTTGATCGTGCATGCCCTGGCTTAAAAGTAGAGGTCTCATCCAATAAGTCATTCACAGAACGAGGTCTGTTCCTCCGACGCTGACAGATGTCAAACAAATTAAAGGTTGACGCTTCCTTTTGTTCCATCCAGGAAAGGTTATCTGGGGTTGTCCCTTTCTGGACCATGAACTGTTCTTTGGCAGGGAAGACATTTTGAGCTTTGGTTTCTAAGAGCCTGGTCTTACAGTGGTCCCAAATCATGCCCCCCTTGCCCAGGGAGGCAACATTTCTGATAGCACCATTGTCTGTTAGGTTACTGAGTACCTCGTGCCCCACCAGTTCAGGGACTTCCTGAATCCCGTACACCTCTGCTTGCTGCACAGCCTTGTCTAGCTTGCTGTCAAAAGTAGTAAAGAAATCCTCAGTAACTTCCAAGGCCGGGCTGATATCATCCACTTCCAAAGCTTCCATGTTGTAGACTCTGGAGGCCTAAGCCTGTTAAGCTGGTTCAGGAAAGGGCCTCATGGGCAGTCACCCAACAAAGGGAGATGTTCGGGGCAACAGAGTTCTGGGAACAACTGGAAGGAACCTCATTCAGCTGCCTGGAGCAGGCCACGCACAAGGGTGGCTGATGTTTTCCCAGCTAGGAGAAGCACTTGCTCGCTGATGACGGCCATTAACAAAGGTATCAGAAGGGAAATGTTCCTTTGAGATTAGTCTTCAGTGAGATCTTTGTAAGGACAACAGGAAGTGCTTCTCAAAATAATGCCACGGCAATCCTTAATTTCCTGGAAGAAAATAAAAAGGACACCATCAACACATGGTTCGCTATATTCTGTAGCATGCGAACCTGCCCGGTTACTTCCCCATCTTTCCATCTTCTCTATGGCAGTCGCACCCACAGGTGGACGACACATGCACAGAAGTTCCACTGTCAAGAGTACACATCACTACCTGCTTTGTATTAGAACTCACACAGAGCAGAGTGGAACTCTTGATAAGGGGAATTAAGGTCAATAGCTTTTACTCACACAGAGAAGCCTTTGAGAGCAATTGTGAAAAGACTACCCTGGCAAATCTCTGTGATATGTTGACCTAAAATAGTAAGCAAAAGAGACTAGGAATTCTGTAACTGGGCCTCTATGGTAATCAGTCTGAAAGTCATAAATGCATGAGTTCTTTCACAAACCTTGAAAGCACTGATAATTTGTAGAGAGGGAGACTCTGTCCTTTCACTAAACCCAAATGTAGCTGTGCTTGTGCCTCCTAGGTTTAGGTTACGTAATGCCTAATGATGACCGGACTTCAGAATTCTCCAGTGGTCCTGGAAAAAGGCTTTGAGGATTGGCCTGGGAGTACAGGTCCAGCCTCTAGGCTGAGCAGAGAGAATCTTCGCACTAATTCAGTCTCCCTGGGAAACGGTAGATCTAAGGCCAGGCCAAGCCAGGGCAGACCTTGATGGTGAGGCTGTCCGATACAGCAGACACTAGCCATAAGTGGCTGTTTAAATTTACTAAAATCAAATAAAGTTCCTCAGGCACACTAGCTACATTTCATGTATTCAACAGCCACGTATACCTTTGTATTTTTGCCAAAAAATAGCAACTAGGCAGAGTCTTTATTTCCCCTGGACTTCTTACGAGTAGGTAAAGCTAGGCAATTAGGAACACCTTTTGCAAGCTGCTGACTCTTAAGAACATGGATGTGCTTTCTTTTCTAAAAACTGAGCAATTTTTATGGTAATTAAAATCAGTTTTGGCACTTAGGTCATTAAATCATTACATTTCAATCAACAGCACCGATCTACATTGCTTAACGTAGCAATGCAGTAAACTAGGATATGCAACCCTTTATTTCGAATGCATCGAGGGGGTTTGGAGTTCACCAGAACTCTGTGGTTAACCTCTTGTACCGTGATAATGACTGTGAATTTGCCTATTTTTATACTTTGATATTTATTATGTAAGCACTCATGAAATGAGGCACAGGTTGATTTTTAGAGATAAAATCAGTTTTAATGTTCTTCTAGCGGCAAACAGGGTTTTGTTTTCTGCGCCTCCACGGGGTCATGAGCCTCCTGAACTGCACCATCGGGTTTCACTACTTCTCTAACTTTGAAACTTGAAGGGCTTTTTAAAATTTTATCTTGTGTGTGGGAGGCCAAAAAAAAAAGAAATACATAATAAATCTTACAGCTTTTGTTTCTTTCTTTACTATAATTTCAAATAAACGTAAATAACAAATATGTTTCCCATTTTACAGAGGAGGCATCCAGGTGCAGAGCACTAAGTTATTCATCTCCGATTATATTATGGATATTCCTCTTCTTAGCCAGTGCTTAGAATTCAGTATCAAATTCTCTGATCCAATACCTTCAAAGTGATTCTTTATTTTCCTTCTTTCCTTCCTTCCTTTTTTTTTTTAAATCAAAATATCTAGGAGTATACTCTTCGTGCCCTCTGCTTGGGTTTTCACAGACTGGTGAGAAGCCAAGAATGACTGATGGCCAGCAGTCCTGGGCAACACTTCCATCGCACATGGTCTAAGACCATAGGCCTTTGAGATCATTCTTTCAACCCCAGTCTTTCACAGAAGGAGACACAGAGGCCCAGAGGGAGCAAGAGGTCCCATGGACACTTTCCCTGCATTGCCTCGTTTAATCCTCATAAGAGGGTAGTAAAATTCAACTTCAAAACAACATTTCAATGCTGTTTAACAAGGCATTCTGGAAATCACTCATCTATCCATTCACTCACCATTTAATAAGTTCATATCATGATTAAGACACTAAAGTTGGAAAGACAAATAAGGCACAGCTCTTGCCCTAAAGAGGTTCACAGTCTATCATGATGCACCTAAGAAAGTTCGTCCAAAGGCTACCTTGATAGAGGATGGAAAGAGGTATTGGAAGCAGCCCGCGCAGTGGAGCACAGAGGCACCAGACACGTGAGTGAAGAAGCCATCCTGGATGAGAGCCCAGTTGGGTTCTCCAAGGATTCCAGCCCCAGTCAATATCTAACTGCAACTCAGGCGCGATCCCAAGTGAGACCTTTCCAGCTGAGCCCAGTGAACCCAGGACCATGAGAGAGAATAAATTGTTTGAAGACACAAAGTTTGGCAGTAGTTTGTCACACAGCAACCAATAATCAGGACACATCACTTCCTTAGGGAAGCACTCTCTAGGTTAAAAGTCCTTGTTAAGGTTTCCATGGCACCTGAACTTCTGTGAGTTACACACATCACATTTGTAATTACCAGTTTCAATGTCAATATCCCCTCAGGCAGAACTGCCTCTTTTGCTCACCCTTGGACCCCAGAACACAATTACAGCTCAATAAATATTTGTTGCATAAATGAATGCATTTTTTTGAGTGGCTATCTTTAGAATCACTTGACATTGTTTTCTTTTACTCCTTTTTCCTTTGTTGTCAGTACTTCTGACTTAGAGCCCTCTCTCCACATCATGATTATCTCTAGCAATGAACAATAAAGACAGCTGCTGCTTTAACCACAGTCCTCCCCGTGAAATCACTCCTTAGTGTAATAAATGAATGCGCAGACCAGTGTGAGAAATCCAGGCTTCGCCTGTATTCGCACAGTACAAATGAAATAGCTAAAAGGAGTCACTGAGAGGAGCAGTGATGTATTCATTCCGTGAATATTTTGAGGCAGCTACTGTGTTCTAGGCATTGGTGATACAACAGTGAACAGAGTAGAGCCCTGCCCTTGTGGAATTTATGTTCCAGTGGAGCCCTTGCTGTCTGCCAGACACAGCTCTACATGCTTCCGCTGTCCTGCCTCACCTGTTAAGGTATAGTGAGAAGGTGAAGCAGCCCTCCATGCCCTGAACAGATGCCATCCATCCCATCCCAAATCCCAACCCTCTGTGAAGTCTTTCCTGAGGGATCGATCCCTTTGGGTTTCTCCTTTCCCTGAATGTCTGGAGTGTCACTAAACAAGTCAACTTTGCAGACTGTCTTTTCCAGCTCAATTGGACTCCAGGGCATGTTCCATATCCATGACTGGGCCCCCCCACAGAGCCAGCATGGTCTTCCTCCTCTAACACAGCCTCCACATCACTTCCCTGAACCGTTCAGACTCTCCCCAGTGCAACAGGACTCAGCAAACATGTTCTGTAAGAGCCAAATAATAAACACTTTAGGCTTTGTGGGCCACACAGTCACTTCTGCCACATTCCACTCTACAGCTGTGTGGGAAAGCAGCCACAGACAAACAACACGGAAATGGACGCACATGTCTGTGTTCTGATGGCACTTCATTTAAAAAAGAGGCAGGTAAAGAAAATATGGTATATCCATACAATGGAATATTATTCAGTCTTAAAAAGAAAGGAAATCCTGTCACATGCTGTAACATGAATGAACCTGGAGGACATCATGCTAAGTCAGATAAGCCAGTTACAAACAAATACTGCATGATTCACATGCATGAGGTATCTAAAGTAGTATGTTCATAGAAACAGAAAGTAGAATGGCAGTTACCAGGGGCTGGGGGCAGGGGCAAAAGAGCAGTTGTTGAACAGGTATAGCGTTTCGGATTTGCAACATAAAGTTCTGGAGATCTGTTCATTAGGGTGGTAACCAAAGCTCAACCCCAAGAATCCCATGAATGCATCCAAAGGCACAGGACGGAGAATCAGTGTGTGGCTACTTTCTAATGAGGAAATCTGCCATTTACGTGCTCATTGGGCAAGGCTAACTGACAGCGTGAATCCTGCAGTCATCCCACACAGAGGCAGAAGCAAAGCAATAAGACCAGCCTGGCCCCCACAGAGATGGCATGTTCTCCCAAGCTGTTTGGTAAAAGTGCGACTTCCTCCCACTGGACTAAATGGCTTGTAATCAGAATTTAATGAGTGCTGACAGGGTGTCTGGGGCCATGTAATTTTAGAAGCAGCTGGACTATGGAGAAAAACGCAGTGCCAAGGACACCTAGGACAAACTTTCTGCCAATACTTTTGAAATCAAGGGCGATTTCAAGGATGGTCAGCACATGTGGCTTTCGCGTGTTCTTCGCTTTGGTTAGGGCTGCGGCTCGCTGAGACTTGACTGAGACTTACATAATGCGAAGGATCCACCGCCAGAGGGTCTGACCCCAGTAAGATGACATGTCTGGACCACGAGGCTACATGAGGTTCTGATTTTTCGTGGTGCTTTTTGTCATAAGGACAAAGTAAGCATGTTGGTGGAGTACAGATAAGCCACAAGCAGGGTAAGGAAATGGTGCCAATGCAGACCTCGTACTGAGAGCTCGGGGTCTTTCAGAGGAGGACAGCTAGGAACCCAGGTGGAATCCCACCCATTTTCATAGGCCTGGAGGGAACATTCAATGGCTACATTGTATACAAATTTCAAGAAATGAGAAGTTTATTGCCATGCAATACATAAGTGTAATATTTTAAAAAATAACTTGCATAGTGTTTTTTCTAGTTCTAAAAGTAATAAATACTCATAGAAACTCTGGGAAATAGTGACAAACATGGGGCAAAATCAGTCGTGATCTTATAAGTCAGAAAGAATAAATCGATAGTTGTGCCTTTTCCAATATTTAAGTGGAATCAGATTATATACAGAGTTTGGGCACACTGTTTAAATGTATGCTCAAAAAGCAAATACCGGTAAATACTAACCTTGAGAAACATAAATAAATGTCCCAGTGTGTGCTGTGCCACTTACACCTTATGACCTGGCATAGGACCCCATCAACGGAACCTCCCTTCCACAGCCAGGCCTGGACCTCCTCACTGCACACACACAGGGCGCTCCACAGCCCCACCCCTCCCCGTGCTGTTAACCCGCCCCTCTTCAAACATGTCCTCCCTCCGCCAGAGGCGCCTCACTCTCTTAGTTTTCCTCTCGTTCTCAGTCTCTTTCCTCCTCCTTTGTTTCCCTCCTCTTCCTTTCCTTACAGGTTCCTCATCAAGTGGGGGCACTACCTGAGCCCTCCACTCCAACTTGGCTGCATGTGCTTCTTGGGTCAATGTATCCATCCTCATGACTTCAATAATACTTCTATGTTCACGCCTCCTAAAGTTCCACCTCCAGTCTCAGTCCAGGCCTGACCTCTGGTCCTGTGTTCCCAACTGCTTGGAGGGCATTTCTAACTGGCATATCTCATGACAAAATTAAGCTCAGTTTGTCTAAAATCATAGTCAGGCACTGGGGAGACAGTAGCAAAGACAATCCATCGACGACGCTTTCACTGACCACAGCATCCAACTCTAACCTGACGCCCTAGGCCGTTCACAGTCTGGGCTTCGCATGCCTGTACAATTTCCCTCTTTTCTTCCACAAAATACACTCTTTCCCTTCACATTGGAGCACTATAGCTCAAACAATCATGCTTTCCCAACTTCGAGACGTTGCTTACGGTTATCTCTGAGGTAGCCTCGTGAGAGTACCCTCATGAGAGTAAAATGGGGGTACTATTATCCCCATTTTACAGATGAATAAACTGAGGCTCAAAGATATATAACTTGCCTACAGTCACACATCTACCCTGCTGGACTTACATCCAGTTGAGAACAGCAATTCCACCCTATTTCATTTGTACAACCCCTATCGGGCCTAGCAACACGGCCAGTGCAATGTGAGTACTCGGGAAATACTTGTTGAATGAACAACTGCAGAAAGAACATGCTGGCAAGCACGGACACCTGTAAACATAAATACCGCTCTGGTTTTCTGGCAAAAGCGCATGTGAATTCATTAAAAAACTCGTTGAAGTAAAATTTGACATGGTCTCCAAAATATTGTATTGACTTCAGCCTTTTACATTTTTTCTTGGTAGAGAAAGCTTATAAACCATTGAAACCAGGTTTAAAAACAACATGGCAAAGGTCGGGTAGCAAAAGACCTCACTCAGACCTTCCACAGAAACAAAAGCACCTACGCAGCACTTGGGGAATATTTTGTGAACGACTCCACATCAGTAGCTTCGCTGGTCTCATTTCCCAGTCACTTCGAGCTCAAGCTCTCTCTCATACCAGCAAGGAGATGTTCCTTTGAAACACCCACAAGCAATGAATTTAAAGCATTTTTCAGTACATCTCTGTGTTTGTTTATTGTTTGCCACTTGCAGAATCATGGAGACATTTGATGCCCCGAGATGTTTTCCCAGAAACCAAACTAAATATAAGCACGGCACTTCAACTCTCAGATTGCTTTGTTATTGAAGGCAGCGATGTTATTATGCCCCTAGGTCAACCGCGGGATTGAAGAGTCAAGGGTTCTGATTGGGAGGCCCATTTCATAAAAACACCAGAGTTCCAGTACGTCCTGCTTTAGCAACAAGACAGACACAAACTTCACTTGTGTAAGTGTCTAAAAATGCAGACTCCATGTTTTCCACTGCCCTTTACCTCCATGGCAAGGGAGAGTGATGTAAAAACAAACCAAAGAGCCATTCAAATTATCTTCTTCCTAGGCTTGGGATGAAGGAATGTGGAAATTTCCATTATAAAAACCAATGTTGCTAGAGTCAGCCTCCAACTACAACAGGGAGTAACCGACCAGTGTCCGTGCAGGTGCCACCCGAGCAGAGCCAGATGGCATGGGCTAAGTGGGTGACAGACCGCAACAACTAAGGTAACAACCTCGCCGAGGAGGGGCACTGAGACCCAGACATGCCAGACACCCCAAAAGAGCTAGGGAAGTAGCTTTAAATGTGAAGGTGTCATTGGCTGATGTAACTATTTACATCTTCCACTTGAGCCTGAGTAGTGCCGGCTATGCTTCCAAACCCAATACAGGACCAAACGTCATCCAATTTCCTCACAACTTCTCAACTTCACTTCAGTTAACCTGAGCGAAAGTCACTTGGCTTTACTGAGAATAATCATCCTCACATGCATGGCTGGAGTATAGTTTATAAAGTGCTTGATGCACTTCTTGATAAATACATGTAGTAATCTCGACAAAGAGAGGTGAATAAACTAGCAGGACTATTTTAAAGATGATGAAAGAGAGACCAAGATGACTCATCTATTGTCAGCTGAAGTTCCCATGGGAAAGAGGAAAAAAGTTCCTGGAACCCATGTCTAATTACTGAGTCCTGTGAGCCACCCAAGTTCAATTACCTTTTAAATCACTTTAAGTCGCTCAGAGGCCCTGGTGTTAGAAGGACCATAAACAAGGAGTAAGGCTGAATCCATCCATGAGCTACCCAGCTTTGAGTTTATTCAATGGGACAGAGGTGTAGCAATGGGAAGAACACAAATTTCTGACACCAGAAAAGGGTTCCTGTCCTAGCACTGCCTTCCAAGCTGAATGACTTCCAGCAAGTCAGGCTGACTCGGGGCTTCTGGGCCCTCCTTATCTGCCAAATGAAAGTCCTGCCAACGCCTGCCCCTCTACCTTAGAGAGTTGTAAAGCACAAATGTGGATAATGTATGTAAAAGTTCCTTGTAAAAAATCTAAAACAATTACTAGTCCTATTAGAAGCTAGCTGATTCCTAACACAACCATTTATACTCAACAAGCATTTACAAGAGGATGGACCAAGTACCCAAACGCTATGTTAGATGCTAGGGACACAAAACACAGCTCCCGTCCTCAAAGGGCAAGTTAGCTAACGGGAAAACGACACAAAACCAAGCGCAAAAAGTGATTTAACAGAAGTAAACAAAAGGTGTTATGGGAACATAAATAAGGAATCATTACTAATCAAGGGACAATAAAAGGTCTTAAGTGACACAACATAATTAAATGACACAATAATATGTATACATACAAAGACGACTTCAGTTGAAAGAAATCAAAGACAAAGGAAGTAAACACACAAACAAAACCAACCATACCTGCTCCAGAAATGATGCTTCTCTCATGAAGCTGTCAATGTATAGTAACAGCTTCCGAGGTCCCACCAAAGGGTGAGCTTGAAGTAAACTACCAGCTGCACAGGTGGAAGGCAAGCGTGCCAAGGGCATCTTCACAAGCTGTCCCAGTCTTTCTGACCCACAGAAACACCTGGTCAACAGGAGGCCTTTGCTGGGTAGCTGGGATGTTACAGGAAATGAATAATTGCCTCACTTCCTGTTGACTTCAATTCCTTAGGTCATTGCAGCTGATTAACAGAAGGGAAACTACTTACAACTTTAACCTTCAAAACAATAACCAGCTTATAGGTTAGCACCTATTTACAAAACTGGTTCCTATGGGAATTTAGGGTGAATGTACATGAGAGGTAATTAACTGATTTTTTTTTTCTTTTTCTGCTACACTTGAATCTGCTTTAAAAAAAAAAAAAAAAAAAGAAGTGAGCCTGGGTCTTTGTTAAATGGCACCTGGAGAGAAACAATTCATGATAAGATCAAAAGGTGACTCACCTCTTATTTGAAAGGACAGATCTACAGAGCGGTGATGGACTGCATCCATGAACCTCCCCTCCCTTTTGGACCTAATCTGTGATAAGGATGACTATAAAGCAGAATTGCTTTAACAATTCTGTCCGAAAACAAGCAAGGCTGGCAGAAGCAGACAAAAAACTTTGACCCTCAGAGATAAGGACAAGGGAAGGCAAAGGAGCGAGATGAATCATTGCTATTTCACCATGTACCACATAAAGGCCAGAAGACCTCTGCCCGTCATACAGGACAAAGGAGACGTTTACAACGCGTGAAGGAGAAGAACACTATATTTTTGTCTCCAAACCTGAGTCTCAATTGCTTTTATTGTGGACTATTATTAGTATGGAATGAATTTTTATGAAACAACCCTGCAGCATGTGAGCATTCTGGAGTTGAGTTCTGGAGCTCCGGCCCATCTTTCTTTCTTTGGATCCGACATTAGAATGACAGTTGGGCTCAAATAGCTGTTGGGCCCAGCGTCAGAGACTACTACGGTACTAAACTTTAAAAAGGCCCTGCAGGGGACTCCTCCGGTGTGGACAGGCATACACATTACTAACATATAGTAGAATATTTTAAACAATAAAGATAGTTCTTATAATTCCTAAGCCAGGGCCAAGAGTAAAGAGTCACAGCTAATATTTATTGAGTACTCACTAAAGGGCACTTGTTTTGTTAAGCCCTTTAGCCGCATTATATTGGTAAATCCTCGCAGCAATCCTATCAGAGAGCTGCTATCATTATTACCAGTCTAAGTAAGGAAATTAAGAGTAAAGTTAAACTTGTCCAAGGTAATACGGCCAGTAAGTGAGTAGAAACGACACTAAAATGCATATACAGTCAGCATGTGAAAATTCATAATAAATTAATTGCTTTCAGATAATACAACTAAAATTTTACACACGATGCTTTGAATTTTAGTATCAAACAACAGCAACTTTAATATTTATTTTTAAATCTTTCTGTTTGTTAATCCCACAACTCAGAAAATTAATTGCTTAGTATCATCTTTGTGCCCAGGGAAATAGTTTACACTTATATAATTTACACAAAAAAAATCACCTCTTCTTTGTCATTGTAAGTTCTCTAAGGGAATGGTGGATGAGAGGTCCCTGAACAAACAGAATAAAAGGCTGTTCTCTAACTAGATAGCTAAGTTCAGTTCTCTTAGTGACCTTGGACACAATACTTGGAATGCCTACAAGTGTATAACTGTGACTTCATTTAGGCCAAACAAGTGCTTTTGCAAATGTTTACATTGTCCTAATTGCCCAAACCTTTTACTAATGTTTCCCTAAGACATCATTTTTCATTTAACCAATAAATAGAAACACTTGTAAAAATGTTTGCTTTAAAAAACCCTGCAAATAAGTGTTTGTGTCGAAAGAATTAAAAGAAATAGTTTCAAATTAGATGTGACTATAGATAATTCAAACACATTTTAACAATTAAAGCATGTCCAAATAAATTGCCTCCTTCTAAAACCAATTTAACTTTTTGGGGAGGGGTGATGGGGGCACAAATATCAATGTAGTAACAACAACAAAAAAGTTGATCCATAACTTTCAGTCTCATTTCTTAAGTGTACTGAAAGACAATATGGCCAAGGTTTCACACGCCCACACTGCAGTGAAAATACAGACCTTATATCTAACCTTTCAGTGAAGGGCAATTACTTCTGGACCGGAAGATCTGGAATTAGAACACCTGAGTTTGAAACCTCCCTGTACTATGACCAGATGTAGAATTCTGGGCAAGTCAGTTGAACCTGAATTTCACATGTAGGTCAAATAAGGATACCTGCCCTACGTTCCTCAAAGGGTGCTCGGAGTGTGAATCAAATGACAGGCTGCAGTGCTTTGCGAGCCCCCCAGCAGCACACGGGAAGGCAGTAGGGGTTGTCCGGGGGGCACCAGGGAAAGGCTCACTGCGTTCTCTTCGTCTCCTCCGCCATAAACCAACAAACTGGGGAAGGCACCGGTGACAATGATTGGTTTAGGAAGCTCTGAGATAAGGTTTTAGTTTATTCAAGGCTTCTTCCCACACTCTTCAAGGCAGCGTGAGTTGCCAGGCATCACTTTTCTCATGGTCCTGAAGGGAAGGGATTCCATGTGCGAGATGCAGGATGACTCAGAGGAGTATTTCTTCTCAAAGAAGAAAAGATAAGTACGGAAAACCCTTGTCCCCCAAGATCTTCTACAGCTAGGACGCTTCTCCCTCCTCTCTTTTACTTCGCAGTTTCTTGAAAGTTGTTCTTTATACTTTCTGACTCCATCTCTCACCGCTCATTCATCTTCCCCAGAAGCAATCTGGTTCTGCCCAGCTGAAACTGCACAGGCAGAGGCCAATTTCCTTGATGCTAAACCGGAGACTTTCCACTCCCGCCCCCCCCCCCCCCCCCCCCACTGACCACTCGGCAGCGCCTCACCTACTGAACACCCGCTCTCTGCATCGACCTCCTGAATTCACTGGCACAGTCTCTTTGGTATTTCTCCTTTATCTCTGGGTGCTCCCTTCAGCCCCCTCTATGTGCTCCCCTTCCTCTGCCCGCATCATAAATGAAGGCAATGCTCCGTTTCACCCATAACCTTTTTAAGAAGTGCCTCTTCTGCCGGTGATCTTCTCTAGTCCTGTGGCTTCAGCTACAGTCCACGTGGCAGATGAGGAACAGACTGTTCTCCTGGGCTCTAAGCTCACATATGCAACTGCCTTTGGTTTTCCCCTCACTCCGAATATGCACAAAACCAGACTCCTCATCTTACCCTCAACCTGCCCCTCCCCCTGGCATTCTCCACGTAGAGAAGGACGTCATCCTCCCCTCCAGAAAGATGAACATCACCCTTGACCCTTCTGGCTCCCTCACCCACAATCACTCTAAATCAGCAAGTCACATTGATTCAGCTTCTACAAGATCTGCCAAATCTATCCATTTCTCTCCTTCATTTCTGCTTTTGTGACTATTCAGACACCACCGTTCAGTCCTCTGCCCACCAGTTCTGCCTTCCACAAATCCATTGGCCACACTGCAGCCAGAGCGGGCTTTCTAAAATTAAAACCCTGGTCTCCAGCCATACCACCCTGAATGCACCCGCTCTCGTCTAAAATTAACCTTGCTGTCTTCAGGGTAAACCATACACTCCTTCACATTGCCTGTAAGAGCTCATGGCCACTTACTTCCCTGGGCTTATCTCTTAACTCTCCCTCCCCACATCCCATCCTGCAACACACAGACACACAATTTGGCTAATTTTTAGTCTTCAGGTCTTTGCCAAGGTATCACTTCTTCCCTGACCTCCCACATCCATTTTGGGCATCCATCTTATGTGTTCGTGTAGCACCCTGATTTCCTCAATTATAATACTCCTCACTCTGTGTAAAATGGCCTGGTTACTTGTCCGTCTCCCCCACTAACTATACACTTCATGAAGGCAAGAGCGTGCCCATTTTGTTCAATTGTATTCCCAGCTCCAAGTACGAGAGCTCTGTGCAACGGCACAGAACAAGCGTTCAATTCCTACTTGTTCAATCAATGAATCAGTGAATCCCTAAGGGTGGAAGAGAAGTTGTTCTGGAAAAGTTAAAGTGATGATAAAAATGGATCAAGGACACATGGGAGGAGGTCATTTAGCTAATTTCTTGGACCGTAAAAACTGCTGGTTACATTTCTGATGTTTTCTAACCTATAATACATGTTCCCTGTTCTGTGACTGAAAATCTATATTTATAATCACATACACAGACCACAAGGTGAAGTGGATATTTAGCAAATTCCAAGTTAGATAAATGTCCAAAAGTAAACTAGATAAGGCAGAACAGGGCAGCTTTAGTTTGTACTGAATTATAAATCGGTCACACCAATCAAGATAACTGAACAAATAAATCTCTACCACACTCATAAATGTGGCATATAACCAGGGAATCCAGTTTGAAACACGTAACTCAAATGAACAGTTAATGAGTATTTGAAAAACAAACAAAATGTTAATGAAAATAGCAAACCTGCCATCTCAATGCAAGAGCCTCTACATTCTGACTTTGGTTTCTGCTCATAACTCATGTTGCCATCAAGATTAATTACACTCACGGACCAAATGAAGTTCTTAACTTGTTGTCAGTAGGAAGGTAAGTTATGCGGGCTTCTTATTGTCTGTCTGGAATATCTACAGTAGCCAATGAAATAGAACAAACGTGATGCATGGAATTTGCTGCCAGTGGTCATTTTTATCACATTCTCACTCAGTACTCGGTCCTCTGAATTATTTAGCTCCAAGCTTATGAACCAAATAAAAAAGTCCACTCTAAAAGAAAAAAGAAATTCCTTGCTAGATATCCCTCCAAATGGTTTCTTTTAAGGGGTTAACGTCCCCCATGCAGAAAATCGGCATTTGGCCTAGCAGCCAATGGAGCAACACACTTTCTGTACCTTCTATGGGTACGAGAGGTTAGGTAAAGTGAAAATAGGTAAGGGAGCCAGTGGGAAAAATGAAGGAGTAGCTGGGGCCTGGTGATCCTGGAACTGTCTAGAGATGCAGTATCGTAAAAAAAAAATCTGCCCAAGGTTTCTATTAAAATCAGGTCTTCTAAAGCTAGTAATTAAAGTAGCACCCATCACCCTGGCTGGTATAGCTCAGTGGATTGAGCATGAGCTGTAAATCAAAGGGTTGCCGGTTCAATTCCCAGTCAGGGCACATGCCTGGGTTGTGGGCCAGGTCCCCAGTGGGGCCAAGTGAGAGGCAACCACACATTGTTGTTTCTCTTCCTCTCTTTCTCCCTCCCTTCCCCTCTCTCTAAAAATAAATAAATAAAATTAAAAAAAAATAGCACCCATCTACCTACCTGCTTCTCAATACATAAATGATTTGACTTCAAGTACTAGGCTACACACATAATTAAACAGGAATAGAGTACATCAAGTATGTGATAAAACATTATCTTTGGATTTTTTAATGCAAATGTTACTGGCCCAGCTTGGTTTTCCTGGTCACAACATGCAGGATTTCTGTTTTGTTTTGGTTTTTTGCAAACGGTTATGTATCCATCATAGTTCTTTCTTTTCCACTTGTATAGGTAACTAAGTCAATATCGCAAAGCCCAAAACCCATCAATCTATGAAAAAACAAAGACTTTTAATAAAAATTCAACCATGCACCTTCTTTTCCTATTATTTCAGTATAATATTCAGTGATTTTTTCCTACCACAAAGATTTCACTGATTATCCTGTTGAGAGATAAGTTATCTGACTTTATTTTCAACAGTTCCAACAATATTTATGAGGTCTGCCCAGAAAAAGTACAGACAATGTTAATATAACAAAAGTGGTTTGTGTGACATCAATGTCACCTGGCAGCCAAGGAGAGTGGACTGGAATGCGCATGCATCAATGATGATGACTTCACTGTACTAGTCAGTGGAGGCAGTAGACGCCATTGAGTGAGCATGTGTACTGTGCGGCCATCGCATCCAAAATGACTGAGGGAGTAGAGCAACAAATCTGCATCAAATTTTGCATTAAGCTTGAACATTCCTCCATGGAAACTATTCAGATGATTCAGAAGGCCACTGCCTTCTATGGGCAAGTGGTGGTTGGCAGCTTCATCACAACAACATGCCCTTTCATGCATCATGTCTCATGCAGAGTATTTTGTCAAAACATCAAATCACCCAGGTGGCTCAGCCCCGCTACAGCCCAGATTTGGCACCCTGTGACTTCTGGCTTTTACCAAAACTAAAATCATCTTTGAAAGGGAAGAGATTTCAGACCGTCAATGAAATTCAGGAAAAGATGACGGGGCAGCTGTTGGCGATTCCAACAAAGGATTTCACAGAGTGTTTTGAACAGTGGAAAAGATGCTGGGAGAACTGTGTCAGGTCTTAAGGTTCCTATTTTGAAGGAGACTGAGGTGTCATTGTCTCATATATAATGTTTCTTATATTTTCTTTAGTAAATGAATCTGTTTTTCATATTAATTAGCTGGATACCTTCTGGACAGACCTCATATCATTTCCTATCTCATAGTTTTCCTAAAAAAATAACTTTCTGCCACATATTTAAGTTACTTAATGAATTTTTACTTTGTCCATTATTTGGACAGTGTTTTAGATTCATCCTAGTCCCCAAGCACAGAGACTCAACAGCTTTCAAAATAATGGTAATGGACTATTGTGATGATAAACAACTACTACATGTTCATTGTTCAACATTTTGAAAATACAGAAAAGTATAAAAGATAAAATAAACAATGCCTACTCACCCTTCAATGGGAAAAAGCACTGTCACACTTTGGCCCTTTTGGCCCCTTTCTATGTAGGCAGGTCTGTGATTTTTTAACACAGTTGAGCACATACTGTAAATACAGTTCCCAATCCTATTTGCCCACCCCCCATTTAACAATAATTGATAAATGCCTTTCCATGGTTAAAATTCTTCATACATATGCTTTTAAATGTCTTTATAACTCCATATCTTTTGACGATATCATAATTTATTTTAAACTGTTCCCCTGTTGTTGGGCATTTAGACTATTGCCGATAACTGACTTTTCTAACCAAAACCATTTAAGACATATGTGAACATTAATTTTTTTAATATTTCTCATAAGTTCCTTTAAATAGATTGCTAGAAGTCAAATTACTGGATCAAGAGATAAGAGCATTAGTGAGGTTTTTCATACATTAAGTCAACGAGCTTTTCAGAAAGCTTATAACATTTGCACATCCCTCATAGCATTTGAGAGTGTCTGCACACTTACTAAAGTGGAGTTATAATTTTAAAAAATCTCTGTAAATTTGAAAGCTGGAAAAATGTACCTTGCTATTGCTTCAATTCCATTTCTTTGATTAATGGTGAGAAAGTGCATTTTCATATGTCTATTAGTCCGTTCATTTTCTCTTCTCTGGATAGTCTGTTCCTGTCTTTTGCCCATTTTTCTGTCGCTACGTAACGCATTTCCACAAACTTAGTAGCTTACAACAACACCCATTTTGTATTTCATAATTCTGAAGGTCAGAGTCTAGGGGGGCTTGGCTGCATTCTCTTCTCAGGGTCTCTTTCACAAGGCTGAAATCGAGGTGCTGGCCAAGAGGCGCTCTTAACAATAGGCTGTGCAAGAGAATCCAGTTCTAAGCTCATTCAGTGTGTTGGCAGCCTCCAGTTACCTGTGGCCTGAGGTCTGAGGCTCCAGTTTCTGTGCTGGGCCACCCTCAGCAACTCCAGGCCTCCTGAATTTCTCAAGGTAGCCCCTGTTCCTTTCCAAGGGTCCTCTCCATCTTCGAAACAGCAACAGCATGTTCAGTCCTTCTCAGGCTTCAGATCTCTCTGATTTGCCCAGCCAGAGAAAATGCTCCTCATTTATCCGCTCCTGTGGCTACATTACGCCATCCCAGATAATTTCCCCATCCTAAGTTTAACTCTGCTCTACAACACATAAATCAGGGATATTTTATCATATTACAGGTTCCAGGAGTTAGGGCATGCTATCTCAGAATAGGGGCACTTTTAGAATTGTGCCTGCCATAGACGCTTTGGTATAATTTTTAAAATAATATGTTTGCGCTCTTTATGACATCTTAATTGCATGAATTTATCAAATGAATGAATCTTACTGATGACTGCCAGAGTTGCGTTTTTCACAATGGCAAAGGCAACTGTGGATGGGGCTGCTGTGTGCTAATAAAGATTCTGAATGTATAACTTTACTAATACCAGTACTCTTTAAAACATTTTAATTGTGGGAAAATTTTATAATACACATTATATAAAATTTGCCATCCTAACCA
Source organism: Desmodus rotundus (assembly GCF_022682495.2). Classification (NCBI taxonomy): domain Eukaryota; kingdom Metazoa; phylum Chordata; class Mammalia; order Chiroptera; family Phyllostomidae; genus Desmodus; species Desmodus rotundus. The sequence continues at coordinate 187,032,716 of NC_071388.1, forward strand.
TTTTAGCTTGTACAGTTCAGTACCTTTAAGTATATTCACACTGTTGTGCAATCAATCTCTAGAAGTCTTCATCCTGCAAAACTGAAACTCTGTACTCATTTAACAATTCCCCATGTCGCTCCGCCCCTCAGCTCCTGGCAACCACCATCTGACTTTCAACACTGGTATATTTTTACCTTATGTATGTATTGACAATCATGCATACAGCAATTACCGCATGCACTGTCTAAGCACTTTAAACACATTAACACATTCAATCCTCATAGCAATCCTATGCGATCAGTACTGTTGGTATCCTCATTCTATAGATTAAGAAATATGGTAAACTGTCCAACATTACACAATAGGAAGTGGCCAAGAAGGAATTCAGACCCGGGCTCGCTTTCTATCTCTTGCTATTAACTGTTACATTGTGAAAATATTCATTGTAAATACAAACTCATTGGGCATTAATAGTATTCCCTTACTGTACACAATTTAAAAATACTTATGCAATTTAACTCAATATTCTTCTACTAACTAAAAGGGGCCTCATGTCTACTGAACTGTTAGCCCAATTATGGTGAAGTTAATGAAACAAAATCTGCCTTGTATTTATTTTAGGTACTCCAATTATAACTTACATGTGGTATTTTTTAATAAATACCTTACGAATGAATACAAATCGCAATTCACTGTGACCACTGAAATTAAAATATTATAGAAAAAATCTTAAAGTATTTCCTTTTCCAAGGAGGAAAAATGAAAAGGAGGAGAAAAAACTTCCAAATAAGTTTACACACATAGCTCAATCTCAGTTTAATCTGGGAAATTCAAATATGCCCTGCTTTACAAGCTACAAATCTAGATCAGTCTTAATTTGTCATTCATTTGTATATCTCAGTAGCAACTTATTTCATTTGAGGAGTGGGTCTGAAATTTCCTTATCCTGAATTTTTAGCTTAGTAATTCTCTGATAGAAGGCCAAATCATGCTTGTCATCGGTGACATAGTGTCATTTACTGTACATTTAAAATGAGCAGAGTTGACAGAAGGAACAATAATTGTTTCTCTGGGAGCCCCAACTGATGTGAGTTCAAAGCTCTGCTGCGGTTTGGCTTCTTGGACCCAGGGGAGGAAGCGGGGAGGGGGTCGGGGGTACTAAAAACAACGCACAGAAAGAACACTGCTTTCTCCTTATACACCTAATTCATAAAAATCGGCAGACAAGGCATCCTGTAATTCCCCCTCACCCATTATCCATAGCATCGTAGTGCGGTCTCCAGAATGAAATAAAAACAGAGCGCGGAACAAACAGCAACATCGCCGCCACCCCAGGGCGCGTCTCAGATATTTACAGTCTTGTCATCCCCACACCCTTCCCCCAATGGTCAGCCAGGCGGCGCAGAAGCAGGCAGATGCTCACCTGGCCCCTGGCTGCTTCTTTCCCTTCACCTGCTGGGCCTGCAGTCTACTCCTGGCTGGGACCGGGCTTCAAGAACCCGCCCGACTCACGATGACAGCGGGTCTGGCAGCGGACCATCCCCGCCCCGCTCCCTGTTTACAGGCGCTTCTCACGGTCCCACTCTTAAATGCTTCCCCGCAGCAGGCCGGGAAGCGAGACCTGCACACACAAGGTTCCAGGCGGTGAAGACACGTCTTCCCTGCCCGAGGACCCAAGGGCCAGGCAGGCCTCCCAACTACACCCACCAGGCTTCCTACCTCTTTGTTTTCTTACATAGTTCTCACTACACACATTTTGAAAACAATGGCGTGTGCTGCCCAGTCTCCTCTTTGCTCCTCCCAACACCTATATGATGTTTGCAATTGGAAAATTTCACTTGGAACCTACCAGGGCCTGGACCCGTTTTTAGCAGCTCCCTTGTCTAAGAGAATTAGGTAGGTTTTCTGAAAACAGACCTGTTAGAATCTGGAGATTGCTTCTCCTTTTAGGTTTGAAGTTGAAATGAAAATCAATTTTCACTACCCAGTTCCTGTTGCAGCCAGGAAGTTGAAAGGGGGTGGTTTTGAGGGCAGGTCTTCAACCCCCATTCGGGTTCTCATCAAATCAGACACACTGGTAGGTGACCTGGGTGCTCCTTAGTGAAAGACTCCACCGTACCCCACCCACAGTGAGTTTGGCCAGCTTGCAAGAGGATATAGTGATCTTTCTGGAAGACCTCACTTGAAGCGCTTGCCTTTTTCAACTGTATGACACACTTGTCATTTTCTCAATTGATAATTACATATTTATTTATTTAGTTATTTATTTGTTTATTTTCTTGGCTTTTTCACCTCCACTCCAGCCTTCCCTATTGTATAAACTCCTTGAGGGCAGGAACTATTTCCGTTTCACTCACCACCACACAATAAACACAAAGCACAAAGCACAATCTACATTTGTTTGTTTGAATGAATGAATGAAGAAATGAATGCAAAAAAAATTGTCAAAGGAGTCTGGAGAAAGCAGTGTTATAGGAACTGAAAAAATTTGATTTCCTCTCCCCTTTAAAGATTAATAAGAAAACCATTAATCATTGAAATTTTGAGAAAATATCGTCTTTGATTGATGTTTAGAGTTTAAATATGTTTAAAACAAAAACCAACACTGCGATTTGAGATTATTTCTTGTTCCCTAAACAGAGTGTCCTCTTTTGCCTCAGGCCTTTTTGGTACATGTGGCTTTCTCTGATGAGAGCTCCCAGCCCCTCTCCATCCCTTTAGCCTGGCCACCTTTTCTTTGCTCTTCAAGAAACAAATGACATCACACCTCTCCTGGAAACCTCTGGCAGAGGAAACTGTTCCTTTCGTGCACGCCCAGAGGGACGTACATGTTCCTCTTTAAATGCACTCATTGCATTGTACCAAATTCATCTATATGCTCATCAGTCTTCCTGGACTAGTGATTCTCAAATGTCAATATGTAAGAGCATCTTCTAAAACAGCGCTTCCTCAATTTATATGCAAGGATCCTGTTTAAATGCAGATTATAACTCAGGAGGTCTATGACAGGGCCTTTGCACCTCTAATGAACTAATAGGTGATACCACATTTTGAGTGCCAAGGCCCTTGGATGCTTATTAAAAATGCAAATTCCTCAGTTATTACACACCGCAGAGTTTTATTCTGTAGGTCTATGATGGATAGGGTGTCAAATTCTGTGATTTTGACAAGTGCCTTAAAGTGCTTCCAATATAAGTGATGTTCAACCAAAAACTTTGAGACTCAAAGTTGCACTGAAAAAAAAGGTGTATTGAGCCGCATGCTAGCCAGGTCCTGGGGCGTGCAGTCCAAGCCATCAGCAGCGGGGCTAGATGGAGAAGACGGTCAGGTTCACTGTCCTGGGGTTGCCAAGGCTTTTTTATACAGTGAGTTTGGGGAACAAAGATTTAAGTTGTTTTGAAAGAACTAACATCATCTATACATTAGGAGAGCAGGAGAAGGTGAAGCAGGAAAGTTCTGGGATAGGTGAATGGTCCCCAAGGAAGAAGTACTTGTTTCTGGATCAGTGGTGGGCAGCACTCCAGAAAGTTCACGCATAAACAGGATAAAGTGGCGTGTGGTGGTGGGCTGTTTTTCTAAATGATTGCTGAAATAGCTGCCTGGAAGTTAATTCAAAGTTTGGGGAATACAGGTAGAGTTTTAATCTCAGCCCCAAGCTACTAACTGATTAACTTTCTTTGTCTCTTCCTCCCACCTCATCTCAGAATTTTTTTCTTTGAAAAAACTATACAAGTCTATGAAGTCTGAGGGCAGGGCTCCTGCTTGGTCATTTCCCCCACCAGGTATTAAGCACAGGGAAAGGTGCATAAAATGCATTAAAAAGCCACATTTGCAGAATGACTGAATTTACTATCACTAATAGATTCCCAGCACAGAACCAAGGGGGTGATACCAGAAAAGGGATAAAAAGTGAAGGCTGAGAACAGCCGCAGCTGGGCAGCAGTGGGCTCCTAGGCCTCCGTTAGGTCAGAAGGAGACCTTTTGCTCCTCTAAGTTTAAAATATTTAAGTTCCTGTCTCCATTCAAATGGCTACCTACTAACAGCAGCTCTACGGGTTGTTCTTTAATAGACTTTATTTTGTAGGCCAGTTTGAGGTTCACAGCCGAACTGAGCAGAAAGCACAGAGTTCCCACTTACTCCCTGCCCCCATAGATGCCCAACCTCCCCCCCATTACTCCCCCACCACATTTTGCACCAGGGCGGTATGTTTGTTACAGTTGATGGACTTATACTCACACATCATTATTACCCCAAATTCATAGGGCCACCTATTTATTTATATCTCAGAGACCTCACAGTTGATAATACCAATTAAATCCGTTTACTCAAGGTAGGTGGAGTTGTTTTCTGTCGCTTACAATTGAACGCATCTTAACTAACATTCTACCCTTCCAGACTTATATCCTGAATACTCCTTTCCTCCCTCTCTGTAGTTCAGACTCAGATTTTTAGCTCTGCTAGATACTCTTCCTTTCTCATTATCCTGCTCTAGGCTCCCCCATTATATCTCCTTCTGCGTCCCCCAAAAAGCTGGGCCCTCGTCTTACTCATCTTTGTATTTTCCACAGCACGTATCATGGGTCCTGGAAAATGATCTCAGTAAGTGTGCATCACAACAGAATGAAACACCAAATGACACGGAAGAAGATCTCATCACATTTTTTTCTTTTTAGCCTTCATTTACTAAAGTCATGGCCAAGCCAGGATTCAATAAAGTGATGCTGTCTTCCAAGAAATAAAATTCTCATCAAAAAATGTTTTAAACTTAATCAGAAAAATTTTGGTGTTATTTAGAATTCAACATTTGCAAGCCAAGTATGCCTCACTTCATCTCCCCAAATAGGCCCAAGAAAATATGATTCAGCTATTCATCGAGAGCAATATAATATAATTTGTTTGTCTCCTTGGGTAAATTAAAAGCATCTGAGATGGAAAATGCTCAAGTCATAAGTGGAGTCACTTGTTGCAATAACAAATGAGCCTGCTATTCAGCTTGTGGGCACCCACAAGGCCATAACCATTGTTAAAATATTAAAATAGTTCACTACAGTTTGGTAACTAGCTTCTGTCCTAAGCTTCCTAGGTGTCTTAGTTCTCTTCCAAAAGAATCCCCGCCCCATGCATCCTAATATCCAGCACCCAGAGGACTAATACCTGACCTTATTTTGCTGAGAGGGTACCTATAGGACTTTGCTCTTTCATTGGGACCAGGATTCTTTATGATTAGTTGATTTCCAAGCCATACATGCTTCTAAGTCTTTTGACTACCACTCCTACACCAAATGAAAAGCCTTTCACAAAGCAACATAGTCAGTGATTTCCCACCCTACCACCAGATCAATAATTAAGTGAGAGAATCTTGTAGAAAAACTTATTTAATTGGGCAATCTGACTGTGGTACATTTTAGTCATTCAAAAAGCAGGTACTACAGGAATGTACTGTCCTCTGGGCATGGGGTCGATGGCTTGTATATTGGTGAGTCCTAACCAGGGGCCTCCATTAACAGCATACCTATTGAAAAAATGTCCAGAAAGTTAAAACCTTACACAAGGAAAAGTGTCTCAGCCTTGATGTGGGAGGGAACATTTTTGTATGTTATAGTCTCAACTTCTTTCTGGGAAAAATCCTAGCATTCCTGATAAAATTCCTCAGCAATCTGCAAAGTTTAGATAAACTTTAACAGCACTAAGAGTTATTGCAGGCTGAGTTTCTGGGGAAGCAGACTTTCAGAAAGAGTTCAGCATGCAGGGAGAGCCTTTGGGATCAGCGTGTGTGTGTGGGAAAAGACGAGAGAATTGGGTAAAGGGAGCAACAAGAGGCTCCACCAACACTATGTTAAGAAACAAAGTTCAACTGCGTAAATTTTAAAGATTTTATTGGCTGTAGTCAGCGGTTCGTGAATTGGGCAGCATCCCATCTAGCAGATAGAAAGGAGCTCCGAGGAGCTGTACAGTATGAAAGTCTGTTACAGGCAGAAGGGGTCGGGAACAAGGAACTTGCACTAGCAGAAAGCATATTGGCTGCAGCAAGTCACTTCCCTTTAGGGGGTGGCAGCGGTCTATCGGGCAGATTCTGTCACTCCTGCTCACTAGGTAACTCCTGATTGACTTGTCTAAGATTCCATTTCTGGGAAAGCCGAAACTGTAATTGAACACTAAGTCTTGGTTTGGTGATGTGGAGATAAGCATCGGTGATGCCACTTGGGGCTTGTTGTTTTGTGTTTAATACCCATGAAGACCTCAGTGACAGAGCGTCCCTTTAGAGGCTTCAGAGAAGTCCTGAATTGAGACAAGAATATAGGGTACTGGCAAACTGACTCCAAAAAACAAGAGAGTCTGCCAGTTTCCATGGTGTAAATGCCAGAGCATGCCTCATTTCAAGCTCTGGATGTGGCGTCACCAAACATGGATTGGAGATGTTCATGATTGGGACTCAGGAGAGAAGCCTGGCCCCAGTACCACACTGACCGAGATGACAGGCCTTCACACCTCACATCCACCAGTGAATGGGTGTGGGCCATGCTGGGAGGAGGCATGGCCTGGGGCAAGGCGGCTCTCTGCCCTGGATACGGTCCACTGCAGGCAGCACCCCCAATGACTGTAGCAAGTCCTTTTTTGATGGGGGATCTGGGCAGCCCATCCCAGAGTCCACCATGCTTGTTCTGGAAAACCTGTCACCTGCCCACTCAACAAACTGTCAGCTAAGAGTCATCTTTCTCCTTCAGATGGCAGAGCTAATATATAAGCATATGGAAAGATTTCCAGCTGTCTTAAACAGTAAGTGTTCAGAGTAATAAAGGCAAAAGAAACTTCAGAAGTTCAGAAAATTGGAGGGAAGATGGAGCTGCTCAGGTGGGCCTCTACTAAAAAAGCAAGGGTTTGAGACCGCCTCGAAGAATAAGTACAATGGACCTGAGGTGGAAAACAAAGGAGACAGAAAGGAGCCCCATGGCCTTGTGGTTAGAATCCTGACGCTAGCACGTGTCAGTCCTCAGGCCACGCGCAAAGTACCCCACTGCTTTGTGCCTCAGTTTTCCCACAGGTAAAATAATAATAATAATAATAATAATAATAATAATATAATAACCCTTATGATATCATCTACCTCAAAGTGTTGTTGGAATGTTATTGCAAGGAGCTAAATGTGAAGATACTATGTTGCACAGCTGTGTGTGTGTGTTTATCTATACTCATCTATATATGTGCACATATATCAATATTGATGTATAGGTATATAAAGTATATATCCCTCCTACACCCATGCTTACATAAGTATATGTACACATACATCTACATATACAGTATATCAATATCTATCTACCTACACAGGGTCCGGCAGAAGTAATGCCATTGAGTGTGGCTGGAGGGTACGGGAATGTCTCGCACGAGATGGACAGCAATTTGAACATGTCCCCTGAGATGTCATATTGTGTGTTGAGTGTGATAGTGTTATGTTACAGAATTACATACTCATGATTTTGCAATAAAATATTTGGTATAGATTCCCAGCTCATGAAAAGGGGGTGTTTTTTGTGCAGGACAGGGTATATATGGCGGCAAAGTTTCATCTCACCGGATCTGGGCAGGCTCATCATCCTGATATGCACAAGGACCAGGGAGAGAACACGAATGGATGCCTCCAGCTTCCCAGCCCAAACCCCGCCCTGCATCCCGAGGCCACACACATGCATGTGCAGACACCTCAGCTGCCTCGTCCTAATTTCATACACCACGTCCCCAGTGCAAGTCACCTCCCAGGTCTATGGGGGCACACTGGCAGCAGGATCAGCCCCCAGAAAGACAAGCCCTGGGGGAAAAGCCCATACAGCTCTGGGGATGGACTTTGGGGGCCAGGAATTCTGAGGCCCCAGGTACATGGTCTAGAAGGAAGGGGCTTCAGGTAGCCCCCTTCTTGGCCAGTGAGAGTGCAGGCAGAGGAGAACCTAAAGTGCAGAGCCTAGGTCAGCCCATTTGCCCAGATCTAAGAGCAGTACTGGGCAGTTCTACTGGGGAGCAACTCTTATTGTGAAGTATTCATCTTTCGTTCTTATAGGAATGTGAGAAAGTAGTCATGTCATAGGAGAGGCTCTGCTGTACGAGGAAAGGCTGTGGGTTGGGGTCGGGACCTCTGAGTTATGACCCGAGCCACAGGGCCGAGGATCATGAGTTACACTTCTTAGACTTAGCTCTCACAGCACCAGGCGCCGTGACGGCCCAGAGTAAGATCAAACGAGCAATTTGTGTTTGTGTTGTCGAAGACTACTGAGATTCCAGAATTCAAGTTGGTTTTCGAGAGTGATTTTTAAAAAGGGTTGCATTTTGATTTTGTGTGGTTTTTGTTTGTTTGTTTGTTGTGAATCTAACCCAAGGTCCAAACCTGTCCCTAAGAGCTGGATGGCCCTTGCCTTTCTTACCTGAGCTGAAAGTTCCCTGTCCCCTCCTCAAACCCAAATGAACTTTCACACTATTTAGTCTTTTTCACCAGAATGGGAATCACTGATACAAAAGAGCTCAATGAGCAAAACACTAAGTTTTCTATTCCTGCAAGATGAGTCCTTATTTCACACATTTGAACTAATTATTATGCAAATGAAAGTGTTACCTTGCAGACAGGCCATGAATGGTGCACAGACAAGAAGCCAATGTGTCTCAGGTAACTGTTTGTAAGTTTATGCTTTTGAAAATAAATAGCATCAGAAATTTAATCATACAGAAGGAGCCCTATGCAGAAGCAGTTCACAGCCACTAAAATGAAAGATCAAAGTTAAAGGGGGTGAGAACTGAATGGAGCATCTCTTAGTTAACCCAAGTAGCATATTTCCTTGCCTATGGTGTCCTTCTAGAACCCAGAACCAGAAAATGGCTCTTTTTATCCCATTGGCTGCAGTGTGATCCTTCTTCCCAGAGTTGTCAAATGGTGTGTGTGTGTGTGCGTGTGTGTTGGGGGTGATTTGTGAGACTCTGAGCTGCATACAACTCTCTCCCATGTGTTTGTGTAACTGGACTCATCCCTTTCCTTCTGCTGGCCTGGTTTCACACTGGTTTTGTTTAAAAAAACAAAACAAAACAAAACTGTTGAATCGGACCATTCTGGAACCCCTGAGAAAGTCCTGCAGTCAAAGGGGAGCAGTTATCGGCCAGATTTCATTTGCTACAGTGTTTCTGAACATTGTTTTATGGATTTTCATTGCAAACTTTCTCGCCATTGAGCTTATTCATACTGTCGTACGGGAGGATTTGATGCTTCCTAAATAAATTAAGGTTTGCCTTTTCCTACATCCTCTGCCCAGGGTGTAATGTGACTTTATATAACTATGTAGCCTAATTACCAGGAAAAAAAAATAAAAAGTTGCAAGCCCCAGGAGAGAGAGCCACAGAGAAAAATATCCCAAGGATCTCTGTGTTTTCTCCTATTTCTTTTGTCCCCTACTCTTTTTCCACCACATTTATCAAGCTTTTCACATTTTTTCAGCTCTGACCAGTAGACATGTACTGGGGTGACTTTATGTTCTTTGCATGATTGTGGTTTGGGATTTGAAGTCCTTAGAGGACAGGCATGAGTTTAAAATCACATCCGGCAGAGAAATGACTAGTAAAGAAGAATGTGAGGCATCTTCCGCAGGCATTTGAGGGGTCCCCTGCCATTTTCAGGATGAGGTTTTCACCCAATAGATGACCCAGTCGATGATGCCTTTGATTTGTGGGGGAGGAACAAACTTTTCTCTACCCTTGAGGTTTTTCTGGCTGGTATAATGATCAAGTACACATGGGATAGAAGAACAAGAAAAAAATAAGAAAATTTAGTACATACGTATGTATGGGACCCCGCATACGTGAGCGAGTCAGAGACCCCACGTGCAGGAGAGGATCGGAGAGAGAAAGGGGGGCGAGGTGTGTAAGGCATGCTGAGCGAGGGATGAGGGGAGGGGCCTGGGGGCTGCAGAGGGTCATAGCGGGATGACAAGGAGAGCAGGCCTTTAGTAAACAGAAGTTTGTCCTGCCCTATAGATTGGTCAAAAGGAGTTATCTCTGATAATCTCTTGTTATGGGCAAGGCCACTGATTGAAATTTTTCTAGATAGTTAAGGCGGAGGGGACAGAAGTTCCTCTTGAGCCAGAAGCTAAAATTGCCTTTAGCTCTAAGTAATCTGCAGACCACTGAGGCACATCTTAGGGTGGCTCCTTCTGAACCTGCACAGATTCCTGGGAGGAATAGGTTTATAAAGGAAGGAAGAAAAAAGAGGAAGAAAGCAACATTTAAATGTGATCTCTACTATAAGTAGAGCCTCTCAAGTAGACCCCCCACACACACACACTGACACACACACTCGCTCACTCAGTGGCACACAGGCACACACAGAGTTTGCTATTCTTCGGCTAATGGGGTCGGCACCGCTTAAAGCCGACTGCTAGGTCATTGTCTGCGACCACCGCAAGGGAAACATTATTTAAAAGCCATTCAGGCCCTAAAAGAAGCAGCTGAGCAGAGTAATTATCAGAGACTCTCCATTAACGAGGGCATCTTTACTCTTTGTCTGAGTTGGTTTAATAAGGTTCACTAATGGGACTGTGGGGGAGGGGCACGCTAATGGTTCTAAAAAAGCCCCTTTTCGGCCCCTTTTTTCCTGGGGACTGTCTTTAGAGATGCTGACAGTAAAGCCAGAAGTTACCAATACTGCAAAATGACCTTCACAGAAACTTGGTGGGGACCCCTGCTGATTAGAATTCAGGTTTTCAAAATTAGGAAACATCTTTGTCTTTTCTATTCCAAGGTGATTTCCCCCCACTTCTCTTACTGGTCCTTGGCCCTTGGTGTTTGGGGAACTTGGCATTGGAAACAGCGTCACTCAGTGGTAAAAAAGCAGAATGACACTCCCGGGCAATTTCTCCTTAGGCTTGCTGTGCCTACTCATTTTCCAGTGGTCTGCTTTTCTAGAAAAACCACCTGTCCCATTATTCCTTTCAGAATTTGAAGTTAGAAGTCAATCCCATGCTTACATTTTGGACTTGGGATGGCCTCCTGAATTCAAACTACTACATTATTATCCGCCAGCTTTATAACAAAGGCCTCACACAGTCAGTTCTGCTGGAGGCTTGCAACTCACAAAGGGAACTCTCACACATTATTAGTTTTGCATGGGAATTGGTGGAGCTGTCCACTTTTCATTTCCCCTGCTCCAACCCTACATCAAGCTCCCATCTTCTCTCCTCTGGATGACGGCAGGGGTCCCCTTGCTGCTCTCCCAGCAGCACTATTGCTCTACCTCCACCCCCATATGGTGAGGCTTTCTTCCTCTCTAGCAACGTCTCGCACCAGGCTCCTCCCAGCTGTCTGCACAGGCACTGGGGCCTTTTTCGGTGATGAACACATCATGCTTATTCCTGCCACAGGGCTTTTGCATATCTTCTGCCTAGACCACACTTGGAAGGATCCGTGGTCGCCCCACTCATCCTTCAGCTCTCAGCTCAGCAGTGAGATGTTCAGGAAAGCCTTCCCTTGCAGCCTTTGTCTGCTGACAGCTTCTACTTCATGCATTTATAGCACCATATACTCCTCCTTCACAGCACTAGTGCGACTAAAGTTTTCTATTTGTTTGAATGGTTTAACATTAAGAACTACCTCCTCATGTGTAAGCATCATGGGAGTAATCACCAGCTCCATGAGCAATAACTATGTCTGTGTTTGTGTACCATTATATCCTCAGTACCCAGGACAGTGTCTGTGACGGAGTGCTTAGTAAATATTTGTCATGCTTTAGGTAGTAATTCATAATACTGCGCCCCCCTGCTTCTTCATACCCATTTTCAATATTTCAACCAACGTGTGTTTCCTGAGAAGTTCCCATGACTACTATTGATATATTTGGGAACTACCTATATCTCCTATTTTTCCCTATCAGTGTAAAGGGCCAGGTGTCCTTTCCTATGGGATTAAAGACTAATTTTCTAGTTACTAGGGTAGAAATAAACAGATTCTTATTCCCCTAACTGGAGCTTTATGCAGTAACATAAGTTGCCAAAGCACAAGTAAACACACAGAAGCTCTAATGATGCCCCCTGTCTTCTCAAGACCTGGTGGGAAAGAGGAGGGGGTGTTTAGCTCCAAAGGAAAAGGAAAACGAAGGATTGAGATTCTCAGCACTCCAGACATATGGGCAGAGAGATGGGTGGGTGGGATTTTTCTAGTTGTGTATGGTTCCCGAGAAAACTGGCGGCTTTCCCTACTGGTTGGAGAAAGAAGGGTGGGCCTCGGCGGGTGCAGAGGACCAGCGTGGACTGGGTATGTGTTCTGTTGTTCAGGCTGTCCTCGAGAGGTGGGTATCGGGCTGGCTGACCCGGGCTTGCATTGAGTGGGATCAGGTGTTTGTACAGTGGGCTGACCAAGCCCTCCTATCCCATCCCTCCTCTGAAAAAATAGAACTAGAAGTCAATTGCATACTTGCATTTTTACACTTAGCTATGGCCACCTAAATTGAGACCACTCTATTATAACCAAGTTGCATCAGCCGGCTTCAGGATTCCACTAATTTGGAAATAGCCTGGAGATTAAATACAGTAAGTCTTATAAAGTTATGTTTTCAGAGAATCTGAGATCAAAAGGGATCGTCCTCCTGAGGCTGGTATGTTCCGTGTCCCTTAACCTATGTAAAGTCACATGGTCACATGGATGGATTCCAGATGCATTAAAGTTCAGAGCCAGGGCCAGAAAGTTTTCTGGAGCTGGTACTAGTGGAAGAGACTGCTACAAAGTCTTACATAATCCTTACCCCTGTCTAAATTACTGTGGAACCTCCAAACCTCTCAGCCTCAGTAGCACGTGTCCTAAGCACAACTCACGGCTCTCCAGCTGCAGAGGACGCAGAAGAATGTAAAACAAGGTACCTAGCCACAAGGGCCTGACTATCTAATGAAAGAGATATGTGTTTTATGAAATAGAGCAACAGAATATAATGAGTCCTAAATTGTTAAGTTGTAGATCAGAGCCTCTAAAAATGTAACCCACGCCCCACAGCATCAGCATCACTCGGCAGTATTGCTAGAAATGCAAACTTTGGGCTCCCAGCCCACCCGACTGAATTAGAGTCTGGGGGTGGGTAGCAGGAGCAGTAACGGCCTCTGTGGGGGATTCGGATACACACTGCCGTTTGAAAGCTGTTACTGTAACAGTTGAGGGAAGTAGGAGTCCAAACTGACTGAGAGCTGGGGGAAGCGTCTCGAGGAGACCCTTGGGCCGTCCCTGAAGCTCAGGCGGATAGAATTTAGGGTAATGAAGGGTTCAGGGGAGGGCATTCCAGGCAGAAGGAATAACAGGGGTAAAAGCATCAGGGGGCTGATTGAAGCTCAAGTCTGGGAGTGGAATGGAGGCAAGGCCAGGTCCTGTAAGACAGTGAGTCTGGGGAAACGTGTTGCATATACAGTATATATATATATATTTCTCATTTCAAAGGTAGTATTTATTTTGTATAAAACATAAAACATTAGAGAAGCATATAACATAGAAAACTGTAGACTGTTTTCCCATGATCTCCTCTGCAGGGAATAAAGGTAACATTTTGCTGTACATTCCCTTAGAATTTTTTCTAGCCATAGTCTGATCACCTCTCCTCCTCCCAAAAACACCAACCAGAAGTCTCCTTTGTCTGCAGCCTTACAAAGTCCCTTGTTCACTTCACAATGCTTTCCCCACGCCGGTGCCTGTCTTTGCCCGTTAGTCCTGAAGATCCAGCCTATTTCTCTTTTTAAGGGCCCCACAGGCCTTCACCACATAGCGAGGGCTCATGTAATGGAGCGCCGCTCCATATCACTGTTGGCTCTCAGGCTGGGAAGACTCTGATGTCAGAGGTGTTTTGGAACAGAGTTGTGAAGATGGCTGTGCTATGTGGTGAGCTCAGACTTTGAGAAGGAGTGTTCAAAGTGGCCTGCCAGCTTTTTCGTTGGTAGTAACCTTCATCCTCTACATCTGTATCTGTACTTATATCCATGTATCTTTTCACCTATATCTTCAGATGTATATATGTTTGTATACATATATGTGTCTGTACATATATGTCTATCTGTATCCATGCCTATATCTGTCACATAAAAGCAAAATGAAAGACCTTGACCCAGACATTTCAAGAAGTGTCTTTTTAAAAAAATTCTTATTCAATTTATTGGGGTGACATTGGTTAATAGAATTATACAGGTTTCAGGTGCACAATTCTGTAATACATCACCTGTATACATCATCGTGCGTTTGCCACCCAAAATCAAGTCTCCCTGCATCACCTTTACCCTCTCTTGTTCCCCTTTACCCTCTCCTACCTGCCCCCACCCCCTTTCTCTCTGGCAATCACCACACTGTTGTCTGTGTTTGTTTTTTCTTAATCCCAGCCCCCCAAGCCCCATCCCTTCTGACAGCTGTCAGTCTGTTCTCTGTATGTATGAGTCTGTAAGGGAGACCATTCTCAATTCCACAAATCTTTTCCAACAAGAGGCAGTTTCTTATAGGAAGAGACTTTCAGCCTCAGCCTGGCCCCTCCCTAGACGTGTCGATGTCTTTTTGATCGGAAACTTCATCACGATCTTTGGGGTTAGGATTCCAACACGTGAATTTGCAGGGACCCAAACCCTCAGGCGCCGGCACGGGTCTTTCTCATGCTACAGAACTGGAACTATTACAATTAAAGTGATTCTCAACCACAAGTTTCTCCTTATTAGAAATTCAACCACACCCCAAGTTTATTTATTACAGGACATTTCAGCAACAGAAGAATTTAATAGCTTGCATATAATGTCCAGGTAGTTTACCTAAACAATATCTTGCTTCCATACCAAAAGAACCCCCATTTTATTCAGGAGGGCAATGCACCTGCTAAAGTAAAAAAGACTTGCCGTTTGGAGTGGACAGGTAACAAGTTCTAGCCAATGTGATGATGTAAGCAGAAACCTGGCAGATGAGGTTGCTAGGAAAGGTACTGCTTTCCTCATTAAAAAGGACAGATTTGACTTGTGAGCATTTCGCCTTCACTTTTCCTGCTTCTTTTTGCATTTAAATGTCAGCACAGGATCTAGAAGTTTGGCAACTACTTTGTGAGCTGAAGGGCAAAAAACAGAAATGAAGAATGTTGATGCCAGAAAAGCCAGAGGGAGTGTGCAGCCCTGACGGCAATGTAGAGATTCTCGCCCAGCCCCGGGCTGTCTGTTACACACACAAAATGCTCCCCTTCCTGATTCGGGCAGAGAGAGCGTGATCCTAACTGATTAAAACCACAGCTTCTTCTTCGGAGGAGGAGGATAACTAGGAAAAGAGAGGCCTGGAGCCTGGCATTCAGCTTTCCAGATAAATGTATCAGAATTATTAAAACCTGTGGCAGACCAAGGGCAGGGCCATGGAGCGATAATGAAACCGAGTAGTCGTCTGCTCCTCACTGTCACCTCAGGCCAGCAAATGTCAACAGTGATAAGTACTCCTTTCTGAGTGCTGGCGAAGAGGAGGTGTCTTTATGTTGCCATTCTCTGAATGAAAACATGGCTAAGTACAACTGGATTTGAACCTGGCTCCTTAGCATTCTGTAGGCGTTGCTTCATTGTCTTTAGGAATTTTGTGTGGCAAGAAAGAAAACCTTGTGACAAGTCCTATTTGTGTATTTGTTCGTTTTAGGTATTTTTTTTTCTTTAAGGGGAGAAAATGGATGTGGTGGCATTTCCCCCCTTTAATCTCATGGTTTAAAAATGTTGTCCAAATATGTCTACGTGTGAGTTGTTCTTAATTGATTTCACATGAGACAAGGTTTAGCTGGTTTAGGACATTTGATCTGGTTAAACACCTGTATTGATTCATTTGTTATCTTATCTGGGATCCAGTCTGCTCTGGTTCCGATTTATTTATTTTTTCGGATACAACCGAAGGACCTGATATAGCCTGACCAGCACCCACCCATTGCTGCAGTGTGAAGCACACTGCTCCTTGCTGGGCAATTCTGGTCCTGCATCCACCAGGACCATCACACTTCCTCATCCTCACCTTGCAGGGGAGGACCACTCTCCGATGGTATCTCTGCGATCGTGTCTTTTTCCTTGTGCTGGCTTTCTCTTAAGGAACAGTTAACTCGCTCTTCTTTGCTCTCTACCCTTCATTGCTATCATCTTAACTTCTTTATCTCCTTGCCCTTTTCTCTGTATTTTGGGAGTTATTTAACTTGTCCTCTACATCAGTACATTATCAATTTTGCTGTACCTCCAGTGTAATTTTTTTTAAATTTCAGCGTTCAGTTTTAACCTCTTTCCTCTTTCCTTACCATATTATTCTTTCTTTAAAAAAATTGGTTGCATTTTCATTTCATTCTAATGTATTCTCATTTTATTTCCTTCCTTTAATTGCTCATAACCCTCACCCTTTAAAGAGTCCATCTTGGGACAGTCTGCTAGGACTGTTGGTTCCCTGATGTTTTCTCCAGCACCCTACAGTAAATTAGTCCCCTGGGCCAGCCCTTTCCCAGAGGCTCCTGGAGGTTGTTTCTTTTCTCCTATTCTGCAAAAGTTCTTTCCTAAGCTGCTGTGTTTTCTCTTACTTACCCTTGAATAAGGTAAGCTATGTCTGGACTGAAGCTTTATCACCAGACCTGCTCTTGAATCCACTCCCCGTCAACTGGAATAAAGCTTGAACCCTCTTCTGTCTCGGGCACATGTGGAGAAGAGGTCACGCACAGCTGGAAGAGCAGTTTCCATGTTTCTGTTTGATTTTACCTGTGCTCTGGTAGTAGGAGCACCTGTCCCTGGGATCCACTCCATGGCTATGCCTCAACCCCTCCCATTTCTGCCTTCCCTGAGAGCTAACTCCACACCAACACCCTGTTCTGATCATTTCCTTCCTCTTATTTCTATCGTTTTATCATCCACGTGCTAATGCATCCCCGAGCTATTTCATTAGTACTGACTTTGGTTCCCTTCATCTGTATGGAAGTTTATATTTTGGGGGGACTTGCTTCTTTCACTCGGTTTAATGTACCAGTACCTTCCAGTCAAACAGGCACATTCTGCAGCTGAGCAAGTTGGGTTTGTTACTCCTTACCGCACAGGTGGCAAACCCAAGGCCCACGGGCCGAATCCGGCCCTCCACCTTGTTTTATCTGGCCTGGCACCTTGCTTCTACCGGGTGGCAGCGCCGAGCTCTCACTTAACTGTTAAGGAGTAGTTACATTTATACAGCCCTAAAATTACATCCGGCCCTTTGAAGGCAACTGCGAGGTTGATGTGGCCCCCGGGGAAAATGAGTTTGACACCCCTGCCTTACAGCGAGTGAAAACGCACATCTGGGGAACCAGCAGAAGTTTCAGGAAGAGGGTGTTGGGAGTTATTATAGGACTTGGACTTGTGTTGGGTGATTTGGGGAGAGTTTAAAGAAGTGGGGCTTTGCTCTGGTTTGGATACCCCTGGTCAGGAAGTCAGGGTCACTTCTGATTGTGCATCACACTACATCTTACCTAGAAGGAAGGGTGGACTGAGGCGGAAGCCATGATGGGGAAAGAAGCAGCAGCCACCCACATTAGCTAGGTAAGAGGATATTTGGTCATTTTTGTGGGTTGGCAATACTATTCATGTTTTGTCTGTGGTCAGATGTGATTACAGAGTAGTCTTGTTTTTGTCTTGATCTGTTGTGGTCTCAGAATGGCCTTGTCTGGTTGTGTGAAATTATTTATGTTCAACAGAACACCAAGACCAACCTGCAAATGACTGACTGATAGAACCAGGCCAGTTCCTGGACACCAGTGGCTGCTTTTCTCTCCTCAAATGTTGATGAGATTCATCCATGTCACTTCATGTAGCTACAGTCCCCTCATTTTCACCACTCACGGTACCCTATTCCACACTCACCATAACACGCTTACGTATATTACAGTGCAACCATATTCTATTTGTTCCCTCTGTTGTTGATGGCCGTTTGACTTGCTTGCCGTTTGGGGTTACTCTACCCCACCAGTCCAAAATCTGCTTGATTTTCCTGAAGCTTTCAGCTTAATGCAGGGCATGGAAAACTGCAACCTCTAGGTGCTCTGCTACAGGGTTTTCCTTCTTTGTCCCTTTCTGAGCACTTAAATTAAGTGGACACGAACTTTCTCTGTGCCATACTTTCTGCATCATTTATAATTGGACACTCTTGAACAGTTGAAAATGGAGATGGGAAGCAACCAGTACAGAGAGAGCTTAAAAAGCGGGGGTGGGGGGGCAGAGAGAGAAACCTATAGAAACCTAGAGTCTGTGTGAGGCGCTGGCATCTCTTCTGTTGCAGAGTAAACCCAAAGATGTGAATAGTTGATGAGCTTATGAGAAAGTAATTATAATCATTGCAGTGGGCTGGGCTGGTCAGGGAAGCCTCTTGGGAAAATGTCGGGTAAGACAGCGATAGAGGTGGGCAGAGAGGAAGGTGCTGGCTGATCTAGGGATAAGGCAAACACTTTGTACATTAAAGAGTGATGCTAGTCCAGAGGGTGAAATTGTGGGAGATAAGAGTGGGAAGAGGGTTTTTTTATCCTTACCCCAGGATGTGCTCATTAATTTTAGAGAGAGAGGAAGGGATGGAAAGAGAGAGAAGCATCAGTGTGAGGGAGAAACATGGATCAGTTGCCCTCCTATGTGCGTTGACTGAGGACCAGACCCGCACACTGGTCTACGGTACAGCACTCCAACCCACAGAGCTGCCAGCCAAGGCGGGGGGAGACTGTTTTCTTTATCCAAGACCTTAGGGTTGTGTGTCTTAGGTTTTGTATGTCACAATTATTCACCGAGTAGTAAACTCACCAAAGTTTTGAACTACTAATATTATAATTTTATTTTTTGATAGTTAAATCTCTGAATATTCTGGAAATTTTTTGGATAAAAATGTATGGTTTAAGGCACATTTTATATTTTATTCCTAGTCAGTTTACCCATCACTATTTATTGATGAATACATCTTCCCTTCTCTTCACCTCCCATATATTTGACCCGTCTACCTTTTTCACACGTTAAATTCACATGTGTATTTGGGTTTCTTTCTGATCCTTCTATTCTATTATAGTCTGTTCAGCTATTTCCTCTCTAGAATAAAATATTTTGATTATGGTAACTTTATAATACATTTTAATATATGGTTGTATTGATTATGTCCCCATTAGTCTTTTTTCAGAATTTTTCTAATGCCTCATTTCTATTTCCTGATGAACTTTAGCATTATTTTGTCAAGTTAAAAAATCACCTTGGTGTTTTATTTAGTTCTATATTGAATCTATAGATCAATTAAGGAAATTAGTGTCTTTAACATTTGTGAATAGTGTTCTCTCTTACTGTTAGCAAAGAGGAGAAATCTGAGGTGAGAAAGAAAGAGGAAGAAGAGGAGGAAGAAGATAAGGAAGAAGACAATTTTTCTCATAATTCATATTTTTAAAAGATATGCATTTGTGTGTGTATTTATTTGTTTACTTGTTTATTTATTTATTTTTTAGAGAGAGAGGGGGAAAGGAGGGAGAAAGAGAGGAAGAGAAACATTGACATAAGAAAGAAACATCAATTGGTTGCTTCTTGGAAACGCCCTGACCAGGGAATGAACCCACAACCAGGAATGTGCCCTGACCGGGAATCAAACTGGCGACCTTTTGGTTTGGGGGAGGACTTCCAACCAATGAGTCACACTGGTCAGGGCCATAATTCACATTTTAAAATAGAATGTGAATTGCATTGTGCCTCTGAATAGACAAAATACTTATAAAACATCACCTCAATCTCTAAAACATCCCAAGAGCATGAAATTACTGTTTCTAATTTATAGACTGAAAACTCAAGGCAGAATCTTGGCCAAGTTTTTTTTTTTTTTTAACTTTTATATATCCTTAAATGATTTCTTTCTTTTGAGTATTCATGAAGAACTGAGTATAAATCTTCTCTGCCTTTAGGCTTTGGTAGCTTCTGGAACAAAATGAAATAATGAACAAGGTTAATAGAAAAGCTATATAAACATAAGCAATCTCATTGATGGTGACTTTATTCTGATAAAAGCTACTTTAATTTTGACTCTTATCCCAACTTTGACCCTTATCCCACTGTCAAAATTATTTCCAGATTATACAAAATGATAGGTAACAAACAAAAATAAGTTAGCACTCATTCTTCGCTTCCCATACCTCTTAATTTTAAACAGTTTCCTTTGGAGAATCATAAAATTAAAGGTTATTTTCCTGCAATTTTTCTCCTCCTAAATATTTGGGTAACACACTCGGGTGACTAAATGGATAGTTTGAATGTACCCTGAAGATGGCAATCAGCAAAGAAAAGCTAAGAGAAGAGGGAGTCCAAATGCACTTGGAGTACCTGGAAATTACACCTGGCAGCCAGCAACCTTTTGTGCTTCTTTGTTGTGCTGTCTTTCCCAGCAGCAGGCTCTCAAGAGTACCTTTATTTCACTGATTACTAAATTAGTGTTGGATTTAATGAGAGAGATCTGTCCTTTTATTTGTGCCTTTTTTCCCTTCTTCTTCTTCTTCCTTAAAAAAAAGGATCAGCATCACAAAAGCTTTGTACATTTCTAGTTTGCTTTTGATGATGTGACCATTTGCTCCCCTCTATCTCCATGGTAATAAGCTTCCTCCACCCCCACTTTCGAAGCCTCAGATACTTAGGGAGCTTCAGGAATGGAATAGAGTACATGCTAAAATAATGCAGAGAAACAAATTGGTCTCTGTAAATAGGCCCCATCTTCAAAGCATGCAATATTCTTCAAAAAATGCGATCCATCTTTCTTTGCTTGAAAACAGGTGTATTTTAGATAAAATATTCAAAAGTAAATTTTGCATCTGAGGAAATGCATCTCAGTAAGTGCCCATATTCCCAAACAAGGCTTGGACAGGATTTTAAAACCAAAACGTTCTCAGACTTGATCTAGCCCAAGATTTTAATTGTATGTTTGACGAAACTGAGGCTTAATACGGTTCATTGTCTTGTGTCTAAGCAAAGCTTGGGGCTAGGACTTATGTCTCCAGCAAGTTATTCTTTCTTCTGTTACCAATAGTTCAATAATAATTATTATTAATTGTCAGTAATATTAATTGTTAGTAGTTATATTAATAATAGCTATTATTAGTAATGACAAAAGATTTAATACACAGATGGCTATAAAATGCACAGAACTTATTATACCTACACTATGCAACTTTTCACTGTAACCTGAAATCTTTTAGAAATTGATATTTCAGTTTTCAATCATGCTCTACTAAAGAATATACTCACAGAAATCAATCTTCTTAAAAGATGACTTTTATATACACACATACACACTATATACTACATATATATTTGTAGTACATATATATTTGTAATAAATAAAATATTAACAGTGGTAACCTCTGAGTAGTGATTAGAGTTAACATGTTTTCTATTTTATAACTTTTCATATTTTAAGTTTCTATAAATCTATATTACCTTTCTTATAAGAAAAAAATGGCTTTTACTTTTAGGAAAAAACGTGTACATTTGATGCTGAAGATGTAAATCATTCATACTTGGCCCAATCCCATTGTTCTTTTTTTAAAAAATTCATTGTGGTTACGTCAGTGAATAAAATTACATAGGTTTCACGTGAACGATCCTGTAATACGTCGTCGTACACTATGTTGTGTGTTCACCGTCCAAAGTCTGGTCCCCTTCTGTTACCACCAATCCCACTGTTCTTATCCCATAAATGCAAAATCACTTATGGGCCATAATAGCTGTAGGTATTCTGCTCTGCTCTCCCTACTAAGACGTCAAGCTGGGGCCTGCAGTAACGGTACCTCCTCTTCATTCCCAGAATACCAGGGACGCTCAGCCAGGAAAGAACTGACTGCAGAACTCAAAATTTTTTATAAAGGATATCCCTGCACACTTTTTTTAAAACTCTCATTTTGCTTATTGTTTTAAGAGCTACTTTTAAGGTAAAGATAGTATTAATTGCTATTTCCTCATCATTTTCACACCTGGAAGTACTTCACATTCCTTAACCCATTTATGGTTTCATTAAGAAATGAGTTTGGTCTTACAGATTCATTAGAGTGCCACAAACAAAACCCAGATGATCGACTGCATCTAGGAAATCACGGGAAATCCTCCGGGAACAAAGGGGTGTCCAAGAATAACAACAGCAGTGGGCCAGTATCCCACAGGGTGATCGTCTCAGGCCTCTGTGCGGCAGATGCTGAGAAAATGCTCTGTGACTAGGAGACTCCAAGTCAGAGATCACACCTCTTAAGGCATCTTCCCCCAGGTAACCAATGCAGCATCGGCCTGAGCCAGCTGAAAACTGTAAATTCATCACTGCTTCTGACCAGGTAAAACATTACAAACGACTGAGTCTAACCTCAGTTCATTCTTTCCTGCTTAACTACGGTTGAAATGAACTGGACCTGTACAGCTTTTATTATCAACAATAATATTGATTTAATCCATTTTATAGAGGAATAATGTTTGTGACCTTGAGAAATGACCAAATGATCACTTACCATATCTTCTTTTACATATGGCTTAAACGTTCCTGGGAACAACTCTAACTGCAGACTAGAGAAAAATAGAAAAGGAACATATAATTTATTCTGGGTTATTAACAATTCATGAGATGTAACCAAGTATCTTGAAAAAATGTGTCCAAAATAGATCTCTAGATTTTTGCTCCAAATCTGTTCCTTCTCTGTTAGGCACCCCTTCTCAATATATGGTACTCTCCCAGTTGCTCAAGCCGAAAACCACAGCACCGCCCTTGGCTCCTGTCCTCCCTTCACTCCCAAATTTAGTCCCTCCGCAAGTTCTACTTCTCCTCTCCGCAGCAGTCCTCTGATCCAAAGCCGCTTCACCTCTCGCGAGAACAACACGGGGACACCTATCCAGCCTCTCACTTGGGCCCACACTGCCTTCTCCCTGTGGCAGGCGGATTTAACATATAAATCAGATCTTGCCTGCCACGCCCCTGCCAAAAGCGTTTCTTCTCACAGAACAAAAGTCAAACCTTTTTGCCTAGGCTTTCTCCTTGACCTTGCCTAGCTCAAGCCTTTTCTCCCAGTCTCTTCC
The DNA here is from genome assembly GCF_022682495.2 of Desmodus rotundus. Taxonomy (NCBI): domain Eukaryota; kingdom Metazoa; phylum Chordata; class Mammalia; order Chiroptera; family Phyllostomidae; genus Desmodus; species Desmodus rotundus. The sequence goes on from NC_071388.1 coordinate 187,055,747, forward strand.
TGGCTTTCTCCTCCAGCCTTTTTGGCCTCCATGGGGTCCCTACCTCTGCACAAGCCCCTGTGTGCATGGAAGACTCTTCTCCAAGGACCTTTGCTTGGTTTACCCATTCAAATCTTTCAAGTCTCTGCCCAAATGCTTTGTCCCCAAGGGAGAGATGGTGTCTTACTCTTTATCTCTCCTTAACTCTCCTTATTCTTCTTCACAGCTCTATCACTACTTGAAATGATATCTTCAATATCTTAAATGTTTGTTTTCTGTCTCTGGCCTCTAGAACGCAACCATCACAAGAACAGATGTGGTCTTTCTTGTATCTAGTGTGACCTTGGCTCCAAGAGCAGTTCCTCTCATGCGGAAGGCAGTCAATACACATTTGGAGAATGCACGAATGGTCCCATCTTGATCCTTTCTTCTCCTTTGAAAGAGACAGTTTTGGAGGTAGTCGGAATACCTGGGGAATAATTAATCAGCATGCAGTCTACACAATAGTAAGCAAATGACATTTCTACCATGGATCACCATAGATACATGTAAGCACTTCACAGGGATATTCAGGCTGTGGATTTCTGTGGCTCAGAGACATGCTAACCCAACACATAGGCTGTTTTAAATGCTAGGGAAGGCACATTATAGTCATTTCTGTAAGTGCATATGGCCTCTTTACATACTTATCTCCCTGAGGACAGAGACCAGGCCTTGCTCATCTCCTGTATTTTATGATAACAACTTGCAAGTAGTAGGTAATAAGTAAATGCTTAATGAATTGAATGATACTGGCTCTTTTCACACCTGGCATGAATTTTTAGATTCTGGGGTATGTGTGTGTATATATTCAAAACAAAACTATCTATTTCAAAGTGCTCAGATTTGGGAGACATGTCAATTGGCCCCAATTGGATGTATCAGTTATGACAATCCCAATAAAAATACCAGCAAAGTGTTTTATACAGACAAACAAGTTTATACTAAGCTTATATGAAAAAATAAATAAATAGTAAAGGACAACCAGGAAAAAGAAAAGAAAAACTTTGAGTGGGGACTACCCTTGCCAAGTGTTATAATTCTATAAAGCATTTGTAATTAAAATATCTATTCTTGGGTAGAATGACACAACATCAGAGATATTAGTTGTCCCTAAGTCAATTTATTAATTATCACAATCCTCATAAAAGAACAACAAACTTTTTTGTGGAGCCAGACAACTTACTACTGAAGTTTATATGGGAAGGTGTTCAGCCAAGATGGAGGCATAGGCAGAAATGCTTTGCTTCCTCACACAACCAACAGGAGAATAACAACCAATTTAAAAACAATAAACAACCAGAACTGCCAGAAAATCAAATTGCATGGAACTCTGGTTACCAAGAAGTTAAAGAAACATTCATCCAGACCAGTAGGAAGGGCAGAGATGGGCAGCCTGGCAGCTGGGTGGAGAGAACCTGAGGCAAGGCAGCGGGCCACACGGGTGAGACAGGGCTAGCTGGGAAACTAAAGACTCAAAACCTCTAAGTGTAAAATCCTTGGGGGGTTGCAAAGGTGGGAGAAACTCCCAGTCTTACAGGAGAGTTAGTTGGAAAGTGGGGCTAGAGCGGATTAAGCCAGAGGCATTGTACTCTCTCTGACTCCTCCCCCACAGATGGCACCACAATGCAGTTACGTGGGTTGCCCCGCCCTGGCAAATACCTAAGGCTCTGCTCCTTACAATATAACAAGTGCACTGAGACAAAGAAATATGGCCCAAATGAAAGGACAGATCAAATCTCCAGAAAAAGAACTAAGTGACGAGGAGATAGGCAACCTATCCGATGCAGAGTTCAAAACACTGATATCTCACATCACGATGCTCACAGAATTGATTGAGCTCAGTCACAATATGAAGGAAGAAATGAAAGCTAGACAAAGTGAAATAAAGGAAAATATACAGGGAACCAACAGTGAGAGAAAGGAAACCAGGACTCAAATCAACGATTTGGAACAAAAGGAAGAAGTAAAACATCCAATCACAACACAATGAAGAAACAAGAATTGAAAAAAATGAGAGGTTTAGGAATCTCTGGGACAACTTTAAGTGCTCCAGCATCTGAATCATGGGGGTGCCAGAAGGAGAAGAGGGAGAGCAAGAAATTGAAAACTTATTTGAACAAATAATGAAGGAAAACTTCCCCAATCTGGTGAAGGAAATAGACTTCCAGGAAGTCCGGAGAGTCCCAAAGATATCGAACCCAAGGAAGAACACACCTAGGCACATCATAATTACATTACCCAAGATTAAGGATAAGGAGAGAATCTTAAAAGCAGCAGGAGGAAAGGAGAGAATTACCTACATAGGAGTAGCCATAAGACTAGCAGCTGATTTCTCAAAAGAAACCTTGCAGTCAAGAAGGGGCTGGAAAGAAGTATTCCAAGTCAGGAAAGGCAAGGACCTACATCCAAGATTACTCTATCCAGCAAAGTTATCATTTAGAATGGAAGGGCAGATAAAGTGCTTCCCAGATAAGGTCAAGTTAAAGGAGTTCGTCATCGCCAAGCCCTTATTATATGAAATGTTTCTAAGAAAAAGAAGAGAAATACTATGAGCAGTAAAATGACAACAAACTCACAACTATCAACAACTGAACCTAAAAAACAAAAACTAAGCAAACAACTAGAACAGGAATGGAATCACAGAAATGGAGATCACATGGAGGGTTATCAGTGGAGAGGGGGAGGGGAGAGTGGGCTGGAAAAGGTACAGGAAATAAGAAGAATAATAGGTAGGCACAAAATAGGCAGGGCGAAGTTAAGAATAGTATAGGAAATGGAGAAGATAAACAACTTATATGTATGACCCATGGACATGAACTAAAGGGGGGGAATGCTGGAGGGAGAGGTGGTTCAGGGTGGAGGGGGGAAAAAGGGGAGAAAAAAATGGGACAACTATAATAGCACAATCAATAAAATATACTTAAAAATAAATAAATAAAGTTTACATGGAAAAGACATGTAAAAATAGTCAATTTTTAAAATTGAGAGGGGCATTAGCCCTATCAGATATTAAAACATACTGTAAAGCCTTTATTTTATTTTTTTTTAAATATATTTATTGATTATGCTATTACAGTTGTCCCATTTCCCCCCCCACTCCACTCCATCCTGCCCACCCCCCTCCCTCCCACATTCCCCCCCCCATAGTTCATGTCCATGGGTCATACTTATAAGTTCTTTGGCTTCTACATTTCCTACACTATTTTTACCCTCCCCCTGTCTATTTTCCACCTATCATCTATGCTACTTATTCTCTGTACCTTTACCCCCCTCTCCTCCTCCCACTCCCTTATTGACAACCCTCATGTTCTAGTTGTTTGCCTAGTTTGCTCTCGTTTTTGTTTTATGTGTGGTCGTTAATAACTGTGAGTTTGCTGTCATTTTTACTGTTCCTATTTTTGATCTTTTTCTTAGGTAACTCCCTTTAACATTTCATATAATAAGGGCTTGGTGATGATGAGCCTCTTCAACTTGACCTTATCTGAGAAGCACTTTATCCTCCCTTCCACTCTAAATGATAGCTTTGCTGGATAAAGTAATCTTGGACGTAGGTCCTTGCGTTTAATCTTGGGTAATGTAATTATGATGTGTCTAGTTGTGTTCCTCCTTGGGTCCAGCTTCTTTGGGACTCTCTGAGCTTCCTGGACTTCCCAGAAGTCTATTTCCTTTGCCAGATCGGGGAAGTTCTCCATTATTTGTTCAAATAAGTTTTCAATTTTTTGTTCTTCCTCTTCTCCTTCTGGCACCCCTATAATTCGGATGTTGGAACGTTTCAAGGTGTCCTGGAGGTTCCTAAGCCTCTCCTCATTTTTCCAAGTTCTTGTTTCTTCATTCTTTTCTGGTTGAATGTTTGTTTCTTCCTTCTGGTCCATACCATTGATTTGAGTCCCAGTTTCCTTCTCATCACTATTGGTTCCCTGTACATTTTCCTTTGTTTCTCTTAGCATAGGCTTCATTTTTTCATCTGTTTTTCGAATAGATTCAACCAAGTCTGTGAGCATATTGATAACCAGTGCTTTGAACTGTGCATCCGATAGGTTGGCTATCTCTTCGTTGCTTAGTTGTATTTTTTCTGGAGCTTTGAAGTGTTCTGTCATTTGGGCCATTTTTTTTGTTTGTTTGTCTTGGCGCGTCTGTTACTTTAAGGGGCGGAGCCTTAGGTGTTCACCGGGGCGGGGTAATGCTGGTCCCTGCGCTGTGATGCTGTACGTGGGGGCGGGGCCGAGAGGGAGCAATGGCGCCCGCTTCACTCTCCTCCGGATTTCAGTCTTTCACTCCGCTACCCACAATCAAACTGGGCCCCTCTGGTGCTGGTTCCCGAGTAAGTGGGCCTGTGCACACTCTAGGCCCCTGTGGGTCTCTCCAACAACCTCTCCTGTGAGGCTGGGAGTCTCTCCTGCCGCCCCAACCCCCAGGGGCGCTTTCAATCAGAGGTTTGAGGCTTTATTTCCCCGGGCTGGAGCCCTGGGTTGCGCAGCGGTCTGCTTCTCTGCCCGCCGTTCATCCGGTTTATCTGTGGGCGAATGTGCCGCAGGGTGCTATCCGCCACTCTGCCTGCCCCACTCTCCGCCACTCTGAGTCCGGCCCTCTGGGTTTATCTGTGCAAATGTGGGGCCGCAGGGTCTGCTAGTGCTCGGACTGCCTGCGCCATTTGTCCCACACTCCGCCAGTCTCAGTCCCGCCACAGCCACGCGAGTCCTCTCCACCCCAGTGCCGTCTCCGCCCCTCCTACCAGTCTGGATGAATGATTATTTTCTGTTTCCTTGGTGTTGGTCCCCCTTGCTGTTCGATTCTCTGTCAGTTCTGGTTGTGCGAGGAGGCGCAGTGTGTCTACCTACGCCGCCATCTTGGTTCTCTCCTGTAAAGCCTTTATAACTAATGCAGTCTGGTACAGGCCCATGGCTAAACAGACTAATAAAATAAAATTAAAAACCCAGAAATAGAACCACAAACTATGGAAATTTAGTATATGACTAAGTGGCATCTCGAACCAGTGGGCAAAAATGGGATTTTTAATAAATAATGATGGGACCAGTGGTACATTAGGAAGAAGATAAAACTAAACCTGTTCCTCACACTATAGTCAAGAATTAACTCAAAATGGTCAGGGACCTAAATGAGAAATACTACATCCTGCGAATGAAATCGGAAAAGTCGGTGTTTGTGCTGCCTGTCACTAGCAGAACCAGCAGGAAGAAACAAGAGTTGAATTTTTATGGGCGCTTTATTCAGATGCTGGTGATCAGAGAAGACAGCAGGTTATGTGCCCTAAAATCTGTCTTAGCATCTCATCTCAACCTGATATTTTTATAAGGAGAAGGAAAGGGTAGGTAGGGGTTTGGGAAAAAAAGGTTAATCAGATTAAGAGTTTCAGGCCAGCTGTGATTTTCCTAGTATTATTTCTTTGTCAGCTGGTCAAGTTTTTATCCGCTTCACTGGAACACAACAGCTCAGACACCACCTAGGCGGAGGCCTGGGAGAGCCTCTGGAGCTCAAAGGTGAATTGGTTGTCGACCTTCTGGGGTCACGTAGGTCTCGTACTCCAGTTCTTGGAATGGCAGTTTTCCACATGCGTTAGTCACTTCAGCCTACCAACTACAACCACAGCTCGAATCTTTAGCTCCTGAGTTCCTCTATCACAGACTAGGAGACAACAGGACTGAATTCTTTAATCTTGGTATAGGGAAAGGCTCAATATCTAAAAGCAATAAAATAATACATTTACATATTTGACTACATAAAATAATTTGAAAAATTTGTTGTGGCTAAAACCCCCACTTAGCTAACAAATTGAGAGAAAATGTTTGTAAGATATATCATAGATAAAGGGCTAATATCCTTTAGGGCTAATATGTAATGACCTCTTAAAAATGGAAGGACACCCAATAAAAAAATGGGCAAAGGACTTGAACAGACACTTCTCCAAGGAAGACATACAGAGGGCCCAGAGACATATGAAAAGATGCTCAGCATCACTAGCCATCAGAGAGATGCAAATTAAAACCACAATGAGGTACTATCTCACACCGGTTAGAGTGGCCATCATAAACAAATTAACAAACAAATGTTGGAGAGGATGCAGAGAAAAGGGAACCCTGGTACATTGTTGGTGGGAATGCAGACTGGTGAGGCCACTGTAGAAAACAGTATGGAATTTCCTCAGAAGACTAAAAATGGAACTGCCCTTTGACCCAGCAATTCCGCTGCTGGGATTATACCCTAAGAACCCTGAATCACCAATCCAAAAGAACCTATGCACCCCAATGTTCATAGCAGCACAATTTACAATAGAAAAGTACTGGAAGCAACCTAAGTGCCCATCAGCAAATGAGTGGATCCAAAAACAATGGTACATTTACACAATGGAATTCTACGCAGCAGAGAGAAAGAAGGAGCTTATACCCTTTGCAACAGCATGGATGGAACCGGAGAGCATTATGCTAGGTGAAATAAGCCAGGCAGTGAGGGACAAATACCATATGATCTCACCTTTAACTGGAACATAATCAATAGAAGAAAAAAGCAAACAAAATATAACCAGAGACATTGAAGTTAAGAACTACCTAACAATAGCCAGGGGGGAGTGGGGAGGGGACAGTGGGAAGAGGGGATTTACAGGAACTACTATAAAGGACACATGGACCAAATCAAGGGGGAGGGTGGAGGTGGGGGAGGGAGGTGGGTTCAGCTGGGGTGGGGTGGAGGAATGGGGAGAAAAGGCATACAACTGTAATTGAATAACAATAAAAATTTAAAAAATAAAATTAAAAAAATTAAAAAAAAATGGAAGGACAAAGGACCAAAAACCTGGTAAGATTCACTACCACCCATTCCCCACCTCCCACCCGTTACTGGCCTCCTGCCTGTTATCACTTTGTGATGGGGCTCTTTCAGAAGCTTGCCAGGGTGCAGAGCAGGTAGAAAAAGGTAGAGATTATCTGGAGAGATGGATGGGGAATATTCAGAACACTGATTATTTTAAACACGGTGTATATCATGTAGAGAACTAAGACTCTCAGATGATCACTAGACAACCCTCTGTAAACAGCAAAACTTGACCCCACTTCCCCTTTATGATTGTGGACTGGGCAGGGTTGGGTTATACCTGAATCTTTCTTATCTTGAAGCTTCACTATATTATTATAACGATAGTTATAAAAGTGAGGCAGATGAAAGATAACTACCGACTTTTGACACCACTCTCATTGAGAAATGGGACCTATGTCTCCTCCCCTTGATTCTGGGCAGGTTGTTCTGTTTTGATTAGTAGAATATTGTGGAAATGACAATTTCCAGGTTTGGCCTTAAGAGACTGGCAGCTTCCATTTCTGACTCTTAGGACATTGGTTGGAGCCCTGGGCTGCCATATGACATGGCAAACTATCCAGAGATTGTCATCAAATAAGGACGCCAGCCACATGAAGAAACCACATGCAGAGAGAGGGGGACCAAGAGAAAGAGACACCAGCCAGCCCCAGCTGCTCGAGTCTCCCAGACATTCAGCTCACTGCAGGTGAGGCCCCAGGCATTCTGGAGCAGAAATGTGCTGTCCCTTGCTGTGCCCTGTCCAAATGAAGTAATAAGGTATTGCTCAAAACCACTAAGTTTATTCAGCACTAGATAACTTGAACAGAATTTGGTACTTAGAAGTGGGGCGCTGCCCTAACAAATACTTAAACCAGGGGACATTGGCTTTGGGACAGGGTGGCAGGAAGAAGCAGAAAGGGCCGTAAGGAGCCGGTTGGTGGGGGTGTGAAGGACGATGAGAAAGATGGTACTGGAGCCTGGAAAGCAGGACCCTTCTTGTGCAGTGGCAGAACGTGTGGCACCACTGTTGTCTGTAAATAATGTGGAAAATAGAAAGGCTACTCTCTGAGGTCAGCTGGGGAGATGTCCAAGAAGTAGAAGACAGAAGGTGCCTACTGGCTTTTTCTAGTTGCCAATGACAGAATATGAGACTGCAGAGATGATCCCACAAAGAAATTGTTCAAGTTTTCAGCAGAACTGGAAAGAACTGGGATTTACTGAGTTCTAAAATAAAACTCTTGCTCATCCAGTCTCTCCCATGAAAAGATTTCCAGACAAGAATTGGCTTCAGGGCTAAGATCAGGGGATGGCTGGGAGATGCTTTGTCAGAAGAATTTTAGGAAGGCCTACGACTACTTCTAACAATCTTAGGGGTGTGTCTCAGGTCCAGGAGGCCCAGGATTTCCAACGTGTAAAATGGGCACATTCACATCCATTTCCCAGAACTTCTGGGCCTACTCATCACCCATTTATTCTAAATCCATGCTGAGTACCTGCTCTGGGCCAGGCACTGTACTAGTGCTTGCAATTTCCTGATGGCGATCTTCGGGATTCTGGAACAAAATATTCAGTTATTCTGTATGTTTCTATAATACCTTCTTCACATGTTTTTAAACAGTGAATGACCATAATAGTAAACAGTGAACCATTTTCCTGTGATAGGGTTGTACTAGAAGTTTCTGAGATTTACTGTGAAAAAGAAAAAGGTAATAATAAATACATGGTTTATTATTATTATGAACGTATCTATTGGTACAAGATTACACTACATTTCAGTGACATGTAAAAATGATCGCTACCTGATATAGACATTTAATAATAAAAGTATTAAAAGAAGGAAGTAGTAACACAAAACAAATTCCAAATAAAGTGATTTTTAAAATTAAATAATAATACCCCATTTAAATTTTAAAAGTTATAATTCTTAAAATGAAATTTAAAAATACATAAAACACCAGTTGACTTATCTGATTGTCTGGGTCTTTGTTTTATGACAAATGTTCCAGGTATAGAATGTTCTTTCATTTTGCGTTGACATTGAGTGAGTTGTTGAGAGTGTGTCTAGAAGCGTGGATGAAAAAGGGGCTCTCTACTCAAACTGGGAAGTCCAGTGACCAAAAGTAACCTCATGAGGTGATCTGATCATAAATTCCTAACTGAGCAGGTCACAGTGGGTAGTCACGCCCCAGGCATATTACGTCTTTAGGAAAAGGTTATTTTTGCCATAAGCAAGCCCTGTCCATTTCTTTTTGTGCATCTAGGTTAACACATCTTTAAAATAAGCTCCCTCAAGAGAGTACACTATCTTGTTAACTGTCCTGTAACTCAATCTCCACCTCAGTTTGCTTCAAAAAAACTCCAAAAAAATTCTCTGTAGGTTTGGACATTTCTTACATCTATAGAAGCATCTCCAGGTTGGCCATTAAAGTGTATGTTGCTTATTATAAACTCATTACCTTCTTTTAATGATCAAAATATTGTCTTATTTCTCTGACTTTGATTTTGCCACTGAAGTCCATATTATTTTTGCTAATTCAGACTTTAGGTCAATTTTGCACTTGACCATGAATAGTCTATAGCAACATTTACTCCTCTTGTGTCTCTTCTGATGACGCATGTTTCCCTTCACAAAAGTCTTTCCAATACCAATGTTGCTAATTGAGTTATTTCACTCGTTTGCCAAAGCAAAACAGCTATCCACCTCATATAAACTATTAACACTGCTTACATATTTAATGAAGGATATTAAGTCTTTTTTTTCTGCAAAAGCTGTTTGATTCTAATTCTTTTAAAAGCATACTGCTCGCCCTGACTGGTGTGGCTCAGTTGGTGGGGAGTCTTCCCCTGAAGCGAAGGGGGGCCAGTTTGACCTCCTGTCGGGGCTGCAGGACACTAGTTCAGGGCGCATCGATGTTTCTCTCCTTTTCTTTCTCCCTCCCTTCCCCTCTTTCTATAAACAAATAAATAAATAAATAAATAAATAAATAAATAAATAAATAAATTGAAATAAATGCATAAAAGCATACTGCTCAAAGCGGAATTCTGTTTTTGCTTAGAAGATTTGCATCGCAGTTACTTAATGCTGATCAAACCAGTTTTAAGCGATGTGATCTCTCTCACGCAATTTCATACTATTCCTCTTTTCATAAATGTGCTAGCTTCAGTGGGCACAAAGTCATTTTTATCAGATTAAGGAGATTTAAAAACCTTCTGATCATTTTTTCTGGTGTGTTTCAGGATGTTTTAAAGTCCCAAGTGACTTCTAAGTTTTTTTCCCCCATTCTTGTTGCAAAAGAGAATTTCTCACTGGAGAAAATATAAACAGCTTTACAATCTTTGGTTCTACCACTTGCCAGAAAAACATCGTCTCATGGATCACACTGATGGGTTCCAGCTTCATCACCTGAACCTCAGCTTTCTCCCGCGCAGAATCTGCACGGGATTTGCCTCCTCTGCCAGCTGTTTTTTGATGCTTTGTCTTGCAAGTTTAAAACATTTTTGTTCCCGCGAAGTGAAGTACCATCACTGCTGAAAACTTTCCAGATTTTTCCCAGGACTGCTGCGCCATCAGCAGTTGCTGACATTGGTGGATTCTTTCCAGCCAGTACCATCTCCAGGAAGATTCTTAAACAGAATTTCTTGCAGGAAGAATTGTAATACTTGTCTCTGATTTCTCAACTGATTCTTCCTGGGATTCAGAAAAATATCTATTTTTTCAAGACATTCTGGGAATTCCCCTATGGAAGCACTGCGCTGCTGCAGGGGCGGGTGGTGCCACAGTGAATGAGACAGACCAGCGAGCTTCCTGCTGCTATGTAAACAAATGAAGGTGCTATTTCAGGTGGGGCCGTGGGCCTGGGGATGGCTGTGGTATATTTAGTTGCTATTGAGCTGTGGTGACATGTAATAGTCAAGCTACCAGTAACTGTGGCTTAAATAAGTCATTTATTTCTCTCTGACATAGAAGTTAGAGGGAGGCTGACATGGCACACTCTGCCCCGATCTCACGGCGGCATTACCTCTCCAGGCTTCCATCTGCCCTTTTCCCCATGCTCACTGCCATCTCAGGGTCCAAGAAGCTGTACTCGGCACATCTACATTCCAGATGGTAAGAGAACACAAAATAGGATAAAGGCTTGTCTGCTTCCCCATAAGGAGGCTTCCAGAAGTCCCACTCAACACTTCCACTTACATCCCGTTAACCAAAAACATGGCCCCATCCAGTGGTTTAGCGAAGCAGCAGGGAAGTGCCCAGCTCAGGGTCAGGGCAGACTGGATGGGTGGTTTAGGAAGTCTTTTCCTCAGAAGCGACAATTAATTTGGAAGTTGAATGACTAGAGACTCTTTTCAGATGACAGAGCAGACCATTTTAGGCATGGGAGTCAGCCAATGCAAAGTTAGGGGATGGAAAATGCAAAACCTCTGGTGGTTTCACGGAAAGAAGAACAGTAAGACTGAAAAGTAATGAGGAAGGAAGAAACCGGGAGAGGAGAGAGTTATGGAGATTGGTAATGGTTAGATCATAACCGTCACTGTGAAAGCTTTGTTTTCATTTTTTAAAAATTTAGTTCATTGGGAATTAGGTTTAAAGAGGGGAGTGTTATGCGTTAAATGCTTACTAGAGTGTTTGGCTGTAGTAGATGCTAAAGAAATCTACTCTTAAATACACTGGAAATGTCTTGGTTTCGATCCTGATTTCATCCTTGGTCATTTAATAGGATGTGGCAAATTATTGATTGTTCTGCTTTTCATTTGTCTGTAAGCAACATGTAAAATTACATTTGCTCATTAGCTGCCTCAGTGAGCAACATACTATCATGTGGCAGGTCCTCATTGGAACACTTTCTGCAGGGGTGTGGGGTGGAGCAGGTATGAGGAACATGGATGTGGGGGACATTAATAAATCAGAAATAGTAATAGCATAGCTGTGATTGGTGGTCAGCTTTTTCAGGATGTGTGAAAGCCAAGAAAGTTTCTTTTAGTCATTCCTTTTCAACTTTGTATCTTTTTTCTTTTTAAAGTCATTAGGCATTTGGTGGGAATCTGGATTATACTATTGGGCAAGACTATAAAGCAACATTTGATGTAAATTTACACTTGATTTTTAGTGTCTTCTGGGTATTTTTGTGCTCCTTAACACTGTCAACGAGAGTTGAAGCAAAACTAAGGGAACTTCCAGCCTCCGGTTTCTGGACCGGTTTTGGAATCACTACAAATGACTGTCTGTGTTCGGCCTCTAGTGGACTAGTTAAGCATAACATGTAAACCCCACTCCACAGCCGTTCTGTTCTAATATACTCCTCTGCCCTTCAGGTCTCCAAGAGGCCTTGCCCAGCATTCCCCTCACTCCTCACCATCTCTTACATATTGACTTGTGTGATTATTTGATTGACATTCATTTCCAACTGCTCTGGATTGTATTCTGTGAGGGCAGGGACCCCCGACACAATTCTTCAATAAACATGTGTTAAATGAATGAATCACTGAGCAACGGAGGGCTTGAATGTCAACCTGTCATACTTCTTCACTCCAGCTGACTGCAGCAAGTAGGAGAAAATATACATCAAGGCAACTGCTCTCAAAATTTGCTTAAAGCAACTCATGCCACTTACCTTTTTTAAAAGTATAACATGATAGAAAAATGTGCACATTGCGAGTGTACAGTGCAATGATTTTTCACAATCGTACCATATAGCCAGTCCCCAGGTGGAGAAAGAGAACATTACCAAAAACCCAGAAGCCCACCTGTGCCCTACCCCCACCCCGAGGGAAGGCACTAGCCTGACCTTTAACAGCATAGGTCCACTTGGCCTGTTTTTGCGCTTTATAAAAATGGAACCAATACAGCAAGTACTCTTATATCTGGCTTCTTTTGCAAATAGCACATTTATGAGTTCCGTCCATGTCGTTGTGTACATTACCTTTTTGAAAATTGACTCAGAAGGCCAAAAACTACATTTACATAAAGCTACAAAAGACAGCTCAAGTTCTCCAAAGCGATGACACAACAGAGTCTCCTACGCTGAGCAGGATCCTCCAGACACTGGGGCAGCCCACGAAACCAGCTGTAAAGCCGAGCTCCCGGCTTCTTCCGCAAGGCCTCACAACCCTCCCCTCCCCTCGATTCATTTGGCTCCAAACTGTCTGGCAATTTCTCTCCTTGTCCCATGGTCGACATTCTACCCAATTGTCCACACCCTTCTCTGGGTCCCCCAAATTTTGTCTTTTTCCTAATTTTCTTCCTGTCTTTGTATGCTTCTGTGAGTGTGTGAGGGGGGGGAGGTTGAGGTGGGGAGTGTGAAGTTGAGTGTGTCTCGTATGAGAGAAAGTGGAAAGGGATCCCAGATGGAAAATGGCAGCCAGAAATAACATACAGATGAAAAAAATGCTGTCTCCAGAAACACTTCTGTAATATGAAGGTAAAAAACAGATTAAGTACAAAGAAAGGAATGAAAATACATTAAATAATTTGTAACTTTCTTTGTGAAATGAGAAAATTTTATTTCTCTAAAAGGAAGGCCAGCTGGAGGGGGGAGGTGAGGACTGTTTGAAAGAGGGTGAAGGGACCAGGCAAAGAACGTGTATGAAGGACCCATGGACATGGAGAACGGTGTGGGGATCGACTGTGGAAGTGGGGGTGGGCTGGGTGGAACAGGGGCAAAGGGGGAAAAATTGGGACAACTGTAATAGCATAAATAAACAAACAAATAAAAGGAGGGCAAGCTAAGCTCTAAATGGACGTCTATCCATATTTATTAAATATTCGAATATGGACCGCTGCCCACTTGGGGGGGAGTCCAGGGATGGGGTGGGAGCTGAGCGGCTCTCTAAGCGGCAGGTCTGCTACAGAACAACTGCACGTGTCTGCCTTGCCGTAAGTAGAACACTTTCCAGTTTAAACTCTGGCTTCCTGAATATCATCAAAGTTGCTTCTCACAAAAATCCAGTGAGGTAGGTAAGGCAGGAATTTGGTGTTTAAGAGAAAAGGAAACAGGCTCAGAGAGTTGCATAGAGCCAGGGAAATAACAAGAAGCACATTAGATGGGGGCGTAATGCCCAGCCTGTGGCTCTGGTTAATAATACTGTAGGATATGTTTACAAGTTGCTAAAAAAATTGTAACTATGTGTGGTGATGAATGTCAGCCAGACTTATTGTGGTGGTCATTTCCCGATATACGCAATTATTGAATCATTATATTGTACACCTGAAAGTAACATAATGTCATAGGTCAATCCTATCTCAGTATAAAAAGCACAAATTAGACATATAAAAGAAGCACATTGGAGCCTTGACTTCAAAGCTTGTGACCCCAAATCTAAACCTCTTCTTTCTGCACAATGCTGCTCCTAGTTATAAGCGGGAGCTTTGCAAATGGCTTCAGAACTTGTCAGAAGTTAAAGGTCTGATTTTCAAAATGAGATAATAGGTTAAAGGGCCAAATGAGTTATATGGTTGTGCGGAGACTTGGCCATTCAAAGAGATGGGATCATTATGTAGGTCACTCCAAGACTTTCCTTGAAGAGATCAGCAAGTTCATTGGCCCTACTTTTTTAGACACTTCATGGTAGAACAATCCTACAACTTTGCACAGTAATTTCATCCCGGGGTATACTCATTTTATCAATGGGAAGTCCTTACCAAACCCTAAATCCTTCCAGTCACATGATTTCAACTCCAAGGAAGAAGAACTCATGTTCTGCTTTGAAGTTGTCAGGGTACTGACCTGAGAAATCAAGGCGCTGCCTACCCGTGGACCCCACACCCTCAGCTCTGTGTTCCTAGCACTGGTAGAAGTGGGAGCTGATTTGCCTACTGATTAGTAGAAGTGTTTGCTACGTGGTGTGGCACAAAACAAGTTACCAGTTTTCTTTGGATTTCGTGGTGGGCATCACCTGGTGGCAGGCCGTGAGTTGTTTTCCCTGTGTGGAATCTACAGGGTCTGGCAGAAGTAATGCCACTGAGTGTGGCTGGTAGGGGATGGGAATGTGTTGCATGAGAGGGACAGCAATTTGAACATGTCACCTAAAATGTCATCTGGTGTGCCTGAGTGTGATATTATTATGTTACAGAAGTACATGCTTATGATTTTGTAATAAAAGATTTTTATGTAATAAAAAGGGGGCGTTCTTTGTGTCAGACCCTATATTCCATTTTCTTACATCCTTCTTTCTCTTCGTTAACATTTCTTCCTCATCCTCATTCCATGTGGCTTAGGTTTCCTTGACGCCATCCTCTAACTCCAGGGTTTAGCCCAAACTTCATTGTAGCCACTTAGAGTATTGCATTGTACTGGCCACAGTGACCAGCTTGGGAAAAGGGAAATTAACTCAAGTAAGGCCAATGAGACTCAATGTCAAGACTTTATTAGAACTCTCCACTGGGATTCTGAGGTACGGGATGCTCTAAGCCTGGTGCTGTTGGAGAGTAGAGCCAACCCAGGGGCAAGCAGAGCTGAGGAGGACGAGGAGGACGGGGGCTCCAGAGAACCACTCTTGTTAGTCCCACTTGAACTCTGCATCCAGTCATGCCTGAAGCTTTTACATTATGTGGACTGATACATTCTCCTTTCATTTAACCTCATGTGAGTTAGTTTCCAGTCACCTGCAGTTGGAAGAATCCTGCCGAGTACAATGTGACAGTGACCTCAGTTTACAGTTATCTGTGTTCTGACCCCCATGTCGGTTGCTCTTACCTTTCCCATTTTGCTAGAAGACAGAAATGAAACCCCAGTATAGGTCAAACCTAGTAACTACTGCTAATCTACTAAGTGCTCTCTGAGCAAAGCTGGATCCAAAACATTTGAGAGATTAAGTGTAAAGCATTGAACATGTAGCTCTAGCAAGTGAGATATTTGTTCATTTCAGGCTCTTTGAGCAGTCAATTTTGCCTTTAATTTTAAATTTAGGTTAGGCTATTAAAAATGTCTCCCAAACTCCATTATCGTTGAAAAGGTAAGCTGGAGAATTTCTTCTGAGTTAAAAACTCATTTGCAAGACCTCAAAAGAAGTGAGAAAAAGAATGAGGCCCACTAAACAATGTAATCAGCGCATATTCTTGGGAGAAAGGCTCGATGAATTTCAGGTTTATATTTTCTGGTTTGTTTTCCAAAAGGACAGAAAAGAGGGTAAATAATGCCAGTTACATTATTTTATTTTCTTACTCCTATAGGTATTAAAACTAGGGAAAGATAATGTTATTTGTGCGTGTGTGTGTGTTAAGGTTGTCATGGTTATTTGTGGTGCCTTAAATCTTAAAAAAAATAAAACCTCAACTGTAACTTAAGAAAAGGAGAATAAGGCCCTGACTACAGAATAACACAACGTACAATGCACAGTAGTGATGATACCATAGCTGTAACAACCTAAGCTTACGTAGATTAAAAACTGCTTATATGCCAGGTCCTGTACTAGATGCTTCATGTGCACTGTTTCGTTTATCCCTCAGAACTATCCTGCCCATCATCTTGTATGATGAGGCTCAAAGATACTACATACCTGTCCCCTGGCCTCCAGGTTGCTTAGCTGGGAAAGCCAGAATTCAAACCCAGGCTGTCTGTTTTCAGGGCTTACTTACCAAAGGATACTCTCTGGAGTTTCAATCCCTCCTTTGTTCCTAAATGTACAGAAATCTGCCTGAGGATGTTTTGCTTGCCCTACATGATGATTTTTCAAAGTTGAAGCCAGTATTAAAAGTCAGGGTGGTGGAAGGATCGTTACCATCAGAATGTACAGTTCTAGATTTTCATGAAAGTTTGGCCCTCCTTTCCCCAGAGAGGTAGGGATTATGTCCAGCTGACCCTCCTCGATGGGGCAGGTCCACATGTAGTTGTCCCGCTTCTCTGCAAGTGCTCTTCTGGTTCCCTGGGTTCCCTGCATGTGTCCCTCCTCCCATTTGTCTGTCCTTTGTCTTTCAGGAAACACAGGTCCAACTGCATCAAGCCTGCTGAATGCCTTCCATGGTCCCGTGACCTGAAAGTACCTCATGCTCTGCTCCACCCCACCTTGCCAGTGTCTTCTCTGGCCTTTCGCCTGCCCCGCTCCCGCTAGCCTGTCCTCCAGCCCTGCTGGCCTCCTCACCACCTGCCCGAGGCACCATGCCCGCTCACAGATCTGTGTGTTCATGCCTTTCTCCTGCTGTTCTCGTGCTATCAACGTCCTTCTGCTCTTTCTCAATCATTACTTAATTTTTAAAAGATTTTATATATTTACTTTTAGAGAGAGGGGGAGGGAGGGATAAAGAGAGGGAGAGAAATATCAGTTGCCTCTCACAAGGCCCCTAACAGGGGACCTGGCCTGCAACCCAGGCATGTGCCCTGACTGGGAATCGAACTGGCAACATTTTGGTTTGCAGGATGATGCCCACCCACTGAGCCATACCAGTCAGGGCTCCTCCTCATACTTTCAAATCTATCTCCAAAGTCAGTGCCTTGGGAAATAGAACCTCCTCGCCTGGGATTCCCCTTGCATACACATGGAGAATCTATGTGTTTCTTCTTCTGTGCCTCTGAAGCCCTTCACATCCTCAGCTCCTCCCCAGCTAACCACAGTTTACCTCCAGTGAACTGTGGGTCTGGCTCTCCTGCTGGACTCTGAGCTTTTGAAGGGTAAAGGCCATGTCCTACTCCCTTTGCATTCCCAGAACCTGCTACTATGACTGGCACAGACAAAGGGCTGAAACAACGTTAGTCCTTCCCTCATCCCTTAATGGTTGTGGCTATCTCACCATCTCTGAAATTGCTCTGCTTAACTCAGCAGCGCTGGAACCTGGGACATAATAGGTGTTCAATTAACCTGTGTTGCACTACTGATTGAGTGAATGTATGGCAGGCATAGCAGGTCTTCACCTGTGTCTGAGCCCACTCTGAGTTGGGCCTTCCTAGACCCTTCTTCATCCCTACTCGCTCGGGTGTCCCAGCTGCCAGCAATACTTGTTGCCTGCAGACTCTGCTCTTCTAATTATTAAACCAACGAGAAAGTCAACTTGCCAAAAATATGAAGAACTTTGTTTACTCAGGAACCCACACAGATTATAGCCAGTGATCTCAGACACAATGGAGTTGAACAAAATCCCAGATTTCCACGGGACGTCAAACTCCTTCTGCCTACCAGCTTCCTGTCCATCTAGTGGGGGTGACGTCTGACTGGCCTCCCCCTCTTGCCTGAGTTCCCTACTGGCCCAGCAGGTGTGGGTTGCTGGCACCTGGCCAGCTCCTCCATGTCCATCTTCACAGCTCCTATTGTCCCTCTGATTGACATAGCACTGGCTGCTGCTATGAGAGTTCTGCTGCCACATTTTGTCTGGTCTCGAACACTGGCGGGGACTCAACTCACTAGCATGCATACTTCTCTCTGGAACATGGTGATTTACATGGTAAACACTCCATTGGAACAGGGTGGGGAGGACGGGGTAGGGGTCCTTCTCTGCTCCCGCGCTAGGTACCGACTGCGAGCTCCAAGGTGCCCAGTGCTGCCAGGAACCCCTGGCATGTCTCCCGAGATGTCTTTACTTCTTCCTGGCTCTTCCCAGCTTCTGCTTCCAAGGTGAAGTTGTCTCTTTGCTTTGTCTTCTGAAGACAGATCTCAGGCTTCCTAGTGCTTCCAGTAACTATCTAGGTAAACTAGCCCTTTTACAAAAAAACAAACAAAAAAGTCCCTAATATTTTCAAGTCAAGATAATAATAATCTTATGACACCCATTTGGGTTTTCAGTTCTTGGCTGACACACATTTTTTTTCTTTTTTAAAAAAATCAAGCAGGGATACAGGCAACAGACTGATGGTTGTCAGAGGAGAGAAGGGTTGGGAACTGGGTAAGAAAGGTGGAGGGATTGAGATGTATAGATTGGTAGCCACGGGCATGTAAAGCACAGAATAGGGAATATAGACAACGATATTGGAATGACTCTGTGTGTGCCATCCTGGAGAGGGGCAACACTCGGTAAGTGTATGACTGTCTAACCACTATGATACACACTTGAAACTAATACCAAATAATAGGGATGTAAACTGTACTGGGAAAATACAAATTTTTGAAAATGGCAAAAAAAAAAAATTCAACAGGGAGACCACCTCCATTCCTAAATGTCCACATCACAGAAGGAGTCCACGGCCTACTCTCGTGAACCCAAACTAGTCCCTCCCTCTCACCCGGTAAAGCGCCCAGCTCCCTCCTCGAGAATGAGGCGGTTGCTTGTGGTGGCATCCTGTGCTAACTGTCCTTCTCTGAGCAGGGGCACAGACAGGCAGGCTTCCTGTGCATTCGAAAGCATCCTTCATGTTTCCTGACGGAGAGCAACTTACTGGGAAATTGCAACACTTCTTCAGGCTCTTTCCTTGGTTAACGGTACAAATGATCTTCGTGAGAAGACGCTGCTGATGCTTAATGGTCTCGGGCCCTGAAAATGTGAATGATGGTTTATCAAACCCATTCCTCCCCAGACGAAGGCTGGGTTGTCGCAGGAGGGCTAATCACTAGCCGTCCAGGCCTGCAAAGGTGTTACAGGAATATTTTTTTGTTTTGTTTTGTTTTGTTTCTGATGCAGGAACCTGATTGGCCACACCTTTTTTTTTATTGTCTGGCTGATGATCTTCTCCAAAACGACAGAAACAACAACATCCAGTCTGATTTCTGAGTCTTACAGGCCTGAAATCTCCCCAGTTGTTTCTTGTTTCAAAGATCTCTTCCTTCCCTTCCCAGTCCTCTAGGTGGGGCACTTTCTCTGCCTCTCCCTCTGCCCCTTTCCTTTGGGTAAATTACTGCTAGAAATGTCATGTCCAGGAAATATACCCATTTCTGTCCCTCACCCCTATCTTCCTGTGTCAAAGTGCGTCCCTATCTCACACAGAGGTAGTGTAACTTAATGGTGAAATGTGAGGATTCTGAAGTTAGAGAAATCTGGCTTCAAATCCGGGCTCAGCTCCTTCTGTCTATATGTGGCACTGGATTATTCCTTTAACTGTTCTGAACTTGGCATCCTTGCTAACTGCCGATAGGACACTACGAGGACCTACCCGTGCAGTTGTTGTGAAAGGACTGAACGAGCAAATGGACGTGCACTGATGGGCGCCGTGCCTGAGGCGCTGGGACACTGGAAATGGTGTCAATTATTGTTACTGGCTTCATGACGGAAAGAACCATTGTGGGAGCAGCAGGCCAGCCTTCCAACGCTGCTGTGCTTTCAGCAGCTGCTCAGTCCTCACTCACTGATGTGTGGGTTGCGGGACGCCGTGCCAGCAAGTCGGCTTTCCACGTCTGCAAATATATTCCAGATGCTTAAGACCTGCAACGGTTTCCTGCGCAATAAAGCCTCAGGAGAGAATCATCTCAACAGTGCCAATTAGGTTTTATCTCTAAAATTATAATAACGTGTATTATACCACACGGGGAGTTTTTTTGTTTGCCTCGGAGCCAATAGAAATGTTAAAATTGATAGCTCCAAGGAGGAGGGGATAGGAAAGCATCCCTTCCCACTGTGTCGCCATTTTAAAAAGCTCCCTGTAGGGTGGCAGTTACACGGAATCCTCATTAGCCCCGGGACAAGCTGAGAGATAGCAGTTTAAATTGTCCCAGCTTTTGTCATGAGGAGCACCATCAGCTTGGCTCCTGTGTCTCTCCCCTCTTCACACCCCCTCCCTTTTTTTTTTCTTTTAGCGTTTTCTTACTTTCTGGTACCACAGAATGTTCCAGACTCATTTGTATTTCCTCTGCTCCTGCCCTGGAATGAACCACTTCTCCTTAGGAGCCCTGGTTTCTTTTATTGGAGAGTGGTGCTTAGATGTAAAGAAAAAACTCATTATTGTTTTCCTTGACACTGCACACAATACTCTGAACACTTCTATGTTGCAGACACCAAAGGTGGGGAGATTTTTCTATGCCTCAGGCATTCTGTGTCACCAGGTGGGTGTCCTGCGATTGAATTCAATTCTGACACGATCTACCTGGGAATGGTGTCAGATCCTACAGGTTAAAGGCTTAATTCTACAAGACCGCCTCCCACCACACTTCCACCCCCAACCACAAGTCCAGATTGTCCCCTGTGCTGCTGACCAACTAGCTATCGATTGGAAATTCCCATGACCCTCTCCTCGGGTTTGATTGATATACTGGAGAGGCTCTCAGAAGTCAGAAAAAGTTTATTTACTAGATTACAAGCTTATCATTAAAAAAGGATCAACAATTTTTTTATTGTTGTTCAATTACAGTTGTCCCCATTTTTCCCCCATTGCTCTCCCCTGCCCTGCCCACCCCCCATCCCATTCAATCCTCCCCCCACCCCCATTGTCCTTGTCCATGGGTTAAAAGGATTTTTTATAAAGGGATTTTCAAGAGGTTTTAGTTTTAGTTTTAGTTTTTATTTATTTGTTTAAAGATTGTAGGTAGTGGTTTAAAGAAAAGACTTTGTGAAAAGCAGTCAGTAAAATGGCTACCAAACCAGTTTCTTTCACAGAAAGTGTCTCTTCCTTTAAGTGTTTCTGAAACTTTCTTAGACTTTCTTAGCATTCCAAAGAGTCTAAGTTATACATATTACTACATATTACTTGCTGTCACTTAAAATCTTGGGCAGAACGGCCCAGATGGAAGAGATGCCTCAGACAAGGCATGGGGAAAGGGACTGTAAGCTTCCACACCCTGTCCCCGGGTGCCATTCCCCCAGCACCTCCGTGTGTTCACTGACCTGGCATCTCTCCAACCTCCTTTGGGTTTTAAGGAGGCTTCGTTACATAGCCGGGGTGGGCTAATCATTGACCATTGGTGATTGAATTCCATCCTCGGCCCCTCTCCCTTCCTCAGAGGTGGGTGGTGGGGGTGGAGCTGAAAGTTCCAACTCTAATTTTAGAGTGGTTGCCCTCACAACCAGCCCCCACCCTCAGGGCTTTCCACAAGTCACCTAAGTTCTCGGGACACAAAATGAGACAAGCAGGGAAGCAAGAGCTGCCCCTGGGAGGGAAAAGATCAATAACCAGTGGGTCCCCCAAAACCAAATTCACAAGAGTCACAATTGAAAGAATTAATTCTTACAAATGTTTTTCTCCTGCTAACGTGAATTTGGGAAGGAAAAGTCAAAGTGAAGTTTTATCTTGCTCTCTCAACTGGGCATTCCCAGATGGAGATCTGGGAGAGCTGACTTTGCTGAGAATTCTCATCCTCCGCCAGCTTCTGTCAGATTTCCGGGATCCCATCTGCAGTCGCTGGGGCAAGTGGTGTGTCCCAGAAGGTCCCATCTGAGTTGCCAAAACTGTAGAGGAGAGAAATTTTTCTCTCTATCCTTCTGAGGTCTTGGTTGAGACTCCCTGTAATAAAAGAAAATTTAGCCCTGGCTGGTGTGGCTCAGTGGATGGAGTGCTGGCCTGTGGACCAAAGGGTGGAGGTTTTCTGGACTGCTTAACAAAACCCAGAGGATATGAGAACATGCACTACATCACCGAGTTAGCTCAACAGCTCCCAGTTCTCACCTTCCACAGCAGAGTATTCTGGGAGTAGGAGGGTTCAGGCAGAAAGACAAACATCACTTGGAGGATACTATTCAAAGCAGCCTCCAGACACACAGCTTGGGTGTTGTTCTAAAGAACCAAGGTTGTGGCTCTTAAACGCAAGGACGGGCAGCAGGGGAGCCACCCCGCATACTGTTTATTATCCCCGTACACCCTTAGGTTGATTGGGGATAGTTTAAGACCAGAGGGATGAGAATATCATTTTGTGCCTGAAGACACTGGGAGAGGGATAGCAGAACACAGGAGTTAGCCAACGAGATTTGGACTGGGCATCCTTCTTTCCCTAAAGGATATTAATGAAGATGTCTGTAAAACAACAGCTCACATACATACAATGATAAGAAAAATGTAGACTCTAAAAAGAGTTGGTTGAGAAATCGTAGGTGAACAGGAGTTGAGTTTGAAAGTGAGGTGGAGGAAATATTTGAACAAGAATGGGATCTCTCTTACTCATGAACTCAAAGGTTTACAAATTAGAAGCGGGTCTGTCAGGGGCTGACAGACGGAGGAAGATGACAGGGGGCTCTGTTAAGGGTGAACATGCTGGGTTCCCCACTCGAAAGGGCCACACCTGCTGGTGAACACAGACCCCCTGTCCCGCCTTCCTTCAGCTGCTTTTAGGAAATGCTTATGATGTGTCACAAAGCTCTTAAAATAATATTTACACTTGCCTAATAAACACTTTTGCTAAATTATAAGTATACCCCGAGTACACTGCATAGCAGAGTAGATTTTAAAAGCTGCAAAATCATCTCAGCGTTTGCAGGAGGTTTTTAAACCACACTTGCCTTCCTTCTGGTGAGCGCTGGGTGGAGCTCTTAGCTAGATTAAGTAAAAGTGTTGTCTAGGAAGAAAAGGAAGCTACTTTAGAGTTTGCATTTATGGAATATCTATCCATTTAGTCTCTCTCTGGCACAAAGGTCATCCAACTTCTCACTAAAAAAGAGAGAATAAGAAAAGAATTACACCAACCCTCAATCAGTAATAAAAGGAAGATGTGAGAAGCAGGGTACAAAGAGAAGAAGCAAGGATTTGGGAATGGAAAGCTGTCCTGTTAGTTATAAATTCAGCTGACAGTGAATTTAAGCATAGCTGGGGGCTACAGCCTTCTTCATATTTTAAAAACCTTGTTCCTCAGCAAGGTGAATGTCTCTTGGGCCTTCAGGTGGTTGAGCTGGCCTAACCAACAAAAAAATCTGAATGGGAAAAGGCCATCGCTCCCAGGGTCTCTCTGTGAGTTCCCTGCGGGGGGCTGTCTGCCTAGGCCCTGCACTCTCCCTGCTGCCTGCGAGTCTGCCAACAGGGCAGGCCTGTCCTTGGGAAGGGCACCCTCAAGCCACAGCTGCTCTGTCTGCGCCTGGTGGTTAGTTTGATTTGAAGAGAAGTTGGGAGTCAGTCCCATCTGGGCCCTGGATTCAAATCTCGTTTACCAGTTAAGCTTTTTTATTATTAAAATGTTAGGGATATTTGAATATCTAGACCCCCCCAAATAAAATAGCATGTGTAAGTTGATACATTTTAAATCAGAAGAAATTCTTTGAAAATTATGTAATTAATTCAGAAACTTTGAGAGTGTGGCTCAGGCATAACATTTTTAAAGATTTTATTTATTTACTTCTAGAGAGAGGGGAAGGGAGGGAAAGAAATATCGTTGTGCAAGGGATCGGTTGCCTCTCACGCCTCCAAGTGGGGACCCTGCCTGCAATCCACACATGTGCCCTGACTGGGAATCGAACCAGCGACCTGTTGGTGTGCAGGCCGGCGCTCAGTCCACTGAGCCACACCAGCCAGGGCAGGCATTAGCAATTTTAAAAGCTCCATGGATGTTTCTAATGTACAGCCAGAAGTGAGAACCAGTGATCTACACTGCACTGGATTTAGGGGACACCAGCCCTCTTTGGCCCAGGGCTTCTCAAATACGCAGGTACATAACAGACCTTCTCTGAACGTCTGCAGCAGCTGCGTAGCTGGTGTCTCTGTTTTCTTCCTCACATCTTCCTCTCCCTTTTTGTTTATAAAGCTTCTTCAAATAACCTTAGTTAATAGTGACAGAAACAACCCATATACCAAAATAATGTATTCAAAATTCTAATTTACTTTTTAAAGAAAATATTTTGTTTTTTAAAGAAAGCTGGAGGGCCCTGACGGGTAGCTCAGTTAGTTAAGAGCATCATCCCAATACACCAAGGTTGCAGGTTGGATCTCTAGTCAGGGCACAGACAGGAAGCAACCAATGAATGCATAAATAAGTGGAACAACAAAGCAATGTCTCTTTTTCTCCTTCTTCTTTCTCTCTAAAAAAATAAAAAAAAAAAAGAAAGTGGGAAGGACCTAGGTGAAAGTAACTAATTTAAGTCAATTGCATAAAACTCACCTAAGAATCTGCATTTTAACAAGTGTCCTAGGTGATCCTGCTGCAGGTGATCCCCAGCCCATTATTGATACCCTGACACAACACTGATTTCTAAGGTCCAAAGACTCAGTAATAACCAAGGAATATTTATGTTTTAAATACATATTAGCCAGCATTTACTTCATGCCTCAAATCACTGTAGGAGAATTAAAAATAAAAACTAATAATAATTAATAATAATCCCCATTACAACCTTAGGAGATGAAGTGTGTTGTTGCCCCAATTTTTACAAATTAGGAAACTGAGGCACAGAAAGGCTAAGTCACTTGCCCCATCCCCTACAGCGAGGAAGTGGATTTGCACCCAGCATTCTGACTGCAGAAGTGGTGCTCTTAGCTCTTCCCCTGTACCACCCTTTGCACCAATACATGTAAGAAAGGGCGCCTTATTCCCAGCTTGATTTTCATTGTGCCTTTCCAAGGAACCTGAAAGGAAAACAGGACTACACGACCGTGTGAAACACACAGGAAATATTTTACTAGCTTCCAGACAGAGAAAAGGGTAGAGTAAAAACTTTTCAGTAGAAATCCACAGCCCTCCTCAGTGAGCCCACTCGGGCACTTTGTAGCCCCAGTCATGGTAGCTCCTGCAGCCTCTCGGCCTCAGCAGGTACTGCCACCCCCAGTGGCCGAGCATCTCACAGAGGACCCAGGAGCCCTCCAGCACGTGCAGGGAGTGGATCTCACTGGAGTGGAAGTGGTCGTAAAGCGAGGAGCAGTCCTCAGTGAACTCCACCACCTGGCCTCTGTAATCTTCCCTCTCGTACAGTCAGATCCTGCGGGAGCTGGACTGTGGATTCAGCAATCAGTGGACGAGGAAAAGTCAGGAAACCCAGCCTTTAGCAAATAATGATACACAGCCCTGGGGGGATGGACATTTCTTTGCCTTTTCTGTATCAAATGTGACCAAGATAAGGAGAGAGAGTTCCAACGCCAGGGCTGCCGTGCACGGTTGGATAGGTCAGACATAGGAAAACTCGAGAAGGCACATGGACCGTGGTATGAATGATGCTCTCTAGAGTTTTGTAAGCCACAACCTATATCGGCCATGCCGGCTCTATTCAGTACCATTCTTAACAATTTCATATGTTTGTTTTGCTCTCTCCTTCATAAACTTATGGCGGTCTGGGGCTCTCCATATTAGATGATATAAAATAATAACACATTAAAATGAAAAGACAAATATATCACTGCCAAAAAGCATTATTTTGACTCTTAACAGCTTCGTGGAGGCTGAGGAGGGAGAAAGTCAAGTTGCTTTTCCTTAAGTGGGGGCAGACTGGGGGCAAGTAAGCGTAGGCAACTCTTTAATGTCCTTCTTTCTGCTCTAAGTCCCGTTACTCTAAAATTTTGAAAAGTGGGAGCCATCGTAAAGATTAGGTTTCAGTTCCTCATTCTACTATACGGTTGGGCAGAATAGTTTTAGGTAAATTAATAATATTGGAAGCTGAAGCTCACGAAACAGGCCTTTACGGATGGATAGATTATAAAACCTTTGGAAAAATGGAAAGGTAATCTCTTAGTTCCTGTCTGTCTTTCCTTGAGCACTTGTTCTTTTATCTGCTTGTTCCTTCCCAGCAGGTACCCATTCAACATCTTCCTTCTTCCACCATTAAATCCTCTTTTGGGGAGATTCTCATAAGGAATTCATTCTGCGGTATAAAAGACTGCTGATAATGCATCGCCGTGGCTCGTAAAGGACTTACGTGCACATTTTCTAACTTGATCTTCACGGCAGCCCGGAACACGCGGAGCGCCATTTTCAGCCTTTTCCTTTTTTATGAGAAACTAAGGACAGAGCTTGCAGCCTGTAATTAGAAGTGTCAGGACTGGAAAGGGGCAGCCTGGATATTCAGTCTGAGCTCTAGAGCAAGGCATTAAACCCACTCTGAGAGGGTTTAAAACTTCACCAAAAGTGGTACATTTTCCCCAGGACTCTGTCATAGTCTAACTGGAGAGTCCCTAACGGTGGCATTCAGGGCTGCTGGGGCGTTATTTGGGTAGGAGTGAGCTCTATAGGAGCTATTGGAGTCACATCGTTGGTTACTTGTTTGGCCTGATCAAAAGGGGGGACTTGAGAGACCCCTGATGTTTATAATAAGAGTTTATATTTGGGTGAGGGATGGCTTGTCCTGTGCCAGATGAGTGGCTTTCATCCTCATCACCACTGTAGGAAGTAGCTACTCCCATTAGCCCCAATTTACAGACAAGGAAAAACGGAAACAGTCGGAGTAGCTATCCTAAGGCAACCCGACGGTAAGGAGTTGCTTAGCTGTCACCCTGGCCTTGACAGTCTGAACCCTGTCATGCACTACTTCTTCCCAACAGAGGCAAGTTTAATTTTAACAAAGCAAAATAAGATGTCCAATTAAGAGCATTCCATCACATACTTTCTCAGCGTAAGAAACGTTAACGATACTAATAAAGGGGAAAAAAAAAACCCACAGCCAGAGAAAGAAGGCCACCATCCAACAGTACCAGTGAGTACCCGTGTGACTGCAGGGCGCAGAGGGACCAGGGGGACTGGACTCACGTGGGGGATGAAACAGCAGGAGCGCACGGAGTCGCTGAGGCCCATCCACTGCTGATAGTCCGGGTAGTCGCTGCACCGCAGGAAGTACTGGTGGCCCTGGTAGTTGGGGCGCTCATACAGCATCCAGCAGCCGCTGTCCACGCGGATGGAGCTGCAGCGGCTGAAGTAGGGCTGCAGGTTGGGGTGGTCGCTGCTGGACTGGTAGTGGTATCCCTGGAAGCTCTGGTCCTCGTGCAACAAAGGGAATGAGAGGCTCAGAGGCCTGGGCCCTCGCCTTCCCCGTGGCTGGTGGGCAGCACGCTGCGGGGCCAGTGGCTGGGCGGGCTGGGCGGCGGGTCTATATAGCAGACGGGCTGCTGTGTTGGCAGGAACAACACAAAAGGGGCCCGGGTAAGGGTGGGGGGCGGGGTAGTTGCTTAATGTATGTTTTCTATAAGGTTCTCCAGGCCTTTCAACCTGATGACCTGGGTTAAAAGCAATTTGGTGTCCCTCAGGCTTTTAAATGGAATCTATTCAATAAATTGGAACTGAGCAAAGGCACTTAACCGAGTTAGTAATTGTAATCAAATATTTTGTCTTTTTAAATTTCAAATTGATCTCTTTTTGAGTAACAACGCAGGGGAATGACCAGGTCTGGGGTCAGAATGAGCTCTAGCGTGAGGCGTTTAGATCAGAGAGCGTGTTCTCGGTGAGAGAATGTGGAATATGGGGGTGACCTGCCTTCCCCACAGAACGTTTAAAGAAGGATGGGGTTTCCTCCGAGAGAAAGTCTCTGGGCTCCTACCTGCTGCTAAGTGGGTGTAGCAGCTATCGCTGACAGCTGAGGAGGGATAGCAGGGCGTAGACCCCGGGGAAGCCTCTTTGGGCGCCTGGCTTCAGCTCTGCTCCTGGAGACTGAGCGGGCGGGGGACATCTGCAGACACGTCTGCCCGGCCTCAGCGTGTGCCCCCCACCGCACAGGCCAGGAAAGCCTTCGGAATTCATGAGGTAACTCTGGTGGTTGTGAGTCACACTGCAACTATCTAACTAATAATTTTGCAAACGAAGCGCTAAACTTAGTTCTAGCTGCCGACAATGGCAAGATAACATACAAATATGACAGATTTAAAATTCTACAATTCTGTCTTCTCTGCTTTTTCCAGTCCTGGTTGCTCTCTAGTTAAGTTTCTGGTTCCAGGGACTGGGATCTTCCTTCATTCCCCCAATACCTGCCCCCACCCCCCTAGCAGCTCCTAGTGCCCCACTCTTTTTAGAGTGGAATTTCTCAGTCTCATCCCATTTTAACAATTTGATCCCTGGCTGGTTGTTTACAATGATCTCAAAGTAAGAATCTGTACGCAAGGGCTATCGTTACTGTCACAAGAATCTTCCTGGTTCTGAAATGGAAACTCACTGGTCTCTGAGCTGTGAGTTGTGGATTCTGACGTCACTTTTACTCCTAATTGTTTGACATTAGAATTTTCTGTAAAATTCTTTGTAAAAATTTCCCTTACCTAAAATGAGTTATCTAGGTTAGATGATCTCTAGGTCTAAAATATGTTACACATTATAAAACTTCATAGTGGCTTTCTTTCCTAATTCCTCCTCTTTCCTTCCTTCTTTTCCTTCTTTCCTTCTCTCTCTCTCATTCTCTTTCTCTCTCTCTCTCTCAGCATTTTCCACTACGAATTTCTTTGCAACTCTGAATAAAGTTCCAAACAGTCACCTCAGGAAAATTCACATACACTTTGTATCCTGTAGAAATGTGTGTTGAACTACACATAATAGAACACAAAGGTTACAGTGGCATAAACACATGCAGGTGTATTTTACTCCCATTACAGAAAGTCTGAAGGTAAAAGATTGCTGGCTTTGTGTGTTGGTTGATTTTGCATTTCAACTTGACTGGCCTAAGGGATGCCCAGGTAGCTGGTAAACATTATTTTGAGGTGTGTCTGTGAGAATGTTTTCTGGAGGGATTAGCATGTGAATCCCTCCAGCTTCTGGGTCATGGAACTCGATAATCACATGAGCCAATTCCTATAATAAGTATCTTCATATATATCTCTATATTCCCCATTGGTTCTGTTTCTCTGAAAAGCCCTAATAGACATTGGTTCAGGAGCTTCACCACATCCAGGCCAGCCTACATGACATTGTGGCATTTCTGTCATATTTGTCACCTTTTGGGTATAAAATGTCTGCTATAAGAAGGAACTGTCGCACCAGGGGCAGCTACTCCCTTTCATGAGAATGGCAAAAGTTTTCCCAGAGCCCTGTCTTCCTCCCCACCAGCATTCCTCCACATACATTCCGAAGTCCGGAGAGTTTCACATGGCCACCTCAACATCAAGGGAATCTGCCAGAGATTTGTGAACTTGACTTTGCACACCATTCAGGGGATTCAAACATGTTTTAAAACCCATTACGGTACCCAGCTTCAGAATTCCTGATTTAAAAAGCGGTTCACACTACCTCTGAATCTCAGATCCTCATTGCTCAAAGATAACCTGAAATCTATGTCTGAAGCAGCGACTTGTTTAAAAGCCAGGGATTCAAGTGAGATAATGTATTATGACTGTGTTTTGCAAACTGTAAAGTTCTGCTTAATATGAAGGCACATTTCTATTGTGAAGGTTTCCTTTGTGACCTGTGGATGGATCAAGAATCCTGGTTTCCTTTTGCATCTTGTGTTTGTGTGTGTGTATACGTATGTAAGTAAAAAAATAAAAGCAACACAAAAGGAAAAACACAAGCAAACCAGTGCCAGAAACACACAGAAAATATTTTATTAGTTTCCAGATTGAGAAATGATGAAGAACTCATTTCAGTAGAAATCCATGGCCCTCCTCAGCGAGCCCACTCTGGCATTTGTGGCGCCCCAGTCGTGGTAGCTCCTGTAGTCCCCCGGCCTCAGCAGGTACTGCCGCCCCCGGTAGTTAGGCATCTCGTAGAGGACCCAGCAGCCCTCCAGTACGTGGAGGGAGTAAATTTCGTTGGAGTGGAAGCGGTCCTGGAGAGAGGAGCAGTCCTCAGTGAACTCCACCATCTGGCCTCTGTAATCTTCCCGCTCGTACAGTCGGATCCTGTGGGAGCCAGCCTGGCCCATCTGGAGATGGAAAGAGAAGAAAAGCAGACCACGAAATGATTCCAACACATTCCTGCAGTCCAACTTGATGGAGACCAGCTCAAGCCGTTTGGAAATATATGGTGAAAATTTATTAATTCTGAATATTTATATACTCCCTGTTTTCAAAGGTGGAGATTCAGCACTGTTTCAAGATCATAAAATGTGACTTAAGGAATTTAAAGGGAAATATCACTCTTTACTATATTCAAGTATTTCCCAGGACAAACTGCTAACCATGCTAATCACACTAACCAGTACACCATACCACAGAGGATCACACACCTTTAACAGCTTATTGCTGTTTTTGCTGTTTTGAAGAAATATTTTTTAATTTTTCAAGCACATGTGTTTGAAAAATAAAGTCAGTTTATGAAATGAATGACCTTGTACTGAGTTTAAAATAAACCTTGGAAAGATCACCAAATGGTTCAAAATTTCTGTGGAAAGTAGCATTAAATATTGTATGGATCTTCATTTAATGATATATAAATAGAATGAGGAAAAATGGAAAAGGAAATTAAGGACTAATTTTCAAAAACCTTAGTGCTTAAAGACACATTAATAAAAATACATGTAGCACATGGATAAAACCTCTGTGTTGTTTACCATTGGGAGAAAGTACTTGTATTTGTATTGGTTGGGAAAATTACAATATGCAAGCAGAGAGCAAAAAAGAGATAGTCTTTTAAAAATGACTCTTGTAATAGTTTCCTTTTCAACTCCTGTGTGCTCCGTTACTACCCTGCGTTCCAGCACTTACTTATTCTTCTATTAGATGTAAGTGGTTTTTCCACAACTGCATTGTAAATGATGACAGACCAGAACCTCTATTTTATACAAGCCCAGGGCACCAACACATTCTTGCTCAATAAATAT
The DNA here is from genome assembly GCF_022682495.2 of Desmodus rotundus. NCBI lineage: Eukaryota > Metazoa > Chordata > Mammalia > Chiroptera > Phyllostomidae > Desmodus > Desmodus rotundus. Next base: position 187,086,996 of record NC_071388.1, read on the forward strand.
TGGTTGATTAATTGGTACCTGGGTAATACTTTGTTCTTGTTCAGGTAAAACGATTACGAACGAATCTATCATAGCTTATTTTTTGTCCAAACTCTGAATTTTTCAAAATGATCACTACTCCAAACGTTTAACCTTTGCCTTGAAACTATCCATATGTCCATAGAGCCCATTCCTGATACGGGGTTGCGGACTCACGTGGGGGATGAGGCGGCAAGAGTGGATGGAGTCGCTGAGGCCCATCCACTGCTGGTAGTCGGGGTAGTCGCCGCGCCGCAGGAAGTACTGGTGGCCCTGGTAGTTGGGGCGCTCATACAGCATCCAGCAGCCGCTGTCCACGCGCACGGAGTTGCAGCGGCTGAAGTAGGGCTGCAGGTTGGGGCAGTCGCTGCTGCACTCGTAGTGGCGGCCCTGGAAGCCGCTGTCCTCGTAGAAGGTGATCTGCAAAGGAAGGGAACGAGAGGCTCAGAGACCTGGGCCCCGCCCCCACTTGCCGGGGCCCCTGCCGGCCTGGGTGCTGGGCTCACCTTCCCCATGGCTGGTGGGCAGCACGCTGCGAGGTCAGTGGCTGGGCAGGCTGCGCGGCGGGTCTATATAGCAGGCGGACTGCTGCGTTGGCAGGAACAACACAAAAGGGGCCCGGGGTGACGAGGGGATTTTCATGTTCTCTTTTTTTCTCTTTGCTGTCATAGTCCACGGGGCTCATTGTGGGTTTTGGATTCATTGTCTCGCGGGTATTTGGGTTGCTATGACTAGTTGATGCTATTGAGACTGAAAAAAAAGTCTTTGGGGACATTGTCTATTTAATAATAGAAGTAGAGCTTCAGCCATTTCCTATATAGTCTGCACTGCTATTTGTATAGGTTGGGGGAAAACCAATACGTGTGAGTGAGGAAGCAAGAAAAGCAGGGTCTTAATATGGTAAATATAAAATAATCTGCAAGAACGATCATATTACTTATGTGTCAGCACTGACTACTAATTACTGTTACTAGGAAGAAAATGACCTTCGTTGAATGCTGAGAATTTCGAATAAGTCCTTTAAGAGAACTTCCTCATTAATGGGTGTAAGAAATTGGAATGTTTACCAAGGGAGTTCACGGAATTTTAAACTTTCAGGATGGTAAACACACAAACGAAACCACAAAAACGTAGCAAGCACAGCTCTTCAGTGTTCGGCCTGGTTCTGATTTTGCTGCAGTCATGCCTGGAAGTAGACTGAGGACTAGACGCTTCGTGTAGGCTCATTGTGATTCAAAAGGGAGAATAGCTTTAAAATGCTGAATCTCAGGAAGAAGAACTAAAAGGGAAATAAAATACGAAAAAGTAATAACTTTAAACAAAACCAAACAAACAAAAACACAGATGTCCTCTTAGGTTATTATAAAATAAAACCAAATTCCTAAGAAACCCTCTCTCAGAGGATCTAGATACACCTTTGTTCCACGGGGAACAAGAGGACACAAAGCTTTTGACTTGGAGAAAATTAATGACATGAAGACAAAGAGGAGCTCCAGCTGGAATGGTGCAGGGAGAGGGAGGAATGAGCCTCTAGAAGCTGGAACTCTAGGAAGACTTTAGAAAGTATTTATTGGCCTGGAAGTGAATGGTTTGATGGACTAGAAAGAGCAATGGAGTAGCAGATGACTGATGCCTTTAGCTTCTTTCATGCTCAAAGAATTATTCACAATCCTATGTTGTCTCTTGGAAATACTTTGTCTTAACTTAGATCATAAATCTTTTTAAAGTTGAGATTTATGAATTAAACATCAACTATGTACAATATGCTGAGTTCAGCTCTTGGTATTCACTATGTAAATGCATGTGTTTCCAAAGTTACTTACATTGACATAATGAAAAACAAGCAACCAGAATCTAAAGACTAAAATCCATCATTTTAATTAAAAAATATAAAAAATAGAATAATTTCAAAAATAAATGTTAAGAACTCATCATTTTGCTCCGAGGTGTTTCTGTGGGGAGAGTGCTGGCAGATGAAAACACTGAAACAGGAGAGGGAAGGAATGCAAAGAGCCCTGGAGAGCTCACAGTAGAACATGGTGGGAGCTGACGTGTGCTACAGCTGAAATTCAGGGTGCATCTGGGGGGCCAGAACAAGGGACCTGGGGCTTGTTGTTTTCATTATCTAGGAAGAGAGAAGGCTTTATTTCAGCTGGGGGGAAGAAACAGGGAAAAAACCCTAAGCTTCTTGTAGAACTGCAAATGAATGCCTTGGGCCAAATGTGGGTTGGTATCAATGCTCTAGAGAAAATTCTGGGAGCAATAAATGTGAGTTCGACCCAAGCTCCAAGTTGTGCTTCGTGTGCTAAGGGAACATAAACTGAGAGCTGAGAACCCTTACACCTGTAGCACAGAAGCTGTGCTCTAGGCACAAGTTGCGGGGGATGGCTGATGGGGAGGGCTGATGGGGACGAGGACTGTCTTTGGAGGGAAAACAAGAGATAAGGAACACGAAATAACCCTTTGGCGCTCCTTAAACAGTCAGGCGGCTTCAAACAAAAGTGAAGAAGGAGATCAGCTCCGGTTAGAGTTTCGCTCCATGAGGGTCAATCGTTTGTGTAACTGAAGTAAATGTCAGTCTGCAAAAGGAAGTATATAAGAAATAGCACTTTCCTATTTTCTATAACTCAAAATATTTTATGAATCTAGGTGTTATTTCACTGGGATGGAGAGGAAATTTAATGTTAGTCATGGTTGGTTTTCCTCTCCTCACTTTTCCAGGCTCCATGGGTGGGTTCTGTGGGCCTAACATGAAATCGGAGAATTTCATGGGGTCAGAGGATTTCCTGGGGACTGCTTTTATGTCCATGGTTGGTGGCTGTCCCCAGTTGTCACACTGGCCTGGGAATGGGAACTGACAGCCCCAAGGGCTGCGGGTCTGAGGTACGTTTTATTTGGTTGGCACAGTGTTGAGATTTTTTCTGGTAATGTTTTAGGTTGGTTCACACTTTCTGCAGTTCCCCATGGTCCCCACCACTCCTTGTTGTCTTACAGGAGGTCGTTTTACTTATTTACGTCATTTCCCTGGCCCCTGGTGGCATTGAGCGGCAACCTCAAGTGAGAGTTTTCAAACTCTACTCAGTTTCTATCAGTTGTTACCATTTAAAAAAAAAAAAAACAACTATACATTAAAATTCTCGATCATTCTTTCTTGGTCTGAACTTGTGTATTTTGGGGTTAAAATCTCCTTTTGTGAATGTTTTCTCCTTTATAAAATTATGTACAAATAGATGGTCCTTAGTTTTACATTTTTGTTATTTTGTTTTAAATTTTAAATGTCCTTGGAATAATTAAAATTGATGATCCTATGTTGGTCCCAATTTAAAGATAATTGGTCTGGGAAATCTAAAATATTGACAACTACTTGATTTAAAGGATAAGAAAAATATGGTGAGCATTTTTATGGGGGTTCTGTGTGTTATAATGCTTCAAAATCCTATCCTAAGGTTTTTACAGAAATATTTCTCCATTGAACCCTCCACATTAGGGCCAGCATAGCAGTTAAGACATTAGACAAACCTGGGCTAGTCTCATCCTTTCCTCTTCTAACTGTGGGACACTGCACATGTTATTTCACTTAATTTAATCTTGGTTTTCCCCCCACAGGCATTGCAAACAATAGGCTTAATTTGTTTAGTATATAAGCTACTTGGATCAAGCTAATTTTTTGCACCTTTAAGATATGTAAGCCAAGTCATTATGCTGTACATTCAAAGCTCTTACAGGGCTGTATGTCAATTGTATCTCAATAAAACTGGAAAAAAATAACGTTCTTCATTAAATGCAATTTTATTATAAAATTGTCATACTCTTCTTTGTCACTTGACGTTTCCATTTTAACTGAACTAGTATTACTCAAGCATCTTCATCCTTGTCTGCTACCACTATCAATACCTCTCATCAATCTTTATCATTCGCAGAACCTTTACTAAAGTAAAGCACAAACTGACTGTAAAAATGTGACTGGAAGCTGGTTTCTCACCTTCCTCTTTCAGAATTCTAAAGAAGTAAAAAGCCATCTCAGGTTGTGTTCCAACTTCATTGTAATTTTGCATGAGAGAAAGAGAGAAAATAAATCACTTACAAAATGTTTGGATTGTTATTAGAATTTCTCCTCTTTGGAAGATTTACAAGTGAGTCCCAAGCACTTTTAGCACAAGAAACAGGAAAGTTCTTTAGCTCTGGGTCGTTGTTAAAATGTCTCCCTAAGCATGGGAAGGACATTGGAGAATTTGCCCGGCCTGTACCTGAAGACCAGTGGGCTAGGCAAGGGAGTAAAGGGGCGGGAAGGTAGGAGATGGAGGGGGGTGGTGGAAGGAGGGGCGAGAAGAAAGGAGAAATGGTAGAGAATTGGTGAGCAGCTTCTTCCTGTCCTCCTGTTCCCCAACCAAAAGGACAAAGGCATAAGTGACTGCTCCTGTACGACCCATTGTCTGCAGTGGCAAGGACCAATTTTTTTATTCTCTTCACAGGAAACTATTTCCATTGGAGATGCTATCCCAAAGCAGGAAAAACGGAAGGTTATGAGTGTAAGGACATGTTAAATGTGCTATCAAGAAAATACCTGCTCCTCCCAAAATGTTAAGGAATAAAATCACATCTCGTGAGAAATATGTAAATAAATATTCCTCCATTTATTTCCCCTAGTAGTTTGTTACAGGATGACTTTAGAGTACTAAGTGATGGTACTTGATAAACAAAAGTGATCGCATATGTGTTATTTAGTACTTGGGCAGTACTTAACTCTAAAAAGTGATTATAGACTTATCGAGTACTAACATTTTAGTATTATGTTTGCATAGAGCTCTGTGGTGGTGGGCATCATGCCATTTATTTGTTTCGGTTGCTTTTTCATTCCCAGTGCTACATTTGCTGGCCTATGGTGGGCGCTTGATAAATGGTGAAGCTCCTAAATCAAAGATGGTATGATCGCTGGTGGCTAATATTTGGGCAGAGTATGGTAAAATAATATATTTCCTATATTATATATATATATATGCTATGTATAGCATATATAGCATATATATGTGTATACATAGCATATAGCTATATGCTATACATAGCATATATATCTTGTGCTATGCACCTGCAGTCTCACTTTTAGGCCTCTGTCCTTCAATAATTATGGCATGTGTAGGTAAAGGCATATGTACAATATTCTTTGCAGCCTTGTTTGTAAAAGCAACATTGGAAAAGTCAATCACCAACAGAAATACGGTGAAATAATCTAGGGGACCTCCAAACAATGGAATACAATGCTGCTTTTTAACAGAATAAGGGATTGACCTAGATATATGTCCATAATATTGCATGTTAAAAGCAAGTTGCAGGCTAATGTTCTAAAAAATGATTCCATGTTGTTGCAGTGGCAGAACGTGTGTTTTATGAGATATCTACAAAGGGAGGGGAAACTTTGGGCAGGGTGTCCGCCAAGTGTAAACACAGGTTAGCACTGAAGAAGGGGTCACAAGGACCCCCTCCAATTCTTTATACATAGCATTTGTAAAGTAGTAAGATTACAGGAGGCTTTTACTTGAGAGGAAACATTTTTAATTAAAAATAAATGAATACTAATGAAAGGATTAAAAAATTATTTTTAATATGCAGGGTTTTGCTTATCAGCAAGCAGATTTTACTTCAATCAAAGGGCTCCAGAAATTATGGCTTTCTTCAATGTGCCTTTAAATTTGAGACTGTTTTATTGGAGTAAAAGGATTTTTATGTTTATAGTAGACTATATCATGCAAATCTATTTAAAATACTAATGTGTACCTCATTAATTTATTTGTGTTAGTTGGATGTCATGTACAGCTGTGCAGTTTCTGCCCTTCACACAGGGTTTGGCCCAGCGGCTATACTGGCCAATAATTGGCCAACCCCAAGCAGATGCTGTTTCAGAATAAGAAGGAGGGTCTGTAATGAGTCCAAAAGTTTGGCAATGGCCGGTGACAACGTGGCATTAGTTACATAATACTGTGCTTGAAAGTGAACAAAACTATAATTCCTTATGTAGCACAATCAGGCTGTTTTCCAGAGGGGTTTTTGTTCACCACTCATCTGTGACCCCCAACCACCTCTTGGGTCAAAAGGAATGTGTTCCTCTGAGGCCGAATGCCTCCTTTCTTACCCATCACCCTCTCCCATTTCTCTATGCTGACTTGCCTTGCATTCTCAGACAGGTTAGCTCCTCTCTCCACCCTCACTTCTGAACTTGCTCAAGACTTATTTTATCTTTGAGCTCTCCTAGACCAGACCCATTCCCACTTATTCATTCCTCAAAGGACTCTAGGAACGCTTCCTTTACCAGGGAGCATTTACTGGTGAATTATAATTGGCACACAATACAAGAAGCCAACAATTGCCAACAATACAGACTAAATACTTTATTAGGTTCCAGATTGAGAAAATGGTAGTGTGAACTATTTTAGTACAAATCCACCACCCTCCGCAAAGAGCCAGCCTTAGCATCCTCGGCTCCCCAGTCCTGGTAGTGCCTGTACTCTTGGGGCCTCAGCAGGTACTGCCGCCCTCGGTAATTGGGCATCTCGTAGAGGACCCAGCAGCCCTCCAGCACGTGGAGGGAGCGGACTTCACTCAGATGGAAGCGGTCCTGGATGCAGGAGCAGTCCTCACTCAGCTCCACCGTGAGGCCTTTGTGGTCTTCTCTCTCATACAGCTGTAGCCTGTGGGATCCTGTCTGCTCAGTCCACACAGAGAAAGGACAGAAGAAGCAGCCAAACAACACGTGAACTTGGTGGGTTGGGGCATGGGATTGTCTGTGTGAAAACTGAGACTCTAGGATTGCTGTGAATGGATCTGTGTTCTATTAGCATTTAACAAATACTTGCATGCTTGTTGTCTATTTCCTATCTAGGAGATGTAATTTTTAAGAGATTAAAAGTCTGGGCTAGAATTTATCAAGAGTTCAAATATCTTATTTTCCTAACTCCTGAGTACGTAATTCCTTGATTCCTAGGTGTTAAATCAATATTTGGGAGGAAATATGAAGTAGTTCGAGTGATATTATTTTAATATGAGTATTATCTCCCAAATTTATATACACATAAATTTATGGATTTATATGTATATAAATTTGTAAATTTATATGTAGAATTTAAAAAATGACATATTTCAGTGAAAGTTGGTTCAAATAGTCATTTGAAATCATAATTCAACTGATTTTCCAAATTAAGAACAATTACTTTTCCAAAGTTGGACATTAGCTTTCAACAGCCTATACTAACAATAGAGTTTTCAATTTTTACTAGTCTACAGTGGAAGTTATCTATTTCATTCATTATCAATTCCCTTACTATAGGTAAAATGAATTTCTTAGATATACTGCCTTCTTTTGTCCAACCAATTTCCCATTTGCAAATTTTGTTTTATATCGCACCTCATTATTACATTTGTTACAGACTTCTCATTGACCTACTGGTAGTAAAAATTAAAAATAAAACTGACTCTCTAAGTGAATTCTTCCCTAATAGTCTGTGCTGTTTTTGTGCGGGTATCTGGGCTTAGGCAAGTATCTAAAGCCCTTTTAATCCTTTGGTGTTTTTAAAGGAAAACCTCCTTCATCCTAACCACCCGCAATAATACTGTGAGGACCCTCAGGCACTGTGACCTCCATCCACCAAGCAGAACTCACTTGGGGAATGAGACAGCAGGAGCGCACGGTGTCACTGAGGCCCATCCACTGCTGGTAGTCGGGGTAGTCTCCGCGCCGCAAGAAGTACTGGTGGCCCTGGTAGTTGGGGCGCTCATACAGCATCCAGCAGCCGCTGTCCACACGGATGGAGTTGCAGCGGCTGAAGTAGGGCTGCAGGTTGGGGCAGTCGCTGCTGCACTCGTAGCACTGGCCCTGGAAACCCCGGTCCTCATAGAAGGTGATCTGCAAAGGAAGAATAATTGCGAATTAAATCATTTGCCCCCCCCCCCCCCCCCCCCCCGCCAAGTTGATCTTGTATGGAGGGTTTTAAATTTTTTTCCATTTTATTTAACTTGTGTTCCGCTCACCTTCCCCATGGCTGGTTGACTCAGATGAAGCGAGTTCAGTGGATGGGCCGGCAGCCCCTGGAGCCTATATAGCTGGCTGGCTGCTGCCTTAGCAAGAAGGACACAAAAGGGGCCCGGGGTGAGGAGGGGATTTCATGGATCCCTTTTACACGCTGCATTCAGTGGAAATGTCTGTGGAGTTTACCCTCATTCTCTGGTATATTCTAACGCTGTCTGTATGTGTTTTAGAGACGTCCCTATGGTTGCTTTTATTTGGATTCTTAGTGTTTTTTAAACTTATCAGCACATCAGTTTGAACTTTTGACCTGAAATGCATGTGTCTAAAATTCAGTTACGCCCCATGCATTTTCTGGGGAAAATCTACACCCTTATAGAACTGCCTCAGAATGCCGCAGCACTGACTAATTTTCCTTGATGACAGAGACCACTTTAACCTAAAATTTCTTTCTTTCTTCAATTTGCCAGTCTAATGTAGGACGCAAATCCGGGTTCTGATCTTTGCTAGTTTTGACTGAGCTGACCAGATGCTTTGAGGCATCGCTACTGACTTTGCCTTTGAAATACCTCATGTAACTAAAAATCAGCCACTGTTAGTCAACTGGTGGTAAGAACCAAGGGAAAGGCTTCTAAGACCTTTGGGTCCAAGACTGAGAAGTTTATTGCTTTATAGATTGCTTCCCATTTTCCAGGGCCGGGGGAGGCAGCAAAGTTTCATGGATTGAGAAAGTCCACTTAGTAGCTACATAACCTCTCAAAGCACCAGTTATTTCATAGTACTTATCTCATGGTACATAGTATGTTGGATGAGGAAGAAATAAAGAAAAAAGGAAGAGAAAGATGTGCTGGCTGGTGTGGCTCAGTGGATTGAGCACCGACCTGTGAACCAAAAGGCTGCTAGTTAGATTCCCAGTCAAAGCGCATGCCTGGGTTTCAGGCCAGGTCTCCAGTAGGGGTGAGTGAGAGGTAACCACACATTGATGCTTCTTGTCCTCTCTTTTACCCGCCCTTCCTCTCTCTCTAAAAATAAATAAATAAATCTTAAAAAAAAAAAAAAAGAAAGGAAAGAAAGAAAAGCCGCTGACATTCAGAAGCTGGCCTGGCCCTGGGAGCTAAGCTATGTTATTCCCTTGTCAGATGTACATGATCTCACAGAACAGCAACTGCAGGCCAGCTTACTCTGAAATCATGATGAAGTCATGACAAACTCAGCGTGCCACCCACAAAACACCAGACACCCCTCTCTCAGCTAAAATGATTAACTGCTCCTTCTTTATCAATTACACCTTTATTCTTATGCTGGGCTCCCCAAGAGTATGTTCATTGACCCTTCTCTAGACCCTTTTCTAGACCCTTCTCCAAATCATGCAACCAAAGTAGAAATCCTATAACACACTCTTTCCAATACCCTCTTATTGAGGCAGCTCGTGCCTCTCTATGGCGTATGTCCTTTCTCGATCTAACAAGTAATAAACCCAACTTGTTCCATGATGAGGGTCCCTGATGGTCTTTGACTAAAGGACATTTGCCATGTGTTTGCCATCTACTTGGCTCAAATGAGCACTGAATAAATATCTTATATTGGTAATAATGTGACATTATTAAGGATGACTTCAGCCTATTTATCTCTCTCAGAGAGATTCAATCCTCTCAAAGATGCTTGAAAAATCTTCCTGCTATGAAGCCATTCTGTGAATTAAAAAATGGTAGATTTGGAAGGGACTTTAGAAATGATCTATTGGTTTTCAAACTGTAGTATGTATAAGAATCACCTGTGCTTATTGAAATGTAAAGTACCAGGCCCTAACCTCTTGGGAGATTCTGCATTACTAGATCTGTAAAAGACTCCAGAAATATATTTTTTAACCAGCACCAGGTTGTTCTTGGACAAAACTTTGAGAATCATTACTGTGGTTTATTTCTTCATTTTTTCTAAATGAGAAAAACATATGTTTGAGCCATCCCCGGGTAAAATTATACTAGCAATTATACCAACATTCTTCTCAAACATATAGGCAGAAATGCTTTTGGCTTTGTTCTATATTTTCCTATGTGAGAGAATAGGAAAATTCTCTATGAGAGAATCAAAGCAGAAATACCAGCACTTTAAATAATAGAGCTGATACATAAGAAAAGAGATAATGATGGGAGAATGCATATGACTAATGATGAGAGAATGCATATAGCCTTGTCTCAGAATGACATCGTTTTGACATTTCTCTCACCTCTTTTCAGGTCTCTTTCCTTCTCTTCCCTAGCCCCTCCCCTGCCTTCCTCTCCTCCGTGCTCCTGCAACCCTCCCCGGACAGCAGCTGCCTTTCTTCAAGCGTCCTCATATCTCAGCTGGATTTTCGATAGTACCTTGACTCTGTCCAGTCTTGCCTGTCTTCAGAGCAAACTCTGCTAGGATACCAGGGTGATCAAAATCAGAACCCATCAAGTCATGCTGCTGCTATGAGCTGAGTGTTTGCGTTCCCCCCAAATTCATATGTTGAAACCTTAATCCCCAATGTAATGTTGAATTCAAAATCCCCAAAGGAGATGAGGCATTTGGGAGGAAACTAGGTCATGAGTGTCCTTATAAAAAGTGACACGGAACAGCTTGCTTCCTCTCTCTCTTTGCCAGGTGAGGATACAAAAAGAAGACATGCAAACCAGGAAGTGGGCTCTCACCAGACTATATGTCTGCTAATGCCCTGATCTTAGACTTCCCGGCCTCCGGACCTGTGAGAAGTACACATTTGCTGTTGAAGGCACCCAGTCTATGGCGTTTTTGTTACAGCAGACAGAACTAAGACAGCTGCTCATCTGCTTGAAATACTTCACTGACTCCCCTTAGAGCCTCCAGAAGCAAGTACCAGTTTCTTAGCATGGCATCCCAGACCTGACATCCTCTGTCTGTTCCCTAGACCTTCTGTCCAATCACACTGAACTACTTGTAGTTTCCCAAACGCACACAGTTATTTTTGCACTTCTCTAGTTTTTGAATGTATTGATCTTTTTTGCCTTAAGACACCGGTTTCACATTTTTCACCCAGAGAAATTTTACCCTTTCCTCAAAGCTCAGCTCAAGTGTCAATTCCTCTGCAAAGATTTTCTCGAACCCTTCTTTATCTTCCAGGCTAATACTGCCTATTTGGTTCACTGAGCACCTTGTTCATACCACTGTGATGGTAATTATCATTTATCTAGTTAGTTTGTTTGGATATCAGTTTCCTCCAAACAAATGAGGAGACCTCCATCAGGACAGTGACTACTCTGTCTTTTGTTTTGTGTCGTCACTAGCTGGCAAAATGAACTGGTATATTAAAGTTACTCAATAATAAATGTCTGGGGGTATAAATGTTACTCTCTAGTCTAAAGTTCATTATCATAGTAGTCCATGGGACCAATTTCAAATGCTCGGCACACACTGGCGTACACGTTCACATCAAAGTTCAGCACTGGCAACTTTCAATGTGTAGGATGACACAAAGACCCTGCATTTGACCTAGTAGTGGGCCTTTATAACAAGGGAGATGACTAAGCAAAAGAGCAAATATAGGGATGATATGTTGTTCCCCCGACCCTTTGCCCCTCAGTAATTCTAATTTTTATGTCTTCTGATACATCAAATTAATGTTACCAACAGCAGCAGCCAATTACAGAGTTTTGCCAGTGTTTGAGGTCCAGCCAGCAGTTGACCATCCACCTTCCTGCTTCCTAGTAATTCGAATAACATATATGTTGTATATGTGCTTGAGGTCATTTGATTGTCAGCCGTGTAGATCAAACTAGGTCATATAAAGAGCCTGGGTAAAGGACCAAAGACCCCATCATAGAAACAACTTGTCTCTGATGACTCACCTCTGCTTAACTCCTATGGCATTTCTTTTAGTACAAACTGACTTTTGGGTTTAAAACAACGCATTTCTTTCAGTTTAAGCAACAGGTTGTGGTGATGTTCACTTTTGCTTTGACAAACCGGCAAAGGAGAAAGTTTGAACTCCTGAAGTTCGAGAAGAAAGAATAAGACATATACTAACGTCAGGACCTAACTGCATGGCAGCTGGGCAGGGCAATCGGAGAGAGAACCCAAAAAAGAAGGATCCCTTGAGAGTATAACTCCATACAGCAGTTTTTGGCACTTCTTTATGGAATAGCTGCTACTTCAGTTTCTTTGCTTGGTGGGCCTTTCATAGATTGTTAGATAATCCAGAAGCCATTGTAGATTCAAGAGGGAAAAAGGAAGAAAAAAATTTAAAATCTGGACTTCATATTACAAGTTAAGATATGCAGGAAACACTGGTGTGTGTTGGGTGTGCAGTTTGACACTGGAGTTATCTCAAATTGTTAGTTCATGTTAATGGGCACAAGGTTAATGGAATTCTGTAAGCTATTCCTTCCATTCCACTCTTTCTAGATGTCTCCCCCTCAGACACTTTCACCCTTTTGAGGTCTCAGCATTAACTTTAGAGAGAGTAGGGAGAGAAGGAGAAAGGGTAGAATGAGGAGTTAGTTTGGGCATAATCTCTTCCCCTGGTCATGCCCTACTGTTGACTGTTCTTTATATTGGGGTTAGTGGGAGGATACCCTTCTCCTTGCTTGTGTCCTAGTGATGGAAGCAACTGATTTTCAAGAAGAAAAACTTGATCAATGAGATCCAGGAACTCTTATGTTATAAGCTTTCAATTCAGGTGTTTCAGGGTAATTTCCACATCTGAAGTCTGTGATATGACTACTTGGCAAGTAGTATGAAATTCAGTACTCCAAGAAACTTTGGGTTTCTAATTCATGTTTGATATATTATTATGGGCAAACAGAAGAGTGTCCAAGAAGCCAGTGCTAGTATTCAGAGTTTAAAGTCTGAAGAACTGAGATTTTGGAACAATGAATACAAAATAATTCAAGAATCTATTTTTCCAGGGAAGGAACTTTTATAAGGAGACAAACCATGTGCTCTAGTTTCCCTGGAACATGCCTCTTGCCCCAGTGTAATCCCTAATAGTATACTTTTACTCTCAAAAATGATTCAGTTTAAGAAACAAATTATATGTTTGCTCTATTTTTAAGCCACTTGGATAGTACCTTTGGAGCCCTTGAGGACATGGGATAGATAGAGACTCTTCACAACCATGTAGATACAGCTAAGAACAGAGAAGAGAGGAGCACGGAAGGGAAAGAAGATAAGATCACCCATGAGCAGGTTGAAGCTGGCAGACTGGCTAGAGCAGAACCATCCACTGGTGGTGTATTGTAATGATCTAAACTTCCATCTCTCTCCTAGAACCTCTATAATTAAGCTGGCTGCTCACAGTAATGCTTTATGTGAGAGATGGTTCTGGAGTTAAAGGAACTATGACTTCCATCTGAGTCAGTAGGATGCGTGGGAGGGGAGAGTGAGACATGTGGGGGAAGGCAAGATGATCCACCCAATGATAAGGTAGGAGTTCAGAGTGGATGGTGACTGGGAAAAGCATAAACCATTCATTTTCTCTCTAGAATTACAAGAGACAATTACAAGAGTCATTTTGTTAGCATTTCAAAGGGTGGGGTACTTAATTTTGAACTGAAGCTATCAGCTTCGTTGAATCACTTGATGAGAAGCAGTCCAGAGAACTACATTTAGTTACTGCAGGATGTTATTGAGAGTGTTGTTTACTCAGTACCCTCTTTGCCAGGAGCCACGAGAAAATTTTCTTTTAGGTTTCAGTACTCGGAACGATTAGGCTTGTCATGAATAATTCATTTATTTGTCATCTAGGTTCTATGAGTTGTGGAACTGATCTTGTTTCCCTCTCTGCCTTGGCTGCTGAATCCACATCTGGCTCTATCTGCAGCCAACAAAGTGCCTTAGAGAACGCAATGTGGCCTTGAACTTCACCCCGGCTGTATTTTTCTCTCTCTCTTTCCTACTCTTTCTTTGTCTTCTGTTGCACTTTCCTCATTCATTTTCATTTATTTAGTTTATTATATTGTAATTTTCATTAGTGACTTTAATCTATTCTTGAAAAATAAAGGAAACATACATACAATCAAACCCCAGAAAGTTCCAATTTCTTATTTTGCATTTAGTATAATTTTCTTATATAGTTATAATGCTTTATTCCCTATTAAAATGACAGAAGGCTGACTTTCCTTGTGTGCATGGGTCTTGGCAAAAATCCTGAAATTCTTCTACAAAGCACATACAGCAAACCTACGGGTATTATGTTTGGACTGGAAATCTCATGGAGGAATGGGGTATTGGAAATGAAATTGGGAGAAAAGGAGCAGTGGCTGTTACGATAGGTGTGCAATAGGTGAGAGGGAACAGTTTACTTACGGAGCTACAGAAAGAATCTAGATGCTGAGAATGACTTTCCTCATCAGCGAAGACTTGGGCTGTACAGAAACAAGACAGTGGGGACAACCAGGAAGGACGATCAGGAAGTACTAATTCACCATTGTAGTTGCACAACTATCCTTGTAGACCAACCACAAATGGCTTTGGCCTAAATGAACAGAACTTTCTTTGAGCTTACATGGTTTAGTCTTTAAAAGAATACTGACAAAATGTCCTCACTTTAATCCCCCTTATAAACGCTGTTTCCCCATTTTGAAAACATGTGTCATTATTTTTGCCAAGTGCCAAAATTGCAAATGAATGCTTGGTAGATTGAAAGAAAGTCAGGACTCTGTTGGTGCCAGAAACACAAGCTAAAATGTTTTATTGGATTCTAAAGGAGAAACGTGAGAATGTGAGTACTTCAGTGAAAATCCATGACACGTCTAAAAGAACCAACTTTGGCGTTCATAGCACCCCAGTCGAGGTGTCTTCTGTACTCTCCTGGTCTCAGGAGGTACTGCCGTCCCCTGTAGCTGGGCATCTCGTAAAGAACCCAGTAGCCCTCCAGCACATTGAGGGAGTGGATTTCATTGAGGTGGAAGCGATCCTGAAGAGAGAGACAATCATCTGTGACCTCTGACATTTGTCCTCTGAAGTCATCTCTCTCGTAGATCCTCATTCTGTAAGTGCCGGAGTGCTGGGATGGCAGACAGAAAGTAAAAAGTAAGTGAACACAAATAAAGAGAAATTAAAGTTCTAGTCCCTGCACCTCCCTGGTCACACCTGTCCAGAAGTTCTGAGTTCAAGTTTGCTTCCAGAACAGCCTTGTTGCAGAGTTAAAGAGCCTTCCTGGGCCGCTCCCCCCATCACCCACTTGAAGTGAGTCTCATAATTAACGGGTACAGCAAGGAACAGAATTCAGCAGCCCTTCAAATGCTACCCACCATTCTCTGGCCTTGGGAATTAAGATTTGCCTACAATAAAATGGATTGATTTAGTCCTCGTTATTAGAGAAATTCCTTCGCAAAGATGAAAGTTGAGAGTCATTGGAAAGACCTCATTTGATAAATTACTCTTGTTGAAAACAAACAAACAAACATGTTTAGCTATTCCCTGCACAACTGATGTTTTAGCATTCATGTACACGATGGCACATGGAATTACAAAGCTCTGGTAGAAATTTAAGATGACACATTTTTGTAACGTCAGTTCAGATTTCAACCTCTTTGACTGTAGCTTCCTTTCTGGCCTCCTACCCTCAACTTTTTTGTTTCCCTCAGCTGCAAGAATCATTTTCATTAAGCTCCGTTTGGCTGACACTGTACTCTCTGCCTCCCACACTCCGTTCTTCTGAGAACTCTACAATTACTGCCTGGGAGATAGTGAATCTCAAAGGAAAGTTTGGATCTGACCTTTCCACTAATTTATAACCCCAAAAGCGAGCTGGTACGTTCCAACCATGAAATTAGAACAGAACTAGAAGACAGCGGCCCCTCTTCTTCAAAGAAATAACCAAATGTAACAGTGAGCCAAAGTAAGCAAAAGTACTTTTATCAATTAAACAGACACAGATTGTTATTTCTAAGTTTTGTTATATTGGATTTCTGAGTTGATAAGGCTTGGAATCACCACTTTAAGAAATTATATCATGAACAGGTGGTAACTTCAGCTTTCTCTCTGTTCTGCTTTTTCTTAGTCTTCGTCTTTTAATTTTGGATTACATTTAAAATATAAAATCTGGGAACATGTGATTTAAAAAGAAACAGGTTACATGAAGAATGCCTTCTCATCTGAAACACCCTTCTGGAATGAACTGCAGGCGCTAGGCTCACTTCCACTTTCTGCTCACTAGTTGGAACAATCCGGTTGAAGAATGATCTTTTTTAATAGCTTTCATTTCCAAAGAGACGGAAGAAAAAGGCAGAACCACACTCACTTCAGGAATGAGGCGGCAGGAGCGGATGGAGTCGCTGAGGCCCATCCACTGCTGGTAGTCGGGGTAGTCGCCGCGCCGCAGGAAGTACTGGTGGCCCTGGTAGTTGGGGCGCTCATACAGCATCCAGCAGCCGCTGTCCACGCGGATGGAGTTGCAGCGGCTGAAGTAGGGCTGCAGGTTGGGGCAGTCGCTGCTGCACTCGTAGCACCGGCCCTGGAAGCCCCTGTCTTCGTAGAAGGTGATCTGCAAAACGGCAGACGTGAGAGCATGAAGCTATTTGCCCTGCTGAAGATGCTGCAACAAGGCAAAAGTTGAGGCTCAGGGACCCAGCACTTACCTTTCCCATTTTGGAGCGAGTGAGCTGGCGGTGTTCGCTCAGTGCTGTGTGGGACCAGGGCCATCGCCTGCTCTATATATAGCCGCCCTGGCTGCTGCCTCCGCAGGAAATCATACAAAAGGGGCCCATTTCCGTGAGCAGGGGATTTGCAAGCTCGGCGCTCCATTCTTTCTAGTAGATTCCAGTAGTTCTAATTCACTAAAGTTGTTGTTGCCACCAAAATGAAAAGAGTCTACTATTTCAGTTGACCAAAGGCATGAGCGAAATTCTATTCCCAGGCTTTTATCTGTTGGTTCCAAAGCCACGAGAAAGTCTGGGCCTTGAGTTAGAGGTGTGCCCTCCAGCCGGCTCTTAGCTGCTCCTGTTAGAGCCTCCGGGTCTGGGCGGGGTCGGGTGTGGAAGTGAGTGGTGCCTTTGGGGCCTGCACCGTTGCTTGGTGGAGGAACAAGTGCTTGCAAGTGACACTACCTGTGACCACCTCCCCTGCCTGTCCCGCTGCCTTGCTCTCACACTGCTTCCTCCAAAGTTACTTTCCTGCACCATGAAACTGTCGCATAGGCACTGTCTGGAGAGCACCCTCAGGGAGCAGTAGCTGCACACAGGCACAGGCACTTTTGCAGTCTCTGTTACTGCTTGTGTGATCTCTGGAAAGCCACTCAACTTCCCGAAGCCTCAGCTTTCCCATTTATAAAATATAAACGACAAGGAAAATCAAATGAAATAATGAACTTGAGCTCTGGCTGGTGCAGCTCAGTGGATTGAGCACCAGCCTGTGGGCTGAAAGGTTGCCTGTTCAATTTCAGCCAGGGAGCGTGCTTGGGGGGTGGGACAGCCCCCAGTTGGGGGCAGGCAAGAGGCAGCCAATCTATGCTTCTCCCGCACTTGTTTCTCTCCCTCTCTTTCTCCCTCCTTTCCCCTCTCTCTAAAAAAATAAATAAATGAAATAATTTAAAATAATAATAATAATGATGATGAACTTGAAAGCACATGATAAATTGTAAAGTCATAC
Organism: Desmodus rotundus; assembly: GCF_022682495.2. Classification (NCBI taxonomy): domain Eukaryota; kingdom Metazoa; phylum Chordata; class Mammalia; order Chiroptera; family Phyllostomidae; genus Desmodus; species Desmodus rotundus. Next base: position 187,104,619 of record NC_071388.1, read on the forward strand.
TGAGCTTTGTCAGATAAAGTGCTGGTTTTTTAAGCCTTTTGGTTCACCAGATTAAAACAAAGCAAAGCTTCAAGTTAATAAAATTATTTTCAGTGAGACATGTCATCTGGTTTTCCCTCTTTTGTTAAAACCGAGCTCAATTTTATTAGTCACCCAACTAAAGGACTACACACCATGATTTAGCTAAGCCAGCAGCAAACCCCAAAATCTTGTGCATATTTGATATTGGTAAGAGTCACACTATTTTGATATAATTCAATAGTCCTCCTTTATTGACAGGAGAAATGTTCCAATCCCCCAGTGGACACCTGATACCTCCGATAGTACCCAACCCTGTATATGCTATGTTTTTCCCTCAGGTACATACCTATGATAAAGTTTATTTATAAATTAGACACAGTAAGAGATTAAAAACAATAACTAACAATAAAATAGAACAATCATAACACTACCTTGTAATAGAAGTCATGGGAATGTGGCCTCTCTCACTCTGTCTCTCTCTGATAACTGATAGCCTGCACGGCTACTAACCGAATAACAGGTGGGTAGTGTATGAGGTGTGGATGCACTGGACCCAAAGGACGACTCATGTCCCAGTCGGGGCGAAGCAGGACAGGGTGAGATTTTATCATGCTACTCAGAATGGTACACAATTGAATAGTTATAATTGTTTATTTCTGAAACTTTTCATTTAATGTTTTTGGACCACTAGTGACCACCGGTAACTGAAGCCCCCCAAAATGCAAACACAGATAAGGGGGAGTTACTGTCTGTGCATCTTCATGTTTGTGATGGATTCCATAGATTCCTTCACCAAGAAGGAATCTCAATTCAAAGAATTTCATTATTTAAAGTTCTGTGCAAGACATTATTTTAAAAATAACTTTATTAAGATGTAATTCACATACCATACAGTTCATCCATTTCAAGGGTATAGTTCATTACTTTCAGTGTATTCATAGCTACATGTAACCATCACCACAGTCAATTTTAGAGCACGTTTATCGCCACAGTGAAAAGCCCTGTCCCCTTGAGCTCTCCTCCTCTCATCCACTCATCCCTCCAGCACTAAACGGCTGCTGAACTATTTGCTGTCTTTATCGATTTGCCTATTCTGGGCATTTCATGTAGTTGGAATCACATAGTATGAGGTATTATGTGACTGTCTTCTTTCACTTGGCGTAATGTTTTCAAGGTTCGTCCATGTTGTGGTGGGTATTGATGGACATTTGCGCCGTTTCTGCCCTTTAGCTGTTGTGAATAGTACTGCTATGAATATTCATGTGTAAGTTTTTGTTTGCATACTGTTTTCCCTTTCTTTTCAATATATGCCTAGGGGTAGAATTGCTAAGCCATGTGATAATTCTATATTTAACTATTTGAGGAACCATCAAACTGTTTTCCACAGTGGCCGCAGCATTTTACATTCCTACAGCAGTTTGTGAGAGTTCCAATTTCTCTGCAACCTTACCAAGACTTGTTACTTTCTGTTTTTCCCCCTGGAATTATTGCAACCATTGTAGTGAGAATTAAGTGGTTTCCATTATGGTTTGGGTTTGAAATTCCCTAATGACTAATGATGCTGAGCATCTTTTCATTTGCTTCTTGGCCAATTGTATATCTTCTATGGAAAGGTGTATATTCCAGCCCTTTGCTTAGTTTTCAATCGCCTTGTTTGTGTTGTTGAATTGTGCGAGTTGTTTATGTATTCTGGATTGTAGACCCTTACAGATATACGGATTGAAAATATTTTTCCCGTTCTGCCGGCTGTCTTTGCACTTTGTTGATAGTGTGGTTTGATGCATAAAGGCTTTAATTTCAATGAAGCCCAATGTATTACTTTTTTTGTTGCTTGTGCTTTTGGTGTCATACTTAAGAAATGTTGCCTAATAAAATGTCACAAAAATGTATGCCTATGTTTTCTTCTATGAGTTTTATAGTTTGAGTTCTTACGTTTAGATGTTTGGTCTATTTAGAGTTTGTTTTTATATGTGTTTGAGATAGGGACTCGACTTCATGCTTTTTGCACGTGGATCTTCAGAAGTCCTGGCACTATTGTTGAAAAGCTGTTTTATCCCCCACCAGAGTCTTAGCACCCTTGTCAAAAATCAGTTGAACACAGACAGATGGGTTTATTTCATAGACAGAAGTGTGAGTCTTTCTGCTTTGTTCTTCTTTCTCAAGATTGTTTTGGCTATTTTGGGTCCCTTGCAATTCCAGGAATTTAAAAATCAGCTTATCAATTTCTACAAATAAGTTAACTGGAACAGGACACTATTTTTGCTTATATTAATTTGGAAAGAAATCCCACAGGTATGTAGGGTAGCAAACATTAATACTTCACTCTGCATAGTTAAGTCTTTGCTAATTGAGTCTTGATAAAAATCCATATTGGAGTCCAAAATAAAGTTGACCATACTGTACTGCTGAATATTAGGGGACACTGGGGATACATTAATTTTTTACATTTATGTTTGTACAATAATTTAAAGATGACAATCTTTCTTCATCATTTCATCATAATTATTCTGGGACTTATTTAGTGAGGCAGGATTTAGTATCACCTGCAGTTTTCAATACATTAATTTAAGCACAGAAAGGATAAGAAATGACTTGCTCAAAGAGATATGCTAGTAGGGTAACCAATTATCCCCGTTTACGTGAGACTAGAGGTTTTCCACGAGGTAGGACTTTCAGGGATAAACCCGGGAGAGTCCCTGGAAAACCAGTCTGAGCTGGTTACTCTACTAGTGAGTTGCAGAGGCAGGATAACAACTCAGGCCCTTTACGTCTGGGTTTAACCCTTCCCCTACCAGATGACCTCATGAAGCAGGCTTTATCTTCCCTGCTTTGGGAATTTGCTTACAACCCCTCTCCCTGCTCAGCTTTTCTGAACTAATACCTGAGACTCTCTAGCCAGCTTCTTGGCTTTGGTGTTCCAGCCACAACCGGTTCTATATTTTCTCCTGTATATGGGTTCTAATCATTTTCATTATGTTCTTCCTTCCCCTCTCCCTCAGGTGTGAGCTGCAGAGGCAGAAACAGTGTTTATCTTTCTTTCCCATGATATGAATCTCCATTTACATCATGCTTTCTGGTGACACCAAATGCTGCCTAACCAACGGGAAGTCAGTAGATATTCAAAACACCTGAGCTTCAGGGTCAGGTAAGTGCGGGGGAGTGGCCATTTAGTACAAATCAGTTATTATTTAAAGATAAGCAAGAGTCACATAGTGCCAAGAACACAACGTGTCTATTTATTGCATTTCTATGTGAAGCATAACAAGGAAAACACAGCCTAGTACAATTCGATGACCCGTCTCAGAGAGCCCACTTTGGCATCCGTGGCGCCCCAGTCGTGGTAGCTTCTGTAGTCCCCCGGCCTCAGCAGGTGCTGCCGGCCCCGGTAGTCGGGCATCTCGTAGAGGACCCAGCAGCCCTCCAGCACATGGAGGGAGTACAGCTCATGGAGCCGGAAGCGATCGTGGATGCAGGAGCAGTCCTCTGTGAGCTCAGACATAAGGCCTCGGTAGTCATCTCTCTCGTACAGCCTTATCCTGTGGGAGCTGCTCTGTTGTGACACAAACAAAAGCAGAAATACGAAAATCGTGTGCATCCTTAATATCCACAAGAGCGACTCAATCAGCTTGCATCTTCATGAAGCATGGTCGTCAAGCCACCCTGATATCTGTTTCCTCCCTGCCAATCTCCGTACATTGTTTGTCTAGCAAATGAGAAAGAATCGTAAAAAAACACTCACCTGCCCAGTGAACTACCTTGTGGCAGAAACATTGAAAGAAATGGAATGAAAGGGGTTCCCCTGTAAGAAACCATCTGTCACAACCGCACTGAATGAGTCTGCAGAGGGAGCTTAATTCCCTTTTCTGTTGCGACTGCATTGAGCTGAGTCCCATCAGGCTTGTTTTTAAGTCACGTTCGCGTTCATAATGTGCAACAACTCCTAGCTGAGGCCACAAGGCTGACATGGTGCCCAGTCACTTGTACCACGTCAGTTTCTTGCCTCAAAGAAGTTCCTATTTTATGTCTCTCTTTTTGCATCTGCGAAATTTCTCTAGTCTAATTTTGGTTCCAATTCTTAAATCTGCTTACCACACCACACAATTTAGTGTCATCAGAAGGCAGAAACACAAACTCCATGTGACTAAAAAACATCAAGCAACACCTTGGTGAGGACCATGTCCCACGAAACCCCCTTAACTAATGAGTCGTCTCTGGCCGTTGTAAGAAACTAGTCAATAACGACTCATGGAATGCAAAAAGCCACATACAAGATGCAACAAGTAGCTGGTTTCTAGATCAATGTGATGACGTACTGATGATCAATATAGAGAATGTATTGAAAACAATCACCAGCGCGGTCAGAATACATCATACCTGTATTGTTTTCTTATCGTCTATTAGTGCCTTTATCATTCAAAAAGAATTATTTAGACATATTTTTTTTCTTTACTTAACAAGGCGATTTTTATTTAGAAATTAAGGATCAGCCAGAGGCTACCAAATTCAATTTTAGAGGCTATGTTGTTGTGATTTCTTGAGCCCTAAATACAATTTATCTTCAAGTACGAAGAAAGTAGAGATTGAGGTCATTCATAATCCTGCTCACTTTCGTGTGTGTGAGCCTGAGAGTCAGTCATTGCTATCCTCCCTGTGAGGGCTAGTCCTGCGTTGGGACACACTAACTTTTACAAACAGGGATTTATGGCCACGGATCAAAGATGCTTTCACATCAGTTGGTTGAAGCAAGACTCACGTAAGGGATGATGCGGCAGGATCGGATGGAGTCGCTGAGGCCCATCCACTGCTGGTAGTCGGGGTAGTCGCCGCGCCGCAGAAAGTACTGGTGGCCCTGGTAGTTGGGGCGCTCATACAGCATCCAGCAGCCGCTGTCCACGCGCACGGAGTTGCAGCGGCTGAAGTAGGGCTGCAGGTTGGGGTGGTCGCTGCTGCACTCGTAGTGGCGGCCCTGGAAGCTGCGGTCCTCGTAGAAGGTGATCTGTAGTGGAAAACAAGGTGACAGCAGGCAGTCAGCTGGCAGGTCCATCCTCAGACCAGAAGACACTCAATAGACACGGTATGGCACCTGGGTTGGCTCACCTTTCCCATGGTCGTTGACAACAACCGATCGGCGTCCAGAGTGATGAGGACAAGAGTGGCAGTTGGTATATATAGCAGGGCGGCTGCTGTGTTGGCAAGAACAACACAAGGGGGCTGGGGGTAGTGTGTGAGGGGATTTCTATGCTCGCTCTCTTTTTTTTCCATTTGTTCTCATGGGTCAGGGGGCCATCATTCTGTCTGGCATTTTTGACTTGTCCTCACTAGCTCCAGTGAAAGGAATTGAAGTCAGCAGAGCTATTATGACCTTCGAGACAAAGGGTGCACTTCTCGGCCTATGCGGCTCTCTAGCAACACATCACACACCCAGCATTTTGTAACGTTTGCCTATGGAAACTGCTGAGATGGGGTTGGTGGTTCCATCGGGGGGACTCGTGACAATCCCATGAATTCAGAATGACTTGACGTGCAAAGGGCAACAACAAGTTCTCTAACTGAAAAACAATTACATTTCCTAAATGATCTCATCAGTATAATAGGAATTTGATAAAAAGTACTTTGTGTCTGTTTCTAGAGGAAAAAAGATTAGAACTGTGTATGTTATAGAAAACTCTCAGTCATGGTTATGAATGAATGACAAGAGTATAGGTTCTAGTTTTATTTTCATTTCTCCTTTTTATTGTTTTCTGTTGTCTTAATTTTCTGTTATAAATATATATTACTTTCATGGGTTGAAAAAAGTAAAATCAATTTTTAAATATGTAACTTTGAGTGGATGGTAAAAAGCAGAGACATTTGAAAATGGGCACATTTTGTCTAGGGATTAAACACTTCTCCCGGGGCTGAAATAAATGTCCTGAAATCAGCATCATGAGTGGCCTGAGTTTTCCTTCCCTGAAGCGTCACTGTTTCCTAGAACCCAGGTGACTGCGTGAAGAGCTTTCTCTATTGCTGCCCACCTATTGATGCAGCAGCACCCTCAGATATGCAGGGGGCGAGGACGACTCTTCCCTCAGCTCATCTTTTCTCATCCCACGTGTAGGTGGAAATGGACATCTGATACCTCTGTGCTTCACCGCTGTGAACAGGCTCTGAGAGGATAGCCAAATGCAACTGTAGCAATGTGTCCACAACATTCCCGTTTGTGAAAGTCCGCAGGCAGCGTGTAAAGCAAACATGTGGATGTTAAAGGGAGAGACAACAATAGCTGCAAAATGAAAAGGTACCCTCACAAGTAGCAGAACTAGACAAAAAGAAAATTCGACAAAGTTCTGTGAAGCTAGACACCTGGCAGCCCACCCAGGGAGCACACGTCACCGATGTGCTTCTCTGTCCCCCGCCCAACGCTGCAGGCCCACCGGTAAACCTCAATTACAGTTTTAGTATGGAAAAGGCTGCATTGGTTCCTCCAAACACAAACTCACATCAAAACACAGCACCATTTTCCGCAGAAGTCAACAAACCACGTGTGTTTTTGCGTACTTAAAAAAAAGGCCAAAACTGTTCTGCAAAGGTAACACATCAAAACCTTAAGAAAAGTGTAATCTGTATTCGCATTCATAAATTGTTACTACATATGTGTACAAGCTAAGCCATATGCCTCATCGGCACTTGGGAAAGATACTGAAAGACTATTTTCCTCCTACTTCTATCTATTAAGAGAAAACCTACCCCCATTTTTCTTACAATGTTCTATTGAAATGATCTTAAATGTTTCCATATGGCAACATTGTAAAGGCACTCAGTGACAGATTGATTTTATTTCGGATTGAAGCTTTGGGAAACTGCCTCCTACTCCACCACCCTGCAGTATTCAGTGCTAACCATTTGTAAAGTATGCTGCAAAGCTAGCCTGCTCTGGTATAGAAATACTATATATTCTTGGAATTCTCCAACCAACAGTCTTCCACTCACAGTGGAGTAGCATAAGACACACACATTTTAAAGGCCAAAGGTAGCCCTGAAATATGATCCTAAGAGAAGAAAACTCAACATCCAAAAATAACACGTCAGTGCAGTTTGTGTCACGGCTAACTGGAAAGGAAAATACGCTGGCAAGTGTTGCAGTTTTCAGATGATGTTTCTTTTCCTCTCCCAGAGACTTTATTACGAAGTACCATGTTGAGCTTCTAACTGACCTGAAGAATAAAAAGATGATTTTGGTATCAAGCACATCAATTCAACCTGGACACAGACATTACCTTTCAATCTATAGGAGTTAAAGTCAAATATCAGATGCTAAGTTATTCACAAAGATGGATTAAAATGAATATAGATACAAAAGAATTTCCATGGAACTGTGTTGGGAACCGCCCTGCCTGGTTTCAGAAGCTGTTAACCCGCCATGGCTAAGACTGAGTCAGAGACCTTGGACCGTAAGCCATTAAGGAGACAAAGCTTATCTCCCTGGCAGGGGCACTGCCCCTGCCCACTTTACCCTGCTTGGCCCTGAGCCTGACTAGTTAGCCAATGACAGGTAAGATTCCTCAAGGGAGGGACGATCTAAGACAGGCATGGTTATGAAGAGGCCCACAGGGAAGGCCTCGGGGGGCTATAGATAAAGGGGGTGATGGACCCTCACCCCTCGGCTTTGACATAGCCTGAGTCCCCATTCTGTCTGCAAGAAGTCTCCTAATCTCTCAGCTGCCTTACTTCCCCTGCCTGACTTAAGCCTGAAACAATGACAGAGGTGGTGCAGTCCTGTGCTGGAAAGGGTGGATTTCTCTGGCCGATCAGGCCTAAGAAAGAATGCATAAAACCCTGTGAAACCTGTTTTGCTAATACCCTCAACTTAAATGATAGGGTCCAAGACTGAAATGAGATTGTTTCCCAAAGTTTTATAGCCCTTTAGCTAACTGATTCTGACTCAGAATAAGCCCTCAGAGTTCTTTGTTTGTTATCTATTGTTTGATCCTTACTGCCTGACAATGATTGATGAGCTTTACCTGTGTTCCTGTGCAAATTGAATCCAATAAAATACTATTGAGGGAAAGGTGTTTGGCCCTTCTCCATTGAGAAGATCGGCCACCTTTCCTCCCCAAGCAGATCATGTCTTGGTAGACTTATTCTCATCCATGGTGGCCGGTGTGTGTGTGGGGGGGGTGCGGGCCTACAGGCCTGCGGGCGGAGACCCCCCCAGAACTGTTCTGAGACATTTGGAAATAGAGTTATATTTTTCAACTAAATATGATATGTGATCTCACAGTGGATCCTGTACAGAAGGAAAGAATGTTTAAAGAAAACGTTTTGGGGTCAACTGACAAAATTTGTGTACAGATGGCATATTAGATCCAAGTACTAATGTTAGATTTTCTGAAGTTGATAACTATACTGGGGTTATGTAAGAGAATGACTTTGTTTTTTGGAAGTACACACTGAAGTATAGGGGGGTAAAATAATGTGGTGATATAACTTCAAATGGATGAGAAAAGTTAAATATCTATCTATATACAGACAGAAAGAGACAAGGGCAGAAGGAGAGATAGAGGCAGAGAGAAAAAGTGATGTAACTAATGGAGCAAAACTTAACAACTGGTGAATCTGAGTAAAATGCATATGGTTCTTTGAAGTGTTCTTGCAACTTTTCTCTAAGCTCAAAATTATTCTCAAAGAAAAGAAAATAGTAAAAGTTATACTTCATTTGACTATACCCAAAGCAAATAATGTCTTTGCCTGTCAGTGGTTGTGTATTATTCTTGCAGAATATTATTTTGAATTTCTTCCATATTGCTTTGAATTTAAACTTAAATTACTCTTCTTCCGTTGCTGATAGAGGAGTGTTGAAACCTCCAAATAGGATAGTGAAGTCATGTGTTTCTCCTCGCAGCTTGATGAGTTTTCACCCCATGTAGTGCGATGCTCTGTTGTTCAGTGTATGCAGGTTAAGGACCGTTGATTTCTTGGAGAATAAACCTCTGTCATCATGCAGTTCCCTTCTTTATCCCTGACAGTTGTCCTTGCTTTGAGGTCAGTTCTGTCTGAAGTTAATACAGCTACTTTTGCTTTCTTCTGATTAGTGTTAGCATGTCATATGTTTCTCTATCCATTTACTTTTCATCTATACGTGTTGTTTTATTTCAAGTGGTTTCTTATACAACACAGAATTGGGTTTTGTTTTTTCACCCACTCTGACCATTTCTGTCTTTTTTTCATAATTTCATTATGAAATTTCTCATACAGAAAAGTTGAGAGAATTGTACAATGGGATACGTATGCCCATCACCTGTCGATGCTGTTTGCCATGTTTGCTTTAATATGCATCAGTGCATCTTCCCACCCCTCTCCCTGTCCATCCGTCCATCCGTCCATCTTATTCTTGGGGGTAGCAGGTTACCCCATGCCCTCCCCTTCTTTACATTTCCAAGAAGAATTGTTGAATATTCAGTCTGTTCGGCTTTTACTTGTTAGGGTGGAATACGATACCCAAGCTCCTTCTGTGTGAGACCGGATCCCTCAAGCTGCCCTCTCGCCATGTCTTCTTCTCTTCCATGGTATTGTGGGTTCCTCAGCAGCGGTGGGAGCGGGAGCACTCATGTTATTGCTGTGGTCCTGGCCCTTTTCTAAGCCCTTCCACATACACGTATAACAACTCACTTAGTCCTTGTAATGATGCTCTGAAGCAGCTACTGCTATCATCCTCTTTTTAGAGATGAAGCACAAGAGAGATTCTCTTAATAATTCACCCAAGTTATTAAATGGAGGAACCAGTTTTTAAATCGAGCTCTCTGACTCCAGAGTTCCTGCTCTTAATCACCATGGTATGCTGCTGTCTAGCTCTTTGTACAATCCTGTCCATTCCAAATTCATTTCCTGGAACTCTGCCCAATATTGACACTTCCCTAGGATATGGTGTTGCTTACATCCATTTTAACTAATAACAAAGCTACTAATACCAATACAATACAAAATAAATATTTAAGACCGTTTGCCAGAATACCGCAATTATTAAAAATAATTTTTCCTTTTTCCTTACTTTATGGAGAAATTCAGTGGCTGGAAATATATAGAAAATTCTGTATCCATAAGCTATCTCTGTAATCTATAAACTAGGAAAAGACTAAGAAGCTCAAATAAATAAAATGAAAACTTCAAATAAACTGTGAAAGTATATTTTCAGGCATTTATAAAATAACTTTCTTTAATAAAAATATTTGTTTCTTTAATTTATTTCTTGGTTACTTCTAACAAATCAGTAGTAAGACATACATATGTAGTAATATTTCAGTATCACAAAAATATCACATGACATACTTGTACACATATAGCAATATTTGAATATCACAAGAAAAGTAGTTATTTCTAAGAAGTAAGAAAGGGTGTGGGGAGGAGGGGTTCTTTTACTTTTCACTTACAATTCTTGTATTGTTTGAAATTTTTACTATAAGCATGTATACACTTAATTGAAACCACAGAATAACAGCTGGTTAACTTGTGAATAGCATCTGTCAAATGCTGAAAGATAATAACGGTTAATATTTTAGGGTTCACTCTGAGCAAGCACTATTTTAACCTCTTAACATGCATAATCTCAGGAAATCATCCCAACAACCTTAAGAGTGAGGTACCATTATTCTTCCCATTTTGCAGAAGAGAAAACTAAGAAACAGAAAAGTTAAATAACTTGCCTGAAGTTACACAGTAGGCTTTAGGTTCAAACATGGAACATCTAATTTTAGAGGCTAGACTTTTAAAACAATATAAGTAAAGTACTCCCAAATATCTGTTATCATTTTGGTCCAATTTGTGTTTTTAGACTGACTTTGTTCTTTGGCTGTGTGTCCAAAGATACATTTTTTGATCATTTCTGCTCCGTGGCATTTGCTTCCCTTGTAGAGCTGCTGGCGGCATTTTTATTCATTGCTCCCCTTCTTAACTTGACACCTAGAGACACATGTAGGAACCATAACTGTACAAAAAAACCTCTTTAGAAAAAATGAGTCCACCCACAGTTTTAGATTTTCCCCTTCATGAATGCTTTGCTCCCATTACCAAAGGGTCTGAGAAATAAGACTTCCCTGATTTTGATAACAGAGGGAAATCAAGCCATAAATGCTCCTGGTTCTGTTTAATTCAACCAGAAAGATGTTATTATCATAACGACTTTGGCCTTACTTTGTGAGTTCCCCTCCTGTTTTAAATGTCTCTAAGCGGATGCAGGTAAACAGGCTTACTCTGTTTGCGGGCATATTCTGCTGCTTTGGGCGCTGTTAACATGGCAAAAGGGTGCAAGGAGAGGCGGAAAGGCGGAGCTCGGGGACCCTGAAAGGAAAACAGTCCTGCTTTGAAAAGCTGCACACACTTTGTGCTGCTAACACCTGCTACGTAGGGCACTTGGCCTGTTCACCCAACCCATGTCCTTAGACATTACTAACAGTCCCCCAGTGAGGCTCATGTTTTATTGTCACACATGTTCACACACTGTCTTCTATCCCCTGTGCTTGGTTCCTTCTCCCTGTAATACCTTTTCACATGCGAATGCTCTTCAAATAGTTCCCTTTACCTAGAATAGCTACTTTTCTGCTTAGAGGTTCTTACTTTTCTTAAAGGTTCCTACTTTTCTTTTGAAATGTAGCTCAAATATCACCTTTTCTGAGAAAGTTGCTCGAGTTTCCACACTTTCACTCTCCCATACTGTCCTCCTGCCCCCCACCCCCCCACCAAGGCAGACTCACTCATCTGTGAGTTCAAAGCGTGTTGTCACATAGAACAAATCCAATGTGTTATAGTTACAATCTGCTGTGTGTTGCACTACACTGGAAACTTCTCCAAAGCTAGAACTGTCCATCATTCATTTGTTCATTCTTTCATTCTGTCATTCTTTCATTCAGCCAACATGTGTTCCATGAGCACCTACTATGGGCCAGGCTCTGTTTAGGAGTTGTTGTGAGGAAGAGAGACAAGGTTCCTGCCTTTTTAGAGCTGAGTGGGGAGAGACAAACAATAAACTATTAGACAACCGGGGGGGTGTACATCACGGTAAGTTTCATAAATAAGCTAAACAAAATGAAGTGCTAGGAAGAGACTGGATAGTCACCTCTTCAGACAGAATGGACAGAGAAAGCCTCCTGAAGGAAGAAGCAGTGTCTCAGCTGAGACTCACAGGATGAGCCGCAGTCAGCCGTGGGAGCAGTGGAGAGAAGTGTTCCAGGCAAAGGGAATGAGAAGGTCTTCCTGGAATAAGCTTTTGCTTTTCAGGAAGTGTGTGGCTAGAGCATAGTGAGAAAGGGGAAACTTGCAGATGAGGCTGACGAGAGAGGCAGGACCCAGATCACATGGCTCCTTGTTAGTCATGGTACAAAACTGTTTGCCGAAATTGATTCCAGGGTGGAAGGGAAGCCACTGAAATATTTTGAAACAGTAGTGTTACAAGGTCCGATTCAGGCTTTTAAAAAGATCATTCTGGCTGCTATGTGGAGAATGGATTGGAATGTGGAAGGAGGGAAGCTGGTTAAACTAATTTAACCCTTAATCTCTAGTGCTTTAGAGAGTGCCTAGCACATAGGAGACATGCAAATGTTATTAACTAGTTGAACTATGATGCTAGTCAAGGCAAAAGTGGTTAACAGCATGGACTGTTATGTCAAACTGGCTGTATCGGAATGGAGGCTGCACCATCTACAAGATGTGGGGCCTTGGGCGTGTCATTTAACTTCTCTCTGCCTGTTTTTTCACATGATAATAATAATACTGGTATCTGCTTTGTAAAATTGTGGTAGGGATTAAAGAGCTAGCACATATAAAGTATTTAGGTGAGATCGGTCGGGCGTGTTCAGGGCGGTATGGCCATAGACAGTGTAAAGTATTCAGAGTCGTGTTTGGTACATAGTACAATATAGTAGCTTTAAAGTTTATAATAATAATTATTTATGTTTATCATCATCATTATTTCTCCCCTTGACTCAGTTCTCTCCCGTATAGAAGTACCAATGTCAAAAATTTGGCCACCAATTCCTTTACGGGATCCTGTCTCATCTACTAGAAAAAGTTTGACTAATTGCTGACGAATAACGAATCAGAACCAGGCAGCCTGAAATAATTAACACCCCACTGCAAGCTCATCAGTTTTCTGCTTTTTCACTGACAGAGATTCCCATTTTATATGTACAGAACTCTTATTTCTAAGGAGCAAAAGTTGATTACACAATTCTTTTCATGCACTCATTTTAGGAAATATTCCATTTCATCAATAGGACACCCTTACATGATGTGTAACCGAGGCAAACACCAAAAAACAAGGACCACAAAACAAATACTTAGCTTTCGATTTTCAGGTCTGTACAAAATTTTCCACTCTATCTTTATCGTTCAAAACTGTTAAAGATCACACTTGGAATGGTCAAGTTCCCACATGCCTGGTATTGCTTCAAAGTAGATGGAGATTTCCACAGGAAATCCCTTGAGCTCTAAGGTCATTGTGTGGTTCATACATCGGTGGGGTGTTTTTTTGTGGGGGAAGTCTTTTTTTTTTAAAGAAAGGGACCACATGTATATATTATTTCGTAATTTTTAGCAGGAATGACTGAGCAGAGACCTGGAAGAAGCCTGCGTCCCCGACAATTTTGTGGAATTGTGGTCCCAGCCCTGGGCTGCCCACCTCCAGGCCCCTTTCATCTGAGAGGTCAACTTCAGTTTTTCACTATTAATATGGGGTTTTGGTTGTCCAACATAACACAGAAAATATGTCTTAAACAACAAACGAGGGTGTGTTCTCTTTAGTGACAAAGCGGTTTAGAGCCACCATAGCAGAGGTGTTTGTCCCCAGTCTTTTATTTAAGGGGCAAAAAATATTTATTGAGAGTTTACTTCATATCCAGCATTTCAAGGAATTAAATTTAGGCATAAACTGTGGCCTCTAACCTCAGGAAGCCCACAATCTATTCAGAAAGATGACCCTAAAACAGAGAAAGTAATCGCAAGGAGGCTTTATATAAGTATGGGGCAATAATGGCTATAATAATAGCCCTTCAGGGTAATGTATGCCAGGTACAAAAAAAAAAGAGCAAATTGGCTCACATGTTGTCCTTTTTTCCAGTGGTTAGACACTCACATAACTTATGAAGTGATTCCCCTTAATAAGTCAAGTCATACCACATTCTTGATGTACTTCTGCCCTTAGAAGATACAAGACTGATATTCTCCACTCAAGGTGCCCTATTTACTGGGGAAGATAAAACCCAATGATTTTAAAGGTCACTTCCAGCTCACACATTCGATGAATACTGATAATGTGATGGGTCATGGAAACAGTTAATGTAGCTGTGTGGGGGGGAGGGGGGCAGGGCAGGGGAGAGCAACAGGGGAAAAATGGGACAACTGTAATAGAGCAATAAAAATTATTTTAAAAGTGGATGAAATGTAAATCCTAGACCTAGAGTTAATCATATCCTCTTTTTTACTTTAATGGTACTTACTAATATCTTCATTGTGTTAATGTAAAAGTATAATTATGATTGTTATGTCTCAATTCAAGTACTTATTGAGTGCCAAATTATGTCCAAAGCACATTCAGCAAAAATTTCTTCCAACCGGAAGGGGGAGGGGGAGGGAAAGAAAATGAGGATGTGGAAAGACCTCCCTTTCCTTTTTACCTCTTTCTCCAGCAAATGGGGCTGAAGAATATCTGTATTGCTTGTTTTCTTTGTTGGAGGGAGACCTATGCTTTTTTTTTTTCCAGTTTAAAGTTGAGTAGGACGGTTTATATTTATCTGAAACTATCTGTATAACCCCCACTGATGTGAGGCCCTTAGCTGACTTTTTCTGTGCGTCCAAGGTCCTCAGCAGAAAATGCCTCCCTATCAGCAGAAACAGCTCTCTATCAGGAGTAAAACCTGAAGCTCATCAAGTGGGTGAACAATGCTGGGCCCATGACGCCTTTCTGTCACCAGGTGGCAGCAAATATCTCTGAAAGGAGCCATCAAACCCTAACAGGGCCCGGGTTGCCAAGTGTGGCCAATTTAGTGGCCAGAAATTCTACATAATCTGATTAGTATTCAAAGGGCTTTCAGCTCCTGCTTGGAAAGAAGTTTAGTTGTTGCTTAGGAGACATTTTACCAGAAGGAATCAAAGGTCATTCCGATATATGCAGCAATTAGAGAACTCTTGGCAACAACTATTTTTTTTTAGCAACCCATCTCCTAGTTAAATTTTTTGAAATCGTTCAGCCCTAAGGACTGTTTTAAAAAATTCTTATAATTTGCAATATTTGAAATGCTCCATTTCCATTGAGAGGTTCTGCTCATTCCTAATTTAAGACATGCAGGAGGTCCCTCGTGGAGCTGATGTGCCTGCAAGAGAAGGGCCCTGAGCAGGGGGGTGGATCTTGGGAGGCCCCCAGGGGAAAGATGATCCTCAGAATCTTACATCTGTAGCACAAATTATATCATACCTTTTGTGATATTTCATTGTTTAAAATAGGCAAAGTTTATATTATGTTCATAATACACATGGGTGCTTGATGAGCTATTTGATTTTTGAAATTTTAGAACAGGAGTTCTCAACCAGCTGTGACTCTGCCCCTTAGGGGACATTTAGCAAAGTCAGGAGACATTTTTGGCTGTCGTGACAGGGAAGGGGAAAATGCCAATATCTAATGGGTAGAACATTACCCAGAGATGCTGCTAAACACCCCACGGGGCACAGGCCAGCTCCTGACTCCACCCCCTACACACACAGCAAAGAATGATCTGGTTTAAACCGCTGAGAAACCCCGTTTTAGTGGTATTTAGAGGAAAGCAGATACCCAACCCTCAAATACCAGAACCTTAACTAACTACAGCCACTATTTTGAGGTTACCAGGTGCTGAGCACTGAGGGCTTTTCTGGTGCGAATTCACTTCATTTCCCACAACAACCTCATCTTCTTGTCTCTCTTTTTACAAATGAAATCAGGGCTGAGAAGACTTGCCCAGGATTTTTCTGCTTGCAGCTGGTGGAACTAGAGTTTAAACCCTGGCAGTCCAGCTTTGGAATCTTTATGCTTAACCATTATACGAACTGTCTGTCACATACAAATCAGTAAGCGAGCCGGCACTCATCACCTGTATGGATGAACAAACGCAGCCCTTTGAAGGAAACACCCCCAGTGAGGATATTATCTATTTCCCTTAGGAGTTGGTCATTGTTTAGTCTCTATGCACATCCGGGCTTTGTATTGTTGGTCAGCAGTTGTGAGGACAGAGATGGGGTATAACTGAATGGAGCAAGTGCTGAATAAAGGCTCTTTAATGAATAAGGGATGGTAGGTAGAGATGGCCTGGCTTGCCTTTAAGCATCATGGTTTCCCATGGCTTCTCGTTAAATATTGATTGTTTATTAAGGAACAAAAGACTCAGAAAGAACACTTGACCCTCCCCTCTTTCCTGCCCAAGAGATTTCAGACAGAGAAACCTGCTTCAGGAAGAAGAATTTGGGATGTAGCCTCAGCCTAATCTGAATTCAGGGTGGTCAACAAGAGAGCTTCAAGCAGATACCTGTTAGCTAGATACGCTCTGGGGGCCTTGTTTCAGAGTCCCCTAGCCAGGATTTCCCTGCCACGTGTGTTCTGCTCTCCCTCCCCCATTCTCACTTCTGAAATCGAATTCCCCCCTTTCTCCTTTGTCCAGAAATGACTTGTATACCCAGTGTTGCCTTTGGAATTTTCATGGACTGATCATGCCTGTATGAATTCCCTGTGCACATGTATTAAGCTTTGACTTTCTCCTGTTAATCTGTCTCTGTTAATTTGGTGATGAGCTCAGCCAGAAGAACTCAGAAGGTGGGAGGAAAAGTTCTAGAATTTTTTAGCCCCGATATCTGACGTGCTCACCATTAAATCCCCTGCACCTACAACTACACTGAATGAATGAATGAGCAGAGTTGAAACCGGAGTGATCAAGGGAACTGGAGTCTCAGGACGACAGCCAGGTTACATATGGATGCAGATGACAGGACAGTTGATTTCAAAGTTACAACGCTTAGTAAATACTTGACTACTAAGCTGGACCCGGTGGGCTCTTGAATTTATACAAACTCACTATTCGCATTAGGGTCTGCAGGTAAAACAACACGGGAGGCAGGTGTTCCTGTAGCCATAGCCCTGCCCCTGCCCTGGCTTCCCTTCCAAATCCAGTGGGGGCATCGAAAGCAACAGAAGGCTTGGGTGCGTGCAGTGGGTTCTCCCTGCTGCCTTTTGACTCCCTCCTGCTGCCCACCCCTGCCCACCTCACGCTCCCTTCCCCTTTCCTCTTCTAGAGGTATCTAAAGGCAAAGGGATCAGTAGTTCATCTCTAAATGGCAGCCTGTATTTGTGTTCACTAAATGTTCATACATTTATGAATTTCAAAAGGGGAAGTTCATCTAGAATGCTCCATGATCAATATAAGGAAGCCCAAAGAGGGAAGGGGCCCAGGCTCCACAGCAGCAGGGTGGGGACTCAGCCCCAGGTGTCTGAACTCCCAGATCACCGCAGCTTGCTCTGCAGGGGTTTCAAAGGAGTCTGGCGGGAGGAAGAAATGCGGCTGCAATAAACTAATTTATCAGGAGAATGATCCTTGTAGATCTTGTCCTAGTTCTAAATGTTATGGCACTTAACATCCAAGGGCACTTGAACTTACCAGGTCTACATTACAAAAAGTGTAAGTAAGAAATTCTGTTAATCAGAAACTTAGGCAGCACCTAGATTCTAAGCCTGGGGCTTTATTTTCCGCTTCTACTCAGCCTTACACCAAATACATTTATTACTATGGATACAGTCCTCCACATAAGGGGAGCATTTTACAAACATTTCTTACCCAAGTAAGATATAGCTACCTCTGGTTTTGTACATTTTGATATAAAACTGTTACTTCATGCCTAAACATACAACATTATACATATAGGAAATAAAGAAATTCTCTCTAAAAATCCTTTATATGAATAGTCTCAGGTCTCCCCTACCTTGACAGCAGCAGAATTGGCAGAGGAATCCGCCCTGTAAATTTTAAAGACTTCTTCAACTGGGATGCTGTTCTGTTAACGACAACAACAAAATGTATCAGCATGCCATGACTTTCCTTTTCGTACAAAACAAAACTGTTACAGATGCAGCATTTAGCCCTGTGTCTGCGAGGCATGGGCACTAAACACAGAACTTCTGGATAAATTGATAAACCAGAATTCCCAGAATCCAATTATCTATGCATTTCATTCTAGTTTTTTTCTCCTTAAATAAATGTTTTCACAATACAATATAGAAGTCAATGTCTTTTTATTGTATCTTAAAAATGAAACATTTCATATTAATAAATATTAAACATTTACAAGCATTGGTTAAAAGGAATATAAATGTGCATTAATACCAAAATGTGCATAGAAAGTATAACATTTCCATATGTGCAAATAATGTTCTTTTCCTTACCATTAGGATTCCAGCATAAGATGATAAAATCATTGCTTCTCTTTCTCTATGGTTTGGATATATGGACCTGCCACGAAATGGTCTCTTCCTAAGAGGGAACATGAGTAAATAATAATGGAGGGTTTGTTCATATTGTTTTGACACCTAAGGCTGTGATAATAATCCATCAGTATCTCCAGTGGCCATGTGCTATGTACTTGTTTACAAATCAATATGATTAATCCACTATCAGTGAGGAACATACTTTGAATTTTGAAACTCCCTAAGTGGGGATGAATTTGTCCTCATCTATCCATGTTTTCCCAGCCATCTCACATTGGCTGACCGGTCACCGTGGTGGACAAGCATGGATCTGCCAACCAGATCCTTTCCCTTCTTGTGGCAATTTGCTTGGGGCAAACTGCCTTATTTCACTGTAAGCCTATGTGTTTCGAGGGAAGCTGACAAAACCCCTGGATTCCAAAGACTGGAAAACACACTGTGGACTAAGCTGGTCAGGCTGTTCTACCCCGACTCTGCCCCCAGACAAGTCAGGGTAAACAGAGCTATTGCAACACAATTCTGTGATTTAAAAAAAAAACCCTCTCCCCTCTGGACTGAATTTCTCAATAAAGTTGGCTGAAACTAAGAATAGTGTCCACGCAGAGGAAAAAGTCAAGAGGCAGATCTTGATGACATCTTTGAGTTTTGAGTTAAGCGCTGCCTCAGGCAGACCTACTCACGGATTTTCAAACACAGAAGCAATAAATCTCTTCCCCCTTCTTTTTTTCTTAAGTCTGCTCAAATGGACTTTCTGCTTACTATATCTACACTCTAACTGATACAGCCATCCAGGAACAGGTGTGCATTCTAAGGCCATAAAACAAACAAACAAAAATAACTGGCTTTAAAATAAACTATGCAGTTCTGGTTTTATTATTTTCATATTCTTACCAATTGAGTGTGTCTGCCTGGCACCCTCAATAATTCTGGAAAGGGGGTTATTCTATGGTTCAAACAGCTCAACTCAGGTCCATACCTGGTGAAGGGCTTAAGAAGTTATCTTTCACGGTCCTTATGAAATGCTCGCAGCCTTTACCCACCAAACTGACCATCTAAAAATCCATGGCCCATACACCATAAAACACAGTCCTATTTCTAAGGCAGAGCATTCTATGCAAGAAAGATTTTCATCTGAAAGACACCAATTAACAGAGATGGAATGAATGTAAGCACCACGTGACTTCTCCCAGGTGAGAACTGTGGGATTTCTTCAGGTTTCTCATTGGAGAGGGAAACCCCTCCTGCAGTGTTTCCAAATCAGAGTGCTTAAGGTGGAAGACATGAGATGGAACTTCCTTTTCCATTACTCACAGTCACGTGTTAAAAAAACTGAAGTATTTCAACTTACCCTTTCTCCCACTCCAGCCAAGTCAAGTCTTCTGAATGATCCAGCCATTGCAAAGCAACACTGATGGCTAAGTCATAGTGGGCCTGGAAGCAGGAAGCACGGAGAGCAAAGGAACTGGCATAAACTTTAACGGAAGTACTTCCTAGACCCAACGTCAATGGCACTGCTAAGCCTGTTCTGCTATTTTGACCACAATGGTGAGGAGCATCGTCTTTGTCCAGCAACCTGATGCTCAGACAGAAATCACTAGAGATCTTGAGGCATTCTATTTACCTCCCACTAAAGCAGGGGTTTTTGTTTTTTGTTTTTCCTGTTGGTTTGTTTTTGATTTATGTGAACCAATAAAGAAAGAACAGGTTCTTGGAAAGAATACTAAACTGGGAATCAGGGAATTGGGGCTCAAATCTAAGTATGGCAAGCAAGTTGTGGTATATCCTTAGGCGAGCAGTGATGTTCTCTGGGCCTCAGTTTTTTTAAATTTTAAAATAGAAAAAGGTGAAGATGAAGGAAGAGGGACCCAGAGAACAATCTCTAATTCCGTGAGTAAAGTGACAAAAATGTGCTCCCAGGGACACAGGGGAAGTGGTGTGGCCACATGGGGAATCCTAGGAAGCTTCAGAGAGGAGGCTTTGGGAGAGCTGGGGCTTGAAGGATGAGGAGAATTTCTGGAGGTGGAGAAGGGCCTCCCAGGTGGAGGGGCCAGCATGAGCAAAGGACTGAGGTAGACCTGATTAAGCGGCCTGCTAAGAGTCTCATACGGAAAGCCGAGGACCAATTCCAACAGCTGTCGCTATCCTCAACCTCAGAAAAGGGAAGGTAAGTTGGGCCTCTGTGTTTTAGATGGGTTTCAGGTTCTGTCTCACCAACATTCTCTAAACAATGTAACCATTTCTATGTCTTCCAGGCACTGAACAAAACTGAAAAGTGAATTTAAAAAAAAGAAGAAGAAAGAAAAGAAAAGAAAAAGAAATGGACTATGATCAGTTGTTGAAACTTAATGCAAACACGGATGCATGGACTAGCAGTGCTGGCTTCACTCATTAAAAGTGAAAAGTCCCAGCCCCACCCCCAGACCTCCTGAATCACAATGGGCTTGTAATAAGACCTCATTGAAGTTCGAGAAACAATTATCTAATTGATTTAATTTCTCCATCTAACACACGCACAGAGAAGCACTTTTAACTGCTTATTCAGCTCTGGGGGAGTCAGACAGGGAGATGGGGAGAAGGAGCGAGAGATCCTTTCTTCGTTACTGGTGCAACAACTGCAAATGGGTAGGATAAAAAAGCTGAGGGTTTACTAATTTCTTTTGAATCCGATCTTTACAACAGTTTCTTCCTGAATTGATGTGAAGTGAACTTTCATCACATAACATGAACCTGAGTTGCAACCTGAATAATCACAGAAAGAACTTTAGGGTTATTCAGTTCTTTGGTTTTCTCCAGTAATACAGGTGATAAAAAACAAAACAAAACAAACCAACCCATTATTATATTTGAGAATGACATAAAAATTAATTTTGTCCAAAAAAGTTTTAACACCATGTGTCCCATTTGCCCTTGTACCCATTTTGCTTTTTAATCTTTTCTAGGAGCAAATAGCAAAAGTCTCATGACTTGTATTTTCTCATTCTTTTGCTTTCAGTGTAATGAGTTGAAAAGACCAAATGGAGGATGCTAGATGAGAAGATGAGAAAGGACATCGTGAGGACCAGGGTTAGCCTTGTTTCTCATACGCATCAGCTCCTTGTTGCGCCCCCTCCACGCACGTGTAACACAATGTGACTCGCACCCGCATGCCTTGCTTTACCATATCATCTAGAAAGGTGAGTTGCCTTCTTCCTTTGGGGTCAAATTCATTTTCCCGAAGTCTGATGCCAATATAATCTCCCCTTAAAAGCAAGAGAGCAGGATTGAACCATTGGGAATGACACGGGGTCCGACTGCAGCAGAGAGCTCCTGCCCGTCCCACCCTCCTCTGCCAAAGACAGGAGCAGTCACTGAGGGCTCTGGGAGATCAGTTCACATTCTTTCTTTCCTTCTTTTTTAAATAAATAAATAAATAAATAACTATTTGGCTACTTTATTACCAGGATAACAGAATTTTGATTTAAAAGGCTTTGATTTCTAGCCCTAACTCGTGTGGGTCAGTGGGTTGGGCATCGTCCTGCAACTGAAGGGTCTCTGGTTCTATTCTTGGTCAGGGCACGTGCCTGGGTCGTGGGCTGGGGCCCTTAGCTGGGGATGTGTGAGAGGCAACCCATTGATGTGTCTCTGGCACATCTATGTTTCTCTCTCTCTCTTTCTCCTCCCTTCCCTTCTCCCTAAAAATAAATAAATAAATAGATAAACAAACAAATACATTATTTAAAAAATAAATAAAAGGCAATCCTGCAATGCTACAGTCATACATGTCTAATCATAATTAACTCAAATCACATTTATCTAAAAATTAAACTCACATTGTGGGCACAAAATTTATAGGAAAGCAAGGGAGTATGCTAAATCCCCACATGCAGAAACGGTTTTACAAAGTGAAAGGATTGAGACCCACTGTTTAAAATAAAAAATCCTTTGCTGCCCGTGTTAAAACTCAGGCAGAATGTCCATGGTTGATAAATTTGAAGTGTGTGATGTTCCTTACAGATGCATTCTTTGACCAAAAGCTTTTTCCTGTTAGAATACAGATACCCTTAGGAGGAGTTATGCATAAAAATACATTAATAATTCCAGTTTAGTGTATCCTTATCAGATCCTTCCAGAACAGTGATTTTTAATAAGGTGAGGATAGAATAAGGGCCCCGGAATGGAAGGGCGTGCTGCTCTGGGAAACTCAGGAAGAGGAACTGGGTGCAGGATACAGGGCCCCGGGGGCTCTGAGGAGCATCTCCACAAATCTCTCCTCCTTCCCCAAGGCCACGCTTCTGTGTCAAGGTCTTTACCACACACTTTGGGCAGGTTACCTTGTTCCTGCCTTCTAAAACTCTTTCAATTCATTAAGCTTAGACTGACAAAAATTCTTAAATGTTTTCTTTGTAATTCCAACGTACTTTATTTAAAGTACCATTAATATTATTTTTCGCTATAAAATTACATTTATATCACTTTTGAAATATCAGTTCCATGTGGAGGAATTGGCATTCCTGATTATGGTTTGTTCTTTATTATGTTGGCCTCCAAACACATACATGTAAACATGTGTGAATTCATACATAGTTTATTCTAGTGTTTTTTAAGGACTTGTTAAAAGATAATTTACTTTAGTAGGCTGAGAGAGGACCTTCGATGGGGTTTGTGATAAAGTTTTGATGAAAAAGGTATTATTGTTGTTCCTAGAAATACATGTGAAATAAGACATAATCTTTTTCTCCTCCTTTTTATATGGTCTGTTATTTTCACCAACCTCTCAATTAAGTACCAAGTCAAAGAAAAGCTAGCATAGGAGAAAAAAAATTTGTCCATGGGAAAACTTAACATTTTCTTTGTTTGTTTAAAAATAAAAGTTCAGAGAGCAAGAAGAAGCAGATGAATTACTGAGTTAATCAGGCTGACTGTAAAAGAGGCAGAGGCTGCAATTTAAACTCTGGGCCACTGGGTCCCTTTTTCAGAAATCTCCCTACATCGTCTCCAGCAGAGCTCTTCCAAAGGCTCACGCTGCCCAGCACAGCCTGCCTGGGCTGTGGTCCCAGATCTTAGGCTCTGGAACAGGGATGCCTCAGATGAGCTTGCTGCTGGCAGAATCATCTTCCCAAGAGAGTCAGCATCTGGCTTTCCCACAGGTGAGGCCTCTCAGGCTGAGTCAGAGGCCAGATCATCCGGCTTTTTTTCCCAATAGTGCAGGAATAAAATCTCCCTTAGATTTTTACCCTCTTGCCAATATCAGACCATCTATGACATGAAACCCACCAAATGCTGCGTATAATAAATGACAGTTATTCTCAATCATACTTACAAGAGCTTTTTCATTTCCTTCTTTAGGAGCTTTCTTTCCATGGCTAAAGGCGTATGCAGCTGAGCAGGTATCTGCAGCTTACACTGCACCTGATATCCGTTGGGAAGACACACAGCTTCTGTGAGCCTAAAAGCTACAGCAGCAAATCAGAGAGAATTTGAGTTAGGGATGCTATCACTCCAAATACCAGTCATGGAGTCCCAGGCTCTGGAAGGGATCCGAGAATGTGCAGAGTTCAGGCCTCTTACCCAGCAGGCTCCAGGTCAGAACATGGTCTGGAGGCCAGTGCACTGTACGTTGAGTGTATCTGATGCTTCTTATTTCTTCCAAGTTTTCCCAACACTCATCACTTACTTATCCTTGTAATAAACTAGCAAGTGAAACTGGCATGGCTTATGTCATAGCGGATGAGACCATTTGGGGAGAACCATCCCCAAATGGATGGTTTGTGATTGGAATATGTTTGAACTCTGTGCACATTCGATCTAGCGACTCCCGGTTAACTCACCCTCCTGCAATGGCTCATCATAGAGTTTTCTATAGAACCCATGTTCAACCTCTGATGGCCAGCAGCTCCTTGAAAGAACATATGGTTATGGCCCATGTGAGGCCGTGTCTTCACTTCTTACCCCAACATCGAACCAGAAATTGGAGTTCAGGTGATGGGGTCAGAAGGGTTCTGAAGTCACAAAAAGAAGTGTACAAAACAAACTTATTACTATTGAATGGGGTGCCCAGTATAAATGGCATATCAACTGTACCTGCAATGTTTTATTTCTTAAAAAAGATCGAAAGCAGATTGTGATGATTGATTTAATATGTCAACTTGGCTGGGCCACTGTGCTCAGATATTTGGTCAAGTATTATTCTGGAGGTTTCTATGAAGGTGTTTTATGAATATTAACATTTAAATCAGTGGACTTGAGTAAAGCAGGTTACTCTCCACTATGTGGGTGGGCTGCGCTCAATCAGTTGAAGGCCTTAAAAAAACACAAAGGCTGACCTCTCCTAAGCAGGGAGGAATTCTGCCAGCAGACTGCCTTTGGACTTGAATTGCACCTCGTCCCCGAGTCTGCAGCCTGCCAGCCTACCCATCGGGTTTTGAACTGCCCACGCCACCACAATCATGTTTTTGTCAGTGGAAGTCAGGCTGTTCCATGGGATCATGAGGAAAGCCTTCCGAGGACCCACGCATGGAAGACTGTGATGTGGCAAAATTCATCTGGGTGGAAATCTGCCCCCAGGTTTCCAATTTTCAATATCTCTCTGTTTCATAATGGAAAAAGTGCAGCCGCGTCTTCAGCAACGCCAAAACAAAAGCCAGTGTCCGGAGTTTCTGGTTCATATTAAAGCTTAATCCTTCAGAGCCTGCGCTGTCTGCTGTGGGCCCCAGTTAGCTGCTAGACCTGCATGATCACTTGTTCCTCCTGGGTGAGAGAGAATGCACGAATGCACGGGGCTTGTGCATGCCACAGGTGAGAGAGAGAGAGAGAGAGAGAGAGAGAGAGAGAGAGAGAAGTGGGGGGAGGGAGAGAAAGGGAGGGAGGGAGAGACAGATCACGGGCTTTTGATAGGCCCACCCCCTAGTTAGACTGACAGGCCTCTTTGGTCAAGCACTTCCCTCTGCCCCCCACCCCCAACAATTCGATACTAGAGCAGGGAAAGGAGGAGTGTTAATCCCCTTGGTGGAGCAATGCTATCATCCCCTGGAGTGTGAGGCTATAGCTTCCTGGTGAAGCAAACAGGCTCATGCTCCCCAGTTTATTAAGCTCAATGTCAATTTCCTTTGCTCCCCTTTCTTATTAATAATTAGTTAACTACCTACAGTAACAATGTGAGCCAATTTCTTAAACTAAATCTCTATGTGTATACATAGCCTCTTGGTTCTGTTTCTCTGGAGAACCCTGACTAACACCCAAATATAAGAAAAATGTTAATATTTGTTGACTTTGAGATTATAGGTTTATGGATGTTCATTATATTACATTTTTGTACTTTGGAAATTATGCATATTTTTTAGGTCACTACTCTAAAAATGCCTGGAAAAACCTTTAGAAACCTTTTTTAAAAAGTAGCTTCATTTGATTCAGCTATCTGACAATAAGCAGAAAGGAAGCAGAATGCCTCTGGGTGAAATGAATTGTTCACCCAACCAATTTAATTATTTTAGACCATTCTTGCTGCTGCTACATCTATCTGCCTTGGATGGGATGTGAAAGCGGGGGAAGAAAGTAGAAGCATTCCACTGGAATGGATTAACCATTCAAACAGTAATATGCTCTCTATAGGGGAGTAAATTCAGAGTGGGTACTGCAAGCCAGACAGGTGGCCTCACGGCTGAGAGAGAGAAAAGCACTGGCCCTGGGACAGCCAGCCTCTGGGATGTAGTGTCCACTTCACCAGTGACTGGAGTGGCCATGGTCAGGCCTCAGTCTCAGGTGTTGTGTGAAAAATGATGAGCCTGGTTAACATCACCAAGAACACCTTTTACCCTAACGTTGCACAACCCCGTGAAGGACAGCATATACTATCATTCTTCTAATTCAGTAGGTTGAAAAACAACATTTGTTGGTAGAACATTTGTCCTACCTCAGTTCCTTAACTGGTGGTGGTGTGTGCGTGGCGGGGTGTAGGAGTGGGGGCTCACTTAGCTTCTATGCCTTTTTAAAAAGCAAAAGACTTAGTATTTGTTTGAGCCCACTTTGTTTTGTCATTCTGAGCCAGCCCTTCGAATTTCTGACTTACAAATGATAAGATTTGCATCTCTTGGTTGGTGTGACAGCTTCTGCTTAGACCCCCCTTCCCTCTCCCCTACCATTCCATGTGGCGTAATATGCAATGTTTTAAATCTTTAAAATATGAGCATCTCCCACCCCCACAGCACTAGGCTAGAGGTCCGGGGACCCTGGGAGGCTACCAGCTGGCTGTGTCACTGTGGGTAAGTGAACCCTCCTCTCTATGTTTTTGTGTTTTCTCCTCTGTAAAAGAACATTGAATGGTTGGAGAGGTCTCTTCCAGCTGTTAGAGTTCAGTAACTGACATGCATTGAGTAACTGCACATGGTTGAAAGAGGGCCATTTATAGAGACTCTATTCAGTTTAAATATGAATTCACCCTTCTTTTCTGTCTATGGAGCTTTAGCAAAAACAAGACTCTGGCTGGAAATACACACAGAAGAACTACTGGAAAGATGTCAGGCGTCTCAGGCGTTAGCTACATCATTAACACCAACCTCCCAGAAGACAGAGCCCCCATATTCTATAGGAATATCATTCCCTGGGGAATATCTGCACCCTCCCTTCAGGCCCCCGCTCTGCATCCTTACATCAACGAGGCAGATCTCTCAGACTGCGTTCTATTAGGTGATCAGCATTTAACAAATTTCCCTTTCAGAATCTCTCACCAACCGGAGACTGGTTCCAGGGCTTTTGTTCTTCCCTGCTTCTGGAGGCCTGCTTGAGCTTCTGCTCCGGCTGGTGCTCACAGACATCAGGAAAACATACTTTTTGGTGGTTGCTAGGAAACAGTGACTGAATGAAAATAATTTGTTTTTTAAATACACCCCAGTGCCCCAACCGGGAGGGAAAAAAGTCATACGTTTGGGACAGAATTGTGATCCTGACCTGGAGTTCATATATATATATATATATTTTTACCTGAGTAGGTTCAGTTTCTCATCTAAATGATTAATTAGAAAGCAGAGAGGATGTGAGAAATCCACCTCCTGCAGGGTTTTTTATAGCACTTGGCTGCAGACCCAGGAGTCTACTGGCCGAACAAGGATTTCTGGGGAAGCCAGAGCATCTCTGGCTCCTCACACACTGAGGGTGATTCCACTTGGTGACTATAGACACGGTGGAAATCCTGAAGAACCGTCACCTTGGGGCAAGCACCCTCTGCTCTGGCCCTTTCCTTCTCATCACAAACACATCCTCCCTTGCTTAAAGCTTGCTGATGGCTTCCCGTTGCTCTTAGAATATGATCTAGACTCATAACCATAGCCTGTAAATGAGTCTCCTCCATGACCTGGACAGAGGCAGTGTATTATTCTGGCCCATCTAGGCCGGGGTGTCTGTTAGAGGTCCAGGCCAAGTAGAGAGGTCAAATGTGGGGTTCCGGGTGACAGCGCTACCTGAGGCCCCAGTCAACAGCTATGTGCGTGAGGAAACATTCCAGATGACTGCAGCCAGAGCCATTATCTGGCTGAAACTGTGTGGGAGACCCCGAGTGGGAATCACCAAGTGACAACTGCCTAGCTGAGCCCAATGTAAAGCCATGAGAGGTAACAATAATGATTGTTGTTTGAAGCTGTTAAGTTTTGAAATAATTCATTAGGCAACAGCCGATGACCAGAGCACCATCAGTGAGATCTGGGTACCTCTGTGGTCCATCTCATGTATGAAATGAAGAAAATAATAGTACCAGCTCCACGATGTTATTGCAAGCATGAAGCAAGCAATCAAGTTAAGAATCTAGGGCAGTGCTTATATGAGGTTAATAAATATTAGCTACAAATATTATTATTGTGTATCTAAACTGTAATCAAACAACAGACAAGATCTGGAATAGCCCATTTCACAATGTGTCCATTCCAAAGCGACACTAAATGACTCATCCCTTCTCATCCCCAGAGACTGAGAGTGAGCACCAGATCTTGGCAATAGAGTGGCTTCTATATTGAGCATATCCTTGGATGACCTCTGTCCTCTGGTGTGCCTGTGGGGTAAAGGCACATTCTAAATATAAATGATGCTTCTATTAAGTTATCCCTTCCCTCTCAACCCCAGAGGGAGTGCCCTTTTTCTTCTATGTGGATAAAAACCTTCAGGCTAAAAGTATTTGTGGGTACTAATTTGCTCCTTGCTGTCAAAGAAGATTCTTTTATGGGAAATCTCTGTTGTTCAAACAACATTTGAGCTATTTTGGAAGTCTATTGGTTCATACATAGCTTTTTAAAAGACCTTCTTTCTTTTTTCAGTTTTAGCACTAAGTGTACTAAATCAAAATATCTTTAAGGCCCCCTTTACACTACACTGTGTTATTATTGTGTTTAATTATCCTTTACTACCCTACTCTTACTTCCAGACCACATAGTTACTGGCAGCGTCCCTATGAGTTGGGTCAGCAGACCATCTCTGGAAGGAGGAATCGGCAGAAGGGGAATCAGAAATGGCCAGGAGGAGCCTGGGCTCCTGACCACCCCCAGGGAGTCTGACTTGCCCTCAAGGACTGGGTCCCGTCAGAGACCAGGGACAGTGCTGACTGCAGCTGCTGGGCCGTGGCCAGGGTGTGCTGTGAATGGAAGCCCTCAGGCAGCACTGGAAAAACACGGAGAACTTCAGACTTTGGAAAATGCCAAATCATTAACTGTAGGGTCCAGTCCTTGCCCCCGATCTGTAGGTTTTTTTGGAGCTTCCTTTGGAATCTGATTCACTATGGCTAAATCAGCCCAGTCAATCATGTGTATAATACTGAATCCCTAGAGAGAAGGAAAGGAGAGAGGAACCTGATGCATGGGGTGGGGCTGGAGCTGGGGATGCTGAGGGAAAAAGCAGAGGTCTAGACCCACACCCACACATGCACACGTAATGGAACCGTTTCTGCATCATCAGCCTGAACTCTGCGTTATCACAAAACAACGATAAATCATAGCCTGGGCTCGCTATGTCTTCCCCTGCAGCCATGACAATATTACGATAATATATATCCTGTGGTATCTATGGCCTTTATCATTAAGGTCTTCACATCCAAAGAGGCTTTGGATGCAAACATGCATTTTATCTAGCAGATTCTGGGAAAATTATCCTGGAGTTACCTGAAAACTAGGACAAATATCCCAGCAGCTAGAGAATCGAGAATTCCTCCCACTCTCCTGACCCTACCCCTGGAGTGCTTAAAAGAATGAGGGGACGACAGTCTCCATTTAACGATTGGAGAGAGTCTGTTCAGAATTGGAAGGGAAAAAGCTGAAAAAAAACCCAGACCTTAAGAGTGGACCTCAGAGAACATCTACTAAAAAATAACTGTCAGTGCCAGCAAGGGGCATAAAGTAAATCGGACACCTGCTATTGTACCCATTAGGAATAACTTGCAATTAATCATCCTCATCCTTCTCTTTTTAGGGTGGTTATTAGGCAATTAAATCCATGTAAGTTGACTACATCTGGTGGCTTTTTCCTAACTCCTTTCCTGGCTCTCAAACATTAGCATTCATAAGAATTACCTGGAGATTCCAGGAGCGCCGCCTTCAGACTCTGATTCAGTAGGTGGAGCCCAGGAATCTTCATCTGAATGACCATGTGGGGGTTTTCAACTGAATTCTCCAGTTGGGTGACCTGCACAGCCCTGGTGAGTCTCTTATAGACGACCCTCACTGGACTCATGTTTTGTCTTGATCACTGAGAAAAATGGTAGTTCGGCCTCTTTTCTGCCACTTACTTGCTGACACTGGGCAAATCGCTTTTATTTTCTGGGCCTCAGCTTCCTACTGTTAAAAATGCAGTGATAGAGTATAGAAAGAATGAACTAAAAATTCATATAAAGGACCAGAGCAACCAATGTGAATTCCCTCAACCTTTACCCTACTTAGAAATTTAACACTACATTGCTTCTTCAAATTGTGTTCTAGTGCCAAACAACAGAATTATCCAACCTTTTGAAACACGGTCCATTTGCAAGCTTGCAACTTGAGCCTGGTAGAAGGTTAATCTTATTTACAGAAAACCTTGTGTCGAGAAAACAATTTACTTTCAAATGGTACGGACGTCAGCATGAATCCTAAGGTCATGAATTTTGCATAAGTCTCAGCCTATACATTGCTTGTCCATAACTCCCGTTTACAGGGGATAATTCTGCATATATATCTCAGCCACTCCAATGTGCCTGGACTTTGTCACCTGCCTGGTATCTCAGGACTCTGCAGGGATTCATTCTTCTCTTTTCTTTGTATTTCTTTTCTAATCCCTCCTATTAACTAATATATTTCCCTAGGTCAACACAGATCAGAATGAGAAAACTATATTTAAGACATACACGGAGGGGTAAAAATAGGTTTATTGTTCACATGGGAAATAATGCAATAATTAATAAGTAATAATACAAGAATAAAATGTTCCACATACAACTGTAAACTTACTTTTGACCCACCCTGTATTTGAGACTAAAACTTCAAAAGTGCCTACTCACTTTGTACTTGAATAGATCCTCTATGAGAAATTGACATAATTATTGAAATAATAAATGGATTTACATTTGTTTTATGAAAGTTGCCTTTATAATTTATATATTTGGGCCTTAAACGCCAGTCTGGAATTATATATCACCTGGCTGGTCCCCCTCCTATGAGCAGTATGTAAGTGGTGGAATATAAAGCTTCAAGAGGGCAGAAGTCAAGTGTAACTCACCCAGTGTGCCTATTGCCTAGGCCAATGCCTGGCCCAGTGGACCCTTCAAAAACATTTGTTGGATGAATGCATAGGTTTGGAGATTCAAGACTTGAATTTCTCTTAGAATTTCATTCAATTGTTTACGATGTGATACCCTTTGTTACCTTACTCATAATGATTTCATTGCCTTTGTTCAAGGTGGTAACCTAATTGGATGGCAAAGGGTGTCAGTTTCAAAGATGGGAATGTGATTAGCCTCATACAAATGAGTAAAACATTTATTTAAAAATATTGGGGTGCCTTTTAGAGTATCACTGACAAGAGTGACAATGATAGTTTTTCATTCACCTTGATCTCTTTCTGTAACAGCTACCTGACGGCCTACCTTCATGTGAATTAGCTTTTCCTCTGACTTCCTTCAACACTGACCTCTGTCTCTCAGGTTGCTTCTTCTTTGTCCCTCGCTGATTCTTCTACTTGCTTCCTAAATGTGGCCAACCATTGACCATTTACTGTTCTCATTTCGCTTTTCTTTCTTAGAGCATATCTACTTTCAACACTCAACTACTGGCTACATCTCTGGCCTTGACTTCAATTCTTCATCTTCACACGCTGCTTATAATCCCTCTAATTCGGTGTTCTGACTATCTCAAATTCATTGTCTGTAACTGAACTCATCTTTGGCTTGCAACCAGCTATCTTTGGGACTCCTGTAGTTTTGATGGTGGTCCCTTAAGTGTTTCACTCATCCAGACTTAAAAAGACTAATCTTGAAAATACATTTCCTTCTTCAAATTTTTAAGATTACCAGTGAAATCTGACTGCTGAGTGGACAATGTGGAATCTAATGAACTGATTCCAAAGACATGTAAAATAGCTTCTACTGATATAGGAGTTTACTGACTATTGTATGTTAACCCTAAAAACCAAGTTGAAAAGGAAATTAAACAAAACTGATAGTAGAGCACCAGGCTATACCATGCTTACTTGTATTTCTTCCTAATATTTATCATAGACATAAACTCAGTATGATAGATATAAATATCTATGCAATACATTAAATAGTTGTTAAGGCTTTTTAGAGGTTGGTAGAAATCTAAACTTTTTATACAGTAGATTAGGAAAAAATGTTTGGGTGATACCCATAAGATGCTGGATGTTTCCTTGGGACACATCTATTGGCATGTTTTCAGGTTAAACAGATTCTGGTAGCAAGAAGGGGAGGTTAAATGAAAGGTGATATAACTACCCTCAAAAGTCCAATGATAGGCCATTCTTACATATAGATTCCACTGTTCTCAAGTGTTTCTGGGCTATTTCCCCCACCCAGCCCTTTGAACATATGGGTATCATCCCACTGCTTCGTGGGCTCCACGGTTTCTGATGAGAAATCAGCAGTTAGTTTTACTGAGGATCCCTTTCCTATACATGATATGTAGCTTCTCTCTTGCCGCTTTCAAGATTTTCTCTTCATCAATGGCTTTTGACAGATTCTTCTTAGTGGGGTATGGTAATATCTATTGTAAGATCAGATTACCTCATAGTTAGAGCAGTGGCTTTTATAGTTTTAATTTGTGGCTTTGAACCCAATGACGTTTATATCAAAGAAAACATAAGCTACATAGAAGATAAACCCATTGACTTGATTCCTATAATGTTATTTGTAGGCAAAATGGTGGCCTGCTATACCTCCAAGGTTACTAACACTTTATATAATTAAAATAACCACCTGCCAACAATTTCAAGTGGAAAGGCTTATCTCTTCTTGAATTCGAGAAGGTTTCACATGCACCCCTGTGTTTCTTATGGGAAGCTTTGAAAACATTCCAAGTGCAGTTGAGTATCCAAATGGATTAATGTTTCAAGTACAATGCAAATGATAAAATTTGAATACCACTTCTGTACACACAATCAATGGTGATTTCATTGCTGGAGAAAAAGAAAGGTGTGAACTCAAACTACTTCCCGAAACAGAGACTTGGACTAGGAATAAATATGTGAGGAGGAAAATCTCATCCTTTGATGTATCTTAAATCTCCTGCTGTGCTCAGCAGGGAGTTTGTAAAGCAATCACACCAGACCTGATACTTTTCCAGTAATTCTCTAAGGACATGGAACACATATCACTGAACCAGTGAGTTAGTCACAACTGTGCAAAAGGGCAAGAATCAAAACACTGATTGTACAGATAAAGATGTTGCTTATCTCACATAGCTGTAAGACATCTGAAGAATGTATTCATTAAAAATAAGACCCAAGTTAACTCCAAAGAAATTCTAAAAGGCACTTGCATTATAATAAGAAAGAATCTTATAGAACACTGTAAAAACCCCAGTGACTCAAACCCAAGCTATTTTCCTTTTGGCACTGGTACAATTTGAGTACCCAGTGTAGCTAGCTGACTTGTAAGAGAAGTACCCCCTTGTACAGGTTGTGGGTCTTACGGAACACTGACATCCCAAGAGAGAGTCCAGATGAGAGGACATGCTTAAGTCTATTTATTGGGTGAAGTGTGCTCAAAAATATAAGAAAAAAAAAAGAAAAGCCTCTTGTGTAAAGAATTTGATCCAGATGGAAAAACCAGATTAAAAGTTTGGGGTAAGTTCCAAGTTGCAAGTCTTCATGGAATAGTACAAGGTGTGGTAATTAATTTGCAGGAAAAAACAAGTCATCAACACACAGGCTATGTCAAACAAGAAAAATAGAAACATGTTTGTAAAAAATACTAATTGAGTAATTCTAGTACATGCAGTCATTGTAACCAGAAAATATAGAAAATGTTAAATGGGTGAGAGCAGCTCTAGAACGTTAGAATAAAAATTCAGAGTCTAAGTTTTCAGTTTCTATCATATAGTCTAAACATTCTACTCGGGAAATATGTAGTATCAAGGCCTTGTAGAAAATACCTGAAAAGCTTCTGAAGTAGAAAAAAAGTAGGAGAAAAATTTTTTGCCTTGAAAATAGAAAAATATGCCTTGGCCGGGTAGCTCAATCGGTTAGAACATCGTCCTGATATGCCAAGGTTGTGGGTTTGATCCCTGGTCAAACATACAAGAAATCAACCAATGAATGCATAAATAAATGGAACAACAAATCGGCGTTTCTCTCTGTTAAAAAAAAATTAAAAAATGAAAATGGTAGAAAAGAAAAATAGGAAAATGTGGTTTAGAGAAATATCTTCTTAAAAAAATATTTTATTTATTTATTTTTAGAGAGAGGGGAAGGGAGGGAGAAAGAGGGAGAGAAACATCCAGGTGTGGTTGCCTCTCATGTGCCCCCTACTGGGGACCTGGCCTGCAACCCAGTCATGTCCCCTGACTGGGAATTGAATAGGCAATCCTTTGATTCCCAGTCCAGCACTCAATCCACTGAGCTACACCAGCCAGGGCAGAAAAATATCTTGAAGCTTAGTTTCTGAACATATAAATAATGCACAAAGCAAAACAAAGCAAGGCCAACTAGGAAAAGGATTATTCCTATGGACAAATCAAATGAAAGCTTTAAACCCAAATACTCCTAAGAATAAAGTGTCATGGATTCATCAAGTAAGAGAAGGAAGGTCCCAAAAGCCAGCTTTAAAGGTCCCCAAGCATCTTTACCCATAATTCTTTGTGTACAATCCTGGTAAATTACAGGGGCATTTTAGAGAGACACTTTCTCGCTTATATCTGAGAAGGCTAACGACAATGTGACGGGCTAACCAAAAGGCTTTGGCAGGAGGGTAAGGCAACACGGGAAAGAAAGTCCTTGGATTTGACCCAGGAAGATATGGACCTCTGCAGTTCAAAACAAATTACCTAATAAATTTTTAACCTTATTATTGTAAAATCAAATGGATGCAGTAAACCAAACGAAACTAAAAGTTTATATATTCATCTTTCCGAAGGATCAGTAACTAGTGATACTAACACTCTAGTACCTTCATTTTCTTCTAACTCAGATCTGTCCTTCAGTCCTTCAATGCCAGCATTAAATTGTTAAATAAGTCTCCGGTCTGTTATCGTGGTCTTTCAACACTTCCTGCTGAGCCACTTGGCCAGCGGGGGTGGGGAGAGGGGAGTAATCTAACCTGGAAAGGAAGGCAAGGAGAAATTCATTCTATTGGTAGAAAAGAAAGACTGAGGCCTAATACACAAGATAGTATCTTTCTTTACCCAGTTAACTGTTTGCAAAATACTCATGTTATAATGCTAACTGGCCCCACCTTACTGGTTTCCCACTGGCTAAATTTGAGTCAATTTGAGCACCAAAATACATGATAGTATAACCCATTGAATAAAGCAAAAATCCTTGAATCCTCACTAATGTGAGTGAATAAATAAATGCAGATACAGGAAAGTTGTTTCCTACAGGAGACTATAAATATGTAATAGATCTAGTCCTGGCAGGTGGCTCAGTTGGTTGGAGCATTGTCCCCTACATCAAAAGGTTGCAGGTTCGATTTCCAGTCAGGACACACACCTAGGTTGTGGGTTCAACCCCTGGTTGGGGCACATACAGGAGGCAACCAATTGATGTTTTTATCTCTCTCTAAAAATCAATAAACATAACCTTGGGTAAGGATAAAAAATGTAATACATTTATAATGTATATAATAACTATAGAAGGTATGATGGAGTTCTAGTCATCAATTTATACTAAAACTATGGGTGAATTTTGATGACGAACAGTGTATTGTACAGCATCTCCCTACATGTTACTTCTGTTTGCAAAGGGGAAAATAGTAAATTCACAGCACAGAAGGGAGGCAGCTCCCACCTTAACCAAGTGACATCACTGGCATTGAGACAAACCATCAGTGTGCTCTTTCATCTCCCCACTATTATACACTGAGGACATGGTATCACTTAAGTATTTCTGCCAAAAATGGAGACCTTGAAGTCTAATTGCGAGGAAACATCAGACAAACTCCGAGTTGAGGGGCTTTCTACAAAATAACTAGCCTGTACTCTTTTAATATGTCAAGGTCTGACTCTAGGAAGACAAAGAAAGCCTTGGGGACTATTTCAGACAAAAGGAAACTTAAGTGATACGACAACTGCCTGCGATGCAACGTATGATGCTGGGTTGGATCTGGGAGGTGAAACTGTACAGATGATTGGAGCAGCTGTTGGAATTTGAATAGGGACTCCATTGTAGGTATCAGTTAAATTTCCTCCCTCTGATCATGGTATTGCAGTTATATAAAATAATGGATTATTTAGTGGTGAAGGGCACAATGGCTTCAAATTACTCTCAAGTGGTTCAGGAAAAAAAAAGGCGGTGTGTATGTGAAGAGAGAAGACAGAAAATGATACGACAAATGATGCAAATATCAAAAACTGATAAAGGATTTCTTTATACTATTTTTACAATTTTCCTGTAAATTTGAAATATCCAAATTAAATGTTAGACAATGCTACAATGTTTGCAAAATCCACCTCTCTCAGAGTCTGAGATACCATCCAAATTCAGTTGTTCAAGTTTCTTGCTCCAGAAGAATTAGCAATTTGGATGCTACATTCTCCCTAATATTAAAAATGGGAACTATGAAATAAAACCTCTAACAGGTGATAAAAGTCCAATTTTTAAATCAATATTTATATAAATACTGTCTTCCTTAATATTTTTATATTAGCTTCTAATAGGAAGCTAATATAAAAGCTAATATAATAGCTTCATTTTAATAGGAAGAGACAAGACCCTTAATTTGGGGAAAACTTTTTGTTACATAAATATTCAAATGGAGAATGGGAAATCACTTCTCAGGATCACATCTCAGAAAGACTGTATCAGGCAAGAATACAGTGTAGTTGCAACTCTAACTGTTAAGTTTAAATTTTAAGTATTTTGTTAAAAACGCCACTTAAGGAACAATGCTTGCAGTTTAGAGAATCTCGAAGTCTAGACCTCTCCTCCCCCGTCCCAGGATGCCGCTGTCATCAGGGTCATGCTAAGTCATTTCTGGGTCAACAATCCTGCTCCTGATGCTGTTACAAAATAAACCATGAGTTTCTGAATGCGTTGGTCAGCAGCTGTTCCTTTGCTGATTATTTTAGAACACTGCTTCTTGGACAAACGCTGAATCTCATACTGGAGCAAGGCTTTGCTGCCACAGAAACTCATCTGATCTACTCCCAGGGTATTTGTGAGTGATAAAGGGCCTACTTAAGATCATCCAATCCAATGCCATCATTCTGTCCCATGGGAGGCTTTCTTCTTCCATTCAAGCCTGAAAACGTGCGGGTATAGTAGAAAGAGCCCTTGCACAGCTTAAGGGTCCCTGGGTTCTAGACCAAAACAGTCACTGATGTATTGTGTAACTTGATCCAACCTCCTCTCAAGGCCCCAGTTTGCTTCCCCTTAATCAGTGACCTTGATGCCCCAGGGTGGTAGACCCCCCGTTCTCCAGGTGTGCAGCTGGACACTTAGAAAACCTGAGTTGTTCCCTTTCCTCAACCCCCACATCTCCTGGGACTCACCAATCCCCACTAATTCAACTTTCTTTTCTCAGGATCATTCTCTCCATCCTCAGTGTCACTGTGAGTTCAGTTCAGATCTTTTCCCACCTGAATTACTACAACAGCCTCATGGCTGGTCTCCCTTACTCAGCTGTGCCCACCACTCCTGTCTCCCTCCCTCCGCTACTATTCACTCGTCATAAAAGCTGTCCAGAGTGCTATTTCTTAAAATGAAAATATGATCATGTCCCTCCCCTCTTAAGCCTTCACTGGCACCCTATTAACTTACATAATAATAACCAAAGTCCTTAGCATGCACAGACACAATTCCCCAATATTCCGCAGTTGCCCATTTTGTTCTGTCTTTGGTCTCCTTCGTTTTTCACTGTAGGATCCATAGCTCACTGCTTATTTACCCATTTCCCCCCAGTACACTCCTGGAGGGCTGAGATTTTTCAAAATCAAATTCCTAGAGCTGGGACCTGGCATGGTGCCTGGCAACCAAAGTATATACGCCGGAGAAATAAAAACTCAAAAGAGTAGTCATTAGTACTTTATTTTAATTACAATTACGTTTCGAGGAAGAACAGACTAGAATAGTGTTTAACATCAGGTGCTGAAAAAATCACATTTACATAAAGGAAATAAAGCAGGCCGGAAGTCCCAAACAGGTGCGGCTTGTATTATTGCACTTGAATAAAATACGCTGTCCGGGGTACCATACCATGCAGGCCACAGAAGGCCAGTAGCAGAGGACAAACGCAGAGGACAAACCCTCAGGTAGTATTTATTCTGGACTCCAAACTCTCCAGTGGCCTCACAAATATTTGACATTTCGAAACGTTCAGTTAGAGCTCTTTACACAAACGACTGCTGCATCTCCAACACGTTTTAGTTGCCGCCGTGCTCTTCGTTCCAATTCTTGCGCAAGTTTAAGGTACCCCTGGGCCTCCCACGGTGGGACACCTGTCACACCCACAGCACCCAGGGCCCAGGCCATGGCAAGTGTGGGGAAGGGAGTAAATTCCCACTTTACACATTTTTAGGGACCAAAACCGTGGCTGTAGTTTGCCTTTCAAGCACTCTTCATTTTGGTCATTTAGATCAGAACATGAGAAAAATTGTCAGTGAGTATGAATCAGCACTAAAGTAGTTCCTAAGCTACTAGTACAAAATAAAGTTTAAATTAAAAAAGTCCCTGGCTACGTTTTTGAAGTGGCATACCTGTATGTATAAGACGAAGGTTGTAAACTTATAGAAAAGATAAACTCTGACTTTCAAGCAAATTACAAAATTGATTTTGCCCTTCCCTTGAGTGTTATACAGAAAAATGTAAACCCGTGGACCTAGTTACCAAAAAACACTTGTCCCTGTAAGCCGAAGAATGACCTTAAAGTTTGGCCTGAGCTAGTTTTATCTTCAAATTTTCTCCGAGTTTGTCCATGAATTCAAATGTATTCAAGTAGTCAGAACGCTGGACGCTGGTAGAGGAAGAAAAAGGAAGAAAATTAGTTTGCTCTGATTTGTGGCAGGCAGAAAAAAAGTCTTAGAAATGCTACCGAAAGTAGCAGCCTATTTACCTCTAGAAGAACACTGATTCATGTTAACCAGCTACAGGTCTGGGGCTGAGGACTGTGCTCAGGTGCAAGGGGCTGACCCGGGCTACAGGCAGCTGCAGTCTGGGCCACACACACACGCACACACACACTCACAGCGGGTTCCCGCCGCCCCGCTTCTCACTCCTCCTTCTTACAAAGAGACAAAACCTATGCTGGATCCACTGTGCTTTTACCCACATCCACACAAGCTGCCACATGACCTTAACAGTTTTTCAAATGATCTTATTTCTATAAGTGTTTCACTTAAAAACAAAAAGACAATGGACTCGTGAACATAATCCTGCTGATAGGTGCCTATTCAAAGAGGCTACAAAGGGACCATGCCAATAAGGACATTATTTTTTTGCTGGAAGTTTAAGACCAGAAAAATATAGTGATTTAGAACATCCTGGGGTATACTGACCCTAACTGAGATCCGTGAAGACACACTGCTGGGACACGGGATTGGCATTAAACTTTGGTGGTATTTCTGCAGGTGAGTAAGAGTAAACAACTGCCCTTGAGGATGGAGTCTCCGATTAGCAACTAATCCAGCTGGGATACGTATGGTCTGCCATGTCCTCAGAAGTACCCTGGGCACCGCACGGCTCCTCAACTATCTGACTGTGGCTACAGGCACCTAAGGCCGGGACTATGACCGACTTGGCATCTGATACCTGTGCTGCTTACTTTTCTTATCTGTAAACTGAGAAAGAATAGAGGGGCGGAATAAAACAGCCTTGGGCACCCCTTTGCTTCTGTCTATCATTTTCTTGTTAAATTAAATGGAACCCTGTCACCCAATGATTGTCAACTGGATCAGAGGTCAGCAGGCTGTAACAGCTCGGCCCATGGACCCAATCCAGGCTGCAGCCTGGTGTGGTACATAGTTTGACTGAAATGTTGCCACACCCACCGGCCAGAAGCTAATCATCTACAACGCTTTCATGCCATGGAGACAAAGTCCAATGGCTGGTTAGTTTGGAAAAGGCTGTATATTCCACAAAGCCTGAAATGTTTATTATCTGACAATTTATAGGTTGTGTCTGCTGCTGACCCCTGAATCAGAGCACGAATAACAATTCGTATACTTCCAAAAAGCACTGATGTTTTGAGCCCGGTGAGGATAAGTGGCAATTTGACCACAGAGCTCACAGCCTCTTGTACTTACTTGGGTAAACCTTTAATACAAGCAGCCAAGTCCTTGGTCATGAAGCCAGCCTCGATGGTCTCAATACAGACTTCTTCCAAAGCCTTTGCAAAGAAGCCGAGCTCTTTGTTGTTATCAAGCTTCGCTCTGTGGGCTAACCCTCTGGTCCAGGCGAAAATGGAAGCTGAGGGAGAGAGGGGTGGGGGACGGAAAACACTAGCATCCACTAGTACTTCAATCGTACCAGCGAGACATATTCCCAAATGTTCCCCCAAATAGAAGGTTTTTTATTTAGGTGACTGACTTCATTTGATGCTATCCACATGCACTCTAAATTTTAGGAGAGTTGGAAATATTTTACTGAATGGAAACTTTTAAAAATCTGCATTTTTGTGGAAGGAATGTTTTGGGCTTTGTTAGAGGTTTAAGGAAGCACATTTTCATGGTGTGGAAGCTCTTGAAGCGTAAGACATTTACTAATTTGCAAAAGGTTCAACTGTTCTGTCGCTTGTCTATATTGGTCTCCCCTCCTCTTTTCAGGCTGTAATCTCTTTTTAATGTGCTGCCCTTGAGGCCAGGTTAGAAGGATCTATTCGTGTGGCTTTGAGATTCTTAGCAATATGTGACATTTCACTACACCAGAGGACAAGGAAAATGCCGGTTAACAATCTCTTCTGTAATGGATATTGTCCCACTCAGTGGAAAAGCATATATTGCATATATATTTTAAGAAGCATATGAAAACAGCTCTTATTAGTGGAATGAATCAGCTGTTTACCAGCTGTTTGCTGGAAATTTTACACACAAAGCATCTGGTAGCCAAAGGAACACGTTTGAGTCCCTTTTTGAGGTCTCCACTCTGGCAGAAATCAGCATAGCAGCTGAACACTATCTTACCAATGGGATTGGTAGACGTCTCCTGTCCCTTCTGGTACATGCGGTAGTGACGAGTCACAGTCCCGTGGGCAGCCTCTGCTTCTACTGTCTTGCCATCTGGACAAACCAGCACGCTGGTCATCATACCGAGAGAGCCATAACCTGTACGTGGCAGAGCATGAAGTATTGGCTTCGACTGCATGAGAGCAAATGACAATCTTCACAGGTTGCAGCAAACAAAGCAAACACCAATAATCCTTCTGCCGTGTGGAAAGCAGGGTCCCCGCTCCAGATCTGAGAGAAGAGTCTGCAAAGGCCGCACTTCTCCCTTCCTTACCCGTCTCAGAGGCACCTGCTCCCTGAGGAGGGGCTCAGGGCCTGACTGCCTGCACTGCCCCCTAGTTCCATGACTGTCTGGCTACTGTGGCTCAGTTTCCTTACCTATAACATGGGAATAACAAAACACCCACTTAATCGGCTGGATGTGAGAATTCGATGAATACTTATGTTCGTGAATAAACATATGAAGTTCACTTATTCCTTAGTATAGCACCTGTCCCAGAGTAAGAGGTCAATACATTACTGTTATTCTCAGGCGCAGATGCTTTACTGTTCTGGGAAAATAAAGATTAACTTTATTAATTAACTTTATTAACTTTATTGACTTGTCTTCTGCCATCACGCTGCTCACAGACTCACTGGGCTGGTAAGAAAAGGAAGGTTAAAGACAGGATGGGATGGATCTAAGGACATCCCACTCGCCCGTACTCTCTTCAACAGCCCCACCAAAATAAGGCTATTCTGCGGTTTCCTATTTAGGGAATGTGATTACAACTTGTAAGTCCATTGCGGTCGAGTTTTCTTCTTTTATTACTCCTTTATACTTGATTTCAAAGAACACGTTTCTCCATTTTTGTTATCTCTCCAAAGCACCTGTGGAGTTCATGCAAATTTATAATGGTCTGAGGGTAGTAAGTAAACATAAGCAATTTTTTAAACTCATCTTTGATACAGTTAGACATTTCTGTGTGGGGTTACTAGTTCCTTTCATATCATTGTGTTGGTCTGAGGCTTCAGCTAACTCTCAAATATTCATTGACAGGAGAAGAGTGGGATACATCACTCTCCATGATGAGTTTGTCCGTCTATTAATGCTAGGGGACACTAGTCAAAACAGAAGACCTAAGTGAAATGTCTGGAGTGAGTCCAAAGGAGTTCTTGCCTCTAGAGAAGAGTATCACAAGGACAGCCCAGCTGCCTTTTAATCTGTTCAGCTGCCTGGAGGTCACGTGTATCTATAGGCTCTGCCCTGACAGCCTTGGCTCCAGGTATCTTATCAGTGTGCTGTTGGACACTGCCCTTCACAACCCCTACTTCAAAGTCCTTTGAACCTCTACAACTTGACAACTACATTTGAAATATCGCTCCCCACGCTCTCTTCTTGTTGCCACGAGGACATTTAGAACTGATGGAATGACTTGGGTCCCTTATCAAGAACTCTGAGTACAAGGACATATGCACCATGGAGTCATTCCAAAGCAACCCTCCTTCCTCTACTGCATGTCTGGATTTAGAGCAACCAGAGAGCAAGGAGCTGTGGAATTCATTCATCTGACATGAAAATAAAAGTGATCTTTAACTGGGTTGACCTACTGACTTTAAAACTGGTAAGAGGTGCTTAACTTTTTCATAAGAGAGAGAAAAAGTAGTACTTCCTGGGAAAAGCAAACATAATTAAAGTTGACACAAACACCTGTCAGGGGAGTTTCAAGTTGATGCAGCTGCCATGGTAACTGAAATTGAA
Source organism: Desmodus rotundus (assembly GCF_022682495.2). Lineage (NCBI taxonomy): Eukaryota > Metazoa > Chordata > Mammalia > Chiroptera > Phyllostomidae > Desmodus > Desmodus rotundus. The sequence continues at coordinate 187,147,661 of NC_071388.1, forward strand.
GGGAACTCGGTGCTGAGATCTAGGGAAAGACAGTATCTGTTCACTACACCGGACATGCGGCCGGGGTTTCTGAAGTTCGAGAATAGCCCCGGGCTTGTTTGCTCAACGCTGCTGCGTTTAAAGCTGAGCGGTGAGCCACGGGTTTTACACAGTCCCCAAACGGCCTTCGGGGCTGGCAGGAAGGGCATGAGTGCTACCTGTTGCCAGGTGAATGAGCTCTTGGGTCTGTTCAACCTTTTGTTTGGCTTGTGTGCCAAGTAACTGCCAAGCCGTGAGGGATCCTGTCCAGTGTCTGTTTTCCAGCTAGCGGTCTGTCTGTTCATGCATCACTAATACCTCCCCTACGAGGTGTCAATGTATCAAGATAGTGGTTGTTCGAGCTGAGTCATGTGTACGAGAAGGGTTCCAGAGAAGAGGTTGGAAGACCTGCATCTTCTCACTGGATGTGTTCCTCTAGATTTACTGCCCCTCCGGCCTCAGTTTCCTCATTTGTGAAAAAGAGAAGCATAAAGAAGAGGAAGAAATAAAAAGGAAGGGGGAGGGATAGAAAAATAAGAAAGAAAGAGAAAGCAGTTGAACTAGGTAAATGATTTCAAAATTTCCTTCTAGCTTCCTGCTTCATGAATTTTGAGGCTATGTTATTAGGGGAATAAACATTTAGAATTTTTTTTTTAAGGAATTAGCTTTGGAGAGAGCCCCCTTGGTTATTAGCCCAGGCCCCTCACTTTACCCTTTCCTTGCTGAGTGACCTAGTATTTCACATTCTCAGGGGGGGAATAAAGGCAGGGAAAAGGAGTGACGTTCAGACCAGGCAGCTGGACTATCTGTTGGAGGTACTGAAACTTCAAGTGGGAAAAAAGTTTGAGAGATAAACTGTGTTAATACATCCAAGGCTGAAGCCGGGAGTCCCAACCCACGGAGTTACACCCTGCATGACCCCGAGGAGCAGCTTCCCCAGCCAGAGCTTAACTGCCTCATCTGTCAGCTGAGAAGAGGGGCCTGGAGCCTCGCAGCACTAACATCACATCATTTTTACAAGCAAAGGGCTACAGAATCCTCCTTCCTGAACCGGAAAACCGCTGTGGCGTCACCCACCTGCCGCAGAACAAGCTCCACCTCCACTTGGTCCTCAGGCTCCTTACCTTGGGCCACGGAGTCTGACTGGACATCGCCGTCATAGTTTTTACAGGCCCAGATGAAGCCTCCCTCTGACTTCATAGCTTGGGCCACCATGTCATCGATGAGCCTATGCTCGTACCAGATCTTCTGGGCTTCAAACTTGGACTTGTACTGCCTAAGAAAGAAGAGAAGAAAGAACAAAAAAAAGAAAAAAAAAAAAGGAGGAAAATTGTTTTGGGGACATCATATGCTTCTCCAGAGTGGGGATGGAAGGGTGGGGTGGAAGCAGCATTTTTAGTAGGAGCAGCACAAACTTGGGAACCTGGTGCATGGGTTCAACTCCCTGTCCAATCACTTTCTAGCTGTGAGACCCCAATCCCCCCTTTGTAAGGGTGATTTTACCCAGTCTGGAGAGATGTGAGAATTAAGCAAGGATGTAGTTCCCCAAGTACTGCTTCACCAGTTTTCAACATACTACTGAGCAGCTTCTTGAGATCCAGCTTACTTCAAAAATGTAATAAGGGGGGGGGGGAGACTATTCTGTTTGATATCATTCAGGGAACTAGGACAGCTTCCAGGGTTAGAATACGGGCAGTGGGAAGAGAAATTAAAACGCCTCCCGAAAGAGGTCGAAAATCTGCCCTGGCCTGAACACTCACACCTGCAAGGGAGCTGGGTTGTCTTAAAATTTAACGCATGCTCACATGTTGTTGAATCTAAAGTTGTTATAAATGCAGACTTAGGTTCCAGAGACTACACTAGAGCAGAGTTTCAAACACAATGAGTTTCAGGAAGAACAGAAATGGGCCCAGCTCAGAAACTCATTCATACACTTGAAAAATTAGAGCTTTCTATCACTAACAGGGTAACTTCTTCAAACAATATGTGACTCTGGCTCTGAAAAAAGAAAAACGTGAGACTTACTGGAGAACACATGTACCTCTGAAAACAACTTAGAGTGATTTTGTTTCACTTATTTTACATCTGTTTTGCTCTTGTCTTTAAGGGATAGTGGTGGTTTTCACTCAATTTGTCCCAGAATCAAAAGGATAAGGATGCAAATGCTATACTATGAATGCAGCTTGAGAAAAAAGAAAAAACAAAAAACAACTGTAGTTACTTGTCATATATCTCCTGAAAGATGTCTTTAAAACGCCCATCATATTTCTTCAGAATAGTGTTTTTGGTGCTCAGATACAAAGGCCAACTTTTAGACAGAGCCATCTGGAAAGAACTGTGTGCAAAATCTTGGATTGACTTGTCTTCATTGTACATCCCCATGGCCACACCACCGCCCTCTGTGGGGGACACCAATGAAAGAGAGAAACAAAGAGAAAGGTAAATGGGCTATAGTTGTAACAAGTTCAAACCCATCCGCTGCCACCAAGACACCCAATTCCCAGCTCCCATGTCTAAGCCCAGGTTTCAGGGAGTCCCAGCCAGGCTTCCAACTTGAATATTCCATGAGATTCTACGGCACATAACAGGAGGGGAGTCAGTCCTAGAAAAGGGCCTCCTAACTTGTGGAGAGAGGGCATTCAACAGATATGAGAAAGATACAGTTTTTAGATCCTGAAGATACTGAAATATACACTGATTTACAGATATTTATATCAGCAAAGACTACCAATATAAACTAGAAATACACTCAGGAAAGGGTGAATACAGTAATTTTGAAACTGTCTTGTCATACTTTTAAACTTTCAAATATGTATTTTAAACTCAAAGTGTGCACTCAATCCTCAGCCAGAGAATGAGAGTTTTCCTGGTTCCCTGGAGGGCCCCGAGAGGCCACACTGTTATCAGTAGAAAAAGCTATGCTGCATGTAATCACTGGCGTTTCACAACTCTTGTTAGCTGAACTCTGTTGTTACTGAAAGACAGGACTTGAATCCATGCCACGGACCAGGGCCAACTGCTGCACAAACCAGCAGAATTGGGTTCCATTAATGTATTATTTAGAAGAGTCAAGGAAAACAGAGGCTAGGTAACTCTTGAGTTTTTGTTTGTGTGAGTGCTTTTCTTAACTTCAATGGTGGAAGAAAGAGGGTCCTCTGTTTCGAGTGGAATTTGCCATAACAGACCTTTTGAAGCGGCAGGATGGTGAACAAGAAAAGGCAAAAAACAAATGTTTTACTTCCACAGAGTAAATATCCAGGTGGGCAAGAACATTTCAGCAAATGCATAGAATACAACCGTTTCTTTAAATTCAAACTCTATCAGAGCAAAGAGTAGGATTACATCACAAGTGATTTGGAGTTACGAACATTTAATTTATATAATTTGTACACAACAGATTCCTGCCAGCTTTCCCCTGTGTTTTAAGAGGAACGCGTAATTATCAACTTGTCTTTGCCTTATACGCATTTCCAATAAAGTGGCTAATCCCTTCTGTGCCATTATTCATGCCACGGGAAGGCATGGAAAACCGATTGTTTTTTAATTTAGATTTGAGCTGTAGTAACGTTGTAGATTCAGGTTGTACTTTTAGGCAGCCACACAACTAACTAACGTTAAACAACCAGGAATAATTGTCCAAATACCTATTAAAAAAATGATCATGATGAACTCTAATTACGTACCTTCAAAGTTATGTACCAGGTATGTTCTTTTTTGGGATCCATCACTTGGTGTGTAGGTTATCTCTACTTTTCCAGGCCCAGGAACAACAAAATCAGTTGCTCTGTACTGTGTAGGCGGGAGGGAAAGGTATTAAAAAACCAACTATTTCAACAAGTATTACAAAGAGTGGGGAAAAAAAATCATAGAACAGAGCTGGAAGACACCTAGACAAACAGGACAGTGTAGCTCAACCTTCTTTTATTTTAGAGATGGGGACAAAAAGGTCCAGAAGGTTCCCGAAGCTAATCAGTGGCAGGGAGTGCAGGTTAAAAATCGGTGTTAATGGGGTTCCCTGCCACGCACGGAGCGGTGTTCTGAGCACTGCCATGGAGAGGAGAGAGTTAACAGAGCATTTTCCCTTAGGAAGCTTACAACTTCAGACAGACATACAGAAGTGAAAAGCACAGAAAGAGCTTTCAGACATCTGAAGTGGGCATGAACGATGCTACGGGCGATGACAGAGGAAGAGAAGCGACGTGACCTGGAGGTCAGGGAAGTCCTCCTATAGGGAGGTGATCATATACTGGTTGCGGTACTGACGATGATAAAGAAAGAGCTAATGCCTTGTCCCACTAGAGGGCAGATGCTTTGAGCGATTAACTAGTCTCCTCTTATTATCTCATTTGATTCTTACATCAGTCTTACAAGGAAGGAACTGCAATGCTGTGGAAACAAGGCATCTAAGGTCCAAAGGCTTGAGGGCTGATCCTTAGACCTTCAGAGCTTAGTCTCTTCATAGTTTCCATCAGTACTACTGCCCGGCCCAGAACTTCTCTCTGTGAATCCATTCTGGAAGCAGCTGCGACAGGTGGATGACCCTTGGGAAAGGGCCATCTGTGGACAGCCATCTCTCTCATGGGCATGAAGCTACTCTAGTGGAAACTGTGCTCAGCCTGCACCAGGCATCTGTTAAATCTTTGCTGCACTGTACCTTCTTTAACGACTTAGAGAAGACTACTTTCAGAGTCAGGCCCCGGCAGATGCCGGCCATGCCTTTGGTGGGTTGTGCAGAGCGGCACTAATGACAGCTGGTAAAAGAGCTGCCAGGTAAGAGAAAAGGTTCAGCATCTATTCTGCGCAGAGCACCTCTGACATGTGAAACCCTTTATTATGGTAATTTATTCCCAGTCCTCAAAAGGAAGAAACCGAGGCACCACAGCAACAACGTACATGCTTGCGGGCATTTATGCCCATTCAAACGATCAGGCAATCAACCAGAGGCTTGAAATTTTCAATCTGGACTGTAACAAATAGAAGGATCATTCTTCCAGGTGATTGGTGCCAAAATAGGAATTTTTCAAGAAAAGGACAAAAATGACCCTGCTGAACTCCTAAGAACTCAGAGTGGGGTTCCCAGAATTAGGAAGATTGCAGCACTCCCATCCACACTCCCTGTCCTGGGCCTCTGGGAGGTACCGGGCAAGGGACCAGCCAGGACAGAGCGACAGTTTGAGCCACAGGGTAGAGCACAGGGAACCCCTCAAGGACTGCCAGCGACCCCGTCCCCCGGAACAGCGGGTGGTCTGCCCCCGGTCAGCCTGTTTTTAAGGACAGCTACATCGAAGCCTCTGCATTTCAGGACTCGTTTTTTGGAGTCTTTTAAGGCGTAAGTGACTTTCTATGAAAGTCTCAGCGCCTCAATTTCGACAAGGAATTTTGTTTTGTTTAGTTAGCTGGCTTTCTGTTTAATCTGGCAACCAGCCTACTTGTACAGAAATACAGAAACTTAACTTTCTTTTCCAACTAGGAGAGAACCATTTTAAAGTGGCCACTGTCAACTACTGAGTCAGTTTTTCCTTTTCTGTATGAAATGATCACATTTCATATAATCTGTGGTGGCTGTCAACACTGCCTGCACAGTGGAATCACGTGGGGAGCCTGAAAATGCCTGAATCCCACGGAACTCAGATTCAGCTGGTGCAGGGTGGGTCTCAAGCATTGGAATTAAAACAAAGAAACACATTACAAAAAAAAAAAAAAAAAAAAAAAAACAATATAAAACAAACACCGGAAAAACCTATAAAGGGATCCTTTTAGACCCAGGGTTGACAACTATTGATTTGGTTGAAGCACAGAAAATTATCCATAAAAAAATTTCAATATTATGTGGTTTAACTTAATAAAAAAAGAAAAAAAACACTTATGTTGAGACAGGTGCCCCTCTGTGAGTCTTTCTGTGTTTACTTCTATCTAAATGTGCAAATATACAGATACACTTATATGCGTTTCTCAGTTGTGCGCTTTGTGTAACGGACGTAGTCACCGAAAGATAAGGGCACAACGCGCACCAATCAGAGCTGCTGGGCAGCTGAAGGCATGAACAGAGTGGGAAACCAAATTACACCAGCATGACTTCTTACCTGATCCCCATAGGCATGGCGACCTATGATGATGGGTTTTACCCACCCGCTCACAAGCCGGGGGATGTTTTTGCAGATAATAGCTTCCCTGAAGACAGTACCACCCAGAATATTTCGGATGGTACCATTTGGTGACTTCCACATTTGTTTCAACTTGAACTCCTCGACCCTCTTCTCATCGGGGGTGATGGTGGCACACTTGACACCAACGTTGTACTTCTTTATTGCTTCTGCGGCTTCCTTGGTGACCTGGTCGTTGGTGACATCACGATGCTCTATGCCTAAGTCATAGCTGGGAGGGAAACATCGAAAGTGGGCAAATTGATTCCAGACAAATTGATAGGCGCCCGAGTGTGCCACCATTCTATCTATCTCCGCATGAACGTGAAGGCTCTCAGTATACTGAAATCTGCCAAGTTTCAGCTTTCATGCACCCCAGACACCGATGATGGCTGCCAACTGAAAAAAAGCACGGGAGGCTGGACTGCTGGGCCCCAGCTCCAGGCCGGCGGCGGGAAGCTGTCTGGAAGGAGACTGTATGGAAACCCTCAGGCTTGGGGCCTTTGCCTGCTTTCATCATACACAGAAAATGACTGACTGGAGCAACCCTTTTGCAGACTTCCTTCCATATAACTAACATAAAAATGCAAGCCTAAACACCGCCTTATCTTTTCTTTGGTAAATATCGCGCTCTAAAAATAAAGGGGTCTGAGGGTTCAGTTTTTTTCTTGTATTTTGACATCTAAAAGCAGTGGGAGTTACAGATGTGACATTCAGTGCCAAAAATCGAATGAATCCTTCATTCCTGCCAGTTAGTCCTATGAGGAGCCTTCCCCTAATTCCTGGGTAAGTCTCTCTGTTCTGAACACAGGCCTGCAGTTTACTGGATAAGTAACGGAACCAAGCAACCGTTTTATGTGCCCCAGACAGCTAGCTGAGTGCACACCAGCACCCAGACTGCAAGTTATTCTGCGCTGAAAAGAACGTTGGTTGTTCAGAGCACCGGCAGTGACTGTAAAGGTTCATCTAAAGTATAAAAGTTTGTCGAAAATAGGAAAAACAAAGCAGTAATGGGACTATTTTGTTCTCCAAGTTTTTAAAACAGTTTTCCACCTTACGTAACTTGCTGAACCATGACGCCTCTAGATTTCTCTTTTCACTCCTTGTGTTTCCTTAGATGTTGCAACTCACAATGCAAGTACAAGGGTAGGAATCTCAATGTCTCTCCAAATAAAAAGAATCCTGGACTGCTTTGACCTTAGATAATTCACACAAGCGTGACAAAGCACTGACTCTCTTATCTTCTGGCAGAGGAAGTGCTAAGAATCTACAAATGTTTACTCCTAACTCAGACAAGAAGTATGGTCGGCAGTTTTCATGTTCTTAGGAACAATTGGCCATCAGGAGAAACTAGCAGTGAATTCGTGGATTTTTTGCTTCTTTTCTTAACATTTCTAAGAGAAAAGAAAGAATAAATTACCTGGACCACTGTCCAGCCTGCAGAAAACAAAGCAAACGAATTGCTCTGCTCCACTCAAAAGGAACCCCTCATATAATAACAGCAATTTTAGAACAACCTAACACTTGTTTGAGCCTCCAAAAACTCATTGGTCTGTAGCCCGTGAGACTTTTTTCTAGGTCTAAGGACCGTCCTTTAAAGCTCCTTATGCCTCTAGGCTATTCTAAAGGACTCTGTCAACTCACCTACATAGAGTTCTGAAACAGGAGAATACTTGTAAAAATTCTTTAACCTACTTGGATGATGCTTTTTATGCTTCATTCCCTGGATGTTTTGCTGACCTCTGCAGGTACTTGCTCCTTCTCCTGGTTGCAATATAGATATTATCAACAGCTTGACCATAGAATAATTTAAAAGGGTGTCTACTGACACCATGTAAATTAAATGTCTACCAGGGTGTCCAAACTGCAGCCTGCAGACCACAGGTAGCCCAGGACGGCTATGAATGCAGCCCAATGCAAAATCGTAAATTTACTTAAAACATTATGAGATTTTTTTTTATGATTATGTGTCGCAATGTATTTAGTGTGTGGCCCAAGACAACTCTTCTTCCAGTGTGGCGCAGAGATGCCAAAGGTTGTTGGACAAACCTGGAACGCCCAAGCAAATGTATCAGGTCCTCAGGACAGTCTGTTGAATAATTCTGGGTCAAGGCAAACACACCCACAGCTGCCAGTAGTTTGGCTAAAATGTGACAGTCTTCAGCCACTTCCCCCTTGTAAAAAGTCTGTCTCTACCTAGTTCAAATATTCAAAAAGCATGAGCCAGTTTATGAAAAACACAGGAAAAAAATGAGAGAATTCCACAGAGATTTTCATATCTGTCTCTAAAGATATGAAAGGGCAAAGGCTCAAGTCTTTAGGACAGAAATGGTTTAAGGGAACTTCTGAAAGACTGGTGTTTTATTAAAATAACTCGAAGCATTCTTTCTGTACTAAAATTGTATGAAAAGAGCAAAAGGCAAGGAATAAAAAAGGGAAAAGGTCCATTGTCTAAGTACAGGGATAGAAAATTGAGCTCAAAAGGACAAAATTGTGTCAACTACATTTATCGTTTAACAAAGGATGTACCTGCATTGTTTTCCCTTCTACAGACAATATTCGTGCTCCTCTTGGCCACTGATTTATTACAAATAAAACCTTTACAGGAAGCAGAGGCTTGGAAAGACCTGAGAATCACGTTTTTTTCCCATGATATTTCTTGTCTTCTGAACAATAAGCTCAGTTTATGCAGCAACATTACATTTAAAACAGAAGAGTCCTGGGCATGTATTTCGGCACTCTCCCCCAAGAGCATCATTCACGAGATACAGCTGCGTATACCTAAAAGGCTGTTTAAGTCCTGCAGTCACTTAGAGTGCACTTCCTGGGTTTGCAGTGTGGAGGAACAGTCATGAGCTGCATACACAGCGGTGACCCCACACGATTCTAATGGAGCTGAAAAGTTTCCATCACCTGATCCTGTGGTAGCAGTCGTGATGTTGCAGCACGAATACTTACCATGGTTACAACTGCCTACAGTGGTCAGTACAGGTGTGTACCCGGGGAGCCGCAGGGCTACAGAATTTATTCCCCCAAAACATCTCTCTCTGGCATAAGGATTATTTTAGGCTGGTTAATTTTGGAAACAACAGACATGGGAGAAGCTCTAAAAGCCAAGTAGAAGTAACCCCTTGCAAACTGCATGTAGATTCGTAAGGGAGTCTCCACGTGTGAAGGGTTTCTCCCCCCAACCAGGGATCGGGGGATGACCTCATCTCCAGGTTCTTACGGAGGCAGAAAGGAAGACTTAAACATGCCTAACACCTTATCTTGTTTACAGTGCCTTTCCCAGAACATCCTGTAACTGACCCAGCCCCCCCCCATCTTCTTTTGTCTTTGGCCAAAGACAGTATGTAAGGTGGGGCTTCAGCCATGTTGGAGAGTTACTATAATGATATGTATAGAAAAGGTATACATATTTTTATTATTAGACTTTTGTTTTTTTTCTTTAATCTGTCTTTTATTACGGGATGTCTCAGCCAAGAACCCAGAAGGGTAGAGGGGGAATTATTTTGCCTCCCCTACAAAGCAATAGGCTGTATCATTGAGACTAGGTGTATAGGAGGTTATACCATCCAGGTGTGTGTAAGTGCACTCCACGGCATTTGCACAACAAAACTGCCGAACCACACATTTCTCAGAACGTATCCTTGTCTTTAAGCTGCACATACTCTAATTCATTTACCTGTGAAGGTCCAATTCCACATAGGGAAAAATGAGTTTTTCTTTAATCAACTCCCAAATGATTCGTGTCATTTCATCTCCTTGCATCTCTACCACAGAACCGCCACGGATTTTTTGAGACATTTTGACTTCAATAAACCTTTAAAAAGCAAAAAGGAAGGTAAGACACACATCTGACCATTTATTTCATGACAGCGTTACCAGTCTAACAGGGTCTGCCTGCCTGCGCACATCGAAGCCCCATCAGAAAGGAACAGGAATTGGCAGCCAAGAAAGTACGGCTTTATTACTTGAGGAAGAAGCTCACACCCAGAGTCACAAGTGAGCTAAAGCTCACAGACCTGGCTCCTGGAGGCTTTCAGGGGATGACTTATATGGGAAAAATCGCTAGTTACGGGACTAAGGGAGTTGGGGTTGTGGTCTCTGTGACTGGCCCGCACTAGGGTAGGGGGTCACTGGTCACTGGTCACTGCACCTGGCCCTCCTGTCAGCCATGGCATCACTGCCTCTGGTTTCATCACTTTTCTGGGTCTGGAGCGAAAACACAGTGGAGGCCTAGATGTTATCTTTGGTTTAACTGAAACTCTGTCCTTGTGGTCCAAAGACCGAGGCTTTGTTCCTAAGATTGTTTAATGTGGACCAGAACCTCATTGTCCTGAGGGCTTAATAATTAAGAGAGTGGACATGCAAGGGAGAAGGAGGAACGTGAATCAGTGTGCTGAGGCCACGATGAATCAAAAGGAAAAAGAGAAAAGATCATATTAAAGAAATAAAGTTTCTGCATGGTTACAATAGTACAAAACCAAAATATAAACATTCGGTGCCTACTAAAAGAACAATTCATAATGGCACGACTGCATAATAATACAGCTAACAATAATTACATTTACTATTAAAATTGAGCACGTTTTCTTCATAAAGCATTGTTATGCGCTTCATGTGTGGTTTGAGTCAGCCCTCACAACAGCCCAGAAGGATGGAAACTGTTTTCCTATTTTACTTTGATAAAAAGCAAAGTAGCTTCCCCAAGGCCACCCAGCTAGAGCATCAGGCAGCCTGACCCTGTCACATGCCCTTAATAAGGTAATCACTATTTGTGACTATTGGTTTATCTTATAAAATATTGTTTCCACAATATCATGCTTACTTTAAGACTTTTATTCAACTCCTCACTTTTCTGGGCCCTCAAGATAAGCAGAATGATGAGTGCTAATAGTTCCCCACTTTTAAGAGACTGTTTTGGTTAAAATAATTACCTTTGAGGAGATATGACAAATTCTTAATGCTTACATTTAAAGAACTGTAAGTCCGAAAGTGAAAGATGAAGAATTCCTGGTGGAACTCTGTGTTCCTAGAGACGAATATTAGATACTGAGGGTGTGGACCTCAATACAAAAGTGACTTCTCAATTAGCAAAATCTGCATATACAAGGCCACTGCTTAGGACCCAGCGAAATCCCTGTCCTCTTCCTCGGTGACCCAATTCCCATACTGTTTTCCTGCCTGCTGATGGGCAATGGTAAGCTGCCAGTGCATGGCATAGGGAAGCAGAAACTGTTCCTGGAAGAGACGCCATTTGGAGGAATAGGGTGTATTGTCAGCAAATACAAAGCCATCTGATTCTCAGAAAGGGCAGGATAGGGGTGCACCCTTTGGAAGAAGCAAGACTATGGGGCTTAAAGGAAGGCCATCTCCTATGTGTGTTCCCTAAAAGGCAGAGGAAGCCCTGAGCCTCTTAAAGGTATCTATCTCCTTTCATCATGCTCCAACAGAAACTCTTTACCCCCAGCAACACCACTGCAAATAAAAGCAACACCTTTGCTTTTATTCCCCTGAATTTATAGCTGCAAAAATATGGAGAGCTAACTTTAAAAATTATTAGGCAAGAGGCCTGTAAACAGTCTCACTTGAAAAGCTGAGCTCAAGGAATCGGTCTTTAAACTAAAAAAGTAAGTCTCAGTTTCTCGTGACAAGCCAGGATGAATTTCTACCCCTAGGCCCTTTTCACTTCCCAAATTTGAAGTTCTAGAATGCTGCCTGTTCGTGTTTAGGAGGTTCCCTAGACCATTCCTGGGCAACCGTCTGGACCTCAACTGGAGTTAAAAAACTGAACGAACTGGTGTGGATGAGTCAATTACTTCCCATGTGTAATTTCAAGTATAATTTATAGTACAGCCTAAAGTGTGCGGTTCAGTCACGCTGATCCCACTGTCTCATCTGTTCTGGTATTCAACGCAAAACAAAAAAGAGGCAGCAAACTTATCTTGGTTTTGCCACTACATTTCCACGGTCACATTCCTATACAGCATTATGCAAGAGTTATGGCTTGGTTAGTTTTCCTCCATGGCAAACAATTTAATAGAAGTTCACATACCACACTTGAAATTTCAATACTGAGTGATATTATTTTTTAGTTAATTGTTTCCTTCTGAGTTGAATTAAATATTTTGTGCAGCGATCTTTTTATATTCATAATGCATAACTGAAACATTTCAGGTTTATCTCACATTACTTAACTAAATTTTTACCACCTTTTAACAGAACAATGGAACTTTATGGGAGGCCCTGGTTTACTACAATGTAGGAAATTATTTTATTTCTTTTAGATTTAAAATCCATGGGGTGGACTTTAGGCCCTACTGGGTTTACTTGTCTAACTTTGCTCTTCAGATTTTAGTCTCCACCCAAATCCCCACTTCAGAAGGAAGGACTTTTCCACAGGCCAGTTCATTTTGTCTGAGAGCAGCCGAATTCCAACCTGCTGACACACTTGTGCAATTCCGGAAAATAAACCTGGACTAATACAGAGTAATTTAAGAAAAAAAAAAAACAAAACTGCTCACTCTGTTTAATATTATCTTCACCAACTCCCAATTTTTTAGCCATTTTTTAAAGCTGCTTTCATGAATTACAATAATTTCTGGGCAAAAAAAAAAAGTTGCAGAGAATACACTGGACTGCCAGACAATAATGAAGGAGTTGCAATTTACTTTTGGAAATATTCCTCACTCATTCCCTCGCAGTGCCTGCCTCTAAGATGTCCAGGACCAGTTAAAAGCAGTGTTGCCACACTGAAGGAAATAAGGAAGGGGAGAAGTTGCTAATTCTTACTACGGTGGATCAACTTCTAATCACTCCAACTCCTCTCAGTCTTGTAGAGTCAGCTGAGTGCAGTTTATCTACTAAAATAAGCCCAAACCAAACGAAATAAAAGAGACCACATACAAACGCCTCCTATCAGGAGGATTTAGGCCGGTTTATCCGGTTTAAAGTAGATTGCGGAATGAACCCAGAACGGCACAGGGCAGTTTCAGGTCTGCAGGCACCTTCCAAATAAAGGTTACGGGAGTATCAGTATCTCCGCCAGCACACATTGGAGGGTGCGTCCGTGGGTGCGTCCCGGGTTCGTCGCCCGTTACCTGGTCTTGCGGTTTGAACGTCCTTAGGGGACGCTGGGACCAGGAGGCTCTTGGCCGGCACACGTCCTTGTGGCCGTTGTGCAAGAAGGTTGCAACCGCAACTGACCCGGCTCCTTCCGGGTCTCCTCCGCCGCGCCTTCCCTCTCCGAGGCCGGGCCTTTAAAGGGGTCCCGGGAGCCGTCCAGGGAACGCCTTCCCCAGAACTTGAGATCCCGGCGGTGGCCGGAGTCGCCATCACTCCCTACTCTGCCCCCACAGCAATAGGGTGCTGGAGCTCCTCCCCCTCCACGCCCCCCAGACTGACGCATCCTCCGGGTTGCGGGAGTTCGCGGCACACGCCCAAGTCCTCGGCTTCCACCTTCCTTTGCCTTCAGCTCCATTGCCGCACGTTTTCTTCCCCCTAAACCCAAGATTTAGTCTTCTACGAGTCCTTGCAGCTTCCTACCGCTAGATTTGCTTTCCGAACGCAGACCTGGGCTTCGATTTGTCAATGCATACAACTTTCTGCCGCCCAATTTCACCCTCCCGAGCCCAAGAGCCGCACTTTTACACATCCAGGAACCTAGCACCCTCTCCCTCCCATTTCCCATTCCCACGTGCAGTACCTGGATTTCTTTTCCCCTTCCTCGCGACCAGAACTCGCTGCTAAGCTCCTCCCTCCACACCCAAGACCTGAGTAAGCTTCCTTTTCCCCATTCCAACTACAGGCATACTTCAGAGCCTACCCCAAAGACAGGAGCCGGCACCGCCCCTAGTAGCCTGCTGTTACCTGCAGGGGAAGGTCCGCTGTCGATGCACCGGGGGGCGCCACAGCCAATCACAGGATCAAATTTACCAGTGCAAATACCAGCAATCTCAGCTGGGTCCCAGCTGTTTCCGCGTCAGACTCAGCCTCGGCGAAACCGACGGACCAGCAGGGGGAAAGGCTTTTCCTCTACACCGCCTTTGTCCCCTCCCGGCCCTGCCCCCTCAGCCCACCTCCTGGAGCCCCGCCTCCGCCCCCCGCGCCAATCGCCGCGCGCGACCCCTCCGTGGTGGGCGGGGTAAGGGTTCAAGGCTAGTTTCCCGAACTTGAGGGAGCAATCTGCGGAGCATCCTTTTCAGCGCTCTGGGCGAAGAAAGGGGCTGCAGCGCCCCCCGAACTGGTCTATGGCTTTTAGTGGTGGAAGTACGCGAGTGCCACCTGCAGGCCGGGGAGCAGGGCGCGCTGGGGCTGGTGTTCTGACACGCACGTGCCAAAGGGCACCCTGGACTTTGTAACATCTTAGGGACACGAGGAGTGAGTTTCCAGGCCCACAGTAAAGGCAAACGGGGAGACAGAGCGCCTGGACCAGCCCTCTTCCTGGAGCTCCCCAGAGTCTGGAAACGCCTTTGGCCCAAGAAAGAGAGATCCAGGCAATGAGCGCGGGCTGCTTAAGGGGTTACTCCACCCGCAGCTAGAATGCAAAGGATTGAACTTTTACACAAGCAGGCATGCCACAGTAATTTCCACCACCTCCAATGACTAGGTCTTTAGAGCGTCTGTACCTATACAGTAACCCCCCCCTAACCGCGTTTTCGCTTTTGGTGGTTTCAGTTACCTGCTGTCACCTGCAGTCCTGAAAATATTAAATGGAAAATTCCAGAAAAACAATTCCTGAGTTTTAAATTGCGCACTGTTGTGAATAGCATAATGAAATCTCCAGTCGCCGTGTTCTGTCCCTTCTGAGAAGTTAATCATCTCTTTGTCCAGCATACACATGCTGTATACTACACAGCTACATACCCTTTAGTCCCTTAGCAGCCTGCTGGTAAGTTATCAGATAGAATATCCGATACTGCAGCATCCCAGGGCCTGTGTTCAAGTCTTATTTCACCTAATAATGGCCCCAAAGCCATTCACATAACTTTTATTACAGTATATTGTATTATTTTTCTATTTTATTATTTGTTGTTGTTAATCTCTTACTGTGCCTAATTTGTAAATTAAACTTTATCATAGGTATGTATGTTTAGGAAGAAAGTTTGGCATTATGTATGGTTTCAGACATCCAGTGGGGGTCTTGGGATTTGTCTCCCCTTCCCTCCATAAGGGGGGACTACTGTAATTTCAATTACCGTTACATACTATAAATAAACCCAATCTTCATTGTATTAGAAAATAAGGATAATGAGATTATTATCTGAGTTCCAGAGAAGTTAGACTAAAGATGTGAAACTTGAGAAACCAGTGGCTTAAAAAAAATTTGTCCCCTCCAGGTAATTATTTTTTGGTGTACTCCTTACTCTTGAAAACACAGTGGTAAAGGAGTATTTTAGGTAGTGATTTGCAGCATAATAGCATGCTTGTGTGTTGCTTCCCGGGATTTAATGTCCCCAAATTTATTTTTAAAAGTTATAAAATGGCCAAACAATATTAATAAATGCTGACTAATACCATACAATGCCAAAAAAAGTTATCTTTAGCATCAGATTATTATGATTATTCTCTTTGAAGATAAACTGATAGGAAGGGCACCACACAAGGTGCATTTTTGACACTAGAGGGCACTGGTATTTTGACTAAAAGAAAAGGAAGAAAGAATACATAGCGTTGCGCTTGATTTTTTGGGGTGGATTAACAGAAAGTAGCTGTCACCTCCATTTATGCCTGTAGAAATTATTATAGAGGTGTATGAGCACAGGTGTATTGGGCCTCCAATCTGAGACCCAAAGTCACCCGAGATTGTAGCTTTACTCTGTATTATATTGGGCTCACATTTTTTATTACCCCTTGCCCACTAGTAAAAGTATTTATAGTCATTCTTGTTCCAAAAAGGATTTAGGGTAGTCTCCAAGATACATACAATATAGTGTGATAAAAAACATTGAATATAGGTGAGGAAAGAGAGAATAAATGTAGGAAATTACATAGAACCAAGGTGAATTTAATCACGAAATGTATTAGATCAAATTCTAAACACAGCTGGAAATGGGGTGCAAATTTGGCTCCAGGCCTGTGCAGGAAGAAAGGTAACACTTATGGGAGTCTCAGCATCTAAAACAGTGTTTCTGAAGCCAGTGATGTAGGGAATCCTCTATAATTGAAAATAGTTTTTTGTAGATTCCTAGAATTGACTTCTAATATTACTCTCTGTATGCTCCTTATGTTGTTAGCTTTTACACAACAACTATAACAAATTTATAGACAAAATGACTAGAAACAAAACTATAAGATAATACATTACCTAGCAACAATGTAACAAATCATATTTGACTGAAATTAAATTACTGCTTGAAATGTGATATAAAACCATGGACAAGTAGGGGGTGGGGAACTACTGTGCAGAGTAAGAAGAAAAGTCTATCTCAGCAAGAACTCTGTGAAATACTTAACATCTTCAAGAGCCAGGTAGAGGAAAAGGAGCCCCCAAAAGAGAATGAGAAGGACTCTCTGGGGATAGCAGAATCAGCAGAGCCTGACGGGAGCCAAAGAAAAAGTTTCCAAAAAGGAGAGCAAAAAAGAGCAAGAAAGACAAAGCCTGGAAATTTTGGCAAGTAGAAGGATCTCATGAAAGCACTTTAAGAAGAATAATTATATCAGAATGATTCTGATAGAAGTCAAACAATAGGGGATTGAAGTATAAATGGGAGGTGGGGAGTTTTGGAGACAAGAAAATTTGTTAAAGAAAGTTGACTGTGAGGTGAAGAAGAAAGACTCTATAAGGTCTTGGTAAAGATAATTTTTGATGATTGCATAATCATCAAATGATGAGTTCATCATTTGATTGTATTACTTTCATCTGGTTTGTGTTGGTTAGAAATTTGTTTCCTTTTTATTTATTTTTACTGTTTCAAATAACTGTGACAAACATATTTAGGTATATTTTATTTTATGCTTGAATCATTTCGTTAGGCTAGATTGCTAGAGTTAGAATCATTGATCAAGTGTAAACACTTTTAACATGCTTAGTAGACCCATCAAATCATTTTGTGGGAGGGATATACTTATTTATGCTTTTCCATGAAGTGCAAAAGACTGTCAATTTCATTACTTGCTAGTCAGAACTGAATTTCATGATTTTAAAAAACATCTTTGCATTTCTTACTAAAGGGAACCAGAGCTCCTTTGAAAACTGACTGATTCAAGGCCTGGGGCAGAGATAGTCCAAGATGAGCCTGGTGTATTTTAGGGTCAGGAAGCATTCTTAAAAATGCTCAAAAGGTGATGGAGGCATGTGAAATGGATGCGAGTACAAGCTCGAAGTTACTCTTGACCATCAAAATGAGCAGTGAAAGAAATGATTATAACATATTGCAAAAATAATTATGAGTCCCTATTGATACTGTTGGAAGATAAACTGAGGTATATCAAAAAATGCAAGTTTATGCCTCAGTTTACCTTTGACACCATATATGGAGTTTCTATATGCATTAGGGTCTTGCCTGGGCTAGCTATTCTGTTCATGTGATCCCTGGGTCTAATTTATACTTTCTTGTAAGTTTACAAAATATTAGTATTTGGCAAGCTAATTACAAGAGGGGGATTTTTTTTTGCTTGTCTTTTTTTTTTTTTTAAGGAAGACAGAAACTTGAACATGTTTATGGGATGAGGAGAAAGAGTCATTAGAAAAGGTGCAGTTTAAAACATGGTACAAACTCCCAGGGGAGATAGGAGGGTGTGGATGGGAGCTGGGAGGATCGAGCCAGAGAAAAAAAGAGAGGCCCCTTTCTTCCAGAGTTGTAGGTGGGAGGCAGGCCAGGGTAGATGTGTACGCAGGTAAATGTGCACCCAAAGCAACCTTGGCTTTTTCACTCAGAAGGATGAGATTCTCTGCTGAGAATGATAGTCAAGATAATGCGGGTGTATGTGTATGTGGAATAGCAGCAGTGAGAAAGCAAGCTGACTGCCAACTCCTAGGATGCTTGCTGACCAGCTCAGCTGAGGATGGTGACCAAGATTTGTACTGGTACCAACCTTCAGGCTTTGATGCTACTCTCCAGCATCTGAGAAGACAAACTCAAGGAAAACTGGGTAGGGATTTGTCAAACCTTGAGGAAAAGGGCCCGAGGACTTAATTAAAATAGCAAGTCACTTTTGATGTAACTTCCTTTCCATAATTGGCAGGTTTTGGCACCTTTTCTTCAGCTAATGGCACAATGCTCATTGCTGGGCAAAACAATGGATAATATAGGCTGTGCAAGATGGGGGTTGGTAACTTTATCTGCACCAGTCTTTGCAACTCAAAACTTGGATGAAAAGATTAGCTATAGAGCTGTCTGCATAAGAAGCATCCAAACCGTACAGAGAATTTTTTATGAGTTTATTTATTTATTTTTTAAAGATTTTATTTATTTTTAGTGAGAGGGGAAGGGAGGGAGAAACAAGGGGAGAGAAAACATCAATGTGTGGTTACCTCTTGGGCCCCTCACCAGGGACCTGGCCTGCAACTCAGGCATGTGCCCTGACTGGGAATCATACTAGCGATGCTTTGATTTCCAGACTCACACTCAATCCACTGAGCTACATCAGCCAGGCTAAGAATTTTTTATGAGTTTATTTGAGTCAAACTGACAATTGCGGAGAAGCAGAATCTCAATGAATTGAGAAACTGCTCCATAAAATGGCAGTTCTGCAGCTTATTTTATGCATTAGAAGAATAGGAGGAGATATAAATAGGGTTATGTGAAATCCATTGGTGGTAGATTGAGGGGCTGGGAGAAAGCAAAGGGGTGGGGAACCTCTGGGTTTGGATAAAAAGTAAAATGAAGAGACACGTACATCCTTTACATTGGTGGGTATGGGATCGTTAATGATGAACAGTTCCATCACATAAAGATGGTATGGAGGAAGTAAGACAACAGTGAGCGGCCCTGTGGTCTGGTGTTCTGGTGCAGGCACTTGTACCCTGAGGGATCTGGATAAGGAGACACTGACATTTCAAAGGTTTATCTTAGATGTAAACAGACAATAGGCTCACTTAAAGTAAAGAGTAACCTTTGTGAAGGAAGCTAAAGGCCTAGGACTTGAGTACAGCCGTGAAGGGCTTTTAGTTAGGAATTTTCATGTTTGTAATATCCTATGTGGTTACTTTCGATCTCTGAGTTTGTAAGGGGAGCATTCCGTGCTGGCCTCCCCTGGGCTTGTCAGGTTTAGTATGCGGGCCCCCTTTCCGCAACAGAGGTAACATCGCTTACTCTGGGTTTGATACTGTCAAATGCTTTACATGCAATTCTTGATCCTCAAAAAATCTGTTAAGTGGGTACTATTATTAGCCCCATTTTACAGTTAACCCGTCTAGGGCCTAAAGAAATTTGTTTAAGGTCACGTGGCTGGTTATTGGCAGAGTCACCCAAATATAACAGTCTTGGCTATAGACATAAATGCTCTGTAACGCACAAGTGAACGTCAGTCACGAGACCATTGCGCGCCGTTACGTATTATGAGTGCCCACATCATCGGACACTTACGGTAGCCTCGGGGCAGCCGGAGCCCATCAGGTGACCCCGCACGCCTGATGCTCAGGCGCACAGCCGTCCTGGATGCTTCTGAGAAGGCTGAGGCGGCCAATTCTCGGCCAAAGTGTCAGGAACGACTCTATCTGGGTTGGATTCCCTCTGCCTGAACATCTGATCGGGCCGTCGTGCGGGCCGGAAGGAGAGGGCGGAGCGGGCGGTCAGGAAAGTTGCGGATTGGAGGAGAGGAGAAACAGAGGGAGGAGCCTTGGGGAAGCAAGAAGCCACACCAATCATGTAAGCTGCTTTGCTTCCTCCCGCGACAGTCGGAGGCCCGTCGCTGCGCTCCGAAGCCGGCTTCCTGCGCCCCTACGGGGTGAAGCGGCGGCTCGGGTAGAGGGGTCTGCGGGCCCGGGCCGGAGGCGCAGGTAAGGGCGGGGCCCTGGCGCGCCGCCTGCTGGGGCTCAGAGTGGGGCCGAAGGCCGATTTGGGGAGCTCCGGAGCGGAGGGGAAGGCTAAAAGGAAGGGGAGCTCTGTGGCTCCCCAACTGCGTCTGGGCCGGTGAGGGCAGAGGATCTGGGTCCGCTGCTAGCCAGCTCCCCTGATTCCCCCGTTGCCCCTTGTCATGCGACTGTGGAAGGGAGCCAGATGGGGCTCTTCGTGAAGAGGTTTCCTTGGAAACATTCGAAGTTCTCTCGTCCTGTACCCCTAAGCTCACTTTCGAGGTGCACAGTGCAGTTCCTCCCCTCTCTGGTGAATTAGCTCTGAATCAGAGGTGCATCCATAGGCTGGGAAAGAAAAGTTCATGAGCTCCAGAAAGGACAGCAGTAGTGGGGTTTCAAATACGTAGATGCCTCCTTAAACGCTTGCCTCTGCTGTTTGAGGCTATTCCATTTCTGCTGGTGTTTCACGGTCTAAGACAAGAAGACTTGTTTACCAATTAGTATTTTCCCTTTGCTTAGAATGTTCCAAGCAAGAGGATGAGACTGGAATGTGATGGATATTTTTAAGGAATTAAGTCTTATGTCTAATATAAAGGTTACTTGTAAGACATTCCAGAATTATGAGAAATGCTAGAATTCTGTGTATAGCAGTTATTTTTGTTTATTGTGTATATGTTAAACAATCGTGTATCGATTCAGCGCACCCTCTGTTGAATTAGTGCGCTAAGGACAGGACAGGTAGTTGCTCGGTATATTGCACTGATGATTTCTTTGATTCATTTCTGGTTTATTTGCACCTTATTTCTGACTTCTTTGAATCTCGTTTTCCGCCACTCCAAAGTTCTCATTCCATCAGGAATCCTACAAAAAATAATCTTAGTTTCTCTCAGTTGGGTTTGGGTTTGGGTTTGTGGCAAAGGTTGAGCAGGTCTCTTCTGTAGAGCAGGACAGCTGTCCTTTGTCCTCCCCTTTTCGTTTTTGGAAGAGTAATGTGGATCACACTGTGGTTTGCCATTAGTGTTTCTGTTGGCTTGTTGATCAAAAGTTGAACAACAAAAAATCCCTGTTGGCAACAACTAACATTTCTAGTATCCAGCTGTCCTGCATTATTAGATGTCTTTTGAGTATTTTTCAAAAACTACATAGAAGGGACTTGACTGATTCTTGGTTTTTTTTTTCTATCTGCAGAAATTTTGGTATTGGCTGGCAGATCGAGTTTATTTTCTACATTTTAACTCCTGATTAGCTTTCACATTGGCTTAAGCAACAAGATAGTGCGAAGTCAGCCTGTATATAATAAATAAATAGCAGCCTTCAAATGACAAGATGCAAAGAAAGTACTGGTGATAATCAGAGGTCTTTGGATGAGTAGGTTAATACTTTTAATTATCTATCAGGTAGGAAAGAATCCCATTAATTTATATATTAATTCATATTAAGCTACCAGAGAATAAGAGTTGTATGGTAGTTTTTTTCAGAATCCTGGTGTCCTGTAAGTAAGTGGTGTGTTTATCCTTCAGAGACTGCAATTGCTGAGTGTTTCCAGGGTAATTTTTATCTACACATCTACCTGGCCTAATACAAGTTTTGTCTGTGGGTGACCCTTTAAAGTAATGCTAGGTCTCTTCAGGCGCATTGCTGACTCTGCTTTTGATGTTTCTTTTGTCCAAGTAGAATGAAGGTAGGCTGATTTCCAAGGCCTTAGGATTATTGCCCTCACTTACTCTTTCTCTCCAGTGCTCTTTTTTTTTTTACCCCTTTTTCACTTTTTGGAGTTTACATTTGATCAGTTTCCATCTCATTTCCTAACTCTTTATGCTAGAATATGGATTGTTACAACACTTTGGAATGTTTATTGACTACCCTCCCTGATAGATTATGTTAGAGACCTTCCTTCCCTCTCTCCTTCCTCCTTTTCTCTCCCTTCCCCCTCTTCTTCCTTTGCTTCTTCCTCTTCTTCTTCCTCTTTTCCTTTCTCTCTCCCTCCATGGCAGTAAACATTTACTGCCAAAATTCCATTCAAGTCAGTGGTTTCATTTCTACTTTAATTTATTAAGTAAATTATTAATCAGAACACCTCTGGAGTAGTTAGAATTCAAATAGGCTAGAACTGGAAGTTTGTGAAGAGCTACAAAACTAATTTCGTGCTGAAGAATAATTCTGGGGTGACACTTGGGGTTTAGTCACCACCCCTGACAAGTGGTGTGACCCTCTAGAAAGTCATTTTAGGTTCAGTGCACATTGGTTCCCTCGAAGGTAAAATACAGGAATAAGGCCAGTTCTGTGCACCTTTCAGGGTTTTTGTAAAAATTAAATGAGCTGGTAAATATGACTGTGAAAGTGAGAACATTTTATACGAGTACAGTGTCCTGTCTGTTAAGTAAAAATTAGATTCCAAACTGTAGCACTTTAATGACCAGAGTTTATGCATAGTTCATGGTTCTTTTATTTGAAGTATTACTCAAGCTGGCAGAAAATAGACATCAGTGCTTTCCCGTAACTTCCACTTGGTGATGTGGTTACCTTTACTGCTTTAGTTTAATTGTGACTTCTGGTTAGTTATTTTTAAAAAGCCCTTTAAGATCTTCGTTTTAATGTCTATGTGAGTTTAGACTTGAAGGGAGAAAAACCAGGTTCATGTGCCCGGGAAGAAGATGATGGGGAACAGCTTGTCGATTGGATAGGTCCCAAGGTGTGGAGGCATAGCTTGAGGTAATTTTTGAGGTTATTGTAGCGGTGTCACTAAGAGATGACTATTTTCTTGGAAATATTTACCTTTTCTATTTTTTTCAAAGAAAAAATTGAAGTGAGTGGAACAAAGCTTTGAGGAATTTATGTGCTTGTAAAAAACCAGTTTTTCAAAAACTACCAAATATCTCTTTTAACAAAAACATCTTAAAATGGAAAAGATATAAACTGTGCAAAAATGCCTTTTATTTCCTTTTACCTGTTCACATTTCTGCCCTACTTCCAATTTTTCAATGATTTTGATATTTTCTGTACTTTGAGCAGCAGTATAATAGTGACTTTAGGTGACAGATTTCCTTAAGATCCAGACTGCAGAGTTTTTGAGCCTTAGTTTAGGGTATACGCTAAACTGGATTTATTTACTGTTTGGTTTTCATAGGTCTGAATTTTCGGAGTCAGATTTTCAGATATTTAGGGATGCTGTTTAGAATTAACGTTTGGGGTTCCTGAGGAACTTTATATCTTGTGCTTGTTTCTTTTGCTTTTTAGACTCATGAAATGGCCACAGAGGATAAGGCTTCCCCCACACTGGACTCCGCCAGTGACTTGCCACGGTCTCCTACTAGTCCCTCTCGTCTCACTCACTTTAAACCTCTGACTCCCGATCAGGACGAACCTCCTTTTAAATCAGCATACAGTTCTTTTGTAAATCTCTTCCGATTTAACAAAGGTAAGGAGGCCTAATTCTTAAAGATCAGAGGACCTACAATTTTGATTCTCTGAAGTTCTCCTGTTCCAGTTTCATGTCGTGTCTTTGCAAGAATGTAATTCACTAACAAGGGGAGGGCTTTAATCATATTCACTGAGGTCTACTGCTTAGGAAGGGAAAGCTAGAATTTTCCCTGTAATCTTATTAATTGTTAGTAATCGAAGATCTGACTAAATGTTAAAAGGAGGTCCCTTTTAAAGTGTTGTCCCCCTTACTTTAGTATGTTTCACCTTCTTAAGTTCACAGAATGGACTTTGTTCTTTTAGGGGTTAATAGCCAAAAGATTTTAATTAAAGCAATGAAACTAAAAGGATCAGCACATGGGAGAAAAAAAGTCTTATTTTTTATAAATAGAAACCATCTTTAGGCCTATTGTTGACTTAAACCCACTAGGTAAGATGTAAATGTAATGTTATCAAATTAAAAGATACGTTTAAAGTGAGGTTTTATTAAATAATGTATTTTTTACCTGGAAGAAAAATTAAGAAAACATGGCCTATATCTTTTGCTTTATATTTGGCTGTATTATTTGAAGTGAGTTGGAAAATAATCCCTTTTGTTGTAAAGGACTTTGGGAGTTAATAGTTTAAGTAAAAATTAAATATATTAACTGACTTTTACCAGTAGTCATTTTTAAAGCTCTGTAAAAAATGTTCATTTTTAAAACATTTATTTTTTCTAAAAGTAAACTTTATTGTTTAGAATAGTTTTAGGTTTACAGAAAAATTGGGAAAGTAGGACAGAGAGTTCTCATATACTCCATACCCAGTTTCTCCTGTTATTAACGTCTTACATTGGTACGGTACATTTATTTCAATTAATGAATGTACCATTATTGATATGTTAATTAAAGTATGTGTTTTATTTATATTTCTTTAGTTTTTTCCTAATGTCCTTTTTGTGTTCCGAGACTCCACTCAGGAGACCATATTATATCTAGTCACCATAAGATGACAGTCTATTTAGCAAATGTTTATTGATTACCTACTCTCTGCTAGGTACTATTTTAATAGTGCGAGGGACTTACCCCATAAACAAAACAGACCCTGTTAAAATCTGTGGCTTTGTGTGAAGCTTGCATTCTATATCCTTTAATATGCTCAAGATATTTCTAATGAAAAGTAAAACAAATTGAAGATCACATATACTAAGGATCTGATCGTTGGCCTGTAATTTTGCCACCTGCTTTGATTTTTTTTTAAAACCCTAATTTTTAATTATGCATGTAGTACACATATACATTTCTTCCTGACGGATTTCATCTACTTCCTTCTTTTTGCTGAACTCTGAGTCTTATTTTTTCGAATAATGCCAGCCTTTCCTTTGCGACAGAGAGAGCAGAAGGAGGCCAGGGAGAACAGCAGTCTCTAGGTGGAAATTGGACCAGCCCTCAGCTCCCTTCGAGAACACAGTCTGTGAGGTCACCTACACCTTATAAAAAGCAGCTAAATGAGGAACTCCAGCGGCGGTCTTCAACAGTATTAGGTAAGACAGCGTTCTTCTTTCATTCCCCTCTGTGTAGTAGATTTTTTCCACAGTCATTGTTTTCCAGGTGGTTTACTGACTTACTGACTTAACTTTTCTGCTGTTTGAAATAGGTACTCTTCAGAATTAATGAAACGATTGCCTAGATAGTGAAAGAATTTGTAGATGCCTAAAAAGTATTTCTTAAACATTATATTAAACTTTAATTTAGGCTGAGCAGAAATCTCTTGACTGTTTTTTGATTAATTACTTGCTTGGGTTTCAGCAGAGAACAGTTTGCAACATCCCCAGGAGAACGCAGGTCAGTTTCAACCTTGTGAATGAACCCTGCATCCATTGGTGAGATGGCTAGTGTCATGTGACGTGCATGCCTCTGGCTGCAGCACTCTGTCAACTCCATTAATGGGCTGCCCAGGGCTCTTGGCCTTCTGTCCTCGTTGGGTGCAAACTGTGTCAGTGTGGCTGGATAAGCTGAGCTTCTCTTGCTTCTTTGTTCTCCATCCTGGTCTACTGCACATCCTCTCCTTCATTTTCATGCTCTTCTGTCGAGTACAGGCTGGGGATCAGTGCCTGGATTCAGAGGCTAACGTGAGTTGTTCGATGTTTTATTTCTGTTAGATTATTAAACTCATGGCAGTGGTTCGCCCAGCTCAAGGTGGTAGAAGACAGGCAGTGAGAGGTGGCATAATAGAAGGGAAGTGGTGCGGCATTGGGAATCAGGTGTCCCGGAACACCAGATGCTTGTCTGGTCTGGCCAGTCTTCTCCGTGAGATCCTCAAGTGAGAAGTAGGCAGGTGCAGGTAATGGTGGTTGGCAGGAGGATATTTTATTGCTAGTCGAGACTTGGTTTAGAACCTCCTTCTGGGGGGTCAGAAGGAGGAGGAGAAACCGAGCAGAAGAGTTTCTCTCTAAGGACTGGAGCAGAGCTGGCTGCCTTGCCCCACAGGTTTCCCAGGGCAGTGACCCTTGGCCTGGGTGATGGCAGCCATTTGGAAGGAAGAGTCAGAAGGTGGGAAGGGGAGAGGGAGAATGGACCTCTCCTTTTACGGCAAGGAGTGGAAGGAAGAGACTATCCCCATTCTCATCTTTGACTTCAGTAAACTCTCCTTAGCTCTTGAACCTGACCTGGACAATGCTGCTATTTTTGTTGAGGGAGTTCTTTTGACTAAAGCCTCTACTGAATTCGGCATAAGATATCTCCATTTGTAATATTGAAGAGTTGGACTAGAATCTAATTTTTTAAAAAGATTTTGTTTTTAGAGAGAGGGGAAGGGAGGAGGAAAGTGAGGGAGAGAAATATCGATGTGTGGTTGCCTCTCCTACACCCCCAACTGGGGACCTGTCCCTCAACCCAGGCATGTGCCCTGACTGGGAATTGAACCAGTGACCCTTTAGTTCGCTGGCCGGCACTCAGCCCACTGAGCCACACCAGCCAGGGCAAGAATCTAATTTTCTAGGGGTTACAAACTGACAGCCTACCAAATTTTGCCTTGGAGTTTTGATAAACTTGAAATTAAATATCAGTAGGTGGAACGTGTGTGTGGTTTGCTGCAGTCCCCACCATTCCTTATTGTCTTGTATCAGGTTTATTTTACTTCAGCTGCTCTTGATTCATTTATTTTACTTCAGCTGCTACAGGCTCAGAAACCTGGGATCGTTTGACCAATCAAGTTCCTTTTCCTGTCAAAAGGCTGTAATTCCACAGTTTGCTAGCTCTATGACCATAGGAAAATCACTTAATTTTCTAATATCTATTTTATAAGAGACACAGCTAAGATTGTTTGCCTAGTGGCACAGTGCTAGACCGGATGTCTTCTCAGTGCTCTTTAATCTTTGAGATCTCTGATTCTGGTGGTTTCAGGAACAAGACTTGCTCTTCCTTTTTCAACGGATGATGATGTTAGTACTCTCACACGAACTCCTAACTGGCTAAACGCAAGGGGCTTCACGATTAATTGTTGCCCGTGCCTGGGAGCACAACTGTTAGATTGTAACAGCTTCATCGCATCTTAAATTAGGAAAGTTCTTTGTCAATTTGGATTTGGATACTGATCTTTCATTTTTTGTAACCCCTTTTTTTCCCCACCACACCAAAACAAAGCATATCTAAAACAAATCAAGCAAAGTGAGTTAGAGAAAGATGTAGGGTGGATATTTTCCATCTTGCTTTGCCATAGATTATTAGGTTAATGAGTGAGTTTAATAGGCACGTTCATTCTCTTTGTTAAGCCACCTCCATTTTATGCGTAGATTTTGTAACCACTGAAGCCAGGAATTAGGTGGGAACTTTAGTAGTAATTTTGCTCTAAAATAAATAATGTATACAGCTTTGGCAGGCACAACCCATTCTGGCCACAAAGCTGGAAGTTGGAATTTTATTATTGTTAGAACTGGCTTCAGTAGTGCTATTTTAAGAAATAAGCGATCCCGTCCAGTTTGGAGCCGTAGAAGTGGGGAGGTAGCAGGAAGGGTGGCGCTGGAATCCCAGCACCGGTGAAGGAAGGTGTGGGTAAGTTACCAGCCGGGATGCTCTGAGTCTGTCAGACTCTGTGTGGACTGGGCTGTTTCCTCTCTGATCCGCTGCTGCCCGAGACTTGGGACGCAGGCTCTGCAGACTGAACCGAAGGGCGCAGCCCTGCTGATGTTCAACTGTGGAGGCTAAGCTAAGTTAACTCACTGGGATTGCTTTTCCTTTTGCTGAATTTCGGGGAGGCGTTTCTTACGGCTTGGGACCAAAGGGCCCAATAAATCACTAATGAATTTTGGGCCATTTAAGCAATCCCCCCATCGCAGGTCTCAAAACCATCAATGTCTCAGACAGTGCTTCTCTCAGGTAACTCTTACTGGCTCGTGAAATAGTATTTTACATGGCAATACAAAAACGGTTTGTTGAAAGAAACGCTTTCAGCACCTCTCACCTTTATAAAGACTAGCCTTAACTCTCAGTCCACCTCACTGGCCGTGAGAACGTAAGCACATGCAGACAGTAAGAGGCACTGCGTATCACACGGATGCCTCGTTTTGCGTGGTTACTGAAGACTATTAACAAGGTTTTTTTAAATTTTATTTTTTGATAAATCTGACTCAGAAACAAGAAGGAAAGCAGAACCTACCTTTGGAGGTCATGACCCGCGTACAGCCGTTCAGCTTCGAAGCCTCAGCACTGTATTAAAACGCCTCAAGGAGATCATGGAGGGGAAAAGCCAGGTACAGTCGAAGGACTTTAGAAGATTACTTATTAAGCCCTTATGTGGGGTTCATGCCATGCTCACTGAGATGGCATAATGTCCTTGAAAGAAAGTTCGGCTAGCATTTCCTCCACCCATGAACACTGTATTTTTACACATAGGTACTTAATTTTAATTGACCACTTTTTTCCCCTTCATAATTATGTGTATTTTTTGTGTCTATTTAAGAAGTATTTATCTAGCCCAAGATCAGTAAATATTCTTCCATATTTTTTTCAAAAAGCTTTACTACTTGTGTGAAATTCAGGGGTCAAGCTTCATATTTTTCTCATGGCCATCCAGTTGGACTTAGCACCATTTTTTTTTTTTTTTTAAGTATTGTCCTTCACTGATTGCATTGTAAATCTTGTCATACACAAGTCCATTTGTATGTGTGAGGGTGTGCTAGGGCCCTGTTATCTGCTCCATAGCTCCCCCGTTTTTTTTCCTATCCTTGAACTAATACTCTTTCTAAAATTATTGAGGCTTCAGAATAAGTCTCGATGGCTGGTAATGTAAGTCCTTCAGTTTTGTTCTTCAAGATTGTCTTGGTCTTTTTGACGCTTTCTCTTCCCATAGGAATTCTGGAAATAGCTTGTCACTTTCTGCAAAAGCAGCATAAGACTTTGATTAGCATCGCATCTGCCATTGCATCTTCATCAGTATTTTCAGGAAGCCTTCACGTATTTGTATTGTTCCAGGATAGTGACCTGAAGCAATACTGGATGCCAGACAGCCAGTGCAAGGAGTGCTACGACTGCAGCGAGAAATTCACTACCTTCAGGCGCCGGCACCATTGCCGACTGTGTGGGCAGATTTTCTGCAGTCGATGCTGTAATCAAGAAATCCCGGGAAAATTTATGGGCTATACAGGTAAAGGCATCTTATTGACAGTTTTATAATTTTTAAAAGTCCTAACTATAAAATAGTTATAATACAGACTTAACATGACGTTAAGCATGTTTTCATTTCGGGCTTCATGAGTGAGCCATGGAGGACACAGAGGTAAGGGAGACACAGCTTTGCTTTTAAGGGTTTTATAGTCGAATAACAAAGTGGATGGGGATGTCTATAAATAAGTGAAGCAACAGTGTATCACAGATGCTGTCAAAAACCCAGGGGTATTACGTTCGTGATACAATATGGTTAGAGTAGGTCACAAGTTTATATTATTGTGAGAGTTTTCATTTTACAGAATATAGGTCTTCCTTGAGTAATGACACTGAGCTCTAGCAAATTGCGTCTTATATTCTTTCATTAGCAATATATAAATTTTAATTAGTTGTTGGAGCAGAAAAAGCTAAACAACAGTGTGTGGATTTGTACAGTGATTTGATCGTGGAAGGTGGGCAGAAGGTCCCCAAATGAAAACAGTCTTAGAATCGCTCTCGTTATTTTTATTATCATGCAGATTTTCCTAAACTGCAGAGTTTCAGACCTGAATTATCTTCCATCCAGATTATGGCTACAGTCTTTGAAAAGATTATTTTTTTTTAACCATTAGTTTTTTTCCTACCTCCATCATTTTCTATACTCTAGATAGTATTCTTAATTAAATTAAGTTAAATGCTGATTTGATCATGTGAGGCTATTCTCCTGCCTAAAACCCTTTCAGAGTTCCTATTACCCTTAGGATGAAATCCTGTCTTCATATGGTTTGTGTGTGTTTCCTAGGGCTGCCATGACAAAATATTACAGACTAAGCAAAATATTAATTTTGCAAGAAATACATGCATAATTTAATAAAACTGAGTACTATTTAATAGTAGTCTTAAAAAATAAAATTAAACACAAATTATACTTGGTAGTAAATATGGTGAAAACACATATTGCTTACAGTTGACTGTAAGAAATCTTTTTGTTCCAAGTCACATCAGTTTTCTAATGTTAATACTAAAACATGTAAGGTTGAGTTGTTAAATAACATGCTACGTGTAAAGTTTATTTTACCTCCTTTTTTTGGTGCACTAAAACATAGAATCATACAAATAATTGTTATAGAAAAACAGGGTAGAAATGAAAACTTATATTTGGGCAGGACTGCATCCTAAATAAAATTACAACATTTAAAAGTATTAAATAACCTAGTTGTTTATCCTCCCAAGAATATTTCGTTTCCATCCTAACTTTCACTATAAAAATTTTCTTAACAGCCCCCCCCCCCCCATATTTCATATTATTAGTAAGCCTGTTTTCTTAGTTTGTTTTTCAAACGATGCCCCCTTGTGGAGGCTTTTTTTCAGGGCTTCACAATGGAGACCCAAATAACATTTTTCTTCCTTTTTGCCTGGGGAAATATGTTGTTTCCATTTGTGTTGGTTTATTTACTCCATTTAAATTTTGTTTTCTTGAAACTTCTGCCCCTTATTTCACTTTTAGAATCTTGCAAAATAATCTTTTAATCAGACTTTTCTATCTAGTGTTATTGAGTGGTATTTTCTTAACCATTATAAATAGTTGAGGAAGTTTTGTATACTTGGGTGAATTTCTCATAATGATGGTTTTAAAATATATAACTGAGCTAACAAAATTATTTCACTTAAAAAAATTTTTTTGTAGTCCTTATTTGAAGACGTTTCCCTTCTATTAAACTATTAATCCAAAGATTTAATGCATCTGTTAAGTAATATAATCTTATCTTTTACTTAGTTTCTTTTTTTTTCCCTTTCCAGGGGACCTCCGAGCTTGCACGTACTGTAGAAAAATAGCCCTAAGTTACGCTCATTCCACAGACAGTAATTCCATCGGGGAAGACTTGAATGCTCTTTCCGATTCTGCTTCCTCCGTGTCTATACTTGATCCAAGTGAACCCCGAACACCTGTCGGGAGTAGAAAAGCCAGTCGCAACATATTTTTAGAGGATGATTTTGCCTGGCAAAGGTACTGCCACTTAAATATAATTTTGTATTTGAGAAATACTGATAGTCTGGTGCCCTATGAGTGCTTTTAGTTAACATTTACCTTGTTCGAATTACTTCCTGCAAGTTCCCTATTTTCTCCTTTTTCTTTGGCTTGCCTGCAGGAGGATCACAGAGGGTGTTTATGGACAATGATTATATTGACTAATTAAAATGTAAGCTCCACAAGAGGGGAGACTTTGTATCTTCTCATTCACTGTCCTCTCTCGCGCCAAGAACAGTGTTCGACCTGTACTATTTTCTTTGTAGTATTTGTTGAGTAGGCAATAGAAGTTACGGAGGTTAGTAGTTTCTAATGTAGCCCTCTTAGAGAATGAGAATGCTGATAAGATTTGTATTCATAATATTTGCAATGAAATTAGATTTTTATTCTTTCTAGGGAACAGTTCATGTCTTTCCAGATGTCTAAATATTCTACACTGCCTGGTAGTGGGGAACGTTACCAACTTTTTCTTGGGAGTTTTCCTGGAATTGTTTGAACTAGAATGCAAGACTCTTCAGTGTCTGATTGTTTTCTTGAGTTACATTGTTTTTTATGCATAATACCGATCTGGCCATGTTAAAGTGCTTGAAGTTTTAACTAACTTCTTTCTGATTAATTATTGTATTGATTACCCCTTAAGGGAGTTAGGTATTAGTATGTAACCAGTGAACTTAAACAGAAGTCAAAACGAATTACAGCTACATTCCACATATATGAATCTCAGGGACATAATGTAGAGTAGAAAAGAAAGTCACATTTATAACCGGTGATTATTCTATTTACATAACATTCAAAAATATACAGAAGGAACACACTCTAGGGATACAAACGTAGTCCACTTAAAGAAAAGGAAGAGACTGGTGATAGGAAATTCCCGGCAGTAGCTTCCCTGAAGGCAGGGAGGGGGTGCCAGCTGGGTGGGGGAACACCAGTGCTTCAGAGTCAGCAGTAGCGCCCTTTTGAAGTGCTCGGTGGTGTGTTGGTGTTTGCGGCATCATGATTCTCTGTGTTATCTGCATTTTGTAAACTTTAAAGACCAATTCTACAGGTAATGAAACAAAGCATAGGGACTCTTAATTTTTTGCTTACTTCAGTTATAATGCCTTTTAGCTGTACCTGGCTCTGTTTTATGGGCCCAGAATTGACAATGTGGTTTAACAAAACAAGTTTGAAAGCTTCTTGAGAGACGTAGCATGGATGTCAAAGGTGGACGAATTTTAGGTTTTGTGCTAATTGGTTGATGTTCACTCTTTGTTAGTCATCGTATCTCTGCATAAGGCTCTACTGTCTTCTCTTGACAGACGTGGAATCTGAGGTGCAGAGAGATTAAGCACAGTGTCCAAGATCACACAACTAGTAAGGGCTAGGCCCTGCACTTGGGCCTAGGTTTGTCTGACTCCGCAGTGCTGTTCCAGTGCGTTGTGGCGGCTGAGAATAAATACTTGCGCTTAGGGTTTTCCACCCACAAATCATTTTAATATTGTGTTATTCATGTAAGAAGGAGTTCTATAAGTACCCATTCAACCAGTTTATGTTATTAATGGCATTGCGTATACTTGATAAACTATTATCAGTCTTTTGGCATTTGATATACTTAAGATAAAAACCATACTGTTTCCACCTTAATTAATGGAAGGAAACAAAAATGACCCATAATCTCATAATTACAAGGGAAAACAGTCTGCTTTTAAATGCTAAAGCAATTCAGTAAAATTGAATTTGTTACTGTTCCAAATCATCTCAAGTTTTTCCTTTTTCCTTTATAGTTTGATTCATTCAGACTCCTCAAATACTGCTCTTTCAACAAGACTTGTATCTGTTCAAGAGGATGCTGGGAAATCTCCTGCTCGAAATAGGTAAACTGCTAAATGAAAACACTGTATTCTGTGTTTGACTTTTCTTTTTTTCCAGTGGTGAGAAGAACATACCAATAAAAATGGGTGGAATTGGTTGTTACACAGTCTCTGCTCTCATTTTGCTGGTCAGCTCTCACTTGTACTGCTGGAGTGGCTTTTTCCTACTCTTCTCCACTGGTTTCAGATCTTGGAATCTAGCTTAGCAGATGAACTTAACTTTAATCACCTACTAAAAACAGGCAAACAAAAACTCCTCCTTTGTGTTTTACCTCTAATGATATATATTCCCAATTATTTCTTTTCCTGTTAGCCAAGCTTCTACAAACAATTGTCTATAATCATTCTGCACCTGTACACCTCCTCCTTGTTTAACTTATCTTACCAATGTGCACATCTCCCTCCTGAAAATGCTTCCCTTTTAGAAGTTTAAGTGGTGAGTTAATTTGTTATAAACCTGGGGAACTAGACATCTAAATCACCATGGTTTAACATATTTTCGACAAGTATTATTAAGTACCTACAAACTGTGTACTTGGAATATAGCAGCCAAACAGACAAAAATTTAAAACACCAAAAAAGCAGAAGGAATAGGGGTGGAAGTAGAATATTAAATATTGTAGTTAGTGAAGACCTCACCGAGAAAGTGACACCTGAGCAAAGACCTGAGGATGTGAGGGAATAGCCATGTGGCTATTTTGTAGAAACAGGTAGTAGCAAATTCCTGAGAGGGAACATTCTGGCAAGGAAAAGCAAGAGGTCCTGTGTACCTGGAGTAGAGCATTCCTACAGTTAATTGTACGGGCTTTGTTATTTACCCTGGGTGAGATGGGAAGCTGCTGGAGAGTTTGAGCTTTCAAAAATTAAAAAAAAAAATTATTTTGAAAGTAATCCAAACTTGCAAAAAGTTGCAAGAATAATATATTTCCCTATATTTTTCATTAAGGTCCACTAAGATACATTTTGCCTATTTGCTTTATTACTTTCTATATTGTATACATGCTGCTTTTTTCTGAACTATTTGAGAGTAAGTTACAGACATAGCATCTTTTACTTAAAAAAAAAAAACTAATAAGCTTTATTTTGTAGAGGAGTTTTAGGTTCACAGCAAAATTGAGTGGAATGTGCAGAGAGTTCCCACATGACCCCTTACCCCACTACGAGCGACCTCCCCGTTATCAACCTTCTGCTCCAGAATGGTACCTGTGTTGCAGCTGGTGAACTTACACTGACACATCATTGTCACCAGAGGGCCGTAGGTACACACAATAGGGTTCTCCCTTGGCGTGGTACATTCTGTGGGTTTGGAGAGTGTACCACGGCGCTCTCCGCTATTGTAGTGTAGTACAGAATAGCTTGTCCTCCAAATCCTGCGGGCCCTGAACGCTCATCTCTCCTGTCTCCCAGCCATGGCAACCACTGGTCTTTTCACTGTCCCCATAGTTTTGCCTTTTCCAAAATGTCATAGAGTTGGAATCATACAGTTTGTGTGTGTTCAGATTGGTTTCTCTTACTTAGTAATACGCATTTACGTTTCTTTCATGTGTTTTCATAGCTTGATAGCTCATTAGTTTTTAGTACCACAGTTTTATTTATCCACTTACCTACCGAATGATATCTTGGTTGTTTCCAGGTTTTGGAACTTACAAATAAGGCTGCTTTAAACATTCGTGTGCAGGTTTTCGTGTGGTCGTGTACTCAGTTCATTTGGGTCAATACTAAGGAGTGAGATTGCTGGATCATGTGTTAAAGAGTATGATTAGCTTTATACGAAATTGCCAAGCTCTTTTCCAGAGTGTCGGTACCACTTACATTCGTACCAGCATGGAGAGTCCCTATTGTTCATCCTCGCCGGCATTCGGTGGTGTCAGTGTCCTGGGTTTTGGTCAGTCTAGTCGGTGTGCAGTGATACTCCAGTGTTTCATTTCCAATTTCCTGGTTATGTATGATGCTGGACTTTTTTTTTTTATGTGCTTTCTTGCCATCTGTGTATCACCTAGGTCTTTTTAAAAATTAAGCTGTTTGTTTTCATGTTGTTGAGTTTTAGGAGTTTAAAAAAATATTTTGGAGAGGTCCTGTATATCAGATGTGTCTTTGCAGAGATTTTCTCCCAGTCTGTGTGGCTTGTCTTCTAGTTCTCTTGATGTCTTTTCGCAGAGCAAGGGTTTTCAGTTTTAGTCAAGTTCAGCTTATCAGTTTTTTCTTTCTTGGATCATGCTTTCATATCATATCTAAAATGTCATTGCCATACCCAGGGTCATCTAGATTTCCCCCTGTGTTATCTTCTGGGGGGTTTATAATTTTATGTATTATATTTAGGTTTGTGATTCATTTTGATTTAATTTTTTGTGAAGGGTTCAAGGTCTGTGTAGAATCTTTTTTTTTTTTTTTTTTTTTTTGCATGTGGATGTCTCATTGTTCTAGCACCATTTGTTGAAAAGACTCTTATCTTTTCTCCATTCTATGGCCTCTGCCCCTTTGTCAAAGTTAAGTTGACTGTATTTATGGGGGTCTATTTCTGGGCTGTCTGTTCTGTTCCACTGGCCTGTTTGTGTATGCTTTCGCCAGTACCACACTGTCCTGGTTACTATAGCTGTATCATAGGTCTTAAAGGGGGGTTGTGTCAGTCCTCCAACTTGGTTCTCCTTCAGTATTGTGTTGCCTGTTCTGGGCCTCTGTCTCTCCATGTAAACTCTACAAGCGATTTTTCAATATTCCCAAAATTCAGTTGCTCAGACTTTAATTGGGATTACATTGAATCTATAGATCAAGTTGGGAAGAACTGACATCTTGGTAATATCGAGTCTTCCTTCCCATAAACATGAAGCATCTCTCCATTTACTTAGTTTTTTGATTTCTTTCATCAGAGTTTTGTAGTTTTCCTTACATAGATCCTGTGCATGTTTTGTTAGATTTATACCTAGTTATTTCATTTTGGGGGAGGTACAAGTGGTAATGTGTTTTTAATTTCAAATTTCACTTGTTCATTGCTGGTATATAGGAAAGTGATTGACTTTTGAGTGTTAGCCTTGTGTCCTGCAACCTTGATGTAATTGCTTATTAGTTTTAGGAGCTTTTGTTGATTCTTTAGGATTTTTACGTAGACAGTCTTGTGGCCTATGAACAAAGTCCATTTTTAATTCTTTCCCAATCTGTTTTCCTTCTGTTTTCTTCTTGTGTCCTACTGCTTAGCTAGTACTTCCAACACTAAGTTTGAAAAGCAGTGGTGAGAGGGGCCATCGTTGCTTCGTTTCTGATCTGGTGGGAAAGCTTCATGTTCATCACCATTAGGTGTTATGTTAGCTGTTGGTTCTCTGTGGATGTTTCTTATCAAGTTGAGGAAGTTGCCCTTTATTCCTAGATTGCTGAGAGTTTTTATAATGAATGGCTATTGAATTTTGTCAAATGCTGTTTTCTGCATCTGTTGATGTGATCACATAGTTTTTCTTTAGCCTGGTGGTGTGGTGGATTATTACTGATTGATTTTCAAAGGTTGAACCAGTTTTCGTACTTGGGTTAAATCTCTTTTGGTTATGGTATATAATTCTTTTTATACATTGTTGGATCAGATTGCTAACATTTCATTGAGGATTTCGGCACCTATATTCATGAGAGACATAGATCTATGGTTTTCTTTTCTTGCAGTATCTTTAGTGATGATATCATAGAATAAGTTAGGAAGTATTCCCTCTGCCTTCTTTTCTGAAAGAGTTATAGAAAATTCGTGTAATTTCTTCCTTAAACATTCGTTAGACTTCATTGGTGAACTCTTCTGGCTTGGTGATGAGCCCCATCGAAGAAATTTGTTATTTATACTATCTATAGTGTTTATGATCTCTAGCATTTCTTTTTGATTCTTTCTTAGAATTTTTCTCTCTCTGCTTACATTATTTGTCCCTTGCATGTTGTCCGTTTCCATTAAAGCCCTTAGCACATAAATCATGGTTTAAAAAAATTCTTGGTGTGAGAATGCTAACATTCTTGCCATCACTGATTCTGGTTCTAATGCTTGATCAGTCTCTCTATTTTGCCTTTTAATGCCTTACAATTTTTTTTTGTTGAAAGAATGACATGATTTACTGGGTTAAAGGAACTGCGGTAAGTAGGCCTTCATTAATGTGGTAGTCAGGTCTGGAGGGAATGGAACTGTCTTGTGATTAGGTCCCAGTCTTTTAGTGAGCCTGTGTCCATGAACTTGAGGCGTGCTTCTCAGTTATTTCCCCACTGGGTGGGACAGGATGGCTGCAGCTGTTCTTTGTCTCTCATGCTACTGGATTTTGTGAAGAGGGTAGGCTAGTTACTTAGAAGAATGCCCCTCAGTTCGGATTTGTCTAATGCTTCCTCGTGATTACATGTAGGCTATACATTTTTGGACAGCAATTCTATGTAAGTGATTTAGTGTGTTATGTGAGAGAGGATGTGGGGATACAAGTTTATCCCATTGTTAATTTGGACTTGATCTCTTGGTTAAGGTGGTGTCCTAGGTTTCTCCACTGTAAAGTTACAATTTTTTTCTTTGTAATTAATAATGTGTGGAGGAGATACTTGGATACTGTATCGATACCCTGTCCCTTATCAATCTCTCACTCAACAGATGTAGCATCCAGTTATGATTTATATTAGGATGGTCACTTCCTAACTTTATCACCACTTCTTTTACATTTATTAGTTGACATTCTACTCTAAAAAAGCTTTCCCTTACAGAGGAGTTTTGAGTGGGGAGTTTGGGAGGATTACATGATCATCTGCAGTATATCTTCAAGGGAGCCCTCTCTGGCTGCTCTGCTGAATAGATTGTAGATGTAAGAGTAGAAGCAGGGAGACCACTTAGAGAGCTGGTGCAATAATCCAGTGGAGAAAACTGACTCAGGGGTGAGCAGGAGAAGTGGGGGTGGACGGTCAGACTGGAGATATATTTTGGTTGTAGCGCTAACAGGATTTGCTAAACCACTGGAGGTGAAAGAGGACTCAGGTTTTTGGCCTGAGTGGTTAAGGATGGAATTCCCATTTACTGAGATGGGGGAGACTTGCACCCGCAGTTTG
This sequence comes from Desmodus rotundus, assembly GCF_022682495.2. Lineage (NCBI taxonomy): Eukaryota > Metazoa > Chordata > Mammalia > Chiroptera > Phyllostomidae > Desmodus > Desmodus rotundus. The sequence continues at coordinate 187,185,748 of NC_071388.1, forward strand.
GTTTTAGACATGTTGAATTTTAGATACCTTCTAGACATCCAAGTGAGATGTCGGTAGATGTGTGATTCTAGAGTTCAGGAGAGATGTACAAGCTGGATATATAAGCTTGGGTGTTGTATTCATGTGGATGGTATTTAAGCTATGAACCAGGATGGAGATCATGAAAAGAGTGAGTGTGGAAAGCGAGGAAATAAGGACCAAGGACCGAGATTGGGGAAATAAAGAGGAACCAGAAAAGGAGCCTTAGAAGGAGAGAGCAATGATGAGGTGAGAGGAACACCCGGAAAGTGTGTTGTCTTGGTAGCCAAGTAAAGACAGTTTTTCAAGGAAGGGGAAATCATCCTGATGATAATGTCAGGTGAAGAGAGTGAAGTCTGACCATTGGATGCAGCAATAATGTTGCTAACCTTGGTAGGCAGTTCTGCGAGTCCTTCAAGGTTCAGCAGAGAATGGAAGGAGAACTGATATAGTGAAGGAGGGAAATGCAGAGGGATGTGCAGCTGAGACAGGTTTTTAAAAGATGCGACAAATTACAGTATTCCCGTTGGCATATGCACAAATGTAGAGATTGCTGTGCTAATTTACAATATATTTTCATGTGTTTTGAATTAATGTTAAGATTGATGTAAGTCTCTAGGAAATATACAGTTGAGTCAGTAAGTACTATTTATATGTATAATTTTAGCCAGCATTATTACTACTGGGCTACTTACTAGAATATATGACAATAAAACTGACTGATTTTATTTTATTCTTATTGCCTCTATATCAGAATGTGAGTAGCGATGGTTAGAATGTTAGAGAAGCAGAATGCATGGAAAAGAGATACATTGGAAAAGAGATTTTAATTAGCTGAAAAAGACATGGTGGCAACTTTTCACTAAAAAAAAAAATGCCTGGGAATGAATAACTAATTAGTTTAAAAATCTTGTTTATATACTTTTGTTTGAGATCTGTGGTTTCTCATTAACCATTAAGAATGACTTTTTGCTAAATCTATTATAAACCTGTGAATAATTTTAAAAATTATTTTAGAATTATCTTTATCTTCATGCTGGGGAGACCATATTTTTTGAGTGAGACCTGGATTTGAATGGTAGTGCCTTTATTAGCTGAGTTACCGTAGATAAATTACGTAATGTCTGATTCTTGATTTCCTTATCTGTAGAATGGATCTAGTAATATCTACTCCGTAGGATTAAATGAGGGAAGAAATGTATATTGCTCTACGGAATGAGTATACGTATAGTGTCGACTACATCATTCTGCCTTTTATCCTTCATATGGAAGCTAAAATTGGGTTTCATTTTTTTCTAGGTAGAAGCTAAAACTAAAGTTCTAGGTAAAATCTTTTTATAAGTAAAAGCTTGCTCAGTGCTCTTGATTTTCCACATACAAGTCATTTATTTGGTAACTTTGCCAAGAAGCAAAATTAAGGATATTATGTAAGTACTTATCCAACAAGAAAGGAAACAAATTTTCAATAATTTTTTATTAATCAAATTCAAAATACAATAATTGAGGACAATTTTTAAATTTAGGTCTACTAATGAGCAGGAAGGAATTCCTATTGGGGAGATAACGTTTTGCTTAGTTGTGGTTCAAAATTAGTGTTTCCCGTCATCAGAACATTAGAGATGTTTAACTCAGAAGAACATTCTTATCATGTCGGTTATGCAGAAGTTCTTTGGCCCATGCTGTCCTGTCCCCGACCTGCAAGATTATTTCTGCATTTAGACTGTGATTCTTTGTATTTGTCAATTAAACACAAATACTAATTCTCTGCATTTTAACAAGAAGAGTTTACATCTATTTCCTTTGAAATATTACCGATATATGAACTACACCTGTAATTATTTTTCTGAAATCTTTCCATAACGACTTTCTTTTAAAGTTATTTTGAAGTAATTTTAGATTAACACAGAAGTTGGAAATAGAGTACAGAGAATTTCTGGGTGCTCTTCTCCCTGTGTCTCCAGTGATAACATCATACACAACCATCATAAATACTTTTAAACGCACTGTAACGTTGGCAAATCAGCATTTATTTGAAAATGAATTTTTACTGTAATTGCATTTATTGGTGACAGATTTACAACTTGTGGTTTCACTTTTTGTTTTTATGTCCAGATCAGCCAGCATTACCAACCTGTCACTGGACCGGTCTGGATCTCCCATGGTGCCGGCATACGAGACATCTGTCAGTCCCCAGGCCAGCCGGACATACGTTAGGACAGAGACCACTGAGGACGAACGCAAAATTCTTCTGGTACTGGTCCGGTCTCTCTGACCCACAGCTAGTTTTGAGCATAAAGACTGTTTTTCTGTCTGCTTTTTCTTTTTTAAAGAAACATACAAATGAAGCAGCCAGTTAGCATATAAATTAAACAGGGGACATAATTAGCTTAAGTTCTTATTAGGATCACCTGAGAAATTGGTAAAACATTCTGTGGTCATATGTTAGATTAATATTTTCTTGACCTTCTTCATCTGGCAAGATCAGAATTCAAGTGCCTACATACGAGAGCTTAACTTCTAGTTAGGTCCAGATCGCTGTTAACTGTAAAACATGTTTCTCATACATATGGCATGGAATGCTTTTCAGACATTTAATACTACAAGTTCATATGAAATAATAATCAGTTTATTGAGTTTATCCATTTGTAAAATACTATTTTCAATCCTAAGAGTGACTCAGAGAAGTTGAAGGTATGACTGATGTTCTCAAGCTTGTAATTCGAAAGGTAGACACGAGGTTGATGGGCAGGTCCTTAGTAGTAAAAGAAGTAATACTTTAATTACAAAAAATAGAAAGATTACTAGTAGCGAGGGAGTCAGGATATACTTTGCTTTTTATTGTATTTTTAAAAAAGATTTTATTTATTTATTTTAGAAAGAGGGGAATGGAGAAAGAGGGAGAGAGACATTGATGTGTGAGAGAAACATAAATTGGTTGCCTCTTGTATGCCCCCAACTGGGGTCCTGGTCTGCAACCCAGGCATGTTCTCTGACAGGGAATGGAACTGGTGATCTTTTGGTTTGTGGGACAATGCCCAAACCAATGAGCTACACCAGTCAGGGCCAGGAACGACTTTAAACTGAAAGGCTTGGACTGGACCGTAAAGGATGGAATAGATTTGGCTAGGCAGTGGGGAAAGCAAGCCTTATTCAAAGGTGTGAGGAAAGGCATAGAGGTGAGAAGAAGCATGGCATTCATTATTCATGGACTGAAGTAGGGTTTACAGGTTGGGAGAGGCTGGGGGAGAGATTAAATTGGAGTCTGTTGGCAAGGAGAATGGAAAGTTATTTGGGACTCTGGTGGAAGTCAAAGTGGAGAATTCAGTCTTTACAAGTTTAGATTTTGGCCTGTAGGCACTGAGCAATGTTCAGAGTTTTTTTGAGAAGGGAGTAATTAATTGAGGGCCTTTCTTTAGGAAAACTAACCTGGCAGTTGGGGGTAGGTGGGAATGGTAAGAATCTGGTGAAGGCTACTAGAAACATTTACTGTGGATTAGTGTTTTTGGCTGTTCAGTCCGTCTCTCTTGCCCCACTTCCAAAGAGGAGTATGACATTTTCTAAGTAGGTAACCAACAGACTGATAATAATGTGCCATTGACTGGAAAAACTTATTTGGGAGAGTTGGGTTTTGGTGGGGTGGGGTGGGGTGGGGTACGGTTGGTTTTCAAGAGAAAAAGTTACATTGGGAATTAGATAAGCTGAGTTTAAGCTGTTGCCCATGTAGGCATCATTTCTATTGTGAAAGTTAGACTATACAAAGACATATGAATTGAATTTCTTCTCATTAATCTAAAAATCACAAGAAAGAATCTGAAAGGGTGTGTAGCATCCTACTCAGGAGTAATCAGTTGCTTGTAATGTGACTTCAGGACAGTGTTCAATTAAAGGACCTGTGGAAAAAAATCTGCCATCACAGTAGTGGAATGGAGTTCCAGGATCACCGCTACTGGCTGAGAACACACCCTAACTGCATTGTGGGGAAGGAATTAGTCAACTGGTTGATCCGAAATGGACACATTGCTACAAGGTAATGGGATCTTAAGAAGGACTTTTAATATTATTTGTTAATTTACTTTTAATGAGCACACATTGTTGTAGATATAAAGGGAGCAGTGTTCTTTGTGAGTAGTGTTTGTTTTTCACATTTGGTGGGTGGGGTGCAAACTGGTCAACCCTCCTCCCTCCTGGGCTTTAACCAGTACAAATGCAAGGAACCAATGAGGGTCATAAGTTGCCTAATTTATTAAAAGCAGAAGTGTGCAATAATTCCCAAAACACAGAGCTCTCTAGTTAAGCACGATTGGGGAAGTAACTGGACCCTGAGACCCCAGTGGCTTCTCTGGCCACTGTTTGCTGACCTGGACATTGCAGTCTGTCTTGAGAACTGGGTCCATAAGCCACACCTGGAGTGCCTTAGAGAGATTTGTTAAAACCTCACAAATCATTTGCAAAAAAGACAAGGACAGGTCCTGTTGCCATTCAAGGTAAAATGTCCCCTACCTTTTCTACTTGATTGGATTGGCTGCTTTTCCTCTCACGGGAAGAAACAAGTATGTAGGAAGAGGGACAAACAGCATTGAGCAGTGAAGCTCTGGGTTTCTGTTTTGGTTTAATCTCTTTTTAGCTTTATGCTTTCAGTGAAGTTATTCAATCTTATTGAGGCTTGGACCTCTCTGTTCTGATAGGAGGAAATACAGTTTTGTGAAGAAGCCGTCATGAGGATGAAATAATACAGCCGAAGTGCTCTATACATTGTGAAATGCCATATAAATGTGATGCGTTAATGTGTCTATATCGGTGTAAAGTACAATAAATCTATATTTAGATCTGTAATATTTGGCATTGTCTTCTCATCAAGACTACAAGCAAAAAACCAAAGGCTGTGAGCTCCTTGAGGGCGGGCGCCATGCTAGTCTCAACACCTTCTTTAACCCCCAAGCGCAGGGCTATGCGTGCATTGAGCACTTCAGAAATGCTGGGGTTACGTTTTGTTTTGACAGGACTGCCTTAGCGGTAGGTTCTCTTACACTGTAGCACTTGGAAAAAATATTTTAGATTAGCTTTAAGTCTCTTTTGTTTTAATCCTTCACCTATCCAAGGACCATTTGAAATTCCTACTCTGATGGGGATGGAAAAAAATTCAGATTGTGTCTGTCTTATCTTTTTTTTATTATCCTCACCCTATGACACGCTTATTTGATTTTAGAGAGAGGAGAAGGGAGTGGGGGAGAGAGAGGGAGAGAAACATCCATCAGTTGCCTTGTGCATGTGCCCTGACCAGGAATTGAACCCGTGACCCTTCAGTCCAGGGGATGACGCTGCAACCAACTGATCCACGCCGGCCAGGGCTGTGTTTCAACTTGTACCTATAAAATCTTTCTGACTGATGTACCTGTAAAGTTATTCTGATCGACTTTTACAAGTTTTTATTTGTGTTGATCTTGATGCAGGGCCCAGGCTATAGCGATCGGACAAGCGATGGTCGATGGGCGTTGGCTGGATTGTGTCAGTCACCACGATCAGCTGTTCAGGGATGAGTACGCCCTCTACAGACCGCTGCAGGTACTGCCAGTGCCACCGCCAGTGCGAACACTGCTAGCTTGTTGTGCAGTCTTCTAGCATCAGCAGGAATAAAAAGTGGCTGAATTACCGAAAGATACATTTCTCTAACATGTTTCTTCCTTGCTGTTTGCGGAAAATTAAAACGTTATCTTTACTGAGAGGTAGGGGTGATAAAAAAAATAACAATCTATTGGAATCAAACAGTATTCAGTTGGCGTGGCTGTTCTTAAGCTTGGCCTTGTGGTGTTACAGTTGTTTGTCATTTATCTTCAGTGGTTTTCAGTTTTACCGTGTCTTTGTTTCTAGGGCTGACAGGGAGTTTACATAACAAAATGTTTGAAAAAATTTAATGTTACCATTGCAATTGGCATTGACTCATTAGCAATATTAAATTGTATAGCAGTGGTAAAATGATGAATATTCTTATTTTAACTTTAATTAAGAAAGTGGGAATTATTTAAAGTTGGAATTTTTTAAAAATATATTTTCATTTTTGGTTTATGTTACTTAGATATATATATTATCTAGTAACACCTTTATGAACTAAAACTGGAAAATCATTGGTTACAAAAGAATGGTGTGATGTTATTTGTTAAAATCTAAAAGTTGTTTTCTAGGATGTGCTCTAGCATTGGCCCAGGATTAGAATAAATTCTAAGCTGCTTCACTCTCAGGACCAACGGATGAAAAGAAATACTATAAAACCTGTATATTATGTTTTGTTTATAATATGCAGCCTATACCTACTGATTAGTGAAAATTATAATTTTACAAGTGGAATTGTCCGCATGATGTTGGTTTACAACTCAGTTGCTATTAATTTGCTTATTTTTATGTAAATTTATTCACTGCTAAGCTTTGTAGAAATTCTGGGCAACAATTTTTTCTGGTAGGACAGCCTTAAGGTTGTTGCCATTGAAGATGACTTGCTTAGATCCTGTGTCGATCCTTTCAGAGCACAGAATTTTCCGAGACCCCTTCTCCAGACAGTGACTCAGTGAACTCGGTGGAAGGACACTCTGAGCCATCCTGGTTTAAAGACATAAAGTTTGATGACAGCGACACAGAACAGATAGCTGAAGAAGGTGACGATAATTTGACTAGTGAGTTTAACTCTCTCCAGTTTTAGTTTTTATGAATCATTACTGTATGTGTATATTAAAATGAATGTTTTGTTTGCTTAGTTGAAGCAATCCTATTGTAAGATTTATGGTTCCAACTAAATGTAAACATCTGATAGCAATCCTTGTCCTAGATACAGTATTTTCTTAAGAATCCTACATGTTCGGCTACTGGCGTTTTTAGATTTTGCCATAGTCTCTAGTTTGCAGCAGCTTAAAAATAACTCTGAGCTAATAAAATCACAGCAGACAACTTTCTCACCTCTTTGCTATGACGTCAGACTTTTCTGCAGAACCTCCAATATATTTTTTCATTAAAAAAATTCATTTCATATTTAACTTGATCAAATTTTATTAAGTCTACACAGAAGTAAATGAAAGTACTGTATCCATTTTGGTATTGCACATTGGGCTTGTATATTAAAGAAACCATTTTTCTCCTTTCCTCCAATACCCTGATGAAACCCATTTGTTACTCCCCTCCTCTCCCTGTATTTCTTTCCCCTCCCACACTAAAAGACTCTGCCAGTCCTAGCAAGCGCGCATCAGTCAGCAGTTTCCAGTCCACAGTGGACAGTGACTCAGCCGCTTCTATCAGCCTGAACGTGGAGCTGGACAACGTGAACTTCCATATCAAGAAGCCCTCCAAGTACCCACATGTGCCCCCTCACCCTGCTGACCAAAAAGGTAGGAGGTAGTCACCATCTGGAATCCAAATGCAGGCTGGAGAGCTGGGCCATAGGATCTCATGCCAGCTGGTCCCTCTGACTTCCGCTGCCCCACATGGCTGAGGTCATTTGGTGTGGGTTTTGTTCCACCCTTTTCCATTTTCTTCACACCCCCTTCCCACACCTTTTTTGGTTGGTTCCTTTTATTTCTTGTTTTCTCCCTCCGTACCACCACACCCAGTTTAAAGGAACTACATCTGACTGCTCTTCCCTTAATGTGCAACTTCCAAGGTGGTATATCTTTGCATTTATAACATGGACGTTCTGCTCTATTCATTTCTTCATTTAACATTTTAAAGCCTATTTGCTTATGCTGTTACCCAGTAGCTTATTGCCCTAAACTTTTTCAGACATTTGAACTAGATTATGGGAAAGACATTCACATATTCTAAAACATCTTTCTACTGTGACTTAAAATGCTTCTTATGTATATGCTGTATTTGTTAAAAAGTTTTCTTCTCTACAAAATGAATTCATTCTTTATTTTCAACTGTCTTATTTGAGACTTTACTGTAGTGACTCAAAAAATAATGGCCATATTCAAAAGAAATTTGGTATAAAAGGAAAAATAAGGTAAACCATTACTAAAATCTAACATAGCAGTACATAAGAAATGAAATGCTTTTAAAAGTGGGAGAAGAGGTTTACTCTTTGGATGTAATTAAGAACCAATTTAAAGTTTAATCCGAAAATGGCATTATACTAAAGTAAATACATAATAAACAGTTGTGGGATTTCATTATGTTATGGTAACTGAAAAGTCATTATTATAAAGATGAATCAATTTATTCCATGATTTTTCCAGGAGTGTGAACTTTTAACATTTAGCTCTTTAAAGCTGACTTGTCTTCACAGATTAGAAATGCTTTCCTAATTCTTTGCTACTCTCTTGTTTTGAACCTAAAAATATGATCATAAAAGAGAAGCTTTTGAACTTAAACAACTATGCTAAAATAATTGGAAACTTTCACATTTCTACAACAAATTTCTGATAATTGTAAGTATTAGTCATTATCATCAAGATGTGGTAAAATGGCATTTGAGTTACAGTAATGAAAAGCTATATCTTATTTAACAATAGAAATTTAGAGAGGGTGTGGGAAAAGATGAGACTCAAATAACATCGAACATGAGTAAGATACTCATCTTTATGGGATTCCTCAAAACAAATTGGAAAAATGGTGGAGAACATTTGGGTGAGTATAAAAGGACAGTGAAGCAGATGTGACGCCTGTGTGATGGTTAACTGTAGACTGTGGTCATATGGAGGATGTTGGACTATGCCTTTGTAACATGAATTACAGATGTGGGTCAGAGGTGGGGTCTGTCATGATGGAGAATACCTGTTCTCTGGACACATCTGTTGGCAATTTCATTTTGCTGAAAGTAGAGTGCAAAATACATTTTTGACTTGCTGATGATTTCACCTCATGGAAAGCTAGGAAGGTCTTGAGACTTCCGGCCAAGATGGAGGCATAGGTAAATGCACTTTGCCTCCTTGCACAACCAAAAGCAGGACGACAACAAATTTAAAAACAAAAAACGACCAGAACTGCCAGAAAAATGGAACTGTATGGAACTCCGACAACCAAGGAGTTAAAGAAGAAACATTTATCTAGATGGGTAAGAGGGGTGGAGACCAGCATCTGGGGTGGCAAGGATGTGGCAAGGCAGTGAGCAGCTGGAGGACCAGGTGGGCCAGGCAATGACTAGAGGTCCCACACTTGTATGCAGATAAACCAGGAGGAACAACTAGAGTGTGAGACAGACGGCTCAAGCCAGGGTTCTAGCATGGGGAAATAAAACCTCAAAACCTCTGGCTCTAAAAATCTGTGGGGGTTGAGGTGGCGAAAGAAACTCCCAGCCTCACAGGAAAGTTCATTGGAGAGACCCACAGGGTCCTAGAACATACACAAACCTACCCACCCGGGAATCAGCACCAGAAGGGCCCAATTTGCATGTGGGTAGCAGAGGAAGTGGCTGAAAGCTGGCGGAGAGCTGAGCAAGAGGCATTGTTCCCTCTCTGACACCTCCCCCACATACAGTGCCACATGCAGTGACTTGGGTTGCCCCGTCCTGGCAAATACCTAAAGCTCCGCCCCTTACTACACAACAGGTATGTGGAAACAAAGAAATATAGCCCAAATGAAAGAACAGATCAAATCTCAAGAAAAAGAACTAAGCGATGAGAGATAGCCAACCTATCAGATGCAGAGTTCAAAATACTGGTAATCAGGATGGTCACAGAAATGGTTGAGTACAGTCACAAAATACAGGAGAAGTGAAGGCTATGAAAAGGGAAATAAATAAAAGTATACAGGGAACCAACAGTGAAGGGAGGGAAATCGGGACTCAAATCAATGATATGGAACAAAAGGAAGAAATAAACATTCAACTGGAACAGAATGAAGAAACAAGAATTCAAAAAAATGAGGAGAGGCTTAGGAACCTCAGGGATAACTTTAAACGTTCCAACATCTGAATCAGAGAGGTGCCAGAAGGAGAAGAGGAAGAGCAAGAAATCAAAAACTTATTAGAACAAATAATAAAAGTGAACTTCCCCAATCTGGCAAGGAAATAGACTTCCAGGAAGTCCAGAGAGTCCTGAAGAAGTTGGACCCAAGAAAGGACACATCAAGGCACATCATAATTATATTACCCAAGATTAAAGATAAGGAAACAATCTTAAAAGAAGCAAGAAAAAGGTATACAGTTACCTACAAAGGAGTTCCCATGAGACCATCAGCTGATTTTTCAAAAGAAACTTTACAGATAAGGGGCTGGAAAGGAGTATTTGAAGTCATGAAAGGCAGGGACCTACATCCAAGATTACTCTATGCAGCAAAACCATCATTTAGAATGGGAAGGCAGATAAAGTGCTTCCCAGATAAGGTCAAGTTAAAGGAGTTTATCATCACCAAGCCCTTATAAAATGAAATGTTAAAGGGACTTACCTAAGAAAAAGAAAGAGATCAAAAATATGAACAGTAAAATGACAGCAAACTTAGAACTATCAACAACTGAACTTAAAAAAAGCAAACAAACTAAGCAAACAACTAGAACAGAACAGAATCACAGAAGTGGAGATTACCTGGAGGGTTATCAGCAGGGAGGGGATGGGGGGAGGAAGGGGTAGAGGTACAGAGAATAAGAAGCATAATTGATAGATACAAAATAGACAGGGGGAGGGTAAGAATAGTCTAGGAAACGGAGAAGCCAGAGAACTTGCATGTAGGACCCATGGACTTGAACTAAGGGGGATCGGATGCTGGTGTGAGGGGGGTGCAGGGCAGAGGGGGATGAAGGGGAGGAAAAAATGGGACAACTAATAGCATAATCAATAAACTATACAAAAAAGAGAAAGTTAAGGTCTTGAAAATCATGAAGAAAGTGATGTGTCATTATAGAAGTCATCATTGCAAAAGAGATTGCTGAGGACAGAGAGACATTTGCTTTAGGAAACCTGACTTAATAGCGTTGGGAGAGGACTGCAGCAGGAGACTCTTAACAATGACATTTTTATAGTACAACCTCAAATTGTGTCTCTAAGGAAAATTAAAGGGGAAGCACCTGCAATTGAAAAACCATCCCAACTCTTCTGGAGCCTCTCTGATGTCAGCTCTTTAAAAAAATTGCCTGCAAGAGATTGAGAGGCACTGTTCCTATGAGGATGAATGCCAAAGAGGAGTCAGCACTTAAAAGAATGGCCAGATAGCAGCAGTCCAGACTTACTGAAGGAGAGAGTAGATGTCAAGGATATTTTAGAAAAGGTTTTAAGGATTGTGATGCAAAAAAAAAATAGGCTAGTTATTTGGGGAACTTGATAATTAATATTAATTGGGGCCCCCCCCCATTAAGATAATCTCATCAGGAAAGAACACACATGGTTGAGAGGAAGGTGAAGTTCAAGATGATGAAGAGATAGAGAATGCCTGGCTATTTTAAATAAGTGTTGCCAGGTTCAGGCAAACCGTATACAGGTTGAAAGAACTTAGATCTGTGGTCATGGGGCCATAGTTCATGTTTGAAGAATTGTGGAGAATAGGGAAGAGTTGAGGTGACTATTATGATAGGTGCATTACTTTTTTTTAACAGATGGGTTTCTGATGTGACATGGGAAGTCGGCCAAGCTGTAGAAAAATTTGATGAACAGGACGTACTGTGGTATTTAGAAAAGGGATCAGGGGTGACTGGGCACTGACATTGGTTAACTAAAATAAGTCATTCCGAAACAACCTCATCGCCATGTTTTATGGTGAGAAGGGTCAGGAGACTGTGATAAATACCGTTGTCTTTGATGTTAATGAGACATTTGATGGTTTCAGTAGCTTTGTGGACAAAGAGGACAATTTTTCACTTGAAATACATTAAAGAGGTAGTTATAGGCAGTGGCCATATTTTTTTGGTACAAGCACAGGCTCTGGTCTCTCTGAGCCTCTATATAAAAAACACATAAAAAACAGCGTCTTTTGGCAAATGTCAGAACCACTATTAATATAACATATCATTTTGTAGTTTGATGGTTGTATCCAATATTGATAAAATAATTAGTAATTTGATGTCAAGAGGAAGGGGATGCTTCTCAGTAGTGCCGTAGGGCTTTTCTGTCTGTATTCAGTGCTGAATAACTTTTTTGGTCAGCATTTTGAATGTTTTTCAGAACTAAAAATTATTAAAATATAGAAAGAATGTCTAGCATGTTGTATAGCAAGATTGGAAGTTGAAGATCTTAAGCAGTAGACTGAGACTAACGAGATAAAATTTGACACAAACATAAAATAATATAATTAGGCTTCAAAACTTTACTATTAATACTCTGGAGAAAGCCATTCTATATAATACATGTGATGTTGCCTTTAAATATCTGAAGAGTAGCTGAAAGAAATTATATTTATATTATATATGGCGGAAGGAAAAACCAAGTTCAGTAGTTAGGAGCAGGGAGACTTTGCTGTCGCACCCTGGGAGTGTCCAGGCGGTGTCTGAGTGTCCGCGTTTTAGGGTTATTGAGGATCGATGGCTACATTGGGTGAGAGGTTGGGTGGACTCGGTGACTTCTAAGTTTGCTTTTAACTCTGAATCTGAAGTGAAAAATCGAGATCTAGAATGTTAAAAGAATTATAGAGGATGTAAGGAATCCTTTAGCCTACTCATTAAGAATATAGTAGAGGTGGATCCAGTATCAAAGAAGGTAATTACTAGATCGACCTTTTGGGTTATTTGCAACCTTAAGAGTCTTTAATTTTTAAGAACTTTATAAAGCCTTTAATAAACGTTTCTGCCTGTCACAGTTCTCTTATTAGTTACTAGCATACTCAGGTGAATTGTTCTTTTTTCTCATTCTGTGTGTGTGTGTGTGTGTGTGTGTGTGTGAAGTTGATATTCAGTAATTTATTTTTTCCAGTGTTGTAGTTAAGATAAACACTGATTACCAGAAAGTAAAGGTCCTCAGAGAGATCTAGTAGTGAAGTGAAAGAAGAATAGACTTCTGCCTCGTTTTTCATTCCTCTTAAAATGCAAATGGAATGGGTGTTTTTAATCTTTTCATGGAAGTTACTAAATCTTTTCTTCAGGATGGTCCTGTATCTTCTAAGGCTGAGGACATTTAGATTTATAAAATTGGTTGAAATATCTGCACTTAAAAAATCTGCTGTTTTTAATGTTATGTAAGCAAACCCCTCATTTTTCAGAAACTTGTAAAGCTGAGACACTGTGATCTTTGGTTTGATTAATTTTTCGCTATTGGTCTTGGAGAGTTATACAATTAAAATGTATTTTAGTCTGTGTTGCAAGCAGAAGTCTGAAGCATTCTTGGGATGTTAATGAGTAGGACGTGGAGAGGAACGTGAAAACCGTGGCTTCCCGAAGCCTGTGGGTCTAACTTCCCATTTATAAACATGGGGTATAGGAGCAAGTTAAACAGCACCCTAAGGAGACAATTGATGAAATCCAGCAGGTGGGATGTTGCACAGGACATTTGGTCTGGATTCTTTTAAAATTCAGTATCGTGAAAAAGAAAAAAGGTGGGGGAAGAGGGGTCTGCTTTATTTTATTCATTCATTTATTTATTTTTAAAGATTTTATTCATTTTTAGACAGAGGGGAAGAGAAGGAGAAAGAGAGGGAGAGACATCACTGTGTGGTTGCCTCTCAAGTACCCTGTACTGGGGACCTGGCCTGTAACCCAGGCATGTGCCCTGACTGAGAATCGAACTGGCCACCTTTTGGTTCACAGCTCGAACTCAATCCACTGAGCTACACCAGTCAGGGTGGGGGTCTGCTTTAGATGAAAAGAATTTGATAAGAATGCACTGTATGAGCCTTAATGGATCTAGGTTTGAGGGGAAAAATTATTAAAGCATTTTAGGGACAGTTAGATAAATTTGAATATGGGCTCATTTGATGATATTAAGCCATAGACAGTAATCTTGAATGTATACATGGAATTGTGGCTGTAGAGAAGAATGAATGCCCTTATTTTTTAAGAGCTGCATGTTGAAGTATTAGTGGTAAAGTGTATGATGTGTATAACTTCAAGTGGTCAGGAAAAAAAGAGCATACGTAAATATAGAGAGAAATCAACTTTTGGCAAGTTAACAATTACTGAATCTAGATGGAAGGAATACAGGATTTTCTATGTGTTTGAAATTTTTTCATAATACAATGGGGAAAATCATCACTTCTGGAATTTTCATATAAATATATACATATACATATATATGTGTATATGTAAGCTTTAGTATGAAGAGTAAAGCTTGTAAAACCATTGTTTGAACACATAGGGCTGGCATCTTTCATTTTTGTGAGGGAGGTGGAGGAATAAAGTGTAACACCTATTTTTTCTTGTCTGTGTGCTTCATTTTACTGTATTTGGCATGGCACTCTTGAATTTTCTAAATAATTTTTTTTCAGCTTTCTTGTTTGAAGGAGTATATGGCTTATAAACGGTGACTTTTGAAGTCTCTTTGTTTGTAAATGGAATCTACTTGGAAAGAATTTTGTGGAGAACCTATACCTTAAAGCAGTGATTTTCGCCGGGTGTGTTGCAAGAGTTTTTAAAACATGTAATACCTGACACTGTAGTCAGGGGCACTGATCTTTCTTCCCTTGGATTGCCAAATAATGACACCAGCCAACACAACAATAGCTGCCTGGTGTGAATAAATCATAATTATGCCTAGTTTTTGGTCAAATCAGAAAAAAGTGTATTTTTTGGTGTGCTGTAGAATTTCAGTAATTAGTTTATGCGTGTCATGAGCTGAAATCGCTCCTTAAAGGACTTAAAGTGCATCGTGGTTTAGTTTGCATGGTCGAAAGAGCCCCGCTTGAGCTATGCTTGGTTGCAGACCTAGAGAAAAGTTCATGGGGAAGTAGAGAGTAAGTTTCACTTGTAAGAAAACCATTTAATGTTCTAAAAATTCTAAAAGAGCACATTCATAGTGTGTTCAGCAGTTACTGCAACTAACCATTCGGCAGTGTTTTAGTTTTTGTAAAACTAAAATTCTAAAAAACAAAAAAAAGCCTGATAAATTATATATTTATTTCCTGCCAGTGTTACTTGCATTAATTTATTTTATGGTGTATATTATGAAATCAAAAATCAGCATGTATTGTTTTATTAGATGGCTTCTCTATCTGTGAACTACCTTGTATGTAGACAAAGTCATTATTTGTTAAACAACACAGTTATACATCAGAAAACTTGTGTAACTTCATAGGCTTGCCATGCAAATTACTGAAGATGTCAGTTTCCTTAATCTGGTTCAGTTTTGATAAGGGGAAAATCTGTCAAAGATTATATCTAAAATTACTGTTTCAAGGGTCTGGTGAGTTACTGATTCAAGTCTATTAAGTTTAGTATGAAATGTGCGAAACAAGATTAAAGACACGTTTTAGCCTAAAGCTTTCTTGAATTGGCTGGGTTTAGTATGAGTAATACTTTGTGTGTGGGTGTGATCTCTATATAATTGTGCTGGCGTGTTACAGTCATAAGTCTCTCCTTCCCTCCCTTCTCTCTCCTGTCTCCTGATATGCAGAGTATCTGATTTCTGACAATGGAGGACAACAGCTCTCAATAAGTGATGCCTTCATCAAAGGTAATTTTATCAAAAGCTGCACATGCAATGCTGGCTCTTTTGTTTATGAGGATATACTTAGACTCAGCACATTGATTGGCGCAGAGTAGGTACTGAAAATATATTTGGTTATTTTAGTATCACCAGAGCACAGTTTTTAATACGTGTAGTAACTTTGAGAATGCTGAGAATCAACAATATATTTTTCATCTTGGTTTGAGAGAAGGTTTCTCTGATCTGAAAAGTAATTCTTGAAAAGGCTTTTAAATGGAATTTGAATTGTAGTCTTTTACCGGCATAAATAATATATGCTTTCCTATAGCATGAGTACGGTATTAAGTTTTGATCCACATACCATTGGTTGTCGAACTGGTCAAAAAGCCCACGGGCAGATTTCATCCATTTGATGCTGCTTGCCCTGTGAGGTTGGAAAGGGAAGTCGGCAGAAGGGGATAAAGAACTAACTATGCTGATCAATTTTGCGAGGACAAAAGGAAGTATAGAAGAATACAAACCCTTTCTTATATCTTCTTTACTTATCTTACTGTGGAGTAAAGACACCCTTACTTAATTGGTCCAAAACATTTCACAGCGTAGGCCTTAGGTAATGGGAGGGTTTCAAATAAAGGAAAGTAGGGCAAGCTAATGCAAGGGAGGGACATTGTAGCTGACCTTACAACTTAGCAGTATTTCTAAAATTCACCTCTGAGCATCTGGTTCAACTACAAGTTTGTAGACCAGCCATTTCCATAATTAAAACATGCTGTTCTTATATTTCATGTGTCACAGACACATGCTTTACTGTGTGGTCTGTGGGACTTTTTGATTGAAAGCTTTTGTGTTTACGTGGTTTGTTTTAAGAGGGCAAGAATTAGAGAAATTTTGTAAGCGTGTCCCACCTCTTTCCATTTATTTAATTACATTTCAACATTTATTTAGTGAGCATATTTTTTGTAAAGCACTTAACACTATTTTAATTTTTTCCATCTTGATCTATTTTTATTCTTTTTAAAAGTTTAAGGATTATACAACACTTCAGATAAATTGTCATTTATTCTGGTTTAATATTTCTTTGTAGTTAATTTTGGGGTCTGGCTTATAAAATATTTTCTAAAGGGAAAGCTTTTGTCACCATATTGGAAAAGAGGCACTATTTGAGATTGTCTGAATACACTTTCTACCCCGGGGGTGTCAAACTCATTTTCAACGGGGGCCACATCAGCCTCACGGTTGCCTTCAAAGGGCCAAAATAATTTTAGGACTGTATAAATGTAACTATTCCTTAACTGTGAAGGAGTTGAAATTACATTTGGCCCTTTGAAGGCAACTGCGAGGCTGATGTGGCCCCCTGTGAAAATGAGTTTGACACCCCTGTTCTACACTGTACTGGGTCAGACCTATCGGAGTGGAGCTTTTCTCATGAAAGTTCAGCACTCACACTCACAGGTGGTTCTGTCAGTGTTCAGATTCCTGCTGAGTGTAGTTTTCAGGAAGATTAACCCCTTCCTTTTCTTACTGTCCTTAAACAAATAAAAGGACTGTAAAAATCTCATTTTATTTGCTTTTCAGAAGCTACATTTATAGTTATTGGCTTGAGAGTCCTAGTTGCTTATATAAATTTGCTTTTCATAGTTCTATCTCTGATTTTAGCTGTTGCAAATATTGATGGTCAAACAGACTTCTTTCATTTATGTATTTATGTGTGTCTGTCTCTTTACACCAACAATTTGAACTGGCCAAGTTAAAAATCTTAGTAAGATAAATTTGGCAATTTCTAAATCCGTAAGTGGATGGTATAAAATATGACATGAGAATAACTTCTTATTTTACACTTAGAGTCCTTGTTTAATCGTCGTGTTGAGGAAAAACCCAAAGAGCTGCCCTTTACCCCTTTGGGCTGGCGTCATAACAACCTGGAGCTGCTGCGGGAGGAGAATGGAGAGAAACAGGCCATGGAGAGGTTGCTGTAAGGCAGTGAGCTTTTTGACTTTCCTTTTCCACCTTAAGACTCGTCAGTGACTTGATAGTCATGTATGTAGTTCGTTTTCCTGTCAAAGTCGAAAATGACATTTTGTAATGAACGAGGGTCCTAAACTGGGCTTGCCTGTCCCTGCTGTAATTTTTGTGTTAAGTTTTTAATCAAATTACGGGGGTGTTGATGACATTCACAGTTTTATTTATGTGCACATTATTAAGGTCTGGGTATAATGAAAGAATAAGATTGACCAAGGAGATCTCATCTGTGAGCCTTAATTTATGTGCTGTTTCTTTGTAGACTACTTATTGCAGCTTCAGAATTATTGCCTTGGAAGTATTAACTTTGCAAACTTCTTTTTGTAACACTTTCGTAGCTCAGCTAATCATAATCACATGATGGCACTCCTCCAGCAGTTGCTCCATAATGAGTCATTGTCACCATCCTGGAGGGACATCATCGTGTCACTGGTCTGCCAGGTCGTTCAGACAGTCCGACCTGACGTGAAGAACGGTGACGATGACATGGATATCCGTCAGTTTGTCCACATCAAAAAAGTGAGCTCTGCTAGCGCTTTGCTAATGCTGGGAACGGATGGAGTGGGCCCGATTGTAACTTGTCCCTTACTGGTGATCTACAAGGGTTACTACTAGAGAAGTCCACTTTACGACTTCAGTGAACTGGTTGTGTTCTGATTAGAGAATGATGCTTAGAACTTCGTATTGTCAACACAAGGGAAGTCAGTATGTTCATATTTGAATTTATTGCATCATTTGGCATGCAATGTATAATACCATAAATATGCTAGTAAATGCCGACATAACAACTTGTGGTTTAATCACATGTCATATTTTTTCTAAGTTCATTTATAATGCACATTTGGAAACCGGAAGTAGCCAGCTGACTTTCCATTATGCAGTTGGACTTAATTTCGTAATCTGTCACACACAGCCGTGACAAAATGCATATGAGCTTTCCAGATTTGTCCGCTCAGCTGAGAGGGGGATGACCTGAGGAGGTGGTCAGGGTGGGTTGTCAGGAAGAACATCTTACAAAGCTGACTTTCCTCTGGATAAGTGAGAGTCTGTTTATGTGTCCTGAGGCTTTTTTCTCAAATACTCTGGTGCCACTTTCACCAGGTTCCTTTGGGAGAGCAGGTACGCACTAGAGAAGTTTTTAGAACAAAGCAGTACAAGCAATACAAAACAAAACAGTTCACCCGAATCACCTCGAAAAGCCTCACAGGTAGCTGGTGAGCATTCCCTACTTTAATCCCCCTTGTGTTTACAAAAGCTTCCATTTTTTTGGTATCTAATTGCTAGCAAACAGCAGATAATAAAATGCACTCATCACACCCAATGTATAAATGAGTGAGCAGGCCGTGACTGTGAGGCGAGCTGGGGGAGGTTTTACTGTGGCGTGTTTGTTAGCAGCGCACTCAGGAAGTGAGAGGTGAGTGGAGGGCGGGAGTGGGGGTGAGATGAGTTGGGAACCCAAACAAGTGTAGTTTCCTTCTTTCCCGTTTCCTCTTCTCAGTGTGTCATCTCTGAGATGGTCTGCTCCAGATTCCTGTCACTGTCTGAGGAGATGCGGTGTGTAATTGCTTTATTTAGAAAGTAATGGAGTCCCGCAATGTACTTACTATCGATGGTGTTTAACTTAATAGTGCTTATAATTGCCAGATGACACCCGTCTGTCCAGCCAAGTGGACACTTTAGAGTACCAGCTAGTTCTTTAGAGAGTGAGAGGTATGGAACCAGACAGTTGCGCTAGATGCCGTTTATTTTTGGTTGAAAGGAAGAACTGTATCCTGAAACTTTTGTTCTGATTTTATTACATAATAGATAAGATAAAAAATGGAAATAAATAATAGCATCTGTCTGACTGGAGTCTCAGGATATATCATTGAGTTTTACTGTTTTCTTAATTCATTAGATCCCAGGTGGAAAGAAGTTTGATTCTGTGGTTGTCAATGGATTTGTTTGCACCAAGAATATTGCGCATAAAAAGGTAATGTGATTCTGTTCACTGGTGACGTTCAGCCAGCTATGACTTTGTGCCAAGCGAGTAAGTTGCAGTACCTTAATCATGGCAGAAAAGGAGAATGGGCGTTGAGGAGCAGCTCAGCAGTGTCTGCCGTAGGGACGGAATTTTGGAGGTTCAGGGAAGGTCTCCCAGAGGCAGTGGGGATTGAGATTTGGAAACGGAACTCATTAGAAGAAGGAAAGGGGAAGGAAGTTCAGGCTTGCAGACCAACACAGTGAGAGGACACGGCCCTCGTTCCTCCCCTGACCCTATGTCACCTCAGAGACTAGGTTTCTGTCGCACTGGAGCCTTTCCAGAGGCCTGCCGTTCTGGAACTCCGTTCTCTCTTCTAGGGTAGAGCTGCAGAAGTGTCACGGGTGTTCTGTTAACTTTCTCACCTTCAGGCCCAGGGCTGCCTTCTAGCACTAGCACAGAGGAGTGGGGCGAAGTAACCTGGTGTGTTGGGGAAACTCAGAGATCCCACGGCACAAGGTGGGAAAGGGGAGGGGGCTGCAGGGAGCAGGCCAAGGGCTTTGTAGCCCATTAAGCATCTTAAACTTACTCTGAAGGTCACTGATTCTCGAAGTACAGTGTACATCAGGATCCAGGGTGGACCTTGTTAAAAATATAAACCCCTAAGCCGCTCCCTGAGAAATTCTCACTTGGCAGCTTTGGGGGAGTGGGAGGGGTAGGGGACGGGGGGCTGCTTTTATGGTGGGCACTCCAGGTGTTTCCAGTGTGGTTTGTCGGTCCTCACATTTTGGGAATCCATTGATCGCTAGTCGTGTTCTCAGACCTTGCCGTGCTTCAGAATCACTAAGGAAACTCACTGAAAATAGAGATACTCTGACCGCGGCCCTGGGAGTGGGGGTTTGGTTACAGTGAGAGCCCAGGCAGGTTTCTAGCCTGAGGGACTCGATGGATGAGCCGTCCCGTGTTCACTTTTCTAAGTAGAGATGAATACTTTGTTTTTTCAAGGCATTAGGCCTCCTGAAAATTGTTGGTGATAGTAGGTAAAAGCATGTCTGGATTTGATATTATTTCACAGCAATGATCCAAAGTTAGTATTTTTACATAGAGTCTTACTAAAACGGTACAGTACCCATTAAAGTAGTACTTTAAATGAAATGACCTTTGTTGAACCAAGCGGTAAATTTGTGGCACTCTTCTTTAGAATTGAAAATGGACTGCCTTGCCCCACTGACCCCAGTTAGAGCTGGTCTTTACTTCATAGTTGCTAAACGATCCCTGATGTAGTTCCCCAGCTGGTGAGTCACTATTTTCAGGGCCTTTTATCAGTTTGGAGACTATAAGCTTGGTTAGTCCGAAACCCCCACTGAAGCCTTCAGCCTATTCTGCCTATTCTGTCTTAAGTTGCATGGTTAGAGTATATAGTTTGAATCTCTGCTTTTGGGGATGCTTTACGGTTTTTTCTTTTTAGAGCTCTTGTTACTCAGTTGGCTTGCCCAATATATGACTACTTGGAAATTTATTCTATTAGAAATATATTCAGGAGGCATTTCAATTCATTTCTTTCTCCTCTATACTTCTTGAAATTTTGGAAGGTTAAATTACAGTCTTAAAGCTGCTCTTCCCCCTGGGTAACTCTTCCCCATTGATAGCTCTTATTGCAGTATTAGAAATAAAAAAAATAGTTAAGATTACATAGGGCTAGATTAAAATAGCATTAATGAAACAGTCAGTTTTTGAAGAATACTGCATTGCTTTGAACTAACTTGTTTGCCTTGAAAAAATATAAACGAATGCCACAAAATAACTAAATGAGAGTACTTTAATACAAATATATGAGATAATCTGTTTAAGAGGAATTAAGAACAGTATCGATTTAAAGTTATGATTAAAGGCCTATAAAGTACAAACTTTAAAAGCTTTAACAGACTGTTTATGTTTTTGTAGATGAATTCTTGTATTAAAAACCCCAAAATTCTTCTGTTGAAGTGTTCCATTGAATATCTCTACAGAGAAGAAACTAAATTTACTTGCATTGATCCTATTGTGCTGCAGGTGAGAACTTCTAAACGGAACAATAATATAGAAGGATGTTTGTGCACCATGATGCTTGCAAACTGTGTAACACATTCCAGCTGATGAAATTTGACAGGCAAAGAAACTTGATTGCTCTTGTTTTATTCTAAAAAGTTATAAAAGACATTTCACGTATTACACTTTTGAAGGTTACCAAAACCTCTGTCACTTCTTATTTTGAGTTGAAAGTGTTAAAGGGAACACATGACTTTGGGGGAATATATTGAAAAAAAAGTGAAAGTCAAGTTCCTGGTTTCTCTTCTCGCTTGGGTCATTGATCTACTTTATGTTGTTCTCTAACTTACCAGGTTTCCAGTGGTAATACCTGGTTTGAATACCATCTTTTCTATTCGTTACACATGTTTCTAGAATGTCAGTTAGTTTTATATGCAATTGGTAAATGGGAATAATGTCAGATGGAAGTTGTGATGCTTTCTGTGTGGTTTTTCATGGGTATGGGGGCCCAGCATAGCTACAGGCGGATGTAACCCTAAGCTCTGTGGCCACACAGGCAGAAACTCCTTTGTCTCTGTTTCAGGAAATGAAAAGTGATTGCCTGCGCAAAGGGCTCTCTCCCCCGAAAGGTGGCTGCCAGTGGCTCCACCGCTCAGAACTGCACTTTCAATTGCACCGTTGCAGTGGCTGTTGCACATTTTCAGTCTCCCTTGAGGCAGCCTCCAGCTACACTGAGCTGCCCGTCTGGGCTACCCACGTTCTCTCTCAAGCCCCAATTGTTATTTTTGTTAGTGCTCTGCATGTGAAGTTGTACAGGTTTTATAGGTTTTCTGCTGCCACCCCTCTTAGCCCATAAATGATCCTAATTTTAATTTGTGGTTGCTCAAAAATGGGAGGCTTTCAGGAATGTGTGTATCATATTACAGCAGAAGCACTTATATTCAGACCCAGAAATGTTTAGGAAAAGCATTACTTGAAAATTCACAGGTGATGGGCACATTTTTCTGAGAGTGGAAGGAACAGTCACTTTTGTACTGAATCCATAGACCCCCCCGGAAGAAACTGAGTTGTGGGGAAGGGCCCCAGGGCCTACAAAGCTCTGCTGGTGGCTTAATGAACTGTTACCTGGGGCTGTTTCCTCGTTGGAATTCCGCAATGTAATAGTGAACATGAGAGGTTTTGACTAGATTTGTACCATCCCCTCTAGCTCTGATTTACTATGACTTTTCAGTGGACAACTGAAATAAGGAGTACGGGGAAACCCGATTATTGTTCATGGAACCTAAGATACTTTGATGCTGGTTTTCTGGATTTTACCAAAGGTGTCAGCAGAAGACTTACAGGATTAGATGGCGACCGCATTGGTCCTAAGACACATCTTGATTGCAGAGATGCTAACATGTGTAAAATTGTATTGAGTTGTCTTGAAATCGATGAACTAGGTAATTGAAATCCACAAATATTTATTTGTAAACAAGTTATGCTTAAATTTATCTACTTTATTTTAACTCAATTCTTGCAGTCCGGTTAACAGACTGAAGTCTTTATATGCTAGAGAAGTAGGCTCTGAGCAAGTACGTCTTAAGAAACATTTCTCTATAGAGGAAGGAGATGATCAAAATGTTGTGCCAGAAACTACCTATGATGGCTCTACATTCCAAGTTCAGGGTGGCCCTCCTGGGACCTTTAACTTTTAGATTGTATAGATGATGCATAAAATGCTGTTTGTTATATACTGTGTTTGGTATAAGTTTATCTTACTGTTTCTCTAAGAACTCTTTTTAAATGTGGTTTATTATTGTAGCACTTCTTACAACGAAACTATATTTGAACAGTTCGAAACTACATACTGTATTGAAGCTTTTCCTCTCAATGGGTTTCTTATTTCTATGTTGAATTTCATTTCTTGCAGTGTCCTGTAAATAAAGTTCCACCATTAAAAAAAGAAACATGATTTGATTCATATAACCCTATCCTATTAAAGTTTTAAGTTTGAATTGATAGAAAATATCAACTGATTTGAGTTTTTTCTCCCTCTTCCTTTTTTTTTTTTTTTTTTTTTTTTGGTTACTCTGTGTGGAAAAACCAAATAGTCAAAGAAGCGGAAAAGTAGATAGGAAGAGGAGGGTGAGAAACTAAGGGCAAGAAGAAAGCCAGCCTGTATCTTTATAGCGTCGGCCGGCCCCGTGGGGTCTCTTGGTCTGCCACTGCTCCACGCCGCGCTCAGGGCCCGCGTCCTGATCCTCTTTCCTCGTGGAGTCTGGCCCCGGCCCCCTTCTGAACGTACAATCACAATAGATGATTGACGTTGGAACGGACAGGAAATGTAGTGGATATTCCTGTACTAGCGGCCAGAAACTTTAATAAAGTCAACTTATTTGATTTATACTTTATTGGAGCTGCACAAATAAAATCAATTCCATTTTTGTTGAGAATGGGAGAATTTGAAAATACGCAATTTCTTTCAGTGGAACCGTGAGAGGTGAGAAGAATTGTGCACCATTAACAGTGCAGGTTCTTTGTAGGAAACAGACTCATCCGTTGCTGGTGCCACTGACCGCGGGGACAGCTGCTCAGAAAACACTTGGGGCAGCGGCGAAGTGACAGGCACGCTCACACGTTCCGTTGTGTTCTGTCTGAGCCCCGAAGTTTTGTGAAACAATGAATGCATCGTATTGCTTTAACTCCGGTTTATTATTTGTAACAGTCATTTGCTTTGAAAATAAGCCTTTGTCATGAAAATGTATTAAGAAGTATGTTTTAATTTTTAACTAAAACTGTTCTAGGTGATATGATCTGTTGGAAGATTGAAGTTAGGAAGTAGCTGAGAAAACATCTGTTACTTATGCAGATGCTCAAATAGATACTCTGTTTAGTTTCTGAATGCAAAAGGGGGAATCCTGAACTGTATTAAAAACACTTGGCAATTGCTTTCATTTTAGGGGTTGTGAGATTAGGGTTTTTTGTTTTTTGTTGTTCTTTTTTTAACCTCTGAGAGCTAGCCAATTGGATTCCTGGCTTTTATAGTACAGATTATTAATTAAAAATCCTTCAAAGTATAATTAGCGAATTGAAGAATGGAATTTCTCCTGACACTCTTTTCAGCATAATCAACAGTTTGGAAAAGATGACTAGTATTCTTGGTTGTGTGTGAATGAATTTGCTTATAGACTTATTTATGGGCAAAGAAAACTTAAACTAAGTTGATATTGATAGGCAGACTGTGCTGATATTTTAATGTCTAGGTCTTGAATTGTACCAGGTGTAACAGTTCTGATTTATCTTCTTTAGGAAAGGGAGTTCTTGAAGAATTATGTTCAGCGAATAGTTGATGTTCGACCCACATTGGTTCTCGTAGAGAAAACAGTATCTCGGATTGCCCAGGATATGTTACTGGAACATGGCATTACTTTGGTCATAAATGTAAAATCAGTGAGTTTTCCTTTCTTTTTTCTATTTTTCTGTCATTTTAAATCACAGCTTTTAAGCGTATGTGAACATGCGGTAGGTATGCGGGGATCACCGAGTATTTCTTTGCTGCACTGTATGTGTGTTAAAAGTGGGACAGGAGGCCTGTCAGCTACCTCAGTGTTTCAGGCTGGAGAATCTTGGGCTGGGAGACAGTGTGCTTAGTCATGTAACACTCATCGTAGGTGTCTGCAAGACCAGAGGTGTGACAGACATAAGTAGTATTTGTTGATCCCTCAGATCGTTTAGGGAACTGTACAAGCAGAAAATGTTCTTTCCCTACACAAGTTACTCTCTTCAGAATAGAGGCCCATTCCAGAAGTACCCCCTGCCCGCAATAGTAGCCTATGCCCGCGCATGATTGTAAATGCTTTTGGATAGTGTCATCAGTATGAGTGTGCTTTATTTCGGTGGGTACATTGTGATTTCTAAGCCACCACCTGTAGACTAATCTGGAGTCAGGAGGGAGTCATACTTTTATATTTGTTAAAATGAAGGAAATTCATTGTGAGGGTTATTTTAAAATTTTCCTGTTACTTTTCCAGATTAAATTTACTAAGAATTTTATTCTCCTGTAATTTTGTAATATAATGCTTTTTCTGTGTTCTAGCAAGTTTTAGAACGAATCAGTAGAATGACCCAAGGTGATTTAGTGATGTCGATGGACCAGCTGCTTACAAAACCCCACCTGGGCACCTGTCACAAATTTTATATGCAGATGTTTCAGTTGCCTAATGGTGAGTGATCTCTGGCATAGATTCACCTGAGACTGGGGGCCTGAGGATACTGATAACCTCGTCAGTACTGCAATGTTTACTTGGTAGGAAATGCCCATTAGCACTGGTTAAATGACAACTGGCAACTGTGATCTTTTTGCTTGTAGGTGTTAATATAGTGAACTTTTTGCTTGTACATGAATATAGTGAATTCATCTGTGTGGACTTCTGAATTGCCACCTATTTTTAACTTTCTGTTTGTTTATTTGTAGAACAAACCAAAACGCTGATGTTTTTTGAAGGCTGTCTGCAGCACCTGGGCTGTACAATCAAACTTAGAGGAGGCTCTGATTATGAGTTGGCTCGAGTGAAGGAGATCCTAATATTTATGACCTGTGTAGCTTATCATTCTCAGCTAGAAATCTCCTTTCTCATGGATGAGTTTGCTATGCCTCCTACATTAACACAAAACCCCTCCTTTCATTCCCTGATTGAGGGGCAGGAGGATGAAGGGGCTGCGCAAGAACCTTTCAGTGGGAGTCCCCTCTCCCAGGAGCCTGACTTCCCTCAGGAGTTTCTGCCCTCTGATGACGGCAGTGTGCTGGAGTCAAGGCTTGTGTTTGAGAAGGCTGACCAGGAGAGTAAAAGTGTTCCTCAGGATGCTGCCTCTGTGAAGCATCAAGAGTGTGCCCCCACAGCTTGCCCCACAGATATCCCCTGTGCTCTCTTTCCCTCGGTGCCTGAATCACTGCTGCCGCTCCACGTGGACGACCAGCAGGGTGCCCTAGGCACTGAGCAGCCTGAGACTCTGCCGCAGACAGATGAGCTGCAGGATCCCAAAGGCCAGATGAGAGCCTTTAGAGACCCTCTGCAGGATGACACTGGACTCTATGTTACCGAGGAAGTTACCTCTTCAGAAGATAAACGGAAGACTTACTCTTTAGCTTTTAAACAGGAATTAAAAGATGTGATCCTCTGTATTTCCCCAGTAATCACTTTCCGGGAGCCCTTCCTTTTAACTGAAAAGGGGATGCGATGCTCTACCCGAGATTATTTTGCAGAGCAGGTTTACTGGTCTCCTCTTCTCAATAAAGAGTTAAAGGAAATGGAGAGCAGGCGGAAGAAACAGCTGCTCCGGGACCTGTCCGGCCTTCAGGGCATGAACGGGAGCGTTCAGGCCAAGTCTATTCAAGTCTTGCCCTCGCATGAGCTTGTGAGCACGAGGATCGCTGAGCATCTGGGAGATAGCCAGAGCTTGGGTAGAATGCTGGCCGATTATCGGGCCAGAGGAGGAAGAATTCAAAAGAATTTGGACCCTTTTGCTTATTCAAAGGATGTGCCAGGTACTTCAAGTGGCAAATCAGGAAGCAAAAGTGAGGGTGATGAAGAGAAAGGGTTGATTCCAAGTGATGCGGTGTGGTCATCGAAGGTGAGCAAGCCTGCCTTGGGTACTTGTCTAAATTTAGAATGTGTTGAAAACTCTTAGGGCAGAAAATTGCAGGAAGCTTTATTCAATATTTCTTTCACACTTTTTGTGTCTTAGTAGGTCTGTTGACTTACGTGTTGATTTAAAGTGTATGAAATAGGAGTGTAACGTAAGGAAACTGTGTTGAGGGTTCCAACTTGTGCTCATGGTAAACGGGGAAGAGCTCGGAGGGGAGGGGAGGTGTGGAGCCGCTTAATACTTACGGCAGATGACTTGGGTGTGGTGTGGGTGTCCTCGATTCTGTTATCGGCACTGATGGGGAGAGTGAGCATATTGCAGGAAATGGATGTGTTTTCATAAAAATGTTAGATTTACCCAGTTTTAAACATAAGACACTTTTCATTATTTAACTATTGACAGTGCTCTTTATCTTTACTTTTTAAACAAAAATTCTGGGCAAATTCAGGAAGACCCATTCACGAGAACATTATTGATAATGGTGGCAGTAAAACTAATGAACAAATCCATCTCTAGATGAGGAAATGCAGTTGTTTAATAAAACAAATAAAAAGATGTCCAATTTGGCTCGTACTGGGGAAGTGCCAAATAGTAATGGTACACCATGCTTTATTGGTAAGATTGCCCAAAAGGGAAGTGGTAAGAGCCATGGTTAATGAGGTATGTGAGAATACCTGTAACGCATTTTATATAAATTTCTGTTTATATACATTTACGTAAAGGTAAAAATATAGGCAGGTCTCTCAATTTACATGAACATGTATGTATCTTGGATTCAGGATTCCTACCTTTTATAACCAATTCCTTTATGAGTAAGTAAGCATTTTATATAAGGATGCTTATAATTTATAGGAATATATATACAAGATGTTTGCTGAAGCATTATTTCTAGTTGTTTGCTGTGAAAAGCATGAATTGGATTTTATTTAGTGACCTGACAGAAGCCATAGTATATTTTGAAATGTTAAAAGACAAGTTATGTTTTAACAGATGTAGTATTATTCCATTTTTATAAAAACAGTTACCTGTGTATATTTATATGAGGGTTTCTGTGTGTATATGTGTGTGAGCTAGCAACAAGAGTGCATGGGTTTTAACCATACAGTCAGATTTGTCAAGTTTGGGGGGGGGGTGGCCTCAAAGGCTGTACGTACTCCCTAAACGTTTTCCTCTAGCTCTCTACTATTCGAGTGTCACCAGAGAGCAGGTGTTACCTTTGTAACGATCAAAAACAGGTGTAAAGTACAAATAAATAAACACCTTAGGACTTAGGTCTGTATGCTCAAATTGACGTTATATCCAGCCATTAGTTCAGACTGTTTCATATTTACTTAACTATATATTTCCAAAATAATTTAATGCATTTTGTAAAAATAAATGGTATTTAAGAAAGCAAGCTCTTTAGACAACCATTTGTACTTTTAACTTAAACTTTTTGGGTTGTTTTATCGCAAAAACTAACTACTCTTTTCCCGTATATTTAGTTCCTTATATTTAGTTATCTTACAGTTTGGAATCTTCAGCAAAACCCCCACGGTGAAGAGACTTTAAAAACCGAGTGCGGCGGGTTGGGCGTCAGAAGCACGCACTGGGCCTGGAGTGTGTTACGACTTCGGGGACTTCGGGCGCTCACGTGCTCCTTCTCTTCCAGGTGGACTGCCTGAGCCCTGTTAACCACCAGAGGCTGTGCGTGCTCTTCAGCAGCTCCTCTGCCCAGTCCAGCAACGCCCCCAGTGCCTGCGTCAGTCCTTGGTAGGAGCTTGTCCCCTGCTCTATTGCACTTCCCCTGAGAACAGGATTCCAGCAACTCTAAATAAAAGTCAGCCACTAGGATCTGTTTTCAGGCACATGGCATGATGATGGGCATGTATGAGTTGGTAGGACTTTTAAAACTTGAGTTAAACGTAAATTCCTGTTTGCTCATGGTTAGAAGTAAATGAGATTACCTTAAGTAAGAGGGAACAGAATGTGAGGCTGGAAGAGAAATGTTTTACAAAAGCTAGGAAGTTGATAGAAAAGATAGTTTTCAGTATTTCGATGATAATGCATAATTTAGGCAGGTTTTCCTTTAGGAATTTTCCTAAAAATAGCCAGCCTTGTGCCTTAAGTTTTATTCTAAAACTTAATTCTAAGGACATGGATAGAAACACATTTTTAAAATTGTTTGTTTAAAATGATAGTCACAATAGCCTAATTATTATTGCATAATTCATCTTTAGCTTTAATAGTGCTGTACAACATCAGTGCCTGTTTTTGGAGCACCATATCCATGACAAAATGGGTCCCATATTTTCATTTTGGACACCAGCAACACACATTTCTATCAGTGAGATCAGGGATGCTTCCAGGCTCCGTAGAGCTGCAGCAGGCTGATGGACCTGAGGGAGCCCGCGGGAATTTTCTCTGGGAGTGTATGGGCTCCTTGAGTCAGGACTTGACTTAAGATGGGGTTTCGGCAGGGGCCTAACCAAACTCTCTTATTTGTGGGCATAAGTTAGGTATAAAGTTAGGAACTGGCTCTCCTGGAAGAACTTGAGCTGCAGTTCATCAGGCTCAGTCAGGTGTGGCCTAGAGAGCAGGAGACAGGAGTCCCGCTTTGTGTTGACGGGGCTGAAGGCTTTGTAGAGGAAGCTCTTTCTCCTTCCCAGGTCAGATCCTGATTGAATAATTCCGTGAGATACTAATGGACTGGGAGTGGATAAGATGCTCTAGTGTGGCTAGACCAAACTCGTTTATCTACTGAGGTAGAACCTGTTCTGTAACAACAAATTGTTCTACATCAATACTGTATCATAAGCACGTCTAATAGGTAATCAGTTTGTAGTTTCATGAAATGTCTTTGCTATGTGGTAAGTCTATGACATGTTACTAAGAAATGATCTCTCCCTTTAGGATTGTAACAATGGAATTCTATGGAAAGAATGATCTTACATTAGGAATATTTTTAGAGAGATACTGTTTCAGGTAAGAACACGTTTTCTCTTTATGTCCCACTCACGTTTTTTCGTTGCCCAGGATTTCAACCTAAAACACAAACATGAGTTAGAGTATTGCTGAGTGGTCTTCACTCTCACACCACACGTCAGAGTGCACCCTGCAGAGAAGTAGTCTATGTCGTACTCAACCCGGGATGTCTTACGCAGTTCATTCCTCAAATTTTTTTTTTTGGATTTGTGTTTTTACAGTGATTTAAATGAGAGGCAAGAGAAGCATAGGATCTCAGACTTAAGTCTTAGTGCTATCGCCTAATACTTATATTTCAAAGAGCAAGTAACTTGATCTTTACCAGCCCTCTGTGTAGGGAAGGACAAGCTCCAGAAATGTAAGGCGTTTCAGTAGGTAAAATGAGATGCTGTTTCAAAATGCTCAGTGAATAGAAGGAGCTTATTAACAAGTGGAAACTGCCGTGGTGCTGTAGTTGAAGATGGGATGTTTAGCTGTAGGCCCAAGCGGTACTTTTTTTTATCCTCACCCAAGGATATGCTTACTGATTTTTAGAGAGAGAGGAGCTGGGGGGTGGGGGGCGAGAGAGAGACATAGATATAAGAGAGAAACATTGACTGGTTGCTTCCCATATGTGCCCCAACTGGGGATCGAACCCACAACCTTTCGGTATATAGGACGATGCTCCAAACAACCGAGCCACCCAGCAGACAGCACTTTTAGGTGGAGCCCTGCACAGACCGTCCACCGGTCATTCTTGCTCTAGAGAGGATGCTGCATTTTCTTGACATGCTGGTTAGATAGTATTCGTTACACATTGCTCCTCAGTTTTGTGGTTAATGTGAGGACTTTCTTTTGGTCCAAGGCCTTCTTATCAGTGTCCTAGCATGTTCTGTGATACCCCCATGGTTCATCATATTCGGCGCTTCGTCCATGGCCAAGGCTGTGTGCAGATAATCCTGAAGGAGTTGGATTCTCCAGTGCCTGGATATCAACATACCATTCTCACCTATTCCTGGTGCAGGATCTGCAAACAGGTAAATGTACCTTGTGGCTATAGTATTCCATATAAGATCTCTTTATTGTATAATAATTTCTTGTGGGGGAGGGTGGTCTGTTATTTTGGGTGTGTTATTTATCATTGGGCTCTTACTTATTTTACCTCTAGTGCCATATGTTCTATTTAATGTCTGTTTCTTGAAGATTCTGTTTTAGAATTTATCAGTCATTATGTAAAATAAGGTACATTGTCCAGTAAAATATATGGAGATAATGTCCTGACAGCTCTGTTTGTTATGTTTATTATGTTTGTTTATTCACTCAGCAAACACTTCAGCGCTATGTTCCAGGTACTGTGCCAGGCCCTAAGAATAAAAAAGCAGTGTAGGACTCCTGTCCTCTGGGAGAGGAGACAGATTGGTAACAATCAGTCTTAACTAAGTAATTATAGTATGCTGGGATGTTTGTGTAGGTTCCAGCTTATATCCACGTTTCCGTCTGAAGAGTGCAGATGGGCTGTATTGAAATTCATCTCTACTGGTTTTTCATGTACATTGAGACAAGGACCACGTGTTTTATTTCTTCTGTGTGCTTTTTAAGTCCAGAGGAAGTATTTGGTGTCAATATTATGCTTTAAATATGTACTTTTTATCTAAATTGCAGGGAGCATGTGCCAAATTTAACTTCATTGGTATCTTTATTGGCTTATTTTGGAAGGCACGTGTGGGAATCCTCGGGCAAGTAGTAGTGTGGTCCACAGTGATGGCAGTGGGCAGACTCAGTGGGTTCCTCCTGCGGTGGCAAACGTAACCCCACGACGTCGCTGCTCGCAATTCAGTCTTCTTGTACTTGTTTTTGTGGGCCTTCAGTTTCTGTTGGACAGCTGGTCATATTTCGTTGTAGAATATGTGGACCTTTGTAGATTGTAGTGAACTAAGTAAATAACTTAAAATTGATCTTTATGTCTTGTATGCTTTGATATAGGCACTTTAACTTAAAACAAAAACTTCTGCCTTTTGGATTAAAAGGAAAAAGTAAACAGTGATTGTTCACCAAAATGAAAAGCTGCTCTGTGTATAAAAAAAGCTATAACATATATAACCAAACAGTGATATACTTAAAGTTCTGTAAGCCATGATAATAGAAAAATGGGCAAAAGGCATGACAAAGCAATTTAATACAAGTGGCTAGTAGATTTGTGCAAATAAATTGTATTTATTAGTAGCCAAAGAAGGATAAACAAAAACCAGTGAAGTGTATTTCTATTTTTTTTGTACGAAATCACATTTCAAAGACTTATACTTTCTAAGGTTGGTAAGAAGGTGGGGAATTGGTATTTTGATACTGTTGGAGATTGTGTAAATTAGTATACCTGTCTTGGAAAACAGTGTGGCAAAAAGAGGCAAAGACTGTGTAAATGTTCATGTCCCTTGACCTACCGATTTGCCCTTTTACTGATTTATTCCAAGGAGATAATTATGGACAGTTATATACTCGGAAGTTCATTAGAGTGTCATCAAAATAAAGAAAAACTTGTAGTGACTCAAGTGTACATCAGTAGGGATTGTTTAAATATATCCGTACAATGGGATACTCCGCAGCCATTAAAGATCAAGTTGCACAAGTATTTTACGTGGGAACATGCTTACCATCCATTACTAAGTAAAAAAATGATAGAAGGGTATGAAACTAACTGCAGGAAAGAATTTTTATTATATTGATGTTGGTGGTCAGATTACTTCCTGGTGATACTTCTCTCCTCAGCCATCCCTAACTCCACCCACCTTTAAACATTTCTTTTTCCAGGTTTCTGCAGTCAGAATATATTAGATTTGTATTAGAAGAAAAAATTCATTATTTGGAAAAAAGAGATTCTCAATATGTGATTGGATAACAAACGATTTATGTTGAATTTCAGGTAACACCAGTTGTTGCTCTTTCCAATGAGTCCTGGTCCATGTCGTTTGCAAAATACCTGGAACTTAGGTTTTATGGGCACCAGTACACTCGCAGAGCCAATGCTGAGCCTTGTGGTCACTCCATCCACCATGACTATCACCAGTATTTCTCCTATAACCAGATGGTGGCATCTTTCAGGTGAGAAGTCAGCGACCTTGCACGTAGTCGCATAGTCCCTGGAAGGCTTTGTAGCACTTCCACCATTACTAGATTGAATTGATTTGTGGTGCGTGGTGTTCCCCATCCAACCTTTGCAAACGCAGAGGACCATGCTCTCGTGCTAAGAGCTTTCAGTGCTATTGTTGTGTTTAATCTTTACCCTAAGAGATAGGTATTATTATTATTACTCTCACTTAGAGAGCTTGTTAGCTCACTTGTAAAGCTAGCAAGTGAGGGAGTCATTGATATGAACCAGTAGATCTGCTTTTACAAGGTTTTACTCTTAACCATTGTTTCTGTTTTTGCATCTGAGAATTTGTCAGAATTTTTGCTAAGACAGTAACTGGCATAAGGACAAGTGGATATTCTGGATAGAGCTAAAATCCAGAATGAAGTTCAGAGGTGGGTAGTTACACTGTAGTATAAAATGATTTGAGAAAGCCATGAGGCTCTGCCTTCAAAAACGTATCCGGAGTCTGAACACGTCTCACCATGTCCACCACTTACCACTCTGGACTGAGCCTCTGTTGTCCTCTACTGGATTACTTCAGTATCCTCAACCAGTGTGCCTTTGGCGTTGACCCCTACATCTTCATCTCAACACGACAGTCAGAATGATCCTTTTAAATGAAAATCCTCTCTGGCCACACCCTATGGGTGTCTGTTCCATTTATGGGCCTGTAAGCTTGTAAACGCTCTGGCTGCCCAGTACCTCTCTGTTCTTACCTCCTACTGCTCTCTGCTTGCTCATCTGGCTGCAGCTTCACTGGCGTACTGGCTGGGCCTCAGGTATGCCAGGTAGGCTCCTACTGGCAGCTTTGCACTTGCTCTTCCCTCTCTGAACTGCGGGCTCCCAGACATCTTCCTGGAGTCCTTACTCCTGCATGTCTTAGCTCAGGTTTCACCTGTCCTGACTCCCTCTCACCCCTAGCATTTCCTGCTTTCCTCCTGCTCTCTTTTCCTCCATAGCACTTACCATCTGATATAATACATATTTTAAGTCCTTGTTTGTCTTATTTGTTACTCAGATCTTATTATTCCTAAATCCTGAGGGCTGGAATTTTGGCCCTTGTTTAGTGCTTTATCCTCAACACCTAAAACACACTTGACATATAATAGGCCCTTGGGAAATACTTGTAATTGGACCCTATTTTCTTTTTTAAGCAAGAGGTTTTAACCATGAGCCTAGGGCCTAGGCGGGCCTAGCATTGGCTAGACAATATAAACCCTAGGTGGAAAGGAAGGGAGGACTGCTGAGGACTCCTCAGGAGCCAGGAAGGTGGCGAATGCCTTCGTCTGAGCTCATTTCAGGAAGGAGTCGGTTTCCTCACTTAGAGATGTTTGCATCCCAGTTTTTGGTTTTGAAGCACATGAGGGAGCCTCGGGGGCAGTAATGATGACTTCCCAGTGCAGCGGAAATACGAACAAAGCAAAATCTTCCCGGACTGGGGAGAATATTTATAATGGCTGAAAGTTGTCTTTAAAAAATACGTTGTCTTCAGTATTTTTATGATTGTTTTAAAATGCCATTTCATAGAAACTTTATGGCTCATAGGGTTGAGTTGACCATCACGATATGCCTTCACTCAAAATGTCAACATGTTTTTCACTTTTCTGCTGTTGTGTCTTCTTCTCTCAGTTATTCTCCCATTAGGCTTCTTGAAGTATGTGTTCCACTCCCTAAAGTATTCATTAAACGCCAGGCCCCATTAAAAGTATCCCTTCTTCAGGATTTGAAGGACTTTTTTCAAAAGTAAGTCTTAGTTTCTTTGGTCATCTGTTTTGTTCAGGACTGTCTGTAGTCTATAGCCGTTTTAAATGCCAGGTTCGTTCATTTAGCTTTGTTTGAAAGCGTAACCAACTGCATTTGTCTACTTGTATGTTACGTATGCCTGACGTTAAACAATGTAGACAATATATAAAAGTATTAAAAAAGAAGACACACCCTCTGAGACATACTGTATGTTAAGATTTTGATGTACATCTTCTCAGGTCTTCTTTGTTTTCCAAAATGGTATGTGATTCTTAATTAGGTAAAACATTATTGTGAAAGTTTTGTGTGTGACGTCTTTTTTCTATTTATGTGAGATTAGAAAATTTGATGCCACTTTTCCAAAGTGTTTAATATTCTTTCTTCTATGTTGTTAGAGTTTTACAGGTATATCTTGCTATTGATGAAAGACTTGCATCTTTCAAAACTGACACATTTAGCAAAACAAGAGAAGAAAAAATGGAAGATATCTTTGCACAAAAGGAGGTAATTCCTTTCTTTGACAGAAACCCAAGAGCGAACTGTTACCTCACTGGGACATTCTTTTGGGGGGAGTCTTAGATGGCTGGGCCGGAATTGTTTCTGTTTCTCGTAGATGGAAGAAGGTGAGTTCAAGAACTGGACCGAGAAGATGCAGGCAAGGCTCCTGTCATCCTCTGTGGAAACCCCTCAGCAGCTGCAGTCGGTCTTCGAGTCCCTCATTGCCAAGAAACAAAGCCTGTGTGAAGTGCTCCAGGCCTGGAACAGCAGGTCCGCCTTTGCAGCCTGGTTCTGCTTTAGTGTTACTGCCAAATTTGCTATGCATGGTGTTTTTAATTTGTGTCTCTATTCATTGTGGAAGCCTTGTTTTGTTCTCAATTTCTAGAAACTTTTATTTTCTGTCACCACCACTACCCGTACACTTTTTATCTTTTAAAATATATATGCTAATTCTTAGGTAGTTTATGAAGATTAAAAAAAACAAAAATGAGGACAGCCTTTAATGTTGTTTGGATACTTACACGCGTGTGCTTGTTGAATGTAATATATCTGAGTGATTGTATATCATATAGTACCTTTATTGAAATACTCACTCTGGGAAATGTTTCCCTTCCACACTTACTTCAGTGTTCAGTTACATGGTCATAGCAGTTACTTACCGAGCACGTGGATTATGCTAGGCACCAAGGAAGGCGTTAGATAGACAGTCACTCTTTCATTTGCTCTTGTGAGTCCTACGATGTATATGCCTCTTTCATTTTACAGGAGAGCAGACTGTGTCTCTAAGAGACGGAGGGGTTTGCCTAACCTATGTAGATGCTAATTATCAGAGCTGGACATTGAGCCCAGGTGTATTGCTCTCTAAAGCCCGTGCTTTTTATTTTATGTTATTTTTATGCTGTCTCTTATAATAACTTGCTGCAGTGTTCTTTTAACACAGTAGTAAAATCAGTAACAGCTTTTGATTAGTCGATTAGAAATAAGACAACAACTTAGTCCTAGTTGTGTACAACTTCAAAATCTATTGCAGTTGGGAAAAAAATCTATTGACATCAAAATAGGAAAATCTGATTACTGGGGTTTCGGAGCTGTAAGGAGAACATTTGCAGATGTTACTGAGGATATCAGAAACAAAACCACATTCTCTGTTTTCTTCTTTTCCTTTAACTATAGGTTGCAGGACCTTTTCCAGCAGGAAAAGGGTAGAAAGCGGCCTTCAGTTCCTCCGAGTCCTGGAAGACTGAGGCAAGGGGAAGAAAACAAGGTAAGAAAGTGTAGTTTTGGAGTACACTTTCCCTTCCCACTGAAGACTGCATCTCTCTGGCTGAGCTGAAACGCCAAAGACGTCTCGCCAGAGCAGAGAGCAGCGCAGCGCAGCGTAAAGCGGACTGGAAGGGGGCCGAGCAGAGTGGAGCGTCTGGACGAGAGGGGCCCAGCCCCAGCCCCGCGGGGCCCCAGAGCTGGGCTACAGCCATGCTGTCCTCACAGCTGTGCTCTGTCACAACGGAGCTGTTTCGCACTGAATAAAGTTTCCTTCTTCACTGCACCCCAAGTTAGGGGTTCCTGTTGGCATTGAATCAGTGCCAACGACCATCAGCTGACAGAATGAATATGATGCTCTTCAAGAATGGGGTGTGGAAAAGGAAGGGTGATGTGGTAGCTGGAGAGAAATGTAGCAGAGATGCAAGTGTGTTTGTGTGCAGCAGCATGGAGGGAGAGAGAACAGACACTCAGATGGGACAGGTAGAGGGAAGTCTTGGCCTCTCCAGTAGGTGGGGAGGAAGCAAGGTGAGTGCAGTTGCGGGTAAATATGCAGGTGAGGAGGGAAGACAGTTTGTGGTCAGAGAGAAGGCCGGGGCACCTCTGCGTGAGGAGGTGTGGAAATTTGAAGAGAGAGTTCAAGTTTCAGAATAGTAAGCTGGCAATCCAGCCGAAGTTGGACACCAGCAGTTCGGGAGGACCAGCCATCAGGTTAGCACGTACTCATCTGAGTTTGGTGATT
Organism: Desmodus rotundus; assembly: GCF_022682495.2. NCBI lineage: Eukaryota > Metazoa > Chordata > Mammalia > Chiroptera > Phyllostomidae > Desmodus > Desmodus rotundus. The sequence continues at coordinate 187,223,193 of NC_071388.1, forward strand.
CGCAAGGCAGGCATATAAGATGATAAGAGTTGGGGGAGGGAGGAACCCTTGGAAGAACATAGTTCAATTGGGATCCATTTCAGATGGAAAAACAACAACAAAGAACGCTTCATATATGCTCTATTACTGCAGTAACTGCCTGTTTATTTTGTGCCACCGGTCCCCCTTAAGGCATAAAGAATCATCTCATTCTCTGTCTCTGAGAGTGAGGACTCTGTGACACAGGGTAGTTATTTGGTAAATAACTGTCCACTGAATGACTAAAGAAAAAGAGAGGGATTGAGAGAGTAGATCGATTAATGAGATAGAGCAGAAAGTATACCAGGATTCAGTTTAGTTAGATTTAAAAAATTGGGGCATCTCTTCTCTACCCTAGGTACTTAGGCATGCCACAGCGCACACACGCAAAGCAAACGTACTTTTGTCTTTGGACCCTCCTTGATGTAAATACTACAATTAATTTCATTTATGACATTTGGAAGTGCTAGTTTAATACATACTTTAGTAGTAATATTAAGTAGGGTATTTTATTTTAAAGTTGTGAGGTTTCAGGGAGACATGACTTGGATTAATTTTTTTTAGCCTGTAATAAAACATTATAATGCATTTATTTGAAACATCTATCACAAGCTCCTACCAGCTGGCATCACTGGGGGATAGCGTCGTCTGAGTATGGAATAGAGTCCTAGTTTATTTTACTATGATTTTGGCTGTTCTTTATCTCTGTGCTTAAGTGAGAAGCTTTTCTTAAGGGGTCTGCACTGGTTTAGTTCTACACTTGATTTAATTAGCCTTTCCTAACTGTGTTAGTTTTCTTTTGCTGCATAGCAAATTACCACAAACACCATGGCCTAAAACACAAATTGATTATCTCACAGTGGGTCAGGGGTCTGGCATGCTATGGCTGGGTTATCCCCTCAGTCTCAACAGCTGCAGTGAAGGTTTCGGCTGGGGTGTCATCTTACCTGAGCCTCATCATCTTCTTCCAGGCTCACCCAGGTTGTTGGCAGAATTCAGTTCCTGGTGGCTATAGGACTGTGGACCCCCTTTGTTGTTGCCAGCCCATCAGAGATGATCTTTAGCTCCTACAGGCTACCTGCTTCCCTTGCCAAGGGACCCTCCGTCTTCAGAGCATACAGCAGTGCATCACATCCTGTCCTGCTTCAGGTCCCTGAGTTCTTCTGTGTCTGGCCCCTGGACATGGAGTAAAAGAACTCATGAACCCTCCCTACTTGAAGATTAACTGATTTGGGACCTGAAATACATCTCAAAATTCCTAGATCAGTGTTTGCTTGAATAACTGGGGGGTGTGTGTATAGCAGGGGGTGGGGTCTTGGGGGGGCCGTCTTAGAATTCTACAAACCACACTAATCATATTCAATGAAGTAATGTCAGTGTATTACATGTAGGCTTTTGAGAGAACGTCTTCTTTTTATACAGGTGTACAGTACCTGTAGAGTAATATTTTCATGGAGCGATGCACCCAAGTGCCTTTAATCTTTGTGTTATGTAGTAATACATAAATGAATTACTCCTTTTTGCCTCCTAAAAACTGTAGGCATCACTTTTCCTTAAAGTTTAGGTGAGAGAAAGAATAAAGATTACTGAAGATGTTTTTATATTAGTATTTGCCAAGTAGTCTGGGGCTATTAATGGCTAACAGACTGCTAGTGAGTGGCCTTTCTCTTTGCTGGAGAAACTGCAAACCTGGTTGTGTAAGGCCTTTAATTATAACATGTAGACACAGAATTGAAAATACAGAATCATTCAACGTGACTGTCTTTCTGACATTTAGAGTTGATTTGAAGAGCTGCATCACTGCCTCTATGGTCATCATTTGAAAATCGTTCTTGTGTGCTTTGGGGCCCTGCTGGAGGTGCGAGGCATTCGTTTGCGCAAACGGGCCATGGTTACTGTCCCCGTTCAACGTTTATCTATTGAAGAGGAGGCTGAAGATAAACAAATGAACCAATAAACATTTTTAAAAATGAATGGAAAAAGGGTTATAAACAAAAAAAATAAGGGAGATGGAGAATATTGCTGAAGGAGTGGGTGGAGGTGGGATATTTTTTGTAGGGTGGCGGGAAGGTACTGGAGCAAATCCAAGAATGTTCTAAGAAGCTATCTAAGAAATGCCTTTGCCATCAAATTGTACACAGGGCTTATAGTCATTTTAAATACATCTTATCTACGGATCATGGGACTTGAGAAAGTCCAGTGGGTAAGAAGAGATTACTGGGCTTAATAGATAAGCATACAGTAGTTCTAGATGTTTTAGTACGAAGAAGTGAGCTATATTGTTTAGAGGAGTATCTCAAAGGGTGGTTCAAGGGCCCCCTAGGGGTCCAAGACCCTTTCAAGGGCTCTACAAGATTTTACTTTCTGATTACATATTTGTGTGAGGCTATATTTCTTTTTATATACTTTGATCATCATAATATAGCTTAAATGCAGATAGATTTAAATAAATTTATTTATATAGATTAAATGCAGAAGCCAAAGATGAATCTCACTCTTCTACTAAGCTAGACATTATTTACCAATTTTTTCAAAAGAGCTGGTTTTTTAAATTAAAAGATGTTATTTGTGTTAATATATAATGGGTTTCTTATGTTTAAATGAGTAAATGCATATTCTCAAGCTTTTTTAGTTTTAATTTCTAATAAGGTAAAATTGGAAGATATGACTTACATAAAAGTTATCTGAATGTTTTAATGATTCTTAAGAGGTTGAAGGGGTCCTAAGATCAAAAAGTTTAAGAATCACTCAGTTAAAAATTTTTAAAATGTGATTTTAATGTTCCGTTGAGAACCAAGTATTTTCCTCTGTACAGATAAGTGCGGTGGATGCATCTCCGCGGAATGTTTCTCCAGGGCTTCAAAATGGAGAAAAAGGTTGGTCTTCAGCCAGGTGATCACCTGCCAGTGGACATTTCTTAGTCTAGTAGTTGTTTTTAATTGGTGATTCTGAGAATTTCTTAATGCATTTGTGTATAAACTTGTTTTCCTTCCTGTAGAGCATTTGTAGCACTGTCAGTTTAAGATTATTGTAAAGTATATTTCAAGAAGAGAAATTAGGGCGTCGAGGTCAACGGTAGAGAAGGCTACTCGCTGGTAGGAATGAACAAAGAGAGAAAAGGAGGGTGAATGTCTTGCTTATTCCAAAGTCAGCTCCTAGGTCTCACTGCCAAAGTCTGCGAAGTTTAATTTAGATTTTTATGTCACTAAAATCTTTACCAAAATCTTGAACTGTCTTTCACAGGATTTCATTGAATAACCTGGGGACATCCTAGAAAATTTGTAGGTTTTCAACTGTCTTTGTAGAACAAGAGTCCAACTCAGATAGTTCTATTACAGTTAAATGAATTTCCCCCTGAGAATAGCGTGTGTTTTTTCCCAGTAGTGTCATCATTTCATTCCCTGTTAAATTGGTTAAACTAATAAACATAACTTTGCATTACGGTCTGCTGGAAAGAATATTGGAAAAGAGTCCGAGTGGTTAAGATCTGATCACAGTCAAGTCATACAGCCTGTGTGGATTTTTGTACCCATTTCTAAAATATGCATTAAAATGGCTAAATAATTTTTACAAAACTAAAAGTCTTTGGTTTCTGAAGTAAAACTCTCAGTTGGTATTTTAGAAACATTACTAACAGGTAGAAATGGACTTATGTTTTTAACTGACTCCTTTACATTTGTCTGTCTTTTTCTTTAGAGGACCGCTTCCTAACTACCCTGTCCAGTCAGAGCTCCACCAGCTCTGCCCACCTCCAGCTGCCCACCCCGCCTGAGGTCCTGCCCGAGCAGTCGGCCGGGGGTGCCCCGGAACCGGATACAGCCAGCATTTCCGAAGGTGCGGTTTCAGTCACTTTTCCAGAACTTCATCCTAAAGAGAAAAGCCCTGGGAAATGCTTTGACGTAATGCTCTCTCATCCCTTAGGATTTTAAGAAAAATCGCAGCCATTTCTCCAACAACAAATAGGTGTTTCACGAATAGCAGATTTATGCCTTGCTTTTCTCTTTCCTCACTTTCTATTTAAGCAGCAACTACTTAATTGTGCAGACTTTTACATAACATTTCAATTGCAATTAAACTCACAGCTAATAGCCACAGTGCACATAACTGAACTGAAGCGGCGGTGTGAACAGCGGTGACTTAAGTTCATGCATCTCAGGCAGTAATTCTGTTAGGAATTCTGCTGCCGGGCCCCTCCCATCTGTGGCAGGTGGATCTCAAGTTCAGAAGTGCTGAAACGTAAAGCAGTGAACCCCCTGGAGTCAGTGCTGGCTACGCTTCACTGTTGCTTTCTGTTTCAGCCCATAATAGTCACTATTCCAGACCAGAACTTTCACACCGTGATTGGTAATTACCGTGTGCATGAGTCTGAGTCCCAGACCGGAGATAAGTGAAGCCGATGCTTTATCCTTTTTTTTTACTCTTGTGAATATTAACATATAAGTAGAATACTTTTCGCCCTAGATGTGTTTGATGGACATTTGCTGGGATCCACAGACAGCCAGGTAAAGGAAAAATCAACCATGAAAGCCATCTTTGCCAATTTGCTTCCCGGAAACAGCTATAACCCCATTCCTTTTCCTTTGTAAGTATTATAAAAGCCAGTGGCTGTTGGGTGGCTTGATTTTTACTTAATTTAAAAGAACTCTCTATATAGATTTCCTCTATATTTATTTAAATGTGCTTATTTAACTGTATACTCATAGTTCTCAGTCCTGAATTACATTTCATCATAGTAAAAGAGATGTCTTGGTGTAACATAATTTGTAGAACATCATCGTTACATAGTAGATGAGTGGAAGAAAAAATAATTAACTAATATTGCTTAATGCTTAAGATTACCAGTTCTGAAAATAATTGTTCATATATATTTAAATATGAACATTTATATTTATACTGCTACGTGTATTGATCTCATAATCCTAAAAACATACTGCTCATATACAAGGATAATATTTTGACCCAACAGTTTACTGGGACACGTGGTGATGAATTGTTGATACTGTGTTTCCAGCACATCAGGTGCTCAGTAAATAGCTGTTAGACAAACGAATGAATGTTTCCGTTGGGGGAGCAAGATGGGGGCTGAAATGGAGTTACACCATTGAGTGTCCATGTGCTAATAGGAGAGCAGTGGTGCCATTTATTTCCTGGACCAGTATGACATTTCCACAACTCCTAGAAGGCTTTTCGTTCAAGCTTACAGTAGAACAAAATCTTTTACACTTGTGCTGTTCATTGTAAATCCTATTGGAGATAAATATGGTCTAAAGTCTCTGGCAGTGTGGAAACCTTTGTTCGGGGTGCCTTCAGAACCCTCTGAATTAGAACCTTTCGAAACATAATTCTGATGATTTTTAATTGCCTTTGAAATATTCTGTTGATACATTTCTTTGGCTGTTTGGTTCAAGTGCTGCATACATTTTGGCTTACTTAGTGTATACTTGTGCAGTATGTCGTTAAGATTGTCCTGAGATTTACTTGCAGTGTGTTAATGGTGTTTACATTTTATTTTTGCTAATTTCGTTCTTTCTTACGTATTTAAAAATTCTAAACAGCGATCCAGATAAACACTACTTAATGTACGAACACGAACGGGTGCCCATTGCCGTCTGTGAGAAGGAGCCCAGCTCCATCATTGCTTTTGCTCTCAGGTATTCTTCGTAAGGCCTTTCGTCTACGGTTGTTTTTTTATTTTCTCTGTATATTTATTAGTTGCCTTGTTTAAGTGATAGATGAGATCTATCACATAGAATAGAGCAAAATGATTAAATATAAGTAAAAATGTATACTCTTTGGGCGTGATAGCTTATTTTCTCTGTATCTGAAAATGTACTCTTTACCCAGCTGATTACAGGATGAGTCTTAAGCAAGCGCTGAATAGCTGAATTGACTGGGCAAGTGATTTCCCAGTCCTCACATCCTCTAGCCATTCTCTGCAATGTGGCGTGTATCTGTTGTGTCCCTTCCATTCACTTACTGACATAATTCTTAGAACATATCCACCATATATCACTCTTCCTTCCTTTCCTTCCTGCTTCCCACACACAGCAGGTACAGCTTTCTTACCTAGACTACTACCGTTCCTGTGCCTTACCCCTTTCACATGCCCATGTATCACATGTGCCACATGTTACCGTGTGTCTTAAAGAAGCTTCTGTTCCCTGACATTGGTTTTATCTAAATCAAGAGTCCCACACTTCTAGTCCAAGAGTTGGATTTTTTTTTTGGCCAATGCAATATAAAACAAATTATTTTTGGTAAAGTTTGGTGCCTTTAAATTGAAAAGCACTCTGAAGTTCCTTTCCTCTCTATTATGCTAAACCTTGAAGTTCCATACTTCTAAAATCAGCTGTTCAACCCCTGAAATATTTGATGTAAATGTTGGTATGTAGGCTTTCCCGATCTTTTTAGAATATCGATACTGGTTGGTGTGTTGGGTTGTATTTTGTATTATTCTCTGTGAAGACATTGACCTTCACAAAGTTCCTACTTGACAACTTTTGTTGGTTAAATGTGTTTTATTGTGGGTACTTACAAGGATTGTGTTTTTATAATGCACAGCTTATGTGAAAGGATGTGATTTATTGTAGAAGAAAAGCTTACAGTTGAACATTTTTCACCCTATTTCTGCCCTAAGTTGTAAAGAATACCGAAATGCCTTGGAGGAACTGTCCAAGGTGACTCCGCGGAGCAGCGCCGAAGAAGGGCAGCCACCAAACAGGTGATCTGTGGTTGAGTGGAGTGTTCTAATCTAGCTGTGTCATCGTGTTCTAAATTCTCATACTTCGGCTTTATCCATGTGGAAGTTTCCAGGATACTCACATATTTAGCCAATAATTGATAGAACAAGTGCGAGTATTGCAGAAGACCTCAAGCTGTTTCTGTGAATACCTTTTTTTGATAATTGCCATAGAAGTTCAATGTATATTGCAGATTTAAACTTTAAACATTTCAAATTCTCTTTATTTAAAAAGTAGTAACGTGTGAAATTAGTAAGCAGTTGTTTGTCTTTTTAACCTAAAATATTTGTGAACGTGCCATAATAATGAAAGATCCTAACAGTTAAAACAGAAAACAAAATCCCCAAAACCATAGTCATAGGCTCATTATTTTGATTCTTTCTGAAACAGGTTTTTCAGCTTTACTAATGTAATACAATTGTGTCTGAATTATGTATTATGATGACCAGCATGAGGAATGTGAAACTGGTGTTTTCTGTGATTGTTTGACGTATAGGTGCTAATACAGTGCTAATGGACGTGGGGGAAATAGTAACACTTACACTTTCATATATTTTTGCAAACACCCTTATAGTTACAACATTTTGCTTTTGTTTTCTTAAGTCCCTTAGACATTTCAAGACTTTCTATTCCATGTTCTAACCTGTGTTTATGTAATTTATGAATCATTTATGATATTGAGGGTAAGGTTGGTGAGGAATAAATTAATGAAAGAATCAGAGTATTGCTATTTTTTGCCTGCACAGTGTAAAAACCAGCTTCTCATCTGTTTTGCATGTTAGCACGGCAGACAGCAGGCCGAAGAGCAGCAGCCCGGTTAGGTTACCCGAGAGCAGTGGGGGCTGTCCGAACCGTGCCGCAGAAGCAGAACCGCAGCCAAGTAAGGTTTCAGACGGAAAAGTGGTTACTGTTAGTGTTCTTTGTAATTGTGGTTTGAAGAAGAAAACAACTTAAATAAGAAATGCCATCTGGCCAGGATTTATTTCTTCTGGTCTTTGAAATATAATATGGATTTAAAATTTTTTATATATCCTATTTATACATATTTTGCTTTTCTTTGGTTTTCTTTGGCTTGGGAACTCCTAGAAACTCACAAGTCCATGCAAAACAAGAAGGATCTTCCTTCCTGGCTAGACCTTTCAGTTTAAAGTATATCACCTAAGGGATGTCACGGCGACTTCGTCGTTGTTTTTACAGTGTCGCTGGCATTGCGAAAAGAACCTCCTGTGCATCATCTCCTTTTTTTTTTTTTTTAAACTTTTATTGTTACTCAGTTACAGTTGTCTGCCTTTTCTCCCCACCCTCCACCCCACCCCAGCCGAACCCACCTCCCTCTCCCTTGATTTTGTCCATGTGTCCTTTATAGTAGTTCCTGTAATCCCCTCTTCCCACTGTCCCCTCCCCACTCCCCCCTGGTTATTGTTAGATTGTTCTTAACTTCAAAGTCTCTGGTTATGCATCATCTCCTTTAAGCCACACCGTAACCACATAAGAGTTATTTAACATAGCCCTGCTTTTCCGAAAGAACGTTTAAACTTAAATTAAGCCATTTGCTCAAGATTATACAGCCAGTGGAGAACTAGGATTTGGGTCTTTGTCAGTTAGGAGTGTACCCACTATAAGTAACAGAAAACTCATGGTGTTGGGGTTTAAACAAATGACACCTTATTTTTCTAAAATAATGTCTGCAGGTGGGCGGTTGCTGGCAGTGGTTCAGTCACTCAGCATTGTCATGACAACGTAGGGGTCGTTTCTCTGTGATTCTCTTAAGTTTTACTCATGGGCAGAAACGGTCCACTTAGTGTCTACGTTTCAAGCAGAAAGAAGGGAGCCATAAGCTGCAGTGGTTCCTTTTATTCAGAAAGCAGAGACTTCCCCCTCAGTTGCATTAGTTAGAACGGAGGCCCATGGCCACCGCTTCCTGTAAAGGAGACTGAGAAAGTGGTGAGCATTGTCTCGATAGGCTCGCACGAATCATGATTCGTGTCCCGGGCTGTACACATGGCTGCCCACTCCTACTCCCCCCGAATTGGAGCTCAGTTAGGAAGGAACAAGGTGGGATTAGATGTTAAGGAGGCCATCTGGTTTCTGACACTCTAAGCGAGTACTTTACAAGGAACATTTGAGAAGGATTTTGTAGATGGCAGACGTCTAGGATTGGAACCATACATACTAAGTTTATAGATCATACATAGATCATATGTGTTAAGCTCAAAACTAAGAGTAAACATATAGAGCAAGCTTTGGTAATACTTTTGGCCATCCTATACTGCTTAGTTTCTGAAAAATGTTAAAAACAAAATATTATATTGTGCTGTATTAAAATATAAGAACACAAATGATACAAAGATGTTCCCCTAGACTTTGAATTCTCATAGCTTGTAATGTTGTTTTGTATTAATTGTAATACTGTAAGAATTCAGCCCTAACTTTATCTTGTTGCGTAAGATACTATGACTACCTTGGAAAGATACTTTTCAAAGGTTTTATAGAGCATTTCTCACATTTTAATATGTAACTATCTGATCATTGTTCTCTTTCTGCTTCTGTTAATGGCAGTGCTTGACTGCCCCCGCCAAACCCATAAAAATTATGGATTAATAATCTGCAAATGGAAGTATCAGTGTCACTAATATTTATTACCCTTAGAACATAGTTACTGCAAACAAAGGAATGAGTTGAAAATTTTAATTTTTTCACCTGTCGTGACCTGTACTTCATATATTGCCTCTTATTTTTAGCCAAGAAGGCTTCTGGAATGTTGTCCTTCTTCCGAGGGACAGCAGGGAAAAGCCCTGACCTCTCTTCCCAGAAGAGAGAGACCTTGCGTGGAGCAGATAGTGCTTACTACCAGGTTGGCCAGACGGGCAAGGAGGGGGCGGAGAATCAAGGCATTGAGCCTCCAGGTATGTCAAAGGGGGACCGAATGTGCTTACTCTAGGCTTCAATTTACTTGCTTTAGTTGCTGATGTTCCTTGGAACCTTGAGCAGATTGTTGTTACTGCGGACACCAGGGCCCCCCTCTCTTCTCACACCTCAGTGTGGTGGAAAGGCATGGTGCTGGGAGACCCAGCTGGTTTCAGATGCCGTTGCTATCCCTTACTGTGTGGTAGTATCAGAAATCCTTCGTTTCTGTACCTGTCAGGTGGCCAAAACAATGTCTTCCAAGGTTTACTAAGGCCTCAGTGACATTAAGCATGTAAGACATCTGTCTCACATGTAACTCATAGCATATATTCACATGTTTTTCTTCCACTAACCCCCTCAGATGTCTCCTTTCTTCTCCAGTCCTGTAAGGTTGAGGCCATTGATGTCCACCTTCATTTTGATATTTTAAAAAATACATCTACCCAGTTGTGTTTGAGTCTGGGGGTAGCCCAGGAGTGAGCGAACTGCTGACCTGTTTTTGTACCCAGAGTTGTACTGGAGCACGGGCACAGCCATTCATTTACTTATTGTCTAGCTGCTTTCAGGTATATGTTGGCAAATTGAATAATTGCGACTGAGTAAAATTCTTAATATCTGGCCCAAATGGATTGGCAACCCCTGCGTTAGATCATGAATTAGTAGTTTATTTAAAAAATAGCAACAGCATGATCAATTTTCATTAATATTTGAGATACCTGTTTTGTATTCTGTAGGCTGCTGTTGGGCTATGATCTTTAGAAGGCACTGGTGCTTTGAAAATTTTAAAATATGAAACATAGAGGATGACTTGTTCTCGATATTAAAAAGTGTTCCAAACCTACAACAATTAGCGTGGATCAGGCAGTAGGTTTGCCAGACAATTCAAGTCAAATATAAAACAAAAGTAGCCCTGAAGTAGATCATAGTGTATGTATGTACATTTTAAAGATTTTATTTATTTATTTTTAGAGAGGGGAGGGGAGGGAGAAAGAGAGGCAGATAAATGTCAATGTGTGGTTGCCTTTTGAGAGCCCCCTACTGGGGACCTGGCCTGCAGCCAAGGCATGTGCCCTACACTGGGAATCGAACTGATGACCCTTTGGTTCGCAGGCCAGCACCCAATCCACTGAGCCACGCCAGCCAGGGCTGGACACTAGTATATTTTATCTATTATACGACTGTCTTAGTATGATAAAGGAAGCATCACAAACTGTTGTGGAAGCATTACTCCACACATGGGGGAAACTGGCCGTAAACCTGGAAGCTCTGGAAAATCTGGATGTAAGAGCTGAGTTAGTATATCACTATCCTAGGAATAACTTAAATATAAGAAAAATTATTCTTCAACCTAAAGTCTCTGTTTTTTAATTTAAAAACTGATCTTTCAAAAAGTACACACATTTTTATTGTAATAGTTTATACAGTTTAATTGTACACATAATGCTTCCTTGAGAGTGATTGGACTAGGATAAAGCGGATGTGTTAGTGTTTATTGTTATGTTGGGAAAAAAGAACAGGCAGAAATGAAGTGATAACTACTTAAAACTTTGGCTTGACTAATGATGTTAAATCTTTTAGATGAAGTAGATGGAGGAGATACACAAAAGAAACAACTCACAAATCCCCATGTGGAGCTTCGTAAGTAGGAGATAAAGTATTGTTGGTTTGGGGACAGGGACTGTCATTGAGCAGACTGTATTATTACAGGGTTCTAGCTACATACCAGATAAATGTCCTGTTTCTCGAAATGAGTGTCAATTCTGTGTGCTGACATAGTTTTATTTAATCTAGATTTAGTTCATAAAATACACATTATTCATTTATAAAAAGTTAATTTGTATACTTAATTTAAATTATAATTTAACCTGTAAATTACAGTTCGGTTTACTTTCTGATGTCTTAATAACTGTTGTGTGACCTAGAGCCGCCGAGTCTTGACAGAGTCTAGAGTGGGTGTGTATGTACGTGCACGATAAAGAGTTAGCATCCAGCATATTGTGTACAGTACAATTTAAGACATAAAAGTGCAGTGATGGAGATACAGCACCCAGTAGGAACTGAGAAATGGCTCCTACGTTATGCTAGATTTTATTTTTCTGTAAATACATAAGGGTGGTCAGCAGGTGCCGTCTAACACTCCCTAAGAATCGTTGCAACAGAGTTAGGCTAGACAGGGATACAACAGACTTAACCGGAAAAGTGCTGTCACAGAGAAAGCCCAGTGGTTGCATTTGATGCAGGTGCAGAACTGAGCAAGGGGGAAAAGTGATTTCTGATTCTTAAAAGCTTTTTTTTTTTTTAAACACACACTTCCGTTTATAGAGTTTTCCGATGCTAATGCCAAGTTTTATTGTCGGCTCTACTATGCGGGAGAGTTTCATAAGATGCGGGAAGTGATTTTGGGCAGCAGTGAAGAGGACTTCATTCGATCCCTTTCCCACTCGTCGCCCTGGCAGGCCCGCGGAGGCAAATCAGGGGCTGCCTTCTATGCAACGGAAGGTGAGTCTGTGAGTCGTCAGCCGACTGCGGGGTGTCCGTCTTCCCCAGGCGATTTATGGATGACCTGAACTGAGGCAGGATGATACTGTCCCCTGGCAAACAGAACTTTCTGTTGTTATGTTTGTACTTCATGCTGCGTCATAAACTGTAAAAGAATATACATGTATAAGGTGTGTAATTAGAGACAAACATTGATTTAGTTCTTATAAATTCTTTCTAGTCCTAAGTTTTCCAAATGTAAGTAATAACAGAGAACTACAAAATTCTAAAGGGCACCTCAGACCTGATGAGAGAGGTAAAAATAGAAGCATTTAACCTAAAAGTAGGAAGGCCAAGTCCCTTATTCACTGAGGTTTACAGAAAATCGTGGCTGTTTGCACTTCACATTCCATCCCCTGCGCTCACAGAGGGCAAAGTTGTTTGAGATAATTGAGTATGATTGTTCGCTAAAAATTTTCGTAAGCATTACTTATTGGATTGCTAACAAATGAATTTATACAATTTTAGTAGTTTTAAAATGATCAGTTAGGAATTTAGGGGTAGTACTTTCAAAAAGTAGAGGTTTCTTGACTATATAAATCCTCAGAAGCCCTTCCCACCCTTCAATTACTTGAGAACTATGTTCTGATCAGGGTTTTCTCTGTGACATCCCAAAATATCCCTTAAAAATACCAAGCAAACAAATCATTTAGGATCTTTGGAGTGATTTGTTATAGATTAACGTAGTAAATAATTGTGCTTGAATGAACACATGAAATTTCTGCCTTCTAGATGACAGATTCATCTTGAAACAGATGCCTCGTCTGGAAGTCCAGTCATTCCTCGACTTTGCCCCACACTACTTCAGTTACATTACAAATGCTGTTCAGCAAAAGGTAGCAGTCTGAAACCCGGGTCTGTAATGAGAGTTTACTGGGCTTCTTGACATCCTCAGATTTGGTCCTGGGGAGAGCCTCGTCTGTGGTAAGAAGGGAACAGGGTGTGTGTGGCTCGCTGCTGGCTGCAGAGACGGGATGGAAGGCAGTGACTTCAGACCCTTCTGCCCTTTGCCCCTGAGGAACCAAGAGATCTCAAGCGAGTTGGATTTAATTAGCACGTATATGCCAATTAAAACCATTAGGACTGGATGGAAAATAGCTGATCTGTCAGTAATTTGTAACTTTGCTGAGACAGCAACTGGAAACGGTGCTGAGAAACGAGGGCAGGGATCCGTAGCAGAAAGAGAGGGGCCAGTGATCCGGGTTTGTCCAGTTGGCGCTGAGCAGCGACCTTCCCGGGAAAAGCATGAGGGAGTCTCGCGGATTCTTTTCTCATTTATGGTTTATTGCACGTTACGGGGGAAATTCTGTCTCTTCATAAAATTTGCGATTTGGGGCAGCTGTGGAGGAGTGTCCCTGGGGAGGACGCTGGGGATCTGGTTTATTTACTCGCATTGATGCTTTACTTGCTCCATAGATTCAGGGACTTGAGTTTTTCCAAGGTTCTCTGACTGTTCATATTAATAGAGAATCATGTTTGGATATTACATGAATAATCCAGATATTGGTATTCCATTATGAATAATTGTTTTTGATAAGAGTTTACTTTCATTTTTTTCTTCATTAGAGGCCGACTGCATTAGCCAAAATTCTTGGAGTTTACAGAATTGGCTATAAGAATTCTCAGAACAACACTGAGAAGAAGTTAGACCTCCTTGTTATGGAAAATCTTTTTTATGGGAGAAAGATGGCACAGGTAAGGATACTGGACTATGTAACGCATTTAGCTGCTGGACCCTTCATACTCTGGTTCCAGAATATAGCCAATCAGTGAATAACATCTTGTTTGATAGTACATGTTAAACTTTGGCTGCTAGGTCACATTTAACTTTGGACTTGTTTAACCCTGTACGGAAGAATAAAGAGGAATATTGTGGACTGCTCTTAAAATTTAACATCTCCAATATCCTAGAAACATAGAATGGCAGAGTGAGAAGGCAGACCTACTTCCCCCATCTCAGTTTTGAACATGCAGAAACGGAGGCCCACTGAAATTAAGTGCTTTATGACGGTCACACAAATATTTCTAGAACTCAGGTTGATCTGCATTCCAGAATGATACGCTAAAGTGCTGGTCCTTGGACTGTTCCCAGTCTGTGGTAAGATAAGGAGCTTGTACTAGAATGTAATTCAAGGCCCCACTTTCTTCATTGAGAGTGTCCGGCTGTGAGAAAAACCATTGCTGAACTACACAGCGTGCTTCCTGATGTAATTGACTTGTGTTCCAGCACGAGTTCCTCCTGTCATCCTGAGCCAGGACCAACGGACAAGCAGTGATCTGTCCAATACACTTCAGGTTGCACTGGTCTAGTGTCCAAGCCCCCTGACCTTTGCCACCACCCCCAAATTCCCAGAGAGAGAGGCTGTTGCTTCTCCATGGCTATAAGTAATTGCATGGAGTTTTGGTATCAAGACTTTAAGTTTCCTAAGACTATTTGCATCTGGTTTTTAAACTGTACTTCAATCCAGTGACATATTTTTGGAGTTACTTGTTAATGTTTCTTTCTTCTTTCTTTTTTTTAATTGACCCCTTTTAAAAAAAAGATTTTATTTATTTTCGGAGGGGAGGGGAAGGAGAAAGAGGGAGTGAAACATTAATGTGTGGGTTGTTTCTCACGTGCCCCCAACTGGGGACCTGGCCTGCAACTCAGGCATGTGTCCCTACTCGGAATTGAACTGGTGACCCTTTGGTTCACTGGCCAGCACTCAATCCACTGAGCCACACCAGCCAGGGCTGTTAATGTTTCTTAAAGTTGATTAAATGGTTGAGTTACTTTGGAAATGTTTTAGTAACTGAGTGCTTGGTATTCATTTCATATGATACAATTATATCATGTGTATTTTATGTATTATGCATTTAATGACATGTTAAGTTTTTAAATTTAGAAGTACATATAATGGTAGTGACTATAGTGAACCTTTCTGCTTTTTAATTTAATTACATTAATCATTGGTAGCAACTCAAATAAATAATTGACAAAATTTTTTTTGTGCCAGGTTTTTGATTTGAAGGGTTCACTTAGGAACAGAAATGTGAAAACCGATACTGGGAAAGAGAGTTGTGATGTAGTCCTGCTGGATGAGAATCTTTTAAAGATGGTTCGAGACAACCCCCTGTATATCCGCTCTCATTCCAAAGCTGTGCTGAGAGCCTCCATCCGCAGCGACGCGCACTTCCTTTCCAGCCACCTCATTATAGATTATTCTCTTCTGGTCGGGCGAGATGACACCAGCAATGAGCTGGTTGTTGGAATTATAGGTAAGTCAATAAGCATACTGTACTTACAGTTCACAGTGGAAACCAGAGTCCAATTTGAAGGTTGTAATGAAAACCTGGTGTACTAATACTTCACTGAATATATTCATCAAGCTTCATTGAATAATTTAAAAATAATAGTTTTAAAATTCGATTATATAAATAGTACCTTCTACTCAGTTTCTTCATTTCCGTTTTCATCATCTTTACCAAAATATCCATATTCAAAAAGTCACTTAGAAATGAAGCCCTGGGAGGCTGCTGCGAGGCTAAAGGGAATAACACGGGGAAGACCCTTCGGAGGGCAGCTGGCATATTGCCGGCGCTCAGAAAATGTTAAGTGTCGGAAGTAATAGTAATTACTCTGGTCACTTGCTTATATTTATTGATACAACTTTATTGCTGCTATTGCTCCCTGTAACAGATTATATTCGAACATTTACGTGGGACAAAAAGCTTGAAATGGTTGTGAAATCAACAGGAATTTTAGGAGGACAAGGTGAGCAGAATTATTGTTTTGTTTGCTCTTTAAACTATTTTCATGTTTTCCTTGTCAGTTAACATTTTAAAAAATGGATACTTTTTTAATTCCAAAAATACAAGTAGTTATCTCTGATGTTCTCATCTCCAAAATGATTGAATAATACAGGTAGTTATTTATTTGTTTGTTTATTTTTTAGAGATAGTTGTTTAGGTGGGGAAATACCATGTTTAAATTTGTGTTAAAATGCCAGAGGTTCTAAAAATGAAAAGTTAAAAAAAAGGCCAGAGGTTCTCAGTAAGAGGTTCTCTTTAATTAACACTTGAAAGCTTCTGAGTTCTCTGAGCGCTGCCAGCCCCTTTGTGCTTCACACTTCTCTGGAGGCAAGAGCTGCTCTTTTAAAATAGCAGCTCCCGCCAGGAAGACCCTGCCCTGTGTCGGGGCTCGGTGAACAGCAGCCTGCCCTTTCCGAGACTGCCGGGTGCGTGTGTCTTTATGGCAGTTTGCGTGAAAGGACATTGCTGCGGAAGTCAGTTGCCTGATCATTTACGTAACAGTTTTCTTTTCCCTTTTCTCTTTCATAATTTCAGGTAAAATGCCAACTGTGGTCTCTCCAGAGCTATACAGGAGTCGGTTTTGTGAAGCGATGGACAAGTATTTCTTGATGGTACCGGACCACTGGACTGGGTTAGGGCTGAACTGCTGAAGCGAAGCACTCACTTTGAAATGGACCATGAAGCAAAGGGGGCTGGAGAAAAGGGCCAAAAATAAGCTATGTTTTCTTTCTTTGTCACATTCCCCACTGTTGGCCAAGGCCTTTCAGTTCTGCTTTTGTGCAGGCAGGCCATCTGTACCTGAAGGGTGGAGATGCCATGGATTTGCATTTGGGATTTTGACACCTGCAAATTGGCTATCCCTAGTTTGGAAAGTTGCGTGAACACTTTTTCACTTCAGCAAAAATGCAGACACATTTCAAAGGGCTAAGGACAAATGTTGGTTAGAGATGAGGGGACAGGGTGAAAAATGGGCTGTGAGCTCACTGACCGTCCTGTGGAGAAACCAGTCTCGGGACTCCCTTAGCACCACGTTTGACGCACTCTTCACTTACAAAGTGTTTGTAGAGCTGCTGATTTTTGTTTCCTTCTTATGTAACAGTTTAATGTTGCCTATTATCAGAATTTCTGAAACCTTTAAAAAATTCTGAATCATTCTATTAATGGCCAGTTAAACAGATTGACACAATCTGTTTTTGTCTTACAGAGGAATTTGCCATGTGCCGTGTCTGGCCCTGGTTTCCAGGTTCTGCCTTTACTTCTCCGTGGGTGACAGGAGGCCACTGCCATCAACGTTGAGCCTTATTTTCTGGAGTGATTTTTAAGCTTGTTTACAACTTTTGTGTAGTTGATATGTTAAACAGCACTTATCTGCACGTTCTCTTCATCTAGGTTTTTCCCCCTGATTTTCAGGGGCAACATTAGTAAATGAGTCTACAATGGCTAAATTCCCACAGGAAGAATGATTAACGAAGAGGGTTTTTTTAAATGTAAAAAATAAATTAAGCCCAATCCAAGAAAGAGGGTGAAAGAGGCAGAGTGTCTTTTCAATGTAACCAGCAGTTTAAGTGACATCTCTGTGATTAAGACATTTTCAGGGTGGACATCCCTGTCTTCTAACTCTGTACCAGTTTCTAGGCCAGTTCTGACTACTGAGAAATGTTAAAAGATAAAATATTCTTAGTAAGGAATTTCTTGTTTAACAGAGAGGTTGTTTAAAAGTGATCAGAAGTACTAAATGTAGTAACATGACCCTGAATATTTCCTCTGAGCTGCTTTGCACAATAAGGATAATTTGGGGAGAGTTCTACTCTGCTTTTAGGCTTCGTATGAGAAGAAAAAGGAATCTGGATGCATTCCAGTTACAGACTATAGGACATGAAATGGGAACATTTGCGAAGTTTGCTTTAGAGAATGAAAACATTCGTTTGGTGTATGGTGCTTCCTAGAAACGTGATTCGTTTGGAATCCGAAACAGGTTGACCAAGGACTTATGACTGATCTAATGATAAGCATTTAAAAACATCACCACGTGGGGTGTGCCTTTTGCAAACATACAGAGCACCGGTGATTTCAGTTTTGACATCAAAGACGAGTGAGGAAGTTGTCCAGGAGTAAAACGTAGCGGAACATTAACTTCTGTGTCCCGGAACAGTGGATTTTGCATCTCATTTTGAATGCAAACACTGTTAGACTCTCCGTTCATTTTTTCTGTCAGGATACTTTGGGGTATTTCTAGTCCATTTCCTGCCCCCCTGTGCCCCCACCCCCCGAACACCCCCTGTAGCAGGTGGCTCCCCCAGCTGTAATCAGGTGGGTCTTTGTTTTAGTCTCAATACCTTGTGTACACCTTGGATCCTCCACCGGAATAGCTCCCTGACGATAATTATGTTTCTTGCTGATTTTGTTTTCCTTGCCCATGACTTGAAGAACTATATTTTTAAGTACTGCTGCCTCTTAGATACTTTTGTGGCTGAAAAAAATTCCCATATAATATAATCTGAAGCAGTACTCGCTGCCTTCAAGCATGATCTGCCCCTTTAAAACTGTTGTAATGAACGGGGAGTACAAAACGTAATGTGCTGTGAGTGGCGGCACTGTGTCCCCGGCCCTTGCTGCTCTTGTGCAGGCCACCCACACATACAGGGCGTTTCAAACGCCGTGCTGCTCGCTGTTAAGCGTTGGGTGGCTTTCCCTCTTGAATTCCCTTTCAAGGCCTGGATAATATTAATGCTGAAAAGTTAAGAATATGGAAGAAACCATAATACTTTCTTCCTGAAAATAAAATACGAATCCTGAAAATAAGTGATAGTAGCACATGAAAACTATGTAAACGCTGCACTGTGTAAAAATTTGTAAGTAATTTGAAGCTTTTTGATGCCATCAAAACTTTATTAAAAAATAAAAAGGATTTACCTTTTTCTTACCTAAGCCTAGGAAAAATACGGGGAATAAGCTGTTGCAAAGCCTTTTGTAGTCTACTAGATATTTTAAATTTATAGATATTCAAAATTTCCTGTTAAATGTCCTGCTCACAATTTTCTCCTTGGTCCAGCAGTGACTGGTTTTCTAGCTTGGCTTATATTGGCCGGTGTAAATAGTAGGGTTCTGTTGGTTTTTGTGGCATCAGCTTCTCCTTGGCATTTTACCCACTCGCAATGGGCTTGTATAAAGCTGCCAAGGAAAGTAATCTATCTGTAGAAAGTCTGCTTAGTTAATAGAGTGGAAACGACCATGGATGAGCCTGTTGGTGGAACACATCAGGCCGTTCATTGTTCCTCAAGTGTTAACATACCGACTCACTCAGTATTCCAAGCATCTAGTGCAATGCCTTTTTTTGTTTGCTTTTGTAACATGGGTGCACTGTATTATAGAAAAATTAAAATTACAATCATGAGCATTTTATTAATGCTTCTGTGTTGGTTTTGTAAAAAATGTACATTATGTTTTTTGACAGGTTTAATTTTAACTAGAGAAATGATATTGTAAATCATAATAGCCTCTTTTAACTTAGTATGAAAAATTCAATTAGCAATGTTGAAAATACCTAATGTATTATATTGTATATAGTTCTCTACTTTGGTTCCAGCTGTTTTATATGATTAACATGTTATTTAAGAGAAAACCCCTTGACCTTTTAAAGACTTATACTGTAAATAAAGAAGACTTACAATAAACTGAGAATCAGCTTCACTTAGTTTTAAATCTGTTTGAGGAAATTAACATGGCGTGCAAGACTGGCCCCTGGTCACAGGCCCCTCTGCTTCTTCTCTCCCGCTTCGTTTTCTGAGAATTTGTCTTTCACTAATAAATAGCCCTTCTCCTTGCATCCCAGAAAGGGGGTCCTGAGTTTGTGGGTCCCTTCCACCAGTAACAAGCTGCCCAGCCTTTTCTGCTGGTAATGCTGAGTTTGCCTTAACTTCTTCCCTGTGGTCTGAGTTTACGTACAGTGGGTCTCACTCTGGTGTAACCTGGGGCTGTGGCCGCTGCCGCCCACCTCAGGGTGCTTGAACTCACCTGGCCGAAGGCAGAGCCACTGGACCGGGGGTGGCTCCGCCCCTGGGGGCCCTGGCACCGCCTCTTGGCTTTTCCCTGGCCAAGGAGGAAGAGGCGCAGGCTTAGATACCAGGCACTGAGCTCTCTGTCCCCACCCCCCTAAATTAATTTGTGTCGGCAATTAATTTCTTAGGGAGTTCCTGGAGTAATTCTTAACAAAACTTAAGTTTTTTAAAACCTGATTTTAAAATTTGTGCTACAAAATAACAAAACTATTCATCTTAACCATTTTTAAGTACGTGGCTCAGTAGTGTTCGATATATTCACACTGTGCAATAGATCTCTAGAACTTTCTCATCTTGCAAAACAAACTATACCTATTAAACAGTTCTTTACCCCTCACCCAGCCCCTGGAAGCCACCATTGTACTTCCTGTTGCCAGGAATTTGACTCTGTTAGATTCTTCATTATAAATGGAATCATAAATATTTGTCTTTTTGTGACGGGCTTATGTCACTTAGCATAATGTCCTCAGGGTTCATTCATGTAACTTTTCCTGCCATTTTTAAGGTTGAATGATATTTTATTGTAGGTATGTACATTTAAAAAATTCATCATCAGTGGACGTTTGGATTATTTGCACCTCTTGGCTCTGAACACGGGAGTGCAAATCTATCTTTAAGATCATTAAAAAACAGTTTTGGGGGCAAATACATAGAGTGGGGTTGCTGAATCCTGGTGGTTTCATTTTTTAACCCTTTGAGAAAACTCCATGCGGTTTTCCACAGGAGCTGCGCTCTTTCACAGTGCCAGCGGCGGAGCCCAGGGTTCCAGTGTGCCCGCGTCCTCTCCAGCATTTACTGTTTATGTAATGGTGGCCATCCTCGTGGAGGCGAGGTAATGTCGTGTGGCTTTCATCTGAATTTCTCTCATGACTGATGATGTTGGCATTATTTTCATGTGCTTGTTGGCTGAAGTATTCTATGACTTTCAGATATCCAGTCTCTTCTACTTACCAAGTCCGCCTGTCTGCGACAAATTAGAATAGACAATAGCATCGGCAGGGAGAGAAGTATTAATTAACTTCAGTATGCAGAAACGTGCCTTGCGGTGCCACCGGGTAGTTACGACCCTGTACACAGGTATCATTAGCACCTGGCCAGCACACGCTCCGGGGAGCGCAGACACTGACTCCCGGAGTTGCCATCTGCTTCACCTTTCAGCTTCCCATCTTCAAAGAGCTGCATAACATCAAGGTTGTTCAAGAATCCCTGGGTATAACTAATGGTCCTTCAGCTACCGGCAGCAGAGTTTGGTGGGTACTTCTCGATTCTTCTACATAGAATTGGATGGGCATTTCCGCTGCTAGCTTGCCGCTTCATCTAGGAAAAACCCACCTGGCAGCTCCAGCCCCCAGACTCTGACATGGTCATCATCCCCAGGCATATTACTTAAAGCACCAAACTGTGACATGATGTCATCACAGCTGCTCCTTCGGAGAGCCCAGCTCAAGCTGCTAACAGGAGCACACCCTGTGTACTAGCAGCGGTTCCTCCAGGGACGTGTTTTGTCTGGTCACACTGCCATGGTGTAAGGGCCCTGTTGAGTCATTTCTGTGTTCATCTCTAAATGCTCTTGGCTGGAAATCACAGGAATTACTCAATGTCAGAGGACTGCTTGCTTCTGTCTGTCCAAGTGAATGCAATTGTGGGTGACACTGAATAAGCTGAATGAGACGGCTCTGAGAAACCCAAGATCTTCAGCTCTGATGGAAAGCGGCCTTAACCCAAGCCTGGAACCTGCTCTCTAGGACATTCCGGCTGGCTACCATAGGAGTGGGATTTTTTCCTTTCTATTAATTTTTTTTATTTTAATTCTTTTATTGTTCAATTACAGTTGTCCCCATTTCCCCCCCCTTACTCTCCCCTGCCTTACCGACCCCCCCACCCCCACTTCTCACATTCAATCTTCCCCTCTCCCTGTTGTCTCTGTCCATGTGTCCTTTATACACGATTCTTGACCCTTCCCCTTTTTCCCTGTTATTCCTCTCCCCCAGCCCCTCTGGTCACTGTCAATTTGTTCTTTATTTCAGTGTCTCTGGTTCCATTTTGCTTACTTGTTGGTTTGTTGATTATGTTCCACTTAGAGGTGAGATCATATGGTATTTGTCCCTCACAGCCTGGCTTACTTCACTTAGCATAATGCTCTCCAGTTCCATCCGTGCTGTCACGAAGGCTAGGGGCTCCTCCTCTCTTTCTTCTGCGTAGTATTCCATTGTGTAAGTGTACCACAGTTTCTTGATCCAGGAGTGGGATTTTTATTTGCTCCTTCTCATCAGCATGGTGTGTGCTGTTCACAGTCAGCAACACTCTTCTGCTCTATCCTAGTGGCTATGAACCACCTCATGAACAGAGGGTTTCCCTGGATTCAGTCAGTCCATGGCTATTTAGCTTCATGTCACTTTGGTTTTCAGTTCTTGTTTAATTTTGCAACATTTTCTCAAATTGCTCTGTGTGTGTGAGTGTGTGTATGCAGACTCACAGGGAAAATTGTCAATAGCTGGATGATTCTAAAAATACTTTGTTCCGCTTCTAACGAAGTTTAACCAGAGAAAACCTAAATTGTGTATAATTTAAGCTCTTTTTGACTGAGAGCATATTAACTTAGGTTGCAGTCTATGAATAAATTGATGATCTGGAAACTTTTGTGCTTAGCTGAGCAGTGAGATTTACCAATTTTGATTTTGCTAATTATATTTGCTACAGCACTTGCTGATTTAAAAATCGCACGCTGAGAATTGACAGCCCCTGCTGTTGACCGAATGATGTGTACGTTATGTTTAAATGAAGAATATGATTGATTGTTTTCAGGGCAGCAACAATGTGTCATTTTTAGAATAAGATAAATCCTAAGTCCAAGCAAATGTTACTTTTACAGTTCATGTGAAATTTCATGCCTTGTCAGATAGTACAGTATTATTTATTTACATAAGTATACTATTTTTAACTTACTATGTGAATTTATTTCTCAACTCATCTGTATACTTTCAACCTCATCCTGAAGGAGAGAGTTCATTCTCCTCTCCAAGATGAACTCCCTTCTTTTATTCTTAATTCCTTACTCTCCTATCTCCTGCTAGGACTTTCTCTAAAAAGTAGCCTTATGCCTTTAGCTTCTTCTGTTGTATTGACTCTTTCAGTATATTGGCATGTTGCAGTTCCAATTAGAATCACAGCTTTCTCCCTCAGCCTTCCCTAACCCAGTAATCTTGTCTTTCCTCTACCATTACAGAGTTTGAGAAGGCAAATGTCACATCCATCGCTCCCTCACACTGACCACACCTCCCCACTGCAGGCTGCTTTCTCTCCCCACTGACTGCTCCTGTGAAGGTCACCTTGGGTTTAGCACACCTGTGAAATCTAATAGCTTAAGTGCATGTTCATTACTGGTTAAAATTGAAATGACTTTTATTTTTAAAAGCAACTAAATCCAAATAATACCTTCACTGATTCAGTCAACAAACATGTTTATTCAATAAGCAACATGACAAATTTGCTGATTGGAAGAATGGTACATTTAGGTGAATCCATAAAAGATCTGTTTTTACTTTTCTAATTTTAGAGAATACTAGCTATAAAAATCTTGTTTTTTCAGTAAATGTGTACTTGACACAGTCTTCTTTGTGAAAGTCAGGGAGAAGAAAGTTCAACATGAACATGAAGTTTCAAGCATTTCTTGTTGGATGTGCTGAATAGCCCAGGGAAGGAGATTCTCTAAGCTAAGGCAGATTCATAACTCAAAAACTTTATGAAGACACCTAAGTGTAATCCCATTAAAAACATATTAATAGTTTGAGACTGCTTTATGAAGCCAGGGATCTTTCCTTACTCATGTCTGTGTCTTCGATTACAGTTTTTTGCAGTTGAACTACAGACAAGGCCATGGCACTAGGCACAGAGTGCTACTATTAAGTAGCCACAGTTCCTTCTGAATAAACTGCTATGTCTTTTGTCAGATGACTCAGTTATTGTAATGTTTGTGATTGGATCCAATCCTTTATGCCCAAAGCAGCCCTCTGCATAGGCTAGAAGTGTAGAACTCACCTGGCTAGGAGGATTCTGTCCA
This sequence comes from Desmodus rotundus, assembly GCF_022682495.2. Classification (NCBI taxonomy): domain Eukaryota; kingdom Metazoa; phylum Chordata; class Mammalia; order Chiroptera; family Phyllostomidae; genus Desmodus; species Desmodus rotundus. The sequence goes on from NC_071388.1 coordinate 187,247,306, forward strand.
ATAGAAAAGCTCCCTGTTGGGTGGAGCCTAGTGGATCCAATCAAATGCTCTTTCTCGGTCATGTCAGTTTCCAGAGAAGGTAGTAGAAGTGGGACTGTGTGTATAAGTTGAGACACGGGGGAGAAACTGAGTGGAAAGTCAGGTCATGAGTAGGATGGGCTCAGTAGACTAGGGAGTGAGAGGAAGCTGGCTTCTGAGGTGGTGATAGGATGCCCACGTCTCCAGTGCTTCTCCAGGGCCTGAGCTGCCACTCAGGGCGGGGATGCCTCACTGGTTCTCCCTGCAGTCCAAATAGACTAAGGATTTTCTTTCACGCATATAGACATAAATGCCCACCAGGTGACCTGGGTGTGGCCTGTTACTTAAAGCCAGTAAGAGTCTGACACAATATTTAGGCACTAAAAATTCTAAAAGGAATTATTAATGCTTTTGTTGCCATCCCATACATTGCAACAGCAGCCAACTCCACCATATTAACATTTAGCCTTTGGGTGGTTCCTGTGTTTTTCAGTCAGTGATGGATGCATTTTTTGCCAACTTAATAGAGTGTGAAATGGTACTGCTTGAAAGACTATGCTTTTCGATGTAAATCGGCACTTTAAAAAGTATTATAAAGAAAACCAACCAGGTAAGCCTGAGAAAGAATTTTATTGTCCATATTATTTTACAATTGTTCTTATTTAAATCAAAATGCCTGGTTATATTCTGAAGTATTTTGTACATAGAAATAAAACCAGGCCTGGCCAACATGTGATTTTTCATTAGGCTTTGTTTGAAGCTTTAATATTTTTTGTAAAATTCTCTTGTTTGAAGTTGAAATTCCATGTTACCACAAGAATCGATCCACAGAAGCTCATTTGCAATCTGTACATTGATTGGGAAGAGTGCCCACAGGGTTTTAACTGTTGTTTTCGGACTTACTCCCCAACCCACACAGGCAATTAAGTAAGAAAAAAGGAGACATTCATCCAGACCGCCCATTACAATCTGGTTTACACTCAGTGACGTAGTGTTTTGATTCCTGATCTCAGTGTTAGCTCGCGCCTTGTCCATGTTTACATCCAGGGCTCTGCGCTCTCAGCAGCCCTCCAACTCCCATCTTTCCCACAATAGGCTCCCATCCTCACCCTTTTAAAGGGAAACGCCTCTTTCTGGTGAGGGAGGTACCTTTACCAGGTGACAACCTCCAGCACTTAATGCCTCCCCTCCCTGCTCAGGGACTCAGGACATGGGAACACGTGATTTTTTTTTTTTTTTAAATGTGCTGTCTATGCACATAAAACCAGGAATTCAGGTTAAAAGGGGGAAAACTCAATCAGACATGTTTGTTCCCCTAGATAGAGCCGCTCTCCTTCCTTTGTACCTAAGAAGGACTTGAACTCTAACAATTTGGATGTTTTTGTTTATTTTATTATAAAGCCCACTCAGTGGCCATGCCATTCAGGGGTTTCCAGGCAAAACTGAGTCTGCAGGGTATCTGGTGTGTGTTTACTTTCCTAGTTTCCACTGCTCCGTGGATTTAAAAGCTGATAGCAAATATTTTAAAACTGTCAACCCAAGTCTTTCATGCAAATGTTATGGTGAGTAAAAAAATATAAATGTACATGTTGAAAATATAATGGGCTCCTCATGAAAATTCAAGAATTTCAGAATGACATGGAAAAATACAGGAAGGCAGAAAGCAGACAAATTATTAAAGAATTATTGCTGGATTTATATTAGGTTCCTGTTAATTTAAGCCCTGAATTCACAAGCATGCATTTAGTGCTAAGTTAGGACTATGAAAGTAAATCAGAACCTGGTTTATAATTGAATCCATTTTGGAACTTTTCCTTTTTTTTTCTCTTTTGACCCACATACTTGGCAAGGACTTACTGAAAATAATGGCTCACAGACCAAGAAGACCCTCTTCTCCAGTGAAAAGTCATTTCTGTTTCAGTACGACTCAGTAACAGCCACTTCCTCTCCCACAGAGGTAACGCCAGCAGCACCTTACACGCCTTTTCTCTGCTTCCTCTTTGCATTCTAACCAGCTGTTACCACACAGGGTGTGAACCACTCCTTTGCTGCAGTCAGCAGTTTTGTTCTGGAAAACTGTCATCCCTCCCAAGCCATGTGCGACTTCCATCTTTTAGTAGAGATGAAATCCCTGGTCTGCTTGTATTAATCAAAGTGTATAACTGTTTTTGTTTCTTCTTTACTGGAAAACAATTTTACATTCATTTCCAATTTGTTTACCAGCATAATAATATAGGACCACAGAACCTATTTTTAGTCATTGCTCTATTCTCTAGAAATGAGCATTAAACCTGAGAGAGACTAGAGAAATTATTAAAGAAAGGTTCTACATGGAGATCTTAATATTTGCTAGCAAACAAACTGGAAATGCATGTAAAATCGTTATCCATGACAAAAAAGTCTTGTTTAACTTAGGACAACAGCTAACCAAGTGGCCATGGTTCGCTCTTCCCCAGTCTTGAAATGAGAACTTGGTTTCCATAAAGCTCTAGCAAAATATTTTCAGAAATATAATGCATTTGGCCTATCAAATATGCAAATATTTTAATAAAATAAGAAATACCTGAATGCTATTAAAATCACTATGATGAAAATAGAAAAATATGGTTTACTTAATTATGAGGTATTAAGAGAAGATGCCCTTTCATTTTTCTGACTACTTCCTTTCTAAGGTAACCTTGGGCTGAAATCTGTGTGGTTTTGTTTTGTTTTTTTTTTTTAGGAGGATCCATGATGTAATGGAATGCCAGGTTTGGTAGCGAAGATGCCACAACACCCCCGAGTTTCAATTTCAGCTCCCACCACACATTACCTCTGTGACCTTGGGCAAGTCACTGACCCTTCAAGGAGCCTTGGTTTACTCGTTTATAAAATGGGCATAATAGCTGCTTCATTAAGTAAACACAGAGGAGTGGAATGGCAAGGCCCCAAGGTAAGTGTATGTTTAAAATGGTAAGGAATTGCCAAGCTGTTTCCTAAAATGGTTTTAACAAACTTGATTTTTAAAAGAAGAACCAGACTGGCTATTTTGATGCTCTCTCTCTACAGCCTTAGAGATGGATAGTGTCCTGATCGATGTAGGAATTGCCTAGGTAATACATCCCAGAGAGTGTGGATGGAGCAGGCACACAGGAAATACAGGTTGGACAGTTTTGTTTCAGCTTGCCCATCCCACCTCATTCCTGAGTCTGATCTCATTTACTGCTCTCAAACAGAAGGATTCTTCAGCCTTTAGGCCCTTTTCTGCTCTAGCTACTGAACCATCAGACAGAGGCAGAACTTAAGCTATTTCAGGGAAGTTTTGATTTCCCTGAAGTACTGTGTACTTCTGGACCCCTGGATGATTCTACAAGTCACCACATCGCCCAGCTCAACTTGAGGTTTATTAGCCCAGTGTTGACCGGGATACTGTTTGCCTGAGGTTCACTTCATGCTGTTAGTGGGCCCTGGTAGGAACCTGGGCTCAGCGTTGATTCCATGCCAAGCTCCTTGCTCTGCCTTCCATTACTATCCCTTGGGAGCCCTGGAGCCCTGATTATTGTTATTAGTCTATTTTGCCTTTTTACCTGGGCCCTAGTCTGTTTGATGCTGAGCGGATCTGGGGCTGACCCATGGCCTCAGTTTCTGTACCAGCTCTTTTGACTGTAAAGCTGGTGTGTTGTCTCAAAATTCATCAGTGAGAAAACTATTCCAAGGGAAGTAGTTAGAGATTGTGAGATGTAATAAATATTTTTATTTCTTTAAGTGTAATATGGATCTAAAGCAAGGGTGATTTTCCTTTTATTACATGTACAGTATGTACCAGTTGATTCTTAGACCTTGGGCAGAATTTGTCAAAGGCCATGGATGTAAAGCAGGGTGTATCTCTTTTGTTTCACCACCTGGGCACTTCCGGTGAAATCTGAAACTGGCCCTCGTACACAGAGGGCGAGCGGAGACCAAAGAAAGAGGCACACCACTCCGGATTGACCGCTGGCAGTTTTATTAAGCAAGGGAACTGCCATGTGAGGCCTCAAGATAGTAGATCTCTGCACCCACCTGCCGGAATCCTGAGAGTTCATACAGAGGCCTTACCTGGGTGCAGTCACGGATACCATCCAGGTGACCTCAACGACACGTTCTTGTCCCGAGGCTGTGTCCCCCAAATGGCTGCAGCCCCAGGGACAGTGGGCAGAGGTACAGTCCAAGGACAGGGACGGGGGAAGGAGCCTCTGATTGCCCAGGTCCAGCTTCAGTGTCAGCTGGTGGTCACATGTTCTCAATGACCTCCTCCAAGAATCTGGTGTGTCTGCCCAATTGCTCACACGTAGCTACAAGGCAGAGATTTAGGAGAGTGCTGTACACAGCTGAAGAGAAATCATAACATCATCAGGGACTGCAAGGCATTTTAGAAGAAATTCCTTACATTTTCTGGTAGAATTGTTTCAAAAGGTAGAAATGCTTAATTGTTTAAATATGATTCTTGTAAAACTTATGCTACATTCAGTGACAACTCTAACAACACTCTAAAGTTTGATTTATTCCGGTTTTATTGTGCGGCCTCGAAAACCAGGGTTTTTTTAGCTAATTTTTTCTGGGCTATAAATAATCCCAGGAAAACAATCTGGAAACACGACATTCCATCGAGGCAATGAGGAACATCGATGGCCCACGGCGAAACTTAAACCTCATGCATGAGCGAGAGGGCTGGTGTTGATGATCCGCGACAAGAACAGCTAGCTGTCGCTGCTCTGCTGAGAGTTGCGGCCTCACCCCAACGCACAGGAAGTGTCCATGGGGAGCGGCATGCTCTGGTTAGCACAGATCTCCGTGCCGAGTGCCTGTTTTCCAGGATGAAAGCAGCAGTCTGGGAGGAGCAAGCAGAGAATGGGACGTGGGGAAAGGCCAGAATTTTTTTCTAGTTAGGGCCCTTCATATAGAAGCCAGGAGTAGGAAACAAATGAGTGTTTCCACCTAAAATTTACTTCAGAGAAGATATCCATGTGAAAAATAGCTGAATACTCAAACAACGGAGCACAAGGCCAAGAAATAGCATGTGCGGCAGAAAAAAGAAGTGTAACAGCAGTTAGCAGAGTGGGGGCTCCGGGTAGGCTGGACTGGTTAGAGCAGGTCTCTTGGTGAAGGTCAGGCTTGATGAGGTTCCTAAGGATTTGTATCAGTGGAAAGAGATGGCTGGACACCTCACAGCAAAGCAGGCTGTGCTGCTGGGTTTGACTGTGTCGGGAAAGCCAGTAAGAACGGGACATGATAATGTGGAGAAAGCTGTTAAAGTGTGGGGGCTCGTGATACTCAGTTTGGGGAGTGTTGACTAGGGCCTCTGGGGAAGGTGGGGAGAGATGAAATGAAAGCTTTCTAAATCTGAACTTGATAAGCAGGTTGCGTAAATTCCCCAACATCTTACCATTCCATTACCTCTCCAATAAGAAATAGTCCCCAACAACAATTTAATGTAAAAAAATTGTTAATTCAGTGCTTTAACTGAAAGCTAGCCCATCACATCTCATCACATCACATCACGTCACATCACATCATGTCTCATCTCGTCTCTTCACATCTCATCACATCCCATCATATCACATCATATCACATCTCATCACATCTCATCACATCTCATCACATCACATCCCATCACACATCCCATCCCATCACGTCACGTCTCATTTCTGAAGCTATATCCACACGTCGTTTTGGGAAGGTCCCACCTTGGGTGGCATTTCATGCCATCCTTCAGCCATGGGATTTCTTTCTTCTGTTGTGTCTACTTCTGAGTCTCATTAAATCAAGACTTGGGTAACCTGTTAGGTCACGTATTTATCTCCCTATTTTTCCTACGTATTTATCTACTGACCCTGTGTTGCAACATAAATATCATAACTCCTGAAATCCTCTATCTTTTGCATAAAATGCATCCTTAAAAGTTGTGTGGTTTGAAACACCAAATAATAATTAGTAATTGCTAATGCTAATTGCTGATAGTAATTGCTCTGGAATAGATGGATAAGAATTCTAAGGCAAAGTAGAGATGGTGAAATAAATACGACTGTAGAAACAAAACTATTAAAGACCGTGTCCAAACTATTAGGATACGAGACAAAACAAATCACAGCCCGTATCCCTGAACTCTGTTTTCCTGATGTTGGATTAGTATTCCCACCCCCCCCCCCCCCCCCCCGGGAACTGCAGCCATAATTTTCAGCCGGCACCCACACCGTGGGAGAGAACACTAACCCGGGGCCCCATACCAGGCATGCACTCACGGGCGTGAGCAGCAAATGCCCCATAGGCCAGACTCATCAGAGCACAGCACGCTCGGAGGAAGGCGATAAAAGAGTATTCAAACCTTGCATGAATGTGCCGAATTTCAAGTAACCTTAGCATCAACATCTTTGCTGCCTTCTAAGAATCAAGAGATTCTGGTTAATAATAAGAGGTGTTCATAATGGGAAGATGAATTTAAGCAGTAAAAATCATCTCTGAATTTAAGCATTAAAGTGTATTCAAGGTATTGGAAAAGACTAAATTTCTAGTCATTTATTTCCCCTTACTCGGAACGTCAGATGTCTGCCATGCTTTACAGAGTATACGTGGAAAGCGAGTGTGTGTGTACATGCACACACGCTATTTATTCGGGAGAAAAATCTCCAATAGATGGCACTCCTTGGTGCAGCTCGACAGCATTACGCTCTATTTCATTAAAATTCTTCTTTCTGCTTACTTTTAGCTCCTGCCAGTGTTTTACTTAATTGATTTAATCACTGATAGATTACTGCCAGTTCCGAGTACAGAAACCTGGGTAGTTTCTTAACTCTTATAAATGCCAAGAGATAACAGAAGCACCGGAGGACTGATGATTAAATGCATCTTTTGATTTCTAGCCTGTAAATGGAATTGAGCTCATGCTAGCTTGTAGGTTTTGCCATTGTGTGGACTTGGGAATAGCCCCCTCCCTTCGAGTCGAGGCTGTGTGTGACCCATGAGGGGGAAGTTGTGAATCATCGTTCAGCTGGCGCTCCCGTTCTCTCTAATACAGTGCGCCAGACATTGATGTTTTATTGCAAACCATCAGTGAGCAAAATTTTAAGATCCTTGGGAGGATCTTAATTTAGTATTATAATTTTTTATTTAATTAATTATGATATTGCTACAACCTAAAAAAACACCTGGTACATATAGTAAGTGCTTAATAAATATTTGTTGAAGCAAATAATTTTTTAAAAATTTACATTTATTTATTTATTTGTTTTTAGAGAGAGGGGAAGGGAAGGAGAAAGGGAGGGAGAGAAACGTCGACGTGAGAGAGGATCGTCGATTTGGTTGCCTCTCGCATGCGTCCTGACGGGGACCGAACCTGCAGCCCAGGCGTGCGCCCTGACCGGGAAGGGACCTGCGATCGTCCGGTTTACGCGACCAACCAACTGAACCACCCAGTCAGTGCACAAATTATTTTCAGTTTTGTCTTTGAGAGGATATTTACATATTTGGTCTCCAAATACTGCATATCAGAATATGTTTATTGAAAGTAAATATTTATTATCCAGTGAATAATAATACTATATGTGATTTGTTACTAGAAAGATTTATTCATCCAGCTGAAAAATAAAATCAAGCATAAAAAAATTGCTTTTTTGGGTCTTTGATTCTTAGTATTTCTTAAGCCACAGATATCATGGAAAAAACCTGAATTTACTACCTAAATTGAGTAAAAAATTTAGTTGCATTTAGTAAAAAAATATTAGTTTCTTTGTCTCTCAGAAGTATTCTAAGTCCTAGAGCAGATACACCTTCATTATCCTCAACGAAATAGTGATGTTTCTTAATTTTCGGTAGATAGAGTCATCCTTAGCACTGCTTGATATTCTCCTAAGGCTCCACCGACGCCAGAATGGCCATGTAAATGAAACACCTGTCTCATGCCAAAAAGAAACCAACACACTGCCTCGGGCTTACAGTCACTGCTGGTCGGAGTGTGTATTGTTCGTAGGAGCCGTGATCAAGATTCCACCCATCTCCAGTCACCATGACCATTTACTGAATGAGCTGGATGGGTGTTCTCAGATAGGACCTGTGGAAGGGGGGTCCAAGACAATCACACTCTGGTGTTGCTTATTTGAGAGTCATTTTAGAGTGTAGTTATGGGGCATATGGATATGGCTTGGAATGTGATTAGACCGTTCTGGTAGATAAGTTTATAGGGACTTCTCTCTTCCCCAAAGTTGTTATATTACTGATTAATTTATTGCTCCCTTGATTTGGCGCCATTTGATAGATGCCTGGAACAGCTTGAGTCTGAAGGCAGAGTAGAGCTGTCCGGCAGCCCTGAGTCCCTGGTGATAACACAGGAAAGGCTTGAATAATCCCATTAAATCCTCTGGAATTCTAGCTCTTGACCAGCACCAAACCTGAGGGATGACTCAAGGGTTAGGCCAACACCGGGCACAAATAAAACAGTCTTTTCTTGGAGAATTCTGAGACCACTCAGCACGGCTCCTAAAATGGCCATATTCTCATGGAGTTCAGTGAGCTTTGGTTTTCGATTTTTTTAAAAAAATTTCTTGATTGATTTTTAGGGAGAGAGAGAAACATCAATTTTTTGTTCCATGTATTGATTCATTCATTGGTTGCTTCTAGTATGTGCCCTGACTGGGGATCAAACCCACAACCTTGGTGTATTGGAACAATGCACTAACCAACTGAACTACCCTGCCAAGGCCTGGCTTTAGAGTTAACAGACAAGTTTCTATGTAAGCGACGTATGCAGATACATTGTCCAAACAAAGAAGTAGTCTTGGTAATGGACCATAGCTTCTTCATACTCACAGACTGACTGTCGGCATGATCAGCCCTCATTTTGTAGCAAACCATACACCCATAAATCTGCAAATGCTAAGTTTATTTACAATAAATGTACATGGTTGAGATACATCCTCTTAACAGCACTGTAGAGATAGAGACTTTCCATTATCGTTCCCTCCCTAGGAAAGGCCGCTAGCGAGCTTACTGGGAGGTCTGCTCATTAGCATGCATGTGAGACAGAGTTAACTCAGCAAGGCTGGGTTGCTCAAACTCTGCCAAGAAAAGTCAGTCCTCAGGACTGGCCCTCGGCTGGCCCCTGGGGGATGACCTCGGAGTCCTTGCAATAAATACTCTGCTGGACAAGTGGTTTTGTCTGCCAAGGCCTTGCTGGCCTCAGTTTGACCAGATAGTTTATGCTAACAATGGGATCTTTGGTGAATGTCTTTTTGCTTGAGGTAGGGGGAAGGCTAGAGTAGGTCAGGTCAATAAAATCCCTGGACACCAAAGCCTGGGTGAGCTCCCCCGGCTGGCAGCGCTTTGCGTGAGTGGTTGTGTGTCATTGCTGGGAGAATTAAGCATGAGGTTGGTTTCTCCTGCACTTGACCCCCCCGTGCCTTTTCCCTGTGTTGAATTCAATCTGTATCCTTTCACTGTAATGAGCTGTAACCATGAGTGTAACAGCTTCTGAGTATTATGTGTCCCTCTAGCAAATGGTCCAGAGTGAAGATGGTGGCCTGGGGACCCCCTGCCTGGCATGTTTACAAGGAGATTGGAGGTTTCTCTTTCCTCTCTGATAGAAGTTTGCAGGCCTGCTGCTCACCTTTTTCTTCCCTGCATGCAGAGTGGAGCTGCAAACCTCTATGGTAATATCCCTCCATCCCTTTATACTGATGCTCTGTCCCTGGAGCCCTAAACTTTCTTCAATCATCCCACAGAAAATACAACTGTATTCAATAGATCTCTGGTTAAAAAAAAAATTACCTGGAAAGTTAAACTCTTCCTACATCTCCAGCTGCTTTCATTAGTTGTTTGACCTGTTTTGTTTTGCCGATAACACTGAGGTTTATAGCTCAGTAAAATAAATGTTAGCCTGTAGTGGTTGGTTACAAGTCCAGAGGCTAGTAGACTACTTGTTTGTTGCAAACAACACAAAATGTAAATTCTAAATAGTAACCCAAATTCTTCAAAATGCAAATGGTAGAATTGATTTTAGTACTTTTCGTTTTTACAATATTATAATATCCTGAGAAGAACCCACAAAAAATCCTGCCCTGTTATTAAATTAATCATTTGGGGCTACCTGAAATGAAAGGATGTATCTGTTTACTCTGCAATAGGATATTCTATTTGCAGAAAGAGCAAATATTTGAATTTCTCATTAGAATCTCTCTTTTTTAAAGATGTCTAGTTTAGCCTGGGGACAGTAAAAATAGCAACATTACCCAGATCTCTAAGAAATGGTTCAGAATAAATTTTACTAATGGTTACTTTGGTATTAGGTTTATTATATTATCTATAATTTTTATACAGATCCCATTGATTAATTGATTAATTTAGGAAAAAAATTGTTTTAGACATGATAAAATCAGACAGTAACTTAATTTTACCTAAGTGTTTTCCAGTTTAGGTCAGAGAGGGTTTAGTATATAATTACTAAAAATAGTTTCTTTAATTTCTAAAGCCTATTTATATTTTATTGGAAACATGATATGTATATGTTATATTCAACTAATCAAGATAGTCTTTTATCAAAAAATACTCAATATCTAGACAAATATTTAACCAGATGTATTTGTATCTCTTGAACTTTTCTGTATATAAGCAAAACAGTTTTGCGGAGAAAATGATAGCAAATTTCATAGTAGCTCTTACTAAATATTTGAGAAGTGGTGACTGCGTAGTTCCAGAATAGAGACCAGCTGGATATGATTTCCCAGAGTCAGTAGACCCGCTGGCCAACAGTCCGCTCATTCAGCCCTCGGACTCCAAATGCCTGCAGGAGGTGCGCGCAGGCCGATGACACGCTCGGGTGATTGCATGTGTGAACGCGATCTGCGAGGAAGTCACTTACATTCCCACATACGTTGACCTTATTCAAGTAATTTACCCCCTGAGGGTCTGAGTTTCTACTAAATCTGCCTTCACTCGTCCTAGTCCCACTCTCCACTTCCACACTCTGTGTAGTCCCCGCCTGCTCCCCGCCTGCTGCTCGACATGCAAAACCAGCACCCTTTCCTGCCAACACTATTCCCATTTTTTGGTCCCAGGATTTGCAGAAGGGAATTTTTAAAAAACCCCATCCTTCCTTTTACTGCCCCCCCCCCCATGCTAGTCAGTGACCAAGTGGCGATAATATCTTTTTCCACCTTGTCTCTGAACACTCTCCCTTCCTGTGTATTTTCCTGCTTCATATGTTCATGGTCCTCACGGCAGATATTCCTGGGCTGTTGGGCTCTCCTGCACTCCCCCACCCCCGCATAGGCTTTTCTCACTGTTCTGAAATGGCCTCTTCACGTCCTCCCTCGACTCACACACATCATTCTTCACACTCGGTTCCCACGTTCCCTCTAGAAATCCTCCCCACCCTCAAAACACAGGGGTAAGTGGACTTCCACTGTTTCTGCGGCTTCCTCTTGGGAACACATTGGGGACAGGGCAGGAGTGTTCCACCTGAAGTCTGGTGCCAGCACAGTCCCTGGTGTGTAGCTCCCTGGTTCTTCCTCACTGCATTTTGTTCTACACTGGGCAACGGAACATTGCTTTTCCCTGCAAAAACATTTTCATGCATCAGCTTTGCAGTGGGCATGAGCGGCCACCGTGTCATTCCAAATTCCGTATCTCAGCCAGGTAACTGGACTCCCAGCTGCTGTTACTTCTCACCTTGCCATTCTTACCAGCAAGGCAGTTTTCTTCCTGTTTCCTTATAGCGATACATTGCATAATATACCTATATTATTATATAACACACCCAGCTTCTTGGTGAGTTCACGTCACACAAAACACATAAATGCCCTGTTCCTTCACCAATCACCTGAGAAGCTTTGCGCATCTTCTCACCTCCTGAAAACCTCTTCAAAGAACCTCAGCCCCCAACCGATCACTCCTCACTCTGCAGCCTGTGGCTATTTTTGTAATACATGCTTTTCTCTATGTTGATATTCTGCTTTGTTGTATAAATTCCTTAGGGCAAAAATAACATGTTCTGTTTCCTTTTTTAAAAACCAATATTTACTTCTTACAGTGAGCTTTAGTGTCTAGACAGACCTCGTATAAATTGCTAACAAACTGTCACGCTTCCCTAAGTCTTAAAAGTCTTAATCAAATTATTTTCTTTAAGGTTTCTTACACTTTTTTTTAAGAGAGAGAGAAAGAACTACATTAAAATTTTCAATGTTTTTTCTTAATCCATCCTCCAGTTAAGGTGCCCTTCCTTTTCTTATTTAGGTTAAATTTCTCTTCTTAGTGTAATTTGCTACATTCCTGAGAGCATATGGCTCCCTGTGTGGAAAGAACCAAAATAAATCGGCCGTGGCCAAATCACACTGCCTGAAAGGCGACTGACCCCTTGGTTTGATAAGGACCACTTTCAGAGACGTGGTTGTACTGGGAAGTCATCTCTGTGAGGAAATTAGAAGAGGAATGAGAAGGCCCTTCGTGGATCTGCAGGGTTCCCTCCAAATGCTGACACGCGTGACGTCAGGGTGGGAGAGGGCGGTAAGAAAAATGACACCTGTGGAAACGAGACCCAAGTTGAAGGCTCCCCCTGCGGCGGTGTGTCCTTCTGCAAGTCCCTTAGCTTCTGAGGTACAGGTTCCTTATCCAACTGGGTGCCATCCTTAAAATGGGTGCCTCGGTTTGCCTGCCTTTTAGAGTTGTGCGGGGGACCAGGATTTTGTGCTGATACAAATATTTTGCAGGATACACATTTAATGAATAAAACTGGTAAAATGTAGAACACTGAGTTGTTATTTATGATAATATAAATATAGTCACTAATTATAGTCAGTCAATTATTGCCTTTTAATCCATGGTATTGGATAGTCCAATCAAATGTTTTCCATGTAAATCTCACCATGTACTGAAGCAGCGATATTTTCATCACTATATTTTTTTATAGTGGAAGTGTGGCTATAGATTTGTAAGAGTGATTTAATTATTGGAAAGAAATGGGAAGATTTTTCAAATACTAGCATTTTGTGAGTCTATGGCATTTCTAGAGAAGAATCACAAGTTTCGGAAGTTTTTGACAGAAGAATGAGTCAACTCTGAGAAAGCTGTATCATGTTAGGGAGAAAATAATAGAGTTTTAGGAGCAAAAAGGCATTTCTGTCCAGTCAACGTTTGGAAAGGATTGAATCTGGCCCACAAGGGACCTAGCAATTAATGGAACCAAACTGTTCTTATGCTAACAATTAGATGAGATTTTTTTTTAAAAGAGTGGTTTGACGTTTACAACCAAGTGGAGAGGAAGGTACAGAGATGTCTCAGGTAGCCCTGCCCCCACACGGGCCTAGGCTTGGTGTTCTGGATTTTGGCTATTCTAATAGGCAAGGAGTGGTACCTCCTTCTCGCTTTAATTTGCATTTCCCTGATGACCTATGACGTGGAATAAGCATCTTTTCATATGCTTATTTGCCCTCTGTGCATCTTCTTTGCTGAGGTGTCTGTTAATGTCTTTGGCCCATATTTTAATTGGATTGCTCGTTTCTTATTGTTGAGTTTTAAGAGTTCTTTGTATATTTTGGGTAAGAGTCTTTTGAAATATTGTATCCTGGTTTCTGGATTATATTCTAACTCTCTTGATATTCTGCAGAACAGAAATTTTAAATGTTAATGAAGGCCAGCTTGTCAATTATTTCTTTCGTGGGATTGACTCTTTAAAGTGGAATCTAAAAAGGCATCACAATACTCGAGGTCATTGGGGTTTTCTCCTGTGTTATTTCCTAGGAGCTTTAATAGCTTTGTGTTTTACATTTAGGTCGGTGATCCACACAGAGTTAATTCTTGTAAAAGTCGTAAGGTCTGTGTCTAGATTCACGCTTTGCATGTGGGTGTTCAGTTGTCCCACCACCATTTGTTACAAAGACTGTCTTTGGTCCATTGTGTTACTTTTGGCCCTTTGTCAAAGATCAGTGACTATACTTATGTGCGTTTATTTCTGGGCTCTCTGTTTTTTTCCATTAATCTATGTGTCTATTCTTTCACCTATACCACACTGTCTTTTTAATTTTTAAAAAAGATTTTATTTATTTATTTTTAGAGAGCTGGGAAAGGGAAGGAAAGAGGGAGAGAAACATCAATGTGTGGTTTCCTCTTGCTCACCCCCTACTGGGAGTGTGGCCCACAACCCAGGCATGTGCCCTGACTGGAATCAAACTGGTGACCCTTTGGTTCACAGGCCCACGCTCAATCCACTGAGCTACACCAGCCAGGGCACCTATACCACAGTGTCGTGATTACTACAGCTTTACAATAAGTTTGAAAGTCAGGTAGCATCAGTCTTCCATCTTTTTTCTTCTCCTTCAAATATTGTATTGACTATTCTGCATCCTTTGCCTCTCCATATGAGCTTTTGTAGGTGAGGTTTTGAGACCATAGGAATAGTAGTTTGATGGTGAGGTGGTATTTAGTTATTACTGCATAACAGGCTACCCCCAAACTAATGATGTAAAGTAACTACGACTGTTTATTGGCTCAAAATCTGTAATTTGGGCAGGGCTCATCTCTGCTCCACATAGCAATAGCGAGGCAGCTCAACTTGGGCTAGAGGATCCATTTGTCGTATGACTGCTGAGCTGGTGCTGGTTGTTCCCTGGAATTCCGTTACAGTTGAGAGCTGAGGTCTGCAGTTGTCTCTCTGGGAGCTTCTCTATTGGACTTCCGTAAGATCATGGCGGCTAAGTTTCAAGAGTGAAAGTGAGTGCCTAGAAGTGGAAGCTGCCAGTTTCTTAAGGTTAAGGTTCAGTTCTGTATTTTTTAGGTCAAGCAGTCACAGAGGTCAGAATCAAGGGGAGGAGACATGACCCCACCCTCAATGGGAAGATTGTCAAAGAATTTTGGAGACATGTTTTATAAGCTCTATGGAGAGACAATGTGAAGAGGGAACGGAGGTCTGGAGTGTTGGGGGCACGGTTGAATTGGGACGTTCATTAGCTGTAAGGGAAAAAGGTCTTATCCAGTTATTCAGGAAACAGGTGAAAACCACTGGGTATGACAAGCCCGGCCAAGTATAGATTTAAGAAAGAGGAAGTGGGATGGTGCCTGACGCCTAATTATTCAACTTCTTAATTTTCTTTAGGCTTTATTGTGACTGAAGTGGGCCGCTGTATTTATTATTTTCTTTAATCCTCTGTAGGAAAATTTTAAGATTTGTTGTTGCTTCCTTTTCATTATTTTCTCTTCAGCTGCCAATTAATTACCGAGTATTTTGTAATAGGCTTTGCATATTAACAACTATGCATTGAATTCGAGAGTGTAGGAAGGAATTCTGTAAATACCAAACTTACTGTCATTTGTGTAATTCTGTACAGCCAATAAAGGTTTCTCTGACTTTGTCATTATCTCATTTAATTGTCATGCAAACACTGTGAAGTAGGTCACTAGTATTAATAACGACCCTCTCAAGAGTAAGCACACGGGAAACTACCTGGGTGTGAGCCACTCACTGCAAGTCCGTTTGGGGTCCAGACTGACGCTGTCTACGTGGGGAGCACCTTCTCCCCGCCGGGACACCTGCTCGATTCCTGTGTTTAAATGGCCAGGCGGTTGCCTGCTGCTATCTGCCTACTTCCTGACTTCTAGCCAGACACTCCTCAGGATGGAGCTTTGGAGGACTCATTTCTTATAGATTTTAAAATGTAACAGATACTCAGAAGAAACATTGCCAAGTGGTTGCCAGGGCCCTTTATTACCTGGGTTTGATGAATGGAATTTGGATAAAATGGAGAGCTCTATTAAACCATCTGCAAACCCTGCTTCGATTTCTAAGCCTTTTCTAGTATCGCGGCATTATGTGGAGCTTGAGTTGTGATTTTAGAGCCAATAGAGCAAATTTTGGTTCCCTACCTCCCTTCAAAATATCTTCCATGTTAAAAAGATGGACCGTTTAATAAATGATGCAGAAATTGTGGAGTCACCATTAAAAAAACCCAATACTTTAAAATGTGGGATTTTGAAATAGTAGGAAAGAACTAGAAAAAGATCTGATGGAAGATGTTCTAAGTTTCAGAATGCAGTTTCTTTCTTGGTCTCAAAGCTGAGGAAGAAACTGTAAAAGGTTGATAGATTTAGATACATAAAAGTATTTTTAAAAAAATTTTCTGTGCTGATTAAACATTACAAATGTTTAAATACACAAATTAGGCCAAAAGTAAAGTTGGGGAAACACTTTGGTATTTACACTGAAAAAAGATTTGCTATGCTAAATATAGACAGTGTTCTTCTACATAAATAGGAAAATTCAAACTCACCACATATGACGTGGGGCTCAGTTTCAGGGGCCATGGTCACAAGACTACAATTATTTATAACAAAACCACCACCACCACCACACTAATCATGATTACAATTACTGTGCGTTTTTTCCTGGATGAGACATTGTTTCACTGCTTTATGTTTGTGAATTAACTCATTGAACTTTTCTAACAAACTTCTGAGGGAAGTACTCTTATTTTCTCCATTTTACAATTGAGGAGATTAAGATAAAGAAAGGTTATAATTTAATTTGCCCAGGATTACACAGGGAGGAAATGCCAGAGCGAGAATTCACACCCATGCTACTCGGTGGTAGGTTGCATGCTACTTCATGTCATCCCTCAGGACACAGAACTGGGGGATTTTATTTATTTATTTATTTAACTGATTGGATTACCTTCATTTTTTAAATCTTTGTATTGTATTTTTTACATTACCTTTTAGTGCCCTCATACGGTGAGGGCGCTGTCTGTTTGGCACAGACAGGGGTGCCAAACTTTATCTTGTGGAAGAGTCGCCCAGGAGCTTGTTAAAAGGCAGATTCCTGAACCCCAGCCGTGGAGACTGGGATTCAGCAGGTGTGAGGTAAAGCCCAAGAATGTGCATTCTAACAAGCAGGTCAGCCAATTCAGAGGCAGGTGGTTGGTATGAGACACAGTGGACCTACGAAAGACAAAAACAAACTAACAAATGAGCCACAGCAAAGAAAACAAAACAAAACTTCTCCAGAATAACTGTAACTGCCCCAGGACTGGGATTTGCTTGGGTTGAGTCCCCTTAGCACCAAGGCCCTGGTTTTTCATTTAAGAGTGGGGGTGACCGATACTGCTGCCTGTCTTTCATTGCTTTTAAGGATTGATGAGATGTCATTTGCCAAGAGATTTCATGGGTTACTCCACACAAGTTTTTTTTTTAAAGTTATGTTTGGGAATACTGTTACCTAATTATTCCAAATTTATGCATACTAAAAGCAATTATGTATTTTATGTCAAAGATCCCAAACATACTGATGTCACAGCAATTTGTGTTATTATTTTTTAACTTTACTTAACCGTGTTCATTTACTATAGTTTAATATGGCCTTAACCAGTCTAGAGCCTGTGGATTTATACCTGTTTGTATGAATGGACCACTTGGATAATGTGAGTCGTACGGATATTGATGGTAAGTTCCAGCGTACAGGCTTCTCAGGCCTCACTGACTGTCTCGTTTACAAACAGCTACTAGGTGTGGCTGCCCTTTTGGCCATAATGCAGGGGTTTTCCACTTTGTCACTTGGTATTTTGGGACAGCTGTTTCTCTGTCTGGAAAGGCTGTCCCGTGAATTGTCAGATGCTTAGTGGCCTTTCTGGATTCTGTCCACTACATGCCAGTAACATGTAGTGTGACACACTCAAAATGTGACACAACCGAAAGTGTCTCCAGACGTCGCCAGATGTCCCCTGGAAGACAAAATTGCCCTGGCTCAGAAGCATTGCTGTAATGCACAGGGAATTTTTATTGAGTTGTGGGAGGTGGAACAAACAAAGAAATAAAAGGAACAAACCAGCTGGACAAGTGTTCAGCGAGGCCTAGGAAGCATGAAAACACTGCAATCATACTACTGTATAAATAGGAGAACAGATGCTACTGAGTAGGATATCTAGAACTTGGTAAGTGACTCAGTGTCTACTTACTCATCTATAAATACAGTAATAAAGCCTGTCTCACAGGGTTAATATAAAGATTAATTTTATCTAAAGTACCTAGAAGAGTAACTGAATGTAATAAAGCACCAAATAAATGTTATCAATAGGTATTATTACTATTAACCATTATTTTCCTGCTTGAGTACAGTAAAGTAACAGGTAATAATTCTAAGTAATTTATGCAAACTGAACACTTTTAGCTAATAGTGACTACAGAGGGCTCTATTTTGAAAAAGAGCACACACACCCCACAAAACCTTAAATCTTTGGTAGAATAAGTGGAAAGTGAACTTTATTTGGTAATTTTGCAGGTATATACCTGTGAGTGCATGTTGTGTTATTTAGATCTGGCTACTTCCAAAAAGCATATGAGATGATATAATACATACAATACATAATGTAAGCAATGCTATTAAAATAGAGGTAGGCATGGACATTTTCAGACATGTAGACAGAAATAAAAGCCATCCCTTTCTAGTGTTTCAGAGCTAGCCAGCCATTAATAATCTAGACGTCTTAAAAGCAAACCCAGTTTTCACTTTGGCACACAAATGACAGCTGATGGTGACAGGTCTCAGATCCTCACTGCAAGGAGGAGATGAGGGAATTAGTGTGATTTACCTGTGGGAATCACTCCTTCCTAACGGTATCAGATCCTAGGAGACTGAACATTCTTCAGCTCAAATTGCTGTAAAGCAAGGTCTCTGGCGTCTTGGTGATTATGCCTTTAAGAAAAATAGAGGAGCAGTCATTGCCTCAAACGAAGGTGTTTACACACACACACACACAAAACCTGTTAAAGAATATCAGTTGTCTTTCTTCAATGCCTGAATCCAAAACTCACAAAATAATACAAAGAATTTTGACTGAGAGATTTCTGGTGGAGTAGCATTTCTCTCTTTCTCTGTCTCTGTCTCTGTCTCTCTCTCTCATACACACACACACACACACACACACACACACACACGAGTATTACCATAGTAGAAGAGAAAGCTAGCAGAGAAATTTAGAGAGCTGTAGAGACTGTTGGGCGCACAGTCGCAGATGCAAAAAGCGCCTGGCCGCGGAAACCTTTGAAAGCGTGGTCCGGTGCCTCCGGTGGCTGGTGGTCAGCGCACGTCTGGACGGTGGGGAACTTTGGGACTACTGCCCGAGGCCCTAGGGCGCCCCTACAGACGGGGCGCTGGGATCAGGGCAGAATGGAGGGAATCAGAGATGGTGCGAGTTGTGCGTGGCGTTAGCAGCGCTCTGGATCCGCTGCCCTAGGGGTCCCCTGGGCCGCGGGACCCGGTGACTCCAAGGAGGAGCGCGAGCGCCTCCCCGCTGCTCCCGCAGGGGGCGCCAGGGCCAACCCTCTCCGCCTGGGGCTGTGGTGTGACAGTCCTGGCCGGGATGCGATCAGCCTTCCCCAGAAGACCGCACCAAGCCGGGAGCAGCCGCGTGGCAGGACCCGGATCCCAGACAAGCGGGCACCGGCAGCTCGGCCCCGGGCGTCCCCGGCCAGGTGGCCCCAGGCCCGGCCTCCGCAGCGGCGCCGCGCTCGGTACCATAAGTTTGCCCCGCGCTCCTCAATTTCGAGCGCGGAACTGCTCCCGGTCCTGCTTCCCGCTCGGGAGGCTCCGGGCATGGCCCGGCCGGGGGCGTCGCCACACGTCTGGGGGTGGCTGCTGCTCGGCGGCTGCCTCCTCGCCGGAGCCCAGGTAAGAGCCCGGGACCCGCAGCACCTGCTTCTCCGAACCTCCGGCTGGACTCGGAATCAGGTAGACGAAGACCGAGACCGAGGAGCTCACGCTAACACACACACACACACACACACACACACACACACACACACACACACACACTTTAGTGGAGCTACAAAGATATGCTTTGACTGATGTCCTGGGGCGGGCACTGTTCAGACCAGCATCTTGACAGATGCACAGTAAGGGGGTATTTAGGAGCAATGGGATTCTGGATCGCGAGGGCTAGTCTGGGAAGTGAAGGAACTTTTCTGACGCCTAGTCGCCTTTGCCCCCATTTAATTAATCCAAATTATTTTTGTCTGCTGGCAATTTACCTTCACTTTTTGAGAACTTAAACTTCAAGGATCGTTACACTATCTGAAAGGCTAACTGGCCTTCCTTGGTACAAAATCACGTATTTTCAAAGCAAAAAGACTAGACAGAAAAAATATCTCCAAATAAAGCTCAGTTGTTAATGTTAAGGATAGATGGTGGTTGTGATTTCATAGTGTGCTAATATCCTTAGAGATTTTCTGGACTTTTACAAGGGAGCCTCTCGCATGTGTAGGTCACATTTCATCTGTACATTTTTCTTGTGTCAAATAAAATCTAGAGTTTACACTCAGCTCTTAAGATGAACTACGAGGAGATGGGTGGGTGTAATGCAGTTTTAAGAGAGCCGTGACTTTAAACTGAATCAATGTTATTACTCCCTTCTGTTCGGTAGGGGGCGCGTCTTGACCATCGAATAAAAGCCCTAGTTTTTTTTTCTTTTCTTTTAAATTCCTTCACAGTGAGAAAATTAGGCATAGATTTATGCACTGATACTATATAAACTTAATACTATGTTATTGGCTTTCAGATGACCAATTTAAATTACAATTATACTAAAAGTGCAATTGTTTTTTAACCACATAACCACAAAAATGAAAGGAAATAGTGCCCTGTTAAATACTGGGCTTTACCTAACACGACCAGGATATTTCTGTAAACTTGTTCTGTTTTAAAAAAATCAAATAATGTGTGTGTTATACATAGATTAATAAGATTAGCTGTCAGAGTGGAGGGGATTGTGGGGCTGCATGAAAACTGTGAAGGGATTAAGAATAAAAAAAGACTCATAGTCACAGACAACAGCATGGTGATTACCAGAGGGGAAGGGGGGTGAGAGGAGAGTAAAGGGGGGATAATGGTGATGGAAGAGACTCGAATTGGGGTGGTGAGCACACAATACAATATACACATGATGCGTTATAGAACTGTACACCTGAAACCTATATAATTGTATTAACTAATGTCATCCCAATAAGTTCAGTTAAAAAAAAGATTAGCAATGGATGCTTAAGAGTGTGGTATACTTAAATTTGAAAAATTTCACCAACAGAAGTAACATGACCAAATTGAAAAAAAACCCCTAAGATTTTGGTGATAGTTATAGAACTCTGGTGATCTCTGATGTACTTCCTGTATTTCTGTCTCCTAAGATATTTGAATAATATGCTTGAACACACTGCTTCCTTGTATAAAAGGCAAGTGAATGCTAACCATTTATTTTACTCAGTGTTCTAGATTATGTTTTCTAAGAAAACAGGAAAATATTCATTAGTACAACAACAACAACAAATCACTATGGGACTATGGACAGAATATTTCTGTTACTTTTAGATTTCAATAAAACAATCAGGATAGTAAACCTTATTTTCTATAATCTTAAACCAAGGTTTCTCAACCTGGCACTGTCACCATTGTGGGCTGTATAATTCTTTGTTGTGGGTTCGTCTTGTACAGTGTAGGATACTGAGCAGCATCCCTGTTCTCTTTCCACTAGATTCCAATAGCATCCCCCCCACCCTGCTGCCCAGTTGTGACAGCAAAAGTGTCTCTAGATATTGTCAAATGTCCCTTTACAGGCAAAATTGCCTCTGGCTGGGACCCATTGGTTTAAAGTGATTTTCATTTACATTTATAGGTTAAGAATTATATGAAATGGCAATTTGTGATAATATATTACATTTTGGCACTTAAAATCTGAAAGTTAAAGTGATTGACATTGACAACTTCTCTGATCTTCAGTTTCTTCATCTTCACTGCCAGCTAATACATACGTATATTTAGCAAGTTTTTGTTCTAGTGCTAGAACAACAAAGAGAGCTCATCCAAGCAGAATTGGCGTGTGTGGAATAATTCTATAATATTCAATAGACATTGGATCACATCACAAAATAGATAACATAGACTGGTACTTGTCAATTGCTTAAAAAATTTCTGTGGTTTTTTGTTGGTAAAGACGTTGCCTTTGACTCAATGCACAGTTCAAAACTCATTCATTCACGCATCAGGCATCACTACAGAGCCCAGCAATATATTTCCTAAAGTCAGGTACCACACGGTAATGAGGACCACGATATGAGTATAGTATTCATAGTAGTATTTTCTGCATTTTCTTTGCTGTGTCAGTGGATCCTCCTAAATGAGACTCTAAAATGGAATTAGGGCTGCAGTGGGTATATTGGGGGGTAATACCCATGAGAGATAAAAGGGTACAGAGGCAGGATTGGATAGGGGGAGCCTCAGAGCAGGGTGCAAATCTGACAAAGTCATGGCCAACCCCATGGAGAGCTCTGGGACAAAGTTAGTCCATTGCAGGAGTCCTATGTGGTGATAAACTGGCCAGGCCCTAGCACTCCCGCTGTGCTCAGTGGTCGGCTGGGGTTGTTTATAAGATCACAGACTTGGCTGCAGGCCTCAGACAGATGTTTGAAAGCAATACAGCTGGGGGCTGGTGGCCAACTGCACTCCTTACAGACCAATGGCTGGTCTTTCTTGAAGGACCATCTCCGTGGTACCCATCCATGGCTACCCCCCTTACGGAATTATCAAGGAACAACATTGGCTTTGCTGGGCTGACCCCACGTGACTCGGTCACCTTCTCCAGGCTCCCTGACAACAGATCGTGTGGCTCTCAGACAGTGCGTGTGCCGGGAAGTGAGAACAAATCAATCAGCACAGCTAGAAAAAATTCCCAGAAGCTACTGACATACTGAGCAGAAGCAGTAAGTTCCACAGAGTACCAGGTGTGAGCAGTCACCCACGGGCAGGTGTTGTTTTTTCTAGTTATTGCTTATTTTTGCCTCAGTGGAATCCCAGTGCTGCATGGACATTCCCGTGCAGGGGAAGGGGCACTATCCTGGGAACCCAGAAAGCCGAGTTCACATTCTTCTTTTGATAACATGCCACCTCCCTGGGTGTTAAACTTGACCTCTCTTTTCTCATTCTGTGTGTGGAGGAGGATGCGTTCTACCGACGTTCCGGTGTGAAGATTCATAGTCTACGGGAAAATCCAAAATCTCTTAACAGGGTGGGAAAAAACTGATAGTGTGATGACAGGAACTTACTTAACATGTGCCAAATTCTGTGCTAAGCATTTTAATCTATTATTATCCCATTTAATTCTCATAGAAACTTTATGAGATGGGCACATTTTATAAATGAGAAGAGGGGGCCAAGAGATTTTAGATAATGTTCTCAAGTCCCGTGGCTGAAGAGTCATGATTCGCACTCTGGCTTTCAGTCTGGAGCCCACCCCTCAGACTGGGGCCTCATGGTGGAGGTCAGCTGGGCGCTGCTTAGCTGCGTTATGTATGCACACACCTTCCTCTCAGCAGTAGCCACCCCTGGGTAGAGATCCGGAGGAATTTCTTGGTGACACAAGCCCATGATGATTATTGCAGTAATTCTCTGGTGTTAGAGAGTTGAGGACAATAAAAAGCAATTGATTCAATGTGTGCAAAGCAGCATGAATAAGATCTTTAAAACAGGACATAGGAGGGCACAGACAAATGAGACAGGTGACACAATACCATCTACGTAATTAAAGTACATGCACACAGACGTGTTCAGATAAAAGGTATACGTGTATAGGTATTTCGTATAAATGGTTGGATATGGGAAGGTAGAGAATTAGGAGTGGAGTATAGAGGTAAAGGGTCAGGTAACAAATAAAGCAAGTGAGCCTGCACTCTCTGTCTCGATCTCTTGTATTATTTGGAAATTATGTTGGTAATAGGTGGAATTACCAACAAGCCTTACTGGTAGATTTAAAAAGAGGACACAACTGGGACGTGGGCAGTTTCTCCAAGATGGTGGGCTAGGGGACTACCCTCGGCACAGTAAAATGAAACTCACTGCTGACTGCTCCATGCTGTGCTTATTGCCGTGAGCCCTGTTGTAGTCAAAGGTCTGATGGTTGGCTTGTTCTTCCCTGTTGGCAGCCAGGACTGTTTCCATTTGTCTTCTGGTTATGGGGAGACCTGGTACCCCTGAGGGGGTGGACTTCTTGGTGACTGCTCTAATTGTGGGTGGTCCTTTCAGCCCCAGGGACCCAGGAGCAGCAAGACGGATGGGAGCCACAGGTGGCTTTTCCTTGGCAGTGTACAGAGAGTAGGTCTCACTTCCTCAGAACTTTCTCAGTTCATTGTGAGGAAAGTTGGAGCACTTTCAACTAACATTCACACAGTCCATATTATTTCCTGTCCTGAGCTTCAGTTGGTTTTGCCATTTTCTGGAAATCATCTCCTTTCTTTCCCCTCTGTTTTGTCTTTCCTCTAAGTTGCTCTTTAAATTTTTTAATGGCAATGTGACTTTCCTTTCACCCCTTTGTGTCTCCATTTCCTCCATTCTAAAACGGGGAAAGTAATCTCATTCACCTCAGAGAATGTGTGAGAGTATTGAATTTAAAAGCATAAAAACAAACTGTAATTGAAAAAAATAGAGGTATACAAGCAGATAAAAGCCTTAAGGTGTCTGCTAATGAAAACATCAGCTCTTTTCTCTTGTTCCAAGAGCCAATTAATAAGGACTTTTTGATGGAATAGTTATTATTAATGCAGTAAGATGATGTCTGAACACGATTGGGAGCCACTGTAGGCTTTTAAATGGTGTGTGTGTGTGTGTGTGTGTGTGAACTTTGCAAGGCTGTTCTGTCTGCCTGCAACTCTTCCTTCTACTTGTCGTTTCCCCTGCAGAGCCTGTTTGACATTTGACATTTTACTCATGGTACTAATAGAGGTTTTAACTTTACATTTATTAGTATGAGTACTTGATTAAAGCCTATCTCCCCCACTGAAGAAGTTATCTGAAGACAGAGCAATTGATCCGAAGGCAGTGCAGCCATCCTGACGGTCGCTAGTGTGTCCTTGCACAAATGGAGATGCGACAAGGCAGATGGAATCCAGAGACAGAAGGTGTATTCAACTGAAGGAGGGTTGGTCAGGGCCGGTCTGAAGAGTAATATTTCTAGGTGAGCTGAGGGTGAGGAGCCTGTGATACATTTAGTAGGAGGTTGGATATTGGATTATGGAGCTCGAGAAAAGCCTTGGATTTAGCATCATTACTTTGCAGGGACTACCTGAAGCCACATGTGTGAATAATATTCTCACAGAGAGAAAAGTGGAATTAGAAGGGCCAGTCAACTTGATGGGAAAGAGCATGTAGATGGTTTTCTGTAATATTGCCTCTGAACTATAAATCCACCGGGCAAAGAGGCTAGTAAACAATTGGAACTCCCTGTGACAATGAGCGTGGTGCCTTTGGGTGGTAGGCTCTCCATCAATGTTTGAATAGGCTAATTTTTATTTCTTTCATTCCAAGAAAATTCATCCTCTTTGATCCCACTTGGAACTCATCTCTAATCATTTACTTAAGTTTTAATTTTAAAAAGGTCGTTCTGTTGTAAAGGGCAGAGATGGCAGCCAGGGGTTCAGATGACACAGTGGAAGCTGCGTCTGGTCTTGAAGACAGAGAGACAAGTGCAGCTGGCAGAGCAGGCCTCTGAGAGAGTCCCTTTCCGGGGGGGTTCTTATCTGATAACTGGCAGGCAGGCAGGCTAAGGGTTGAGCTTGGCAATCATCCCCTTGGCTGATTCTCAAATAAAGTAAACCATAGCTTTCCAGAGGGGGAAGCTACTATGCAAAATGGTTAAGGTTATGGACTTTATCAGAAACAGAGTTTGGAATCTGTCACTTACTCTTTTAGCCATTATGTAACATCTCAAAAACTCAGTTTCTTCACGTACAGAACAGTGATGAACTAATGCCGCATTCACTGTGTTGGTGTGTGGATTACCCGCACACCTCAGGAGAAGCATGTGACACAGTGCCTGTCACAGAGTTTGCTTACTGTGAGTGTTGGCCATCATTGTTGTCATCACTGTCCTCCTCCTTGTTGTCATCGTCGCCATTGTCGTTATCACAATTTCTATTACATTTTCTGATTACAGCTGGTAGAGGTGATCTCTGTTATTTTTATTGATTGATTCATACCTACTAAGCTTATTCTTGAACAGTAACACTTTTCTCCAGTGTCTGTCTCTGCTTTTTCTTTCATTTTTTTCTTATTGTATTGGATTAGCCAGAACTCCCAGCACACCGTTGAATGATAGTTATCAGTGCAGACATCTTATCTTGTTTGTTACCTCCATAGGACGGCTGAAGATTAATTGTTAAATACAATATTTGCTCTAGGCTTTTAATAGATGTAACATCATTGTTAATTGTGTTAGGTTGTTACACGTAGGCTAGAATAGGAGTTTTGAATGACAGTGTGCATATTTATTTTAAAGTCGTAAGTATATTATTTCTTTAAAAAATTTCATATTAGTTGCATTGAGCTTCTGCCACAGATACTGGGCTAGTTGAAAAAACAGATTCCTAGTAATTTTTCTACAGCATTGTACCCAGTAGATGCTTATTAAATATTGATGTTTATGTGATTACAGGTAGAAGGGCTATAATATATTGCTGCTTGAATTAGCAAATAAACCAAATACTTCTGTTAATAATAAGATACAGGTTGATAAAAAATTAAAATATGTCACGAACAAAAATGTTGTTTAATACTCTTTGGCCAGAATATTTTTGTGACAAGACTGGGACCATCTTGTACGGTAATGAAAATGCCTGAGGGCAGACTTCCGCCTCTCCTTATTGAAACCCTTTACATCGAAATGCAAACTGGCTGAAATTTCCTAAATGAGAATAATTTATACTACCTGTCATTTTCCTACTTATATAATCAGGCCAACTCTGTTTTCTACGAGAAAAAGTTTTTCAGTTATTTTTAAAAACATTTTTTGAGATTAAGATTGTGGTTGACAATGCATTTAATCCAAGACTATGGTCATGGGCTATGTCTAAGCTTGCACAGCCTTTGCCTGCCCCACAGGAGACTCAGCCTTCAGAAGGGCACTCGTGCCTGGAATGAGTACCTAGATGGAACTTCTCTCATCGTACCTTCTGGCATCTCAGTTTCTGGATGACTAAAGTCTGTAAGACACATCATCCAGAAGCTTCGGATAGTCCCAAAGACAAACTTCTGAGATCAGGTGAGACCGGCTGCATTCAGTGTGGTGTGGCCCTGGACACACGGAAGCAAAACGTAAGCACAATGTTCGTGTTGATTAATTGAACTTAGTGATATAGTAGAGACATCTGAGAATTAGATGAAACTTTGAGTAGATGAATGGGGCTTTCCTGTAGTCTCGAAAATGCCCTTTACAATCCATCTGAAAGGTACAGCAGACTCTACTTCCATGAGGTTGGTAACATAGTAGCAACTGCATTTTGTTTCTGAGTCTATTGTGTTTTTTGTACCACTCATGGTAAACGTGTACTAAGTGCCCGAGAGCCATATCGTACCTCCTGGCCTCCTCAGGGCCGGAGGCATAGTGCCTGTAGATAGTGTCTTCCCCATGGATGGCCTCAACAAATACTTGTAGAGTAAATACGCATAGCAGTCCTTGCTGCTAAACCAGCACAAACACTGTAGACTGAGTAGAAGTTGTCATTTCTGTGAATATAAGGAGGTGTCCTTCCATTAAAATTCTTCCTCCCGAGGTATCTTCATTTTCAATGTAGTAAAATGCATTGGACTGCTAAGTATTATGTTCATTGCGCAGGCTCTATCTTCCAAGAAGCTTTCACTGTGGAGGAGACAGGTTGCCAGTAAGCAGAGACGCGTTCCTTGCCTCTGTTCTTGACTTTCATCTCCCCTCCTGCAGTATCGATTCATTTTCCTTCTTTCTAATATGTCTAATCTGCCTCTTGCTACGGTCTGTGTATGGTGTTGATGGTAGATCTTCATTTGGGAATGGGAAAGGCCTGCCTGATCTCTGCCCAAGGTTTCTCATGTTCAGCATTTTCTCTTTTTTTGCTTCAGTAATTTATTTTGGTCAAATATTATATATTTAGAAAGTGTTGAAATTATAGACTTGGTGATAATAGCAGTGGTAGTAGTTAAGGCTTATACAGTTTTCACTCTATAAAGGACCTTAATTAGGCACTCTATATGCATTATTTTATTTAGTCCTCACAACCTCCTTATGAAGAAAGTTGAGCATTTTTATGCCTCTCCAACATCCATTCTATTCCGCACCAACTGTGTGGCAAAGACAAGTAATTGGTAGAGTAGGGATACACAGAATAAAAAAAAAGCAACCCCCCTAAATCCCTGCTCTTATGAATTTTACATTCTCTTATTCTCCTGAAGTCAGCTTTACCTGCAGATTTGCACCCATGTGCCGAGAAGTTTTACCTTGTCACTTCTCAGTGGAGGCAGAAGTTTAGGTGCCCCAGCCAGCTGCTGTTGACAGCCAAGGTGAGGAGCTCCTTGTCACCGAGGGCTGACGGTGTGAGTTCCGCTCTCATGTATTCTCACCACACCACTGTGGGGTGGACTCGGGCTGCTAGACTGACTCCCACTAGGTCTTCTCTGACATCACCCCAGCGGGACACCCTGTTACTGCCAGGTTGAGGTGGAAGTCCAGGGTCCCCACTGGCACCTGAGGTAGGAGGGCAGTGAGTGGCCTTGTTACAGACCCATGTGGGTGGAAGTCCCGGCTCTCTACTTAGCTCTGAAACTACCATGGGGAGGGTGCAGGGGCACCTCCTTACAGCACCTCCTTAAACCTCCACCCACTTGGCCTTTGCTGATGCAGATGGAGGTTGGACTTTGTTTTTTTTCTGTGGTGTTTGGGTCAAGCTGTTATTGTTTAAAAGTTCTCTGTCCTGCCAGACTGCCTCTTTCCTTTCTTTGCCATAGGGAGCAGGGTAGGGTTTTTTTTTTTTTGACACTTTTTTTTGGGGGTAGTGCTTGTTGGTATTTTGGATTTGCCAGTTTCTAATCCAAGCTAGGAATATATGAGACCAAAATAAAACCCAGAGAATTTCCTCCTGTATTATTCTTCAGGATCTGAGTTCCCTCCCTGGTCTGCTTTCTGCTTTCCACTTTTGGAATCATCTTATGTTCATTTTATAGATAATGTCCAGAGTTTTTAGTTGTACTTAGTGGGAGGATTAGAGGAAATATGTCTACTCCGTCACACCAGAAGTAGAAGTTCTAGAATGCTTCTTTTAAAATGCATATAATTTATCAATTCATGTTGACTTTAAAATGAAATAAATGTGAGTGTTATAATGATGAGGACTCTTACTCCAACATTAACAATTAGTATCTATAGTGGCAACATTAGGTACATTCAATAAGATACACCTCAGCAAATTAGGGCTTCTTTTAGTGATTGAGTATGACAAATTGAAATTCAACATTTTGTTTCAAATTGTAAATGATCGCTTACCCATGAAGAATTACTGACATCTATTTTCCTAAAAGTACCATTTTGTTTTGGATGCAAATATTGCTTTTGGAATAACAATAATATATGAAGCATTGAAGTAGACATCGGTTATGAAACTTTGAAGTAGACATTGAGTATGAAAAGTGCTCTTCTGTTTAATTTTTTTTCTTTTCTGGTATCTGATTTTATTTTATTTTGTTTTATTTTATTTTTAATTTTTTTATTGTTATTCAATTACAGTTGTCTGCATTTTCTCCCCATCCCTCCACCCCACCACAGCTGAACCCACCTCCCTCACCAGCCTCCACCCCCCCCCTTGATTTAGTCCATGTGTCCTTTATAGTAGTTCCTGTAAACCCTTCTCCCCACTGTCCCCTCCCCATACCCCTCTGGCTATTATTAGATTGTTCTTAACTTCAATGTCTCTGGTTATATTTTGTTTGCTTTTTTTTCTATTTATTATGTTCCAGTTAAAGGTGAGATCATATGGTATTTATCCCTGACCACCTGGCTTATTTCACTTAGCATAATGCTCTCCAGTTCCATCCATGCTGTTGCAAAGGGTATAAGCTCCTTCTTTCTCTCTGCTGTGTAGAATTCCATTGTGTAAATATACCATAGTTTTTTGACCCACTCATTTGCTGAAGGGCACTTAGGTTGCTTCCAGTACTTGGCTATTGTAAATTGTGCTGCTATGGACATTGGGGTGCATAGGTTCTTTTAGATTGGTGTTTCAGAGTTCTTAGAGTATAATCCCAGCAGCAGAATTGCTGGGTCAAAGGCAGTTCCATTTTTAGTTTTCCGAGGGAATTCCATACTGTTTTCCACAATGGTCTCACCAGTCTGCATTCCTACCAATAATGTACTAGGGTTCCCTTTTCTCCGCATCCTCTCCAACATTTGTTTGTTGATTTGTTTATGTTGGCCACTCTGACCGCTGTGAGATGGTACCTCATTGTGGTTTTAATTTGCATGTCTCTGATGGCTAGTGATGCTGAGCATCTTTTCATATGTCTCTGGGCCCTCTGTTTGTCTTCCTTGGAGAAGAGTCTGTTCAAGTCCTTTGCCCATTTTGGGGTTGTTTGTCTTCCTGGAGTGGAGTCGTGTGAGTTCTTTATATATTTTGGAGATCAGGCCCTCGTCTGAGGTATCGTTGGCAAATATGTTTTCCCATACTGTTGGTTCTCTTTTTTATTTTAATGCTGTTTTCTTAAGCCGTGCAGAAGCTTTTAATTTTGATTAAGTCCCATTTGTTTATTCTTTCCTTTATGTCCCTTGCTTTAGGGGATGTGTCTGTGAGGATGTTGCTGCGTGGAGTGTCTGAGATTTTCCTGCCAATGTTTTCCTGTAGGACTTTTATGGTGTTACGACTTATATTTAAGTCTTTTATCCACCTTGAATTTATTTTTGTGTATAGCATAAGTTGGTGATTGAGTTTCATTTTTTTGCATGTAGCTGTCCAGATCTCCCAACACCATTTGTTGAAGAGGCTATTTTTGCTCCATTTGAAAAGTGCTCTTCTGTTTTAAAGGAACTGTAATTTTAATGTCTACAGTGAAGAACGCTTGTATCTGTAACAAAGGAGGGGGAAAAAGCAATATACAAGATGTAATAATCATTTTCTTACTTTCACTTGAAATGACTAAAGGTCAGTTTAGATCAAGAATTAGTGCATCTTAATCAAATTTGCTCCTGGATTAAACTGGCTACATTTTCTAGAGTAAAGTATGTTTAGAAGCTGTGGTTTACAAAATACTTAGTTTCTGAAAGGATTATCACAGTAAAAGAGCCACATATGCGCAAAAGAAAACAAAAATGTATTTGTTCAAGTAAAAGTGATACAAGGAGTGATTTGAAATATTCATGTTTGATATTGAAGTCAAATTTTTCTGAATCAAATTTATAGTTCTGAAATTTGGTCACAGCTTACTCAGTATTTTCTAAGATTTAAGTCAAAGAGATTAACTATTGAGCTGAATAAAAAAGACAGAAAAAAGAAACAGCTTGAATATTTCCTGACTTTCTGGAGAATGAATGGGGAAAAAAGTCAATTTTCCTTCCATGCCTACTCAGATGACTCATGTGTTTTTATTTTATTCTCCCTTTGTGATATGTGAGGTTTTATGGCTCGCTTTTAGTGTGGCTGCTTATAACTCAGAGTCTGCATTGTGTTAGCTTTACATGTAGTTGTAAATTCTGTTGGGTATGCCGACACACCCCCAACTTAGTGTTTGATTATTCTCTTTTTTCATGAAAGAAATTATTAAAATATATGTGAGCATTGAGCTATGCATGTTATTTAACAATCTCCCAAACTACATACCTGATTATTTATTGAGCTACTCTTTATATTATAAATATTATCAGTACTAGAAAATAATAAACTCATAATTTTCAGGAATAACACATTTTCTGGTTACTAAAACTAGTTCTTATCACAGATACTTTTTATGTATCCTTCATTTCAGTTTAACCTGTCAGTCTGCCACTCAGTGTAATTTAAAATAATTGTGTCATAATTATTAATAATCTGTAATTGTTCTTTTTTATGTCTAATGATATAAATATCTTTCAATTTCTAGGTTCAGTCCATAATGTCGTATTATAAATATAATATTAGACATATATAAAAAGGCTTATTTTCCACTTTCTTTAAATAATGGTTCTCAAGAATAAGTGTATTTACAGCTGAAATGAAAGATTTGGATTGACAAAGGATTATAGGGAGTTTGTCACTTAGATAAACTGATAGGTTTCATCATCTCATATGATTAAGAATCTCTAAGTCTCTAACAGAAAACAGAACTGCAACACTCTGGACCCTGTCATCCTTAATAAACCTACAGAACACAGAATACCCGGTATTCTTTTTCTAGAAAATAGATGATCGCTTGCAGAAAATTGTGGTTCTTTCAAAATATATTTACAAAGTTTTTGATACCTCCCTTTAAGAGGTAGAGATTAATTTCTCTGTCCTTGAGTGAGAGTTGGTGACTCAGTTTTAACAAATAGAACATCTTGGGACTGATCATGAGTGACATCTGAGACTAGATCATAAAAGGCTTGTGGCTTCCTTGCTCTCTTTCTGGAATCACTCGCTCCGTGGGAAGGCAGTTGACTGCTGTAAGAGCTCTCAAGCACTCGTACAGGGAGAACCTCGTGATGAGGAACTGAGTCCCACCACCAATAACCACATACGTGAGTGGGCCATCTCGGCACTGGGTCCTGTAGTCCCGGTGAAGTCTTCAGGTGACCATCGCTATGGCTAAAGTCTTGACTGCAATCTCCTGAGAAGAGACTCTGAGCCAGAACCACCCAGCTAAGCTTCTCCAAGCTGTGAGACAATTAATGTTTGATGTTTTAAGACACAATGTGGGTTAATTTGGGTTAATTTGCTCCACTGCCATAGGTGACAAATACAGATTTTTCCTGCCTTCAAGTTCTGTTCCTCTGGAATCACTCTTGGTACAAAATAAATTGTATCAGGTTGGATAGAAGCATGACTTTGTTATCGAATGTTTTGGACACTAAGTGGTTTAAAGAGATCTGTATGGTGCCAGGTTGACAGAGGTGGATTTTGGTGGCTTTGTAATGTGTAAACTTGCTGTGTTAGACTATACTCTCTGGGATCCCTTTCCCTTTGTTTCTGGTTAGGGTAAGCCACGAGAAGCAATTTTGCCTGAGTGTTAGAGGGCAGCGATGAAGCAGCCACAGTTGTGTGTTTTTACACTCAGAAGGTCAAGGCTGGCACTTTTGTATCACACAGGTCATTCCTTATCTGTGGGCTCATCTCATTAGAGAGGGGCCGTAGGCAGACCTGCAATTGCTCTCCCTTCCCTGGGTCCTCCTTTAATGTCTCTGATTCCTGGGCCAACTGTGTATTTAGGTCTATGATGAACCTACAGAGGTTGAGTGATTTGCCCAAGGTTTCACAGTAATTCTTCAGTAGAACTAAATTTAGCCTTCTCGTCCATTCACTTTCTGTGTGCTATACCTGACATATTGCAAGTGAATTAATAAAATATCGGGCCTCCATAACATTCTAGGACATTTCCAATCTGTTTATTATTTTTCTAATTATATTATGTCTAATATAATTACTTAATAATATTAAAATTTCTAGCATGGGAAAATTTTTCTTTAGGAAAATAGGTAAAGGTAAGATTATTCTAATATCTTATACATTGATGGATTTTGAATTTTGATTCAAGTAAAGGACTATTTCAGATAGCTTGATATCAAAACTTTAGTTTTCAATTATATTAGAAGGGAAAACCACTCAAGTGTGTATCATGGCTTTAAAGACTATTACGAGTGTTTTTCACTGTTTGTGTTTTGCTCATTTCCGCAGCTGGATTCCGACGGCACCGTTACTATGGAAGAGCAGATTGTCCTCGTGCTGAAAGCCAAAGTACAGTGTGAGCGCAACATCACAGCTCAGCTCCAGGAAGGAGGTAACGCTGCTAAGTAAATCGCGTCCTCCTTGAGGCCCTGCCCCGGTCTGCGCCAAGATTGCAGATTTCCCTCCTTATTTACTGTTAGGAGACCCCCGTTAGTCATTTCATTTCCATGTGGAGGGGTGTGTGGAATAAGGCTCTTTTCACCTCTTTAACCCACTAGCTTTTCCCTTCCTATGGGAGGAGTAACTTGCTTGATTTGTGAGTTTGGGAATAGCAACAGTGCACACCAGCCTGTGCCTCTGGCCTCTCTTTAGGACCTGTCTGCCTGCAGAGAGCATGCATGCTGGTTTATCCACGATCGTGCAGGAAGTTTGGAGGGGTAGGCTCTGTCCCTGTGGGCATGGCCGGCAGTTTTTGGTAGGATGTAAAATCCAGAGGAGCAAATAAGCGAGCCCTTTTATACGTACCTAAGTCATGTTCTCCAAAAACCCTTTTCCTTCAAGTGATTATTTGATCTTCATCTTTCTGACTCCTTATGTAGTTTCTCAAATAGTTGCAAACTCAACTGGGAAGGGAACTACTATTTACTGAGCTCCCTAAATTCCCAACAATCCGAATGCAACAGATAATGTCCTTAAAGCTATGTCCCATAATAAAATATGTAGTTTGATATCTGCTTGGTTCTAATCTCCAAATATTATAAAAGTTCTGTGATTGAGTTCTCAGTTGGTTTAGTAGATGTTCCATGTGGTCTTCAAAGGAATGTGATTCTCCGAGTCCATTGTCTTACAGTGTCCACTAGGTTAAGGTCATTGGCTGCATTGTTCATGTATTCTGTATCCATAATGATTTTCATCTGCTTGGCCTATTCTTGCCTGAGGTTGATATCTTAAAATCTCCACTATGATGGTGAATTTTTCGCTTCATATATTTTGAAAATATTAGGTATATACAAGTTTAGAAATGTTATATTTCCTGGTAAATTAAACCTTTAATTGATATGAAACAACCCTCTTTATCTTTAGTGGACTATTGCTTTAAATATTAAATAATATAAAATTATTATATGAAAATGTAACAATATTTAATAAAGAACATTTGTTTCTTTTTCTCTTGGTAGATATTTGCCTTGCATATCTTTTTCATCCTTTAAAAATGGCATTAATTATAAAATGCACATAACATTAAATTTACCATTCTTAAACATTTTCAGTATACATTTCAATAGTGATACATTTATTCACATTGTGGTGCAACCAATCATCTTGCAAAAATGGATACTTTATGTCCATTAAACAACTCCCTATCTTTTCCTATTATTTTTTAGACTTTTCTGCACACTTATGTCTTGGTAGTATCTTTTATAAACAAGACACATGTGGATTTCTTGTTACCTAGTCTGATGATCTTTGTCTATTAACTGAAGCATTTAGTCCAATTACATTAATTGTGTTTATTAATATACAGTACCTGAATTTAATTCTATTATTTAATTCATCTTATTTGGGCTTTTCATGTCACTACCTTTTCCTTCCTTCCACTACTCACCCCACCTTCTTTTGGGTTCTTTTGAATTGAGACTAGTTTCTTGGTTCATCCTTCCTCCCTGTTAGTTTGTGAGATACATATTATGTTTAATTCTTTCAGTGATTAACCTAGAAAAGCCTCCAATGCAGTGCTGCCGACACTATGGAATAATTTCTGGCCTCAGATTTATTCTGGTAATTTATAGCCAGCTAAGTCATGTTTAAGAAAGAAGGTCTTTATATTATTTTAGCCTTTGTTGATATCTTTTACTGGGAAGCAGCTGTCAGAATGGACAGACTAACAGTATCAAAGACAGGGATCAGCCATGCTACCTGTAAAGACCATGGAAGAAGCACCACACTGTGAGGAATTTATAAGGATTATTATATACAGGGGGCTGAGTGCACTATTTTCTATGAAGTCTCAGGAAATTTTGAGCTGGAAGACATCTTAGGGTTTACTTAGTCCAACGTTATCATCTTCAGCATCCTTTTCACATTTGTCATGTGTATTATGTGTCCCCGGTGTGTGGCTTCTGTAGTAAACACTAGAAAAAATGAATCAGATTCTGTCTTTGCCCCGTGGAGATTATGTCATAGGGAGATTGACACTTTGCAGTATGGTGTTATTAACAACAGAGGCATCACAACTATGGAAAAGGCGGCTTAATTCATTGCAGAGGGATCAGAGGAGGCTTCCTGTGGGAGTGAGAGGTGTAGAGGAGGAAGGGAAAGATGGTCCAGGCAGAGGGAACAGGGTGGGTGAAGGCGAGTGAACACGAATCAGCGACACACCACAGAGTCGCACAGGAAAGAGCTGAATGATCTGGACGTAAACTTGTATAAAATCTAAAGATGTGGAACATATAAAACAAGTTGATGGATAAATATTAAAGGAGAAAAGAGATTTTCTTTGAGATCTTTCTCCATACAAATAGGATTGAATTAAATCTGGTCAAATGTTGGTCTATCTGTGAACAAAAAATATCTAATTATATGTAAATTGACTCTAAATTTCTTCCCTTTGTATGTAAAAGTATAGAATGACATTTTGAATTTACTAGCTAACTTAAGAAATTTTTATTTTCAATTTTTTTTCCAAAATCAAGAGATGCACATTAAAATATTTAGGTGTGAGCTGTTATGCTATCTGAAATTTAGTTTAAAATACTACCACATAAAAAATGGGCAAAATACTGGAACAGACACTTCTCCAAGGAGGACATACAGAGGGCCCAGAGACATATGAAAAGATGCTCAGCATCACTAGCCGTCAGAGAGATGCAAATTAAAACCACAATGAGGTACCATCTCACACCAGTCAGAGTGGCCAACATAAACAAATCAACAAACAAATGTTGGAGAGGATGTGGAGAAAAGGGAACCCTAGTGCACTGTTGGTGGGAATGCAGACTGGTGAGGCCACTGTGGAAAACAGTATGGAATTTCCTCAGAAAACTAAAAGTGGAACTGCCCTTTGACCCAGCAATTCTGCTGCTGGGATTATACCCTAAGAACCCTGAAACACCAATCCAAAAGAACCTGTGCACCCCAATGTTCACAGCAGCACAATTTACAATAGCCAAGTACTGGAAGCAACCTAAGTGCCCATCAGCAAACGAGTGGATCCAAAAACTATGGTATATTTACACAATGGAATTCTACACAGCAGAGAGAAAGAAGGAGCTTATACCCTTTGCAACAGCATGGATGGAACTGGAGAGCATGATGTTAAGTGAAATAAGCCAGGCAGTGAGGGACAAACACCATATGATCTCACCTTTAACTGGAACATAATAAATAGAAAAAAAAGCAAACAAAATATAACCAGAGACATTGAAGTTAAGAACAATCTAGCAATAGCCAGAGGGGAAGGGGAAGGGAACAGTGGGGAACAGGGTTTTCAGGAGCTACTATAAAGGACATATGGACAAAACCAAGGGGGAGGGTGGAAGCAAGGGAGGGAGGAGGGTTTGGATGGGGGGGAAGGGTGAGGAGAAAATGCAGACAACTGTAATTGAACAACGATAAAATAATTAAAAAAAGAAATACCACCACAAAAAGTAAATATGAAATAATATGGCAAAATATTAACAAGTGTCAATTCTAGATGATGAATATAGCATATTCTCTGTTTTGTTTATAAAAATCTGTAATAAAAAATAAAAATTTTCTTCATGTCTATGAAAGAAAGAAAAAGGAAATGTAAATGCAAATACCTAGTTGTAAAACTATTCAAGTGTTCAAAAACACAAACCAAAATATTACTGACCCTGGCTGTACTCACAAACATGTGGTTACACCGTGTCAGAGGTAACTGTAGAACTGAAAAGAGACTAAATCAGAGTCTTGAAACTTTAGGTTGTCCTGTGAAAAAATCATAAATTAACAAACTTCACTGATACTAGTACTAGTTTGTCCTATCACACACAAAAGATAACAGGAAATGTGATTAATGGTGTTAATTTATAAAGGGAGATTGGAGAGTCATCAGGCAATTAATTAGTTTCCTAAATAATGAAAGTATTTACTCACATAAGATGTGAGATAATTATTGAAGAGTAGATGTTAATTAAGATCTCTGTATTACCAGTGAGGTCACGGCTTCCTCAAGCTTTTCAAGCTTTTGAGAATATTTATCATTGTCTTTGCCAGAGAGCCACCAGAGAGATGAACATGGTGTATAGCAAACTTATTTTGGGGAGTATTGGTTTTCTGAATTTTGGGGGTTATGATCTGTGTACGTATGTGTGTGGACTGGTATTCTGTAGGGAACTAGAAAACCGTCCTTTTCCGAATATGAAGAAAAATCAGAGATTTTTCTCCATAGCAGTTTAAAAACTACATAACTATGGAATAAACTGGCCATTGGATTTCAGTCTTATCTGAAGACCTTATTCCATCATGTGACTAACTCTGGCCAGAACGTCTCACATGCCATTGCTGCGTACATTTTAGAGGGAGGACTAGTTACGAGAACACAGGAATGTGTGTTTGGCTTCAGTTTATGTAGACTGCACAGTGGATATCTACCTGGTAAAGGGCTGGGTGGTGCAGATGAACAGGGATGCATGGCTTGTTAAAGACAAAGTGATGGACGGGAAGCCATCGGGAATGCTATCGAGGTAGGGAAGAGTGTCTCGTGCAAAGTGGATGGGAGAGATCGATTCATCCCGCTCTGTTTAGACAAGAAAGAAAACAACCAGACAAACAGCAGGTAAGGGTGGAGAGGCAGGCGAGCTGTGCCTCAGAAGCAGGAGCCAGTGTGAGGAGTTCCTGGCTGCTTGTGGAATGTGAAGCCCAGGCTTTTATTATGTAAACAATGAGGCTATTTCTGGGAATAGCCTCCTCTGTAAGAAGAGTGTGGGTGAGGGGAACATTTTCTTCTTTTCTTTCTTTCTTTTTTTAATTGCCTCAGCAAGCCACAAAGCAAGTCAAGTATTTGTTTCCGGGTGGTGAGGTGGACACTAAGAAGTGAATTTCAGATTTATGTGAATTCTGTTTTGCAGAGATCTGTGTTTGTGGGAGGTTCTGTTATGCTGACTATTCGAAACTGAACAAACAGCTTGACGTCATGAACATTAGTGAGAAGGAAAAATCCTCAGCCACAGTTAGTGTAATTGGTAACTAAAAAGTTGGGAGAGCTGTAATGGATAGTACCCGTACTAACACAATAATGACCGCCCCAAAGATGTCCCCTCCCTAATATCTGGCGTTATGCCTGTGTATGTCCTGTTACATGATAAAGGGGCATCACAGATGGAGTTGCGGTTATGGGACTTAAAAGAGGTAGACCATCTGGAATTACTTGGATGGGCCCGAGGTAATCACATGGGCCCTGAAAAGTGGTTGAGGAAGGCAGAAGAGTCACAGAAAAGGAAAGCGAAAGAGAGACTCGAAATGTGACAAGGATTCAACCTGCTTTGTTGACTTTGAAGCTGGAGGAAAGAGGTCTTGAGCTTAGAAATGCAAGTAGCTTCTAGAAATTGGAAACTGCCCTCAGCTGACAGCCAGCAAGGAAAAGGGGACCTCAGTCCTACGGCTGCAGGGAACTAAATTCTGGCAACAGTTGGAATGAGTAAGGAGACGAGTTCTCTGTCAGAGCCTCCAGAAGGGAATGCAGCCCTGGCCAGCCTTGATTTTGGCCTTGTGGGTCTAGCAGCAGAGATCCAGCCAAGCCTGCCGGACTTCTGACGGACAGAATAGTGAGGTCATAAATTGTGGTAGTTTGTGAAGGTCGTACTGGGAAGTGAAAACAGCACTCGTTAAGAGTGGTCTCTTTTTGGGAAGCCGGCGTATAACGTGGCTGATATCCTCTCTTCTTGGAAGGTCAATGCATGATTAATGGGGAGGAGTCCTGCAGAACCGAGTGTTGACACCCACTGAAAGCTTGTTCAGCCCCTGTCAAGGGAGGGGTGGCTAATGCGTGAGAGTAAACAGACAAAATCCGCCCCCCTCAGGCTGCTTCAACCCTGTGGTTTAAAAAAACAATAATAAAATAACACAATATTGAAGGTAAAAATTGTAGCAGGAAAGGTGATAAGGGGCATGTCAGGGTGTAATTTCACAAGGGGAAAGTCTGCTCAGAAGTTGAAGTTTGGGTAAAAACCTGTAGGAGGTCAGGGAATAAGCCTCCAGGCTGTCCGAGGGAATGGCGTGGAGTTCACAGGAGAGAAAAGAGGACTTTGGCAGGGGTTGAGGTCAAGGAGATATTCTAGGGGAGAGGGCAATCGTGTCGGGGCCTTCAGACATTGTAGACTCAGAGGGAGATGGGAAGCCTTTGGACGATTTTGGGCTATTGTGTGAAGCATAAATTAAAGGACATTTAACACAATGCCCTCTAGATCCATCTATGCTGTCGCAAATGGTAAGATGTCATTCTTCCTTACGGCCAAGTGGTATTCCATTGTAGATATGAACCACCTCTCTATCCTGTCGTCTATTGTTGGACACTGAGGTTGTTTCCATGCCTTGGATATTGTAAGTAATGCTGCAATGAATATAGGAATGGACGAATATATCTTTTTGAGATAAGTCAGACAGAGAAAGACAAATACCAAATGATTTCACTTATATATGGAATCTAAATAACAAAATAAACAAGCTAAACAGAAACAGACTTGGATACAGAGAACAAACTGATGGTTGCCAGATGGGAGGGGGTTTGGGGGAACTGGGTAAAAAAGATGAAGGGATTAAGTACATTTATTAAATTGGCAGTTACAAAACAGCCATGGGGATGTAAGTACAGTGCAGGGAATATAGTCAGTAATATTACCATCACTGTATATGGTGCCAGTAGGCACTAGACCTATGGGATGATCACTTCATAAATTATATAAATATCTAAACACCATTCTATATACCTGAAGCTAATACAGTATTGAATGTCAACTGTAATTAAAAGAAAAAAAAAGGAGTAAAAGGAGAGCAAGCACTGAGTCAGGAAGACCATGTTGCAGATGAGGGGTGTGGACCACGCTGGCTGGCGGCAGTGGAGGTTGTGTGGAGCCAGCGGGTCCTGGATGCATCTTCAGGAGAGGAGAGCTTATGAGAATTTTTCGTGAAATGAGTGATAGACTCAAAGAAATTACTGAGATTATTGGTAAAAGGCAAACCCAAATCTTAGAGCTTACCTGTGAAACTCAATCTGTTTCATAAGTCGTATTTTTTAACAGCAATTTAAAAATAAAATCTAGGGTACAAAATGTAGCTACAGCTATAATAGTTGGAAGAATTTTACTGCAGAAGTTGTTCACAGTGAATTCTAATGTTTCTTATGTATTAATTGCTATAACTCATTCATGTTGGAATCACTAAAATATTTTTAATTTATGCAAATCAAGTGTTCCTATCAATGGTCTTTTAATGGGGCTAAGTGGATAAATTTTGGGACATTTATATCCTATCTACCTCATTCTAGTTTCCAAAACTACCAATTTGTTTCACATTTTGCTACAGGCATTGGCTTGAAGTTCTGTATTTTGAATGAATTTACTCTCTGATCTTAACTGTGTTTTTGTTTATTTGCTTTTAAATTTCTTTTTTCATCAGATGGAAACTGTTTTCCAGAATGGGATGGGCTCATTTGTTGGCCCAGAGGAAAAGTGGGAAAAATATCGGCTGTCCCATGTCCTTCTTATATTTATGACTTCAATCATAAAGGTATTGGATTTTTCTGAAATGGTTAATTTGTAATGGAAATTTACTTTTTTTTTTTTTTGGTAATGGACTCTAAGGGACCTGAGCAATCTCACTGTCTTTCTTCCTGTCTTCACAGGCGTTGCTTTCCGACACTGTAACCCCAACGGAACATGGGATTTTATGCATAGTTTAAATAAAACCTGGGCTAATTATTCAGACTGCCTTCGCTTTCTTCAGCCAGATATCAGCATAGGAAAGGTAGTGGTAATTTTGTATTTGTAGACCCCTAAGGGAAAGCAAAATAATATTTATGCAATTTTAGATTGTCAACCATTATATGTAAAATCCCATTTATTCTATGACACAAAGATTATAAAAGATAAAAACAAGATTGGGATCTTCAGATCCTAGTTAAGGAAAGGTCCAAGACCTGAAACATTCTGGTATTT
Source organism: Desmodus rotundus (assembly GCF_022682495.2). Taxonomy (NCBI): domain Eukaryota; kingdom Metazoa; phylum Chordata; class Mammalia; order Chiroptera; family Phyllostomidae; genus Desmodus; species Desmodus rotundus. The sequence continues at coordinate 187,289,152 of NC_071388.1, forward strand.
TCTTTAGATTAGAGTTACCTGGCTAAGATATATATATATATGTTTATATATATGTGTCTCTGTGTACATTGTTGCATTACATTATGTTTACATTAGATTGTATTATGTATAAAGATTTAAATAAGTAATCAGCATCATGATCCCTGATTTCTTTTGATTACCTGTAAATGGCCGCTTCTCATCTCATTCTACGTTCTAGGAAAAGCTTTGTATTTTAGAGATGTATTTTCCATCTAAGATTTGCCAGTAGTTGATTTCATCAGTATGTGACAAATTAGAGTTGTAGGATTGAAGAGGAGCAAGGGGTGTCCTACAGGTCTTCCAGCATGGTACCTTAATCTTACACACGCGAGTCAGCTTGGAAGCAGAGGTTAAGTGTTGACCAAAGGCACGCACTCACTGACGGCAGGGTCTAAAGCGGAGCTCTGATTTACAAATTCCTCATGAGTGCTATTTCTTGGGCAGTAATGATGTGTAAACTTTGCAAACTTCTCAATAGTTACTTTTAAGTTATACGTGGTGCTTTACAGTCATGCTGAAACTCCTATCACTCAGACCACAGGAGTAAAATGCGTGATGACATGCATCGGGCGCTAGGGGTGAACATGATGGAGTGGTGCATAAATTATTGTTATGAGGACCCTGAGAGCAGCCATTGCACATAAACTCTCCCAACAGTAGGTATTTTTCTTTATGCTTCATGATTTTTTTAGGGGGTGAGGGAGAGGGTGAGAAGTGGTGAGTTGAAGATTTCTTTGATTTTTCATTAATAGTCAGAACTTTGACTTTTTCTTTTCTAACATAAGGCATTACCACCTAAATGAGCTATTTAGTAAGCTGTTAGAAGACCTTGAGTTTGTATTTCACTGTTGACAAACTTCTTAGATGAAATTAGTTAATGTGAGATTGCTATATACTCTGCAGTTGAACCAAAGCCAGCGATGACAGTATAAAATGCTTCAAAATTATTTCAATTCCGTTGACACAAATAACATTCATAATATTTAGTGTACTCTGTGATGAATTTATTTGTGTATTTAATATGAAAAATGCAAGTCTTGCACAGGTTTTAAATTTAAATCATGGTTTTATTTACACTGAACTCTAATTTTATGACCATTTTTTGTGATTATGATGTATTTAGATAGCTAAGAATCAAGATAGCTAAGGATGGTAATATACCCAAGATATATACTATTTTATATAAAAATGATTTAAAAGTTAACTGAAAAATTTGAAGAATTTCGTTAGCATAAATAATTTTATCTCAATTAAAAATATGAAGTTTCTATTGTTTACAATCCTTAAGCAATAATTTGAGAAGACGAGAAAAGTACATATCCTCTAATAAGGAAACTGGATATTTCCTGACATTTTTGGTACTTTAGGGAAAAAATGATGTTACTTATTTATGAGATATTAATGATTAATTGTTATAAAGAAAAATTTTGTTTAAGAAGCACAAAATAAAAAGAGCATGCATTTAGAATAAATGTAGCATCTTTGCAGGGGAAATAAGACTAAGATATTTAAAATATCCATTATTTCATTCTTTAAATAATTTCCATTTCTTTGACTTGACAAAATGAGATAATTACTTTTAATAAAAAGAAGGAAAAAACCTTTTGTGATAGGTCACAAGGTTATTAAATTCTTTAGCGTATGATATCTAAAACACTAGCTTACTGTATAAATTACTGTATAATATATCTCTTGTCTAAAGGCTATGTGTATTTCTGGAAAGCTATTTAGCAATATATATTTAAAAACTTCAAAGGGTTATATCCTTTGAACTTATAATCCTCTTTCTAAGATTCAAGCATAATAAGGATTTGGAGTTGGGGGGAGCTAAATGGATTTATTGAACCATTAAGAAAAATGTATCTCTCAAATCAGCTGTGACTTCCTCAGGATTCATAATTATTGTGGATATTGTAAAGAATTGAAATTTCCAACGATGAACTAGTTAAATAAACTCAATTTTTTCGCTAAGGATTTTTGGCCTTGGGAAATTCTTTTCTTATACATCTAATTGAAAAAAAACCATAGTAAATGTGTATAAATTGGGGATGAAGATGCTCAGCACAATAGGCAATGCTGCAGAGAAGCAGAATGAAAAGAGATACGTGAAATAAATAACTGTTTCTTTTTGGTTGGTGAGAATTTGGGAGGGTTTTTTTTTCTATTTTGTATTTTATACCTTATCCAAATATTTTATATAAGAAGTTTTAATGTTTTATTAACAAAGTACTGTGTAGTAAATGTTAAATAAGGAACAGAAAGCAAAGTCTTCCGCTTCCAGTCAGGAAGTTGTGACAGTAAGTGGAGTAAGATGCCGAATCAATAGTCTGTAAAAAACATCAGTGAGCGAAGGGCACCAAAAATGAAAATGAGCCAAATTCCAGAGGGGCAAGCCCTTTCTAGGAGAGAAGAGACCCGTGGATGCATTTGTTTTGGGTCTGCAGCAGAAGAGGAGCAACCGATCCATGGAAAGGGATAAAAAGAATAGAACCAGACTTTCCAACCGACTTCTAACAGACAAGGGTTGGCCTAAGGGCTTAGGATTCTAAGGGCTGAGTCCACTCACAGTGTGTTATCACCCACCAGCCAATTGTTTCCCATGGGGCCTCCCCTGAGTGTGCCTGGAGGCCGTACGCCAAAGGCCAGGACAGCGCAGGTGGGCTGAGAGAACTTCCCCAAGATGTGCATGGGGCCCTCACCGAGGGAAAGGCAGCAGCTAGCCAAAGGCACGGGGCCGAGCACAGGAGCTGGGAGACATGTTTTGAGGCGCCTGGAGCCCTCACTGAGTGCATGGCTGGTGCAGCCCACAGGCCGGGGAAGGGCAGGAAATCCCCAAGGTGCACGGATCTCAGTGCGTGAAAGGCAGCAGCCTAAGGAGAGCTGAGAAAGATTGTTCCCAGACACAGAGGCCTTCATTTAGCAGGGCTGTTCAACATTTTGGCGTCTCTGTGCCACTCTGGAATAAGAATTGTTTTGGGCCACACACTAAATAGACAAACACTAATGAAAACTGATGAGCAAAACGAAGGTTTTATGTAAATTTGCGATTTTGTGTTGGGCTGCATGTGGGCCGCGGGTTGGGCACCCCTGAAAGCAAGGCGGTGGCTCGCTGAGGACTGGGGGAGGTGTCAGGGTGGAGTGAGATCTCCTGAGATGCGGAAAGCACAGGGAAGAGCTGGAGAGACAAGTGAAACCCCCAGCAACTTAAAAAGCAGCTGGATGGTTCAAACAGCAGAAAGAGTTCTCCTGGGGCTTGGAGATGTGTTGCTTGGACTAAAGCCCATGTCATGGTCATCAGAGGCTGCGGGTGCTCAGATCATGGGGTCTGCTGAAGGGGATGTCTTGCTGTCGCTCTCAAAGCCTAAAACCAGGGTAAAGGAATCATAAGAAAGAAAGCAAAACAAAAACTACAACAAAGCCCAACTCCAGTTTAAGAACGGAGTAATTCAGCCACCCCATCAAGAAGCCTAATAAAAGGAGAGGAGTATGAACACCCAAATATAATAACTTCTCCAATTAGAGCCTCAGAAGTTAGAAAATACTTTCAGCCTACATAAAATGGTACATTTAAAATTAGCTTAATCTGTCATCTCTTCTGATTTGAGCTGATAAATATTCTGAATAAAAAAATCTAATATTCTGGGGGGGAAGAAAAAAGGAGAGGTCTGTCCTTTTCAGGCCGCTAATATTGTGTCCTTGGTCCCTGCTTTTCTTTGATCTGGATGCCTGGAATATCATAAAAAATTACAAGGCAGGGATCCAAAATCTAGAGTAAAAATAACAGCAGAAAGAAACAGATGACCCAGATGTTCAGATTTACAGATGACTCCTTAATAATAACTATTATAAATATGTTAGATTATTTAGTGCAAAAGGTGCATAAAACTGGTGGGAAAATTGGCAATAGGAAAAGCACAAACTTGAAGACACGTGCAACAACTTAAATGGGTTTCGAGGTCAGTACTCTGAGTGCACAAAGCCATTCTCAAAAGGTCACTTACTGTATGCACGACTCCACTTACAGAACACTTATGAAATGACAGAATTATAGAGATGGAGGACAGACGAATGGTGGCCAGCTGTTAGGGACAGAGGGGAGGAGGGGCAAAGGGACAGCCCAGGGAGGTCTTCGTGGTGACGGGATAGCTCTCTGTCTCAATTGCAGTGATGGGGGTAAAAATTTACATGTGCATTAAAATGACAGAACTATAAACACACAAATCGCACCGATGTCAAATTCCTGATTTTGATATTTTAGTATAGCTATGTTTTATGTAACCACTGGAGGATGCTGGGTGAAGGGTACATGGGACGTTTCTTACTATTTTTCCACTTCTTGTGACTTTATTATTTTCAAATTAAAAAACTAAAAAGGAATGAATTTGATTCATGCATTATCACTGAGTTTCAAAACAGTATGTTGACAAAAAGAGCATATATTATATAGTTCTAGGAACGCCAGGAACAGTCAAGGAGTCAATGAAACACATGAACAAATAGAGCTAATTTGTGGTGACAGAAATAGGAACAGGAGTTCACTGCGGGTGGATGGTGGGTGGTTTTTTGACTTGCAAGGGGCACAACGAACTTGGTTTGTCAAAACCTATCGAACACATTTAAAATTAGTACATTTTAGTTTATGTAAATTAGAGCTCAATAAAAAAGTTAAGGGACGCTAGAAATAATATCCCCAAACTGGCATATTTTTTTTACCAGTTTCCTCTTAAAATAGTCCTGTAACGTGTGTTTTGTTTACTCCACATACTGTAATGTGATGTTTCATTCCAATTGGTTAAAATAAACAATGCAAAAATATATTAAATAACATTGCAACATTTAATTTCACTTCTTTTAAGTAATAAGAAATGCCAAACATCATTATTACATCTTTAAGCATGACTTGAATTTAGGAGATAAAAGGAAGACCTAGTCTATAGCATTATATGAATGCGATAACACATCGCCTCCCTCTAAACTGGCAAAAGCATGATTTTTAAGTTTATTTACATCGACTGATTTGTTCAAACCTGCTTTTCTAATTAAATCTCTTTGCCTGCAGCAAGAATTCTTTGAGCGCCTCTACGTCATGTACACTATTGGATATTCCATTTCCTTCGGTTCACTGGCTGTGGCTATTCTCATCATTGGTTACTTCAGGTGCGAGAGTCCCGTTCACATTTTTATTTGCAGGAGACACAGAGGTCTCACGATTTGTGTTCCCGAATATTTTTCCCAACTCAAGTTTTGAATTCAGCTTAATGTTATTGTATTACTTGACTTTGACAATTTATTGTTTTCATGAGGAGGGTTTTGTTTGTTTAAAATCTTAAAGTATCGAAGCACTATGACACCCTTAAGCCAACAAAGCCGCATTGCAGTGTATTTATTTGCAAAGTGGTGCAGAATAGAATTGAATGAGTCACATACATTTTCATTCATGATGTAGAGATGTGTGTCACTTTTCCCAAATGACTTTGGTGACACTGGACAGACATTCATTTTAAATCTCCCAAAGTATTTGATGTCATCTATCAAGAAATAGTATTTATTACATTTTCTGTGGCTTATTCTTTATCTACTTATTTGTCCAAGTTAATTAATCTTACTCTTCATCAACACAGACTTTTGATTACCACTAGGAGATGAAACAGTAGACAACACGTATAGGCTGTATATGCTCCTGATGCTTGCAGGTGGCTTGTGACTCAAAGGGCTGAGGAAACCATTAGTGCACAGCTCGAGAAGGGCAGTGGCCAGTTGGTGTACAGTAATTAGGGAGAGCAGAGGAAGGTGATGAAAGAAGACCTTCCAAATGAAGGGAAATCTCAAAAATACATGAGTACAAGTAAGATTGAACCAAAAGAGGAAACTGGGGGAGAGAGTTCCAAACCTAAGTTTAGATTTAAAAAAAAGTGTAGAATATTTGCAATCGGAATTGTGATGGAGGTGAGCAATGGGCATTGAGAGAGAGGAAAGCTGAGTCGAGAAGGTATTGAGAACTGTAGGTTATAAGGAACTGAACGTAACCCTCAGAGCCAGAAAGAGCCATTGAAGGATTTCAAGCAGAGGAGTGAGAGGAAAGGGCACTTGCATTGTGAGGTGGAGTGTGAGCTGGGGGGAAGCGAGACAGGAAGCCCATTCGGAAGAGGCTGTAGAATCACCCAGGACAAAGATGGGGGCCTGGTCTGGGGCAGTGGCACTGGGGACTGGATAGAAATGGAAGATTTTGAGATATATTAATTGTGATAGCACACGTTGAAGAATTTAGTGCTAAATCATGTGTGGGAAGAGGAGTGAGGACATATTTTAAAAAACTAAAATAGAGCATTTAGAAGCTAACAGAAACTGTAACTAGAAAGAAGTTTTGTATATTATTTCCTATCACATTATAATCATCTCTTGAAACATCTCATACCTATTTTCTGCTTTGTTTATTTCCTTTGATTTATTACTATCTACTGTACTACCTGATTTACTTTTTTGTCTTTTTATTTTTTGTCTCTTCCTCTGGAATGTGAAGCAACATGTCTAAGCATTTATTTATTTTGTTCTGTTTGCTCATTGCTGCATTTTCAGTACTTAAATATTTGCTGAATTAATAAATAAATGACTAGTTCTAATAATTCAAAACCTCTCCTCACACAATTACCTACATCGTAGCGGTACAGTTTCTATTTCCAAAGCTTTTTCTTTATTGATTCACTCGTCCATTTATTCAACAAACATTTTCTCCAGCCTGTGATAGACCCTTTTTGGAATCGAGGGAGGCCAAGTTATGTTGTACACCAGAAAAATAGTATACACACCCTTGGGAGAAACCAGCCCATTGAATAAAATAGTATTAGTACTGTAATTATTAAATACAATATTGTTAGTACTGTAATATCTGTTTCTATTGTATAAAAGGCCTTGGGAACACCAAGGAGGCAGTCCGAAATTGACAAGGTGAGAGAAACTTCCCAGAACAACAGACATGTGAGCTGATTTTGAATGGTGGAAGGAATTCAGCACATCCCAGAGGCTGAGAACGGAATGTGCAGCAGGCAGAGGTGCCAAGGAGCAGAGTACAGTTAGGGAAATAGAAGAGTCCTGCACAAACGGGGCACTCGGTGTGCAGGGAGGAGTGGCCATGTTGGAATGTCCAGGAAGAGACTGAATTTTGTGGCACTAGGTTTTGCAAGCTCCTTGTCAAAGGCTTCAAATTTTGTCTTCTAAAAGTAGGTAACAGGGAGACAATATAGGTTTAAGTAGAAAGGTACCACAATCACACCTGTGAGATTACAAAGGGGTTCCTCAGAATATCTTTATGGAATCAGCTTGGCAGGTCTTGTCCCATTTTAGAGACCAAGAAACAGAAGCTCATTGTCCAAGGTCACAGGGGATAGGTGGTCCAGCTGGGAACAGAACCTTCATTTTCTGACTCCTATCCAGCAGTCATTCCACACACCAGGCTTAGCTGTGCTTATTCAGAATAATACACAAGTATTCATGAGAAATGTAAAATTTCAGGAGCTTACGCGTGACTAATAATTCTTCAATTTACATAACAGTTCATCACAGTATTTAATAGTGGATTTTTAAATAATTACTTTCTATGTAATTGCTATACTATACAGAAAATATCATACAAGAATTTCAGAAACTCTTCTGTTTCACAAAACAAAAATTTCCTTTCTTCGGATAACAAATAGTGTTGAGTCTGAAAAATCTAAGCCTGCTATATACTGGGATGTCACTAATCGCAGTAAATAATTGTCATTACACTTGATAAACTCTCTGGCCAAGTGCTGCTTACCTGTGAGGACACTCCCCATGGAGAGCCAATCTGAGAGGACCAGCTGGGCACAAGGGACATAAATATATGTCCCTAACATATTAGCATGTAATACTTTCAGAATGTCTAAATGTAGCTTCTTTTTATCTGACCTTCCCATTCTGGTTATGAAATAGAGAAAGAGGTTACTGGATTAAAAGTTTTCTTAGCCCCTTACTCTTGGGTACTTTTGGAAGAGAAGTAGTATTAGGAAGCTGTGTTTTCTCACAATCAAGCAATGGCAGAGCTGGGCCTTTTGACCAGATTATACAACCCTTTCCCCAGAGGTTTTCTTTTCTTTTCTTTTTTTTCATCAAAGTTGTAGAAAAACTCTTTTTTGGAGTTAGCCTTCCGTACTGGAAATTAGTGTTATGGTATCTAATAAACTAAGTATGTTACTGACTTCACTTGTGCTTATGATCCTTTTATAGTTTCAAAGCTTTTTATGTTAAAATAAGCTTGTTTATTCTCCATCGGGCCTAGAAAATAAATTGTATAATGCTATAACAATACCTTACTTTTTCTTATAGAGAATGTATTGAAAATGCAAAAGTTAACAGTCTTAGCAATGTTTATCTCTGTTCAAGTGGTTCTCCATTAACCAACATACAGAACAACATAACGCTCTAGTATAATTGACGGTAATATTTAACACTGCAAAATCTGGTTGAACATGGTAGCAGATAAGGACAAATTTGAAGTTAATTCCTGAAAAGTCACATTTCAGTTATTGATCCCAGTTGTTTCCATTGGAAAATGTATGATAATGGGTTTCTGTCTTTGTTCAGGTTTATTATATTTTCCTCTTCTTTGGGGTGAGGGGGTTGGGCTCATTTATATATTTTCTTTGCCCATTTCTATTTTTAGATGAATCTGTAACTGCTTATTCTCTCTCCATAGACGATTGCATTGCACCAGGAACTACATCCACCTGCACTTGTTTGTGTCTTTCATGCTGAGAGCTGCAAGCATCTTTGTCAAGGACAGAGTGGTCCACGCTCACATAGGGGTGAAGGAGCTGCAGTCCTTGATGATGCAGGATGACCTACAGGATTTCATAGATACGCCTCCTATGGGCAAATCCCAATATGTAAGTGTTTTCACCATTTTCTCTCATTACTGACTTGTACAACATTACACATAAGTAAAATTTTACAGGCCACTGAATACGTATTAACTTGTTTTGGCTTATCTTTATCTCTGGACTAACTGAAGTGGATGACTAATTTGTATGCTGATGCTTACTATCTCAATTCTATTCTCAATTCTCATGTTTAATCACTCATTCAAGAATATTCTGGAATGGAAACTGCAAAAAGCACATGATTGGAATGGCATTTGAGGTATGGCCCATAACAGCTGTCACCATTCCAAAACCAGAAGCTTGGAATTTAAAAGCCCATGACATTTAGGTCCTTTATTATAGATGCACAGACTTGTTTCAATATAATATTCTGTGATTCTTGATCCTGCTGTTAAATATCCTGGTGTTATGTACTACATAGAATCACCCACTGTTTCAGTTAGTTAGATCCTTGAAGCAGTATGTTTAGACATTAAGTATAGTAGATTAATTGTCTTGTTGGTAAGAATCAATGCCCTCTCTGCATCTTTGCCCTTTGCAAATTGTGATTCTAGACTGGCTTTGTGACTTGTTTTACACAGCAGAACCAAGTGGAGGTGAAAGTGTGCCATTTGAGGGTAGATCTTTCTGAGGAAGCCTAGCCAGTCAAGATCAGCTGAGCCTGGCCCAGATCAGCACAGTCACCTAGCCAATCATCATTAGATTCATAAGATGTATTTATTGTTTTAAGTCATTGACTTTTGAGGCATAAAAAATACCAGAATAAAATGAATTTATGGTAGAATGATGGATAATATTTTCTTCTTTATACTTTTCTATACTTTCCTCATTTTCTCTAATGATCATGGATACTTTTTATAAACAGGAAGAATTAAGGAAAAGTGATTTTTTAATAATTTCTTAAGAAAAATCTTATTTTAAAAATAGAATCAAACTTATTATCTTAAGAAAGAACATATGGTGGGAGACCCCCCAAAACCTGCAATTATCTTCTGGAGGGTGGGCCCCTCATAGTACAGTCTTTCCCTGCTAGGTGTGTTTTCAGGAGCCCATCTGTATCAGTGTACCAGCTGGTGTTGTTGTGAGAGGCTGCGTTTGGCTTCAGTGAAATTTTTTGAAAACTTTTTCAACACTTTTCATTTCATGATGTGTGATTTACAAGAGCACCTGCCTAGACTGCACTGAATGTTCACCAGTTTTTGACCAAAAACTGCATGACCCCCATACCCCACCCTCCCTATTCACCTGTTCTTGCCCAGAGGAACTTTTTTTTGTTGTTTCCCTGAATGAAAAAAAGTTCTCAAAGGGCAATGTTTTGCTGATGTGGAAGAGGTGAAACAAAAAATGGCAGAAACACTAAAAGGCATCAAAATTGATGAGTTCAAAAACTGTTTTGAGCAGTGGAAAAAACATCTCAATAGATGTATTGCATCAAATGGAGAGTACTTTGAAGGTGACTGAAGTTTAATATGTAAGAATAAATACACAATTTTTTATAAATAAATTCTGTTTTTGGGTCCCCCCTCACATATGCATACATGCATAGCCCATGGATACACACTACAATGTGGTGAAGGCCAGGGTTGGTGGGTGCTGGGTGGAGGGGGGCAAAGAGAGGGAAAATGGGGGACATCTGCAATTGTGTCAACAATGACAAAGCGCTATGTAAAAATAATTTTGTTATAGTTTCTTTCAACAGCCTTGGCCTTGATATGTCAAGATAGATTATGAAAAAGAAAACGAAGAGTCGCTTTTCAGTCGTCTAATGCTGGTATTCAGTAGCATTAGGAGTTCTAATATAATACAACTCTGGTTTATTTGCAACAGATTGGGTGCAAGATGGCGGTTGTGATGTTTATTTACTTCTTGGCTACAAACTACTATTGGATCTTGGTGGAAGGTCTCTACCTGCATAGTCTAATCTTTGTGGCTTTCTTTTCCGACACCAAATACCTGTGGGGCTTCACCCTGATAGGCTGGGGTAAGGAAATTATGTCTCTTTTTCTTTGAAACTACATTATGGATTTTAGGGCTTTCTGTCATGCCCATCATTAACATTCTTTCAGCCATTTTCCTGCAATAATCCCTCCTCATCTCATCTTATCCCTTCCTCTTTTTCCTTCATTGCTCACTGAGGAAAATTATAAGAGCAAGTCTATAACTCTCCCAGTGTCAACAAGCTTTTCATGGTTAGCATATGGCCCGTGCTCTCGGGCCAGATCCTTGAGAGGATTTTCTGGTGGAAATACAAGAGAACACGTTGTTTGCATTACACATTTAGAACTACTCTGTTCATATCTTATGCCAATGTCCTGAGTTGGCAATAATTTCATCCTAAAATTTTCAATTTTTGAATTTCTAAGCTAAAATGGCTCATCGTTGATTTGTGTTTGTAGGTTGTCTAATAAAAATGCCAGAAAAGAATTTATAAGACCATCTTGACTGCATGTCACAATAAAAATCGCAAAATAATTATGTAGATTTACCGTGTCTTTTAGACAGAAACAATTCAAATTCCTTATGGGATAAGTAATGTAAAAAAAAAGATATTCAGCTCACAGTTCGAAAATGCCTTATCAGCACTCAAGGGATTACTGGACTAGGCACGAATGCAACATGATGTGGAGAAAAGGGTGTTTGTTTAATTGGAGAGAAATTGAAACTCATATGTGGTTAATATTAAGAAGTTTCAAGATTAGCAATTGCGTATTGGGATTGCTATTTTAATATTAAATTATGAGGTGCTCAGCATAGCAAAAAATTTAACTAAGTGGCTCCAGATCAAATTTGAAGGGTTTTTTCCCCTCTCCAAAATCAGAATATTTCTTGGCCCATTTTGTCTTCATGTCAAAATTACATATGGATACCTACATGATTACTCGACATTAGTGAAGTGTTAACTCACTAACACGTTTATCAATAAATGTTAAATTACATTATATATTTTTGGATTTCTACAGCACTGGTCACACTTGTAATAAATTCTTTTTTCTCTACTTACTCACTGGTTCGATAGCTAACTTTCCCATGAAATGTTATTTGGGCTGAATCAGTCAGTTCTGCCCCTCCAGTGGTCAGAACTTTGTTTCACTGAAACCCAGGAAACGAGTTTTCAAGTCTTTCTTGGGAAAACAGAATTAAAAAAAAGTCCAGTGAGCTTCTATATAAATATGAGTTTCTTACCTTTTTAAAAACAACTTTGATTAATTTGTTCACAAAAGTATTGTGATAGGAATGATAACTATAATAAAGAGATATGCATCATTCTTTGAAATCATTTTATCAAATGGCTTAAGAACATACAGGAAAGCAAGTAGGAGATACATGCAAGCTCACTATGAGAAAGCATTTATATGCAATATGCTCACTCAACTGACAATAGTCTGAAATCCTAATACCAATCTTTATAGAGTGATGATTCTAGAGTTGGTCTATCTTCTGAGTCCCTCTCTCTTAAACTACACTTTTTTAACAAGTAAATGCTCCAGCTTAGTACATATATAATTAAAAGAGTAGTAATATTCTTTGAAGACTCTCTCTCTGCTACTCAAACACATCTATTTAAGAAAGTAAGTATGTTTGATTAATAGACCATTTTTCCCTCAATACTGAGAGTCTGATCTTAAAACATTTTTATTTCTTACTCATTTTTCCAAATTCCTATGAGAAAAATAATGATCGAAAACATTACAGCTGCTTTGCTAGAATAATTCCTTTCTTTTCTTGCAAGGGTGTGATTTACTGGCTTCACCGGAGACGAGAGCTTGCTGGGGCTCCTTTGTTACTCATTTGGACGCAATCACTGTAACTTTAGCTCTCTTCAGCTGGGTGTGCAGTTACATCATTCACATTGATTTTGCTGATTTTTAACAATCCGTTGGAAGGGAAGGAAATCACAACCTAAAGAGGATCAGATGTCACATCTGACCTTTAGTAAATTGAAGGCAAATATTTAAAATTACCGCTTTTACACATCTTTATTACATCTTTATATCTTAAAATAAGATATACAGAGGAGTGAAGCCAAAAACTGATGATGAGTATGTTTCTTTGCTTTCAACCAGCCCTGTTCTTCATTTTCCTCATCTCTGCCTCAGTTTTCTCATAAATATGGCACTTTATTCTTGTCTCCATTTTGTCCTTTTAACTACACATTAAAAAAATATAGTTAGTTCTATATTTAAAAGGTGTCAGTCTTGTTTCATTAGCTTTATTGAAAGTAATTTACCTCCATTTCAGCAGCCGTTCTTTTTTCCTTAAACTCTTAAAAAAGATTTTATTCACTTATTTTTAGAGAGAGGGGAAGGGAGGGAGAGAGGGATAGAAACATCTATGTGAGAGATAAACATTGATCAGTTGCCTCTTGTACTGGCCTGGACCAGGGACTGAACTCGCAAACCAGACACATGCCTTGGCTGGGGATGGAACAAGCGATCCTTCACTTTGTGGGATAACACCCAACCAGCTGAGCCACGTGGGCGGGGCCAAGGAGCCATTCTTACTTCTCAGCTGTTAAGTGCAATGTCAGAGTGTACATATTATCCTATAAAAGCGCCTTTTCTGGTTATAGCACGTAGTCATATCCCTATTGCCAAGCTTTCATGTAGAATGTTTTCATGTTCTATACCCTCTGAAAATAATAGGAGAAGGTGCTACATCTCCAGTTTCATTATTTCTGTATAGCATGGTCTCAATCCAGTAAATACTATTTTATATCCATTTGGCAGTAAATACAATTGAAATGCAGAGATATGTTTAGAGTCCCCACACCCAAGAAGCATGCAGTCTGACCCTTTAGGTTATTTTGCTTTGTGTTTGTCTGTTCTGATGATATATATTCTATTCCAATATTTAATTTATAAAATCTGTTTAGCCCTAGCCAGGGAGCTCAGTTGATTAAAGCACCATCCTGATACCCCAGGTTGCAGATTTGATCCCTGGTCAGGGTGCATGTAAGACGCAACCAGTGAATGCATAAATAGTGGACCAACACATTGATGTCTCTCTCTTTCTCTCTCTCTCCCTTCCTCATGCTCTAGAAATAAATAAACGTAAAATCTGTTTATATGATTATTTTGATAGTCAATATTACAGCTTTACATACTTAAAAATCTCATTGTTTGCTTCAAACATAATTTAAAAGAGAAAAATCTCTCTCCTCCCTTATGATTTTTAATATCTTTATTAATTCTACTGAAAACTACCTTAAAGTAAAAATTATATTACCCATTAATTTCAACAAAATATCATATTTTGGCTCTACCTTATAAAAGATAAGGAACTTAGAACTCTCTGCTTATCACTCTTCCCACACTTTTAAGATGTAATTTTGGGTATTACTCAGTCATTTAAAATTATATAGATTGTTACTTCTGTAAATGAAAATATGTGATAGCCAACTTTAGATTCGCCTTTGTAACAATGATGCAGATTTATCTCTGTGGGTTTACTTGGTTTCAAGATTCTACCTCCTCTCCACCAATTTGATTTTCTACAGTTTCTGCCCACTGGCAATATTTAATTCAGTAAACATATTTTCTTTTCCATTGCAGCTCTTCTGTTTCAGACTGGTCCTGTTTTATAATGCCTTGTTCTAGTCTGCGAGAGCATTTTGTGGCCCAATTATGAATTAGATATATACTTTTTAAAGATTTCTTTTGTCTCCTGTAATAATTTCATCTCAACAGGAGGTAGCTTTTCTACAGTTTCAGATATAGACAGTCTTCTTTGTAACAACAAGACTTTCAAAGGCTCTGCAGTTTTCCTGAGAGAGATGCTTTTATTCACTACTGGCTTAGATTCCCATGAGAACAATTCTGCCAAAATTGCATGAGGGACTTCTAGGTTCCTTAAAGAATGGACCAGCAGGGAATGATTTGCAGCATCCTGCCCTGAATAGTGAGGGACCTGGAGGCACAGCCCGGGGCTTCATGTCAGGGCAGTCAATATACTGGATCCCCAGGGGTGTCCAGGTTTCTTGTTTCTAAGACATTGCATCTCTGTAGCCAATCAAGGAGTCCCCATGTCCTGACTTCTAGGACTAACTCTATGATCATTCTGTGACTTCACAAGACTGGAATAGCACCACAGGATTAGGACAAGGTTGAGGTAGGGCTCTGTGAAGCCTCTGAAGTGTTTAAAACAAGATGAAACTACATAGACCAAGACGAGAAGAACCTATTTCCCCTCTTTGGCTTCAAAGCATCTGTCTTTTTGCTGTGGGCTGCTGTATATGTTTTTATTTGAAGAAAGGGTCTAATTGCTAAAGTATTTTTGACTATTAGTTCAAACCTTCATTTGAAAAGAGAATACTAACGGAGCCTCACCAGAACCCAAGTCTGCTTATTCTTAGACCAGAGATTGCCTCTGTCTCAAAGTCACTTATTAATGCTGAGATATTTTACGAAAATAACTTATCTCTCAAGGTAAATGCATGTATTCAGTAATATTCAAATTTACATTAGATGGACACTTAAATTTAAAATAACGTCGAATTTCAAACATTTTCCCTATAATTATGTATTCTCAATTATGTAGTAATGTGTTACTAAGGTTGGTGGTCAAAACAACCTTAAAGAGCCCCTAAGCAGTTTCTGTTCTTTATTCCTCCGTGGTGGTCTTAATGCTAGTCTTGTCAATGGGAGTCTTCCAAGAGGATGAGAAAAGCAATTTTTATTAAGACATGGTGCCTGATATAATATGTTTGCTCTAATTATCATCTAAAACATAGTTCTAAATCAAGCACCATTAATCAATGCATGTAGTAGAACATCATTCGGGAAATTGCCTGATCAGGAGATTGTAAAGGAAGCAGAGGGTAAGACCTGCAGATGAGAGAAGGTGGACACTTAGCTCAAAGGAAGACAACCGCTCTTTAACAGTAGCCGAGGTGGCAGAATAGCAGAGGGACCCTGTCGGGCCCTTTGAACCATGCTGTCAGAAGGAGCCATGCCGTCTCCGTCACGTGGTACCATTCTTGGTTTTCTTCATAACATCACTGATCCCTGAAGTTGTACTATTCATTTTGCCTCCCCCACTCTAAGTCTTGGAGAAACAAGGATTTTGTTTACCTGTTCATTGTTTTACCCTCAGAGACTAGAACAATCCTTGACACAAGACAGACGAGAAATGCTTACCGGATGTACGGTCAGACCCTGGGTAAACGGGGAGGCAAATGCACGGATGGCTGGATAGAGAGGGAGAGAGAGAGAGATAGGATATGTGAGTTGAACCTGAGAAGTAATCAATCTGTTTTGACAAAACCAATTTTTCTAGAAGACAGAATTCAAGCAGATTTTTAAAAGTAGGAATTATATACCAACAATAAGTAAAATCGGGATATAGAATCATAAAATTAATAGTCTCGCAGGCAGGTTGAGGTTAAATTCAGTTAGGTCACTTGCTGAGGAGACCTCTCTGTTGTCTAGTTTCATCTTATTTCCTTTTTTGCATGAAAGTTTTTTCATCTGAACCTGTTTCTTTGTTCACTTTTTTGCTAAGAAGTAATACCTGAAACATTAGAAATGTGTTGTTAAAAAGTAAAGAATTTAATATTGTGTTTAATGAAAATGTTCTAAGTTAGATGAAAACTTTTTCTCTCCCTTTGTAAGATGCTTTGTGGCTTCTGTAATTTTTTTCAGTATGGTCTCTCTCTCTCTCTTTTTAAAAATCTTCTTTACAAAAGCCACATAATGAAAATTATCCATCAAATCCTTTGGTCCCCTAATGCAATGTTCCATAAAAGTTATGGTTTGTAATTTCTTTTTGTGATGTCAAAGTCTAATCAACTATTACCATAAACCGAATAGCCAGCCTTTCCTGGGGGCAACAGACTCGTGGAAACTCACTGTAATAGATTTGACATGACAAGCTCACAAGGGGTTTATCACTGAGGAAGCGCAAACTCGTCACACTAACATACAGACCACCCTTTGCTAAGCTTTTAATGCTTGCAAATGCTTCTGTCTTGGGCCAATATGAATACACACACACACAAAAGAAAAAGAGGCTAAACTGATCAAAACTTTCTGATTTTGTAATTTGCAGAATAGCCTTTTCCACTTTTAGAATGAAAACTTCTAATTTTTTGAAACAACAGCCTTCCTGCAGCTCCTCATGAGTCCCTCTTGTTGCTCTACTCTGCCTTGAAACCATGTGGCTGTCAGGAGTCACGCCTGAATGCACCAGCCACTGCCTGCTCTGGCCCCGGGAACCTCAGTCCACTTCCAATAAGGCTTGACCCCACCTCTCTCAAATGAAAACTGAGCCAACCTCCATCTTCATACTTTTGGGACCAAACAACATCCCTATTGGCTCACTTCGCAAATGGACGGGATGAAAATTAGACTTTTTCTTGTTCACATATTAACATTTTTCATGCCTATTTTTCCTTTCTCAACTTTTAATAGTATATTTTTATGTGTGGTGAATATAAGAAAGAAATCCCTTAATCTTAAAAGAAATACAGCCTCTGGATCCTTTTCTGATTGCAGGGTTCCCAGCGGTGTTTGTTGCAGCCTGGGCCGTGGCACGGGCAACTCTGGCTGATGCAAGGTGAGTGAAAAGAAGAGGCAAAGAGAGAGCCTCAGATTTCCTCAAGATGCAGACTTGCTACTTGGAATTCACACTCGATGGCATCACCCTTTAGGGATGCCATGTGGGAAATTACCTTGATGTAATGGTAGCCTCTGATACATTACCAGCAAGCTGTCCATCCCAGAGGTCTTGGAATGGAAAGACTCACAGCCTAGATTAGGATGCTCAAATTCCACGGCTTGTGAAATCAGTTTGATACAAGGGGAAATTGATGGGTAAGTTAACACACTTAGGATATGGTGCAAGTAGGTGGAGGGACCTGAGTCTTGGGATGGGCAATATTCATATCTCCTCTCTTGCTCCATCTGCCACATCAGCTTTCACCACTGGTGCTGTGGTTACAAGCACCAGAGATGAGATTGCAGCCAGGGGACCCACAGCCAGAAAGTTCCCCGGGCCAATGACACCCACTTGGTGTCTCAGAGAGATGCAGGTGCAGGTACGCTGGACCACAGCTGTAGCTTCCCAGGTAGCCAGCTGAACAGCTCTGGGCTTTATTTGAGATGCTTGGGCACAAAGCACATGTGGGCATGGGTTTTACCAGTCAGTGGCTGAATTAAGATGCCATGAATATTAAGCATTTACTGTATACCCAGAATATTGTTGTACCTCATATATTTGGTGTATCGTGAATATTTAGTGCCCAGTTGCTGCATATGTATGTAATGCCTGTGTTTAACATATATGTGCCCTACTTATTACTTATTTATATTTAGTGAAAACTCTGGGTTTCATCCTTCCCATTTGTTTTTTTGTCTTCTATAGTATAATTACATATTTTTAAACAATAAAACAAATGCATATTAGAAGTGGAATCCATCGAAGTGAATCACTACCCCACTCCCCATTTGTCTATGTTTCTCTTCAGGGGACATGTGATGGATACTGAAACATTCACTTTTTCATACTATTTCTGTTTGTAGTAATGATGAGTCAAAGATAGAAAAGGAGAAAGTAGAAAAGCATTCAGGTGCCTGCTGTGTGCTCCTGTGGCCAATCTGATTGCTACGGAGTGGTCTGTGTCTCTCCAAACTTTATCTGGGGAAGACCTAACCCCCAATGGGACTGTATTCGGAGACAGGGTCCATACAGAGGTGATTCAGGTTGAATGAGGTCAGACGGGTGGGGCTCTGACACGATAGGATTAGTGTCCTTGTAAGAAGAGACACTACAGGGCTTCCTGTCTCTCCATGTGCACAGAAAGTGTAGGTCTCATGGGAACACAGCAAGGTGGCAGGAGAAGAAGCCTCACCAGGAATGGACCAGGCTGGCACCTAGGCCCCGGACTTCAGCCTTCAGACCGGGAGGAATGAACGTCTGCTATTTACGCCCCCCAGTTTGTAACATGTTGTAACGGCCGCCTGAGCAGAGTGGTGCACTTACATTCGATGAAAAATGATTTAAAAAGAGACAGCTTTAACTCAACCTGACTGCACTTGTGTTGACCATTCTTTCATGCTGACAGAATCCCATTTAACACCCTCAAGTTGTGTACATTTCAGGACAGTATATTTTTGTTAGCTCCTGGGACCCTGTCTTTAATTTGAGCCCACATGTTTATTTTGAGTTACCAGGTATTTTCTTCAGAAATAATTTGTCTGCTAAGCAGTGAAAAAAATGCCCCACTATGTGAGCGTGTGGACTGTATAAAGAATCTGTCTCTGTTTCTGAAAATCTGAACTCTAGACCCTCATCTTCAGGTGCAGCCTTCCACTACTTGCTCCCACACTCCCCGTTCCTCAGCTTCCCTCAGTTCTTCGTTGTCTTTGCATTTTTACTTGCCTTTATCTCTGAATGCTATTTGGATTTTTTAGCAGTCGAAGGCTAATGTTATCTACATTGTTATGGTATTATAGAATTGTACACCTGAAACCTTTGTAATTTTATTAACCAATGACACCCCAATAAATTCAATAAAAAGGAAAAAATGTATAATTTCTTTGAAGTTCTACATCGAAGTTTTAAGTGGAAGTAATTTTAATCAACTCTATGCTAGTTATTCTAGTGAAAGACCAAATTGGGTGAGGCTGAGTCAAAGTTACTTTGAATTCATTTCAGTTCAACAAATATTTATACCTATATGCTACGTATTATTCTAGGCACTTACAATGCAACAGAGGACAAGAACCAGATGATTCTGCCCATGTAAAACTTAAATTCTGGTTGGGTGGGAGGGAAGTAAAAGATCAATATGACAATTAGGTAAGTTATATAGTGTTTTTTATCAATACTGCCCAAAACTTTTAAAAATGAAACATTATGGATCTTATACAAATATTCATGATCACCTGTCTAAGATTTTTTTTTAACTTAGTAATAAGTGACCGAACCAGTAAGATGTTATTACTGCTTCAAAGGAGAAATAAAAGAAATAAATTTATAAATAAATGCAAAAACTAGTCAATATTCACAAGTCACTAATCAATTATATTCCACCTAACCTCTGGTGCTAATTCTTATTTCTATGGACAAAAATCACTTGTGTTCAGTTTTCTATTGCATTCCTATCAATAAGAATCATTTCCATTATTGTACATTTTCTTTTCCTTCTTTCTTTTCCTTTTTTTTGATCTTGAGAGTACATTTATTAAAGCTGGGGCAGTGAAACAAGAAAGGGCCTAGCATAGAAGAAACACCAGGAGCCAGCCTAGTCGGGGCTGCTTTGGCTCTGTAGAAATTTCATGGGAGAGAAATGAGCCAACGCGGGGCCGTGGTAAACTCACTGGAAAGTCAGAGTAAAAGGGGCCTTGGAGACAGGTTCAGGGGGTTGGCCCAGGACAAGCTGCTGCCGCCCATTGCTCCCCTGGTTGCAGGTCTTGTGGGGACCATTAGAGTTTAGGACAGAGAACGTTCACTCCAAAAGGAGATTTGAGTGGGCGTACCCTAAGAATGGAGAGCCTATTGTAAGTTTCCTACTGCATTCCTTTGGATAAGAATGGTTTGCATTATTGTCGGTGTTCTATAAGTTGTGAGGTTTTAAAACAGAATCGCTCTAACTGCTGAAAGTGAGAGGACTTCATCATTCCAATGATAATAAAAATAAAGTGTCAGCTGTGCATCATTTAGAAGACTAATTTTTTTTGTGGCTCTGGAAATGTGGTTTTGACTCTTGTTACTTGGGAATAATTCACCAATATTTATGATACTCTATAGGTAATAGTATGGAAACCAGGGTCCATTACACATTTTTCTCCTACTGGGTTGGGTGTTTTACAAGATTTTTTTTTCCGTTTATTTGTTTCTTTTTTAAAAGCTTGGGGCTGGAGTTTTTGGTAAACTTAAAATACTGCTTAATTCTCATTGCTTGTTTGCTTTGCCAATTTATTTGTGAAAGCTTTTTTTCATGTTTCAGATGCTGGGAACTTAGTGCTGGGGACATCAAGTGGATTTATCAAGCCCCAATCTTAGCAGCTATTGGGGTAAGTTCAAAAGCCTGGGTAGTTTTTTTTTCCTTTTTTAAAGGATGCATGATTAAGCTGCTGCTAAAACCCGGAGAAAGTTTGCCACTTTGTTCCAGCAAAGTGTAGGAAACTCTCACATCGCAGCAATAGCTGTTGGGAGGGTCTAGGTTGGGGACCAGACCCTTATTCAAGGCTGACACTGAGAAATTTATTTGCTGAGGTTTCTAACTTGCAAAGCGAAGCAGTATAGTGGTTATAGACAGTCTAAAAGATCTGCCATTGGCGAGGAAAAAGTACAAGTGATGGTACACTCAGTAAATTTGGGAGGAAAGTTAGGTAGAAAAGGCCATTTTCATCTTCTTGAACTGAAATTATAACAGCTCCAAAACAAGAATTCTTAAGTATTTACACCATCCATTTAATCTCAGAAATTAGAGAAGAGGTTCAAGAGCACCTTTCTATTCACTGAGAATTACCTTTTTGTTGCATTATTACAATTTAGGGCCATCGCAATTTCCTTTGCAGTAAGGAGCCCATCAGTAAGGGAGGGGTGAGCCCTGGACCCCCATCTCAGCCTTCTGTCTGTGGTCCTTCTGCTGAGCTGTTCTTAGCCTGAAGCTAGGAATGATGCTAATGGCAACAAATGCTGCACAGTGCTCACCATAGCTGGGGCTGTTTTACGTGCTGTATCATATTCATTTTTCTGATCCTCCCCATTACTCTAAATGGGGAAACTGCCCAAGGTCACACACAGCTAGTAAGAGGTGGAACTGGAATTCTAACTTCAGGGTCAGTGTCTCTGCCCCATGAACTCCCAGTACTTTTATAATAAAATCAAACACCCCTGATAGGCTAGGGAAGACCGGGTCACTCCTGCCTGCCCCCGCCCGCTGCTGCGCCTCAGCTGCGTTGTTTTCCTCCAGTTTCGTGAGCTGGTCTCCATCTGTGCCTTTCATTGTACCCTGTGCCCCTGCAAGGCTGGGATGCGCTTCCTTCTACTCCTAACTTTCCTTCTTATTTTATTTTATTTCTTTATTGTATTTTCCCATTACCATTTAGTCCCCTTATACCTGTTTCCTTCCAGCAATCACCACGCTGTTGTCCGTGTTCGTGAGTCCTTTTTCCTTTTTCCTTTTTCGCTCCTCACTTTAAATTCCACTTACTGGGGCTTCCTTGATACTCCCCTTCTAATTTAAGTCACCTCTTGTCACCTGCATGGCACAATGAGATTTTTAATTCTCAAGGTCGTTACAGTGCCTAATGCTTCTGACTGTTTGTTGATGCCGTCTTGCCCCCTAAGTTGCAAGGTTAAGTGAACAAAACCCATATTTTTTTCTAAACTGTGTTCCCGGCACCTAGCAAGTTTCCTGACAAATAGTGGTCATTCAGTAAATACTTGTCGAAAAAATAAACCATGCCTACAAATGAGATATCCTAGGGAAGGTAGGCGGGAAGGCGGGAAATAAGAGCACAAAGCAAGTATAATTTCCAAACTCTGAGTCCATTTCATGCAACCTTTTCATTTTCCTCGAGAAGGAAACTAGAGCCCATGCAGGTAAAGGTCACACAGTTTGTGTGACAGAACAAGTACTATAACCGCTATTGTTGACCATGGTCGTTTCACTTGCAAACCATGTCAAGATTGTTTTTTGCCCAATAAATTCAATAAAAAATAAATAAATAAAAAGATTGCTTCTTGAATTTATGGAAAAGGATCTTTCCATCTTTATGGCAATATTTATAGTGTTTTTATGTGTTAACTTTAGGATAAATGGTTTCCTTTTTAGTCTTACATTATATGTAGCACAGTTTTATACATTAAATACAGTAGTTAAGCCCATATATGCTGTTAAAAATTATTTGTCAAGAATTTCAAATGTGAGCTGGATCCCTCACTTGATTCTGGCTTTGGAAATTGTAATAGTATAGATTCTATTAATTTGGTTTTTGTATACTTGGAAGTAAAATCTAGTAAACTGTGATCAGAATTGCTAAGCAATATAAATTTAGGAGAATAAAGGCATTTGCAAAGGATGAGTATTTATAGGTTCTAATTGGAATAAGTCAAAACCAACTAATTGAGTTTTAAGGATAATCACAGACCTCACTCAGTACAAATTTGGAAGGAACCACTTGATTTGGAATCCTAGAATCTAAACTTGTAGCACTGTTATTTTCTGTGTTTTGTTCACATGTTAAAATTATGTTAAAGAGAACTAGAGTCATTAGAAAACATTAATTTGTTTCTGAAAATAAATCTCTCTCTGAATATAACTTAATTGTGCACCGGCAGCATCTTGATGTTGACTTGAGGATTATTGTTAAATTCTTCTACATGACATAAAAACGTGAGAGGAAGGTTTCCTAAGTGACAACAGAGGATGTGGCATCGTTTGGGTCCCGGGCCCTCCAGAGCATCACTAGAAGGAACAGGGTGTTCTGCCCAAAGGGTGGGGGAAACAGCAGGCAGGGCGGCATGGTCTAGAAGCAGTAATGGTGAAGTCGACAAATGTAATGCATTCTGACCAAGCACTGCTCCCTGAGACGTGAGGACCTGCATTTACACCCGTGTCAAATCAGAAAGACCGTAACAACTGAATAGAAATAAAAGCACAGACAGAAGACTGCAGGTTGGGAAACTGAGCAGACTTGTTCATGGGTCCTTAGGAGATGGGCTCGAAGATGCCAGTCATATGGGGTGGAGACAGGTTTGGTTCCAGCAGAAATCTGTGACCTTGAATTTATCAGGTAAGGAAAAGAAAAGGAGGAACTCTGTGGTGTTTGTCTTAATCAGTTGTTTCCTTTATTCTACGTTAGTTGGTTCCAGCCACCCATCATCCACTGCTAGATGATCAAATGGTCTGTCTAGTCCCTGCTCAATTTTACCCTTACTGAAATGTTTTTAATTAATTAATTAATTAATTGAATCTAAGGAGAGAGGAATGGTGGGGGGGGGGAGAGAGAGAGAGAGAGAGAGATGCATTTCTTGTCCCACCCATGCATGCATTCCCTGGCTGATTCTCTGCCTGTGCCTCGAGTGGGGGTTGAACCTGCAACCCTGGCATACAGGAACCACACTCCAGCCCAGCGAGCTTCATGGCCAGGGCAAAAGTCTTTTCTTTTGTCCCTAGACAGAGTGAAATCTTTTACTTTCTATTAATCGTTTGATGAATAGATATTTTTGAGTGCCTTTTGCTTCAGGACTGTCTCAGAATCTTTTTTGTATTAGCCTTCAAACAACTTTGAGATAGTTCTTTTCATTAGTCTCAGTTTTAGTCCCAGAGAGGTTATATAACCTGCTTAGGGTTACACATTTAGAAAGTGCTAAAGTGGGAGTCAAACCCAGGCTGAAAAACTGTGGTTCTCGAGTCCACAGTTTTTGCTGTTAGTGACAATAGGATTTAAGCTACACTGATATTTCCCAAGGTGGGTCCCAAAATTGTCACATGAAAGGATTTAGGTGGTAAATGCAAGGTCATTAAGTACCATTGAGTCACATATTGAGAACATTGGTCCTTTCCAGCTCTTCTGAACACATCAGGGAGACATTCTCATTTTGGTGTATTTACTTATTTTTAGATAGTTATCATGACTCAGCAGCATTGTGTGCCCACGTTAAGAACGAACCTCAGTGTTCAACGTGTAGTTAGCGGTGTGTGTCACGGGCTTGCTCATCGTATGAATAATGAGCTAGTGTGAATGACTGGCCGAGTAGTGGCTCTAGAGGAGACTGCAAGCTTCTTAGTGTACATATCCAGGTTTTCAGTGTTTTTTTCTTATAAATGGTTTTTCCCCCCAAAACCTCTCAGGACACCTGAGGGAATTCCAGAAGAAGGAATAAGGTGGAACTTTTAATGAAAAGCCTTTAAGAAA
The DNA here is from genome assembly GCF_022682495.2 of Desmodus rotundus. Taxonomy (NCBI): domain Eukaryota; kingdom Metazoa; phylum Chordata; class Mammalia; order Chiroptera; family Phyllostomidae; genus Desmodus; species Desmodus rotundus. The sequence goes on from NC_071388.1 coordinate 187,313,939, forward strand.
AATTTTAAGTGATTAGTTTTAAAATACATCCAGTGTATTTGTACAATACAAGGAGAAGGAAACAAACAAGACCTAAGCTTCTCTGCGGCCGTTGGGTCAGTGATTCATCTGCCCCACTTGTGATTAAAGGAGGCCAGTCATGAAAAACAAGGGGTCAGGGTGACAGGGATGACGGGTAAGAGAGGGAAGTAAAATGGACAAAATTCCATCTAGTCTTTGACGGAATTGCAAATACCAAATTGATTCCTTTCTCAGAGGGAGCTCGCCACTCCAGAATCCCTTTCCTTTTTTAAATCAGCCACATTTAGAACTTCAAATGAGGTTAAAGCTTTAACATTATACATAGATGCTGTCCCTAGTTATAAGTTGAATTCTAACTCCCAGTCCCTATGGAAAGCTGTGCAGTTGATGAGCAGGGCCTGCTGGGTGCTCAGTGGGAGGACGGCGGGGGCCTCAGGGCTGACACAGATGATCAGCTGGAATGGGGAGTGGGGCACGCAAATCACCCAATAACCCAAATTCTCCAAATTCCAGTGATGATTGAAGACTGCAAGATAGGGCATCCCCACGAACACAGCACTGGCTGGGTCCTCCCCTGTGGCTGTTGCTCTGGCATCGATGCAAGTCCACTCTTGGCAATCTGCATTCCCCTAGCTCTGAGGACTGCAGGCATCTGCCTGAATGAAGGGCTCAAGGAGGCAGGATTCCACTTCCTAAGACCCCAGGCCTGGAGGTCCTGTTCTTTGTCTTCATTTTGAATCTCTTCACTGGTCCTTGAGGCCCTCCGACATAAAAGGGCTTATCCTACCAATACCTAACCTTCATTTTTAAAGCCAGAACTTGATTGTCTCTGGTGGTGCCTATACTTAAATTTCAAATTCAATTTAATTGCCTATGAGAGCGGGGTTGGGGGGTGCTTTTCTTATACAGCATCTTATTTGCCCTAAAACCTTATCTATTTAACCTAATATTTTTCATACGTTATGAGAGAGAGAGATAGCGTACCCCAAACAACTCTTATTTCTCTCCCTAAAATAGAGGCAGAAGCTGGGACTTTATTTCAAAAAGGCCAGTTGGTTACACTTATATAATAGCTGTGATCCTTTATCCTTTCAGTTTGCAATAGGACTTGATCTGCACTTTGGTTTGGAAACTCCCTGTGGATTCTGGCAGATCAGCCCCTGATGCTTCTGGCTTCCAGGGCTGTTGAAACGTTTTCTTCTTGTGTCTTCATGGGGGCAGATCAAAAGTCACTAGCTCCCCAATATCTGGTCTCAAAGTCCCTCCCTGATGCTTATGGAATGGGTCATTTTCAGTCTTTGAATGTAAAGAAGTTTGATTTATATACATTTGATAAACATCTTGAAGACAAACTTAATGATTCTTTGTAATTACCTTCTCTTTCAGCTGAATTTCGTCCTGTTTCTGAATACGGTTAGAGTTCTGGCCACCAAAATTTGGGAGACCAATGCGGTCGGGCATGACACAAGAAGGCAATACAGGTAACTCCAGGACAGGCATCCATCAGAGGAAACGTTCAGTTACTATTTAGTGTAAAGAACAGATATCAATTGATTTGAAATGTTTCTAAGATGTAAATTTATGAATGAGTATTTTTGTTTGGTTCAATTCGTGATTTATCAGAAAATATATGTGTATATATATATTTATTAGGAAAATATATTTTTAAAACTTTTTTATCCTCACCTGAGGATGCTTTTTATTGCCTTTAGAGAGAAAGGAAGGGCGAGAAAGACAAAGAGAGAGAGGTGCAGAGAGAGAGAGAGAGAGAGAAACAAACATCAATTGGTTGCCTTCTTGTATGGCCCCAGACCAGGGACTGAATCTGTAAACTGGGTATGTGCCCTGACTGGGGATTGAACCCATCACCATTTGGTTTACAGAACCATGCTGCAATCAGCTGAGCTACACTGGCCAGGGCAGAAAATATAAATAACCCCAAACATTGCTAGTATGCTTAAATTGTTATATATATATTTGTTATTATCAGATTGGGATTTTTCCTATAAACTATGCGGTGCTGTCTCAGACACAGGAAGGAAGAAATCATAGTCAGCATTTTGATTCCATCTCACAAATGTTCCGTAGGTTCTTTGTTGAATTACTCCCCTTCGGCATTTCGGCAGCATTTCTGTTGGGCTGAAAAGACTGCAGCTGTAGACTGGAGTCTGGACGGGGGCAGGCGGGATGAACAGACCAGCAGTGGCAAGCTCATTATTTCCAGTGTACTGCAAGGGAGAGTGTTGTAATACGAATTGTGTGCAAGAGTTTACAGTGAGGGACCTTTGCTGCTCTAATACAGCTTGTCTCATGTCGCATCCCATTGGCGAAGACAAAGGCCAATGAGTGATAGAACCATGGAAAATAGAAGTAGCCTTTCATTCTTCTTCAGAAAGTGGAAAAGTGCAACGGTGTTGGGAAGCTGCTTGTTTCTCTAGTTCTGAATAAAAGCAACTTATGTCTGAAGTTCTGAATGATACGAACTTGTATTTTCAGTAAAAAGTCGCCCAAGAGATTGGAGAAACTCTGGAGAGAGCAAAGGGTAGATCATCTTAAAATAGAGTAGACAGTATTTTGTGTTTATTCATGGGGATTATTTCACAGAATAATTGAAGAGAATAATTTACCAAGGATTAAAATATTCTACTATTAAGAATTCATAGTTAATTTCAGCCCTGGCTAGTGTGGCTCAGTGGTTGAGTGCTGGCCTTTGAACCAAAGGGTCACTGGATCGATTCCCAGTCAGGGAATACACCTGGGTTGTGGGCCAGGTCCCCAGTGGGAGATGTGCAAGAGGCAACCACACATTGATGTTTCTCTCCCTCTCTTCTTTTTTCTTATCTTCCCCTCTCTCTAAAAATAAATAGATAAAATCCTTTTTTAAAAAAAGAATTCATAATTAATTTAAAATAATTTGGTGCCCAGAAGTTTCTTAAGTTTGAAGTGATTAATTAGAACATGGTCTAGACTAATAGTTGTCAGGGAAAGTATTTTTCAGCCAAAATACATTTTGTTCTTAGAAGAAACATTTGGTATTTTTAACAAAGTTGAGCTACAGACAAAAATGTAGTGGGAAATGACTTTCGTTTTGGATAGAAAACTGTGGGAACCGGCTTGGCAGGGATTCGGGAAATCAATTCAGTACGCAGTTTCTGAGGCTGCAGAGGATCCCGATCGAATAGCTTCTGACTTTTAAACAAAGAGACTCGGGAAAATGGAACCTGTGTTCATCCCGGTGATGTTCCTCATATGTAGGAGGCTTAACAGAGTGTTTAAATTTACACCCACTCATTTTTGTACCTTTAAACTTATATTTTACTCAGTTATTATCTTTGTCAAATATTCAAATATTCTTGTTAAAATGAAAAAAATGTATTTCCAAACTGTGGCACCTAAAACCATTTTTAAACACACTTCCTTGCACATTCCAGTCTGAAGGACTGAAAACAGGTCCCTCCAGGTGAGCCTGCACACATGTCGAGGCTTCTGAACAGTCTACGATATCACTTCATCCCTACAATGGCTTAAAGTTGAAGTGAATTAGTTCAGTTAGTTTTAAAAACTTTGTGCTTTGAGGTAACTGTGGAACTACACGCAGTTATAAACATAACACAGGGAGACCCCAATGCCTGTCACCCAGTACCCCCTGCAGGTGTCATCCTGCATGACAGTAATTTACAGTCACTCATTTTAAAACAAGGTTGATGTGAATCCATTAATTGATCCGATTTTACACCAGAACTAATACACTTTTTCTCTTTTAAATTACAACTCAATTCCTTTGCAAATTAAGCAAAAATTGCCAGGACTAGAAGAACATGGGAGATATGAGAAATGCAAGATTCAGTGGAAAAGAACATTTGAATGTTTTGGCTAATTTGACTTTCCATTTAATATTAGACAAAGGTCATATTTAATATTTATATTTTTGGAATTAGTTCAATGAATATTTGTTATGCAGTTTGATAGTAAAGAGGATGGATTTGAAAGTGGAATCTACTACTAAGTGTGTAACTTCAGATGAATACTTTGCCTCTATGTTCACCTGGACATGGGACCATAAAAGTTCTCTCACGTGGTTGTTGCCAGAGAGAAAGAGATGGAGACAGAGAGCTAGAGAGAGAGGGATGCATGTGCAGAAAAGGAGGAAAGATTAATTCAAGGCCAAGAGAGATTGAAAAGGGAGAAACAGTATTTCTTTTAAAGCTAAGTTAACTCTCAAAAGACAAGTAGAGATTTTTTCAGACCTTTTTACCCGGGGACAGATCACCCAGGAAGAGGTATTGCAAGAACTGGGTATCTGTTTTCTTTGTAGGACACTGAGTCCAACGAAGCATTGACTTTTTTGTATTCCTCTCATGGCTTATCCTATGGGCCACTTCCAGTTTTCACCCCCGAGTCATCTCACTAGGCAGCTGTGCCTTTTCAGAGAGCTGGGCTGCAAAGATGTACAGAGTACATCAGTGAGCAGATGGACCCTGAACCAAGGGTGCCCAGGGTTGCTGAGTGATTTGCTGTGTGGGCAAGTCCATCTTTATAAGTGAATAGACAGGCAGATGACTCATGTGTACATTGGCCTGGGGTACACCACTACTTTAACTTGTTCACTCTCTTTGAAGGATCAGTTTTAAAAGAGGATGTAACCATAACTTACACAAATATAAAGGAACACATTTTGAAAATTTTATTTGACTCATTGATGAAGGAACTGACAAGACATTACTGTGTTTAAAAGAGAATAATGAGTGCTGAAGTGAATTGACAAATGGATGTGAGTTAGCAAAACATGTCCATATCCACAGGGCTATAATTAGCGGCATTCCACTGGACACAATTTGCATTTCTATGGACAGCCATTATTTGAACTGCTCTGAGAGGCAGATTTAGGCTACATTATATGGCAAAGGTGATATAAGACTTCATCCCCGCAGTCTGGAGAGAGATTCTCTTGCTGGCTTTGAAGAAGTAATCTGACACGTGGTGAGAGCCTAGGGCTGGGACCTGAAAACAGTCTGAGGGAAGCCTGTAGAACTGAGAGACCCCTGGCCAACAGCAACCCTGCAACAGCAAGGAACTGAGCTCTGCTATGAGCTCGTCTGGATGAGCTTGGAAGAGAACCTTGAGGTCCAGGTGAGAATGTGGTTCTGGCCAACACCTTAATTCCAGCCTTGTGATACCCTGAGCAGAGGACACCACTACTTTGTGCCTGGCCTTCTGGCATAGAGAAACTGAGAGATAACAGATGGGTTTGGTTTCAGCTACTAAACTTGTTACATAGCAATTGAAAATGAATTCAAGTACTGTCTGTTTTCTACAAATTGACTTTTATCTCTAGAGAGTTGTACAAGAGTCTGGTCATTGACAAAGAGAGAAAACCCGGATGGCTGAGCTAGCAGGATAGCTACTAAATTTTAGTCTTTGACAACTTTTTCTCACTCTGCATGGAACAAAACTGTCCCTAAACTTTTACTAAACTTTTGATCATTTCACGGTGTGTTTCTCTGCTTTATTTTTTGTTTTAAACTAGTTTTTCGCTCCCAGGCACACACAGTAGGAGCTAAGTTAGCTAGATTTGAAAATAGTTTCCAGGGGGATTTACCCATTCATGTTAAAGGAAGAAACACAATTTTCTTTTCAGTGGGATATTAGACAAGACTTCCAAGGTTCTGCAAATGCTGTCCCCCTTTATGTGATTCGGCTGCATTAAAATGCCATGAAGGCATTCTATGTGTCCTGACCGTGTACGCGGTGATGGAAGCAGGGTACACTCGCTGGTCAGGATTCAGGAGGAGGACAAGCACATCCCAAGGAGCCTCTGAAAGTTGAAAGGATTAGTTAGATCAGAGAAACCCATAGTCTTATCAGGAATGCTGCCTTGAATAAAATGGATGTAAGGTTGAATGTTCAAATTCAGTGTGTTGTAGGTGACCTAAGGTATGAGATATGAGGACTAGGAGCAGCATAGGAGAAAGCCCACAGGGTAGTGGGCAAACTGGATGGGAGGCCGACCAGACGGCCCTGAGTCAAGAGGAGCAGATGGTCCAGGTCTAAACAGAGGTAAGAGAGGCAGAGGAGAATGAGGCGGAGCAATGTGCAACCCCGAATGTCTAAATCAGGCATTTCACTATGAATTATGGGACATTCCAGCTCCTGCAGGAGCGAAAAGATAATTATGATAGGATAAAGGATGTGTCTGGAAGATGATCCGAGTAAAGCCTTAGACTGTTAGGGTTCCAACGGACTTCTAGGCCCCATCCCTCACGTTGGAGACAAGAGAACTGAATCATGATCACACGGGTAGTTAGTGTCAAGTCTGGAACCTGAGTCCAGTTTCCTTCAGTCTCAGTCCTGTATGATAGTACTTGCCCACACAGTTCATTTCCAAGAAGAAAAATAAGTAAGTAGGTTAATAAGTAACAAAGACAGAAAGAAAGACAGAAAGAAAGACAGAAAGAAAGACAGAAAGAAAGAAGGAAAGAAAGAAGGAAAGAAAGAAGGAAAGAAAGAAGGAAGGAAAGAAGGAAGGAAAGAAGGAAGGAAAGGAAGGAAGGAAGGAAGGAAGGAAGGAAGGAAGGAAGGAAGGAAAGAAAGAAAGAAGAAAGAAAGAAAGAAAGAAAGAAAGAAAGAAAGAAAGAAAGAAAGAAAGAAAGAAAAAGTACCTGGAGGGAAGCCTAGTGAGAAAGGAAGGAGGTTAAAATGGTTTGAGATTACCAGGGCATAAGCCGGGTACCAGCTAAGCCGGGCCCTGTGCTTCAGGGTCTCTTACAAGGCTGCAGTGGTGATGTCAGGGCTGCAGTCCTATGTTAAGGTTGGACTGGGGAAGAATTCACTTCCAAGTTCATGTGGTTGTTGGCAGGATCCGCTTTCTTGCTGGCTGTTGGCCACGTGCCACGTCTCCTTGCCACGTGGACTTCTCAGCTGAGCAGCTCATAGCATGGTCATTTGCTTCACTGAACCAAACAAGGGAGGGAATCTGCTTGTAAGATGAAAAGTACAGTCTTATGCAACATAATCACAGAAGTGATCTTAGCTATACTCTATTCACTACAAGCAAGTCCCAGGTCTTGCCCACATATAAGGTACGAGAATTAACAAGGACACAAATACTAGGACGTGGGAATCATTGGGGGCCATTTTAGAGTCAACCCATCAAATGGGAAAACCTAGCATTCCTCCAAATATGCAAGAAAATATGTGTAGAAAGGCAGTTAAAGTAAATAAAGTAATATTGATTCGCTTTCAGCCCCCCAAACCCCAAAAGGAAATCTAGAACTACAGACAATTTGAGATGGAACATTTGACATAGACTGCTTAGAGAAGGTGACCACCTGTAGCACATAACAAAACGTGAAATGATAAATGGAGATTCAAGTGTACGAAGAAAGTAGGGAATAGTTGATTTTAAGATGAACAAACCAAGTCAAATGAACAAGCCTATGAAAGGAAAGACAGTTAATATAAATGGAGGGAATACTACTTAAATCTCAAACATAGCAGTTCAAGAGGACTTGGGGCTGAAAAAAATAAGGCATTTCACGGCTTTTTGAAAATGGTATCCTTTAGGCAAGAAGAGCAGAAATGAGATTAGAGAGACTTAGGGGATAATAATCATAGGAAGTGAGAATAAACTACCTGATTTAGTATACAAGTGACAGGAAGAGGAGGGAGGGGAAAAACCAGCAGAAGCCCTGGGATCCAGACAGATGGGAAAAGCTGGCCCCTATTAGCTCTGCGAAGCTTGGTTTTGTTCTAGCAAGCTGTCTCTATGGAAAGGCACTCTAAATTGATTAATAAAAAGCCTTTGCACTCTCTTGCAGAAAGCTCGCCAAATCCACGCTGGTCCTGGTGCTGGTCTTCGGAGTGCATTACATCGTGTTTGTGTGCCTGCCCCACTCCTTCTCTGGGCTCGGGTGGGAGATCCGGATGCACTGTGAGCTCTTCTTCAATTCCTTTCAGGTAGAGCGCCATCTAGTAACTTGGTTCTGGTGATTTGCTTTTTCTGCCCCAGCCCCTTGCAGCCTCTTCCTCTGCCCCTCTGGCTTTTTCGCACCCGTCTGCTGAGGTTACCAGAGGGCGCTCTTCTTGGGTGCCTGTGCTTTTCTGTCCTGCAGAGGTCAGGCTAGCCTGTGACCACAGCAGGTGCTGTTCCTCACAGACAAGCCTGGGGGGGGCGAGAAAGTGTGTTTGAAACTGTGCACCACCTGCAGGATAGGGACCTCTGCGTGGGCTCGGAAAATGAATGAAAGCAAGAGAAGGAGAAGGCAGGGATGAGGAACCAAAGGAGGTAAAAAAGAGGAAGAGGTGGCTTCTACACATTTTATCTTGTTTGAAAGTAAGACAGTCATCCGTCACGTGGATCACTGCAGGCGCCTCCTGACCGTTCTTCCTGGGGAGGCGTTTGCTGCCACCTCCTGCCTTCTTCCCTCTCGTCTCCCTACAATAGTCTGAAGAACCTAAAACATAAGTTTGTGCCACTTACCTGACAGAAGTATCCAGAGGCTTCCTACTGCACTTGGAATAAAATCCAAATGCCATTTCCTGGCGTGCACAGCCCTGCGTGGCTGGGTTCCTCAAGCTCATTCCTGCCTCAGGGGTTCGTGCATGCTTTCCCTTTGCCTGGGATGTTCTTCTCCTTAATATTCACAAGGCCTAACTCATTCTTGTCACTCAAACCAGCTTAAATGTCACCTCCTCAGAGAGGTCCTTGTTGAGTTTCTTATCTGATTCATCTTCATTCTTCTGTGTGTCCAACACTTGTTTTGCCTGTATAGCCCTTATCATCTTACATTTTTCTTGTGTGGCTATTTGTTTATATTTTATCCATTTGTATTTCCTTCTAGAATGTAAGCTCTAAGAGAACAGGGACCGTGTCTGTCTGGATTCAACTGTTTATCCCTGGCACACTGGGCACTTCACATTGCATAAGCGCAATAAATATTTTTTGAATGAATGCGAACAACACTTTGTCTTTTTACTATATAACACCCCATGTCTGTAATTTCCAGCATTCACAGTGTATAAATATCTCTTGCCAACCAGGGGATATTCAGTAACCCTTGAGTGGCAACATAAATGAAACGAATAGAAGAGAAATCAGGTCTTTGTGTATTTTGGCATGTTTTATTCAGTTACTCGCTTGGTTCAGCTGATACTAAAGAAAGATCTCAGGGTAAATTTAATGTACACTTAAGGATTTGGAAACGTTAGGGGAGAGTAATAGAAAATTTTCTGAAGGATTCACTTGATGCGAGATACTGCAGTGCTGCGAACTCCATGCGTGGTCAGCACCTAACGGGCTCTTTCGTTCTCCAGGGTTTCTTCGTGTCCATCATCTACTGCTACTGCAATGGAGAGGTAGGCTGGGGGGGCCCGGGCTGCCCACAGGTCTCCATCACAATGTGGCCAAAGCTCTTTAGGGTCCACGGGAGTTTCAGGACGGAATGGCCAGGGAGAGGAGAGATGTTTTAATCATAAATTATTCTGAGAAAGCAAGAATTAATTTCGATAAGCTAAGGTTAATTCATTTATAGACCCTGATATAAAAAAAAACAACAAACTTGAATGCAATTTTAGACTTGGAAGGATAGAGGACTTCATATTCTAGTTCATGCTTAAATTTATTCATCAATTTCAAGTGCTATGAAAAATGTGTATTCTTGGGACAAATCCATTAGAACACTTTGACATTTTTTAAACTCCAGATGGTGGTGGGACAATTCATGTTTGTCCAGGACTTGGCTGGAGGGGAATGAGCTTTTCAGGTTTCCACTCTCCCGTGGAGCTTCCAAGTAAGCTTCCTTCTGGAAAGTGGTCGTTGCAGTGGAATTCAGTCTCCAGCCAATGAATGGTAACAAGAGCCCCACCCTATTAAGACTGCATTTGAGTGTCTGCTTCTCAGAGTCCAGTCCTCTCTCCTGTCTTCCTCCTTCATATGCCTAGGCAGGGCGAAAGAGTCACGTCTCAGGTTGAGTTCCTTTCATGCCATTCCTCAGCCACAGCCACCACTGTTAATCTCTCTTTCTCCTTCAACCTGAATCCTCTTTTTCCTCTCCCCTCAATGAGATATTTCTGTTGGCTGTGTTTTAGCCTCTATTAAAATACCAATCTTGGACAGTGCCCTTTACCTCTCTGTAAGCCTCAGTTTGCTCATCTCCAGTAATAACACCTACCTTGCAGATTTCTTGAGACTGAGAGAGTATATATATGCAAAGTCCCTGGCACACATTGGAGCCTTAATTAATGACTATTACAATCATTGCAATCGGGGCAAACATTCGTCTAACAAAGCTGCAGGGTCTCCCTGATGGTTTCTGATGCACGATATGGTTCTTGCTGTTTAGGTTCAGGCTGAGGTGAAGAAGATGTGGAGTCGCTGGCATCTCTCCGTGGACTGGAAAAGGACGCCCCCATGCGGTGGCCACAGATACGGCTCCGTGCTCACCACCATGACGCACAGCACCAGCAGCCAGTCGCAGATGGCCGCCAGCACTCGCATGGTGCTCATCTCCAGCAAAGCGACCAAGATGGCCAGCCGACAGCCTGACAACCACGTGACTTTACCTGGCTATGTCTGGAGTAACTCTGAGCAGGAATGCCTGCCACATTTGATCCAGGAGGAGACCAAGGAAGGTAATGGGTGTCAAGGAGATGAAACTCCAATGGAGGTGTCTTCCAGACCATTGGAATGTACCCCAGGCCCTGAAGGAAGCAAAGGAGAAGTAGAGGATGTTCTCTGAATCAACATCTGTGGCTCCAAAGAGCTGGCCCATCTGGTTGTCCAAGAGCTGATGGCCCAAGAGATTGGCTCTCATTCATCTGCTTGAGCCCCAGAGCTGACAGTTCAGGTGTGAAGTGGTACTTTACAAAAGTTTCAGGCTCCATGAGTTGGCTCCTATAAATACTAAAGATACAAAAGGAGAGGGTTACCTTATTTTGGCATCAGATTCTCCTCTAAATTGATGTGTGGCACTTGTTCTGTGATTGTTTATTTTTCTGCTACTTTTGGGTAGAACACGTTTTAATTGCTTGGCTTGCATTTCACTTATATATACACCATCCTGGGAAAGTATGATAGAGATCGTTTCGTATGTGTCAGTTTCCTTTTAGGAAATTAGTATTCTCTTTTCTTCTTTCTGACTTAAATATACGCCTATCCCCGCACTCACTTTGTCTGTTTGTGAGAGAGAGAGACCGGGGTCTGAAAGTGTATGGGCAGAGATTGAGGATTAGGAACGAGTACACAGCGGAAAGGCAGTGAGCTGGACTTTGGTAAGATGATACACTGATGACAGCTAAACTTGTTTCTTTCCAGGAACAAGGAAAATTACTTTAAAAAGAACATTGCACGTATTTCTCCTTCTGAATGTCCCCCTCTGTGACCAGCCGTATCTCAGGTCTTCAACCCTTGACCTCTCATAAGGTTTTTCTGTCAGTGAGCTTGTGTCTGCAGACTAGTCCTGTTTGTAATCATTTATATTGATCGCAAATCATTTATACTGATCATAAATCACACTGCACCTGTGCTTTTTTTCTTCTTTGTTCTATTACTGTATTTCAAATGGCATGTGGGATAAATTAAAAGTTTGTTTTAAAAATACATCTTGGGTCACTTTTTAAGATTTTCTCTCAGCATCTCAGCTTGTTTTTGGGAACCAAGCAAATGTCCCTTCTCCCCATCTACAGAGATCAACATGTAGCTCCAGTACTTTTCTGAACTTGACATTTCAGTGTGTTGCAGTAGTAAACCATTTATTGAGTGCATGTCAGCTACCCAGCATCCTGCTAGGTGTTTACAGGTGTTATTTAATCCTCACTACAAACTTATGGAATAAGTCTTATCACTGTCACCCTCTTTACGAATGGTATTGTGACTCAGAGAGGTGGGGTAACTTGCCCAAAGTCACAGGCAGTCATTGACAGAGCATGGTTTCAGACACAGATCTACTGACTTCAAGTCCATGTTCTTAACCATTGTGCTATACTGTCACCAATATAATGTCACCTATTAACCACTCCAAACAATCCGACTGAATTCCTCTGCATAGAGAGTGCTTCCGGAGCTCTTACTGTGCTATGTTTGAGTCGCTGACCCTCATGAGGTTTTCACTCTAGTGGGGGAGACAGATACCCACAGGAAAAGAAATCACAGAACAGTGCATTTTCAGATGAAATGACACTGGTCCAGGTGATCTATGTCATTTTACTGAATGATTCAACCAACATGCAACTAATGTCGAGATAAGTAAGGTACTCTGATGTCTATACACCCCCTTGGCGAATATTACACTCTTTCCCTGCTCTTTCCTTCCTTCCTCTGCTGTGCCACAGTGCAGGCTTTTTCCTCCCCTCCGGTTTATGAGGGTGCTAGTGTGCATATTTAATGAATCTGATTCATCTCTACACGGTCACGCCGCCACGCTGCCTCCTTGTTGGGAGAGAGCCATCATGGGCTGAGCCAGAGATTAAGTGCAGCTCCACTGCTAGCTCTGTGCAAGGCTTTGTACAATCAGTTAATTTCCTTTATAGTTCATGTTCTTTAAAATGAAACGATATCTACCTTAGAGAAATGATCTGATGATAAGAGAAATCACAGATTGAAAGAACTTTGTATAAGTACCACACGCTAACTGATTGTGCTTCTGGAGCTCCTGAAAGAACTCTGTAACATAAAAATTTCACACAAACACTTGGTTTGGGTTGTTGTTAACATTATTATTTTTAGTTTAACTCCTTTTGCCCCATTATATTATAAAAGGCCTCATTGGTAATTATAACATAATAATTGTTAGTATATCTGTCTGTCTGTCTATCTGTGTATCTATCTATCTAATACTATGGAAAATATTAAGGGTTTTTACTTTCTAAGCCAACCTTGAATTCTAAGGCTAGACTACTACTTCTTTTCATTAATGAGTACGAATAATGCCCTCAGAGTTACCAATGTTTTCCTTAAAGTTTGGTCATTCATTAACTCAACAAACATTTACTTTGAGCCTATTATGTGATAGACACTACGCTACATGCTGGGACCACAACCCAAAATAAGGCATAATCCATTCTCTTAAGAAACAAAGAACCCCTCAGTTTCTAAGACTCTTGACCTCAGTTGTGTCCACACATTTTTATCTTCTAGGTTTTGATGATGTTTGCATCTGACTAGTGAACTAAGACAATAAGTTATACTACTCTATATATTTTATCAGGTAAAATATCAGGCAGTTACCAAGGATTGGCTGATCTAGACCCAAAGGTGCAAACTATTGGCTGATAAGCTAAGGTTGGTCCATTACTGTGTTTTATTGCTCTGTCATTGGGTGACAACAGTGAGCTGCTGCAGCTGCATGGTGGCCGGTGGCTGGCCTCCTCAGATGCGGCAAAGGGACTCAAATATGCCCAGTGCCTTCCCAGCCACGTCCAGTTATTTCTATCGCCTTCCGGGCTCTGTCCCCTGATCTAGACAATGCACTTACATAGAACTTTAACACAGTTTTCTAAAATATCCTTGGGGGTGCTGGGTATGACATTCTATATAATTTAAATTTTTCTAATAAATTAAGCAATGAAGTATTTTTATATGTAGTGGTATTTAACTTAAGTTTGATATGATAACAAATACTCTGTTTAGATGAGCCCATTAAGAGAACAATTCATCTCACAGTGTCTGTGCTTTCAGATCCCACAAATACTATTTAAAACCTCCTTTCTAAGTACTTACTCAGAGATACTTACTGGCAATAAAACAATATTTTTATCTTTGAAAATACAGCAATTCCTAGATGCAAATGGATGAAACCATATGATAGGTTCCAGAGGTGGGTGAAGACAGCCTTATAAGGCTTGTTGATGTGGACATCCCATTTTGATATCCTATTTTTCCTGGAGCCCAAAGAAAGCCTGACATCAGTGATACTCCATTTTCATCACCCATCAACTCACAGAGCTCTTTCTGTCATGGCTTCGCCTCTTTCTGCTCTAGTTAAATAACACGGAACACCTTTGTTTTGCAGTTTCTAACGTTGTCAAAAAAGAAGCTCCTCTGTTTTTGAATCATTGGAAGAAAATGAATAAGGTATGTGTGGGTTGCAGTATAGGATTTACCCCCAGAGATTAATGTTATCTAATTCAGAGGTAATCTCCTTTGGAGACTACGGAAGAAAGAATAATGTACCACCCCCTTCGCTCCCCCAGAATTTGTGACAATGTTAGATGACTTGGCAAAGAGGGAGGTTGTAAGGAGAATTAAGGATTACTAATCAGGGAGATCATCCTGGGTTATCTGGGTGGGCTCAGTATAGTAGTAACAGAGGTCCTCAGAAGTAGAAGAAGGAGGTGGAAGAGAAGATCAGAAGGATGTACGTAAGGACTGCTGCTTGTTGCTGACTTTGATGATGGCGGAAAGGGCCCGAAACTAAGGAATGTGGGCAGAGAAGCTAGGAAGAGACAAAGAAATGAATTCTCCCCTACAGCCTCCAGAAAGGAAAACAGGAAAACAGTCGTATCGAGTGAGACCCTTGTTGGACTTCTAACCTACAGAACTGTACGATAATACATTAGTATTGTTTTAAGCCACTGAGCTTGTGGTAATTTGTTATAACATCAATAGAAACCTATTTCCAAGATTTATATTGATTGCCTACGTGGAAAGAACTGCCACATCTGATTACTTAGACTATGTAATTGTTGTTGCCTGGTTGCTTCACAGAGTTCACTTCTTTTGCTAGTGTTGGTGGTGTTTTATGTGCTGCATTTGCACGGAGAGTGTTGGCTCACTTGCCATTTAACTGTAATTCACACTCTTACCAGCAGTTGTTCCCTTTTAGAAATGTAAACATTTGCATGGTTGGGTTTATTCAAATTCTGTGAAGGACATTCTCCTGTTTTCTGAAGAGTTATTCAATATCTTGTTCTATGAGTTGGATTGCAGTCTTTTTCTCTCATCAGGCCCGCTCTGCCTATGTCCTCCACTGTCAGACCCTTCCCCTAACACACAGGCCACCGTGTACTCAGGAAAGCTCTTCCCTGCTCATTCTGGGGTGTTCTCGGCTGAAGAGACGGCCTCGTCACTGTGGGTTGTTTAGGAATAACGCAGGTAAATAGCTGGTGCACGCCTCCTTTGTTTTAAGAATTGAGCTCAGTATTTTCAGCGTGTTATCATACAGTCTGCCTAACACACTGTGATGTAGTTACTGCCATTTCACAAAGATGTTGAGATGACCAGTAGTTAGATGGTTTGCTCCAGGTCAGAGTGACTGAGCCATGGGTTGAACCCAGCTCAGTTTGACTCCAAGGCCCCTGATTATTCCCTCACTCATATGGTCCTTTTTACTGTGGTTTTCAAGGGCCTAATAGTATAATAAGTCAATGAGGAAACAAAAAAGAATTAGTTCATCTATTTTAATAGTAGAATTAGCAATAGTTATAGGAATATACAACACAGTAACATGATTATACTTGCAGATTAAAGGGTATTTATCTCTCAGTATTTCATGACTATAACAATGAAAAAAATAACTTTTAAATCTAAACTCTTCTTTTAATTCTACCCAAAATATCTGAAGTCATGTAAAGATCCGTGTCCTGTTCTTAAGCTGCCTCATGAGACCATGGAAAATTTGCCTACATATCGTTGCAGGAATGACTTCTGACAACTTTACTTTAGATTACTCATCTTTGTGGCATTTAAAGACAGCTTTTATGTAGCTTTCCATGTATTCACTATTATAAAAACCACTCAGCAGTGGAAGTATCTATAAATGGTGCAGAACCAGGCAAAATGGTAAACATTCTTATCCGTCACTGACTCTCAATTTAATGCTGTGAGCATTGAAATTCAGCTCCTACTTAGACCTCTAATCTCTTCCAAAACCTCATTTCATTTGGGGAGCTTACGTGGTTCATTTGCTTAATGATTTGAATGGCTAAATAGGAAAACAAATTCAGTATATGAACCTGTGAGTTTGTATAACATTAAACATTTTTTTAAATGTTATACAAACTAGGCCCTGACCATGTGGCTCAGTTGGTCGGGCATTGTCCCGCAAAGCGAAAGGTTGCCGGTTTGATTCCAGGCACATGCATAGGCTGTGGGTTCGATCCCTGGTCAGGGTGCATACAAGAGGCAGCCAATTGATGTTTCTCTCCCTCTCTTTCTTCCTCCCTTCTCCTCTCTCTAAAAGTAAATAAATAAAATCTTAAAAAAATTAAATTTATTGGAATAACATTGATTAACAAGATTATATTTAACTTTGTGTGGTGAGCACACAATGCAATATACAGATCATGTATCATAGAAACATACACTTGAAACCCATATGGTTTTAGGAACCTATGTCACCTCAATAAATTCAATAAAAAGATGCAAATAAATAAACAAAAAAATTGTATAGGCTTCAGGTGCACATTTCTCTGATACACGATCTGTACATTGCATTGTGTGCCCCCCACCCAAAGTCAGATCTTCCTTCACCGTATATGCGGCTCCTTTTACCTTTCACTGCTCCCTCCACCTCCCTTCCCTCTGGCAACTGCCATACTGTTAGCCATGTGTATGAGTTTCAGTTTTACATTCCACGTATGAGTGAAATCATAGTTCTTAGCTTTTTGTGACTGGCCTATTTCGCTTAGCAAAACATTCTCCAGATCCATCCATGTTATCACCAATGGCAGTATTTCATCATTTTTTTATGGCTGACTAGTGTCCCATTGTATACATGCACCACATCTTCTTGATCGCATCATCTATCAAAGGACACACTGGTTGTTTCCATGTCTTGGCCAACCATGAATAATGCTGCAGTGAACATAGAGATGCATGTGTCTTTGTAAATAAATGTTTTCAAATTTTTTAGGGAGATATCCAGAAGAGAGATTGCTGGGGTCATATGGTAACTCTAGTCTTAATTTTTTGAGGAACCTCCATACTGTTTTTCCTAGTGACTGTACCAGTTTACATTCCCATCAGCAGTGAACGAGAGTTCCTTTTTCTCCACATCCTCTCCAACACTTGTTATTACTTATCTTGTTGATAGCAGTCATTCTAACAGGTGTGAGGTGGTATCTCATTGTAGTTTTGATTTGCATTTCCCTAGTAGGAAGTGAAGTTGAGCATATTTTCACTTATCTGTTGGCCATTTATAAGTCTTTTCGGGGGAAGTATGTTCAGGTTTTCTGCCCATTTTTAATCAGATTGTTTGGTTTTTTGCTATGGAGTTCTGTATACATTTAGGATATTAATCCCTTGTTGGAACTGTTGTTTGCAAATATCTTCTGCCATTTGGTTGGCTGCCTTTTTGTTTTGTTGGTGGTTTCTTCTAAATGTAACGCTTTTTTCACATCTCTAGGACATGCAGCAGATCCTTGCTGACCAAAGACCTTTCCAAAGTCTGCCAACCAGAAAAATGCCAACCTGTGCCGGCAAAAGACAGGCAATTTAGCTTAGATGAGGGGTATTACCATTTAGTAACTGGGGCATGTAACATTTTCAAAGCTACTGTAACTTGGAAAGAATGTATCACTTAATCATAGGAACTCTTTAAAATGTGCACATGGATCAAAACAACCGGGTGTGCTTTAATCTTGCTGGACCTTGTTCTGGGGTCAGATTATGGGCAGAATAAACCAAGAAGGTTTTCAGAGGCCTTTTTGCACACAAAGAAAGTGACTCTTTTAAATAGGACTACTTCAGCAAGTGCTAGTTCCCTGACACATATTGACCTCAGTTTAATCATTAGAAAAACAACAGGCAGACCTAGACTGGGGTCATTTGACGGCATAATTGGCCACTTCTCCTCAACACTGTCAAGGTCGTGAAAAGAGAGGTTAGACTGAGAAACGAGAAACAGTCATGGTTGGCGGAGACTGGAGAGATATGACGGCTAAATGCAATGTGTCACCCAGAAACAGAATGAGGAGATTAAGGTAAAATCTGGTAAAATCCAAATAAAGTCTGGAGTTTGGTTAGTAGTAAATGTGCCAATATTTGTTGTTAAGTTTTGACAAATAGACAATGGTAATACAGGGGTGTGTAAAAGTAGGTTTATAGTTGTGAGTATGCAAAACAGAGTTCATTCTTGTATTATTATTTATTATTGTGTTGTTTTTCATACGAGCAACTGTAAAACTACTTTTGCCTACCCCTGTATAAAATGTTAAAAGGGGAAACCCATTGTTAGGTGAGAGGTTTACTGGCTTTGCAACTCTTCTGTAAATATAAACCTATTCCAAATAAAAATAGTCTCAAAAAATCTCATTTTACCAAATTGGGAATAAATTTAGGAGATCAGTATGGCTATCACATTGTAACTCTACTTGAATTTTTCCATATCAAATATCTTATATTAACCTCACTTTTACTGAATGCCTTTACCTGAAAATGTTAAACATTTGTTTTTAGTTGTTTGCATAGCAAACCTTCTACCTGTTTCATATTCATTAATTACAATTCACATTTTCTAGTTGTAATTTAACTTTAAAGGTTTTGAAACCCTTGGGGTGGAGGAAATGATGAAAGAGTGGTCTGGAGCCGTTAGCGTTCGCAGTTGTCATTTTGTCACTATTCCTTCTCCGGTAAAGCCTTCCTCCCCCCTCACCCAACCTTGCCCATTTTTAGAATGTTATTTTTATTGTAGTAGAATTTCTGTCACACTGAAGAGAGTTGGTAAAAGGTCAGACCTGGAGCTCAACTCCTGTAGTTTTATTATATTAGCTGTGACATCACCAAACATATAACATAAACTCTTATGCATATTTTGTACTTGACAGTTTCCCTTCTATGAAGGTATCAGTTTCTATAATGGAATCTATATTACACATTGTCCTTTGTAAATGAAACAGTCACAATAATTCCATTGTTTGCTTTTCATCTTGATTTCGCACATATATACATTCACTGATTAGCGTTAAAGTTAAATAACGTGTAGAATTTCTTCCTTGTAGAGTTTTAGACTATTCCCTTACAACCTTGGAAATTTTCAATTGAGCAGCAGTGACATGCCAACTCATCTTTTTGTTTAACCAACATCTATTGAACTCTGCTTAAAAATTGTAAGTTTAAGATATAGAAATAATACTCTATCCCTACTGTCAAGATACCCATGGTCAAATTGAAATACTGTTAGGAGAAAAGGTCATTAATGGGGGCATGAAGGGGAGGTAGTTAGTTCAGATATGGAGGAGAGAGAGGGCTTTCTGGAGTAACGCAGAATCTCTAAAGAAGAGCAGAAGCGAGCAGGCAGAGGAGGGAGGAAGGTATTCCAGGAGGTTGAACCTGCAGTCGGAAAGCTATAAAAGTGTTGGAAAAAGTGGTGCATTTGGGGAAATGTGAGCTGGGAAAGAAGCAACGTAAGAGACAAGACTGGAGAGGGAGGTTGGGAGAATATTGGGAAGCGCTTGTGTCCTCTGCTGTAATGTAAAGGGAGTAAGGAATCCCTAAGAGAAGTAAGCAGAAAAGGGCAGGTGTGCATTTTTCAAATAACTCCCAGGCTGTATGAGAATGATCCAGAAAAGGTTAAGTAGAAGCAAAGAAATATTCGTGAACAATTAAAGGAATATTAAATAACATTGCCTCTGCGCTCCTTTGTGTTTTCCTCATCTGATCAGAAATAGTGGAACTGTGCAAAGCTAAGTGACATTCAGATACCCTGGCAGGTGTGAACCAAGCTATGACTGGTGGCAATGAAGGGATTAGAAGAAAGACGCCATCGAGGACCTCTGGTTTTTGCTGCCTGGTACCTGTTGTTTTTCTTTCTGGTAGCAATACTCCACATTAGGAAACCACCCCTCCCCTATTCTCCGGCATGTGATTTAAGTGGGATCCCTGCCACTTGCAACTCCCAAGTGGGACTGCTTAGGCTTCAATCAAGCAATTTATTTCTTCCCTCTGGCTAGTTATTGGGTGGGCGCTGAGGGCCTGACCTACGCTGGGCTCTGGGCAAGAAGAAACTTTCTCCCTTACAGGACTGATAGTTGAAATGTGTGCCTGAAGCTGTCATCCCACAGCTTGACACCGGAGCCAGCCCCAAAGAGGCAAAGCTGATGCTCGCCTGCATCCTGGTGACACTGAGGTAAGAATCCCTTCATTTCATATGTAAACTCTTTAATGATGAAACCACTACATTCCTTATTTGTTTGCCTGTCGTCAAGGCTTTTCTGCCATTGTCAATGCAAAGTATATTGAAATAAACAGTCACAGTTTATTTGGAAGTTTATTTGTTCATTTGACAAATATTTAACGTGTGCCAGGCTGTGCTCAGCAGCGGAGATTGAAGCAGTGACCGAGATAGACAGGGTCTTCGTTCTCAGTATGATGGTATTCTTGGGAAGACGGCCCAGACAGTAAACAAACGGAGCCTTGCCTAGATGAGATAATTTCGGACTGAATGGGTTGCTGTGAGGAAAATTAATAGGGTGCTGTGACAGAGAGTAATGTTCAGGGAGATGCTTTAGAAGCAGTAGGTCAGGGAAAGCTCTTCTTTTGAAGATGTGGCTTCTGAGCTGAGACAAAAGCCAGCTATGGAAAAAAAAAGCAGATGGCACAACAAGGGCAAAATTCTTCAGCTTGGAAGAGCTTTGAATGTTCTGAAAACAATGAAAACCAGTATTATTTGAGCAAAATAATGAGCAAAAAAGAGCAATGACTAGAGAGGCTTGGTGTACCTCTACTATGAACTAACCCTGTTTTAACCTAGATGCATTTCCTTTTCATTCACACATCACACACCCTTTTAAGTGCCAGGCTCTGGGACAGATAGAGCCGATACAAGGGTGAATGACTCAGGATTCCTATTGCGGACGATCTCTCAAGTCTCTGGGAGTTCCTTTCACCCCCAGCCTCTGGGTCCTCCTGCACCTCCCCAGGCCTGTGTTGACCTCTCAGAGTTCTGAGCTTGATGTCCATCTCCTCACATCCACCACAAGTCCAGCCAAGCACTGTCATTCCTGGCCGCATTCCATCACATTCTTCCCGTGACCCTCTCAGACCTAAACTTGTCCCCTTACAGTTCCGCTCCTCGCTTTTTGAGTTGTAAGCGGTTTTCTAATGCAAACCTTTATGTGCTGTCTAATAGCACAAGTACTATCAAAGGTGGTGTACAATTTGCTGTAGTAGTTGCTGGTGGTCTTAGCACATGCATGCTTATCGTTATAATTTTTATACGTGTATTTTTAAGGTTGCTTTAACCTTGTAACAATGAATTCAGGAATTCTGTATAGAATCTAAGATTGTTCAATGATGTTAATGAGAATGATATGTTTATGAGATTTTCTATAAATTTTCTTAAGAAACTTAAAGCCAGAGGGGCAGATCGATTATGAAAAAATAACTAGAGAACTTGCCACACATGCATAAATCTACTCTCTCAATTAGGAGACCCGGGCCTTACATTTTTATGAATCTGCCTGAAGGTGCTTCAGATAGTCACGTCAGAGAAAAGACCAGAAAAACAACGATAAGTGTTTGAAAATGGATTAATTGGCTTTGGGCCATTCAATAGACATAATTTAGAATTTTGAAAAGGATATTTGAAGGCAACATGATGAGAAATCATGAATATATTTTGAAAATATTGAAAAAGTTTGAAAGCTTAGGCTGACCAAACTTCAGTCAGTCATTGGGAAGGCTGGGACAAGTATTTGTCTCAACCTAACAGTTGTCCAAGTGGGAAAAATGACAATAATTAATTAACTTTATTTTACTTTTCCTCACTTATTATTTTATTTTCCTTAGAATTCTAAGAAAATCATCAAACAGCAATGTGGGTGTAGATATATAACTATGAATTTTATATGTATTTAAGGAATAATTCTGTATTTAAACATAACCTCCTATATTTTTTTGATCTAGTAGAATTGCATGAGAAAATGAGGGGCAAATCATGGAGAGGCAGACAACACAATGAAACTCTGATGTTCAAAAGACATAAATAACATGTACCTCTCCAAAAGGCAATCAAGCATGAAATATAGCTTACAAATTGAACCATGTAAATTATAAAGCATAAAGTTCCGTATTTACTGAGTTTGTGTAAACATCAAAAATGTGTGTTGGATGATGATTTATGTTAGTATGTAAGCTGATGTAACACCCTATTTTTTTAAATTTTTATTGTTATTCAATTACAGTTGTATGCCTTTTCTCCCCATCCCTCCACCCCACCCCAGCTGAACCCACTTCCCTCCCCAACCTCCACCCTCCCCCTTGATTTGGTCCATGTGTTCTTTATAGTAGTTCCTGTAATCCCCTCTTCCCACTGTCCCCACCCCACTCCCCCCTGGCTATTGTTAGATTATTCTTAACTTTAACGTCTCTGGTTATATTTTGTTTGCTTTTTTCTTCTATTGCTTATGTTCCAGTTAAAGGTGAGATCATATGGTATTTGTCCCTCACTGCCTGGCTTATTTCACTTAGCATAATGCTCTCCAGTTCCATCCATGCTGTTGAAAAGGGTATAAGCTTCTTCTTGCTCTCTGCTGCGTAGAATTCCATTGGTAACACCCTATTTTAAACATAAAGTGAAAAGTTAGTCTGTTTTGGGCTTTTGTTACAAATAAAAATAATTTTAACATTAAAAAATGTGCGTCGAGATAGAAGGAAAACACAAAGATGGAAGGACTTGCCATTTCACGGCCTGACCCGTCAGTTCTGATTCAGGTGTGTGGGCTGCACCTCTGCAGTCATTGTTCTACTTCTGACTTGACTGGGTGGGGAGCAGGGATGGGGAGAGACACCTACAAGGTGAAGGGAGCCCTTAAAGCTCATTCTTCATGAGCAATGAGCTGGTACAGTTTATTTTCTTTGTGATCAAATTATTATTATCACCACACAATACCACTGTAATTGTAACATCATTTTGTTTAAAAGCATTTGCTTTGTGTTTCTTAATTTCTTCAGCTTTTTCACCTACCTGTCCCCAGCACTGTCCCATCTGGCAACCATTCCTGTAAACAAAAGCAGAAACTATTGCAAAAGATACCTGGAAATTCACATTTTTCAAACTGAGTTTCCCAGTAATTTTGTTGAAAGGACTTAACTGCGTTAACATAAAATAAAATACACCTATTTTTAAGCATAATGTTCAGTGAGTTTTGACAAAAGCATATGCCTGTGTACTATCACCCAATCACAAATATTTTATTCATCCCCAACAGTTTGTTTGTATCCCTTTGCAACCAAACAAAAAAATGGAGATTCAACTGTTGCCACAAAAGCCAAACTCATGAGGCAGATGCTGGTGCAAAAGGAAAGAGGTTCTCTTCAGGTGCTGCTATGTGACCTGGGAGAGTGGCAGACTCCTGTCTCAAAGACCATCCTCTCTTTCTGCCATGGAAAAAGTCCAACCATGTCCTCAGCAAGGCCGAGACAAAAGCCAATGTCCAGAGTTCCTGCTCCAATTTAAAGTACAGTCCTTTGGAGTCCTTAGGCAGCTGCTAACTGGTCTTAGTCCCCACTCAGGCAGCTTAGCTTGTTCCTGGCTGCTGTGCACTTCATGCTCTCTCCTGGCGCCTGCCTGTGGAGTGTGCACAGCCATGGCCATGCAGCTGTCAGTGCCACATGGTTGCATGCTGGTGAGAGCATCACCAGATGGGCAAGAGAGTAAGAGAGAAGCTCCCTCCTGGAGGCCATGGGCCACGTGGCTGCTAAGAGAGAATAGGCGAGTGCACTGTGCAAGTGCAAGTCACAAGCCAGAGAGAGAGAGAGAGAGAGCGTGCACTTCTTTGTCTGCCTGGGATTCTATTAGTTTGGGTGTGGGATTGACCAGGTGCTTTCTCAAAATGACCAATCAACTTCCCAACCTTTTGTGTGCTTTGGCTGAGTCCACCTCCCAACCAATCCCTTCTTTCCCAAGGCTAGACAGACAGGCCTCTTTGGTCCAGCACCTCCCACAGTGGCATTTTGACTTCTACTGCATATGTGCCTGCCTTCCCCTGGTCCCACCCCCAATCTGGTACTGGAGTTGGGAGGGCTTTTTTTATCCAACTATCTTGCTAGCTTTTCGTGCACTCATTGTAAGAAACTCCCCTGTGGTCCAACTGTTTTACAGTAACACCTTCACTCCCGAGCAGACAACTGCTGATCTCCTTTCAGTCACTATACATTAGATTTGCCTTTCTAATGTTTCAGGTAAATGCAATTGTATACCATGCTGATTTCTTTTGTTCAGCATGATGCTTTGGAGATGTATCCATGTAGCTCAGGTATCAGTAGTTTGCTCCATTATTGCTCAGCAGTACTCCATTGCATAAAAATGTAGCATTGCTTAAATTAGTTCACCTGTTGATGGACGTGGGTTATTTTCAGTTTTTGACCATTATGAATAAAGCTGCTATTAACATATGTAAATAAGTATTTGTGTGAATGTGTATTATTTCTCTTAGGTAAATACCTAGAAATAAAATGTTTAGATGAGAATGTTAAACTACAAGAAACTACTAAACTGTGTTCCAATTTGGTGATATTATTTTACATTCACTGGTTATACATTAAAAATTGTAATTTTTGCCTTTCCAATAGTTATATAATGATATCTCAGTGTAGTTTTAATTAGAATTTCAATGAAGACTAGTGAGATTAAAGACTTATTCTTACATTTTTGGGGGGATTCACATACTTTCTTTTATGAAGTATATATTCATATATTATTTTCCATTTATTTTTGGTCATTCACCTTTTAATTGTTGAGTCATAAGAGCTCAACATATTCTGACACAAACTCATTTTTAGATATAAGACTTGTGGTTTTGTTCCTATCTTCTCTCAGTCCATGCTTGCCTCTTTATTTTCTAAATGATATGTTTTGAAGAACAGATGTTTTAAATTTTGATGAAGTACAATTTATCCATTTTTTATGATTCATAGTTTTTGTGGCCTAAGACATCTTTGCCTACTGCATGAGAATTTTCTTCTATGCTTTCTTCTAGAATCGTTAGGGTTTGAACTTAGAATTGTGATCTGCTTTGAATTCGTGTCTGGGTACGGTGTGAGGAAATGTGCAGGGTTGCTTTTCTCCCAGTGTAGGTATCCAGGGGTTATAGGACCATTTATTGAAAATCACTTCCCCCCCTTGAAATACGTGGCATCATTGCCTGAAACCAGTTGACCATGTAGGTGTGGGTCTATTGCTGGACTGTGTATTCTGTTCTATGAATCTATATATTTACTCTTATCCTAGAACAAATGTTATTATAAACTTTATAATAAGTATTAAATTATTAACACTTAAAAAGTATTAAAAGTCTTCCAATTTTGTTCTTTTTAAATAATTATTTTGGCTATTCTGGATCCTTTGTACTTCCACATAAATTTGAGGACCAGCTTCCAATTTCCAAAAAAGAAGCCTGCTGAGATTTTGAATGAGATGGTAGGGATTAATTTAGGTAGAACTGTCAACATTAACAATATTAAGTCTTTTGATCCACCAATGTGTTATATCTTTCCTTATTTACATCATCTTTTTAAAAAATTTACATTGCCTTCCATTCCACTTAGCAATATTTTATAGCTTTTTGTGTATGATCTTTCACTAATTTTGTTAAATTGATCCCCAAGTATTTTATGCTATTTGATGCTGTTGTAAATAGCATTTTAAAATTTTGAATTTTTAGATGTTCTTTGATAGTTTAAGAAATACTTTTGCTTCTGATTTTGGAAAATAAACCTAGTATCCTACAACTTTATTAGCATACTAATGAATGGTAAGGTTTTTTAAAAAATAATTTCTTAATGATTGTCTCTACAAGCATGTCAATTCTGAATAGTAATAATTTTACTTCATTCTTTCTAGAATGTGTGCCTCTTATCTCCTTTTATTGTCCTATGGCAGTAGGTAGTGTCTCCAGCGAGATGCTGAAAACAGTGATGAGAAAAGACATCCCTGCCTTGTTCCTCATCTTAGTGGGGAAGTCACTAGTTCTCACCGTTAAGTACAGTGTTAGTGGTAGGTTTTCATGTAGACATTGTGTGTCAAGTTGAGGTCATTTTCTTAGCTTACTGAGAGTGTGTATCACGAGTGAGTGTTGGATTTTGTCAAATAATTTTTGTACATCTATTGATATGATCATATGCTTTTCCTTTTATAGCCTGTCAATGTGATGGATTACCAATTTTTGAATGTTGAACTAGCTTTGAATACGTGAGATAAATCCCGCTTGGTTGCAGTGTCTAATTCTTTTTGTATATTGTTAAATTCTATTTGCTAATATTTGTTGAGGATTTTTACATCTACATTCATGAGGGGTATTGGTCTGTACTTTTCTTTCCTTGTAATATCTTTGTCTGGTTTGGGTATCAGAGTATTTGTTGCTGGTCTTATAGAATGAATTTTTTCTTTTCAAAATATTTTCTAATAACTCTTGAGATTTCTTCTTTGACCAATAGATTATTAAAAGTGTGTGTTTATTTTCCAAATATATGGGAGACTTTTCAGATGTCTCTGTTATTTAGTTCTAATTAAATTCCAGTGTAATCAGTAAATATATGCAGAACTACTTTTACTCTTTTAAAATTTATGGAGACATTTCATGGAACATTATATGGCCTACCCTTGTCAGTGTTCCCCATCCATTTGAAAGAATGCGTATTCTTTTGTTGTTAAAAGTTATTTATAATTAATGTATAGTTATATCAACATTTGTGTGGATAGTAATAGAAATTATAATATTAGTCATTGGTCACATTTTTAACACAGTTGATGGAGTTTTGAGGATCTAACATGAAATGCTTTTTAACCTTATGATACACTCAACTGTTAATTAGCAATCCATGTGATTTTTCATCTACAAATAATTAAGGAAGAAGGTATAGTAGAATTTGTACCCAAATTCAAACAGCTGCTAAAAATGATTTAGTTCTTAATGAAATTTTATTTCGAATAAAAGAGGGTTGTTTTTCTATCAGCCAGGGAAAAGCTAGGGTCGTATGCTTAGAACTTATGAATATCCTTTTATTTTAGGTATCCATAGGAGAAGTAGGAATAAGTAAATAAGCAACAAACAGTAAAATGAGCAACAATTACATCAATTTTGTAGAGAAAGTCATTATCTGAGAATTCCAGTATGGCTATATCCACTTTATAATTTTCATCCTGTTGTTATTTGATTTATAGCAAGTTAAAAACAAACTACTCACCCATGTGTTGCCATGGTAACCTGTTTAAAAGCACAATTTTTCTGAAAAAAAGCAAAAATGTCTATGTAAGCAATCAAATATCTCTTTTAAACATCCAAATGCAAACTATTTGAAGAGAGGAATTGAACGTAGTGAGGTATGGAATTGCAAATTGAGAAAATATATTACAACATGGTTTGCCTGTAGTAATCTCTCCCACAGACTTCACTCAGGGGTAACAGGCATGCTAAGATAAGGCGTGGTTCCCTTTTTTCCTCAAATACACTGTCACAGTGATTGATTAGTAAGTTAGAAGGTGTCCTGAGCTACAATAAAATGAAGAATTGAGCTTTGTATCAATGCACTTAGAATTGGAGTATAAACACGGATACATAATTCATGTACATATGATGCATAATTCATATTGGAGTAGGTCTATCATGTATTAAAACTGAATGATGGTTTCAGTATTAGTTAGGAATCTGAGTTTTGGCAAATGTCAAGGTGCATCACTTAACTCTCCATATGTAATGATGTCTCATATTCAAAGTCGATGTACTTATTTCTGAGCAATGTAGAAGAACACATAATCATTATAGTAATGGGAAGAAGGCATGACCCTAAATTAGTGACCTAACTCAGATCCAGTGGAAGGAAGCATAAACCACCTCCCTTTCCTTTATTTGTAGTGTGTGTGTGTGTATTAGTAGCTATAGACGTGTGTGTCTGTATTTGTATGAAGTTGGTGGGAAGTTGTACATAGTTTATCAAATTCGGTGTCAGGTAGATAAACATAGGAACTATACAGAGATTTTTATTAAAAATTGAAAACTGAAGAAAGCTTAATGTAACACAAAAATACATTTGAATTAATTAAAGAGCTGTCACACCCAGTGAGAATATTTCCATAGTAACTGTGCTTGTTTTTTAAAGTTTCTGCATAGATTTAAAAATCTGAAGGCTCTGGGACATGTTTCAATGACACGATATTGGAAAATGATATGTTCTCCTCAGACCGTGTGCATGGTGTGAATTACTGGCTTGCTGAAAGATGCTGTGACAACATGGAAACGATATAGAGATGAATACTGGGATATCCGTGCATGTTCACACACAATGGCATTAAGAATCTGTAAAAACTGGAGTCATTACCCCTGAATAAGAGTAATGGGACTTAATTAAGACATTTCAGAATGATGAGGATATAATAAGAACTGGCCAGTTCCTTCTTTGCATGTTGTCCTTTCAAGAAAATGATGAAACCTTGGTGAAATGAAAGGTCTGAGTGAAGACTATAATATGAAATATATTTAAATATAAGAGCTTTGACTAATGAGTGCCCAGTGCAGAAAGTCCCTAAATCATATAGCTTATCCAAATGCAAAGGAAAACACGATGTTTTTATCATCTTACTTTAGTCAGTCCTCACTGGATTCTCACTGGGTTTATAATGAAATTGATGCCCACAAGGTAATCGATCAGGATTTAAATTTCCTTATGCACAGATTATTAATTATGTTCACATTGATAATTGATTAGCCAGAATTGCCAGTTCCTTGTTTAATGGGAATTAAACCAGTCAATGAGGTAACTCATCTCATTTAGGTGGAAGCCACATAGGGCTGGGAGCCAAAGGGCTTGTTCTAACTCAGCCTGGCACAAGCCTGCTGTGCAGCCCCCTTAGGTTGCCCATTGTTCCATTGTAAAACAGGTGGGTGAGTAGTCAAGCTTTCCACCTGAAGTCTTCATGACTAAACACTTCTATCTAGATAATACTTCCTTTTTCCTGTGGAAAACAATGTAAGGGAACCAACAAACTGAGCAGCGTGTTTTTTCATGACCCTTTCTTGTGTTATGTCGTGACTGCTGGGGACCGCTCTCACTCCCTGCCGGTTACCGTGGTAGGGAGCACTGGCTGGAAAGCAAGGGTCCTCCAGGAGCCCAGAGTGGGGGTCCCCATGCCTCACAGTCTGGTCCACCCTTGGGTGGCAACCAAGGGCACTTTGGCTCTGCCAGGCAGTGGGTCGTTGCCCAGGCTGTAAATATTTGGTTTGCTCCCACATCATCATTTATCTCCGTTCAGATTACCAAGTACTCCACGGATGAGTAACAATTAAGCACTCTGTCAGAAACAGTTCACTTCCTTAAATCAATATAATGCAAAAAGAACATTTCTTGATAAAAGAATCAATGATGATTTGAAAGGTATGAATGTAATATTATTAGTACATATAATTGATACATTTCTGTCAAAGCAATGAGTCTATTCTTTTGATACCGATATGTAGAAAACGATTTCCTTTTGAAAATTCACTGCCAATACCTCTGACACCACTTTCTAGAATATGGGGCCATCAAGATTCCAGTTTGAAGCAAAGTGATCATGTTTAATATTAAGTGCAAGGGGGCGAAGATAAGCTTGGCTTCCCTTATTTTTGTTGTCTATTTGAATAATACCCCAACAGCATTTTATTTGGTCCTTGGTAAACAAAAGCTTAGTAATTTGTAGATGGATTAATAAGACCAAGTTGTACGTATATGTGTGGTTGTGTGTTCTGTATTGTAAAGGAATTCATTTGCATTCTGGTGTTGCTCTCCTCAGTAATATTTTATTAAAAATGAAGGAAGACTAAGTGTATACTCCATTTTTTAAAAGCCTCACATTTTAAAATGAACTAGATATTTTAAATGTTTGTTAAATAAGGGAAGAAAGTGATTTTAAAATGTAAGGAAAAATAGATGGTCTCACAAAATTAGGGCACATGAATGCAGGCTTTTAATATTAATTTTTCTTCCTATGAATCAGCTGAAGAACTCTTAGGGATGATGCTGTTCATTATATCATTCTCAGCTGAAATTGCATTACAGGGAGCACATTGCAATATTATGATGGTGGCTGGAAATAGCTATGTTAGCATAAACCTACTGCAATATTTTATCAAGCTCCTACGTGTGCTTTCTCTACCAAGTAAAATTGCCCAAGAACTCAATTTATAGGTTACCTTTTCCTTTCCATGGGTTTTGTTTCTCTACACTTTTCTCCTCATACAGATGCAACAACATTGCTTTCCATTCTTGTGAGAGTTATTGAAACTAGAAGCATCACAAGGGCAGGAAATATGCAAAAATGCTCCCAACTAACACTACAATGTGGGCAGATATAGGGGCTTCCAGTTTTCAGTTAATGACACAATTTGCCCTGTGAGCAAGGATTTTAAATGGTTGTTCAGCTACAGGTGCAAAAACCATTCTTTTATTTTGTATAAAAGTTAGGGTAATTCCTCCATTTCAGCTGATCTACTTCGGAGTGGCTATTCTCAAAGTCCATTCTCAGGACCACTGGAGTGTTCCTCCGGCCTTTGCTCATGGCCCCCGAGGTCCTTTTTCCAACTGCTTATCTGGGCGAGGCTGGATTTTCTTCATCTTTTTCAACCAAAAACACCACTTCACAACAAACTGGATGAACAGCAGCTATGAAAATCTGGCTGCATTCTGTTAAACCAGACTTTAATTAGATTTTATAAAAATGTAAGACAATGTCATTCTCACTATGTTCTGAAACTATAGTCATTTTTCATAAAAATGTTTACTATTATGGATATCATATATAATATATACTATTGTTAATTTACAATGATTTTATCAATAAGTATATTTAAATGTCATGCTATTAATTTCTAATATGGTAAATACTGATGAATGTAATGGACACAAACAAAAGCTCTTCTGGGTTCTCAATATTTAAGAGCGTAAAGGGACCTGGGACCAAAAATTGGAGAACTGATGCTTTAGGGTATACCTTCTACCCATTAAAGCAGAATAAAATGTGTTTTTCTCCTGAAAATAAAAATCTGAGTACATATGAATTCCGGGGTCATTGTCTCAAGCATCTATTTTAAGGTCATCTTCATGGCACTCAATGGTATGAGGTTTTAGACTAGCATCACTAAAGATCCCCGAGCCTGCGTAGGGGCAGAGCCTATGGCAGAGGCTGCTGGTTCTCTGTGTGTGCCTACTCTGGATGCCTCATTCCTCTGCACTCCGATCCCATGGCCTCCAACTGGAACAGCTGCAACTGTTTGCTTTCAGACTTTCTCGGGCTGCCAGAAGTGCTGGGGAGTAAATTCACCCAGGGAGCAATACTTAACCAAAGACAGACAGGATCTAATGGGTTCACACCCAGCTCCTTCGCCCTTCTGGTAGAATAGCTCAAAGCTGTGTTGTACGGTCTCCCGCAGGATCGAGCTCAGTTGACAAAAGTCATAACCTGCTAATCACACACCCTCTGTTGGCTTCATTTTCTTCTCTGTCACACTTCCCCACACCCACAGATGTATTTCTTGGAAGCACCTCTATTAAACTATTCAAATTCTTTTCTCAGCGTTTGTTCCTGGGAGAACCCAACACAAGACAACAACTTACTCAAGAACACACCTCTTGTGTGCAGCTGAGAAGCAATAAAATCCCGAGGTCTCTTGCTTATCAATTTAGGGAATCTTTTGTATGACCCTAGTCTCCCTAAAGCACAATATACTTCATAGGACTAAGACACTATTGCTTTTTACAAAAATAAGTTATCTGTAATTAAAATGCCAAAAAGCTGGATCATTCTGACATTTCATTATTAGAAGATATCCTCTGTTTTCATTTCTCTCAGAGATTTTCACATCAAAACCTTTCTACCGTTGCTGACTTGACCTCTCTTGCTAATAAAGCACCTCACTATTTCAGATGTTGTCTGCATTCGGTAAAATTGCAATTCTGTGTTGAGATTCATTACATGCTCTCCAACTACAAATAAAAAACCCTGTTATTTCCTTTCTTATTCTGTGTTAATCAACCACAATTTATGACAGCCCTCTAGCAAATGTAACATTGTGGAATGTTTCCCCTTGATTTTTGTTGCTAAATATTTTCATGATATGCAAAATAAAAATTTTATAAAATTAGAAAGATAAAGCTTTAATTGGATGCATCCCCAAAAGAGACAAGAGAGATACAGCCCTTCCCTTGTGAACTTTAACAGGATCGGACTGATTATAAGCCATGTTTATATAATACTTTAAGTAGTGCTAAAACATATTTAATTATTTTATATTTATTAAATTCCTTTTGTTTTACTGTAATATGTTAAATTCTTAAATTCATATGAAACTTGAACTTAACATCAAACCTTAGAATGATTAAGACACAGGCCAGCATAGGGCACAGATGAAATTGTTTCCTAAGAAAACCTGGAAATATCACTCAGTTTCCAAAAATGTCTGTTTCCTTTACATTAACATCTGGTTTTGTTTCATATATTTTGAGCAATAGATATAGAAAAATTGTTCCCCGAAGGAGCTATTATGATTTTGGAGCCTTTCTATTTTATGCTTCATCAATCACACAGCCTACACAACCCTCACATTTTCCAAGCAGGCATGCTCCCTGCATCCATAAATTTTAGGTTTATTTACATGAAGGAATCCAGGAATACCATGTTTAAAAGATATTTCATAGATTGGCACTTTCCCCTAGCAAATATTGTTAGCTGTTTATAGACAGCTGGTCAAGGTCATTCAATGAAACTTGTGTGTAAGCAGGGAGGGTCAATAATGGGTAGTTAATGGGCCAATTTTGAAGTAAAAGTAAGGCTACTATTTCTACCAGGTAGAAATGACTTTTCCTGGTACATTTGCTTTCCTTTTATTCTTTATATTTTCTAACAAGGCAGAGATGCATCTTCTACTTATCATTTGATACATAGCCAAGGTATAGATCTCAGGACGTTAATATCCACTTTGCCTCTTCCATGTCTGCTCCTACAAGGCCAATGAGTGTTTATGTCAGAGGGATGATTTCTCACTAACTAATTCCACTGTTTCACTTGAAATTTGATCCAAAGTTCTCTATATAGGAAATTTAACTGGTGTATAGGTCACTCTCTTTCAAAAGTCAGTAGTCAAGTTTGCCTACCATTAGCCTTAGGATGTTCCCAGAAATTCTGTCTCCTTACAGAGACCCTGCAACTACTGTTTTATTCTTATAATACAGTATCCTCACAATGGGTAAGGTAGGTCATGTTATGATTTTTCTCCCTTCCAATAAAAAATAATGGAGCTCTTATTAGTCATAACTTCATAATCTCATGGCCTTAAACTATTCTTATTCCATGAGATAGACACTGAGGTATCGCTAAGGTTAGTCTGTTTTGTGGCATATTACCCTTTTCTCACGGTGGATGGTTCTGAATTTGATGAGAGTCTCATTAGTGTGCTGTGAAAAAACATCCCCGAATCCCAGGTCAGTGGCAAGTTCTTTATACTGACGTCTTCAGACTTTAAAATAAAACACATCCTCAATATCATCTCAAAAGTTACCCAGGAATGTCCATTTTAAGCAGGGGGTACAAGTAAGGAAGATGGAAGCAGTAGTAATTAAGCGTATACCAATTATTGGTCTAGGGGCAATTGGCAATGTCACCAGAACCTCAAAATCATCTGACCCATGCCCTGCCCCTAACCACTGCTCTTTGCCATTGGAGTCCCTGGAGGGGTCTCTCTTGTGCTGTTGAAAGGCACTTACCCCCTGATCACCTGGCGCATCTTTTCCTTCCCAATAATCATGGAATGGCCAGCATGCACTTCCTAATCCTGCCTCAGTGCCCTCCTCTCTTTGCTGTGGCAGCTGTCCTTACTCTATGCTCCAGCAGTCATTGCATCCGAGTGGACGAGAACCACTCCCCCCCCCCGTTTTGTGTAGAATTCACTGCTTTATAGCTCAGAACAGAGCTGGTGTGTGGGCTCTCAGTTTCTCAGATATTGATGCTGTTCCTTTCAAACAAACACTGCTCATTTATTATCACTTTCCCTCTTTACATTCTCCTCCAGAGCTTGGCAAAAGTTTTCTAGGGGCTGAATCAGATGACAATTTAAACAACTCAAGATTTACTTTATTCTAAAACCCAACCAGAATTCCAAGACCAATCTCAGTCTACAGACCTAGACTCTGTTCTCATAATGACCCCACTTGTCTCTCAATCCCGTTACACAACCAAGGAGGATAAGGGGCAGTCACTGTTTTCTCCCCTGGCTCCTATCACCCAAATGCTCTGAATCACGGTGTCCCTTCTAAGGATTGCTATGTCCAGTGCGGCCCACCTTCTTCCACTTAACCCAGGTATGCTAAACCATGCAGAAAAGACTGGTAGGACCTCAGACTCATTTTTCAGACTCATCCTGAACAAATTCTATGTGAATCTTTCTTTCCCGGCCATGTTATCTCTAGATTTGTTACACTGTCATCTCTGCATTCTTGACATATGGGGTGTAACCGAACCCCCAGCTGTGCACTGATCAAGTCATTGTAGTTCCCGACAGCTGGATCGGGAAATATTCCACCTTTGTCCAGCAGACCCACCCCAGACAAATGGCTGATGGGCAAGTCGAGCTGAGAGCTGTGTAAATCAAGCTGCTTTTCGGGCACACATTTAAGAGGAATATCTTTAAGTCTGTAAGTTGGTGATGAAGGGAACTGAAAACAATGCACTGAGCTTTTCTATTCCCAAGTATTTATTGCCTGTGGATTGGGCTCTCCTCACTTGAGATCGGATAAATAAAATCATCCAGAGAACTTCTGTCTTTGAGAGTGCTTTGCTATGGTAAACAAAATAAAATTTTAGAAAACATTTTTGAGTCCTTTCATAGATGCACATTGGGTGGTTTAAATGAGACAGGAGTAGAAACCTTGTGACAGATGACATACGAAAGGAGTGCAATGGCTTCTTTCGTGGCAGTGATGTAGATTGGATAAGCTACAAAGCATCTGGAAGTGCTGGGTAATATAGCTAACATTCCTCTTTAGTTTAGGGGGTGCATTTTTGGCCCATTAAGAGATAGAAAAAACCTGGGTTCTTAGATTATGTCCACAGTCCTTGTATCAGTCATTTATTACAATAATGATGCAACATAACAAATGACTACAAAATGTCAGTGGCCTACAGCAATAAGCGTTTCTTGCTCACATGTCCGTGTGGTCAGCCTTTTGGTTTTGCTGATCTCAGCTGGGCTGGCTCACTTGTCTAGGGGTAGACTGGCTGTGGACTGAGAGTTGTTGTGAGCTGAATTGTAGCAATTTCATAAGTTGGAGTCCTGACCTCCAGTGCCTCAGAATGTGGCCTTATTTGGAAATATAGTTGTTTATAATTGCTTTATGCAGTTGCCTTTTAAATCAGATAGAAGAAAATAGTTTCAAAACTCATATCTGATAAATAATTTATATTCAAAATACAAAAGCTCTTAAACTTGACCATAAGAAAATCAAGACCTCAATTTAAAAAATTGGCAAAAGATCTGAACAGACACCTCATCAAACAAGATCTATAGATGGCAAATAAACACATGAAAAGATGTTCAACATCATTTGTTAATTAGGAAACGCAAATTAACAACAACATTGAGATACCATCACACACCTGTTAGAATGGCCAAAATCTGAATCACCTGACATACCAATTGCACGTGAAGACGGAGAGCAACAGAAAGTCATTCATTGCTGGTGGGAATACAAACTTTATATGTACTTTTCAAGAGTTTGGCAGTTTCTCACAAAGGTAAAGTTTATCTTACTATATAACCCACTAATTGTGCTGCTAGGTATTTACTCAATTGCTTCCAAAACTTGCATCCACAAAAAACCTGCATGTGAATGTTTATAGCAGTTTTATCCCAGCCACCAAAAATTGGAGGCAAACAAGATGTCACTCAATAGGTGAGTGGATAAACAAACGGTGGTATATCTATACAGTGGAATAGTATTCACTCCAGAAAGGATGGTATTCTAATGGTGCATACGTGACATTATGCATTTATCAGAATCTATAGAACTCTACAACACCAAGAATGACTGTAATGTATGCAAATTAAAAGAAGTCTCTGGACCCTCAACCAACAAAAAGCAGAATCAGAAATCTATAGAGCTGAAAGCATGCATGGTTTCTTGTGAGAAAGGGAGCATAACTCAGAGTTCAGAGCCAGGTGGGCAGGGGGGCAAGCAATGAACCATGTAAAAGTACTCTTAGGCGGCAGAACTGGGCTCCATCCAAGCAATTGGTGCTATGCCTATCTGGGTTTCAGAATTGCTATGGGACACATTATATGCCTCCTCTTCTATTTATTGGAAAATATCTATTGACTCCTGTTAAATCGGACTGTTGTGTAATCCCCTCCTTTCAAAGCTGAGTTGGCTCTGTGGGTTCTCTTTTGATCAGTAAAGTGCAGCAGATGTGACAAGCAGTGCGCTTTTGCAGCTTCTGCCTGTCCCACAGCTGCCCATCAGGTGACAGTGAATCGAGCTCTGACTTGCTCCATCGCATTGCTGTAAAGACTTCTGACGTAAGAATATGTGCCCCTGCTTCAGAGAATAATTTTTAGGCGAATCACTGATATTTAAATTGTTTCACTTACTTTGTTTTTAAAAGCATCACAAAAGTTACTTAAAATTTCTGTATTTTACTGAGTCTTAAATGAGATATTGTCTATATGAAAGTACAATTCAAGATTTGGTTGGATGGTATTTGGTAAGAAGAAAACTACTTTTAAAAAATTGTTAAATGCTGGGTCTGCATTGAAGAAAGGAGAACGTGGGGGAAGTGAATGGTATTGCTGGGCAACATAATTTTGCTGCAGAGAAGTCACCCATTATTTGAATTTAATCTAATCTTGGGGTTGTGTTTATTTTTTGCTTCTTGTTTGTTTCACTCTTTTATTACAACAGAAGGACTAGTTTCTTCAGTGAATGAGGAAATGAGTTTCTAGAACGTTAGGCCTGTGACTCCAGGATTTCAACTTGGGGGTCTTTCAATAAAAATTCCATTATGAGTGACACCAATGCTTGATTCCCACTCATGGTTGTTATAAGCTGGGCAGAAAGAAATAAGCAGACTTGCCAAATGCAGCAAAACTACATGTTAGTAGTCAAGAATAAAGAAGATCTCTATCCCCTCTTCATCCAAGAAAACTAACCAGAACAAAACAGAAAAGATCCCATAAACTCTCTATAGCCTAAGAAGTGACCAAGAAATAAGAACGTGGAGCAGCCCGACACCTCCACCATGAAGTACGGTCTCAGGGATAGGGTTGAAATCATTAATCATTATTTACCAGGATTCCCTCACAAATTGTATAACTAAAATGCTGTTTGCAATATTTAAAAAAGCTGGCTAAATTATGCCCCTTTTTTTCTGAGTATTGCTAAAGGGAGGGGGGTCCTATTCCTAATATAATCACTTTTAAAATGTTGCCCTGGGGTTCCACAAAACAGAACTACCTAGTATGCCAGCCCCAACTCAGGCTTACTGCCGTGGAACTCTTCGGCTGGTTCTCGCATGTGCCCAGATGGGGACCGAACCTGCAACCTTGATGTATGAGGACAGTGTTCTAACCAGTTGAGCTACCTGGCCAGGGACCTGCTGTGGAACTCTTACATTTGGTGGTCAGCAATCTTTTCTCCTTCAGTAACAGCACCCAGGTTTTCCTTTGCAGAACCTCCACACTCTCAGTCCAGGTGCCTGTTTTGAATAATGCCACTCCAGTCTACGGCCATACCACCCTGAATGTGCCTGATGTCGTTTGAATAGTGCCATTACAGCTTAAGTAATAACCATGAGACGCTAGCCTGGCCAATCAGTTACAGTAATTAGTTAAGGAATTGGCAGGCCATCCAATTAGAACCGATGTAGATTATGACATTTAGATTTCTCTAGGCACTATTTCGAAAGAGGTGTTGTCTTTGCCTTGGCAAGGTGCCGCTGGTAGAATGCAAACCTGGAGCTGCTGGTGACCATCCTTCCTGTCACCTGCAGAGACCCTTCCTGGGAATAAAGCTGACACAGAGGGCTGCAGAGAGATAAATTTATGAGAATACTATTTAAATACTTAGTTTCTGTCATTTCTGGAGCTGTGTTCATTCCTATACTATTCATTTTGTAAGGCAGAAAATTCTTTTATTTTAAAAGGAGTTTGGGTTAGCTTCTAATTAGTTATAAACATCAAGATTCTGACTAAAGTATTCCTCATATCTGTAGGTTGACGGCATGGTCGGGGGTGGCGGGGGGGAGGGGCTGTTCAGTTGACCTGTGGTGAGCTTGGCTGGGGGCTCTGCTGATCTCGGCTGGGCTTTCACACTCATCTGGGAGTCAGCTGATCTAAAGGGCCTGACTGGATTAATCTGGCTCTGCTCCATGTGTCTCTCACCCTCTGCATGAGGCCAGCTGGCAGGGCCAAGCATATTTTTCTCATGGCTGTGGCAGCAGTACCAGTGTGCAGGCCTGATCACACAGGTGCTTTTCATGGCTCTGCCTGTGTCATACCTACTAACACCCCATTGGCCAAAGTCAGTCACATGGCTCAGCAGAAATCAGAGGGAAGTATGGCACCACGTAGGTGGCAAAGGTGGAGGGAGAGGAGTTAAAACAATTAGCTAGCCTGTCACATAGAGACTGAGAGAGAGAACGTTCTAACAGCCATCCCAGCTGATTCTGTGCACATTAAAATTGGGAACTACAAGCTTAGTGCTGTGCTTTTCACTGCCATCATCTGAGGACCAAAAATTCTGATGCTTAAACTCTATTCCTATAGATCTTAATTGATGGGACGTGGGCATTGGTATTTTAAAGAAAATGATTCCTGGTTAAGGACTATTCTCCTAGAAGAATTTGAGTTCCAAAGGAATCACTATATATTTCTCCCATCTGCTGAATATTTTTGTAGAGATGAAATCAGGGGAAAATATAAATGGAAAATGAAGTCATAGAAAAGCAGCTCTTAAAGACTAGTCCATAAACAGTCTTTATGGAACATCTCCTCTGTGCTGGGTGTTTTACTGGGCACTGGAGAAATTATGGCAGATACCAGAGAGGTGGGTTCGCCTATGTGAAGCTGAGAGTGTCCTTAAGGAGATGAATGATAAGTAAATATTTATAAATTACTAATTAACAATGGGTGTGCAAAATGCTGCGACAGTACAGGCTACTGTGAGAATAACAGACATTTTCACAGGCATATCCCTTAGTAGCCAGGACAGTCAGAAACTGGCACAGGCGAGAAGGGAAATTCATTTATTTTTTAGGTGAGTGTAGTTGGTATACAATGTTGTATGAGTTATGTTACTTTCAGGCACACAACAGAGAGATTGGATATGTTTATGCCTTACGGTGTCATCACCCACCAGTCTAGTGATCGTCTGTCGTTGTGCAAACTCACCACGATGTTACTGACATTCCCCTGCGCCTTTCAGCCCCACCCTCCTTTGGTCTCTGTTTCTATGAGCCTATTTTTGTTTTGTTTGTTCATTTTTGTATTTTTATAGTCCACATATAAGTGAAATCCTACAGTATTTGTGTTTCTCTGACTTATTTCACTTAGCATAATATTCTCTAGGTCCATCCATGTTGTTGCAAATAGCAAGATTCCAGTCTTTTTTTATTGCTGCATAATATTCCATTATAAATAAATATATGTGTATAAGTACATACGTCTTCTTTATCCATTCATCTATCTTTATCCCTTCATCTATCAGGGACACCTAGTTTGCTGCCATATGTTGGTTATTATAAATAATGCTGCAAGGGCCATAGTGGTGCACATATCTTTTTAAATTAGTGTTTTGGATTTCCTTGGATAAATATCCAGAAGTGGAATCTCTGGGTCATAAGATAGTTTCATTTTTAATGTGTTGAGGAACCTCCATACTGTTTTCCACAGTGGCTGCACCAACTTGTAGTCTCACCGACGGTGCACTAGGGTTCCCTCTATGCAGATTACTTGTTGACTTTTTAATAATAACCATTCTGACCGGTGTGAGGTGATAGCTCACGGTGGTTTTGATTTTTGCATTTCCCTGATGATTAGTGATAGTGAGCATCTTTTCATGTGTCTGTTGGCCATCTGTGTGTCTTCTTCAGAAAAACAACAAAAAAATCTGATCAAAAGCTGGGAAGAGGATATTTGTCCAAAGGAGACATACAGATGGCCAAGGAGGGAAGTTTTTTCTTTTTTTTTTTTTTAGGAGGGAAGTTTTATATTAAAAAGTCAGAGTCACAGCTCTATTTTATATCTAGTCCCTCCTCTCAAATTTTTCTGCCTCGTTACTATTACATAGCCTGTCTTAAATAGAATGGATTCGGCAGGAATCATTTCTTAGAACTATTGTAAGAAATGTGAGAGCTAGACCATTAACAACACCTTCAATTAGTCATAAGCTAGAATCTGGGCAGCCTGTCAGATTAACTCTCTTGTTGATCGTAATTGAATCCGGCCCTCTAGCGAGTAAAAGCTTCTGTATAGTCTGTCCCATGAACTGCATTGTGCATAATTACGTAATTTGAAAATGGACTCTGTTTAACGAGTGAGACTTGTTAAATGTTAAAAATTCAGAAGATTTCTAATTTAAGAAATTTGAAGTGACATGGTAAAATTTTAAAAATATTTAAATTTAAAAATTTAAAATATGATGTAGGATTCTAATTCATTCAGCTTGGCAGGCCTGCCATTTGGTGTTGACACTCCATTAGGCAAGAGTCCTAATATAAATTACGCCAGAAGAGAATTACTACCAGGAAATTTTGCTGGTTTTTTAGTCCTGGGATAATGCATATCTCCTGCCATCCTATTTCACAAATTATTATAAGACTTTTGTTTAGTTACTCCATGTTTTCAAATTCATTAGAAATGAGTTTATTGCCATACTGAATTATTAGAGGCTTTGCAACTTTCCAATTGACTTGTAAAATATTTTACCTACTGTGAGCATTTAGAAAATTATTTAAACATTAAAAATAAAAAGATGGCAACCTTTTCAATTTTGCCTAATCACTGGTCAGCAAATATATAGATTGCCATTCAATAGTGGATCTAAATTTTAAATTAGTTTTTGCCACGATTTTTTTAATCATGGAACCATAGCATTTTAAACATTTCAATTCTATTTTTTAGGCTGCTGCCCTTGTCAAATTTAACATTCAAATTTGACACATGTGTTAGGTTCCTTTCGCTACACAACAAGTTACTTCAAACTTAAAACAACACATTGATTATATCATAGTTGCAGTGGATCAGGGACACTCTTAGGTCTTAACCAGGTCCTCTGTGTGGGGCGTCTCACAAGGCCGCAATCACTGTGCTGCCCTGGGGGCTGGGTTCTTCGTATCTGGAGGCAGAACTCAGGGACATTTACTTCTTCTTCCGGACGAGCAGGGCAGCATCTTTCTCACATTTTATCTTCTTTGAAAGGCTCCTCCAATTAGATCAGGCCTATTCAGGGTTGGTTCTGCCCAGTCCTGGGAGGAGAGGATTACATACGGTGAGTACGAAAATGGGTGGAAATTTTGGAGCCCACCAATCAATTTTTCTTCAAGTCACATTGATGTTTCTCTCCCTCTCTTCCCCTCCCTCTAAAAATAAATAAATAAATAAAATCTCTTAAAAGCTAGTCAAACCCGGGTTGTTACCTGTGCTTCTGACTGACTGGCTTCAGATTGAAGTGACACACAGCCTCCTCCTTGGGTGTGATTTGCTAGAGAGGCTCACAGAACTCAGAGAAATGTTTACTTACTAGATTACTGGTTTATTATACAAGGATGAAATTCAGAAACAGCCAGAGGGAAGAGATGCATAGGGTCAGGTGTGTGGGAAGAGGGGGATGGAGCTCCCATGTCCTCTCCATGTGTGCTTTCCAGTCTCCCAATCTCCGTATGTTCACAAACCTGGAAGTTCTCCTAACCCCATTCTTTTGGGTTTTATGGAGGCTTCATTATGTCAATGTAATTGATTAAATCACTGGCTTTTAATAATTGAACTCAATCTCCAGCTTCTCTCACCTACTTTGAGGTGGTAGGGTCGGAGTGGAACTGAAAGTTCCAACCTTCTGATCACAAGATTGTCTCCACTGAAAACCAGCCTTTATCCTTAGGTGCTTTCCAATAGTCATCGTATTAACGAAAGACCTTTATTACTCTCAACACTTAAGATATTCCAAGGGTTTTGTGAGCTGTGAACCAGAACCCATGGACAAAGTCCACATATATATGAGAATGACCAAATATATATTTTCCTTATAAATCACAAACATGTTCCTAATTTATTTATTATGTTTTACTTTGCAATACACACTCATTCCAGAGTGCAATTTTATACTATAGTATAGTTGGTTAGTGACCATTTAGTGGAGAATATTTGGTGAATAATTTTTCTTTTGACTGTCCTTCAGCTACGTTTTCAATACACTACAAGTCAAAGGCCAATTTTAAGGGTTTAAAAAGAAAAAATTTAGTTCTTCATTAGCTTAATGAAGGTTGGAGGTGTAACTGAACAAAATATGGAGGTTCGGCTGCCTGTTGCCACAAAAGCCAAACTCATGAGGCAGATGCTGGTGCAAAAAGAAAGAGGATTCGTTCAGCTGGGTGACCCGGGGGAATGGCGGACTCCTGTTGCAAAGACTTCTCTTTCTGCCATGGGAAAAGTCTAATCATGTCCTCAGCAAGGTCAAGACAAAAGCCAGTGTTCAGAGTTCCTGCTCCATTTTAAAGTATGGTCCTTTGGAGCCCATAGGTGGCTGCTAAGCAGTCGTAGCATCCATCCAGGCAGCTTAGCTTGTTCCTGGCTGCTGTCCAGTTTAGGCTACCTCCTGCAGCTTGCTTGTGGAGCTGGCATGGCCATGGGCCATGCAGCTGCTGGGGACATGGTCATGAGCTTCTAGGGGAGAGCACCAACAGGGGGCAAGAGACCGAGAGTGAGGCTCCTTCCTAGATGCCCAGGGCTTCAGCCATGTGGCCCAAGGAGAGAACAGGCAAGTGCCTGTTCTCCATCTTGGCCAATGGGGGAGGCTCCCTGGTGCCCTGACTGACTGTTTTATAATAGCAGAGAGACAACTGAATAAAGTCAATAACCAATTGTTAGATGAATACATTCTTTTCATTTAAAAATAACTTGTGGTTAAAGTTAAATAATTTTTGTTTGCAAATGTGTTTATCTTGCCTTGCCAAAAAAAAGTTACTTCAAGAAATAAAAGCAAAACCCACTAGGAAATCAATAAGGTCTTGATTAGGAATTATTTGCTAATATTGGTATGTATATGTGTATATTTCTTTTCAGGAGGGAAAAATACTTGCCCATTTCCCTGACAGCATTATTAAAATATATTACTAATAAGAAAGTATTGTTAGGAAACCACTGAAATTTTTCTACATAATGAAAAATGATCATTTTGGAATTTCATATTCCTGTAGAGTTCAAGTACACTTTCCTAAAACTAGTCTTCTCATGTTCTCCAAAGAAAAGAATTCAAATAAGTCAGTTAATTTCAATTTATTATTTGACTAATACAAATATTGTTTTAGGACGATTCTTAAGGGCATCTTCATAAGCTATCTGAAGAGTTCACATAGAATTCTCTATATTGCAGAGTAAAAGTTGATAGGGTTTAGTAATTCCCTCGTTTGCTAATCATGACATATGAGTTACATCCTTGGTGATATTTCATACATTTAGTGAATGGAATTAAGAGAGGTAACAACGATTAATATAATAAATGTATGAAA
The DNA here is from genome assembly GCF_022682495.2 of Desmodus rotundus. NCBI lineage: Eukaryota > Metazoa > Chordata > Mammalia > Chiroptera > Phyllostomidae > Desmodus > Desmodus rotundus. The sequence continues at coordinate 187,357,633 of NC_071388.1, forward strand.
TAAAAAGTTAATTGGAAAGTAATGACAGATAACAAATAAAGATAAAGCTGGGGGTGAGGTTGGAGGCAGATCTCAAATTTGGCATCAAGCATTTTAGAAGCCAAGAAAAAGGGCAAATAGGATTCTGACAGGAACACAGAGAAAAATGATGCCCTTGATCTTGGATTCCTAGACTCCAGAACTGTGAGAATAACATTTCTGTTGTTCACGTGGCACACAGTTTATAGTACTCTGTCATGGCAGCCTGAACAGACGGAGACACCCAACCTCACTCTCCCATATTTCTCCTGTCCTCCTAACTTCACCTTCCTTTAGGAACTCTATTTCACTTCAACCTGCCAATGGGTAAGGAGTTTACTCTTCTCAGAAACTTGTAGTTTACTTTTCAAGGCTACTCACAATAAAAAAAAATGTCGTGCAAGTGTTGGTGAGGATGTGGAGGAAAGGGAACCCTAGTGCACTGTTGGTGGGAATGCAGGTTGCTGCAGCCACCGTGGGAAGCAGTATGGAGATACCTCAAAAAATTAAAGATGGAACTGCCTTTTGACCCAGTGATTCCACTTCTGGGAATATATCTGAAGAAACTTGAAACCACTAATTTGAAAGAATATACCCATCTCTATGTTAATGGCAGTGCTACTTACAATAGCCAAGATTTGGAAACAGCCCAGGTACCCATCAGTAGATGAGTGGATTAAAAAACGGTGGTACATTTACACAATGCAATACTACTTGGTCATGAAAAAAAAAGGAGATCTTACCTTTCACCACAGCATGGATGGGCCTGGAGAGTGTTATGCTGAGTGAAATAAGCCAGTCAGAGAAAGACACATACCATGTGATTTCATGTATATGTGGAATCTAATGAACAAAATAAACAAACAAAATAGCAATAGGCTCATAGATGCAGAGAACAGACTGAAAGCTGTTAGAGGGGAGAGGGAGGGGCTGCTGGGTGAGATAGATGAAGAGATTAAGCAAAAAAACACCTCAGGACACAGACATTACGAGAGGGAAGGGGGAGGTGGGGGGTAGAAGAGGGTAAACGGAATAAATGGTGATGGAAGGACACTAGACTTTGGGTGTTGAGCACACAATACAATATACAGATGATGTGTTATAGTGTTATACACTTGAAACCTATACAATTTTGTTGCCAATGTAACCCCAATAAATTCCGTTAAAAATTGTCAAGTAATCTTGAGCAAAGAGGTATCATATAGGAATCGGGAACTCTGAGATCAGAACCAAAAGAGTAGAGGACTGGAATGTGTAAGCTGACAAACCACGGAGGAAACACCAATAGCCAATTAGTGTACAAAAACAGGTACTTCAGGAGTAATCAGAGTGTGTAAGTTAAATCAGTGAGGCTTTTAAATATATATACACACATGTATATATATATATATGTATATATATAATACTCAGTGTTGACAATTGTGTGAAGAAAATAGCGTTCTCCTACTTTGTTGATAGTAGTGGGTAGGGTTATGACAACTTTGGATGGCAGTTTGGAATTACCTGTTAAGTTTGTAGCAGAAACTGCTTTGAGGCTGCTGCTAACTCATATGAGGACTTTATGTTGACAAGAAAAAAATGGCCCTTCTTCAGAATATTTTACAGCCTTGATTAGAAATGTCTGATGTGCATGATAGGAATAATGGCCCTAGAACTGTGGCGGGCACAACTCTGTGCAGGGTACCTGCACTGAGGACTGGCTATCCAGACACACTTGCACCTCGTGCCTGCCTCCCCGTGGCTTTCCCAGCCTTTCATAGTGTGGGGTTAGCCATGAGGCCCCGTTCTGCCCAGTGAGACAGACAAAAGCGAGTGACTATTGCACTTCTGGGCAACAGCTGTCTTTACTGATAAGGGGATAGACTGTAGCAAAAAGAGGTCTTCTTCATGCTCATCTCCTGCTTGCCTCCTGTCGAGGAGGCTGCTGGGTGCAGATGTGAGATGGGGATCTGTGGCAGCCAGCTTGACACCATGAAGAGCAGGAGAAGGTATGTCCAGGGTCCTGATATTGTTGAGCCACTGACATAATCTAGAACAGCCTCTAGATTTCTTGTAGAGAGAGGTAAGTAGTGCCTTTTTGTATATGACACTGTTATTTGTAGCTAAAAGCATCCTAAGTGATCTTGGTATTTCACCAAGAGTTTATTCTATAGGAACCTGTGAAAAGGAGTTAGGTGCGGGGATAGTGACTGTAGCTTTTTTTTCCCCCCAAAAAACAACAAAATGCAAAGAAGCAAAATGTTCAACACTAGGGAATCAGTTAACTGAATTTGGACAATTCATAGGATCATTCAACATGAAATTCTATTCAGTCATTAACCAAAATGAGAAAATTTATGTACTCATGGGGAAGATATTTAGCATATGCAGCTAAACTGAAAAAGAAGTAGAACAACTTTTAAACAGTATGCTTTCACTCTATTTTGTAGAAATCTGTCTCATTTGTATGGAAATTACTGTAAAGGAAGGGAGCAAGGGAAGGGTCTTGGCTTCTGGGCAGCAAAACAGCAGCCAGCATGGCCCTGGCATTTTCCATGCAAAACTAGAGTTATCTAGTGAATATCAGAAGAGTAAAAATATTAAAAACTGTATCATTGACCTTTATAAAATGCACGACATTCACATATTTCATATATATATATACACACACACACACACACACATATATATACATAGTAAAGATGCTGAAAAATAATAGCATGTTTATGCAATTGATTTTTTTCAGAGAAGACGGTCTGTTAATTTCAACATAGCCTTAAGGCTGTAATGAAATTTTTATTATCAACCTTTATACCAGTTTCTAAACTTAGAAAATTAACTCTTGCCCATTGCAATTGTAACTACTATTTGTATAACACTTTATAGTTTATCCCTCTCTGGCCTTCTGTCCAAATAGGCATGCAGATGAATCACAAAGAATTTCAATATTCCTCACTTGAACCTCAAACGAATATGCAAAATAAGTATATAGGGCAGACATTACTATATGATGAGAAAACTCTCAGCAATGCTTTGTTCTGGCTCCCATATTAGTTAAGTGCAGAGGATGAAGTGACCCAGGACTTCTGACTCTGGACCCGGAGATCTTTCTAGGATGCAGTATTGCTGGCTCAGGACTACCAGGCTCATCTCCAAATGTCCCTGCCTCCCTCCCTTCCTTTCCCCCCATGTATTGAGTTGCTTTCCTGTGCCTCAAATGAATGACTGTGAGGATAAGGTCTGCCTGCTCTTCCACAGGGCACAGTCTAGTGGTATTTAATATAAGTACTGTGATCATCACCTTATATTCTGTTCAATGGGAGGATAAACCACCTTTGAGTAGAATTATGCCCTGCCTGCCTGTGGCCCAGTCTCTGAGTGGTGCTGTGGTGAAGGAAATGCATCATGACTTGCATCTCTCAAAGCACATTAAATAAAGGGTGCTGCATTCATTCCCCTCATCAGCACCTGCTGATACTCCCTGGACCCTGTTCTCACAGTCTCTCATCTCCTCAAGCTGCAGTGGGGCTGCCGTCCATCAAACCGTTCTTAACTCTCCTCCTCTAGCCTTGGGAGCCCAGGTACCCATATGCTGCATCACCAAAGCCTGAACCAGGGGAGAACAGTTGTAGGACTCTCCTTATAGGGTGAGGCATGTAGGAAACTGCGTAAAGACAGAATTCTCACAATGGTGCTCGCCCCTGGGCACAGCTGATTGCCAGCATCTCCGTCAAAACTAACACCGAGCTTCAGCCTGGATTAAGCAGAAATCAGTATCAGACATGAAATATTTTGGGTAGGCCAAAAGTCTGTATGTTTTTTTCCATAAAATAAAAGACACATTTTTCATTTTCACCAATAACTTTATTGATTTAGATATTTTGAGTATGTCAGTCTATCTCCCTCATGGTATAACATTGATTGTTCTCCATCAATGTCTCCATTTGATCACTATCACCTTCAGCTGGTCTACACAACTATGGAGCATTGTCCAGTGAGAAACCTCTAGCAGGAAACTTTGCAAACCACTTTTGATACATTTGATCAGTCACAGCACCTCCTCCATATACTGCACAAATCTTTTTTGGTGTTTCAGTTGCGTTTTTACCTTTCTTGAAATAATAAAACATAATATGCTGAAAATGTTGCTTATTTTCTCTCTTCAGTATGAAAATGGCTACACAAAAATTCACCAATTTTGATAAGTGTTTTTTAAAGTGCACGCTGATATGACCACAGTCATGGTACAATCTAACAAAATTGTTTTGAATGAAGTTAAAGACAGCTAAGTGCTACAAGAGCCAGAGTACGAAAAAAACAAATGAACTCTTTGGTCAACACAATAGTAAATCCAGAGAGTGGCTCTGTGAGAGCAAAATTGAGAAGCCCTCTTTCCTGGCACCTCACAGAGAGACTCTGGACCTCGAGGGATTATTAGTCTTGCAGGAAGAGCTCTTGACAGCTCCTAACGATACGAATGAGTGCGCAGCCCTGCCTAAGTGGGTCTCTGGCCGTCAGGAGGGCACTGAAGTGCTTGTGAGTCTCGCTCACTAGGTTCTGAACCTCTGTGGGCTCCTCTCAGAAGTGCCCTGAAATCCCACATGGCAGCAGAGGGCTCCTGGCGTGGAGACAGCCGTCCCCATGTGCATTATGATTCACACCTTAATTGGATGCTACTTGCTAGGTAAATGCTGTAATCAAAAGTTAAAAGGAATCAATTAGCTAGAAACTCCCGGTGTCTTCTGGTTCCTGCGTCAACCCTATAGTTTTGTGATCCCAGGGGGTTTGTGTTTATCCCAAAGTACTAATTTCCCACACAAATAATTTCAGATTGTACACATCGGACTTGATTGTGCCATTATTTCTCCCATTCATCCCCAGATTTTTTTCTTTTTCACAATAAAACTCTTCAAAAGAATGAGTAATCCAAAATAGAAAAAAAAAAAAAAAGGTTAGAGTAGACGCATGTGACTCCACAGTTTAGTCCAATTTGGATGAACTGTATCATTGTTTAAAGAGCCTTAGAAGAGAGGAAGCACCTTTGGAACCTCTGCCCTCTTCATATGTATGTGCATCTATTATTTTTATGACTTGAGTTCTATTTTCTACATTTTTTTTTACACAGTTAAGTTTATACAAATGATGAGAAAGACAAGGATTTTTATTTTTGGTTATACCAGATAATGTATTCAAAGATTCAACTGAGTATATTTTAAAGGTCTTTTTGGCTTTATTCAGCGATTCATAAGTTAGGCAGCATTCAAGGAAGTTATACAACAGGTCTTTGAGGAACATTTTTCTGTTATAATGCTGGTGAGAAAATAAATCGATTCCTAGCTGGAACCACTGTCTTTGTGGAGTTTGCTGTTCTCCCCATGTCTGCACGAATTTTCCCTGTGGACTCCGATTTCCTTTCACATCCCAAAGGTGTGCAGTGATGTGAATTGGAGTCTAAATTGTCCCCATCGTGAGAGAGTGTGGGTGAGTGTGGGCTGAGATGGAAGGGCGTCCTGCCCAAGGTGGGTCCTGCCTCGAGTTCTGAGCCACTAGAGAGGCTCCGGCCACACACCACCCCAAACTGGAATAAGCAGGTTGAAAAATAATCACCTTACATGTTTTCATTAATTTTTCTTAAATGTATGTGTAGCTCATATTTTTATTTCATGTTTAATATTAGAAGTGTTTTGGGTCTTTATTTGGAAGTTTGGTGATGTTTCTGTGACTAAAAAATGCGATAGGGACTTAAAACTCTTGTTTATATCAATTAGTCTCTGGTAACATTGGCTTCATTATACATCGTTTTGCTTAAAGTCACAGTTTCCAAGAACCTATGGATGGTGTGAAGTGAGGATGTACTGTACTGGGCATTTGCTGATTGGTTAAAGCAGGGTTACATTCTTATATGGAGCAAAGGGCCTTCTCAGAGCTGGGTCCCGCCACTTGTGCTGAGCAGGCAAGTGCTGATTGGTGGGCCTAGGCCTGCCTATTCTGGGAGAGCTGAGCACAGGAACTCAGTTAAGTTGTGGTTTGCTGATGTGGGGCTTAGCATGAGTGACTTCATCTTAGGCCTACTTTGGTTATTCTAACAGTTGCATTGCATTTTCCTCGGTGACTCTGGTGCCAAGATGCAGGGGGCTGAAGTGTTTGCACTTCTACTCCTGGTGAGAGGCAACAGATGCTTGACAGTTTATCTTAAGAACATGTATGTAAGATGTTGTATTTGCCTGGCTACATAAAAAGGTAAGATTTCTCTCCATGTTTGCCGTCTCTTTAGTGGGTTGTTTATAATGCGCATCACGTGCTGGTTTAATGCTTATTGAATAAGAAAACTAAAACTGTTTTCTTTCTGTTCTGGGTTTGTGGAGAGGTTTTTCTGGATTGGCAAGAGATTTTGTTTGTCGTTATGTTTTCCGAACACTTTATTTTGTGCCCATTCATTCTGCCTTCAGTGCTTGCTCATGCACGCGTGAGCCACCCCGGCTCCCCAACCCTGAACAAACCCTGGACGGGGAGGAAGCGCTGCATCTGAAAAGCAATTTATGCATGACAGGTAAAAAAGGAAAGCAGGACAGAGGGGAATGAATAACAGAAACAGATGCCAGCCCGAACTGTGCTTATATTCCAAATCTCATTTAAAATGTAAAATAGGTTCCCTCTTTAGGTCAGCGATTTTCAACCAGTGTGCTGCGAGAATTTTAAAAACGTGCAACACCTGACTATTTAGACAGGGGCACTGACTTCTTTTTCCTTAGACTGTCAGATTAAAAAAATAACAGTCCACAGTCCAATAGTCTTCTGGTGTGAATGAATCAAAATTACACGTATGTTTGTGGTGAGATAGGCCAAAAATTTTTTTTTGGTGTGCTGCAGAATTTTAGTAATTAGTTTATGTGTGCCATGAGATGAAAAAGGTTGAAAATTGCTGCTTTAGTCTCTTGGGTTTTTTAAAACCCATAAATATCTAGTTTGTATTTAAGTACCAAGTTGTAGAGAAAAAAACATGGAAGTCAAAGAGAATCTGGTTGTGCAGGAGCCTCCTAACCACGTTTCCTGAGCTCAGTGAGCCCCACAGTCCGGAACTGAAAGCATGAGACACTGCCCTTCCCCGGAGACCAGCTTTTCCTAGGTCCTTCTGGGCTTTTCCCTGTATCCGGCAGGAAAGAAATGTTCGGTGAGGGTGATTAAGCGTTTCAGGTCTCAGAGACTATCCATGTGCTTCTCCACGATCCGAGGTGCCATTGGGTGAATCATTCTCACTAATGAAAAGGGACCGAAGTAATTTGAGAGGGAACTCTGCCTGTGTGTCTTCTTGTTCTTTCTCACTCAGACAACTGGATTTCAAGGCACAGAGTCGTAAGAAGGAAGCTACCTGGTAAATAACCACTTGGAATACAATGATTCGAGAGGACTACCCAACCAATATTACATCATGGTATGAATAAGAAATAAAACTTGGTTGTGCTGTACCTCTGAGATTTGTTGTTTACTTGTTCCTTCAGCATGGTGTAGCCTATTCTGACTCACACAGGTGGGCGTTTCTGATGTTTCACTGAGGCGGCATTAGAATGATTTTTTTATTGCATAAGATTAGATAAAACAGAGTTATTAAGATGCCACTGGACCAGAGATTCATACAAACTTCCTGAACTATGCAGACCTGATGTTAAAATAATCTAAATATCTGATTGTAGACCAAATAGCTTGAATTGACTTAGAATTTCTGAAAAGATTTTAAGGTTTTGCCCATTACATGCATAAGTTACCTCCCTAAATTGTTAAGTCTAAAGAAAAAGCTCTTGTATTTTTATAATTTTCTTTGGTAACCCCCCTTTGATTTCCAGTTTTCAAGAAGCTCTGGTGTGCGTTCTGCACAGAGTAGGCGTCTTCAGTTCTTCACCACACATCACGTGTCGGTGCATATGAACTGAGATTGCGCTCGAGTCTTTGTCCCTCAAACTCAGAGTAGTACTTCCAAGTTGCTCTCTGTTTTATTTTAAATATGAGAAGACACACACAGAAATAGGAAGGGGACCTGCCATTTACATTTGCTCCCCAGCTATGTAATTTCTTGATTATTTTAAATAAATGGATGTTTATGAACATGTACACCATTATTCTTTTTTCTTCAATTACGCTTACCATGATTAGCATCATTTTCACCCTCGTCCTGTCCCTAGTTGACCAGAGGCATAAAGAAGAACTAGAAATTCATTGAAGGATGGCTGAATCTCATCAAATCTCTTACTGGCTGGACAGCAACGAAGTGGGCCTTCATTAAGACATCAGTAATGAGGAGTCTGACTCCTGTTACAAAACCTTGTATAATTTTTCAGGCTCTAGCTCAGGCAGTTACTAAGGCTTTTCCTGACACATCTCAGGGGGGAAAGCTGCCCTCGCCACACCAGACTTGTTGCATGGCCTGTGCATTGTGGTCTCTGAAGGGAGTTGCAGTCATGTGGCTTAGGCCCTTCCGGCCAGCCATGCTTTTCTCTTGTGTATGTTCCTGGACAGGTGCCTTCATTCCTAGGTCTCTTTATCTGAGGCCTTGGACAGAATCTTCCTTTGGTGCCTCTGCTGGGCCCTCCTTTCTTGGGGAAGAAGGGAAAACCTTAGACACTTTTCTCCACTCTGACTCAGTAGTACCCAGTACTTTTATACTCCTAGCTCTCTTCCCTCACTCTTTCCCTAACCCCAGGGCCCAGAGCCTTTAGTTTGGGCGCTCTCCATAGTGAGATGACCCTCATATCTGTGCTGATCCATCTGACCTTCAACAAGTGTGCTGTGCCACGGGGGAAAGGGGAAAAGGGGGAGTTGACATTTTGTTCTGTTTAGACTCTTGCTTATGCCATTGCCGTAAGTGACTAAAGGCTTGACTCCATTTTGTTTTGTTGCTTTCATTGGCTACTCCAGTACCTGGCAGCTCAGCTGCCTCTCTTCCAGCTCAGCTGTGTGCCTGAGGAGTAACAGCATTATTTTTCAGAGATTCTGAACAAATTCTTGCTTACTGTGGCAAGCATTGGTTGAATTTATGCCAAAGTTGTTAAACTACACTTTGACTATTAAAATGAAGATATATAAAATACTCAAAATACTTAAGTTTAAATAAAAAATTTCTACTGCAAAGAAAACTTTAAACTCTGAAGAAAAGTATTTAAGATTGGGAATAGAAAACACTTTACTACTTTGCGTTACATGTATGTTATAATGTTATATTGTGTACACACAGCTAGGTTACAATGCCCTTGTCATTTTCTTGTTTATAGAATGAACTGCCATTAAAATGATATAGAGGTGTTTCCAGAAGAGAAAAGATGCCCCTTCACAGTATAGGACCAGCTCGTGCCAACCCGGATATAATCATGGTGGGGGAATGGCTGGATCCACACGTTGTTATAAACTTAACCCTTGACTTTAAGACTTTGGGGAAAACACAATAGCACCATTGACACAAATAAAAATCAGTGCATTGTACTGGCAACACATGAATTAGAGCTAAATTAATTACTTAGAGCTCTGATCAGTGAGGATCCTAAGGGTCTGATGGGGATGCTCAGGGAGGCATCCCTCCTCCTCTTCATCACCTTACTCCCCAACTAGAAATACTCTCAGACCAGTTTAAATAACTGAGTCATTAGGTGCTAGTGGGAAACTGACCCAGAGACATGTTAAGAGGCAGGCTCCTCACTCTTGCTTTGGTCAGTTTGCTTGTGACTCCTCCTCTTCTCCTCTTTCCAAATTTCCATCACCAAAACCAAAGGAAGTCGATTTCCATTTCTGTCCTGGGTATGACTTCTATCCTGGGTGTCAAACAGACATCATCTTTGTTCATGCTTTCCTTTACATCCTGGGTATGGCCACTAAGGGAATTTGTGGAGCACTGCTGAACTCTTCTCCCTGTGACAAATAATTATAAGCCTACCTAGGGCAAGAGCACACACCTTTCAACAGAATTTGAACAGACTCACACCACAGCATTATTGCTTATATACTGTGTTTGGAGAGTGAATTGTGGCATGAGGCTTGAGCTGGCATAGCAAAGATCAGCTAATTTCTAAGCTTGTGATTTATCCTTGATTGCAGCTTTTTACAGGTTGAGATATATGACTTAAAGTTTTCAGTGGATCAATGACTCATTATGAAAAAGAACATTTTCCTCTAGTTATTCTAGATCTAGACTAGCTCTCCTGGTTTTGAAATTGTTTATTTTTAAAAAATCAGTCTAGTAAGTCATTATTGCAGCCTTTTTCCCATTTTGCAAAAAAATTTTTTTTAATTACTCTTTAGAACAGAGATTATTGTTTTATTTCCAAGGAGAAGATTAGGACAGTAACATTTAAAGACAGAATTTAAAAAACTGTAGCTTTTGAGCTATGCCCTTTAAAGTGCTATTCTTTTCTTTTTCTGAATTTTACATGACTATTATGTTTTATATAAGTAGACCCCAATCACTAGTTATATTAATTAATCTTCAGGAAGAGGAGCACCTCCACCTTAATCGTGTCACAACCCCTGTGAGAGCCCCCCCCCACTCCCCTCTACCTGCAACCTCCTAAGGGAGAAGGAGTTTCGGGTCTGAGACAAGCCCATGATTAGTCTTGGTTCACAGCTCGCAGGGTCACTGTGTCACACATCTGCACTCTGTGTGTCATGTTTCTCTTGATCTTCCTGCTGCCACACTTTCTGGGAGAGGGTGCCCTTCGGTTGTGCCACATCATCTGTTAAATATGGCAGAATTGTCAAAGGGAATTAGCACCAAAGATTTCAGAAACTAGGGTATCTTTCTCTTTGTACTCAAGGGAATTCCTCCATGGGAATGTCACGTGAACTCCAGGCTTCCCTGTTCCTGTAATTTCTAGTTCAGGAGGAAGGGTGGTACTTAGGGGTGTAAATTATAGTCCATTTTGGCCCTGCTCCATGTTTCAGGAGTTGGACTCCTGCCAATTATGTCACTTGTGCTTCTTGTTGGGTTCATCCAATCAGAGGTCTGGTAGGAGGTTGAGGGTGGGAGCAAAGAGAGTTTGGCATAATTTTCCGTCTTCCCCCAACTTGGCCACAGTTTGGGCACTGGCTGCATTTCTTCAAGTGGCAGTTCTTATTAGAGGGCCTCTTTTCCAGGGTTCTAATTCTGATTCTGGTTCTTCCCCTTGACCCATCAGGCCTAGGGTGGCAGATGATTCCTGCTGTTGCTCGTCCCTGAATGCTTCAACTTCTCCTGTCCCTTGAACCTTGTCCAACCTTCTCTAAATAGCCTCTTCACGAAATCCTCTTTCGTCAGTCACTCTGTGTGTATCCTGATTTCTTGTCAGCTATTTTATGCTTTAAGTACAAGCTCATACATTCCAACATAATTTCAACTGAATCATTAAACATGTCTCTGAAACACTTATACTTCCATTAATAATGCATTACTTAGATTTTCCCCTAAAGGAGGGAAGATTTGTAGGTGGGATCCAGGCATTCCTGAATCCGGGGCAGAAGTCACATTCTGGTCCTGCAAACATCATTCTTGACTTCCTACCACTATTGTCTCTGAACTTTTCCCATTCCCTAGCACATGACAGACATCCAGTGAATCATGTTAAGTGAATGAATGTTTGAATGAATACACAGAGTGGTATATTGCCATGCTCATATGTGCGACTTTGTTTTGTTCCCACTCAACATGAAGCACAATAATTTCTTAAGTTATTTAAAAAACTTGACAAATATTTCATGGATATATAACAGTTCAACACATATTCAGATGGCACAGTTCATTCTCTTTGTTAAGAGAATAAATGGTTTTCTTATCATTCTTGAGAGGAAGAAAACCATTTTCTTTGACAGGTGATTAATGTATGGGTACCAGAGACCAAGTAGACAGCATAAAACTTGTGCTGTTTCAACTCTTAATTATTTTCCATAACTGGCATGCCTGCTTTACCCATTAAATATCCGATGCAGGAAGCCATACTGCCAGTTATGTCACTTTCAAACACAAACAGCAGTAAGGTGGTGGTATTATTTCTCTTCTGTAAGATGTGTTTTGTAAGTGACTTCCTGCCTATGCACCAAGTGGCTGGACAAAGGGGTGCCTGGCTGAGGAGACCAGTCGTGAGAGGAATATATCTACACAACACTGCTCTAGCTGTTCGAATCCTGGACTGGCCAGGTCTTGGCAACCTAGGTGACAGCTGCAGACCCAGGGGAGCTGATCCACAGAAGAGACATTAGTGAGACACCTAGCCACTCCAAAGTTTCTCATCCCACCCCCAATAGCTGGAATTTCACTTTCGGAGCAGTGCTTCCCGAAGTGTGGTGCCCAGACCAGCAGCATCAGCATTACCTGGAAACTTTGTACAAGTACAAAATTTGGGCCCTACTTCAGACCTGCTAAATCAGAAATTCTGTGGACGAGGCCCAGCAATCTGTGCTTCAATTTCCAGGTAATTCTGATGCTGAAGTTGGAAAACCATTCACTTCAAGCACTGATACTCATCAGATATGTACTCATTAATGGAGTATGGATGTTCAGAGTAGGTTTGATGGGAGCTGGAGGGAAGTAATAAGAGGAATCTAGTTTTGAAGTGGGTGGAATACTTATAAGGAGGGAAAGAGTAGGCTTTTCAAGGAAGCAAATGCCCCAGCTTGTTTTATGTACTTCAGAGAAAAAGCAGTCGAGCCCAGAAGTACTTGACTATTATTGTGAGTTTAAAATCATCTTTCGTTTGGCAAGAAATAAAAAATGACATGGGGAGGGATGATGGGTTCTGGGGGAGAAGATGGTCATTGACATGTGTGCATCCAGACATCCAGCCAGGTGACATCCCTCCTTTCTAAGGGAGGACATATGTGAGTCACCCCATTTTTTCCAGATTTTGGATGCAGCCCAGCCACGTTGGCTCAAGGCTGCTCTTCCCCTCAAAGTTCTGCACGCCCCTGAAGTCTTGGTTGTGTTGGCCCTCAGTGCTGTAGGACCCACACCAAGGCAGGCCATCATATGGGAGAGGTGATTGTAGTAAGGTTTATAGAAAACCCACTCCTATATCTGCCTTGGGTGATAGTGCTCTTTATCCCTAACCCTGGGAAGCAAGAAAAATGCTGAATGAATAGCCCTTGAGTATCTTCAGTTTGAGCCTTGGAAGATATTGCTCTTTCTGTGTGCTCTTCTTAAGGGATATAGATTTTCTCAGAAAAAAGTAGCTTATGGTTAACAAAAATAATAGAAATAATTATAATTGTTATAGTCATCATTATAAACAGAGCCGGTGGATGGCGTCCTGAGACCTATTGAGCACTGTTATGTGTGACAGCCACCTGGGGGCCTAGTTACAGTGCAGACTCTGGTTCGGTACACCTGCTTTGGGACCCAAATTGAAGCCAGTAATGCTGAGTCCCTGGACCACATTGTGAGTAGCAAAGATAGAAAGAACGAGCATTATGCCAAGTTCCTTTCTAAGCAGAAAAGAATAGTGTCAGTCTCATTAGTCCCTGCAACTAAAAATAAGCTATTGTCTCTGCTTCCTCACAATTTCTCTGGTAAAAGAACTTTGCAGCGAATGTTACGGCTTTGAGATCACATGTGCGGGATGGGTAGGCTGATTGAACCACGATGCTGTAAGGCTTCCGAAGGAGAAATGGAAATGTCAGGCCTGCGTTAGATTCAAAATCAGAAATGATTTGTGATTTATGGTAGGATAGCTAAACTTCTGTCACAAATTGTGGAAGCTTAAGTTCCTAAGTCAACTTTTTTTCTGTAATCCTGTAGAGCTCTTGCAGAAGCAATCAGCTCTTCAAAGTGGTGGGACAGTGTTTAAAGGGGTGTTCCAGCTGGTGAATACCAGAAAGCAGCGAGAGAGTGATGCTTTCTAAGTGTCTAGGAAATTAGGTCAGTACTTTCAGATTTAATGCAACAGGGTCTGCCTGGCCAGAAGTCCTGAGTGGCAATTATTATCTAACACTGATGCTTACTAGCTATTGGGAATGAGCTAGTAAAGAAATCGAAGGTGAATGTAGTATAGCAGTGAAGTAGATGGAGAACTTCTAAATATTGACTGGCTAGCGCTGTGTGGCAGGCTAATGGGATGTTATCCACTCCCCTTTTGTGGCATTAACAGTCAAATCAAATTTTTCTCTACCTAAGACTTCATTCATGATGCAAAACAGATGACTCTAAAGTTACACAGTCTAAAGGGTAAAGATGAATTATTTTCCTTTCTACCTATGACTACAATATACATATTTGCCAAACAAGTAAGTAAACATTGACCTTATTTTAAAGAGGGAGGAACTGCCCTGACTGGTGTGGCTCAGATGGTTGTGCGTTGTTCTGCAAAGTGAAAGGTCGCTGGTTTGATTCAGGGCACAAGCCTGGGTTGCAGGTTTGGTCCCAGGTTGGGGCGTGTGCAAGAGGCAACCGATTGATGTTTCTCTCTCACACTGATGTTTCTCTCCCTCTTTCTCTCCCTGCCTTCCCCTCTCTCGAAAAATAAATAAATAAAATCTTTAAAAGAATGAAGAGACAGGTCTTGTCCTAATGTCACATATCTCTGTGGTATTCACTGGACTTGACTGTAACGTGAGAGGCTTCCGGTGCTGTGCATGGAGTGCCCCGGGCCACCCTTCTGGGACCAGGAGCTAGTGGAGGAGGGGGGCTGCAGGGAAGATGGAACGATCCTGAAAGCGGCAGATATATTGCTCTGGAAAGTAATTATTTTACCATAGCTCATCTTCAATAGTTAAAAAAAAATACTATGTGTGGAACCTAATCAACAAAATAAACAAAGAGCAAAATAGAACCAGAGACTTGGAAATAAAGAACAAACTGACAGTGACCAGAGGGGCGGGGGGAGGGAGATCATGGGGGAAAGACGGGGGAGAGGCAAGTGAGCAAGAACAGAGGACACATGGGCATGGACAATGGGGGGAGGATTGCTGGGAGTGTGGGGGGTGGGCACGGGAGAGCAATGGGGAAAAATATAGAACAACTGTAACTGAACAACAGTAAACAAAAAAAAATTCACTTTATGGTCTGGGAATGTTTACCTTTACCCTCTTGTTCATAGATTTGTTGCCAGAAGTTATGAATGGGATGGAGCCCAAGCACCTGGGGTAGGCAGAATTTTAAGATGGCCCCCAAGATGCCCATCCGCTAACACCTCCCCTTGGACATGGGCAGGACCTATGAATAGGGTGGCATTTGACCCCTCTGACTAGGTTCCTAATCTGTTGTACTAGTGGAAAGTACTAGAATTTAAATGAATAACACTCCAACATAAGGAACCAAGACTCCTTAGACAAGTGGCTGATTTCAGGGCTGGAATAGGGAAAGCGCAAGATTAGTCTGGAATATATTGTGGTGCCAGAAAATAAGAAAGTTCTCAAAAAATGATGGGGACATGTTAAAAAGCAGAGGCGCTAACTTGAAGTAGCCCTCGGCAGCCAAATCAGTAACGACATACAGAATGGTAATCATACGTTTTAATCCATTGAATAAAATATGAATCCAAAAATCCATAGTGACATAAATAATTAAAAAAATTAGTGGGAGAGAAGAAAAAGTTCTTCTTTATAGTAGAATTCCAAAGATCAAATGTAGAGAATGATGAAAACAGGAAATTCCATTTGGCAAACAGTAATAATTGCTTTAAGTGAGAATCACCAATGGATGCTAAAGGCAGTGGCTGAAAGCATGATGGAAAACAAAATACTGAGACTACATAGTCTTCATTTACCTCCCTATGAGATACAGGTTAACTATAAAGGGAAAGGTAGTAATTTTATTATGGAGAACTTATCCAGATACCACCTGTTGTGGGTTGAATTACATTTTTTCTCCCCAAATTTGTATGTTGCAGTTGTAATCTCCAATACTTCAGAAAGTCACCTTACTTGGAAATAGGGTCATTGCAGATGGATTTAGTTGACATGAGGTCATACTTCAGTAGAGTGGCCCCCTAATCCAATATATCTGATGTCCTCATAAAACAAAGAATTTGGAGACAGGTGTCTGCGGGGACAGTGGCACGTGAAGACGAAGGCAGAGGTCAGGGTGGTGCTACTGTATGCCGAGGAATAACACAGGTTGGACAGGCACGGGGTGGGCTCCTCCTCACAGCTCTCAGGAGGAAGCAGCTCTGCCAATGCCTTGATCTCAGACTGCTAGCCGTCGTAACTCCGAGGCAGCCTATCTCTGTTTAGGCCACTCAGCTTGCCATACTTTGTCTCAGTCGCCCCACCAAACTAACGCACAACCCTAGCAGAGTGGTCATAGTTAGTATCACTAGACATGGAACAAATGAAAATTGCGTTCTCCTGATAGAATGCACCAGGGGAGCTTCCGTGGGATTTTGGCAAAAATGCATAAGCTGAATTCCATAACAATGAAATGGCAGATATATCCTTATTGAGGGACAGTACAAAGTAACTGTTCTCTACCCTTCGTCAGTGTGAAGGTCAGAAAAGACAGAAGACTGAGGAATCGTTCCAGATTAAATGACAGATTAATGAGACGTGACACATACATGCAGTGGAGGTGCCAGATTAGATCCTAGACTGGAAACAGAACATGAGTGTGACTATTGGAAAACTCTGAATGAAGTATCTAGATCAGCTAATATTGTACCACTATAAATTCCCTCATTTTGATAATTACGCTGCGGTTATAGAAGATGTTACTACTTGGAGAATCTTGATAGAGGGTATACAGAAATTCTTTATACTATTTTTACAACTTTTGGGGAGAGTCTGAAAGTTTTCCAAAATGAAAGTTAAAAACATTAAAACAAAACCAAACCAAAACAAAATCATGCTATAGATGCAGACTACCAAAGAAAATATTTTCCTTATCATCTACAAATTAAATCCTTTCGGTTCTGTGAGGATGTGGATTAGAAGAAATTCTAAAAAGTGATGCATTACCCCGATGGCCTTAGGCAGTATTACAGCTAAACCGTTATAACTCGATAATTTGGCTGTAAGATTCAAATATTAGTTCCTCCTTCTTATGCCATTTAAAAATTTTCTCCAAGTCTTTTTCTCTGATTTTTAAATTATTTTACACTCTCCAAAGATAAGAGAGAACTCCTCTGATTATTCACAAGTGCATTTAAACGTGGTAAAATTAGATTCGTGACATTATCCCGGAAGGGACTTCACCACATCCATAGGCCAGAGAAACGTTTACTGACCTTTCAGAAAATGAGGCAGCACTAGTGGTAGGCAGGACAGCAGGTCCTCAGATAAAACCAAAGACTTCTCAACCCAGGATGGTCTCTTCAGACACGCTCCTGATGGAGAGACTTTAAGTCTCTTTTCAGCGATCTGTGTAACACATTTGGGTGGAAAGGCTGATGGTACATGTACAATGTGCACACAAGGTAAAGTAAGAATTTTCATTCTCTTAAAAACAACTTTCAGGTTCCTACATTAGCTGGATGTCTCAAACCTTACTCTGCTTCTTTGGGTTTTTTTTTTGTGCTAGTGAGGGGGCTGGTAGGATTTGGGAAATGTGTCAAACTATAAATGAAGCCTGTCTAACACAGAGACAAGTTATTTCTCACAGTGTGTTTGGGTATTTGGTGTTGCTACAACAGCAGCTGGTAGATAGCACCAACCTTCTGGCACAATTAATTTATAGTTAAGCTTCTGAGTCAGTGCGTGCAATCTAGAGGAAGAGAGAGGCTGTACATGCTGAGGGTTTGGAGGGGTAAAGTATTACAGGACAGATGACTTGGCTCTTGTTCTCTAAAAGGGAAAAGAGTTACCACAGCTATGTGTCCATTCAGGTTGGGATGTCACTGACTTTCTCATGGGAGCAAGATGTGCATCTTCATTTTGGTTATATGAGTGTGTCTATTGCTTCTTATGGCAGACACACCATAAAGTAACCTCCCAGTGGGTCCCAGCCTCATCCAATCTCCTCTGCTTGGGTGTGGGTGGGTCCTGGGACTTGTTTCTAACCCATAGAATATGGCAAAGGTGATGGGATGTCACTCCCTGGATTGGGTTGTATTATATAAGCCTTGCTTTTAGCAGTCTTGATAGAGACTCCCCTTGCTAACTTTGGATGAGTAACCTGCCATGTTCTGAGGGCCTGTGGTTAGAATTGAGAGCAGCTCCTAGCCTATCACCAGCAATTAAACAGGACCTAAGCTCTACATCAAAGAGGTGAATTCTGACAACCACCTGAGGAAACCAGGAAATGACTTTTTTCCAGCAAAGCCAAGATGAAAATGAAGGCCTAGCTAATACCTTGATCAGGTAGTGAGACCCTGAAGTAGAGAAGCCAGCTAAGCATTCCCAAATTCCTTACCCAAGGAATCTCATGAGACACTAAGTGTGTATTGTTTGAAGCTGTTGAATTCATGATAATTTGTTAAACGTCAATAGAAAGCCAACCATCCCCCCATCCAAATCGTTGTATTACCATGAAATACCTAAACTCACTTCAGTACATAGTCATTTATTTATCCTTCAAAAGAGGTATGGGGTGGGCCCTGGTTGTCGTTTGTTTTGTTTTTGCGTATGGATATGAATGGTAGATGTTACTCTCTCAGTTTAAACTTAATTATACACAAACATTCTGTGGCACATTTTCCAACTCTAAATGTCCTGTATTTGAGGATGTTCACCCACATGAGAAAATGCCCGGGGCAAACCTTTACAAGTAATAGATTTTCTAATAGAGCACTGTCCAAACGATTTCCTACCACCACATAATAGGTCAGACGAGGCTGGGTCTTTTCTGAGATCTCAATTGGATAAGCCAGTGAGTTTTATCTTGAGCCTGTGCTTTGGGACCTGTCTTCTTTTCTGAATACAACCACACACACATGCACACACATGCAGTCACTTACTCACTCATGCTTGCATCTTATGAAAGGATACAGAGAACTGGAGAGCAGCGAAGTGGGTCAGTGACCTTCATCACTCCACAAGAAGTTAACCAGAAACTGGATTTACTTCACAGCCAATTGTGCTGATTGAGCCACATGTAATATGAATGATTCAGATTATTTTGGGGTTCTTGCTGGTGTTTAAGACATTCTATGCTTTGATACTAGTGAACATACCAATTCTAGGAAGAGGATTTCCAATTTTCTCTGAACTGAATTCTGATTAATGAAACAATCCCTGAAGTGTCACAAACCACAGCACATTCTTTGATTCCACTGGCACTGTGAATGTTACAAGTTAGCAAGGAGTCAGTGCCAAGCTGGCTTCACCTCCTAACCCTCTTGGCCTAACTGCTTCGGTTTAAAGGAAAAGGTAGGGCCATGACATTTCCCATGGGGTGAAGAAATCACACACTCTTGTTGTATTCTTCCATTGCTGTGGCATGCAACGCTAATGCAAAGAGAAGGTCTGACTTTCTAAGTAAGAGGATGACTCCACAGCACCCGGAGGTTTTCTTGGGAGGGATTTGAAGGGAGTCTATTTGCTCTCTGGTTGACTGCCTGCTCCAATGTGGGCTTATCCATATGAAAGACACAGTTTCTCCTCAACCCAAAAGTCTGACTTGATTATCTATCCTTTTGTGTATGACTTGTGAAAGGTTTAAGTCACTTTCCTAATTGTTCAGTTTTTACTTGAGAATATCCAATACTGAACAGAGGGTCTACGATGTGGAAATAAATGCAAGTGACAGCGTTCAGTGGAACACAGACGAATTTTTTACTTACACCCTATATGAGCTTTTTAGGTAGCGAGTCCCACCGGCAGCAGGAAAGGCCACGCTTGATGGGGATTCTGACACCACGAACTGCTGTCCTTGGTCCATCACTTCCATAATTGAAGCGGAACAGAAAATGCGGTACAAGCTAGTCTTTTCACTAATTGGTTACTGACTTTCTTTAGTTGCTCGCTAGGGAAACTGTGAAGACACTATTCTATTACATTAAAGTTAAAATACATTTTATGAAACTTGATTCTAGCAGAGGTGGACAAACAAGAAATTTAAAGAGCTAGTTCAATATTCTTACCTACCAAGCCCAGATCAAATATTTTTGGTTTTTCTGTGAGGGAGGAAATGAGTATCTGTGAGACAAATGCTTTTCCCCAAAGAGCCCCATTCCTTCCCTTTTTATTTGCATTGAATGCATTGACATCGTTTACCCAGAAATAGATTCACGGACTCAGGAGAGTCCACCAGGATCAATGTTCTGTAACACTGGGTGTTTGCGTGCACACATGCGTTTGTGTGTGAGAGAGAGGGAATGCCTGAGGGCTGTCAATGACATAGCTTAACAGTCCAAGGGGGTCTGTGGGAAGCTGGGTCCACTGTGTCCGTGGCATACTAATACCCTGATATGTAGAATCACTAGTTAGGCTGCTGAACACAAAATGTGTTCTCTTACCTGTACATTCTGAATAACAAATAGGCAGCAAAACAATGCCTCATAACTGAGCCCTCCACTCAGGGATAGATTCAGAGTTTGAGGGCTCTGAGCTTTCTATCCCATTTCCATTGAACTCCATGTTGTACGCTGTGAACGGAGGCAGGATTGTGCTGGTGGCCCTTTAACTCGGAGATTCTTCACACTCAGCTGCACCTTAGACTCACCTGGGACCTGTGCACATTAAAGCAGAACCTCTGGCCACATGCCAAACACTGATATTTTTCTAAGAGCCCTGGCTAATTCTAACATCAGGCGGGGCTGAGAACCCTTGAACTGAATAGTGACCCAGCAAGGACAGCAGCTAGGCGAAGAGCACTGGGAGCTTGGCCTGACTCCTGAGCTTGGTGCTCCGCTGTGCCTGGGTGCAGGAGTCCTCCCCACACTGGGGGCAACAGAGGCACCCAGCTTTCCAGGTTCCACAGCAAGAGACAGCCAGTACCGGAAACAGTAGGCATGGCCATTTGGACTCTGGACATCAGCAAATACCAGGAGCAGTGGCCATGGAGACAAGGCTCAGGTAGCAGCCCGGATCACCAAGTCCTCTGTGGCAGGTGGGGCAGATGGGGCAGATGGTTGGGGAGATCGCCAGCAGGGGAGGAACAAAGGGGCAAATGTCATGTCTTTGAACACATGTGAAACGTGCCCTGGAGATACCAAAAATGACTTAAGAAAAATTTAGAGGGATTGTAATAATGGGCAGAAACAAGAAACATAAATGCTGCTTGTTATGGCTAATAGGACCATATTTTATCTGGGCTGAGGGGTCCTATATATCTTGATAATACACCCTAGTACAAGTTTGAAAGTAGTAAATAAGCTGTGCTTAGTGCCTGGTAGGGCAGATAACAAAAGTTGTCCAGTGCAACATGGTTTTGCACAGGCAGTACACCTGTGCTGTTTTCTCCCTTGAAAAAGAAAATGTTAGGAATCTGTATACCATAGTTAATTCGTCCAGTTTACTACATCATTTAACAGTAAAATTATTGAAATTCAGAGATTAAGCACTTTTAGCTATGTTTACATAACTGTTTAGAGATAGCTAGTCTTGCGCTTCTGACTTCCAATTTGATTAAACTTGATTAAATATTAACTGTTTGTTTCCATTGCATTTAATTTTGTTCTAAGTATTCTTTCAACTATATTTGGTGCCTAAGATTTGTTTTATTTAAGAAACAAATGGTACATTCCCAAGGATTAAACCCTCTGTTTCCTTGGGGATGGAGGGGCCAGTGTTGGTTAAGAGTACAGACTTCGCAGTGAAACAGACCTGAGTTAAAATTAAGGCGCATTCACTTACTCTCTGTGATTTAGGAAAACTATTTAACCTTTATAAGCTCTAGCTTTACCAAAGATAATAAGGCTAAACTGTTGCTTTTATTTTTATGGTACGATATAAGATAATGTGAGCTATTATTATATAACTCCATTCAGTATGCACAGTACAAACCCTTGATAAATATGTAGATGGTTTTCAGACATTTTGGTGAAAAGGCCAGAAAATCAAATAACTTACTTTTAGATAATGCCATTCAATATAATTTTTGCAAGTATGTATGGTTGCTGAAATAAAATTAAAAACCGAAGCAATACATTTGCACCCTCCTTGAGGTACTTGTTATTTTTTGAGGAAGACAGCTAAATGAAGATAGAAGGTAGCAGTACAGCGTTGGGATTCAGGAGGAGGAAAACAAAATATTTGAAGAGCATTGATTTAAAAAAGGTTCATGGAGGACGTAAGTTTGCAAACATAAAGGGGGGAAGGTATAATAGCAGGTGGACTATCTCAAAGCTTCAGTTCGGGAAACCAGCTGTATAGTTTCCGGCTGGAAGATAGCTTACACAAAATCTTTTCAAATTCACTTATTCCTTATTTCCAACAATTATTTAAAACAGTGAATGCTCCTCCCCCCTTCCAGATGTTATAAAGCACCATAAAAACCCAAGAACAAAGTAACATAAGAGAGAGTCATGAGGAGAGGCATTTGACAAAAGTTACTGCCAGCAAAACTTTTTTTTTGACCAAAGATTCTGTATGAGAAACTTTGTTGTGACCCCTGGAGAAGCTCTGGTTCTCTCTCCAGCCCGATTATTCCATCCTTGTTGTTTGCTTCCTTCTAACTCATTGTCAATCCACTGGTAAATAAATGTTGAGTCAGTGATTGTTTGTCACTTAAATACTAACACTGTGCTTGAACACAGAGAGAATGCCAAACAAAAAGAAAACTTGGTTACTATCTACAGGGCAATCAAAATCAGATTGGGGTTCAAGACTACTAGATGATTTATGTGATAATTTGCTTCAAAATACGTCACTTGAATTGTGTGATGTAAGTGGTTAAGTATTTTAACTTGAATATGTAACCTTGCGTATATTGTAGCATATATACTATAGCACAGTAGTAGCATTAGAAAGACTTAAATTAGAAATTCTTACTGCAGTTGTGTTTTTATATATTCTTTAAATATTAATCCACTGCAAAGGGTTCCCTAATTAGTATAAGGAATGTTAGAAATAATTTTTCATTGGTGAAATGAGTGAAGTTCAAGATACAGGACTGGCTAAGACACTGGTATAGGCACGTCACCTTCCATGATCCGGGGACAAGAGTCCGTTACGCCTAGCTGCCTCGTGCTTACAGAGCAGTGTTACAAGTTTTAGAGGTTCGTCTGGTAGTGTGTGTGCTGCATTTTGCCCGTTGCCTGTTCCTAAAAATGTTGGATGACCTGTCAGGTTATTACTGCTGATGTCTTAGAATGAGGACCTCCTGAGGTGGGTTTGTTGGAGAGCATGTGGATGGGCGGTTCCTAGTGTCTGTCAATCGCTTTCACTATGATATGACAGAGAGATTATTGGGGAAGGGGATGCACAGCTTCCTCTTTCTTCTAGTCACCAGAGGCCACTGAGAGTTACTCCAAAGAACTTGGTATTCTAACTGCCAAATTGGCTGACATAAAGGCATAGCAGACATCCAAATAAAGCGATCTTTGAAAACAGAGAATGCATTTAGCACTTTTTATCTAAAACCTGAGTGTCTAGCTTCACGGGCTATGACCTGATTTTTATGCCTTCTACTATGACCACTCACAGTGTGTGAGGTCAACAACCAAAAAGAACCCCCCCAAACTATATTATATAATTCTTTTTTGGCATATTTTAGTAAAGAAAACCAAACTTTGGTCCTGACATAGAATCGCACCTTCTTTAGTACAGATGTACTGAGATTATTAAGAGACATGAAGAAGATCAAGATGTTGGACTTGGAAAATTTTGAGGTTTTCGTGGCCAGTAGGACAAGAGTGGCACAAGACAGAAAGAAGCCATAATACGATATAGCAGAGACTGTCTTGAACAACATCATTTTTTTTCTGAGTCCTTACTTGGAAACCACTGACAGAACACTGGCAGAGAAGCAAAAGCTCTAAACTAGAAAGAACTCTGTGCTGTTAAGGGGTGATAATAACAGAAATAGAAGCAGAAGACAGTAGGATGTCTGAGATGAGAAAGTGTGAAGTGCCTCTTAGATGAAGACTAAATAGAGCATTTGTTTCTCTTTCCTTTTCTTTGTTTAACCAAAGGAAGTTTCATCTGCCCTGCAGAAAAGAGATGACATTAAGAAACTTATTTGGAATTGAGGTATTAAAAGTATAAGGACTCACTGAAATGAGGCTGTAAATGGGACAAGGATCTCTCCAGAAAAAATCTCTTCTACCCTGAGCTCCTACTGTCTGTTTGGAGAACACTTTGGTTTTCCTGTTCTTTTATTTCCGACCAGGGTTTCTTGAGTGCAAAAGTGCGCTCAACACCCAAACATAATCTTAATATCAATGAGTGGAAGCCAGAGAAAAACTGGCTGCCACCCACCTGCTTTATCTACTTCCAAGAAATCATCCTTTTGGAATAGCATGCAAGATATTTTTAAATTAAAAACTGGGGTAAAGAAATATTATTTTTTCAGTTTGGGTTGAAGAAGCTGTGACCTTTATAGAGTATTATCTAAGGTGTGGGGTCATAACTCACATATTGTTATTCTTAATAGCACATCTGTCTAGCTATCTTTCCTACCTTTTTGATGAAGGCTAAAAATGCCCTTCTTTCTTGCTGAAGACCTGA
The DNA here is from genome assembly GCF_022682495.2 of Desmodus rotundus. Classification (NCBI taxonomy): domain Eukaryota; kingdom Metazoa; phylum Chordata; class Mammalia; order Chiroptera; family Phyllostomidae; genus Desmodus; species Desmodus rotundus. The sequence continues at coordinate 187,382,119 of NC_071388.1, forward strand.
AGTCTTTTGAGATCCATCGTTCCCAGCTTACGCCTCATCTGAGGCCATTAGGACTTTTTTTAAAGTATAAAAGGAGGTAAGATTAAGGCAATGATCTTACCTCAGAGAGGGAATCTATAATGTGACATGTAGATCAATCCAGGCTACCTCATGGGACAAACTTAAATTATCTTCTGATATTCCTGGTACTTTCCATGTCTAAATCATCCATAAGATAAATATGAGGTGAATATTATGTGCCTATTTTTTTCTCCATGATTTCATGACAGGAAGTGAAGGATAAGAATTAGTCAGTGCAGCCTTAGGCACTTCCTACCTATTGGAACCTGTTCTCTTTTATTACTCATAAACCCAGTAGTTGCTTGTGTAGTCCAGCAGTCCCCAAGTCTTCCAATATTCTGGGCTCCCTCTTGCCTTTACTGTCCAAATGAAATAGCTCAGATTTCATCATGTAAAAACGGGAAGCACAAATCCCTTGTCTATATTTTTCAGGACTCTTAGGATGGTGCTTAGTGGTTTTCCTTCACTTTTTCCCTCGAATTTCTTTTCTTATCTCAGTTCTTTCTTTTTTTAAATGAGGTTACATTGGTTCGCAACATTAGGTAAGTTTCAGGTGTGTAGCATTTTAAAATGATATCTGTATACACTACAGCAGGGGTGTGAAACTCATTTTCACCGGGGGCCACATCAGCCTCGCGGTTGCCTTCAAAGGGCCAAATGTAGTTTTAGGACTGTATACATGTAACTGCTCCTTAACAGTCAAGGGAGAGCTCGGTGCTGCCGCCAGGTAGAAACAAGGTGCCGGCCCGGATAAAACAAGGTGGAGGGCCGGATTCGGCCGTGGGCCTTGCGTTTGCCCCTGTGCACTACAGTGATTTTATCACCAAAGGAGAGGGGATCAATTGATTCTTACTTGTCAAGATAAGCTACCTCCCCTGGCTGCTGTCCCACTTTCATTCTTTAAGTGGCTCTTCCTCTTTATTCCTTACAGTGCACTAACACAAGGCTATCATGTAACAATCTTTTGTTGCAGGCTTTGTAGCTATGCAAGGATTCAAGCAAAGAAAAGAAGCAAATGAAAACAATATCCAATATCCTGAATTTTGCCATTCAGCTCCTTCCCAGAAAATCGGTTTCTTTTATCAAGCACCGGCTTTTATCTCATTACTGGGACTCTTTTACTCAGTCTCCATCACTCTCCCAACAAATCTGACACATTTTCTTCTTCACATTTCAAATCAACCCGAACTTTCTTTCTTGAGCTCTCATGAATCAAGTTCAGCAGCGAGGCCCCCCACCCCCCATGTTCCTATCAGTTACTGGTCTGGGGCTTCAGCGAAGTGGTTTCCTCAAGCTTTCCGACCTCTGGATATTCAGAGCAGTTTTCTAATCTCTGGATTGCATCTTCTCTGAGCCTTTCTTAAAAGTTTAGTGATTTCCCAGCTTTTCAACAAGTTTGTAAGCATTTAATTTCTACATTCAGATTGTGCCAGGTAGCTATTTATTCACGAATGCTGTTTAATAATCCACCCCGCAATTCAGGGGCTTAAAGCATGAGTGAGCTACTCTCCTGAATCTGCAGTCTGTCTGAGTCAGTTGGACTAAGCTGGATTTGGCAGTGTGGTTCTCCTTCAAGTTGTCTGTCCAGCTGGGCTTGGCTTAGGCAACTGCATTCCACGCGCGTTCCGTCTTGGGTCTAGGTAGAAGAGGCAGCAATTACCTAGTTGGAGGAGAAGTCCTGTGATGGCAGGGGCAGAAGTACAAGGGGACAAAGAGAAACGTGCAAAGGTTCTTAAATCCTGGGTTCAGAACTGGTAGATTGTTACTGTTGTCTGTATACCACTGGCCAATGCAACTTATGTGGCCAAGCTCAAAGCCAAGAGCTAGTGGAGCATACTTCACGGAGAGATTATGCCACTGGTGTCAATCATAGGTATTCAAATTGTTGGAAAGACTCAGGAGACTCTGCAGAATATATTCATGCAAGGCTTTAATAATGGCGAATGGTGAGGTGAAGCAGGAGAAAGACTACACAGGCACGTTAGGGCCAACCTACACAGGATAAGCTTGGTCTCAGGATGATAAACCACTAAGATATATGTGAAATACCTTGATTTCAAAGAAGACCTTGGAGATAAAGTTAACCTACTTAGTAAGCTGTACAGCTGGAATTTGGAACAAGGTCTTCTGATTGTAAAACCAGTGTGTTTTTCATTCTCCCAACTATTTAAATCAATGTGTAACTAAAAATGTGGATGTGCTATGATCAAGAATCACTGCAAATTGCTAAATAAAACTGCGAAATGAGTGCTTTGGCATTGACATTCTGCTGACTTTCCTTCTGGCAGTTTATAACCATCTCTCCCCCCTCATTCATTCTCTTCTCTCTCTCTCTCTCTCTCTCTCTCTCTCTCACACACACACACACACACACACACACACACGCATGACTTTAGAACTCTCCTGTTATGTTGTGGATGCTAAAACTATCTAGTCAGCTATCCCATAGGATCTGTGATTTTCAAACTTTCACGTGCACACGAATGACGTGGGTTTCAGGTGAAAATGCAGATCTTGTTTCAGGAAGTCTGGGGTGGGCTGAGCTTCTGCATTTCTAGGATGCTTCCAGCTCTTGTGATGCTTCTATCCTGGTGGGCTATTTGAGGCTAAGGCACTAGAGTAACATTTCCCTACATCCCTAATCTTCTTTACTTCAAAACTTTATCTGTATCACATGCCTTTCAGGCTGTTTTTAAAGTGACAATAAAAAATGTTATGTTTCTCAGATGAGAAATGAAAAAAATTTTTTTTTCTTATATATAGAGATTTATTTATAGGCCTTATTCAAACATGCCCAGGGCTCTAGAGGACTCTAAATGTCTTTCCATTGGGTCAGCCCAGATGCAGACAGGCTTGTCTAGACTGGACCTCTTGATCCTCTGCTCTTCATCTATAGCCACTAAACAGTCTTCTTTGAACAGGTGAGGCTGGTTCTTCTCTTAGATAATGTGGAAGATTTTTAAAAATTGGCCACAGGTTCTCTCTCCTGCTTCTATGCCCTTGCCATGTACTTTGCAGCAATTTTCGCCAAGTGAGAGGTGTCTTTCTTGACCCCATGAGTGTGAACTGGTCTTCTGATTTGCATTAGACACTAGGAGGTACAAACCAATTGTGTGAGTTCTGAGCCTGAGTGTCAAGAGACTCTTCACGCTTCTTCTTGCTCTCTTGGAATCCTGGGCTGCCATGGGGATAAGTCTGAGCTTGCCCTTGGGATAATGAGAGACCTTCGGTCCAACCAGAAGCCAGCCACACCCCCGAAGCAGAGCCACCTAGGTGTCTGGCAAGGGACAGACGCGTGTGTGAACTGTGAGAGCAGCAGGGGGCACACTCAACGACCCACAGGATTAAATACATGGCTGTTGTTTCAGGCTTCTAACTTTTGGGATTTTTTCCCCAGCAGAAGATCGCTGATATATTTAGGGTGGATTAATTTAACCTTGATTTAGTAGTCAGCTTCGCTGGGAATGCTGTCCGGACCATGTGTTGCAGTTCTGGTGAATGACTGCTGTTTGTTCCCTGTGAACAGTCACGCTTGCCCCCCTTGGACTTCATTTAGACCTGGTAGAAGGAGTGATTTTTTTTTCTTTTGAACCTGGATTCCTGCCCAATTCTGACAAACTGGGATCTTCCTTTGCTCTCTGCATGTTCCCAGTCAGGAGTCTTGACTTTGAAGCTTAGTTCAGGGGTTGGATAGAGCCAAATGGTCAGATCCGGGTCTCACTGCCATGTGGCCTGGGTCTCTCTGCCATGTGGCCTGGGTCTCTGTATGTTCCTGGCCCTGACTTCTGTGATCGTTGTCTTTCTGCCAGGGCGTCTTCTCTCCTTTTTTGAAAAATTCACAAACATCAATTGCTATCACAGTGGGCACCAGACGTTACTCTCATGTGAGTACCCAGTTCAAAATTTGCCATTGGGCCCTTATTATCCTAAGAACGAAGTCCGATCTCCTCATCATACTTACTAAAACCTTTATGACTTGCCTTCTACTTATCTCTCTAGCTTCATCCATCACCATGACCACCTCTTTCTACTGTCCTGACATAGTGAATTACCTATACTTCTCTGGTTGCCTGGGCTGTGTCCTGCTTGCCTCATCTGTTCATTCCTGCTGGAATGCTTCTTTGCCTGCCCTTTACTTGGCTAGCTGCTGTTCACTGTTCACGATCATTTCCCAGACGTTCAGATGCCCCCAAACACCCTGTTCACAGTTCTTGCATAGGAACTATCACACCCTGTCATAATGTTCATTTGGTAACATGTGTGCTTGGAGACTGAGCTATTTCAGGCAATGAAATGCTGCAAAAATTTTTTTAGAAAGAGAAGAAGGGAGGGAGAAAGGGAGGGTCCTCATGGTAAATTCCTGCTGGAGCTTCACGCCAATAAAAAAATCTATCTCCAGAGATGACTGAGTATGCTTTACTTGTCAGAAAATGAAAGTTCTACAATGAAACCAAACTCACTGCTCAAATGCTTTAAACCTACCCAATATATTTATTTTATGCCAGATGGACTCAAGTCTACTTAAGCCAGAAATGTTTTTTATTTCCTAATCCCACAACATTCCAATCTTTAAGTAATCTCTTTTACTTTTGGAAAGAAGTTTGACATAAAATTTTAGAAAACTATATTAAAACTATGAGAAAAATGTTTTTAGCTTCTTATCAGTTAGAAAGGAAAATCATTCTTTATCTCCCCTAGACCCTAAAAAAAGTGCAGTGTTATCTGAGAATGAAGTCTGAGTTACCGATGTTGTATAATACTAAAGATACTTGATTGGCATCTGCAACATGAAGAGGGTTTGGAAGGGTAAGCCGCGCGTTTCTGAATGCGAGAAGTCCAGAGGACTTCTGAGTTTTCAGGTGATTCTATATGTACAATTCCTTGGAAGAACTCCCTCCTCATTGTCCAGCCCGAGCACTCAAAATTTATTCCTTTCCAATAGCATAAGAGTGACATATATAAAACCTCAAATTAGTTGCAGGGTTTTTTTTAGGTATACTATCTCTTTACCTTTCAACAAGTTCTTTCATACTATTCTTTCCACTACCCACTTCTTTATCGTGTTATCTGTAATAAAGTGTTAAACTTCAGCAGACTCTTCCTCCTTACCATTCAGCTAGGTACTGATGCACATTCATAGGAATTTCTTAAAGACCAAAAAGCTTTCAAAACCAAGGAATCATCTTTTATGTCAGACTGGTTTTCTGATAGGCAGTGGGGAAAATTGAATTATTGTTGTTTCAGTTTTTAAACGTTTTCCCAAGGATGGGAGGTGGATTGTCTTTATGCATTAACTCACAGGGCAAAAAACTTCACACACAACTTCTTCATGATGTCATTGCATTTTTTGATTCAAAATGATGTTACCCAGCTTAATAACCAACTGATTCAAAAAGTCTTGGTTGACTATGAATACATTTGGATTATTTCCATAAGGAAAGTCCCAGTCAAATAGGAAATTTGTTGTCACAAACGGTAGTCAAAAAAACAAAACAAAACAAAACAAAAAAACGTTCCTGCCAACATAAATGAAAGACACGCCACAAATTTCTTACCTTCTGAAGCTTGTCTCATGGACTTTGGAAAATTCAGTGGAGAGCTCCCTACCTGTTTTTGACCAGTTAACTTCTCCACTCGTGTGAGTTGTGCAAGGAAGAGACTCCAGGTTCTTCTTAACTTTGGCTTAAAACTTTAGAAGAGGGAATTTTGTCCGTTTATTTCCATTATTTTAAGTAAAGCCACTTACATTTTCATGTGCAAAGATTTCTTTTAAAAATGTGATTGTCTCTGACCTCTCAGGACTTGTAAAGACAATTTAAAACCTAGTTGCCACCATTAGGAGGTTGGCAACACATAATGAAAGCTCAGGTCAAAATACGCTGGAGCTAGTATTGTTTAGAGACATAATTGTATCATTTATGAAGCTTTCAGTTACAAGGGGCAGAAAACTCAACCTTAATTAAGAAAAGAACAGGAATTTATTGGCTTGTTACCTCAACAGTGGAAAGCTAGATATGCTAAGGTAAGAAAACTAGAAAGCTAAGTTTTTATACAGAATTTAATTAATATAGCTAGTTCCAGTTTCTTTCTTTCTCTTATTTTCTTGGCTCTGGTCAGACGGAGCCAAGATTTTCTCAGAAGCTCACACTGAGATGTGATTGATTGAATGTCCCAGGATATTATTAGAGGAAGTGACTACGTGGATGAAAGTAAGGAGGAAGCTGGGAGTGTCTCGAGAATCATCAGACCTCAGTGCAGTGAAGGTGGGAAAGGGAAAGAGAGAGAGAGACGCTAGACATTGTGCAGTGTGAGGAGGGCTTAATAAAGCTTCCTGGGAGTCCTTGGCCATGAGTTCTTTGTGTCCTAGAAGCTCAGCCATTGATAGAGAAGTAGCCCTTGGTAGGTAAGACTTTGGCACAGACCCGATAATGAATTTCAAAGTGCAGCACCCAAGGCCCTCTGTCAATCATATTCCTGCAGTAGGAGATCTGCAGCTGCATGCCCATGGCCGCCCTGGGCAAGTTCCCCATCGTGGTCCTGAGACAGCTGTCAGTAGAGCTTAGGGGAAAGTGTATCCTCATTTATATTCACTGGGTTACAGAAAGGAAGTCCACGTCCCCAAAAGTTGAAGATTCAGATTCAAGTCTCCTTAACCATGATAGGCCAGACCTGGTCACGTGCCCAATCCTGACCCCCTGGTGGCTGGGGTTTGGAGACAGCTTTTGGCTTAAGCTTGAATGCCTGCCCTGGAATTGAAGGAGATGTTAGTTCTTCCCTATATATGTTAGATTGCTTTGACTGCATGTGAGAGACACTTCAACTCAAATTAGCTGATTTGAACTGTGACATTTACTATCTCACATAACGGAGAGTCATGGAGAAGAAGGGTTCCCAGCATGGTTCAAATAAAAGATTGGCTTCATCTCTTTACGATTCTCCAAGGTTTAGCTTTATTATCAGGCTGATTTCCCATGAGGTTTCAAAATGTCTAAGCAGCAGCAACTGGGGCAAAATGTCCCCTTTGTGCATTACTCAACATGAGAAAGAGAACACTCCACTAAAATGAAAAAGAATCCCCTCAGTCTATTTGGGCCACAGGCTCATTACATAACCGTTCCTGAACAAATAAGGGCCAGCAGGGCAATTCCATACCTACTTTGGCCTGTACTGGCTTGTAAGGCAGCCCCTGGAAAAGAGGATGGGATAACTAGGGTTGGGTTGGAAAAATCAGGATGCAGCTTGAGCTGGTGATGAGATCAGCTTCCTTGAGTCGGATGGGGAGTGTGATGGGCAATTTAATGAGTCAAGTTGACAGGGCTGTGGTGTCCGGTGGTTTGGTCAGACAGAGTCTAGATGCTGTGAAAATAAAGTTTATGTGTTATGCAACATTTACACTCATTAGACTTTGGGTAAAAGAGATTATTCTCTGTAATATGGATGGGCTTCACTCAATCAGTTAAAGGACTTAAGAACAAAGACTGAGGTTTGCCAAAGAAGGAATTCTGCCACAAGACTGCAACATAGAAATCCCGCGCAAAATTCCAGCCTGCTTTTCACATTTCATAATCAAGACTAAGTCGATTCTTATCTGAATTTCCAACCTATCTACTTGGCCTATGGATTTTGAACTTGCCAGCCCCTATAGTAACATATATATATGTTACTGTATATAATATATATTTATATTCATATATAACATTTATATATAATTAATATACAGTATTTATTCATATAATGTATATTATATATATGTATATATATAATTTCCTATTGGTGCTGTTTCTCTGGAGAACCCTGACTAATACAGGCCACAGAGGAAGGACTGAGCACCAGAACAGAATTCGGGTTACTTACTACACTGCCAGTACCTGCACGGTCAAGTTGAAACTCAGAGAGGAAGGTCTATGGCTAATGGGAAGGCTGACAACAAATGGCCCTACAACCGCAATGTTCAACCTTTTTCATCTCACGGCACACATAGACTAATTACTAAGGTTCAGCAGCACACCCAAACATATAATTTTTTATGAACTGACAAGAAAAATAGTCAATTTCGATTCATTCATGACAGATGGCTGTCATTTTTTTTTAATTTGAAAAATAAAAGGAAAGAGGTCAGTGCCCCTGACTAAATAGTCAGGAATTGCATGTTTTCAAAATCTTGCAGCGCACCAGCGTGTCTGCTGTGGCGCACGGTTTGAAAATTGCCGCCCTACAACAATGTAGGTTTTTCATGTCAGGTTTTGGTTGATAATGTACATAAAACTTCACCTTGGTAAATGTTGAAAATTCAGGACTAACCACTTCTAAGAAAACCGCTAAAAAGTTATAAAGAAAACGGCCGGCTCACCTAGTTTTGATTTGAGTCTTAGGACATGCAAAGACTGATATGACACATTAGTAAGAAAAAAATGTGAGTAGGCCTTGAACAAATTAAATAAGCCACACACATAGTAAACCATGTATGTTATATCATTAAATTATTGTATTTATTGTCATTATTATCTGGTTTTATGATGACTAAACCGTTTTCTCACAACTGATCATTTTTAGTCTTGGCTCCTTTGGTGGAGGGAGCACAAACCTATCAGATAAAAAGCAGTTTCTTGCATTGAAGATAAACCTTTCTACTACTCTCCAGCTTGCACTTCTTTCCGTTGACCTTGGCGACTCTTAAGAGGAGTCATTGGAGCAGAATTTGATGGTCTGTGATGAAATAAAGTGATTTTAATTTTTCGAATAGACCTTGAGTCATTGCCGCCAGCTCCTCCATGCAGTGGCACCTTTGTCCTGAAAAAGGTCATGTCTTTCTGCTGAATGTACAGTCCCTTTTTCAGTTGTTTGTTCCCTGATCCCTAAAAGGAAGATTTCCATTTTACCTCAGCACTTGTTTCTTATTGCATCATACTAACTGGCAATAGTGTTGGCAGCTAACAGGCAAAATAATCCAGAATTTCGTTTCTCAGATCAGACCAGGTTTCAGTTCAAATGCTCACTGTCCTCTCCCTGCAGAACCCCTTGGGCTTAGTTCCTCCCCTGCCCCGTCTGGCCCCCATTAACCCATCAAGTTTCTGGTAAAAAAAAAAAAAAAAGAACAGGGCTAGGGTAAGTGAATTCTAAAAGAGGATGCTAAACCTCGAGATTATTGTCCTGTGAGATCATTTCCTGGAGTGTGAAATAACTTACTGATGGAATTAAAAGACAAATACATTGTGACATCCTATCAATGTGTCACAAAGCATTATCAGTGTTCTGGGAACCAAGAATTTCTGCTGTAGGCTATTTTTTCTTATTGTGTCAGTGAAGGATGGCAGTTCAGGGGAAACCAACTATCGTAGGTTAATTTTTAGTTTTTGAGTGTCCTATCAGATTCACATAGTCAGTTATAAATTCTAGCACATTAATTCTAAATAAAGGAAAGAGATTAACCTAACATGTAGTGGACGCTTACTCTGTGCCAGACATTGTTCCCATGTGCCTTTACTCCTCTCAACATCCCCATTTCACTGATGAGGAAACAGAGGCTCAAAGAGCTGAAGCCGCCCGCACAAGTTCAAACCGGTCTCAGTCTTTCCAGCCTGCCGAGCTGAGTTTTCCAGCACCTGTACACGCGTTTCATCATAAACCCCCAAGGCTAATAGGGCCATTGTTGTCAGGGAGGACAGAGAAGTCATCCTCAGTTACTGAACATCCAGTTTTCCCTGGGTTCATTCTGGGTGGGTTCATATACGACATCTTACAATTCCTATTTTTTCTAGATGAGGAAACTAAGAGTTTGAGAATTTAGGGAGTGAGTCCAGGATCACACGGATGTGAGTAGAGAAGCATGGAATTAAAAGTAGGTACTTGTGACCCCACTTCACTCCACTCTGAGAAAGCTATATCAACTTTGGTTAAAGTGTATGAAACTACAATGTACCTTGTAATTGGGGCTAAGTTATTAGTAACCTTGAATATCATTTAGTAAAACAGCAGAGCATCTAAGCAATTACAGTCAAGGACATGAAACACATACGTAAATTCATGTAGACTGAAAAATGTATCATGTCCTCTTTCCACGTGGGATGAGAAAGTGTGGGTCCTGAGAAAGTAGCTTAAAGAATGTTTCACACCTTTGTCTTATTAAAGCCAATATAATAAGTAAAGTATTAACCTTGGAAGAGTCTGTTTTTCTCCCTGCATGCTCCTTATCCTTCTCTTAGATGATACCAATATCAGGGCATTTTTAACGTGAAAGAGCAATTATAAAATAAATAATTACAATCTTCCTTATCCTTTTTAAGCTGTGCTGCCTTCCTTAGCTTTACTGTGAATGACGTGTTCACAAGAATGTTTTTAAAACCCGTAAGTATGTTTGAGTTGAGAGTCTTGTTTTTACCGAAAGTCCTGAAGGTTATATGACTATATTTCCATATTAATAACTACCATTAAAATGGATAATTTGAATTATGTTAATGATTACTTTTTAGTTTATTTTAGCTTACCAAATATATTGGACATCTCTCATGTTTTGGGTACTGAACTAATGGCTGGGGATGTTTAGATGAACAAAGCAGAGCTTGTCCAGCTGCTCTCAAGGTAACAGGTGAATAAACAGATAAGAGATGAGACAGAGAGGGCTCAGAAAGGTGGGAATGTGCAGGTGCTGGACCTCCCTGGAGCAGATGACCAGGATCCTGGTGCATGGATCTGCTCATGCTCCATCCTCTCTGTGGTCGTTTGTTCTTACTGAAGAAGAAAATGGAGATGATAAACTCTATTTCTTTGCATATATTATATCCATGGCATGTCTTTTCTGGCTAATTTGGTAAGTTAACTTAGAAGGGGGAAAGAATTTGGTTTTTAATTAGGTTTATTCTGAGCACCAAAGTTAGATCTGTTTCTAACATTAGCTTAGGATAAACATAACCATTAAGTGCACTCCATAATTGTATTAAATTTGAGCTCAAGATTATTTGATTTGGCCCTATAAAGCTGCTTTTCATAGTACCACTTGTGGAGAATCAACCATTTCAATTTATCTCACTCCTATTGTTCAACTAATAGGCTCTTCAGGTCTTAATTAGAGGAAAGAGTTTTCACGAAACTAAAAGTACTCATTTAGCTCTTGCAAAAGCAATCCATTAGGAAGGTGATGATATAAGAAATGTAATAGGTCAAAAATCTGAGAAGCTCACTTTAAATCAGGATTCTAAATTATCTCCATTCCTTTGTTGGATGTGCCCAAGTGCTTTAATAAACATACTAATGGTGGATACAGAAGCAAAGTTTTTCATGAAGTCACAGTCATTTGAAAAGACACTCAACCTCATTCATAGTAAGAAAGGTGCAAATAAAACAACACTGATATACTGTTTTCTTTACCTTTTATGTGGGGAAAATTCAAAATTTTAATAACATATTCTACAGCAGAGAGGAAACAGATACTCTCATCTATTACTGTTGGGACAGCAAAATGGTAAAATGCCAACAGAAGGAAATTTGGCAGTTCTGCAGCATACAAGTTAAGTTTCTATTGGGTAACAAACTACTCTGAAACTAAGTACCTAAAATAACAACTATTTATTTAGTTTACATTTTGTGGTTGGAAATGTAGGCTGCACTCAGCTGAGCCATGCTTTGGATCTTGGCTGAGCTTTGGCGTTCACGACTGGGCCGTCTCACATATCTGGCTGGAGCATTGGCTGAGAAAAGCAACTTGACAAGTCTTTGCCCTATCAGGGGTGGCCAACCCGTGGCCTAGGATGGCTGTAAATGCAGCCCAACACGAAGTCATAAACTTACTTAAAACCTTTTTTTTGCTCATCAGTTTTCACTAGTGTTTGTGTATTTAATATGTGGCCCGAGACAACTCTTCCTCTTCCAGTGAGGCCCAGGGACGCTGAAAGTTTGGACACTCCTGCTAGATGGCCTTTCATCCTTCAATAGGCTTGACTGAGCTTCATCACCTGGTGACAGCAGTGATCTCTCAGGTGTGAGCAGAAGTGTGTAAGGCCTTTGGAGGCCTGGGATGGGAATCACATGATCACTTTCACCACCTTCTATTGGCCAAAACAAGTCACAAAGGCCAGCCCTGATTCAACAAGTGGAGAAATACATTCTATTTGTTGATGGGAGGAGTTGCAAAGTCACAAGGCAAGGCTGTGTAAATAAAGATAGGACAATAGTTGAGGCCACATTTTTAAAATCATCTACCGTGTTGAGTGAAAGGACAGTTGCTTTTATCCGCTGACAAGGAAATCCCAGGTCTAGGCATCTATCCCACAGAAAACTTATGAAAAAGCCATAGGTATAAAACTGTTCATTGGAGCACTGTTTGTCCTCTTCTAGCAAAAGACAGGAAACAACCCAACATTCATCAGTAGTCAATTGTCTCAATAAAAATGGTGCATCTAGACAATGACATAGTGAGCGGGGGCATATGAAACAGAAGTGTCTAGGAGTTGAAAATTGTTGAAGCTGGGTCTTTGTTCATTATGTTTTCCTCTCTACTTTCGTACATGTATCAGTGTCTGATAATAAAAAAGAAAAAGATGGACTTAATTCCCTTTTTCATGACTAAATATACACAAAATGAGTAAGATCAAATGAAAAATGGACCCTACTACCTATTTTTGTCAAAAGGCAATGCCATGTCTTTAAGAGATAATATTTACATATCAAGTGCAGTAAACATTTTAGCAGCCTTCAAAAAAATATTCATCGAAATTCTTGGCTGAGGAAGAGTTCCTTCAATCAGCAAGTTTGACAGTCTCTCCCTAGGGCTACAAATATTGCAGGGTTAAAATAATTACAGGTTCAGAGTAAATATTCTCCAACTTTCTATAGCCTGTATCTTGTTAAATGAACTGCTTGAACTGAATTTTAGACACCAGCGGCTGATGTAAAAAATATTTTCTTCCCTTTTGACATGTCTTTTTTCTTTGCCTTTGCTATATCAGCACTTTGTTCAAAACATAAACTGCTACCATATACCAAGGCCCCACATATGCAAAAGTTAAGGTTCTTATCATCATGAACATGGTAATAAATTGTCCATAGATTTCACAAAATAACCCAATTCTCTTATCTCAAGTTTCATTAGGAACTGCTCATGTCAATTAGTTGACAAATCTCTGAAAAATGTGTCATATCTTTTAAAGGAAAATAAAAGTCTCTCCCTCTGAATCCACCTATGTTTGGGTTGAGCAGGATTCTGTTGTCATTCCATATTTGGAGTGGAAATTCATTCTAAGAACTGGGCAAAAGCCTATAGCTGCATTAAACCAATAGTCAGTAGGGCAGGGAGCATTTTGTGTTTCCAGTTTGACAAGTTATCTTCCCGCTCTCCTGAGGCTGAAAATGATAGCAGTTTCAGGGACTCTAACTGGACTCACCTTATCCCACTTGTTTTGGTAGTTGAATGAGTATGATGAGCTCAGAGCAAGAAGGCTGCCTATTAAAGTGACATTGAATTTTCTTAACCATTTGCAATTGATTTCTCACTTTACTATGCTAGTGAAACTTTTAATGATTAGCAGACTGTATAGCACCTTCTCCATGTTAATTTTAACTGATTTGCATTTAATTATTATTTTTTAATTAGTTTATTTTCATTAGATCGCCAGGAGCCTCTCTTATCCCCTCTCTGCCTCCATTGTTTATCCCACTTTCTCTGTGGACATCTCAGAGGTGTTTATGGGTTAGCCATCAAACTCAGGCTTGAGTTTCTTTATGATAAACATTATAAAATACAGAGTATAAGAAATCTTATTCCTTGCATTGGTGCACTGAGGGAGCAATGTAAGTAAAAATATAGTTCCTGCTTGCAAGGCACTGCAAACCAGATGTCAGAATGAGGACCACATAGATCTCTAGTGTTTGAAATCACAAACTGCACCTGTGATGAAAATATACTCATTAAAAAGAAATTCTGAATTAAGACAGATGGGGGCAAACTGAGAGAATAAAAAAGAAGAAAAAAGGGATGTAGGTTTTTATTGTATTTTATAATTGCTGAGATATTTTAAACATAGGATTAAAATGTAATAAATTTCAACTATCTTACTTCATATAATTTTTTAAATCCTTACCTGAGGATGTGTTTATTGGTGTTTTAGAGAGGGAGGGAGAGAGGGAGGGAGAAAGAGAGAAACATCGACGGGAGAGAGAACAGTTGCCTCCCATCCACACCCCTACCGGGGATTGAACCTGCAACCTAGGTATGTGCCGTGACCGGGAATCGATCTCTGACACTCCAACCAACTGAGCCACCTGGCCAGGGCTCGCACCATTTTATGGGATCAAAAGAAAACTAAATTCCCAGGGAACAAAATGAGTGATTGCATATTTTTTTCCTACTAGCACACTCATTTTAACAGACTTGGTTCTTAAAGAAGTTGATCAGGTCCAAGAGAAGTAAGCATGTGAGTGAACCAGAGTTGCAGTAGAAGCGAAGTGTCCTGTTCTTATCCGGCCCTCCGCTTCTTTGAGGTACCAGCACTCATGTCCTTTGAAGAGTCTTCCCCTTGAAATAGACATGAGCAAGAACGTCCAAGTATTTTCGAAGCCTAGGGAAAATGTGTGCCAATCAATTAACCTGTTTTTATTTGTGATTCTCTCATATGTTAAACTAAATAGGTAACAATGTAAAGCAAACTCCTCAAAAATAGAAGCCTGTCATTTGAAAGAGGTAAATAAAAAGACTGTATTTAGGTTAAAGTTAATTTAGCATCCAAATAAAATATAAGCAATTTTATCACATAAAAGGACATCATTTTAATGGCTCTCAAAATAAGTAACCTACCTATATTACCAAAGGCATGAAATAACTCTTGATTAATATTTTACTATTTATGAATATTTCTATCCCAAGGTCCACCATAGGTTTTCCACCATAGTTTGGAGAACCGAGGTCCAAAATTCTTCTCAAATACTCTTACTCTTTTTCTTAGTTTCCAGCTGAAAACATGTGACTCATTTATCTGTATCAGAGTTAAATCACCATGAATATAAATGCCTTAATCAAGCAAGTCAAAAGAAGAGTTAAAATGTTGTCCTTGACTACTAAAATTCGGAAAGAAGAGTGAATTCTCCATAAGAAATACGAAGTGATGGAAAACAAGTCTATAGTAGCTACTTTATACATTGATTGAGTCGATCAGTTTGTCAACATATTTATCACGTGTTTTTACTTGGGACAAATGGAAGATTCTGTGCTTGAGGGGAGCATTCCGTTCTGGTAGAAAGAGACAGGCAATGAATAACTAACAGCATAAATGTATATATTATTTAGTGTGCTCAAGGTGGTTAGTACTACAGAAAGAAGAAAACACAGAGCAGGAGGGGGTGATCAGAAGTGCCAGGGCAGCCAAACGCAGGCGTCAGCTGCAGATTTAAATGGAATGCCTCAGGGAAGGCCTCCTGGAGGGGACCTCTGAGCGAACTCTTAGGCCAGTGAAAGGGTTAGTCCTGAGAGCCTCTCAGGGGAGGAGCACTTGGGTGGGGAGAGTAGTTCCTTGGAAGGCCTTCCTGTAAAGTGTGCCTGATTTGTTGGAGCGACAGCAAAGCGCAACGCTGGTGCTGGAGCAGGGCGGGCGACGTGGAAAGTGGTAAGAATAGGGAATGGGAGGCCTTGAAGGCCGTTGTAAAGACGGAGGCTTTTGTTCTGAGTGAAACTCGGAGACTTTGGAACAATTTGAGCAGAGAAGTGATAAGATTGGACTTATATTTTATTTTTTTCTTTGTATGGAACTTATTGGGGTGTCACTGGTTAACAAAATTATCCAGGTTTTAGTGGAACAGTTCTACAACACACCGTCTGTACACTGTATTGCGTTCACTGCCCCAAGTCACGTCTCCTTCCTTCACCACTTATCCCCTCTCCCCCTCTCCGGTACCTCCCCTTGCCGGCTCCCTCCCCTCCCCAGCCTGACAGTCACTACACTGTGTGTCCATAAGTGTTTTTTTTTCTTTGCTCAGTCCCTCCACACTCCCCACTCAGCCCCTCAACAGCCGTCAGCCTGTTTACATTCGATTCTTAAAACAAATAATAGGACATTTTAAAGACCCTGTGACTATTGTTGAAACTATATGTATAAAATATATATACACACACACGAATTATGGCTGAAATTACACACCTACCCTCACTGTCATACTTCAGAATTATATTTTAGATAAATACAACGAGATTAGAGATTCTGAGTCAGATCGAACATAGAGGAAAATAACCTTTTTTCTTAATTTTATGAACTTTTAATTAATATATTATGCAATGCACAAGACGTGTGTTCTGTTTGCTGGATTTGGTAAACAGAAATACACATGTAAATAAAAAAGATTCAGTGAAGACATCATTGCTGTTGTCCCCCCTTTTCATGTTTTTTTTTCACTTGGGATTCACAGCTCTCCACATTGACAGGTACCTGGCTGCCCTGTGCAGCGGAGATAAGAGCTTTCCCTGCCATTACCCAGCCCGAAGCCCACTCTTCTACGAACACTGAAACCCTCTAAATCCTTGCCGGTGGGTAACTGGTCACTTTCTCCTATTCCCTAAGACGTATGTTCTCTTTCATTCCTACCCATTTTATTTTGTCTTATTTGCTGCATAACTTTTCATACCGCTCTATCTTTTCCCATCAGCAGTGCTTTTAAAATGAAAGAATCATAACTGATCATACTTTGTATTTTTCCTAATTCTTAATATAATGGATACCAGGCAATCATCTTTATTTGATTTATTGTGTAAACTATATCACTGCTCTCATGCTCTACAACCTTCACACCCATTAAGTGGATCACTTCTACCTCAACTCTTCCTAAGAGAAGAGTATCTGCCGTTAGGCCAAGGTCTGGTTTCATAACTACTATGATCAATAGGTCAAAAAGTACAGGAGAGCAATTTCCGGTCTCCTTCTCATTATCATCTTTTAAATAGTGCACCTCAGGTGCAGGCACCTACTGAGCCCAGGCAGATGGCATGACTGTGTACGTATGATATTAATGATTCCCGGGACACTCAGGGCTATCACAAAGCAAGGAAGCTGGAAAAATGCACATCTCTGATGCTGCACTATGCATGTGCGAAAACTGGACAAAACATGTCTTCAAGATAAAATAATAGCTTATTGGTGGCCTCAGCTAGGTCAGCCCATTAATCTCACAGAATGTCAGTTCCACAGCAGAAGCCAATGAAAGAACCTTCAGAGACAGTCACAAGAGTCCAGGAGTCCCGAGGTCCTGTGTCATCTATCACCAGATGTTTTCTAGTCCATTAAATAATTACTGTGACTTCAGAGGTGCATGGGGGGGGGAAGTAATAGCAGGAAGGCAATAAACCTGGCCTAATTGGGTATTCATCATGACAGATGAAATTCTCCTCTAGGGAGAAAAAAAAACAAACCCCAAAACAAACCCAGAAAGGCATGCTTGAATCTATCGGTGACAAAAGGGGAGAAAACAGAAGGGTAAATGCTCTACACACAGGTAGGAAACGAGAGAAAAATTCCACAGGAGAACCTGGATTTGCACAGAAGAAATTAAGGAAAATTTTTAAACATTTAGAAAGTCTTGTAAATCTTCACGGCTATCTAGGAGTATATTCTATCTCCTAAAAAGGATCAAGATACAAAATCAAAAGATGATTCTATCTGATGTTAAACACAATATGAAAAGTAAGACGCTGATATTTTATTCTTTATACTTTTCATATACACATGCAAAAACCAGTTCAGGCTGTCTTTTGGGAATACTCTGCAAGTCTGTATCAAACACCTAATGCCAGCCACTTCCGGGAATGCCAGCAGAACATAAAGGCAGAACTCAAGAGAGACTGACTTCAAATTCAGCTCTTCCAGTTACCAGCCTTGCAGTGATGGACCAGAATCACTTTGCTTTTAGTGTTTCAGTTTCCTAGTCTCCAGATGGGGCTAATCGTATCATTTAGGGCTGTTAAAAGTATCAGAGATAATGTATGTTAAGACGACGTAAATCAAGCCTCTGGCATATTGCTGGGTGCTCCATAAATGGGAGCTATTACAATCAAGATGTGGCTGACCACTCCAGGTGCTGTTTCTTTTCCTCTAGATTAAGGTCCTTCCCAGCACCTTCAGCTGGGACTGTCTCTTTCTCCGTGAGACGCAGCAACAAGGATTTGTTTATTTCTAAATGGTTAATTACTTCCTCTGATGGCTATGGAAGGCCACACGGCCTCATACTAACAATAATCACCCCTCAAAGGTGGCAAGGACAGAGTCTGTTTGGTCTGTTATATTGACCATCACGTGCGTCCAGCAGAGCCATCCGAGGAGGATTTTGACGACGCACTACGTGAGGCCTTGACCACGAAGAATCTGATTCAGCAGGTCTGGAATGGCATTTCATATCTTTTAAAAAATGTATAAAGCAAGACACTCAGAGCAAATCAGCTCAGGTTTCCATGAGAAGGTCTCTCTACTCTGAGTGCGACGAGCAGACCGATGCTGTCTCTGAAATTCTTCTCAGCAACGCTGTTTTGAGCTGTGTTCTCCTACTCAGAGTATGTTTCAATAGGCAGCATTAAAATATTCTGTTTTAATCAGAAAAACATCCTCATGTTTTATTAACAAAGAAACATTTCAGGAGAGCGAGGGTAGCCTATACACTAAACATACAACGTAAAGCAAACCCTCAACACTGATTAAAGGAACATTGATACTTTAAAAATGGCGTTGGTTAGCCACTCATTCGTTCACTTTAATGAAGAGCAGTGGCTCTCAAATTTGAGGTGACTTCACAATCTTGTGGAGACTTGTTTAAACACAGATCGCTGAAACTTACCCCCTGAGTTTCTGATTCATTAGGTCTGGGTGGGGCCTCAGAGTCTGCATTTCTACCAAGTGCTGTGTGGCTGCTGGTCCAGGGACCACACCTGGAGAACCACCGCTGCAGACAGAGCCTGACGGGCGATTCTTGCAGGAGAGTGACAGAAGGCTGTCTCACTCGTCACACACCTCCGGAGGGCTGCTGACAGTCTTCAGAGAACCTCTCCCTGTGATTCACCCATACTTGTACAATGCACTTTCTTCCTAGAGAAAGAACTGAAGCAACAGAAGAAAATAGATATTTTCCCAAAAAAGTCTAAAATGTAGGACTCTGAAAATAAATGTTTGCATGCCCCTTTCAGCAGTTTTTATTGTACCGTGCAGATGGCTCAAGCATCTCCCAAGCTGTGTTGAGCCTCCGTGCTCAGCTGAGCATGCTGGGCAATGTAGCACACCCGCTGTGTGTGCTGGGGCTCAGGGTTCCTAAGAGGTCACAGTTGTTTTGGATGCCCCTGTCTGAGGGAAAAACTGTCAGCGTGCAGGTCGGTAAGCAGGCCCAGGGGAACGGGCACGCCCTTCAGTAATTACAGGCTAAGAGTTTCCTACTTCCAGATCTTCTTGTCACTCAGGGTTCTTTTCCTGACATCTGAAGGTCGACTGAAGGCTTACTTAATAGTCACTTAACAAGTAATCAGTTAAATAATCTGAGTAACAAATTGTTTGGCTTTTAGAATAAGTGTTTCAGTATAAATAAGCAACAACACTTCTTGGTTGACTTATGTTCCCTGAAAAGATTGTGAAGTCTTAACTCTTAGTGCCTGCTCATGTGCTTATTTGGAAACAGGTCTTTCTGGACACTTAAGTTAAGATGTGGTCATTAGCGTGAACTCTAACAAAACATGGCTGTTGTCCTTTGTTAATGGGGAAATCTGGACATACAGCAGACACACGCACACAAAAGGAGAACGTCACAAGCCCATGCAAGTCAAGGAAGACCAGCAAACAAGCAGCTGCTAGGAGAGAGGCAGGGAGCCGTTCCTCCCTCACAGCCTTCAGAGGAAGCCGCCCCTGCTGACCTCTTGGCTGTGGACCTCTAATATCACAAACTGTGAGATAATAGCTTTCGGTCGTTTAAGCTACTTAGTTTGTGGCATCTCGTAATAGCAGTCCTAGGAACTAATATATCATTTATTTGTCAAGACAAAGTGTGATTTGTAAAAACAAAACATTGTCATATTTCCGTGCTATGTTATATTTCCACTTTATTAAAAGTGTTCTAACCTTCCCACCTGTTAGTTTTATTTGGTATTAGCTTTCAGGGAATACAAAATGCATTTTAATAAATAGCTGTTAGACATTTTTATCCGATGGAAGTCTTCCTTTTTTTCCTCTTGACTTTTCTTTTCTCTGGAACATAAAATTTCAACGCTGCCCCACACTTTATCTTTTTTCTTAATTAACCTAATAAAGATAAAAATTTGTTTCCTTTGCAAAGTGCCTCTTGTGGGGAAATATAAATGAACCTTTCAATGGCTTGGAGTAACTGATTCACCATTTGAAAAAAATCTATTATATGCCTGCCTGACCAAAAAAAACAAAAAAAAACAAAAAACCTTTTGATGTGAGTAGAAAGATCTATAAAGTTTGAATCTGCCCGAATATGGTGGCAAATAAGTTTCATCTCAAAGCACATGTGAGCAGTGGTATCTAAGGCTATAAACGCATGAACAAGAAAAGCAAGTACAGAAATAAAAACACACTCAATACTTTTTCTTCTATTCAAGGTGCAAGGCAAATCACCTTAACAGCTATTTACTGAAACACATTCCATTTTCTCTGACAGTTAATACTAAATAAAACTAAGAAGGGAATAAATTAGAGAAGTTTTAACACAGTGGACATATGACAATAACATGGGTTACAATAATTTGTTTTCACAAATAGATGAAATTGTTTTATGGGTACATCTAAGTGGCGAGTCAGTGTTCAAAGTCTTGGGCACTGAGTTAAATTAATATATTTGCCATCACCACATATTGTTGTGCAGTAAGTTCTAGAAAATTTTCACTAAAAATTTTCCATTTTTACTGGCCATTCCTTTGGAACTCTTTGTGATCCCTTGGTATAATAGTTGCATTCTTGAAAGAGCAATTTTACTTATATTCCTTATTAATTCCTACAGGTAAGGGTGATACCTTTTCTGATTTACCAATGAGATGAAAAAGATACAATGATTTGCTTTCTGTCTCGAACACCAGTGACTGGTAGCAGTGGGGGAGAGTTGGCTTTCTGTCTTCTAAGATCTACATATCCTTCTCAAATGTCAGTGTGGCTCTGAGGTTCCAACCAAACCGCCATGTTGGAAATGAACTCAACAGCCTGGCAGGCACGTGGAAAATTTTCTCAACATCGTGACCCCCCAAATTATTGTTGGTTCTTCATCACTTACACATTGTTTATAAAAATCAGAAAACAAAGTGATGCAGGGAGGAAAACTTTTGTCATTTCTGATTTGAAATGTTGTTACCTGCCAGGGTAATTTCGGATCCATACACTGAGCTTTAACACCTCAGACCCAGACCATGATACTTCCAGGCTTTCCTCTCGTCGTTCTGTGCAGTCCTCTCTCTCCCCCTCTAACCCACTGGCCTCTGTGCAGCCCTCTCTCTCCCCCTCTAACCCACTGGCCTCTGTGCAGCCCTCTCTCTCCCCCTCTAACCCACTGGCCTCTGTGCAACCCCCTCTCTCCCCTCTAACCCACTGGCCTCTGTGCAACCCTCTCTCTCCCTCTCTAACCCACTGGCCTCTGTGCAACTCCCTCTCTCCCCTCTAACCCACTGGCCTCTGTGCAGCCCTCTCTCTCCCCCTCTAACCCACTGGCCTCTGTGCAACCCCCTCTCTCCCCTCTAACCCACTGGCCTCTGTGCAGCCCTCTCTCTCCCACTCTAACCCACTGGCCTCTGTGCAACCCTCTCTCTCCCTCTCTAACCCACTGGCCTCTGTGCAACCCCCTCTCTCCCCTCTAACCCACTGGCCTCTGTGCAACCCTCTCTCTCCCCCTCTAACCCACTGGCCTCTGTGCAACCCTCTCTCTCCCCCTCTAAACCACTGGCCTCTGTGCAGCCCCCTCTCTCCCCTCTAACCCACTGGCCTCTGTGCAGCCCTCTCTCTCCCCCTCTAACCCACTGGCCTCTGTGCAGCCCTCTCTCACCCTCTAACCCACTGGCCTCTTCGATTGATCTGAGCTGCCCTGACCTCTGGTTCTGCGATTTCAGAGCAAAGTTTTCTAGATTCCTCCCAGTTTCTTGTATCTATGTAATGCCATGGGCATTTGTTTAAGAGATTTTTCATTGTGACTTACAAAAAATATTACCCATTTTCCTGATCCCTGGGATTATTTGTCCTCATGGATTTAAGAGAAGCTGGATGTGGTAGATGCCCTGGAAGATCTTTTATTGTTTTCAAAAATGACAGAATGAAACCAAGGAAAACAAGCAATTATTATGATCCTCCATTCTGCCTACAAAGGTAATCATTCATTGCACATTCAGGAACCAAAACGAATAGCTTAGGTTTACCCTCATCCGAACTGCTGGCCAGAAAGGTCACAGTCCTGTCTAAAAATTGGACCATCTTATTGTTTAAATGTCAGGCATATGCTAGAGAATACTGTGCCAAATTAATGGTCTGTTTTCCAGCTCTTAGTCTACCATGAAATAAAAATGACACAAATTTTACTTCCTAACAGCAAATAAAACCACAAGCCCTTATAGAAGTTGCTCCATCACTATTTTGTCTTGTAAATTTGATATGCTGTTTGGAGAAAGCTTTGCCTCTCACAGAAAAGATGTCCATTAGGATGCAATATTTTTTTTCCCTCCCTGAAATGTAGGCACAGAGAGCAAAATTTAATTTAAAATGACATTGCCTAGAATACACACACACACACACACACACACACTCACTTTAAAGCTCTGGGCTTTGGAAAGGCTTTTCTTGAAGAACTTGCTTGTTATGTCTCCTGATTTTTTCAGTTTTAGAAAACAAACTACCTATGTTGTTACAATAAAGGCAATGTTTCTAAGTTTTGGGAGGTGAATCACTGAGTGGGTTTGTTAAATTGACAGTGCCTGGAACCTGCAGGACAAAAGGCTGACTTACTTAGCTACTCCTAGCAAAGATGAGCTCTTACATGTTCACCAGCATTATTTCATCACATAATTTATATGAAGGTGGAACACACTGACCACTTCTTTCAGGGTGGTTGTGTGTGAGAATTTGAGCTAAATTAGAATGACAGACAGACAGACAGATAGATAGAGCCAGAGCCTCCAGGAATACGGCTAGGTGTCAGGTCAGCAGGGTTGGTTTCTTCTGAGGACTGTGAGGGAAGAATCTGTTTCTTTTTCTTGATTTGTAAATGGCCATTACAATATTCCAAAACTGAATCAGGAAGAATCAGAAAATCTGATTAGATCAATTACAACTATTGAAATGGAAGCAGAATAAAAAAACTCCCAGCAAATAACTAACTCCTGGACTGGATGGCTTCACGGTCAAATTTTACCAAACATTCAAAGAACTAACACCTCTCCTTCTCAAACTATTCCAAAAAATTCAACAGGATAGAAGACTTCCAAGCTCTTTTACAAGGCCAGCATTATTCTAATTCCAAAACTAGACAAAGACACTCGAAAGAAAGAATATTGTAGGCCAATATCTCTGATGAACATATATGCTAAAATCCTCAACAAAGTATTAGCAAACCAGATCTAGCAATACATTAAAGACATAATACGTCATGACCAAGTGGGGCTTATTCCAGGGATCCAAAGTTGGTACAATATTAGCAATTCAATAAGTATGATACATCACATTAAAAAAATGAAGGATAAAAATCACATGATCATATCAACAGATGTAGAAAAGCATTTGATGATACCCATTTATGGTAAAAACTCCCAGCAAAGTGGGAATACAAAGTGGGAGGGACATACCTCCACATGATAAAAGCCATATATGACAAACCCACAGCCAACATCATACCCAATGGGAAAAAACTAAAAGCATTTCCCTTAAGATCAGGAATAAGACAGGGATGTTGGCATTCATTGTTTTCATTACTCTTATTCAACATAGTACTGGGAGTTCTAGCCACAGCAATCAGACAAGAAGAAGAAATAAGGGCATCCAAACTGGAAGGGAAGTAAAGCTGTCATCATTTGCAGATGACATGATACTGTATATGGAAAACCCTAAAGACTCCACCAAAATCTTCTAGAACTGATAAACGAATTCAGTAAAGTAGCAGAATACAAAATTAATACCCATAAATTGGTGACATTTTTATACAGCAATAATGAACTATTAGAAAGAAAAACTAAGAAAATAATCCCATTTATAATTGCAACAAAAAATATAAGTTACATAGGAATAAATTTAACCAAGGAGGTAAAAGACCTGTACTCAGAAAGTTATAGGATACTAAAGAAAGAAACAATTAAGATATAAAGAAGTGGGATCATATATTGTGTTCATGGATAGGAAGAATTAACATCATTAAAATGTCCATACTACCCAAAGCAATCTATAGATTCAGTGCAATTCCTATTTTAAAAAACCAGTGACATATCTCATGGGTTTAGAACAAATATTCCAAAAATTTATATGGAACACAATTTAAAAGGAAACAAGACAATACAGTGGACAGAATTAAATCAGGACAATCACTATTGGCAAAATTACAACGCTGGTATTTAAAAAATTAAAAAATAAAAAGGAAATACAAAAATTTAAGAGTTTCCTCTTAAGCTTAAATCAATGGAATCAGTGCTAAATCAATGGAATTATTTAACCCCCAAAGCACTACAGATTTCATTAGGCTTGTCTGTAGTTGTGAAATAAAAGCATTCAATTGGACTAAAAGAAACAGTGTTCAAACACAGTTCAGAAATGTTAGCTGATAGTAGCGTAGGAGGATGGTTATTAAGGAAATTCTGTACCTGGAATCTTCCTGCAGGAGAAAGACTGTTCCCTGCCAAGTTCAGCTCACTTGGAAGCATCTCACTTCATAGTTTAGCTATATAGTGTTCTCAGGTTATTTGCTACAGCGCAGGGAGAGACCCTGCAAGAGTGGACATGCCTTGCTTTGCTTTTATCTCCGTGACCTCTGGAGGAGAATAAAGAAGAGAATGCATTTCTCAAGATGGAGAGACACAAAACCAAGCCTCCTAATGAAGCAAATGCAATCAGAATATGGAATGATTCTCTCAAAGAGATGATGCTCTTTAAACTGACTCTGCTAAAGAAACAAGTGAGTGCTTCCTTTCTGTCTTCAAAGTGCAAAATCCTCATATACACAAAGGAATTCAAACTTGAAAAGAACATGCTAGAAAGAAAGTGAATGTTGGTTTGAGCTCAGATGAGTTTAGGCAACCTCCACACAACTCTCAGGTGAAGGAAATGCTGACTGGATGTCTTGATTATGATATTATTTTCTCTTTTTCTGAGACCTAGATTTCAATTTTCTTGTGAACATTGTTTCTTTCTAAATTAATGTTTTAAAAAAGTGTCTCAACCACACTTTTAATTTAAATCGAATCCCTGTTGTATCTGTCTGTCACTAACTCCAAGAGGCCATGGAAGCGGGAAGAGAACCAGCAATTCGTCCTCTCTCCGTGAATCACCATCTCCAGAAATTTCCCTGAAGGGCCACTCTGCACTGTTGGGAACCAAAGTAAGCTTATCTCTAAGAGTATGTGATTTTTTTCTTCCCCTCATTCCTGTAAATTTCTCCAACTGGTTAGAAAGCAGCCACAGAATATAATTTTACACTGATCCATCTGATGCTCTACACTTCCTTTTGCTGGCAAGTATTCTACAGATGGAGCTAAGCAACAACTACTTCAATTATTCTGCAGGATGGCAAAGACTCTGAAGAGGGAGCAAACGCAAAGTCTTTGCTGCTCATTTGCTTCCTGAGTTTGAAACAGCTGTTACCTTGACTTTGGCACAGAATAAAGCAATGTGCATTACCCAGAATTGCTCCTTATGTTCTTACAGAGACAAGTACTTTTGCATCTGCCATTCAATGAGATCACATTTTTAGTGTACATCACCATCACCCAGATAAAATAAGTAAAATAGAAAGATTATTGTATATCTTTTCTTAATATAAAGATTCTTCATTTTGTTTTTTTTTGACTTGCTTGAATAAGTGTTTTAATTATATTCTTTATGTATTTTCATCTTTGTACTTTGAATCTAAAAAGGAGATATCTTTTTTGAAACAATGAATGTGCATCAACAAACATCAATGACTTCAAGAACATTATCAGTTTTATACCTTAGTTAGCCGAAGCTTTTCTCAAGTAGCCTATGGCAGTAATATTTGCCTTTGCCAAGAGGGAGAAGAACTCCATTACGATGTGCCAATCAATATACGTGGGAAGTTTAGACATCAGTCGACCTGAACAAATGTGTTTAGCTTTTTTCAATTTAATTAAGAGAAATTTTTATATTTAACTTTTGTCAGATTACCTTTGGACCCAGAATCAAGTGGGAAATTTATTTGAATTATCCATTCTATGCCTTTTATAAAGCAAGCAAAGTGTTCTTATATGCTAGGCAATTCATTAGAAATTGCCTAATCTTCTACTCTACTACCCATATTCTTCCAAGGAAAATCCTCCCTGAAATAGAAGTATTTCTTCTAATACTATTGTAAGAGTCATTAATTCTGTATACATACATACTTCTCAATTACATATGTACATTTTACAAAGTTAAAATTATTTCCTATCCTAGAAACATGGTATACATTTTATCAGAAAGCCAGCAGTATCAAGAACCTGTCTGAAAACAGAGTCATGTTCACTTTATTTTGGTTAGCTATGGAGTATATTTGGGGAATGGGAAGCTTTGATGGATCAAATATTATTGTTTGTTGAGTTTTAGTTTTACGAGATGAAAACAGTTTTGGAATTGGATAATGGTGATGGCTACACAACATCATGAATGTGTTCGATACCACTGAACTATACACTTAAAGTGGTTAAGATTGTACATTTTTTGTTATTTGTATTTTACCACAATATAACAAGAAAAAAAAAGCTGTGAAAGAAGTGGCCTAAATCCCCAGCAAATGAATTAGATGAGGCTCCCTGGACTAACACTGTGAGCTCCTCATTCTGTTTCTGTAATGAATGTCCCCTTTGCATGCCATTATTTCAGCAGATGTCTCACTCAGACTGCAAAATAAATAGCATCATGAAACCCATTTTATAAATAAGAAACTGAGTGTATCAGTTAAGTTTTGAGGCACACCAGACCACCACAAAATCTTGGTGGCTTATAACCAAGAGAAATGTATTTTTTACTCATAGGTCCGCAGGGCCAGTGGAATCTGCCTGGCTCAGCTAGGCTTGGTTTCAGATGGCTTAATGGGCTCAGATCTACTCTGTGTGTCTCCACATTCACCTTGAACCCAGGGTATTTTCTCATGAATGACCACAGGAGCACAGAGAGTAAGCAGAAACATACAGTGTCTCTCAAGGTCTTGGTTTGGAACGATCCTACCATTAACTGCCACCCACAGTACGTTGTCCAAAGCAACACACTTTACCAAGCTCAGAGTGTTATTCATTTTGTTTCATTCTCCACTGCAAACCTTCTTTTCTATATTTGCTTTATGATGCTGGACCCAAGACTCTAAAAGCCATATTTCTGTTTTGTCAGATGTCTCCCAGATGTCTACTAATTAGAATGATTTGGCTTTTGAAGACTGGAGAAGGGAGGAGAAACACTCTTTTTCCCGTTTTGCTTTTTTTCCCTATCACTACTAGGGGAAGTTTCTTCCCCTGACAACTGAAGTTCGCTTCAGTGTCTAGTTTTTAAAAGTTTCCCCCTCATAGTACCAGGAACAGTTTTATGAGTGCTTCCTCAAGATACCATTACCAGTGGAATATCATCCCTCCTTAGAGGACTGACCCCCCAAGCGGTTCAGGACCAGCAGTGGCTGGGCAACACCTTCAAAACCAGGTCTGGACATGACCCTCAGCACCTTCAAGTCCAGACTCTGCAGGAACCTTCCTCCCTGTGTGCCAACATTCCCAGTATCTTCTCATTCAACTGGGCTGGAATGGGGTGAGGTATGTGAGGTAGGTCACGTAAGTCCAGGGGTGGACCTTGCCTTCATTTAAAATTTGGTATTTTGGGGGTGTGTGGAGAATGGGGAAAAATGGTGAAGGGGATTGAGAAGTACAAACTTCCAACTATAAAATAAGTCACAGATGTAACATACAGCACAGGGAATATACTCAGTGATAGCATGATAACAATGTGTGGTGACAGATGGTTATGGCTTACTGCGGTGATCCCCTCACAAGGTGTATAAACGTCTCATCACTTTGCTGTGCACCTGAAACTACCATATATTTTGGACTATATGACGCACCAGACCATAAGACGCACCTAGGTTTTAGAGGAGGAAAATAGGCAAAAAAATTTTGAAGCAAAAAATGTGGTCCTGCTCCTGCCTCCTGTGACCCTGCTCCACTGCTGCCCCCCAACCCCCACCCCAGCAAGCCAGGTAAGCTACATTTGGACTATAAGATGCACACCCATTTTCCTCCCAAATTTGGGGGGGGAGTGAGTCTTATAGTCTGAAAAATATGGTAATATAATATTGTATGTCAACTACAGTTTAAAAGTAAATTTAAAAAATTGGGTGTTTACTGCGGATTTTTGCATCAGTATTATTTATCTTGTTTATTGAGTTTTTGGGGGCCCTTCACGTTTTTCACCTGAAGAGAGTGCTTCACTCGCCTCACCCTAGTCCCAGCCACGGGCAGTGCCGGTGCTCACTGTGAACGTCTCCAGCCCTGTACCGTCCAGTGATTGAGTGTTCCTCCGGTAGTGGTAGTTCCATATTTTTGATGACAGGAATCACATTCCAAAATAGAGGTGCTTCTTCTGCCTTCATTTCGGGCAGGCTTCCTGAGATGCTGTAAAATGCCTGCAATTGGTTTTCTCCACTATGGGAATCTGCTAGGTGTGAAGAGAA
This sequence comes from Desmodus rotundus, assembly GCF_022682495.2. Lineage (NCBI taxonomy): Eukaryota > Metazoa > Chordata > Mammalia > Chiroptera > Phyllostomidae > Desmodus > Desmodus rotundus. The sequence goes on from NC_071388.1 coordinate 187,411,024, forward strand.
GTCCCTGAGCTCCATGTACTTCTGGGAACCATCCCTTCCTTCCACTTCCATTCCGTCAGCAGGGGTGCAGTGGAGCCCAGATTTGGTGGAAAGAGACTGACAACCTGCAGGCAGGTTCACTTTTCATTTGTGATCACTAACCTCAAGTACAGTGATTTTCAGCCCGTGTGCCACGGTAGGCACACCTGTGTGCTACAAGAATTTTTAAAACACGCAATGCCTAACTATTTAGTCAGGGACCCTGACCTCTTTTCCTGTATACTGTCAAATTAAAAAATGACAACAGCCGACACTACAATAGTCATTCAGAGTGAATGAATTGAAGTACCTAATTTTGTCAGATTGGCAAAATATATTTTTTGGCATGCTGCAGAATTTTAGTAATTAGTTTATGTGTGCCTGAGATGAAAAAGGTTGAAAATTGCTGTTCAAGTGGGTCCTTAGTGCTACCCATCAATCAGATTACATTTTTCTGATAGATTCATTCTTCTTCTGCCACGAGTGACTATTTCTTCTTTTCCCTCCCCTCCCATTCCCTGCCCTTCCCGTCAGCACTACAACCCCCTGTCAGTTGAGGACCTAATCTCCTACCTTCCCAAGGAAATGGAAGCAAGCAGACTTCTGCAGACTCCCAAAGTCCTGCATCTGTACAGAGGTCCTGCCTTCTCTTCCACTACAGTGGATTAATTTAAATGATAATTAAATTCATCTTGCTCAGAACCGACCTTCTTAAAGCCTCTCAACTCTACCAGCCATTTCTGAGGATCATTGTAGGCACCCCGACTCTCTGAGTTCCTCAGACAGTCATCAGACTCTCTCCTGGGTTCTGCCACATTCGTTCAGTAGGATAAGTGCAAGATGGCTGCCAGCAATAGAATGAGTAAGAGTTTCTACCTCTTTTTAAAAATTGTTGTTCTATTACAGTTGTCCTAATTTTCCCCCTTTGCTCTCCCCTACCGCAGCCCACCCCTCACTCCCACAGTCTGTCCCCACCCTGTTGTCCATGTCCATGGGTCATTTATACCCGTTCCTTGACAAGACCCTTCCCCTTCTTTCTCCCCTTACCCTCCTCCCCCACCCCCTCTGGTCGCTGTCAGTCTGTTCCTTGTTTCCATGCCTCTGGTTCTATTTCACCCACTTGTTTGTTTTGTTCATTAGGTTCCTGCTGTACATGAGATCACATGGTATTTGTCTTTCTCCACCTGGCTTATTTCACTCAGCATAATATGCTAAGAGAGTTTTTGAATGGAAGTATGTTTCCATTTCACTCACAGCATCTTTGCTTTCCACGGGTTCCAGATGAGTCCCATGGGGTCACATGAGGCAATTCGCAGTGCCATAGCCAGGCATGGCTTTTATAATAGCTTCCGCCCTCTGGCTAATAAAGTCAGTCTTTTCTCCGGCCAGTTGCTTCCTCCTTTATGGGTGAGTTCTTTCCAAGGCAGCTTCTCAGCCCTCCCTACAAACACATTGTCTAGACTCCTTCACCGATTGACTCAGCAAACTCAGATAGATATATGTGAATCAAACTCAAGCTGCTCAATTATTTTACCCTCCTACACATTGCAGAGAAAATTCTTCTATGAGTAATTTTCCTACTTTCAAACAAAACTATTGCTGCAGTGTCTGGAAGTGGATACACTGTCCATGCAATCACTCTTCTTTCTCCCCCAAAGACACGGAACCATGTTGACATGTGATTATTGTTTTCTTGATAGGCGAGTGCCAGCATCAAATAAAATGCAAAGTGCTAACTTTACCTATGCATTCAGAAAAGGGGCAGGTAATCAGCAGCATTCTACCCACCTTCTCCAATGAGCTGAATTATTTCTTTATTTTTTCACTCTAAGTATAGGGTGGTTTTATACACTGAAACTATTGATTCATAGTGATTAAGCCTCACATAGAAAATATGAACAGAATAGAAATCTTTTTAAAAAATATTTTATTTATTTATTTTTAGAGAGGGGAAGGGAGGGGACAAAAGGGAAGGAGAACCATCAATGTGTGGCTGCCTTTTGCGCACCCCCTACTGGGGTACATGACCCGAAACCTAGGCATGTGCTCTATTCTGGGAATCAAATCTGTGACCCTTTGGTTTGCAGGCCAGCGCCCAATCCACTGAGCCGCACCAGCTAGGGCCAGAATAGCAATCTTATTGCCACATTTCAATTACCCACAAAACATTTCCTTTTCTGCCTGTTCCTCTCTCTTTCACCTTATAACAAGCATATGTAGTCATGCCTTTTGAAATTGCTTTTTCCACGTTGGTTTCCTGGGGGCTGCAGAAGGAATGGAGAAGTAGAAAGAGGGTTCTTGTTCAGTGAACATTACTACCTGGTGCCATGCTAATTGGGGGAAAGTGTCTGACAAAGGTCATGTGCAGGACCAGATGCTGTTTGCATGGCTAGCTGAGGACACCTTCCATTGTAAGGAAAAGTCAGTAGGCAGGGGCAGAAGCAGTGGGAAAGTAGAGAAGATAAGTTTGAGTGTTACAAAAGTTTCTCTTACATCCTTGATGAGACAATTTGTGTAGGTGTCATCTATTTTTAACATTATACTCTTGCCATCCAAAAAAAGTTGTCTGCCTTCTTTTTCTACTAGTCATAAGGGAAATGCTTTCAACTTTAAAACATGTAGTTCCCCATAGATATTTCCTGTATAAAGTTGGATCTATGTTTGCTAGGCCATAATTATTTGGGGCTAAGTACAGAAACACTGCATGATCCCTGACTTACTCTTAACCTCTGACACAGGTTCTGTACATGGTGTGTTTGCTGGTTTTCACCTCAAAGCTGATGTCACTCAGAGAGAGTGAAGGACAATGCGTTTTGCTTTGTTTTTTCCCCCTCACACTTGGCATTCAGATTCTTTAACTGAAGACTTCCATTTAAATATCTGTTTGTATATTCATTTAATTGAATAGGTCACTATCAATGCCATAAAAATATATGGGAAACGATTTTAAAAGTTAATTTTAACTTAAGAAATTTTCAGTTTTGCTTTCAATTTTCATTCATCTTCTTCGGTAGACCTAAAGTAGACATTGTATGAAAGGAAAGATTCTGGACATAATGTTTAAGGGAGGCGAGGACTCTCTCGAGTCTGGACAGCTGGGTCATCCCGCACACATTATTATTCACGGTGGGTAACGTAGAAGGGCCGTTGCCATTGCTGTAGGCTTGTGTCCTCCCAACATTTCCATCTTGATGGTGAATCCCCAGTGCGATGGTGCGTGGAGGAAACCCCCTGCCATGACGACAAGATCCTGTGGAGCAGAACTGCCCGGCTGCCGTTCCAGTGACAGTTATGGCTTCAGTCCCTGGCTTGGCTGCCTCGCCGCCTGTGAGGCTGAAGAGGGTTATGATTCACTGGTGACAGCCACAGTGCTGTGTCCACTGGCAGAAGCATCAAAGTCCAGTGATGGTTGTCATGTCCAGACCAGGCTAGTCCTGGTGGAAAGGCTTTGCTTTGTGAGTTGATCTCTGGACTGCCAACATTACTTTTTTATTTTACTCAGAGCCCAAGAATCCTAACTGATATAATATAACCAAGGTCTAGGTAACTCATGCCATAAAAATACCTTTAATTGTGGATACATAGAAAGGAGTGCTTGCCCAAAATCACAGCACTCAGTGTTCTAGCTTACCTAATCATTACCTTGGCCCCAACAAATTTGACTCTTTTCAAGAATCAGAGCAGCCTTCAAAGGAACACACCTTGTTTCTATTATTTATACAAATGCAAATGCCTTGAAAATGTAAGGGCTCATGTTTACATTCCATCGGAAAAGGAGAGGAGCAGAATGACTTCCGACGTGGGCTTGGGAAGCAGGCAGCTTGAGTCCTAGTTTTCACTCTTTCCCCAGGGCCTGCAGAAACCTCTCTGTGCCTTAATTTCTTACTCTGTAAAATGGAAATGTTTACCGACCTCACATGGTTTTCACAAGGAGAAAGTCACACAGAACATGCGGTAGGTCTTCCATGGTGTCTGGCAAGTAGCAGGTGCTCAATCAATGTCGTCTCTCTCTCTTACATTTTTACACTTCCCAAAAGTGTCCCGCCTTGCCGGATGTTTTTTGGATTTGTGGCGGGTCACAAATGTGTGAGGGAACATGCCTATAATAAAGAATGCAGAAGCGTGGGGACTGGGCTCTTTTCTAGAGCTTTGAGTAGAGAAGCTCAGGACCCTGGAGAGGAAAGAGAAGGTGCTTGTATTACTGGGCCCTTGTTTGCCCTTCCTGGAATTCAGAAGATACAGTAAAGGACTTGAGGATTTTTTGAAATTAGTTTGAGTGACATGGACTATTTTCATTTATCAGAACAACATTTTTCTTTACAGGTAGGGGATGTGCTTTCCATTTTCCATTAGTGTAGACACAGCCAAATGCGAGTTCTTGTTTATAACACAGTGAAAACAATTTCCTGAAGCTAGACATTCAAAATAAGCTCTCTATATCCCCATCACATGATTTATAATTTAATAAATGGTGTGACTTACATATTTGACCAAGCAATCAAACTTAAGAATTGTGTTATTTAGCTTTAAAAATATTCCTTAGATCTCAAAATGAATGTAGGTTTTCAGAATCGCCTTTATGTGATTTCATGCTTCTTGTTCCCCAATGGTATTTCTTCCATTAGTAGAACAAGATTCCAAAGCCAGGTTTTGTTTACAGCTCATGCATATGACATAGAGAAGAGCAAGGGGATATTTTCAGCTTTCAGCTTTACTAGTTTTGTTCTCTAAACATCTGAGTGCTCTTGATCATGAGTAAATGTGTGTTTACTTGGCATATGTATGAATCTAAGGGTATTCATAAATCCATAAGTCAAGAAAGTTGGAAAGTGGATAGGAATTTGTGTATAATTAAGTAGAAGAGGGTTGAATGACTAGTTTAGCCCAGCATTATATAATTCCAAGGAACCACAATGTAAACATATAATTAGATGTGAAATCATATTTCTTCAAATATCTATACAGTACCAAGAGACATGTCATTTTCAAAGATATTTCCTTGTAAAAAATCAACCTGCAGGTTTTAAAAAATTCACATAAGAACACATTTAAATGAAGCCTGCTTTCCAATCACGTCACGCAGATAGCACACCATAATGATATTAACTAACAGACGTCTGCTATTTGTCATGTAAAGGAACAGGAAAATAAAAGAAAACAAAAGACATTTTTGTTTTTTCATTTATTTTTATTCAGGTTAGGTTTTGTGTTTGATGCTATTATATACATTATATGTTTAATTCTCAAAACAACTCCTGAATTGGTCATTAGTCCCATTTTAAATTAATTAGGCTCAGTGAATTAACGTGCATGGCTCAATGTCTTACGTTTGCTGTGTTCGGTTTTTCTGGAACATCATGTAAATTGAATCATACAGATGCACTCTTTTTTGTACTTTTCCCTCTTGGTATAATTTTACTTCCATAACCTTGTAGAAAACAAAAAGTGGTTCCATCTGATAAAAAATCATTACCAGGACTTAAAAACAAACTTATCAAATTTGAAAGTATACTTTTGTTTTCTTTACTACAGGGACAGAAAGCTAATGCATGGCGTATCTTTGGTCTATTTAGCAGATATGGATCATAAAATATACAAAAATAGGCCTCAACAGTACTGATAATCATGTAAAGAGCATTCAAATCATATACTACTATTTACCTGCTTGATTGGCAGAAAGAAAAATCTCAAAAGGCAAGCTTTGTTAAGAATATTGATAATGAAAACTGTTGGTGGGAATATAAAATGTTATAGTAGATTTTGGAAAACAAATTGGCATCATCTAGTAAGTTGTAAGGTTTGTCTATTCTACTATTCTATCTATTTCACTTGTAGGGTGTGTGTGTGTGTTTGGGGAGCTCTCGCACATGTGTACCAATGTACGTGCATAAGAATGCTATGGAGGTATTGTTTGCAAGAGCCCTTAACTAAAAATAGGTCAGAACCATCATAGGTCCAAACAGAAATCAACCTACATGTCTTTTCTGTTCCATTGATCTACGTGTTTATTCTTCACCAATACCACACTGCCTGATTACTGTAGGATTATAATAAATATTACAATCAGACAGTGTGATACTTCCAACTTCGGGGTTTTTTTGCAATATTGTGTTAGCTATTCTTGATCCTTTGTACTGCAGACAAAATTTGACTGAATGTAACAAGTCATGCTGACCTGTTGCCAGTACGGCATTAGATCTATGGATCAATTTGGAGAGAATCGTTATCTTGACTATGTTGTGTCTTCTCGTCCATGGACACTGTATGCGTCTCCCTTTATTTAGGTCTCTTTCAATGTATTTCATCAGAATTTTGTGGGTGTATCATCCACAACCTGTACATGTTTGGTTAGATTTGTATATAGAGTATTACAGTTTTAGGCTACTGTGAAAGACATTTTATATTAAAGTTGTGGTTTCTAATAGTATATCGCTAATATATAGAATGGTGATTTATTGTTGTGTTGACTTTCTTTTCTGTGACCTTACTAAACTCATGTATTAGTTCTTAACATATATACATTAAGAATATAGATTATATGTTAATAAATATATATAAAATATATTTCTTCATAAATCATACTTAATTCCTTTACATAGCAGTTTAGTAAGTGACAGATCTATCTCAAATGTATGAATAAAGCATTATTATATGAAAAGACAGAAATGGAAATGGATCAAAGCATAAGCTCAAAGGAATATATTTACCACTGAGGGAAATGTTCTAGCAGCTTGCATTGTGGCTGCAAAGGAAGTCACTTATCATTTTGCAAGTACAAAACAATAATGATGTTTTAACATAAAATTGTTATTTTAATTATGAAGAAACCTATATGATTTTAATGAATATCATGCCCTGTAGGTTCATTATTTTATATAAAATTCACAAACTTCACAGATGCTTTTATTTTGAATAAGAGATATAAAAGTTTCTGTGCGGCATAATTGAGCTTTGCTTCTCAGTTTGTAGTGCTATGTGTTCAGCACCTCTGACAAAGTCAGACGAATCACTTGGTGACACTTGGAGACAGTGAGGAGCTCTCCAGGTTAAGGCTCTCTGAGGTCCTGTCATCTTGGGGGCCACCTGAGAGCATTCCTTGTTTACTGCTGTCATTCAGATTTTGAATAAAGAATTTTAAGAAAATTATTCTTTGTATTCCTTTTATAACACTTTACATTATCCTGGAAACATTGCAGAATCACCATCTTCATCATCTTCATTGGCAGTATCAAGTAAACGTGAATGGAATGATAGTAAAAAAAGTCTAAAGTTAATTATAATGTCACAATTAACTACTCAGGTAACCAACAGTATCTGTATCTAAATATTATCAAAGAAGCAAGTTCTTGGGTTGAATAAAGAAGTATATTATAAAATATAGCAAATGCAACTAATAAAGTCTCCCTAAACTATAATTAAGCTCTCTAGTTCCATTTTAGAAAAAAGTCATATAATTTATAATACCCTTTGATGAACTGCATTTGTAATCCAATTAAATGGAATTGTATAATAATACAGCCAAATGAATATTTGACAAAAAAGCTTTTTGTAGGAACTAAATGCCAGTCTTTTTTCATGTTTCCTTTAAAATGATTTAGCGCCTGGCTTATTTCACTTAGCATAATGCTCTCCAGTTCCATCTATGCTGTCGCAAAGGGTGTAAGCTCCTTCTTTCTCTCTGCTGCGTAGAACTGGAGAGCATTATGCTAAGTGAAATAAGCCAGGAGGTGAGGGACAAATACCATATGATCTCACCTTTAACTGGAACATAATCAACAGAAGAAAAAAGCAAACAAAACATAACCAGAGACATTGAAGTTAAGAACAATCTAACAGTAGCCGGAGGAGAGGGGGGAGGGGATAGTGGGGAGAAGGGTTTTCAGGAACTACTATGGAGGAAACATGGACAAAAACCAAGGGGGAGGGTGGAAGCAGGGGAGGGAGGTGGGTTTGGCTGGGGTAGAAAAGAGGGGTGGGGAGAAAATGCAGACAAGTGTAATTGAACAACAAAAAAATAATTTAAAAAATAAATAAAAATAAAAATAAATAAAATCTTTAAAAATAAAATTAAAAAAAGAACTTTAAAACTGACTTAGAGCAAATAGTAACAACTTAACTCCAAGTGAAAAGTTCATATTTGCAATAAACAGAATAAACATAGTAATATGACCAGATAGATGTTTCCTAGGTTTTAGTGAGTTCGACAAGCATAAACAGGCTTAGAGGGGACCTCAGCTAACGAAGATCTTCGATGCCCATATGCAGTGGCAGCTTTTAGAGCAGAAAGCTCTCCTGGGAGTTCAGAACTCTGAGACAAGCTCTTGGACTTGCTGTAATCTTTAATTGTTAGTCTCAAAAATTGATGAAGAGCTATTGAATGTATGCCTGTATACTACAAGTTGTTCAAAATTGGGCCCAGCGATTTATAATTGGTTGCTTTTTTCTTATTGGCTGCAGGATTTAAGTCCCTTCAGATTCTTCAGCACAGAGGGTCTGGGCCATATCTGGCCTCAGCATGCAACCCCATTTAGAGAAGCCCATGACCCCTTTATTTTTGACCTTGCTGTCTGTCCCACACAGTCTGATAGGCCTCATCCCCTCCAGCAATGTTACACCAAGTGCCAAAAGACAACAGTGGGGGTCTGCTAACAGTCTCCTCCTTACGAGTCTCCAGAACATGTGGCTGAAAGAAAAACATGCTTTGTTGGTCTCTGGGAGACTCTGTTATTCACCTCCTGCTTTGGCTGGCCCCACCACGGTTGGGTAGGAGCCCTGCAGTATTTTTTCTTGTGCTCCTGTCTAAGCTCTGTAGGCAGAAATTGCATGAAGCCTATTTTAGCACTAATGGATTGTCTGTGCAGCAGGACTTCATCGTCACTATTTGTCTTTGTGCACTTAAAGATGAATGCCAGTATAGGTGACATGAGGAAGCTGGGTGAAGTTTCTGTGACCTCTGCAGCCATGGTGGACATGCTCAGAGCTGTCCAGGTTAATCAAGGGCTGGCTCAGTGCTGCTTTTGGTGGTATGTGTTACTTTCCCACAGGAGCAGGGATTTGTTTGCTGCTTCTCTCCAGCGTGGTGTGTGCAGTTCACTGTAATATTTTGGCAATAGCTTTTGCACGAGCTCGCCAGTGAATACCACTGAGTGAATACAGAGTTTCTCTAGAATGCAGCCACCATGGCTTATTTGCTTACTATCAAAGACTTTCCTCATTTTTTTAAAAAAGAGTCTTCAAACCAAAATTACCTATAATGGCTGTGTTTGAGTGCACATGTGTACATTCATCAATATATTCCTGGATGATTCATGCTGCCTTTTCTTTTATTTGTCTGTTTGCCTTGTCCTAACCAAGGTGCATTAAGCAAAAAAGGAAGCTAAAATTTTGTACAAGCTATTTCTGTTTTCAAGCTATTCATTTATGTAACACAGCAATTTTCAACCACTTTCATCTCATCTCACACATAAACTAATTACTGAACTTCTGTGGTACCCCAGAAAATGTATATTGTTTGCTGATCTGACAAAAGATAGGTATAATTTCAATTCATTCACACTTGAAAACTATTGTTGTACTGGTTGTTGTCATTTTTTAATTTGACAGTCAAAGGGAAAAGAGGTCAGTGCCCCTGACTAAGTAGTCGGATACTGCATGTTTTAAAAATTCTTGTGGCACACCGGTTGAAATAACTGATGTAACAGTGTGAGTAAGCTGCTAACTCGGAAGCCTTCATGTTACAGAAAGGCTTACAATTTTTAGTATTAATTGTATTAGTTGCCATGTTCACTGATTTTAAAAATTGCACACGGAGACTCACCAGTTTTACAGTATTTTCAAGAATAAAATGTTTATATATATATACACAAGCATATACACTACATATACTTTGTATATACATGATACAGATGTACAATACAATATACACACATAATATATAATATAATATACACACATACACTTACATGTGTGCATGTGTGTACATGTGTAAATGTATGTGTGCAATGCATACATTTAATATATAATATTAATATTATTAACACATACACATACTGTATAATATAATATTAATATATAAATACATATACACATACATACATTTACATGTGTGCATGTGTGTAAGAATTAAGAATTTGTTGGTTGTCAGTGAGAACATAAAAGACTTTCAAAATGATATTTTCATTCTTATTTTTCAGATTAGACAAATGACAGAATATAACTGAGAAATTATATTTATATAATATTTTATTCAATAGGAAAACTGGATGCATCTGTGCACAATATATCCTTATCATCTTAAATTACGTCCCAAAGGAGAAAGAGCCTCTCCTCATGTTCTGTCGTTCTTGATCCTTTACTTGCTTGCCTCTTGCTGGATTTCCTTATTTTTTCCCAAAAGAATAGGTCCTATTTTTCTGATACCTTCACATTCCCTTGCTTTACCAGCTCATTCATCTCTATGTACAGATTTCAGTTTCATTATCCTGAAACAATCAAAGTCTTTCCCTTCAATTTTGCACTAAATGAGCTTTCTTTCTTTCTTTCTTTCTTTCTTCATTACCAAACTTTGTGAAGGTTATACTACTTTAACCCCTATTCGCTGACCACAGTCTGGTTTCTGACCTCATCCATTGCTTTTTCAAATGTCAATTATAACTTTTGACTAATGAAACTTTGAAATCTAATAATCTAAATGCATATTAACTCTTCATTTTTTATTGTTGTTGGAGTAGAGTTGTCTCTGTTTCCCCCCAACCACTCAATCCTACCCACTTTGGCTTTGCCTATGTGTCCTTTATAGATGTTCCTTAACTCTTCTTCATATTGAAGTAATTTTTTTTCAAAGCAACTTAATTCAGAAAATAGTATGAATTAAATAAGCAATTTAGGTGCTGGCACTAAAGAGATCAACTATATTGCTCATGGTCTCAAAGAGCTTACAGTTGAATAAGGGTAATGGACATGAAACAAACAACAATAAAATGTAAGACAACGACTCATGAGGTTCTATTTTCTTGGTAAAGGTGTGATACTTGTTATATGCTGATAAAGAATATTTATGTAGGAACATGAAAAAATGAATTTAAAGAATTTCGTGTGTTCTTTATTTAAAATTTAAAGAATTGGACTTCAAGAAAAGGTCTGTTATAATTGGAGAGTGATGTTGCTTAAAAATATTTAATTTCTTAGATGTAAACCATGAATTGAAATTCATTTAATAGTGTTCATTTAATTCAATTAAATAATTCATTTAGTAATAGTGTTGAACATAAACAAATACATAAACAAGTGCTTTAATTCTCCCAAAATATGTCTTCTAGAATTCTCTCATATTTTATAAGAACCTGATTATTATTTTCCACCATTTAAATACATATGGTATGACCTAGAATTCTATAATATTCAATGCATATTTGTTTATGAACAAATATAGATAGATAATAGATAAACTGGCAATACACAGTCTTCTTGGTCATGCGGTATGCCATTTTAGGAGAAGTAAGTTGATTACCCCTTTTTCAAATATTTTTTTATGAGCTATGACAGATCAAGCTTTGAATGTTTCAGGGTGGGAAATCTTATAAACCTGTAGAGGAAGAATAACCCTGGAACCTTATGAAGACAGTTTAACTAAAATTCTACTTAAAACACAGCCAAAAATGGGTTGAGACTGAAACCTCCATGAAAACAGGAATTTTCTTTAGCTATATAATACATATAATCTACATAACCTTTCAATACTGTATAGGAGACAAGCCCATGAAGAACTAAGAATTGCTATTGCTGTGCTCCTATCTGAATACTGTGGCCACAAGCAGTTTCTTCCTATAATTCACCAAGACTTTTGTTAATGTGTTTTGGTTTGCATAGACTTACGTGACTGGCTCAACACTTCAGCCATAGACATTTTCTCTATGGATAGCTAGATAGCCAGAGCCCACAGCCCATGAGGCAACCTGGTTAGAGACCTTTGCTCCACGTGGGATGGTGAATAATGATATTTATTCACACCCCCCTCTATACAATACTTTGATTTCAGGAGAGAGCAGGATCAGGAACCATGTTACACATATAGTAAAGGTAAAAACAGTAAAGAAGCTTGGTCATAATCATCGTGAAATCAACACAGTGGGGAGGAAGCAAAAGCTGGCTTCTAAAGGATGACAGACAAGTGTCTAGGGTTTCTTTTGAATCACAAGAGTAATCCTAATAATTGGAATGGCTTCAGCTGTTCTCTGAGGCCCGAAAGGCCTTAGTTCTCCAAGGCCCAAAAGGATGTCTGGATTTTCTTAATTTCTTGTTTCAGGTGATAAATGCCTAACAGTTTACCTGGCTGTGTGCTGCTCTTTATAATCTAAAAAGGCCTGATGTAATGTCTATGCATTATTTAGAATTGGACCAATGCTCCCCTGCTGTATCACAGGTTCGAACAGCAGGCCAATCTTACACCATGTTATTTACATAGAGCCTTATGCTTTTCCTAATAGCTTTCCATCAGCAATAATTGTACTTTTGCCAAATAAGATAAACAGCATTATACACTATTGGTTGAAATTCTGGACTTCTTTATGTATGCTGGTAATGTGAAAATGTGTTACAAAGAAAATTAAGCAATTATGCTTAGCAGAGTTTTATAATGCATGAGCTCTTAGAACAGGTTATAGTTTAAATGAAAACATCTGCTCATATTTTAGTGTAGTTCTTACAATTTAAATAAAATTATGGAGGTAATTTTGTGATTTCACTAGATGGATCTAAGTAATTAAAATATTAAATATTTTTGCAAAACTTGTTTTTATGCATTCAAAATTTTATGTTATCACATGAATTGAAAAGTGGAAGCAAATTTACAATATGTACATTTATTTTAGGGGAACTTATGAGGATTTAATCATTATTTTTATGCTTGTTCCCCAGCACACAAAGGCAATTAAACAATATGACTATAAGAGGGAAACCTTTACCTGAATTATTTCTTTACATTGATGTTCCATTTGATGGCAGAGCATGCAGTTTCGGTATCTCTTGTTACCTAACACAGTGCCTTGGTCATACTGGGGTCTAATAAATGTGGACTCTAGTCTTTGAATTATTTTAGACTATCTTCCAGTTTCCCTATATGTGTACTCCTACCTACAGGCACCATCAGTCTTTGCCAATATCCTTCAATGGGAAAATGCATTTTTCAATTTGATGAGGCACACACAGCGGATTTTTGCTTCCAATACCTCATGGTATCCCAGGGAACCGAGACAATCATTATTTGTACAGTAAGATAGAAATTCAAATAAAAATGGAAAAAAATTCACTCAGTTACTGAGCTATATTTGATTTCATAGAGCCAATACCCTCTTGTGGTGTCAAATATTGACTAGAGCTCTAATATAAACTATCTTATGTCATTATTTTAGATTAATTATGTTTCCTTATTAACTCAGCTCACGGTATTAGCACTATTCTGTGGATTTCAAAGCCCGCAGTAGACATGATTTCAATCCCCCTGTGCAACTGTTACTCATACGCAATATTGAGAAAAAGGACATACTGTTAGAAATATTTTGAGGTTTTTATTGTAAGTTCATGAATTTTAAGAGAATATATGTAAAATATAGGAAGTTGAAGAAAAGGTAATCAAATTGTTTTAGGGTTCTTGCAGATTTTTATTGTATCATTTCTAAGTCCTAGACATACAGTCTAATTTACATGGTTATGTTACTAGGAAGGTCTTTCACTGTTTAACTCTTGGTAGTTTCCTTTTTCAACTCATGGCTGACAGATTTTCATTTACTCAAAATAATATTTCCCATATTAAGATTTTTGAAGGGCAGAATTACTTCTCTTTCAATATAATTTAACAACAGCAATTCCCTATCAAATAGAAGTAATACCCACAGTATATTCCAGAGACCAATGGTCTCAGGTATTCTGTTGGGATTTTATCCAGTTGTTGGCGGAAGTTGTAGCTTGAAGTAAAAATCAAGCCAACAAACAAAAAACGATTTTTTCATGAACCATTCATTGCCCTCTATATTGAAATACCATTTATTGAAGAACTGGTGAAACAAATCCTATTGGACAATCAATATATTTACTTTCATAATTTGGCAGGTCTTAAGCAAAGTTTTTGTCTTGCAGTTTTCTCTCTAATGATAAAATTCTGGACTTAAAAAAAAAATTGTTGTTCTATTAGAGTTGTTCCAATTTCCCCCATTGCTGTTCCCTGCCCCGCCCACCCCCGACTCCCACGATCAATCCCCACCCTGTTGTCCATGTCCATGGGTCATTTATACCTGTTCATTGATTAGACCCTTCCTCTTCTGGACTTTGTATCAATAACAATCAAGGAATATGTTTCTTTCTTTTTATTTATTTTTAAAATTATTTTATTTGTTGTTCAACTACAGTTGTCTACATTTTCCCCCCACCACTCCTCTCACCCCAGCTAAACCCATCTTCCTCCCCCACCTCCACCCTCCCCCTTGGTTTTGTCCATCTGTCCTTTACAGTAGTTCCTGAAAACCCTTCTCCCCTCTGTCCCTTCTCCCCTCCCCTCTGGCTATTGTTAGATTGTTCTTAACTTCAATGTCTCTGGTTATATTTTGTTTGCTTTTTTCTTTTGTTGATTATGTTCCAGTTAAAGGTGGGATCATATGGTATTTGTCTCTCACCACCTGGAATATGTTTATTTTTATAAAAATATTTCATTTATTTATTTTTAGAGAGAGGGGAAGGGAGGGAGAGAGGGGGAGAGACACATTAGTGTTCCAGGGAAACAATGATAGGTTGCATCTTGCATGCGCCCAGCTGGGGACCTGGCCCACAACCAGGCATGTGCCCTGACCCAGAATCAAACCAACAACTTCAGTTTGTAGAATGACGCCCAACCCACTGAGCCATACCAGTCAGGGCAAAGAAAATATTTATTTTTAGTGAAACAGTATGTTCAATGTGGCTTTATAAGAAGAAATATTCCCCATAAATGAGAAATTTCCAAGAATGTTTTGTAGAATTCCCAATTATAATTATATATGTGTGTAATTGCTTTCTGAAAAAAGTTATCTTCAACTTATGTATGATAGAATAGATATATTATCATTTTCTTCTAAGACTTTCCTTGGGAATGAGAATTTTTCTTTTGCTTTCATAGATTTTTAGCAAGATATTTTTAACAAAGCAAACCTTTTGTTTTATGAATTTAGCACAATAGGGAATGGATAGGCACATTACACAGCAAATAATTCAATAATATAAAAATATATGAGGTAGATGATTATCCAAAAAATATGTTTTAAATAATGCAGTTTATTTAGTACCAAGGTATTAAAATTTTTTATTTTGTTTTCTTTTTAAGGCTCTCAAATTTTTTGAAACAGAGTTCTCCTGAGGTAGTTCAAGGACAGTTTTGGGGTCTGCAGCCCTTGAGTGTTAATCCCAGCTCCAATGCTCACAGCTCTGTGATTTTACCCAAACCATGGCCCTTGGTGACTCAGTTTACTCAGCTATAAACAGGGGGGGCGAATAATAACCAACATTTCATGGTGGTTTTGTTAGGATTAGAGATAATTTATGCAAACTGACTAGCTGAGCGCTTCGTACATTAATACACAGTGATTCAGATAATATAGTTACACACATTAAAAAAGAAACCAAACTAGTGAAACACATTGAATCTTTTTAGCCATAGAATTCCTCTGGAAGTTTGCCAAGTGTGATTACTGTAGCTCGAAACAGCCATTCCTTTCTGGGACCTTTCATGGTAGTGCAGTTCATGTATCCCTCGGGACACTATTAATGTGTTTTTCCTCCTGGAATAATTATCACACATTGTATGAAAACCAAGGAAGAGTCAGGGGAAAAACAAATGTACACAGTGGTGACCCGAAGGGTGACTGGCAGTTTTCAAATGATCTAAGACATCCTGAAGGAAGAGAAATAATTTGTAATTAATTTAGCCTCCAGACTGTGCTTTTTTCTAGGTAATAAACTTAAGACATCAAATATTAAAATGGCATTATCTTTTGCCCAATGGAAAGATAATTGTTATACTGAAAATCATTAAAGAAGCAAAACAACAAAATAAAATATTTATACAGGTAAATAGCAAGCACTATTTCGTGATTTGGAAAAGTTACTCAAATTCTCTGAGCCCTCATTTACCCATCTCTAAAACAGAGTTATAATACTTAACTCACTGGGTTATTGTGAGGATTAATAAAATAACATGTAAAACACTTATCTCCATGTTCGACACCCAGTAGGCACTCCAAAAGTTTTGCTTCTGTTTTCTTCTTTCTTCCTTCATTTGTGTAACATCTTGGGTAAAATTTTCAGTTTGAAACTTTCAGTCAGTTTATTGAAAATTATTTCCATGTGACTTTTTTTTTTTGTGGAGTGTTACTTCATTCTCACTGTTAACTTTACAGGAAAACTATAAATCTCTTTCTGAGGGTTAATAGTAGAACATATGATTTCTTTCATTGGTTTTTCAGTTACACTTTTATATTTCAAAATGACAATTCTGCACTTGAACTTTAAATTAAACACTTTAAATATACTTATGCTACCATTTTTTTTTTAAAAAAGTATGGTTTAGAATCTTTTGAAGGAATGGTTACATATAAAGTCCTTGGTAGGTAAATATCACAAAAAGCATTTCTGGCATTCGAGCCTCAAAAATTTATAAAAATATCTTTAAAGTAAAAATGAGGAGAAATTCAGTGAAAGAAATAGATACAGAAGATGGAAAGACCGAACAAATAGGAGAGAGAAAAATTGATTGCATTATATAATCATATGGCTATATAATGTATATAATGTTTGTTTCTAAATGATAGCTTTGCTGGGTAGAGTAATCGTGGTTGTAGGTTTTTACTTTTCATCCCTTAAATATTTCTTGCCAATCCCTTCTGCAAAATTTCTGTTGAGAAATCAGTTGATAGTCTTATATGGGCTCCCTTGTTGGTAACTAACTGCTTTTTATTTTTTCTTTTAAGATTCTTTCTTTGTATTTAACCTTTGGCATTTTAATTATGTGTCTTGTGGTACTCTTTGGATCCATCTTGTTCGGGACTCTCTGAGCTTCCTGGATTTGCATGTCTAATTCCTTTACCAAGTTAGGGAAGTTTCCTTTCATTAGTTTTTCAAATAGATTTCCATTTTTTTTTGCTCTTCCTTTTCTCCTTCAGGCACCCCTATGATGTGAATGTTGGTATGAAGTTGTTCCAGAAGCTCCTTACCCTATTCTCATTTCTTTGGATTCTTTTTTCTTGTTTCCTTGCATTCCAAATCACTCATTTGATTCATGGCTTCATCTGCTCTACTGTTGATTCTCTGTAAATTGTTCTTTTTTTCAATTAGTGTATCCTTTGTGTCTGGCTGGATCTTTATGCTGCTGAGGTCCTCACTAACTTCCTTGAACATCCTTATAAACAGTGTTTTTAACTCTGTATCTGATAGATTGATTTCTCCATTTTGTTTAGCTCTTTTTCTGGAGTTTTGATCTGTTCTTTCATTTGGGACATGTTTCTTTGTCCCCTCATTTCGGGAGCCTCCCTGCGTTTGTTTCTATGTATTTGGTAGAGTTGCTACCAAATATCTTCCAGGCTTGATAGAGTGGCTTAATGTAGTAGGTGTCCTATAGGGTCCAGTGACATGGCCTCCCCTATTGCCCAAGCAGGGTGTGCCCACTGTGTGGGCTGTGTACACCCTCCTTTTGTAGTTGAACCTTGACTCCTACTGGCACATCCAAGGTCAGCCACCACCTGTATTCTGTTTGGGGTTACACAGCATTTGCTGCATAGTGATCTGCAGATGGCTGCTGTTAGTGCCGGGCCTGGGGCAACTTAACAAGAGCTATGGGGCTCGCTGAAGCCAGATGTTGCTTGTTTGAGAGAGTTTAGGAAAATCTGAAGCATGGGTCAAGACAAGCCATTCTTATGGAAAAGTCACTTGAAACAGCTTCGGTGGGCCTGAAAGTCGGGTGGGGCAGTGCATCAGGGAATCACCAGGGTGGAGAAAACAGTGTGAGCCAGGTTGAGGGAGTCTCAGATATGGCACCTGCCTGCCAGCTCTGTGGGGGAGGGCTCAGACAAGGAACAATGGCCTCTGCCAGCACTTCTGTCTGGGAGAAAGCTGCCCCCCCCCCCCCGCAAGTCTTGTCCTGATGCCAGATAATTGAGTTCCTCCCCATATGTCTTTGATGCTTTTCAGTCCACTGCCTCAGCACTGGAGAGGGAGTGAGTCCAAGTAAGTCAGTGTGTGGGCCCTTTAAGAGGAACTGCCAGGGATTCCAGCAGTTTCTGTCTTCCACAGCCTCAATCCCCTCTTGTTTTTACAGCCAGAAGTTATGGAGACTTATCTTCCTGGCACTGGAACCGTGGGCTGGAGGACCTGGTGTAGGGCTGGGACCCCTCACTCTTGATATATCCCTCCCAATTTTTATCAGCCACAAGTGGGTGTGGGGCCAGCCCATTCTGCATCTCCGCCCCTCCTACCAGTCTCGATGTGGGACTAATTCTTCTTTAATTATGTAGTTGTAGGACTTCCTATTCAGCTCAATTTCTGGTGGTTCTGAATGATGGTTGTTCTACAGTTTAGTTGTAATTTTGACATGGTTGTGCAAAAAGTGAGCCATGTTTACCTACACCACCATCTTGACCAGAAGAAAATTTTTGTATTATATTTTACAATTAAACATTTTTAATTAGAAGAATTTGTGTGTCTGAAAAATGGAATGGAAGATAAATTTTAAAGACAGATGCAACATACAGCTCAATTAAAAGAATATTAACGTGATGATATAAAGTGAAAACAAAAATTTAGTAATTTACAAACTTCTTCCCTAAGACTTAAATAACAAAATAAGCCATATAAGTGTATATTCATACTATGAAGTACCATTTAGAGCTTTCGATCTAAAAAAATACAAATTTGACCATTCTCAAAGTTTTTAATTGAGTACATTGAATTATAAATGAGAATGCTAATTGCTTTGTGATGTAGTAGAAATGCTATTAACCACAGCAAAAATAATAATTTAATCTTAGGAAAAATAGATTAGGTTGAAATTTTGTCTCCTGTTAGCCATTGCATGTCATATCACTAAGTGAGCACTACTCAAAGGCTAATTAAAACACTTTGGGGAAGACACTGTGGGATAAGAAATAAAATCTTGTGCTTTCTAGACAGTAATGCTGGAGTTGCCCCAAATCTCCAGTTTGCCAAATGAGATCCAGAGGGATGGTTGAGAGTTTATCTTAAAATTCAATAACAGATTAGTATACAATATTGCATATGTATATACATACATATATATATGTATAGCTTATTTTTGTGTCAGGCAGGGTCCCTGGAGGTAAAAGAAGCAGGTAGTTTGTTTAAATGGAGAGAGTTTAATAGAGGAGCTACCTACAGTCAAGTGGATGGGACTCAGGAAAAATGAATAAAGGATGTTGATGTATGCAGGAGTTAGGAGTGCCTCTCTCAGCACCCCCAGGACTAGACCATGAAGGGGAAAATGGAGTTAGCACTTCCCTGTGAAATCGGAGACCATGGAAGGGGCCTGCCCTGCAGGAGGTGTGGTCCTCGAGAAAGGCAGCTGTACTCAGAGAAGCTCCTCCACCAGACAAGTAGAGAACAAAGAAGCACCTTGAGCTCTGCCCCCTCCTTCTCCTGCAGGTGCCTTGCATTGGTGGAGCCCAGTCTGAAGCTAGGATGCAAAGGAACCCACATTTACAGCCTCCCAGGGCACAGAGAAGGGAGAACGCAAAAGGAAAATTGGTCAGAGGAGGAGGGGTGACAGGAAAAGCGGCAACATGACAGAGTAGTCAGCATCGCTACTGGAGGCAGGGTACAGAAATGAATCATGAAATTGCATGCACCGTTCTTATTTGTGTATCAGTCAAGTCTTGGTGAGCTTCCCGGGTGCCTAAAGAATGCAAGACACTGACTTCCATTTCACTTCATAGCAAAGCATTTGCTTACCTGGACGCCATATTTGGTAATGTCAGTAGCACTGTTTGCACAAGGGAAGGGATTATTCAGTCAATAAGCATTTTGTGGGATTTTGTGGGGACTTACAGGACATGAACAATAACAATAATAAAATGTAGGATTTCTTCATACTTATAATCTATGTAATATGTTTTTGTGCATGTAGTAATATTAAGTATCGACATTATTTTTTTATGTCCTAAGAAATAGGGAAAATAAAAAGGAAGGTAAGCTTTAGGGTGATAATTGAATATTTGAAACTACATTTGAGACTAGACATACTTAAGAACACATGTGCAATAGAGACCGTGTAAACACCATTTAAAGATTTTACATTAAGGAGGGAACTTTAACTTTAGAGACAGGATGCATCTACCAATTTGCACTTCTTAATCCCTTCACCTTTTTCACCACGTCCTCACCCCCCTCCCATCTGGCAATCATCAGTATGTTCTCTGTATCTATGAGTCTCTTTCTGGTTGGTTTGTTCATTTACTTTTTTTCTCATTTTTTATTGTTGTTCAAGTACAGTTGTCTCCATTTTCCACCCATCCCAGCCATCCCCACTTCCCACCCTTGATCCTACCCCACCTTTGGTTTTGTCCATGTGTCCTTCATACATGTTCCTGAAAACCCTTCCTGATTTTATTCTTTAGATTCTGTGTATAAGTGAAATTATATGCTATTTGTCTTTCTATCTGACTTATTTCACTTAGCATAATACCCTCTAGGTCCATCCATGTTGTTGCAAATGGTAAGAGATTTTCTATAGCCAAATAATTGTCGATTGTATATATGTACCACAGCTTTATCCACAAATTGGTGGTTACAGAATAGTCACACGTGTAAAGTACAGCATAGGGAATACAGTCAATAATATCGTAATAACTGTGTATGGTACTAGATAGGTACTAGACTTACTGGGGGGATCACTTTGTAAATTATATAAATGTCTAACCACTAAGCTGTACACATGAAACTAATATAAAATAATAGTAAAAAAGGAAAACATGAAGCTATTAAAAATACAAATAGGAAGCATATAAATATAGATAGATAGGAAGCATCTATATAGGCAGAAGGAGCAAGGGGGTTAAACACAGATTTAACATCAAACATGAAACATCTATAAGTAACATTTATTCTTAATAATAATAGCTAAGTCTATTATTTTCTGAACATGAGTGATTTTTCCTCCTCAAACATATTTTCATGTTGTTGCTAATGGCTACCTACCTATGAAGAAAAGTAACTAATGGTAATGGTCAGCTAAGAAAATGAGTAAAATCAATTTGTGTTAAAATTAACATGATTTGGTTTAGCTACTGGAAATTTTATTGAAATAATAATTTTCATTAGATAGTTTTGTGAGAATGTATCTAATAGAAAACTTAACTATAGCGTCACCTTTTCCTGTGTTCTGACCTTAATATGCTACATTTCCCAGTGTTTATTTACACTTTTACTAAAATAAATATGACAGTATATTTTTGCATACATTTCACTGAACGGCTACAAGAAATAAGTTAACATATTATATAATACTTAAACGGTTGCATCAACTATGGACGTGCCTAAAAGCAACAATTCAGAACGTATTGGTAGATAACAGATTTAAAGTCTCATCCTTCATTTCTGTTTTAGCTGGGCACACTGACTTTTGTTCTTTATAAAGCAATTATGGTATTTATAAAGGGGAACTGTGTGCCTTCAATTTCCATTTTTGCAACATCGAAAAGAATATGACCAGAGCCCAATTTCAGGCAAACTACCTGGCAAGCACTAAGTTGGTGGTTAAGAGTGAACACAAACATTAGGTCCCAAGACAGGGCGTCACGATTGTCACAGCACTTCAATCCTTAGCACATTAAACACTGACCCCCACGCACGTTTCCTGTCTTCTACTTAGTTATTTTGTTGTGTGAAGTGTTTTCTGGGCATTTAGTCCAGTTGACCTTATCTTTTACAAACGTATTTGTTTTAAGTATCAAATTTAGTTTTGGAAATAGATATTTGAGATTGTGATTTTTACATATATAATCACTATCAGGGTA
Organism: Desmodus rotundus; assembly: GCF_022682495.2. NCBI lineage: Eukaryota > Metazoa > Chordata > Mammalia > Chiroptera > Phyllostomidae > Desmodus > Desmodus rotundus. The sequence continues at coordinate 187,433,085 of NC_071388.1, forward strand.
TAATTTAAAAAATCTCTGAAAAAAGTGAGATATAAATTATATGGTTTGCTCTTCATCAGAATATTATTTTCAAGTGTTAAATTATTGTAAATAAAATCAGAAAAATAATATATTGAAAAAATCAGCTGCCGAGTTAGATGGGAATAAGATATAAAATTAAAAATATTATAGTATAATTTGAGATTTAGGGATGCTTGAATCTCTGATTTGTTTTAAAAAAATTCTTGGTCATCATATCTCCTAATATGGCTTCTTCTCAGCTCCAATTCTTTCTTTTCCAGAGCTTCAATCAAACAGATGATTGACATTTTCATTGTTTCCATTTTAAAAAAATGCTATTTATTATATTTTAGTTTTTGTTCTCTCTTCATCATGTAAATATTTTCTATTGACATAACTTTCAGTTAACTATACCTCTATTCTGTTGTAAATAATTTTCCTTTAACCTATCCATTACATTTGTAATTTAAGGTATTTTTATTACTTTTATTTAGTTTATTGGGGTGACTCTGGTTAACAAAATCATACAGGTCGAGGCACACAATTCTGCAACACATCTTTTCACTGTGTTGTGTGTTCTCCGACCTATTTTTAAATTGAATCATTTCCATTTTATTCTTAATCTGTTGAATCCAATTCTGGTGAAATACTTCCAAATTTAATGGATATCTTCCATATTTTTCTGCTATTTTGAAGATAAAAACCAAATTGCCACAAGCTATCAAAGACAGTGATTCTCTGATACTGCTGCTAACTTACCCTTTATGTCTCCAATTTAAATATTTTGAGGTTCAAGACACTTCCATAATTCCTGCGGTTTCTCTGGTGATTGATAGCAGAACTTACCTGGGTCATTTGCTACATCTTCAGCCTTTTGACCTCCACTCAGAATCAGCAAGTAACCAAAGGAATATTGGCTTACCTCTACGTGAGATGCAGTCATCTGCACGATTTTGCCATTTGAAGTTCTGATTATCTGAGCCACCCGCTCATGCCTTCAAACAGATAGTTTTCTTCTTTTTTTCTAGTTGTCTCCTAGGGGAGATTTACCACAGCCACTTTATTATAGCCTTGAGTTGAAAGTTGGTATCATTTTAAAAGAAACAAAACAACGCGAATATTTCAAAATATTATCTCAAGCTAACAGCATATCAGACCTCTTCAAAACCACAAAAGCAGACACATTAAACAACTTTTAAATTTGGATAAATTAGGTTATGCAAATCTACATTCACTATTTTATAAAATGCATGGTTTCTCAAAACTTGAAGAGAATCTGTGTTCTTTTAAAGGTACTGCTGTCTCCATGAGTTACGTCTTCACAGATTCCAATATTCCAATAAATATTTTATTGCTCTTGGCTACACTTATACAATAGATAAAGTGTTACTTTTCTCTGTTAGTGCTGTGGACTGATGATTTCCTCTTGTCACAGATACTGGTTGTTAGCAAAGATCTCTAAACTATCTGAACAATGTTAAAAGTGTAGTTGCTTTAGGTATTTATGCCTTGGACACCTTCCCCCTAGTGCCTTTACAGTCTGGCATGCCTTGTTTGCTAAGGGACGAGATAATGTGTACACTGTAAATTTGGCCTTTGGGTTATTGATATCAGTTACTAGTGTCTCAAGTTGTTTTTCAGGCAGCATAGTATTTTTTTTTGATCACTCTGAATGAACTAATCTCTGCTTTTTTTCATGATTTACTGTCACTGTGTTGAATGCTGACTCCTCACAGTTATGTCCTAGCCAATAAATATGAGATCAATATCCTTATGTTAGTAATGGGGTAGGGACTTAGTCATTTTGCTCCTTCCCTGTCAGGAAACCTGACGTGAGATGGATGTGACGTCAAAGAGTATGAACGCTCCTCAAGCCCCTTCAGTCAATGTAAAGTACGGCCTCTAGGTGTCACTATTCCATCAGCAAAGCGTGCTAAAAATAGTCTACAAATCTGTTTCGCATCCAAACATCTATGTGAACACTAATTACCATATAAACTAAGATGTTCTGGCATGTGTGATAATTTACTGACACTGGACTTATTGTGGTTATTATATTATAAGAGAGGTAAGTAGAAATATGAGTAAGATTTTACTTTGTCTCTACCATGTGAAAGTAAGACTCCAATGAAAGTTTCTTTGATAGACTTTGATTTTCTGTGCTAGCTAATTGCAAATGAAAGAGGCACATAAATGAAATTCTTATAGTGACATAGCATAAGAAAGTTCTCATAAAACAAACAAATAGGGCTCATAAAACAAACAAAAAAACAAAAGGGGCACAAATAGGGCCCGAAAAGCTCCCAGTGGCCAAAGCTGGAACAATTTGTGCAAAAAAAGTAAATAGGATAGTACTGATGATAACTCACAATATAAAATAAATATTTATGAGTCCATATAGATATAAATATGTGAATGCTCATGTAAATAAAAGGAGATAGAGGACAAATCTTCCTCACAGAAGAATTCCAAATAATGTATGTAGAGGCCGGGCCCTTCAGGAAGGCAGAGCCTAACGCTGCCAGCCCCTCTGAGTTGCAGGTTTTTGTGACTTTGTGACGTGCTTCCAAAAGTCTCAAGTATGGAAAGAGGACAGGAATTTACAGTGAAGAAACCCGACGAACGTTACCTGAGTCTGGAGATCAAGGTTAACATCACCAGGCATAAGTGATGTCGATAGCATGTACCTCCATACAATGTGACAGGAAGGTTGCTTCACTTCCGGGGTATTTGTTTTTTAAAAAAGAAATATATACCCATTCTAATTATAAAAAGTCAGAGAAACTGCAATTGAGGGCCACTTTACAAAATACCAAACCAGCACTCCTCAAAACTCTCGAGATTTTAAAACAAAGAAAGACTGAGAAACCACTGCGGATGGGTTGGAAGAGACCAAGGGGACAGGATGTCTAAAACAGCGAGCTATCCAGGATTGGATTCTGGAATAGAAACAGGACATTAGTGGGAAAACTAGTAAAACTGGAAACTCTGCAGTTTAGTTTTTTAAAAAAAATGTAAATATGGCTTAACAAGACAGTTTAAGGAATAGTATATATATTAATATGGAAAATTTTGTTTGAGTTGTGCATAATAGAATGAGTAAACTACAAGTTTTTCCACTTAGTATATTTAATTTCTATCATCTTCCTGTGGGTTATGTTATGGTGATCATTCATTTTTTTTTAAGAGAAGGAGATATCTGGGATGTCATGTACAAATCAGCATCTCCATCAACACGCCAAACAAAAATCATGACATCTATAACAAGTTTATCCTGTGCGTAACAAAGAAGGTGCCCACCAATCTCCAGCCCCACAGTCAGTTATCCCTGCAGCAACACTGCAGCAAGCAATTGTTAGACCAAAAGCGTCCCCTGGGCCCAGGACTGGTACTCTGGGTCATTATATTTATCCTCACCTATTATTGTTCTAGACAATCACTTAAAGATGAGAAAATTAAAATTTAATGGTTAGAAAAAGCTTACGTAAGGTCATACTTCAGCTTTGGATGAGAATTTGCATCTTAGTGCTTTTTGTCACTTTATTATATATCATTCGTGTATATATATGTGAATGATATAAGTGTCTATTTGATACACCATATGTATTTTACCTATTACATCTTCTTTAAAGACCATGACCAGCCTTACCATGTCATGTGATATCTTATCCAGTGTATTCTTCTTTCCTTTCACAATGCAGTATTTGCAGCTGTGAATTACTTTTCTTAACTTGCTTCTGTAGGGAATCATCCTCAGCACAACCTTAGTGTCAGGTTGGACTCCTCAAGTCAGTGGCTTAACCCAGTGTAAGTGTGCTTGAAGAGGCCCTATTAGAGGGACAGACGGAGAAAACCGTGGGGGGAATCCTGGCGAGCACCGACATTGATGAGGTTCACAAAGGAGATGAAAAGGAGGATGCAGATTAGGGAAGGAAGGCCTGTTTGTGGTGTTAATAAAACCCACATGGAGAAAATTGTTGGGAAAATGTAAAGGTTAAAAATGTTAGAGCAAGACTGAGTAAGTAAGAGAAACAGGTGCAGTTTTGGTGATGTCTGGAGCTCGAGTCCGATGAAAGTATATAAAGGGAAGATTCAAAGTGAAGGAGTGGGAAAGGGCACGTACTGATGATATGTTCAGAAATGAACTCATGTACAAAGTTTTAAAAGGCTTCAATCTCGCTGGTGCAATGAGTGCTTATGTTTCTTTTACAAGAAGTATGGTTTTAGGTAGGTGCCAACATCAGATTCGAAGCACAATATAGGGCTGAAATCTGTATAATTCTTTTTTTGGTATCAATCAAACATGGAAAAAAGGGACCATTTCTTCTTCTGACTCTCACTTTAAGGAAGGCTGGGACGATATATAGGCCCTTTGCTACCCCATGCAAAATCCAAGTTCTCTTAGCAAAGAATCCTGAAGCAGGACTGAAGGTGGGAAGGCAGCTCAGTATCTGTGCTTCTGTCATACATAGGCAAATCCTTCATCATGGAGACCACTCCAGATTTTCATCCAGATGCTAAATTCACCTCAAAGTGCTGTATCTCTTGGTGAGTTAGTCTTTTCTGTCATTCATTCATTCATTCATTCATGTATACAACAAATGTTTATTGGGCATCTACTATGCATCATGCACTGTTCTAGGTTCTTGAGATACATTAGGGATATAAAAATGACAGGGATACCTATTACCATGGAGCTTAATTCCTGCAAGAAGCCAAAGCATAGGCTCTAACTAAACATCAAGCTATGTGCCCCCAACACACCGGTGGTGAAGGTATGTATAGGTTCAGCACAGGGAGTACCATTTGGACAGGGAGAAGATGGAAGACCCACAAAAGTTACTTTTACAGAGCACACCTTAATGCTTCCTAGACAGTGTCAGTGAGTGAAACCTTGAAAATCAGTGGTGAGCACTTTTTCCACTGAAATTGTTACATCCCAATCAATTACTACTTGTTGGCACATTCTGTCTTCAGATACATTAATTCAAAATAGCTCCCCTATTAGTGAATTTATACGTAAATTATACATATAAGCCAGAAGTAAAAATCACAACTGCTGCCCTAGTGTGCATATTAGCGTAATGAGGCACCGGTCCCTAAGAGTGCCTTGAAGAGGTTTCTGCACCACAGGGTGACTCCTGAACTGTGCATAGAGGCCTCCTGTGGGGCATCCCTAGTTTAGGCATGAACGCTTAGGCAGCTGTGGTCTTTGTTCTGCAGTACATGCTCTTTTGTATCTGGAGTAAATGTTACATGGAAAATTATCCAAAAAGCAACCTATGAGGGGGAAAAAGCAGAAAGGCATGGGCCAGGTGGCCAAATAGCTCTTGATTAGCACATAGAATGCTCCCATCTCAAAATGAGGATAATATGGTACTGTGAAAAATCTAGGCAGATATTAATGTATTTTTAATGATTTCTCCACATTGCTGTAACCACTGATGAAAATTGCCTTGTTCTTAACAGCTCAGCAATTGAAGCTCAGTGGATATAGTTCAACAGTGGTTCAATAAAGTGCCTCAAAGTGCCTCATCATAGCATTCATGTTTCTAAGCAACTATTACTATAGTGGTGTTCCACTAACCTATAATTAAATAAATTAGCACCCTCTATATAGCGAAGCTGAGCTTATATTGGGACCTTTTGGGAAATTTGTAATTCATGAAATATTTTCCATCCTGATTCTTCCTTTGGCCTTTCACTTAGTTTTGTTTAGTTTGCATTTAAAATACACAGACGGGGAAGAACATGTGGATTTTAATGAAAAAAGTACTAACGAAAGGGTCAGAAGTGAGAGAACTGACTGTGTAATAATTAAGAGATGTTTTGGCTCTACCTGCGGGTGCACAGAGTCTAGGCAGGAAGCAGAGAGTGTTTGGCCAGCTCCTCCTGAGGTGCGGAGACAGGACTATAGAAGTGCTGGAAGACGGATCACATCTTCAAGTCACTGACTTTATATCCCTCTCAGAAGGGAAAGCTTGGGGCCCTTCTCAGAAAGAAAAGAATGCTCTGAATTTGACTCAGCTAATAATGGTGTATATGTAAGAGTAGACAATGAAATTAGGCATAACAATAAGTGAATAATTAACTGGAAGACTAACTGAGAAATTTAAACTCTACAATGGTTGCCATTTTATTCATGGGTCCATAAAATTGGGTTGAACCCCCAAATCAGCACCAGAAAGTAGTTAAAGAAAAAAGGCAGAAAGGTATAGAGACTGAAGTAGCTGAATGGTTCTTGATTAGCACGCGGACTGCTTTCACCTCTAAGTGATGAAAACGCCCAAGTGCTATGATTAGTCCGGGTGGGTGTTGGCGTAGTCTCAGTGGTCCCTCCCTCCACACTGCCACAGCCCCAGCTGGAAATGGCCTTGTCCTTAAGTGCTCAGCAGTTAAAGCTCAGTGGTTATGGCTCCGGAGTAGTTCAGTAAAGTGTTCAGTGCTTCCAAATAAAGTTTTCTAATGACCTCAGTTTACAGGTGAGAGAAACTCTGAAGCATCAAAGTAGAAGAGCGAAGTAGCCTGCCTGTTTTTTCCGAAGAGTACGATTATCAGAGGGAGGAATGGAGTAATAAGTAATTGGGTAATGAAACCATAGATAAAATAACATAGTAATGTATTAAGAGGCTTTTTAAAAAAGAGATCATGTATGTGTGGTGTTGTCCATGTGTAGAACAGATATGATACAATAAACTTTCTTTATGCAACAGTGCATAAGACTGGAAGAAATAAGCAGTTTGAAAATTTGATGTCACCCAAATTCTATAATCACTCAGAATCAGTGACTGCCTGAGCTAAGACAACTTTGAAACAAAATATTTATCCCATGTTAATTTAGTCAAGTGAATAGGTTGAGTAGGAAATATTGGCTGACTTACTCATCCAGGTGAACCTGCTCTCTATCTTACAGTCCAACCATTGGGTCTATACTCACACTCCGTATTCGTATGAAGCCTGCATGCACATGAGTACTACAGTGTCATGTAATATCAATTGTAGTGTTTTTCTGTTTGCTTGTTTGTTTTGAACTTAACCTTTTGTTCCATTTACAACAATGCAGAGGACAAGCTGGGAAATGTATGAGTGAATATCTATGACTATGATAGGTCTTTGTTTAGAAATACAAAATAAACTATTTTCATTTTAAAATTATATCTTAACAACTGAACAACTTCTCCTTTCAATACTAGGAATGGAAAGTCATGTTAGTAAGTTCATTGAAGAGAAAAGTGATGTATGTGAACTCATTTTCTCACGGTCAAGCATTGGCAGAGTTGCACCTATTTGCCAGATTATTAGAGATTTTCCATAATATTTGTTCTCCTTTAAAACCAAACATCATGAGCTCTTTCTTCACAGAGAAAAGTGTCCATACTAAAAATTAGTGTCCTGAGCAAAATTCTTGGCTGTGACGATGCCTAATTTGTGTCAGGTCCAAAGATACTTATGTGAACTCTGAGCGTTTATTTCCCTGATTTCATTTGCTCTTGAATGCTCTCAGGAAATATATTTCAACTTCCTATTTAAAAAGGAATAAATAAAACTTCTAATTTTTCTTTAAGGAGACTGGATAGGAAAAGTGAGAGAACCTGGCTTTAACAATATTTAGCTCCTTACCGTAATACTTCTCTGTTGACTATTACTAGCTGAAATGGAACAATTCTGAGGGATTTCATACATTTTACTACACAGCATGGTAAAAATGAACACAGAGTAGGATCCACTTGAGATGAGGCTGAAAATAATCGTATTGTAACGTTTAGCCTCATTATCTTCATTGGAAACACAGAATAACATTTTTCTTTTTCCTTCAATTAGGCTTACTAAATTTCTGCTTTTGTTAGAGAGTGGAGGTCTCATTTGCACCTTTTTCTCACCTCATTAATAATTTTATCTTAATAATTAAATATGAGTCTAATACGTTCTCTTCACTTGTGTTGCGCCACGAACCACATCCAAAGCCCTTATCTGTGACTTTCATACTGAGAGCTGTAAGGACAGAGTGACCATGAGCCATAAGAGTGAAGGAGCTGGAAGCCCTGACAATGACTTTTATTACTTGTGCTCGCTGCTGCAAGCAGCCCTCTTCTTCAATGTCATGGCTGGGCTGCAGAGGGAGCGCTCCTCCAAGATTGCTGGCTGTGGAACAGACCAGGTAACTGGCAGCTTTAGAGAAGACTAGCAATTAAATTTTAGCTAATAAACCATAATGAGGTGCCATCAATACCAGTAAACTCAATTGCAATTGTATTACTTTTATTATTTGGTTGAAGATCAATGGGAGAAATGGAGACAGAAGGAATGTCCAGCAGAAGTTCTATTACTTCGGCCATAAGTAGATTACACATATGATTTAATTGAGTAAATTCATAGGTAACTACTTCATACTATACTCCCTGGAAAATGACACCAGGATACCCCAGAGCAGATTCCAAACACCACCTGATCTTGATCTAAAGAGGCCCCACTCTGAAAACCTGGGTTGTATTCTATGCTGCAGTCAATTCTAAAATGTTTTGGTGTTTTGATTCTGGCCAGTTTCACATGTAAATTGGTAAGAGGTCCTTCCAGACTTTCTATGTAGGTTTAAAAGATCTCTTTCTCCAGTTGCCTCCTTTCTGAAATCCTACTCCTATTCCATAATTAAGAGGGAGAGGGACACCACCTGCCATCCTTGGGTGGGGGGCCAAAGTCCAGACTCTCAGCTCAGTCTCTGCTGATGCTACTGAATGGCGGGAAAAAAATTCCTCTCAAGCCATCTTCTGCCACCAGGTGAGGGTGGGAGATTCAGACTCCTGTCCAGTCTCTACCAGTGCCACTGGTGAGGAAGCACCATGTCTTCTCAGGATGTGTCCTACTGCCAAGAGGGGGTGGGAGTTCACCAGGACTCTGTTGCGTCTTAGGGCTGACTTGGTGCTTCCCTGGAAGTGCATGCAGTTTAGACCTCTTTCTCTGTCTCTGCTGAAATTGCAAGGGGAGAAGCTGGGGGAAGAGATGTCATTGCTGGTGTTGGCTAGGGCAGGGTGGCTTTTGTCAAAGTTGGGGTCGTTTTTCAGCATCATGTTGAGCTAGCTCTCTACAAGTCATTTAGCCAAAGTGAACAAGGATCAGGCTTTTCCTGGGGCCATTTTTATGTGTGTCTGAGCCCGTGGAGGTTCTGGGTTGCAGCCTTTTCCAGCGCCAAGTCTGGGATATATGGGAGAGAGAACGAAAGTGCAGGAAACCCACTGCTGTGATGTCCGTGCAGTGCCGAGGGAAGTCCCCAGCTAGTGTGCATTCTACCTTTCAGAGTCATTTTATGGTTATTTGTTGTATTGTGTCCAAGGTTTTTAGTTGTACTTACCAGAGAGAAATGAGTCTGCACAATATTACACAGAATTGGAATTCCCATTAAGTTTTTGTTGATTTTCTCAGAACTTGGCTAGTCAGTTCTAAAATGTCTATCTCCATCTCAAAGACCTAGATTAATTAAAAAAATTTTTAAAAGCAAAGGAAAGTTGGAGGACTTACAGTGCTTGATTTCCAAGGTACAGTGTATTGGCATAGGGTATTAATTAACGGAAGGGACCTGCAAGTTTAGAAATAGATCACACATACACGGCCAGTTTATTTTCCGCAAATAAGCTAACAATCTAACACATGGGAAAAGATCATCCTTTCAACAAATCGTACTGGAAAAACTGGATACGCACATGTTACCTCTTACCATTGACAAAAATTAACCCAAATAGGTCTTAGACTTACCTATAGTGCCTACATTATAACACTCTTAGAAAAAGCAAACCTTTCAATGTAGAACTTAGCAGGCAAAGGCAAAATCTTGTGGTCGGTGAAAAGAAAAGGGCTGGGAGAGAGAGAGGCCGAGGAATTCTTATATACTGTCCCATTACTGGAATGAACATAAGTCAGTGTCAGAAATGAAACGGCAGCTCCAGGGAGTGGTTCCAGCCCAGCGAAAGGCAAGGAGCACACCCTCCTGGCATTGGCATGCAGTCCAGTCCCACGCAAGGGGCTCGAGGCCTCAGTGAGTTATTAACTAGCCTGATAGGATGAACTCGTTACACAAGTGAGTAAGCATCACTGCCCCGACACAGCTTTGGTGTTTAGGAAAGAGCTTTGAAATAATCATAAACTAGGTCTTGAGCATTACCTTGTAAGTCTTATGTCATTCTGATCTTGGTCTTGTCCAGGGGTACCTCAATGAACCGCCCTCCATGCCATCAACTGGTAGCAGAGAGCTCTGAATGCCCACAGTCTCGTCAGGTGCATTATGATGTATACCCTAATGGATCCTATTGCTGTGTTGCAGGAGAGTAAATTAGCTATCAACTCTACATGTCTTCTGGTTCCTTGGAACCCCCTTTAGTTTAACGAGCACACAGTTTAATTTTGTATTTATTTCAAAGCGCATTATCCACTATGTGATTTCAGTTAGTAAATAACAGACTTAACACTGATGGTGTTTTTAGCTTCTATTCTTTTCCAAATATTTATTAGCATTGAAATGTGTTTAAAAAGAAAGCACTGTAATATATTGAACAGATAAAAGCAACTGAACATGATTCTGCATATTAAATTATCATTGTTTGCCTGAAAATACGTTACTGATAATAAATTTGAGACCAGAGAAAAAACCCAGATCCAAAAACACAGCTCTCAGTAATGTCTGTGTGTGCATTTAATCAGACTTAAATTCTACTTTCGTCCCCTCTTCTTCTTTTTTCTTTGACACAGTTCTCTCTTGACTTAAATCTATACACTTAAACTAGAAGTAGATGAAAATAAAACTTCATGTGTTTTAAGGTAGATATGCAGTCAAAATACCTAAGGTTCAAGTCCTAGTTCAGCAACTCACACATTGCAGGACACTTGGACTCTCCAAGACTTAGATTACTAGTTGTAACAAGCTCAGTTTATGTTCACCCTAGATATTCACACTTACTCAGTTTTCTGGATGTAGAAGTCCAAGAAATTGTTTGTGTTTTGTCTAAGATCTGGAGCCAAGGTGCCACAGGTGCTCCCTGTGTTGTGCTTACTGGTGAAGAGTTATCACTACCTTGGTATGATGGTTGAATTGGGTCTTCAGGACTCTTGCTTCTCAAACAGCTCCTTTGGAGAAGTCAGGTAACACAGCCAGAAAGGGTGGGAGATTTTAATTGAACTAATGGGAGACAGGTACAGGCGGAAGTTAGTGGACAAATTCTTCCTCCTTTTCCACAAAGTCCCTGTATTTACTCTTCACAATTCTATCTGAAAAATATGTCCTGGCACTGAGAACATAAGCGCACTTGGTGGGAAGATGTAACCGGCTCAGTAATACAGCTCTCGCATTTACTTTTCCTGACTCATTCCTCCTTTCCCTTTACTCTTCCATCCTGGAATTGCTCTTTCCATTCAGGCATTATCAAATAAGCTTTCTTTCTAGGATAGCTTTTCTCAGTCATCTGAAATGACATTCCTGTGTAGAATTCATCTATGAAATCCCAGTAACTATACTATGTAAATCACTGAATAGCTGTGAAGTTCAAAAGAGACTTAATTAAATGAATAAAGGAATAAATGGATGAAGAAATTCATTCAGCTTTTCAGCAAATATTTATTGCACACCTATTTTCAGCTAGGTACTGTTATAGGCAATGGGGATTCAGCAGTAATCAAGCTGGAAATATGTTCTCTTTCACGGAGCTCACATTGTAGTGACCGAGCCAGGGTGTGTCGCCCAAGCCTGTCTGCCGAGGTGGAGTCATTTTGTCTTTGCCGTTTCCCTTACCTATATTCTAAAGTGGGTTCTACCATTTCCATATGGTCCTAGACATTATGCTAGCAATTGCTTGCATCAAGAGCATGCGGTAAGAGAGCTCAAACTAGTAAGGTGGAAGGAAAATGTGAGGAGAATTATGAGAATGAATTGGTGTGTTTAATGACCTTTAAGAAAAGAAAGTGTGGAGGCAGAGAGGTAGAGCCACTGAGAGACTGTAGAACCGTAAGAGAATTGGAGTGTGGAGGGAAGGGGGGTTTTGTAAGTATCTTCAGAATTTACTTATTGGATCCTCCTTAGTGAACATCAATAGACACAAGTTTGAAACCAGCCTTTAAAATTTCTTCTGAGTACTAGAATATACTTCGTTGAATGTTGGAGTGCCCAATTCTAAGCCATGTAGTTTAAGAGTGGATAAACAGAAAATGCACAGAAGAGCTTTGAAAATGGGTTACTTGAGTTAAATATCTTGATTTTAATGATATTCTTTTCAATATTCTCAATTTTACCAAAATCTTATGACTGCCTATTTTATTTTTAGCAAAAATAAAATTTTTGCCTCTTGAGAAAACATACTTTATTGATATATTTATCCCTTTATTGGGGAAGAAAATTAGAAAAGAGAAAAGGGAAAAGGGAGATAGAAAAATGCTGGAGATTAAAAAAGAAGAAGGGTGGAGTTAAACTATTCAAAAGAAAATACACCTGGAATAGAGATTTTCCGTATTCCTCAGCAGGAGTTCTTGCATCTGAGTACGACTTCCTCACAACTAAAAAGTTTTTGCACAGTAAAGGAAACCATCAGCAAGATAAAAAGACAATCCACTGAATAAGAGAACATATTTGCCAATACAAATGATAAGGGGATAATATCCAAAATTTATAAAAAACTTACAGAACTCAACACCAAAAAGTAAACAATCCAATTAAAAAATAGGCAAAGGACCTGAGTAGGTCCTACAAAGAGGACATACAGATGGCCAATGGACGCATGAAAGGATGCTCAATGTCACTAATCATCAGAGAAATGCAAATTAAAACCACAATGAGATATCACCTCACACAGGTCAGAATGACTATCACCAGTAAATTAACAAACTAATGCTGGTGAGGATGTGGAGAAAGGGGAGCCCTTTGGCACTGTTGGTGGGAATGCAGACTGGTGCAACCACTATGGAAAACAGTATGGATATACCTCAAAAAATTAAAAATGGGACTGCCTTATGACCCAGCAATTCCACTTCTGGGAATCTAAAGGAGACCTGAAACACTAATTTGAAAGAATATATGTACTCCTATGTTCACTGCAGCACTATTTATAATCACCAAGATTTGCAAGCAGCCCAAGTGTCTACCAGTAGATACGTGGATAAAACAACTATGGTACATTAACACAATGGAATACTACTTGGCTATAAAAAAGAAAAAAATTTAGCCTTTGCAACATCATGGGTGGACCATTGTGCTAAGTGAAATAAGCCAGTCAGAGAAAGACAAATACCATACAATTTCTCTTACATGCAGAATGTAATGAACAAACTGAACTAACAAGCGAAATAGAGACAGACTCATAGATGGAGAGCAGGATGACAGCTCTGGGGCGGGGGTAGGAGGTTGGGGGGCATGGAGAAATCGAGCAAAAAAGAAAAAGGACTTAGGGACATGGACCACAGTGTGGTGACTGTGTGGGGGAGGTGGGAGAGAGTATAAGGGGAATAAATGGTAATGGAAAAATTACAATAAAATTGACTTTAATAGAGGAAAAAAAGAAAAATATTTTCAGGATGCCATTTTCTTTTTCTTTTCAAATCACTCTCTATTCTTATTCCATAGGTTGCTCTTTTGAATAAGCACACTCAGGCTACGGGGAAGAAATACACAATAAAACTAGATCTATAGACTATGAGAATGATTTATATAAGACTGAGGCAAAGGGGAACAGAGCAGAAGGGAAGTAGAGGACCACAAAGCTGCACCAGTGTTTCAAAATTCACTTTGAAAAGTGAAAGCCCTCCAGGTCCATGCATGCTGTCGCAAAAGATAAAATTTCTTTCTTTTTTTATGGCTGAGCAGTATTCCATGGAACGTACCACAGCTTTTTTTTACCACTCATCTATTGACAGGCGCTTGGGCTGCTTCCAAATCTTGGCTTGATAAATAATGCTGCATTAAACATAGGAGTGCATGTTCTTTCAAATTAGTATTTCGGGTTCCTTTAGATACGTCCCCATAGGTGGAATCAGTGGAGTGTATTATGCTAAGTGAAATAAGTCTGACCGTATTTTTACTTACATGTGGGATCTAAAGAACACAAACAGAATAGATACAAAGAACAGACTAGAAGTTGTTTTTTGAGGGGGAGGCTTGGGGAATGGCTAAAAAAGGTGAAGAGTTTTAGAAGTAAAAGTTGGTAATTCCAGAATAGTCACAGCGATGTAAATTACAGCACAGGGAATAGAGTCAGTAATATCATAGTAACTGTGCATGGGGCCGGGTGGGTACTTGGAACATGGGGGGGCCACTCTGTAAAGTACAGGATTCTCTAAAAACTGTGCTGTACATCTGAAACTAATACAGAATATGATCGAATGTAAACAGTAATTGAAAAATAAAAATATATATTTAAAAAAAGAACTGAAAACAGTTCATTATTAGTTTAGGCTTTTTTTCTCCTCCACAGATACCCATTTTGCATGAAGAGCAGGAAATCAAGGACCAAGAGAGCAGGAACATGGGAGGTGGTCACACCAATTCCCTCAGCTCAGTGATCTCATAGTGGGAATACAAGGGAATGATTGCCTCACAGGTTGCTTCTGGTGACCGGTCATTCAGTTCAGGCATTTGAGGGCTTTTCCCTCCATCCAGGAAAAGCATAGACAAGAACACACAAGTAGAGAAAGAGAGTCTGTGAGTGTGCCAAAGGGTGTCAGTATTCACAACACATCCGCATTCCATACGTCCATATACAAATGCCAGTCCATCTGATTCTAGGTGGGCTCTTGTGACTCATTCTCAACCCGGAATATGAGTGCCAGGGATGTGCCATTTCTGGAGTAAGGAAGTTAAGGATGAGCTTGTCTCATCCTTGCTCTTTTTCTTCTCCCCCAGGGATGGGTGAAGAAAATGCCTGTGGAATGACTGAGTTGTATAAAGAAATCCGCCTGTGTCTCTGAACTCCTGCTTCTTCTTATAACCCTGAGTAGGGCCAACAAAGTCAGATCCATAAAAGTCTTCAATGTGGGTCTTTGAAAAAAATCACTTCCTCTGATGTCAAACTAAGGTTAGAATTACCATGAATGTTTTTGATGTTTAATCTTTAGAAATATATGACAGAGTCATTGAAATTAAGAAGAATAGCCAGAGGGGAGTGGGGAGGGGATAGTGGGGAGAGGGGTCTATGGGAGCTACTATAAAGGACACAAGGACAAAATCAAGGGGGTGGGTAGAGGTGGGGGAGGGAAGTGGGACTGGCTGGGGTGGGGTGGAGGGATGGGGAGAAAATGCAGACAATTGTAACTGAATAAAAAAAATAAAATAAATTAAAAAAAGAAATATATGACAGGAATATATAATATTCCTTCCCAACTATTCCTTTGATTTGAAATCAACAGAGAGGACTGCAAATCCATGGATTTACTTATCACTGGTATGGGGCAGTTTTCCTTCCTTTTCTCAAGCCATTTCTCTGGCAAAGAAGCATCACAAAGACTATTACAGCCTTAGGTATCACA
The DNA here is from genome assembly GCF_022682495.2 of Desmodus rotundus. Taxonomy (NCBI): domain Eukaryota; kingdom Metazoa; phylum Chordata; class Mammalia; order Chiroptera; family Phyllostomidae; genus Desmodus; species Desmodus rotundus. The sequence goes on from NC_071388.1 coordinate 187,448,577, forward strand.
TTTGTAAGATGGCCAGCATATATTATACGAGTATTATGCAGGGCAATTGAAGAATACAGAGGCCCTTCTGAGAATTTGGAGGAGCCACAGCTCTGAAGCCAGCCTTTTGCCTGCTTATTTTTACAGAAGCCGTTCTTCAGGTACAGCAGTGACGACAGAGGAAGGGAGACACTGTGGCTTGTGTCCAGAAAAAAAGCAACAAGACCACGATACTTCCTAAATGATCCATAAAACTGAGCACTTTTCAGATTCGATTCAACTAGGCCTGCCCATCCAGAAGCACTGAGAGCCAATTACTACATAAATGTCAGAGCTGTTGAGAATTAGAGATGAAGGACATCTGAAAATGGAATTGTTCAAGATGTTCCTGTGCCTTAATGGGAGATTACATTTGCTGTTTAGTGGCTATAAAGATAATCTCATTTTTTGTTGTTTTTAATTAGAGTTAAAAAGCTTTCACTGATGGAAAAGAGATGGTTCTAGATTTACATAACAAGGTAGAAATCAGTGAAACTAATTTCCTTTTTAATGATGCATATTTTACTCATGATTACAATATGCATTTGTAAAACGCCTAAGGAAATATTTAGCTTAAATTCAAGAGGAAAATAGTGTCCTAATGCCAATATTACTTGGGCCAAAATTCAGAGTGTATGGCTTCCACTGTTAAGCAATGATGAGCAAGATTACGCGCCAAGCACACAATAAGTGAATTTTTAAAGGAGTTAAAAAGAATACTGTAGGAACATAATATAGAAAACTATAACTATATTGATATAATAATTTTTTTTACCATGGTTCAAAGTCCATAGAGAAACTTTTATTTAAAAATTTTGCTTTATGGCAGAAAAAAATAGCTTTTTCCTTCCTGTGTTTTTTTTGTGCTTGATTTTTCAGTCTTTGGTTTTCTGTCCAGGTTCTGACCTGTTTCGGGAAGAATTGCTAAGGTGTGTGGAGGGTGAGAACAGAATGTTTGGTTTTGGGGATGGAAGTTTCACTATCCGAAGTTCTGTTCCCACGTTTTTTTGATAATTAGAGGGAACATAAACATCCTCAGGTGTTTTTCCAAGAACCAAACAACAGTGAAACAGGGTACACTAAATTCCTTCCTGAGCCCCGGGGAGAAGCAGAGCAATGGTTTGACAGCTGAACCCAGAACCGAGATTTTTCTTTTAAAATGAAGATGTTTGGCTTCCACAATGAAAATGTTTGACTCTGGGAATGGAGAGGGGAGAGGCTGAATGTGGAAGAAAGCATAAACAGTAGAATTGATTTTTTTCAACTTGAAATATGTAGCTAAGATAGAGAACAAGGCAGCAAAGCTCTATCAAATTGTTACTCAATTTTTTTTTCTGTGAACTATTTACAATACAGAAAAAGCAGCTCTGGAGTAGGACCTGATTTCAGGAGAGTGATGGACATGAGATGTAAGAAATGGAAGGAAGAAGGAGAAAAATGATACCAGGAGACTTCCCACTCAAAACGAGCTGTCAAATGAAAATTCCAAAGATGTAAGTGAAAAAGGTCTTGGTAACAACAACAACAAAAAAGAAATTTATATATGGCCTATGTATTTTGTCTGGCTGAAGTGGAAATATGGTGAATATCTGAAAAGTTAATTATCTCTTAGATTTTGGAAGAGACAAATTGAGAAATGACATTGATGGAGAAGGATGATGATCTTGCCAAAACGTACGTGGAGACAGTCATGTGCCAGACATTGCTCTAAGAGCTTTGCAGATAACAGCTCAGTCATTTTTTACAACCACCTTCAATGGGGATGAAAATCCCCATTTTGCAAGTGAAGAAACTGAGACAGAGAAGGTTAAGTGATTTGCCCAATCGAACATAAGTGCACAATTTGAACCTTATGCTATTGGCTTCAGAAATGGGGCTCTTAACCACTATGTGCCAGAAATTAAAAAAAAATAATGAAAGAGTAAGCTGAAATTGAATAAGTACTAGTAGATTTAAAAATAACCAAAGAAAATTTGATAATGAAAAATTTAGTAATTAGAATAAAAAATAAAACATGTCTAAGATAAAATTTTGATTATCATGCAAAAAACTATGAATTCTCAGAATATATTTCTCTCCTATGCATGTATGTGTCCCTGCATATCTTTTTATTTTTATTTTTTATTTTTTGCCTTACTGCACTGCAAAGAATACCTAACACTATGCTGAATAAGGCTGGTGAAGGTAAACACCCTTGACTTTCCCATGATCCAGGAGAAAGCTTTCAGTCTTTGCCATTACACATTTTGTTAGTTCTAGGTGTTTTTGTAGGTGTTCTTTATTATCTTGAGGAAGTTCCCTTCTTTTTTTATTTCTCTGAAAGTTTTTTTTATCATGAATGAATGTTGACTTTTGTCAAATGCTTTTTTTTGTATTAAGTGATAGGATCATGCAATTTTTCTTCTTTAGTCTATCAATATGGTAGATACACTGATTGATTCCTGAATATTGAATTAGGTTTACATCCTTTCAATGAATCCTACCTGGTTATCGTGTATAATTTTATACATATTCCCAATTTCATGTGTTAATGAATTTTAGGGACTTTTGTACCTATATACTCATGAGGAATATCAGTCTGTAGTTTTCTTTATTGTACTGTGTTTGTCTGGTTTGGTTCCAGGATAACACTAGCTTCATAAAACGGATTGAGTTCTATCCTGTTATATTTTTTGGAAGAGATTTTATAGAATTGGTCTTAATTTTTTATATGTATAGTAGAATTTACTACTGAAACTATCCAGGCCTGAAGATTTATTTGGGGGGAGAGTTGTTTAAAATTACAAATTAAATTTCCTCCATAGTTACTGGACTATTCAAGTTATTTCATGATGAGGGAGTATGGTAATTTGTGTTTTAATGAATTGACCCATTTTATCTAAGTTATAAAATACAGCATGTAGTTATTTGTAGCATTCTCTTATTCTTTTGATGTCTGTAGTGTCTATAGTGATATTCCCTCTTTTGTGTCTAATATTAAAATTTGTATCTTCTCTCTTTTCTTTGGCAATCCTGCTAAAGCTTTGCTCTCCCTCCTGATCTTTTACCTCCTGATCTTTTAGCTAGGGGGCAGGCTTTTGTGGGGGCATTTTTGTCTGTGCTTGCTGGTTGTTTCCAGGTTGTGGTCCTTTTCTGCCCCCAGTATGGCACACATGAGGAGAAAACAAAAAACCTAGTGAACCGCCACCACGTCGTTCCTTTGGACTGCACATCCCAGCGTTTCTGCCCTTTCTTCTTTACCTTTGAGAGGCTTATATTTGCTTTACTTCATAGGAGGAATAGGGAAGGGATGTCTATTTTATCTTCCTAGAAGTAGAAACCCCCTTTTTGTTGGAATATTTTCTTTTATGCAGCACTTAGATAACTGAAACACCTGCCTACTCCTTCTGCGAGTTTTCTAACCTTCATAGTGAGGACAGTGTGAAAATGGGAGAATCGGGCTACGTTATGCTCGCCCAGGCCCATTCTTACCAAAGTGCAAGTGCACTTGCGGAGTTTCAGAAGTCTTCCTAGCACAGGAATTTTTACAATTGAATTTATCACAGATGTGACTTCTCTCTCCTTGAAAACATCTTCCAGTTTGGGAAACATTGTGGGAAATGCTGTTGTAGACAATCAGGAGTGCCATAGAAAGCGTGCTTGAACTAGGTAAACTTCTCTATAAGAGCGTGAGTTTTTTAAATGACATTACTGCACACATTCCCCCTGTCCCAGATGTCCAGTGACACTCAGACGTAACTGAGAAATTTGGAATTCAGGGATACCGATGCTTTAAAACTGCCTCAAAAACCACCATTGGCAAAATTCACACAGCTTTTTTTTGTGGTTAGGATATTTCCAGGACAAGAGACTATATGGGTATTACAGTTTTATTCATTTGCTTAAGATGTCTTAAATGACTAAAATTCTGTGTTATATTTATGAACTAATTAGATTATGAAATATTTATATTATTTTCTATTTTACCTCAGATTTTCTGGAGAAATCAATAACCTCTATTTCAAGTACTCAGGAAATTGAAGAAGATACATTTATAATTATAATTGTAAATATAATCGAAATTTTAAAATTGCCAAGGGGAAGAGATGTAGCTGGAAAAACAGAGCATTAAAGCATTAAGAAGGTAACAAGGAGGCTGTTGGGCTGACCCTGGGGAGGTCTGCGTGCAGCCCAGGGCTTCTGACGCAATGAGCAGAGGCTCCCCGGAACACGTAACGGAGGAACGCTGCATGTTTACATATGTATGATATTTATGTCCATACATAATATAACAACACAATGGCAAAAAACAAACCACACGATTGTTTCTGAATTTTCAAATATCTGACTCTATCTTTCAGTGGAACTCTTTGTAGGAAATTAAATATCTATTCTGCTCCCATCTACTTTAACTAACGAAAACAAATACAAATTTTAAAATAAAAATCTCTGTTAGTTCTTTTGTCTTGTTGAAGGGAAGGCCCTGGAGAAGTTATTCAGCGATGCCTCTTTCTCCCAGTCTGAGCTAAACTCGGAGACTCAATGGGTCTATTTTCAGTTTATTGTTGCAACTGGTTTCTCTGTCTGTAGGTGAAAGTTCAGGTGTAAAAGATGGATATTCTGCTTGTGAAGTGTGACATTGCTACAGAACAGATGTTTCCATATTAAAGGGAATTTAGACTAGAAATGTATGTCCATGATGAGTGTATTAGGAGGTGGAAGGGCAGTCAAGGAAAAATGCAGAAGTGTTACAAGTATTTACTGGAAATTCCAGCTGTCAGCAAACACCTTTGCTAAAGAGTGGGAGGTCCTCTTGCTTGCAGGAATTGGATCACTCTACCCCACCCCCATTTGCTTACCCCATGTTTAAAATAATGGCAACAGAGAATTATTTAGGACACCAGCTATTGCTATGAATCAGTTATGGATTCAGAAAAATCAGACACTCTTACTGCTTTCTTCCTGCAGGACCATGAATGCTATGCCCCCACATGCAATGCTAAAGCAAAGGAAAGGCTCTGAATTGCCAAAATACTTCGTTACTGCCACACATTGGCTTTTTCCTGGGTAGTGCTCTCATGTCTGGTGGAGTGCTAACGGAAAAGGTTGTAGTTTCCACTCATACACTGTCTAGTAAAAGACAAGGTTTACTCGTCTTGTTCACTCTGCCACCCTGCCTTCAGTTAGAAACACTGCTTGCATGGTGCTGGCATGAAGGGAGCCGGTCAATATCCAAATCTGCAACAACTGCAAGAAGATGTACAATTGTGAAGAGGGAGATCATGGAGAAAAAAGAATGAAATAGAAAATGGAGTGTTCAGCTGAAGTCATAAAGAATTTCTTTGTTAATTTTCCCCCCTTTGTTTACAGTTTAGAAAGCTAGGTGTATAGCATCTGATGTGAGAGATGACTTATTAGTGAAATGCCACCTTCCAGCAGCTGGGAAGAACCACGCACAGGAACTCTGATGCCAACAGTATTTCAATCACCAGGATGGTGTGCGATGGAGGCATGGACTATTCTTTCTCGTTAATTGGTTACTGCTATTATTTTTTTAAAAGGAGGATCGAATGAAGATATCTATTCTATCATATGAGTCAAAATAAACTATTATAAAATTGATTTCAGCAAATGTTTGCTACTGGACCCTTAGTGTACAAGCAAGAAATTGGTCACATAAAGGGTCAGACCCAATATTAATACATGTATTTATTCTTCTGTGAGGAAATAGGGAACCATTTGGGATGATCTATCTCTTCCGAGGTCCCAATACTATTTAGAAATTATTTGTATAAAGTCAATCCATGTTAATCTATTCTTCCTGGTGTCTGTGAAAACATGTCTAACAACTATGTAAAGATACATTCAGCATCCATATTCCTCAAATGTTTCAACCAAGGCCAGCTACTGGATTTACTCTCTTGAGATCTAACTATTTGAAATGAATGTAGAAAATGTCAGTCCATTTCGATTGGTCTGACCTCAGGGTCCAGAGGACTTTCTGGGTTAAGGAAGAGTGTATTAAGTGCCCATCAGCAAATGAGTGGATCCAAAAACTATGGTACATTTACACAATGGAATTCTATGCAGCAGAGAGAAAGAAGGAGCTTATACCTTTTGCAGCAGCATGGATGGAACTGGAGAGCATTATGCTAAGTGAAATAAGCCAGGTGGTAAGGGACAAATACCATATGATCTCACCTTTAACTGGAACGTAATCAACAAAAGAAAAAAGCAAACAAAATATAACCAGAGACATTGCAGTTAAGAACAATCTAACAATAGCCAGGGGGGAGTGGGGAGGGGACAGTGAAGAGAGGGGATTACAGGAACTACTATAAAGGACACATGGACAAAATCAAGGGGGAAGGTGGAGGTGGAGGAGGGAGGTGGGTTCAGCTGGCGTGGGGATGGGGAGAAAAGGCATACAACTGTAATCGAATAACAATAAAAATTAAAAAATAAAGAAAGAGTGTATTCTTTTTTTTCTTTTTTACTTTTTTCTTAATTAGGTGAGAACTTTGCCCTCTAGTAATGAAAATGCAACATTATCCCAAAAGACTGATCTAAAGAGAGGTAAGCAGTACAGTGTAAGCTGAAAATTAGATTAGTAGTTTTTAGTAGTTCAGTCCTTTATGGAAACTCTCTGAGCTATCATTCTTCCACATTTTACTGAGAATGCAATCCTTTCCCACAACACATTCTTAGGATTGCAGAGATCGTAGAGAGTTCAAGAACCTGTCACCTGGAGAGAGTGAGAGAGAACTCTTGTCAGTGAAATTCACTACACACACCAAGAGGTCTGTCTGTGGGAAGGGGGCACTGATGCATCTGTGTCCAATCAGCCTTTTTAACACGTGATATCAGGAAATAGTAGGCTGTGGGACACAAGGTTTTCCTTGGACTCACTTATCCTGCCTTATATCAGCGGACAATGTGTCGCTTTGAAAGGGACAGTTAGTGTGCTCCATTGAGGGACAGACCCAGGGTTTGTGGGTACAGAAGATTATACAATCTGGGGAAATTTCTTTAAGAAAAAGTTTCTAAAGTCACAAGTACATTATCAAATATAAGATGAACTTTTATTTATAATGAAGACATAAATCAATATAAACCAGATATTTTAAGAAGCTGATACCATAAATACCATAAAATCCAGACAAGTAACGTGATAGCCTTATTGACTAATTGCCTAACATACATCTTTTTTCTCTTCATCTTTTGATTGCACATTTTAATGCTTTTTTAACATGTCAATGATTTCATATTATTATTTTCCAATGGAGAAAGAGAAAGAGAATTCAACTTTAACATGTCAGTTCTGACTCATTCATCCCCAGCCTTGTTTCCTCTCCATCACCCACATACTTTCCGGGCTCCGTGACGGAGGCCACGCCCACCCTGCCAGCTGATCTCCCGCCCTGCACCTGCATGACCCAGGGGAGCGCACAGATGGTGCAGGTAGTTTTTGGGAAGCCTTTCCTGCTTTGGGACTCCCAGCGTTAACTTCACTATTGTGTGGAAGGAACAAACATAAATATATCCCACCAAAATCAATCTCAATGTAATCACAAGCCTCTTTTCCCTTTAGCTTCTCTGAATGTCAGAAAGCTTCTGACTACTTTAACCTCTCCAAATAGGTTTTAACCAATTCATATGAAAATGACATTTTTTAAAAGTTTTCCAGAAGCATGTGAGCACACGAACATTTTATTAGGCTTATTAACTTCATGTTGAATATACATTGATGTCTCCACATTTTTGGTTTTGGCTTCTAGGAACATAATTTTATTACAAATATTTCGCCAAGACAGAACTGCAATACCATTACTTTTCATACTTTCCTCTCTAATTTTTTATAACATTTTTATAACTTAGAAAAATTTTACACTTTCACTTCCGTCAAAAATCAATCTCTAAAAGCGTTCCTATTAGCAACCGAATTTGTGCTATAATGCACTGGCCAGCAAGTCAACAGTGGTCTCAGCTGCTCTCATTTAATCCGTGATAAGCTAGCAATAAAGTTTGAAGTAGTTGGTGTGGGTTAATTTAGATATTTAAAAATATTTCCAGTTATATTTTTCCCTTAAATGAAAAACCTAATTAATTTAAAAAATTTTAAATAAAAAATTTAAGGGGTTACAAAACACTAATTCAAAGAATATATGTACCCCTATGTTATCGCAGCATTATTTACAGTAGCCAAGATATGGAAGCAGCCCAAATTGCCCATCAATACACAAGTGGATAAAAAACCCCATGGTGCATATAGGTATACACACACACATACACACACGCACACAATGGAATAGTACTCAACCATAAAAAGAATGACATCTATTTGCAACAGCACGAATGGACTAGAGGGTATTATGTTGAGAAAAACAAGCAATAAGAGAAAGAAAAATACTATATGATTTCACATACATGTGGAATCTGAAGAACAAAATTAAGCAATAAACAAAATTGAAACAGACTATTTACAGACACAGAGAGCAGACTGATGGTTGCCAGAGTGGACTGCGTAAAAGAAGTGAAGGGATTAAGAAGTACAGTTGGGCAGTTACAAAACAGTCGTGGGGATGTAAAGCACAGCACAGCGAATATAGTCAACGATAATGCAATAACTCTGCATGGCGCCAGGTGGGCAATAAAAATATCGGGAGCGGTCACTCTGTGAAGTATACAATTGTGTAACCTCTGTGCTGTATACCTGAAACACTAATACAAAATAATATTGAAAGTAAACCATAATTGAAAATGAAGAAAAACATTTAAGGGGTAAATTTTCACTTTTTGCTTTTTAACAATCTCAAATGATGACTAATACTTCACCCCTTATGATTTTCACCCCCTGTTGGCGATTTCTGGAGCAGGACATTACACTTGCAGGTCTGAGGAGAGACCCACGAAGGTAGTGGGAGAGGCAGAGGGATGCCAAAGAAGATCGTTCTGCAAAACGTGGCGTAAAATCCTGCAACAAACATCCCATTCCTCCATGGAGTATAAGGGACATGAGTGTCTCCAATCTTTTTTTTCCCATTAGACCAGGCCATGAGGTTGAGAAGGAGGGGAAGAAGAAAAGCAATAAGTAAGTTGAAGATCGTCATACTCACCACACTTACAATTAAGCCACTTAGTTATGTCTTCAATTATTTAGATGGTTTGATGGATTATTTTTAAAGGGAATGTCCATGAGGGGGATATTTAATAAAGTCAACTTTGCATTAAGGAAACTATGATATCACTTAAAATGTTCTGGGCATTTTTAACAAACTTTGACTTTGCCATCAATTTCATAAAAAGCTAGCTTAAATTTGAAGAAAATAAAAATAAAATTAATTAAAACTTTAATGATGCTTTTTAAACCATTTAGTATTTTAGATGTCTCAAGTTTATAAAGTCTTTTAAATTTTGTATTTAGAGAAGGAGAGAGGGAGGGAGGGAGGGAGAGAGAGAAACATCGGTTTGTTGTACCACTTATTATTTATGCATTCATTGGCTGATTCTTTTACGTGCCGTGACCAGAGACTGAACACGCAACCCTGGCGTATCAGGACACTGCTCTAACCAACAGGGATACCCAGCCAGGGCTCAGGTTTATAAATTCTAAATGTGATTTATGCAAACTTTGTAGTACACTGGTATTTGTTGTCTATAAATAAACCTAGAAACAAAGTATTTTATAAGAAAAGATGAATTTTTAAATTGTTGTATCTTTCATAGAACATCTGTGATTTATGTTACTGATTACATTCATTTTCTAAAAAGAAACCTATGTGATTATTGTGAAAAATATGGTTGCTTTCCAATGGACTTTCTGATCTTGTTGAGGTTTTCATAAGTACATCAGTACATCGTTATTTGTTAAAGGACAAGTGGAACAGCTTTAAGAATCAAAAACATTTTCTGCATTGTAGTTATAGATTTGTAGGTTTAAAGTAAAAAGAAAAGTTTAGGAAGAATACAATGAAAATAAAGAAGTCATACCTTTGACTTCATCAAATAAAAAATTGTTTCTCTACATGTAAAGTAATAATACACAGTAGGTGGAACTGGTTCTCTTTCCAGACCAAGAAAAGAAAAGAAACAAATCCTCAGGTTAACCACTCAAAAGATAAGAAATAAACACTACCATTCATAATAGAGAAAGCAAAAGAGAGAAGGAAAAAACGAGACCGTGATTTCTTCTTTGTACAAAAAAAGGAAGCTGCTGTTATTCGCCATTTGTCACCATCTTTTCTTGTCTGTTGTCCGAAATAGCACAGCCCAAGCTGTGTTCTCCACAGTGATTTAAATGTGACTTGGAATAATATTTACTGAAGATTTTCTAGGAAAAGTATAATTTTTTTTAAAGAAGTGAGAGGTTTAGGCAAGAAGCTGGTCTGTTAGTGCTTCAGTTGTCCGAGATGTGAGGTGGGTCTGAGTATAGTGTGGAAGCTCTGTCTGGGTTTTTTCCTGGGATCCTGGGAAATGCCAGTAAGCAGAAGCAGGTGTCTGACAGCCCTGTGGCACACTGGCAGATCCGGGAGTGTCGCTTTAGTGTCCTTCGACAATGGGGTTATGTGTGTACACGGTTATATTGCCACGGTTTTCATTTCAGGATACAGTAAAGAGAGTGTTACCACATATTGGTTATTAGCAAAGAGATTGGGTCTAATGGGGTTGAGACTCACTAAGACACAACATGAAATAATATATGAGTATGGCAATAGATAACTTATAAGTTCAGTAAAAATTCAGACACAATATATTAGGGAGGTTTGAAAAAAAAAAAACCCCGAGTATCTAGCATTAAGAAAGCTGTATTATACTCCATGTTATATTAACATAGTAAAATATTGTGGCACCATTTAAAGGTTCTACATGGAAGATCTGGAAAAGTGCTTATAATATGATTTTAGCAGCACATAATGAAATGTAATACAGTGTGTACCTATCAAATTTTCATCATTTCAAAGGTTTTAATAATCATTTTAAATGTATTCAAGTATTAAGTTCAAGGCTGTGTGGTATTAGTTTATATTCACTCAAGTCATATCCCTATGCCAAAAATTCCTCTTGTGGGAACAGATTGATGTTCAAGGTAGAAAAAAAGTATAAAGTAAAAATCTTCATAGAAAGCTTGAAGATTATCTGAAACTATCAAAAAGTCACAAACCAAATTAACCTCTAATCAAAAACTAAGCATTTACTAGATGTTAAATTTTAAGAAAATTGTTAGGAAAGACTCTCAACTATGAATTTTCATAATCTTAGTCTCCTAAGAATCTCAATGTAGATTTATGTTTCACCTAAATAGTTGTCTCCTGAGAATCCCGAACTAACTGAACTCACACACACGAAACAACCAAAACCTCTTACACTCTCGCCACTGGAGACTTACCGTGCTGTTGAACCTGGAAGAAAAACCTCCTCTTCTACCTGGGCTATCTAAATTAATGAATATTCTTTGGAGAAGATAAGGATACTCATACCATGGGATCCTTAATGCCAGTGATACTTATTATTCTTGTCTCTCATTCATTCCACACAAGACAGAAAAGCTTCAAAGAGCACGGGATCATATCTGGCTGCATGTGCCTGGGGAATGGGATGTATATTTGCATCTTCAATACCAGTCCTATTTCTGACTCTAAGGAGTGTTCAACCTAATTTTCATTGAGTGATATTAGTAGTACTTATTATTTAACTAATCAGATAGATTTCAATAAGGGTTAAGGTATCTGCAAATCATTTAGAGACATATATGGTACCAGCATCCAACACAGCTGACCACCCTTCCCTGGGAGACTTCCTTCACTTGGTTTCCAGGTCACCATTGCTCCTCGCTGTCCCCTTTGCTATGGCCTCTACACTCTGAGTCTCCCTTACTGGTTCCCCCATCTCTGTTTTTTTCAAACTGTTATATCAGGTCCAAATCCTCCAGAGTTTGTGCTCTTAAATAATTAGCAGTCTTCCTCTCTCGTCTCTAGTTCTCTTGTACATATTTAATTGGTTTCCATTCTGGAAGCATTTCTTTGGGTTTTACAATTCCATGCTTTTTTGATAGGGTGTGTGCATGGGTGGAGGAAAGACATTAATAATCTTTGCTTCTATGTCAAAGAATGTCAAAATTATTTTTAAAAATCTTTTTTTTGCATCTGATAAGGAGATCTTGTAAAACTCCCATGTGACAAATCATAATTAGGTAGGGAACACTGTGCTTCTAGAAGTAATATCATTCCTAGTAAAGAAACTGGGTATTTGAACCAGCACCCAAAGAGAAAGTGTTGCTAAGAGACCAAGTCCTGCATTGGAGATCAGAAAATCTAGCCTTACTCTCCTCTGGCTGTGAATGATCCACACGCAAACCACTCGAATGTTCCATACCTCCTTCGTTAGTGTTGAAGGTCTTTTTATCGGCCTCTTGATAAAATGATCAAATTTTAAGAACCAATTGGACAACAAAGGATGAGATACAGTGACTAGCTGGAAAAACATTGGAGTTGATTAACCACTATCAGAAACCTAAGCTTTGTATATCTTAGCAGTGGGACCAAGAAACACAGGGTGTGTTTCTTTTGTGTGTGTGCTTGAATCAAGTTTGCATCTTCGTACTTCAAATCACTGCATAGAATTTTATTTACTGGCCTGACATTTCCTCCATTTTGTGTTCACCGGGCTGTTTATTCATAGCTCGGTGTTCTTCCTTTGTAAATGAGAGCCTTGTGCTCAATAGAAAACAGTCTTCAAACCATTTCCTTCAGCGAATGTGTTGACTCACGTGGGAAATGTTAGCAATAGACTTAGTAAAACCACTGTGTAAGTACACGTGAGCACACGCCATGACACAAGTCTGAGTCAGGTGAGCATGTATGTAGTTACTTCATGAAGAGACTGGACCTAAATCATTCCGCACAGATTTTGCTGGAATGATTTCCTTGTTTACATCATCAAAAAGATTGTGACTTAGAAAATCCATGGGCTTAAAATTTGGTGAAACTGCAGTCATACAGTGCTGATCCTCCTATCATGGGAAATGGTAAAATGCTTTCTCATTGTTCTCTTTCTGCACCTCTTCCCATTGTCTGTTGCATTGCTAAACATTTGAGCATAAAAAACTATTTAAAAATTTTAAGACAACTTAATTTTGTTCAATATACAGTTTTTTATCACTTTGAATTTCAAGATAGTAATATATAAAAAGAGACAGAAAACGTAACAAGGTCGGAGCATTATTAGAAACTCTGAAATCTCAGACGTTCAGGACAGAACACGTGGATTTTGTTTTCCGCCTGTGGCGTTTACAGCTGACGGCATTCGTAGAATAACCCAGCTGCCGGTATTTGGCGGAAGGGAAGCAGGGAGTGGACGCGTCAGAGCGAGGTGCCAGTGTGGCTCTGAGGCAGCCGTGCTGATATGTCAAGAGCCCATGTTTTATAAAACGTGCTGAATGTCCATAATTTAACTAATCCTTCAACAGTTTTCTAGTTCCTGACCTTCTGAGTAAAACGTAAAAGCTATATAGCCCATTATGTTGCTCTTATTTATATGAAATAACTATCAGAAAACTTAGCATCTAACTCAGCACCAAATACTTTAAATCTCCCTAACCCACATGCATTTTAATTCATTTATTTAGGCTCTCGTCTGCTTTAGCCTAACATATCCTCTTTCACACTGTAGTTCATTTTCTAGGCTATCTCTAGTTTTTCAAAATGAGGCAAGACCTAAATCCCTGGGGGTAAAATACTGGGTACAGCTAAAAAAAATTTCTTATGAAAATAATCACTATTTGTTTCTCCTCTTCCATAAAATATATACAGCTTCCTGAGGAGGAAAAAGTTAAAGAATACCTTTAATCTGTTATATTGTGAAAATACAAGGGTCATCTCCACCAAAGAGCTAACAGAGGGAAAAAAATGAAGATTTTCTGATTGCTAAGGCTAGAGGTTATTTACTGAAAGTGAGAGTTAAACAATTATACGGGTTTTCAGAGAATTGGGGCTGCTTTTTTTCCTGTTGGCTTGCCAGGGCATTTTGTTTTAAGGTGGAGTCACACAGTATCCAATTCTTTCCTACATCATAGAAGAGATTTTTAAAAGCATCAAAAAACAGATATAGTTTTTGTCAGATGTATTTTCTCTTCCCCCATTTAAGCCTTTTCTCTGATACCCTCCTCTCCACTAACCTCCTCTTTACTGCATAATCTTTTTTTCCCCTAAAGTTGGAGAGGTCACTGTCACCATCCTTCACCCAGAGTCATTTGGATTATCAAAGTGATCACCAACCACCCCAAAAGTGGAGAATAACCCATTGATCAAGCGACTGTGAGTTTACTACCTACTTGATTAGCAAGACCGCGCCGTGACATAGTCTAAGCAGTATCTGAGACGGGGGAGTACAGAGTAGCTATTCAGTAGGTTTCAGTGTCTGGGCCCGTGTTTATAAGATTGGTTTCTATGTGGGGATCTTATGGGATCGGACCGAGTTTGTCAGAGGAGATGAACCTAGGCAGAGATTTGTTTTTCAGATCAGATAAGGTGAAACCTCCGCAGACTTTCTTCCCTCCTTTTCTTCCCCTGATCTGCTTGTTATATTTCTAGGGAGGCGGGGAGGAGAGGAAGAATAGTTCTAGCATAGATTACATGCTGTACACGAATGCTAAAATTCTAAGGATTTCTTAAATAACTGTGTTTCATAAACTTTGAAATACCTTATTTATGAATTCAAAGTGGCAATACATTGAATAAAATCCTATCAGCCATCGTCATTATCAGAATTCAGAGAACCAAATATCTCTGTTCTTTCTTTATTTGTTAGTGATGGCTGTTAAGTGAAACCAACCACAGTATTTACTTTTCATTTGTCCTTTCAGAGTAATATATTCTGCCAAAAGTTTAAAGTACATTATGTTTTAAAAGGACATGAAATTAACATTTATTGAGCACCTATGATATGCTGGAAAGTGGTCGTGGTGTTTTTGCATTTCTCATTATCTCCCTATTCCTGAGAAAGAAGTGAGGCTCAAAATGCATAAGGAGACTTCTCAAGGTCAAACAGATATCTTTCTTCATACCCAATGCTTTTTACACTACAGCAGGCTGAGCTAAATATTCTAATGCTTTTACTACAGTAAAATGTAGAGCCTTAAATGAACAGGTTAATAAGGCAATCAATTTCATTGATGAAAGATAAGAATACCCCTACGTTACTGAGCACATACTTGGAAGGGGCAGTAGTTCTACCCTCCCATATTACAGATGAGTACACTAAGCAACGTGGCCGAGAGATGTCGTCGTGAGTAGGAAAGGCAGGTTTCCAGCTCAGATCATCATGACCTAAATTTTTAATGAACTGGGGGAAAGTGGAATAATTTTAGTGAACACAATCAAAACTGCAATTTAGATGCTGCCATTTGGCTTCAATATTAGTAATTTCTGTTATTTTTGCAAAAGCAGAAAAGCCATCAAAACAATTAATGAAGTGGACATGGGACAGACATACGTGAGAAGACAGTGTGAGGGGCAGGGACAGTGTGGGGCTGGGGGCCATGGGGTTTAGAATGTCCCACAGCAGCTATGTAAACAGCGAAAGCACTAATTCTACTGATGGTCCATTCTTCTCTCAGTATTTTTCTTCTCTACCCCTTAATTATTAACAAAATCAGGTCATTTTTAGGGTGAGATCAGTTCAAAAAGAACTGACCACATTTTGTTTTCCTACTCTGTGTTAATTTGCTCTGATCTAACTAGCCCAACTGGATTAGTTTCCTGTGGCTGCTGTGTCAAATTAGCATAAACGTAGTGGCTTAAACCAACAGAAATTTATTAACTTAGAGTCAGAGGATCAGGAACTAGAAAATCTTGTAGGATTAGTAAAATTATGGACATTCAACACCTTTTATAAAACATGGGCTCTTGACACATCAGCACGGCTGCCTCAGAGCCACACTGGCACCTCGCTCTGACACGTCCACTCCCTGCCTCCCTTCCGCCAAATACCGGCAGCTGGGTTACTCTAAGAATGCCGTCAGCTGTAAACGCCACAGGCGGAAAACAAAATCCACGTGTTCTGTCCTGGACGTCTGAGGAGGTTTCAGAGTTTCTAATAATGCTCTGACCTTGTTACGTCTCCTGTCTCTTTTTATGTATTACTATCTTGAAATTCAAAGTGATAAAAAACTGTATATTGAACAAAATTAAGTTGTCTTAAAATGTTTAAATAGTTCTTTATGCTCAAATGTTTAGCAATGCAACAGACAATGGGAAGAGGTGCAGAAAGAGAACAATAAGAAAGCATTTTACCATTTCCCATGATAGGAGGATCAGCACTGTATGACTGCAGTTTCACCAAATTTTAAGCCCATGGATTTTCTAAGTCACAATCTTTTTGATGATGTAAACAAGGAAATCATTCCAGCAAAATCTGTGCGGAATGATTTAGGTCCAGTCTCTTCATGAAGTAACTACATACATGCTCACCTGACTCAGACTTGTGTCATGGCGTGTGCTCACGTGTACTTACACAGTGGTTGTACTAAGTCTATTGCTAACATTTCCCACGTGAGTCAACACATTAGCAGAAGGAAATGGTTTGAAGATTGTTTTCTGTGCAGCACTGGGGGCTTCTCAAAAGCGCCCCTGTGCCACTGCCACGCGTGGAAATCGTGCTCTTTCACAGGGTCGCGAGGAAAGCGTTCCACGGACCCAGGCATGGAAGGTTGTGGCGTGAAGGCTGTCCCTGGATTCCAGGGTCCCCTCTCTGTCTGTCTGGCCCTGGATAAAGTCCAATCTTGTCTTCATGAAGGCCAAAACAAAAGCCAGTATCCAGGGTTTCTGCGTCATATTAAAGCTTAGTCCTTTGGAGTGGTGGGCCCCAGGTGGCTGCCCACGCGGCGTGGTTGCTATGGAGAGAATGGGTGTTACCGGGCAACAGACAGTAAATCTGTCTTTGTAAAGCTGATTATATTATCTTAGTCTTGGGACCAATGGGGCGCTTTTTCAAAATAACTAGTCAACTTCCCAAACTTTTGCAGGCTTCTGAGGGGTCTATTCCCAAACCAATCGACCCCTTTCCCAGGCTAGACGAACAGGCCTCTATGGTCACACCTGTTGCCCATGCCTCACAGCAGCTCCTTCCAGTGGGCCGTTTTGGCTTCCTCTGCCCACGTGCTTTACCTCCCCTGCTCCCCGGACAACAACCCGGTACCAGCTGGCGAGCTGCTTCCTACGTTGGGAAAGGAAGGGGTGTTCATCTCCTTGGAGGGGCAGCGCTGCTACATATTGGACTGTGTGAAGCTGTAGCTTCCTGGTAAAACAGCTTGTGCTCCCCAGTTGATTATGCGCAATAATGTTTGGTTTCCTCTGCACCCTTCCTTTGTTAATATCTGGCTACTGAACACTAACATCATCTCAAAGAGCAAAAGTTAGAGTTGTCACTGTCTTCTACTCTTCGGAGCATTTCCAATTTTACCTGTTTTTTATCTAGAGAACACATATGATTATACTTGA
Organism: Desmodus rotundus; assembly: GCF_022682495.2. Taxonomy (NCBI): domain Eukaryota; kingdom Metazoa; phylum Chordata; class Mammalia; order Chiroptera; family Phyllostomidae; genus Desmodus; species Desmodus rotundus. Next base: position 187,466,069 of record NC_071388.1, read on the forward strand.
AAATGGCAAAAAAGATGACATCTTGTTAAAAGAAAATGTTGGAGACCATCAGTTAAGGTATTGTGTGAAGACTAATCACTTTTCAATGTAAATATGTTATCTACAAACCACAATATAGAGAGAAATGATCATTTAAAATACATCAGTGTAAACAAATTTATCTAGTTGGCGTGCCATTTTCAAACAAAAGACTACTATTTAGAAAATTAAACATACAGACAGGAGACTTTGATGCTCAGAAATTGGAAAACGTTTAGCTCCTGGCAGAATTCTAAGAAAAGCAAGAATGACCTGGACGTCCTCAGCAAAGACCCTGGCACCCAGATTTCAGCCCAGGATACAGAGCCCCAGGGCCAGGGATTCTGAAGATCTGGGAGAAAAAAGTGCTGCAAACGGGCTTTAAGAACTTTGCAATTGAATATAGATGATGACTTCAGGTTGGGGTCTCTTTTCAAGGTTTTTAAATGATTCTCTTACTGATATTAGACGATGTGTTTAGGACTTTTCCTTTCACTATAGATTATTTTAGCCATCTGTGGTACTTTTCATTTCTGAACATAATGTCAAGCTTATAGTAGATAAGCTTGTAGCTAAACAGATTCCTTTCTAAGTATAGGTTTCTGTGAAATTAAAAACAACCACCATCAATCCTTTCATGAAGTAGGAAAATCTTGAAGAAATCCATCTTTTATTTTTTATGCTGATTTGTAAAGAGAGAGAGCACGAGAGTCATTGTACACGCAGTGTACAGGCATAAAATCCATTTTGCCCCACCAAAGCTCTTTTTAATAACTGAATTCATATGATTGAGTGGGAGGTATTTTAAAAGTAAATGATGCACGGTGATGTAAATGTGGGCCTGCAAAAAGTTAAAGATGAACACATTCTTGAGTGACCTGGCAGAGGAAATGAGCGACTGTGCACCCAAGCTACTTTGCGCTGTCTTTTTAATGTGTTTTCTCAAAGAATGTGGCATGCTTAATTCTCTCACGAGTAGTCGTCAACTGTTTCACTACCTCAGTCTACCTGATTAACACTGAAACTACTTATGCCTAAGATTCAAATAATACATCTTTTAGTAACTGTACTTTTTTTTTTTAAGATTTTGTTCATGTATTTGTAGAGAGCGGGGAAGGGAGGGAGAAAGGAGGGGAGTGAAACATCAATGTGTGGTTGCCTCTACTGTACCCCGTGCTAGGGACGCGGCCTGCAACCCAGGCATGTGCCCTGACTGGGAATTGGTTCGCAGGCCCACGCTCAATCCACTGAGCTACACCAGCCAGGGCTATATTTCTTATTGAGGTGCTGAGGATAAAGCATGCTGAGGATAAAATATATGCTGTCCTACACAAAATTGTATTTTATTTAGTGATTGAGGTGCTCTCCGCTAGAGGGAGCTATATTCCTTGACGCCCATCACAGGAAAGTTCTGAAGTTCCCAACAGAAATATGAAACATAAATGCAAAGTGTTATTATTAGCACGATATTAATAAGCTGCAGCAGAGAGAAAGTGTCTTGTTATCCACACAGATCCCTCTCTTGTAATGGCCACATAAATCATTTGTAAATATAGATATAAATAGAACTGTACTTATTTTTGAAGTTTGTAGCACCCATATCAATAGCAATAAATCATATAAAAAGCAATTTGTGATTCACTTTCTGGTTCCATTTGTGAAAAACATTTTGAAATGCATATTATACAGAAGCCATAAGTACATAAAATGCCATTTGTGTCAGTAAGCTAAAAAAAGATAACAATAAAATTCAGTTATGAACCACTGAAAAAGTGATGTCACACAAAAGCACTACATCATAAATATTTCACATTTTTCAAAGCATGAATTAAATCTGTGATGAATTATGGCGATGAATTATGGTAAGAAAGGGATTGGATGGGTGAAGAATAACCCCAAAATTAAATTAACCTGAAGTCACTCATTCTATTTTACAGCTACTAAATTATTTTTAAAGCTATCAAACTCTAACAAATTGAAGCTATTAGATTTCATGTAATTGCAAAGAAAAAGAGGGAAGGACGAACAAATCCCCGGGAGAGCAATTGGCAATCATAGGTTATTAGAAACAGTCTAAACATTAACAAACTCCACTGAATCACTATTAGTTCAAGTAAGAGTTAAAAACAAAAAACCACTTGTCTCTAGCAAAAATTATCCAAGACTCAAGAGACACAAAATCTAAGCAAAATAAAAATTTCAAAAGGAATCTACTTATATTCATACCGTCGATTTAAAAAGGAGGCTGTTAGACTAAGCGGTCTTTATCACCTGTAGGCCTATGCCAGCCAACTACAATCTGAGCTGGGAAATGCCTCAAGGTCACAGAATAGAAACTTAAGGACGCCAATCACAGTCAAGCAGGCTTTAAACTACAGGCAATCAATAACTCCTTTACTTTGCCTCCCTCTTTTTTCTGCAAAATCTCTTCCAAAGTGCCTGTCTGGGCAACTCCCTTAACCACTTTCAGTTTGGTGCTGCCCCGCTTCGAATAGATTTTTTGCTCAAATGAACTCTGAAAAATTTTAAGATCTTTTTACCACTCACATTGGAACCCTTAGAAGCAGCATCCTTATGTCGGAGATATGGAAGAGAAATTCTAAATATCTTGTGAATTAGAAAATAGTGCATATTGAGTAAACAGTCTTTTTCTACATGTGATTATTTTATGTTTTAATATTAAATAGGCACATAATAAGTAAGCCTCTTTAAATATTATATTTGGGAAATATTTTCAAGGAAAAATAAAAATGCAGACCATAAGCTAAAGTTTTATTAGATATTGAAAAACAGGCACACGAATTAAAAAAACAAGAAATTTGTCATTAAGAAATATAGAATAAATAACACTTGCTATAATTATTCCAAGAACACCGTGGCAGAGAACATTTTACAATAGATTTCGACACGTGTTAGTTGGGAATTATGGTAGTAATTAGCAGCATGACCGTAGGTAGCTAAAATAAAATTTCTAACTTCTTTCTCTTAAAATGAGGGAGCTGAACCAAAGGGTTTGAAAATTACTGTCAAATCTTAATTCTCTACTATTTCACCTTATAAAAAGTATAAGGAAAAGGAAAATTCAAAAATAAACATTCCAAATGACTTTATGAGCTTCCTTTTTTGGTTGGGAATATTTATTAAACTTGTTTGTACTTTTCTTAGATTACACTTAATTTTAACAGGTAAAAATTTACCTGTCCTCTGAGATAGATGATGTGACAAAATACTATTGTTCCTCAGAGAAAAATTACTTCAAAAACCTTTTATCATCTTAATACATGCCTTGACAAACTCTACTCTTTTTTTCCCCAAATAAAAAAAATTTATTGGGGTGACATTGGTTAATAAAATTATATACTTTTCAAGTATACAATTCTGTTACATCATCTGTATATTGTATTGTGTGTTTACCACCCCAATTCAAATCTCCTTCCATTGCCATTTATCACCCCTATACCCTCTCGTATCTCCCCCATCTTCCTTCCCCTCTTGTAATCATACTGCTGTCTGTGTCTATGAGTTTTTATTTTCCTTTGCTTAATACTTCACCTTTTCCTCCCAGCCCCCAATCCCCTTATTCCTTGACAGCTGTCACTCTGTTCTCTGTGTCTATGAGTCTGTTTCTATTCTGTTTGTTAGTTTATTTTGTTCATTGGATTCCACATATGAGTGAAATAATGTGATACTTGTCTTTCTCTGACTGGCTTATTTCAACTAGTATAATGTTCTCCAGGTCCATCCACACTGTTGCAAAGGGTAAGATTTCCTCTTTTCCGATGGCTGAGTAGTATTCCATTGTGTAAATTAGATATTGGCCTTTAATTTTCTTTCTTTGTAATGTCTTTATCTGGGTTTGGAAGTAGGATAATGCAGGTCTTTTAGAATGAGCTTGGGAATCTTCTTTTCTCTTGCATTTTTTTTTTTGAAATTGTTTGAGAGGGAGAGGTGTTAGTTCTTCTTTGAATGTTTGGTAAAATTCTCCTGGAAACCATCCCGCGCAGGGCTTTTGTTTATCAGGAGTTTTTATGATTACTGCTTCAATTCCACGAGTTGTAATCAGTCTATGGAGATTTTCTGATTCTTCTGGATTTAATTTTGGAAGATTGTGTGTTTCTAGGAATTTATCCATTTCCCCAGGTTGCCCAATTTGTTGGCATATAATTGTTCATAATATTTTCTTACAATTTACATTCCTTTGCTATCAGTTGTTGCTTCTCCTTTTTCATTCTCCTCAGCAGGGTTTGGTGCTGGCCGAGAGCTCCCTTTGGATACGCTGCTTGTGAAGCTGAAAACTCTCTCTTCTTAAAGGTCAAGAAAAACAATCAGCAGTCATGATTAAAATTTTACTCTTGGACAATATTTTCCTCCCAAGTTATAGCATAGTAAATAATTAATTTCTAAAATAAATTGCAAATAGCATCTTGCTCTTGTTTAATATTTTTTCTACTGGGAAAGAATGTACATTATCTGTCTGGGCTAGAGTTAAATAACCATTCTTAGTAATTCTTAAAATAATAAGTCACAAAAGAAGTTAAAATGTATACTGTGAAATATTAAACTTAATGAAGATATTGCCCTTGCTCTCAGAAGTATAAGGAAGATGGGAATAGAAAACAAGTTACGAAAACTTTTTTATTCACTGGGACCTGGGCCCCGGAGCGGCATGGCTTCCTCACACCCAGGTGCTGTGTTTGTGTATTTACTGTAAGATTTGAACAAGGGAGTGCCTGCCAAGAGGTGACCAGGAGGACCACCTGGACATGTCTCTTCAAGTCCCTATTAGGTAACACATTCGTGCTTCCTCCTAATGGGGCAAAGGTCCTGCTTCTTGCCTGCTGGTCCATGAATACAAGGGACCCGACATGCTCAGGTAACAGCGTTATCTAATAGTCAACAAGATGCTTGTTTCAAACCCTGGTATGTGTTCCTCCTTTGGGATTCACAGCATCTAACCCTGGCACCCAGCACTGTGGGACAGCACAATAAGCCCCAATCCCCCAAGTGGTTCTTTGGGAGGGTGATGAGTCGGTCACTCCTGCCTTCACCTCCTTGCTCCTGGACCCATGCATTCTACTACTGGGGATGACACTGTGTAAAATTCTTTGATGGCTTATGGACTATGACCCGTGGATCCACGGTCACGGGCCTTTTCTCACACCTTCTTGACTGCACAAGTGTACTCTTTGCAGACATGATGTTATATGAGATCCTGTGAATATGGATCAAATGTTTCATAAACCCTCTATGGTGGTGCCTGCCAAGGCCCTACGTACGGAGAAGGGAAGCTCATACCCAACCGGCATGCCTACTCCTGTCATAATGAATCACTGGCTCAATGTAGTCAACTGACCACCCACTGGCAAGCAGTACCCTCAAGGGAAATGTCCTATACGGGGGGCCCAGCGTCGGCCTTTGTTGTTGGCATGTCAGGCATTGGGCAGTGGCAGTAGTTACTTGGCCCTTGTCAGGGGGTAGGACATGTTGTTGAGCCCATACATGGTCCCTATCTCCGTCACTGTGACCACTTTATTCATGGGCTGCGCATGCCAGCACTGAGGTGGTAGAGGCTCTTTTATATCAGCGGGACGAATCACTTTATCCACATGTTTATTTTTGTGTCTCTTTATTGTAAATGCTCTCAGGTGGGAATTAACATGGGACATAAAGATGTTTATGCATTGTATCCATTCCATGTGTTTATCCACATGCCTCTGCCCCAAATTTTCTAATTTTTTTCCTTTGTCATCCCTGACTAGCCAGCCAGAGCACTCTGCTACTGCCCAGGTGTTCCTGTATGTTCTAAATTTGGGGCCCTTATCAGTCCACAAAATATGGGGAAATTGACATGTTTTCCAAAGTTCTACTCAGTTGTCACTGTCTTGCCAGGCCATTCATGAGTGAGGCTATAATGAAACTGCCACCATCTACCTTTCGCTGACACCCACATACCAAGCTGACCTATCTATGGCCCCAACGCTTGGGCCATTGGGATACTTCCTCCTTCATCACTGATCATAGGTGACTCCCCGTACAGCTGAGGGGTGAACAGAGAGAGCAGTTGATGTAGCAGCAGTGGGTGACATGGAGATTTGGAATATCTGTTCGTGTTGGCAGCTTTTTATGTCACCTGATACATATTGCCAGAGCACTATTCCCAGATTGGAATATCCTCTCTCGAGGAAGCAAAGATACCTACCAGAGACTCTGTTTTCCTTTTTGTAGCGATGTATAGGTTTTCTATGGCTACAAAAAAATTAACACAGAGTTAGTGGCTTAAAACAGCATGTTTTTTTATCTCAGTTTCCGTGGGCCTGCAGTCGCAGCAGTTTGGGCAGGATCTTCTGCTCAGAGTCTCACACGGCTGAGAGCAGTGTGTCGGCTGGCTGTGTCTTCATCTTCAGGCTCTCTTAAGGAAATACGTGGTCCCAAGCCTCCTTGGGTGGTTGGCAGAACTCATTTATTTGCCTGTGACTATGTGACTGAGGTGCCTGTTTCTGTGCTAGCTCTCGGCCGGGGGCTCTCTCAACTCCTAGAGAGCACTCTCAGGTGTTTGCCCCGCTCCAGAGGCAGTTCCCATTGTGGATTTTTTTATTCTTCAAGGCCATCAGAACAGTCTCTCTACTTGAATCTCTTGACAGAGGTCTGATTATATGAGTCTCACTCAGGATAATCACCCTTTTGATTAACTGAAAGGCAGCTGATTTGGACCCTTAATCACATCTGCAAAATCACTTCAACTTCGCCTCTCACTTTCCCTAATCAAGTGAATATCTGTCGCATCAGTTTATACCCGAGGGCAGAGGACTATACAGAGCCTGCACCTCAGGGGACTGGAACCTCTGGGGCCATCTCAGAATTCTTTCCAGTACACTTACCAGTCCCATTCATTTGTTTACCATCCTAATCACTAATCTGTGACGCACATCTTAATCAGTCCCGTGAAACTAGTCACTGATTACTTTAATCTTCCTTTCCTCCAAGTGTCATAATGGAGCAGTTGCAGGTAGTTCTGAGAAGCACAAGGAAATGTTGTTGTCAATGATGTTTTTACATTGACACTTCGAGGTCACTAAAATTGTCCATGTTGCCAACCCCATTAAGACAAAACTGTTATCAGCGAGCGGAGGGTATGACTAAGGCAGTTATTTCAATGAGATCATTTAGCAGATTCGTACCAGTACGGTAGAAGAGTTTGAAAAGTTAGAGCACAAAGTAAATACATTTTGATGAAGACAGAAAGGTCTCTAAATGTCTGGAATCCACAGGCTCTGGGAGGGAGAGTGTGATGAATATGATGTTTTGTCTAGAAAAAGCATTATCAGTGTCAAAATTTAGTTATCATTTATTTTTAAATAATTCTGCATTACCTGCTGGGACTTCAGAATGAGACTAGTGCTTGAGGTCACAAAAATCAGCTCAAACTCCCATGTATATAAGTACCTGAAATCGATCGATTCTGTCCTTACAACTAGAGCGACAGGCGCACCCAGAGAGACCCAGAGACTGACACCTCAGAGCAGTAACTGAAGCTGCGGGAGCCCCTCCCACGTTGGCAGGAGCACTCGGAGGACCAGGACCTCACTGAATTCCCAGAACTACCTTATCTGTAGATAGTATTATTCTCACCAGCGCACAGGGGAAAACAGCTGAGGGTCAGAGTTGTTAAGTAATTTATTCAAGGTTATAACTTTAACATATAAACCCAGCGGCCTAGTTCCAGTGGTGTGCTGGTAACTGATTAACTGCCGGTGTGGGGGGTGGAATGGGACAAGAAGAAATGTGGGCATGTGGGGGACTGGTTTGTGGAATTTGCCTATGTTTGTGGTGTGAATACTCCCAATGTGGCTTGTTTCAGGCGACTGATGTGGCATTGCTGAATTCAAGGGCCGCGAGTCCCAGGTAGATGGAGGCTCTCGTGTACCCCAGGGACCAGGACCAGGTCAACAGAAAGGGCATTTATTCCAGGGCTCTAAAAAGATAAAGTTAATTTTTCAAAAAATGTCATTGAAAAAGAAACATCCAATGCAAATTAGTAAGGTCTATCAGCTTTTCCATTTGGGGGAGAATTTATAGAAACAAACACCAGGTGTGAAATTAGCTGACATGGGCTTTCATGAGCAGCTGGGAAGTGGGCCCTGAGGAGCTGCAGAGGCCGGACACAGGGTTCCGACTGCGGTGAGACTCCGGATAGCCGAGCGATTCCGTGTATGACCTCCGGCACGATCGCCAGGTGAAATACCAGCTCTGTCACTGAATGGCTGTGAGAACTTTACACTGTTGTCACCTCTGCCTTAGACCATGAGATTTAAGGGCGTGTGGCTCAGGGCGACTCATGACTGTCTTGTGCCTACTAATTCTCTTAGTCCTGGCTCGCCTGCTTTCTGGACACTTGACATCTGTGTCACTAGTTTCAATTTCAATATAAGATCAAGTTGCATAATGATATTGCCCTATTTTGCACATGTGTAGGACTTAGTTTACAAAGGGAGTGGCTTGCATATTTCCTATCTGATAACTTAATTTTCTGAAGTAAGCCCATTGGGTATGCACTTGTGTGATGGGTGAGGGAAAAACTTTTCAGTGGTAAGAAATGTTCTAGCTAAAAGACCTAAAACTGCCCGTTTCAGTTCTAAGATCAGTGTATTTTCTAGCAGGAGATGGAAGCTAAATTTAAAGGAAAAAGCCAGAGAAGGCAAGGACAGAGCACCCTGGCTGAACTGCATTTATGATTCTGTCACATTCTACCTAAAGAACAAAACTTCCTGTTGCCTTTCTTTTAGCTAAATAATCGTCTCTCCAGATTCTTACATGTGGGGGAATTTTTCCTTTGAAGGGCAGCTCTTTCCAACTGTGAGGGACCCAAGCCTCATTTACTAAATAGAAATGTCATGCCATGAAAAAGTAAATTTCTGGAGGGAAAAAACAATCAACCAACTCTTAAAGAATAGAAAAGGCTTTTTCATAACTTTTTGATTAGTGAAGCACTAATGCAACATAAATAGTAACATATTCACCAATTTGGTTTAATTTGAGATAGGATTAAGGCAGCTATTAGGAAATATGTCATGGGGCAGAGGAGAAAATGATTAATTGCCAACTGAGAGGCATCAATCCTAAGTTTTAAAAGAATTCCGATAAGAAAAAGAGGTCTTCAGTCTATAGTGGTCGGGACAGGCTTTATCTCAGGTACACAGGGCAGCTGGGTGCTCGCCAACGCTGGCAATGTGCTCCAGTGAGGGAGAAGCTCAGACAGCATTACCATAGAGATTGGTTTCATTTAACCTCTTTCCTGCAAATACGATGAAGAATACAGTTGGGAGTATTTTCCAATTTCAGTTTAAGTGGAAAGAAAGTAAGAATGATATTGTAAGATATTTTTTAAGTAGTCCAAGAAACATTGGAATGTAATTCAGCTCAGATAAATGCACACTCTTACCTAGAGACAAAAAAATGTAGAAACCCAACATTTAATGTTAAAATTAATGTATCTTAATATTAGACATACTAAAGGCTTACTAAGCGCACTTAGCTGATTGAAAATGATGTTTTAGTAGCATTTAAACATTCAGTAAGAGGTATGTTGGTAGCACAATGGTAAAACTTTACAATAGTTGTTCATAACCTTATCCCTTAAAGTCTGTTTGAAAGATGTAAGTCCTCTCTTTCAAAAATATTATTCTAAGTATATACATATGCGAATTTTATTCAGTTTTGGGGTTCACTTTTCCCCTGAATTTCACTGAAGTACTCAGGTGAAGAATCCCTACTTTAGGCCCTGGCTGGTGTGGCTCAGTGGGTTGAGCACCAGCCTGTGAACCAAAGGGTTGTCGGTTCCATTCCCAGTAAGGTCACATGCCTGGGTTGCAGGCCAGGTCCCCAGTAGGGGGCACATGAGAGGCAACCACACACTGATGTTTTTCTCCCTCTCTTTCTCCCTCCCTTCCCCTCTCTCTAAAAATAAATAAAATATTAAAAGAAAAGAATCCCTACTTTACATAAAGACTTGTAACATTAAGTATTAGGTTTGGTACCAATTATCTACCATTATAAATTACATCTTGACTCTGGCTGTCACTAACTTTAGGTCTTGCCTCACAGGAAAGGGAATATTCTGTGGTGCTGGACACTATGACTGTTATCCTTACTGTACAGGACTTTATTGTATAGGACTAATTTTTAGTGATTATTTTAGTAACTTAAGAAATGTACCTTGAGACAAGCAAGAAATTGCATTTTGTGTTTTCACTACTGATAGGAGTACAATCCTTTTACACAGATATGGCTTCATGGATGTTGGCTTTAGTGCAGGTCAGTCCCAAATGGGTTAACTGTTAAGGTAACTTTAATTGGCATGTGTTCTGGAGCCACCTGATTCTCTGCTATCTTATTTGTCTTCCTCTTTCTAGTTCCCTTTCTGTCTGTGGCCATTTTGATTTTCATATCAGAACAATGTGTGATGTTCCCACTGCACCAGATTGTGACAGAGCTTAGAATTGGGTTTCTATGGTTAATTTGCCCAAGGTCATATGGCCAGCAAGGACTAAGAACCAATGAAATTGTAATGTAAACCAATTTCTTTTGTCAAATTCTATTTTATTATTGTTTCTGTTTATATTGTTTGTTTTGTTCTTGTTGGCTCTATTACTTTTTGAGTTTGTTGTTTAGAAGACAAAACAAAAGTTTTTATCTTTGATCTTCTAAACATTTCCCCTGCTTCAGAGTCTATTTCACTTTCAAATGCTCTAATCTCACACTCTCATACCCTACAGTAATACAGAAGAGCTCAGCACAGGTAGTAGGAATAAATCTGGATAAGTAGCCAGCAAATGTGAACTTTGATCCAGTTCTGACACCTAGTAATCTCTTCATAGACCAGTGATTTTCAACCAGTGTGCCTCAAGAATTTTTAAAACATGCAATACCTGGCTACTGAGTCAGGGGCACTGATCTCTTTTCCCTTAGATGCTCAAATGAAAAAATCGCAACAACCAACACAACAATAGCTGTCTGGTGTGAATAATTCAAACTTATACCTATCTTTTGTCAGATTGGCAAAAAAATGTATCTTTTGGTGTGCTGTGGGATTTTAGTAATTAGTTTATGTGTTCCCTGAGATTAAAAAGGTTGAAAATCATTGCCTTAGACAGTTGTATTAACCAAGACCCTTGAAACACACAAGATTGTTGAAAGTATAAAAGAGATCAAGTATGTGAAAGCACTTGGAAATCCACAAAGTGAAAATCAAATTCAAGGGCTTATCATTGTTAATTATAATAACAATGATAATTGAATAATGTTTTTCATGAAATATTTGGATCTGTCTCTTCCAGGTGGTAACAAACTTTGGTATGTCTTCAATATTTCATTTGGAATCAATAGTAAATTTTAACATTCGCTTGGCTAACACTGGGGATGAATATTCAGAATCCTTAATATCCTGAATAGTAAGGATATTCTGAATTGAGAAGAAATTTGCAGTCTAGTGAGGAAGATAGTTTAACAAGATATTGTAACAGAAGTGAAGTGTCCCCGGAACAGTAGCGTATTCCACCTGCTACAGCAGCCCTGTCTCTCCTTGTCTGTAAAGCTGACTTCTCACCCTTGCAATAATCCCCTATACTGTGTGCTCTAATTTTGAAAGAAGGAGGTTGAGCTGTCAGAGGCCATCTGCTAATTTTGCCTGCCCAGAATTCTTTCTTCATTCTTCCAGGATCACATTCTCTCTTGCTCCCATTCCTTATAATGATCTTCCTGTAAAGTGTTAACATAACCAAAGATGTGCTAATCAGAATCTTACCTGGCACTTTATGACAAAGTAAGTGAAGGTCAGCCTCACTAGAAGCAATAACTGAGTCTGGGGGAGCCTAGACTTGCTGGGACCCCTGCTATCACCCTGAGAAGAGAGAGCCTGCCTGAGAATGATGCCGCCTCACATGAAGCGGAACTCATACGGGAGACAGCCAGATACTTGGTGATCTTTTTGAAACCTCACTTCTCAGCCATATCTGAAGCTAGGTCTCTCCTCTTGATTTTCCCCGTAAAAAACCCAACCAATTACTTCCTTACTTTAAACTAAATTGAGATTCTGTTATTTTCAACTGAATTTTACCACTATGATATTATAAAATCTTCCTGTGACTGTCCCATTTCTATGCCTTCCAGAAAGGAAGAGAAGACTAATACGAAGAGAAAGATAAAATGGATCTTTGGCCCTGTAATGTGTCTGTAATTAGATCAGAAAGAAATGTTCTAGTGGAATAGTAAATCTTGATACATATAGCATTTAAAAATCCATATCTAGTGATTTTCCTTCTCTTTCATATTAGTTGTCCAATATATCTTACCCTATAATTAATTGAGTGTATTACTGATTCTTTAGGCAAAGTACAGAGAATTCTGCAAGTGTAGGCAATGCCAGCAAGGCTGCAGCTGCCTCCAGCAAACATGGCACTTGCTCGATCGTGCGCGCTATTTTATGACTTTGAGTGTCTCCTAGAGTGAGTTGGAGATGAGATTAGAAGGGAATGTGGTTTTCACAGTGCTCCTAATAAATATCCTGCTGTCAGTGACTTGGTCTTTAGAGTCAAACGTCTCTTATACCAGTTTTAACTCCTTCTAATTTTAATTTTATTTTTCATTATTTTATATTTAATTGACTTAGTTAATTTAACCATTAATCCTGATTAATATTAATAGCCTGTCATCTCCTTTGGTGTTTTATATCTTTCAAGATCATGTTTCCAGTGATTCTTCCATGATTCAGAAGTGTTTTTGTGATGACTTTGGGAAATGCCTTCATAGACATACATATTCTTTTATTTATTGCCTAGGGCATTTTTAAACATGGAGAATGGATTCAGTTTATGAAAACAGGCCAGATTTTACACTGCCAGTCTGGCGAATATGGTGACGTGGTAGGTAATTATGTTTGGTAATGGCAGTTTTTATTACTTCAAACCGAAAGCTGAAATAACACTGTGAGAGAACTGTATTCATATGAGCATATTGTTTTTGCTTCTGATCTGAATGAGAGAATGAGCATCACCCGCCTTAGCCACACTAAACAGACAAAAAACACACCACCGACTATTCTCGCTACCTGTAAAATATGCTGTACCACTACAAAAGCATTCCTTGGGTATTCTAAGTTGTTGTTCTTTAAATCTGTCCTATAACAACGTCAGTCTGTATCTCTGTGTGGGTGGTTGCCGAGAAAAATGTGCTAAAGTCACACATTATTAGGGATATAGTTAGGCGAATGTGGGTGGGGAGGAGTAGGAAAAGAGAAGGTTGTTGAAAGAGGAGGGTTGTTGTCTCTTTGACGAATCCCAAATCTCATTTGAAGCTTTGCCTCACCATTCTTTTCTGGCAGAGAGCCTGAATGGGTCTTCCTATAACAAAGGCTTCCGGCTCTGCCTGGGAGAGAGGCAGTGCAGCAAGGCTTTGTAAATAACAGGACTGATTGTATCTCACTTTCATTAACTCAAAAGCTCCCTCCAGACTTTGCTTTGTTCACTCCGAGAGATGCATTGCTCCCCATTACAAAACCTTTTTTGTTGGTGATAACTTGAGTACCTTCAAGAAATAAAACACCGTGACTATCTTTGGACTTCATTTCCAGGGACTGCTGCATGCTTTCTATGGAACACAAAAGGAAAAAAAACCAAACAAAAAAAACCCCAAGTGATTTCATTCTTAGCAAAGAAAAGTATTTCATATTTTTTTCACCTAGAGATTTAGTCATGCTGCTTTCTAAAAAGATCATAAATGCCTTGGAAATTAAAATATCATGTGAAATGGTAATGGAAAAAATACAATAAAGATTAAATTTAAAAAACTGTGTGAGAAAAGACGCCCAAGGCTCATATAGATGACAGCCTGTTTGAAGTAAACAAAATGCACCTCAAAGTATTTAGGCAATGAGTTTGGGTCTGAGATTTTTGACATCTAATGTACCACATTTTTAGGACGGTAAGATGCACTTGTTTCCCCCAAATTTGAGAGAAGAAGTGGGGTGCGTCTTATAGTCCGAATGTAGTTTACCTGGCTCACTGGGGTAGGGGGAGGGCGGTGGAGCAGGGTTTTTTCCCTCCTATTTTCCTCCTCTAAAACCTAGGTGTGTCTTAAGGGCCTGTGCGTCTTATAGTCCAAAAATAGGATCAGTAAGGATAAATTGTGGACTACATACACAGTTTCATTAGTTGACTTTAAAAAACATTCACATTCATTTTAGTGATAGGTTTTTTTCTTACGGTGGTATTTGGAAAAAATTTGCCATTAGGGTCCTTGTTTACAAAATTATGAATACTCTGCTGCATGAATAGCTAGAGAACAAGGAATATGGGAGCAGGAGATATATTCTTTAATCAAGGAAAGAAAACTTGGTGCAGTGACTTAGACAAACCAGGTGGGTCTTGGTGGGAAACAGGAAAGCTGCTGAGTACTCTGACCACATCCTTAAGAACACAGCTAGGTGTGTTTTTGCCCCCTTTGTAATTTAACATGTGAAAAAACAAGCTGAATGCAAAGTAAAACAAAGCAGAAACATGAGTTTATTGCAAGGGTTTTGACTTACAAGTCGGGAAGCCCAAGTCTATAGGTTAATGAGCTATGAGTTGCTCAGTCCAAGGGATTTTTATGGGATAAATACAACAGTGATTTGGCTTTTCCCATTGGTTGCCTAGTGGTCTTCTTCCATATTTGATGAGGGTAGCTGAATCAGGGGAACAGGAAATCCAGGGATGACCTGAACGGACTTGGCGTTCGGGGACTGGCTGGCGTCCTCTGCTGGTCTCTGAGCAGAGCCATAACCTCCTGTTAGGTGAGGTTAAGTTGACTGTCTCTGCTCTGTCCCTGACATCGGGACTGCATTTCAGTGTGGTTCCACAAACGTAACTAACCCATACTTTTAATTTTATGCTCTTCAATTGATTTCTGAGTTTTATTATTTCAGGAAATTTGATGATAAGGCTTTAGTGAATACATACCTGTGCGTAGTAAGTATTTACACATTGTCCTGGGTGATTAGTGATGGAAATGAGAACAGAAGCCAGATTTCCTTGGACTTTTCTTGGTTTCTGAGAAAAAACAACTTGCTGGTATTTTCAAGTCCTTTATCTGAAATATTATTGCCTATTGAGTTTTGTGTACTTCTCAGGTAGCATTTTTCACAAAATCTCCTTTCTCTATGAGAAAGAGATTCAGAGGAAAACTCACTTGAGGCCTTCCTCTAAGTAAAATAAGGACAACCAATTTCTTTGTGATTTTCTACCACATTCTTTCATAGGTGTAAATTGTATACAGTACATATATATACATATAAACATACACATATATATAGCTGACAATAAAATAGTATCCAGCATACATTGTATAAAGAACACTTATAGTTCATTAACAAAAAATGGTAATAATGAAAAATTGGGGAAAAAACTTGAACATGCAGTTCTTAGGACGAAATACATAAATGGCAAATATGTACACGGAAATGAGTTCAACATCGCCATTCATCTGGGGAATGCAAAATAAAAGTCTGATGAGGTAATGCTTCACACTCACCTTCGTGGCTAAATAAGAGAAAAAGAATGATGAGAGCAACTGGCAGAGATTATGTGAAGCATCCGAAACTGCCCTTTGTTGTTGGAGGGAGTGACAGAGTGCACGACCATTTCGGAAATATTCTGCTAATTTCTTATAAAATCAAACATACACTCACCTGGGAGCCAGCAATTGCACTTCTAGATCATTGCCCAAATGAAATGCAGAAGTGTTCACAAGAAGACTTTTGCGTAAGTGTTCCCAATGGTTTTACTCATAATAACCGAAAACAGGAACTGGCTCGAGTACCCAGCAGTGGATAAACTGTAGCACAGTCGTTCAATGGAATACCGTTTACGAGTAAAGAGAAACCACCTAGTGATTCACAGAAAGATATAAATTAATCTAAGATTATTACCAGAAACTTTATGAAAAGAATACAAATTGCATAATGCTACATATAGGACATTCTAGATGGCGTAATTAATTTATTGTTGGAAACCATTGAAACAGTTGCTTCTGCGATGGACCTGGGAGGGGATTGACCCTCCCATGGGAAGAAACTTTCTGGGGTGTTGGAAGTATGCTATACCTTGGCTCATATTACATCATACAAGAGTATGTTAACGTGTAGAAGTCCTTCCCTAAACTGATTACCACGTGTGCAGTAATAGTTGATGTTGAAAGCTTAATTTGATTCACAGCTGTTCGGTAACTTCAGACAATTTTTAAGTTTCCTAAAGTAAGTCGTCATTCCACATTGAAGAAAGTCAGTTCTTCCCACACAGAGAATGTTAAGCACAGGTCCTTTACCTGAATAGCACACAGCTTTCAACTTCATGGTTAGGGTTCAATATTTCTTTAAAACAACCTCTCTACTGTCTTTTATTTTTTGGCAAGTCAGACAAATGGAATAAAGAAAGAAAACTATTAAATTCTAGCCACATTTTAGGTGAAGGGGAATTGAATATTGCAGTTAATTAGCTATTGACTTGGCTTAATATTTCCATACAATAAGCTGATAAATATTGCAATTACTTTATGTCAAAATCTCGCCCTGGGGTAGAAATGAATGAGAAATGTGATTTACAATGAAATTGTGGAAATGGAACAAAGAGTCAGTACGTGCCTGTGTCCACGCGTGTGTGCGTCTGTGTGACTGTGAAGCAGGTGGTGCGTAATGTCGCTTTAAATCTTTCCGCAAAGTGCCACGTGAAAAACTGTTTTCAGAAATATTTTAGAATTGTGTTAGTGTTTAACTTCACTTCTCACTTGAAGTTTTAAAATGTAAGTGCTGCAGCCTACAGAGAGCTATTTTTTTAAGTCACAGTTTAAGAAGAGCAAATAATTATTATCACAAAAATGACTTAAAATTTTGATCAGTAAGTGAAGAAGATTCTATATGTTTTCTAACCTTTATGTAGGTGCAATTAAAAATACTGTCATTTGTTTTCCTTAATTTAAGTATTTTAGTAAAAATAATAATTATAGAAGGAAATAATAATAACCACAGTTCAAAGTCAAGTTGTAAACTAATCTGCACAGCAAAGCACCAATAATAGAAAATCAGGTTAAAATAGAATTCATTCAAAAGGGCTCAAAGTCCATAGGTTTTTTCTGAATATAAAGCATGACCCAATTAGTTTTTACAATATCTCTGTAAAAGAAAAAAAATAGGTTACTCCAGGATTATAAATCCAGTTATTTTTGAAGATTCTCTTTGGATCAATTTATATGAGGATTCTGGACTGGTGAAATAAGTTACCCTAGAATGGCAGGCTGGCCAGCCTGTATGAATTAGAGTTCCCCTCTGATTTAAAGATTGTAAATTTTTCAACTCACATATTTTAGGAGGGTAAGACATCTACCAATCAGGAAAGAACATGATAACATAGAAAAATATTGATTTATAATTTATTTCCTCTTGCTTCCTTTTGATAATCCTTATAACTAGATTAATGATTCACTTCAAAGCAATCTATTTAAAAAAAAAATATGATTCGGTGGACCTGATAATTTAAAAGTTAGCTTCCATGAAGCTCAGAGTCAAGTTTGCAGCCTTTCTTACCACGTGCATTTATGTGTGTGTGGGGGGGGGCATAGAGACGGGCAGGTGGGACTGTTTTCACTGCTCCGTTTCAGGAACATGCTTCTCAACCCACTCCCATGCAGACTTCTACATAAGTTCTCTCCCGAGCTACGTTGCCGAGTGTTGTTGCCAAATCTCACTGTTTATGTAGTTTAAGTAATTGTCAGAGGTATTTAATTAAGAAGCAGTAAGTACAGGCATTAGAGATAAAGTCAGTTATGATATATGTGTATGAATTCTCTCAAAGTTGGCTTTTTTATTGCATGGTAACGAATAGCCAGGAGAAAATGGCAACATCTAAATTTCCTCATTTTTAGTTAAGAACCATCTGTATTATTTATGATGCTGTTGAGAAGTTCAAGTTCTCAGGGTTCTATTGCACACTGTGCACACCTCAAATCACCATAACGCAACATTGTGATTAGTTTAGATTAGGCGAATTTCTTTTTTTTTTTCTTTTTGGAGAGCACACATATATTCCTAGGACAGACATAGTTAATTTTCTTCTGTATCCATTTTGTTTGTTTGTTTTGGTAATAGAATCTTCCTTTCAGCTTTTATTTGGACATATGGTTCTCTAGCCAGAAATCAGATTTTCAGCCTCCTTGGAGCTTGATTTAGCCATATGACTAAGCTCCAGGTTATGAGATATAACGGAAGTAATGGTTTGTATCTTTCAGCTCATATCCCTTAATAGAACATTTCCTGTATTCCATTCCTCTTTTCCCTCCCTCTTTTGGGGGCTAGAATGAAAATATCTTAGTAAGTTATTTCTGATCAGGCAGGCAAGGGCATCACTGCAGGGGACTGAAGAACTATGAAACAGAATGAACCTGTGTAACTGGAGCAGAACCACTTGGAATTAGAATTCTGGACTATTATGTGTGTGAGAAATAAGCTTTCATCTTGTTTGAACCACTGTATTTTGGGGATTCTGTTACAACAGCTTAATATATACTATAGTTATATACACTATACTTACAGCTTTTGATTCATTTTTATATAAATAACATATAGAGGCTATATATGTTTTTTATTACCCTGCCAAGCCAACATGCCAAGGCAGGGACTATACTGTGTTTGACCATGCCTAGAATATACCTTTTTAGTTTGGGATGTGGAGCCTTGGGATCTTCTGGACCCAGAGCTGGTCAGTGGCTCAGTGTTCAGAATCCAAGATACTGACCCCATTTGTAAGAATGTCTCTATAGAGACATTTCAACAGGAGGAGTTCATTCATGATTGATGAATAGTTACAGATTTTATAGTCCAAAAAATACCAAGCCAGTGGGAGACGTGCTACAACCAGAAGCTTGAGCTGCAAAAGCATCAGGTTATTCTGCATAAAGGAACAGAAGATCGACAGAGGAAGAGATCAACATGGCTAGTGGTGATGGCACAAAATTCCCACAAGTTTCAGGTGGGCTCAGAACAAGTCAAGTGAGGTTGTGTTTGCATGTGTAGTGTGAGGTGGGTGGCTCAGCAAAAAACAATGAGGGCGAGCTAACCTGAACCTAACAACCCGTCCGGGAAGACAGTGCCTCGCGCTGAGACTAGTCTAGAGACTGCGCAAGCAGTCAGGAAATTGGGGCTTACTCTTACCTTCCCAGGAGACATAAGGACATGGCAAGAGAGTCAAGGGTCACAGTAAGTGAGCTCAGATTGTAGTGCGTATATTTAACTTGATGTTGGAATTTGCATTTGCATTTTCTATTTTGAAATTGAATAAAGATTTTCATTGCAGTATCAGCCACATATTTTCAAATCTGCTGTCAGATCCTTACCGTAGTATCAGATCCACCAGAAAGTTGTGCCTACCTTCTGGAAGAGAGGAGAGGGTGGCATTAAATGAAAGTGATGGTGAATGGGGTGAGTCAGTTACATTCAAAAATATCACATCGTGAAAAACACTGACATGAAAAACACAGACACTGGGAGCCACGGCCACCTCAGAGTTGTAGTTCAATGAGTGTAACAGCCGTGGTTGGACATGGGTGTGTTTCACCCACTTTTTTGTAGTTCCTGATGTTGAAGAACATTAACCATAGCCCTGAGAGGAGGGTTTCTAGGGCAGTGCCAGTAATGTCTATGACCAAAAAGGGGGAGAATCATGGAATCATGGAGCTTACTATGGCCATTCAGTAATCACTGGGAGAGGCCACAAGGAGACATAATTCAGCCGCCCAAAAGGCCACTTCCAGAGATTCTGCGCGATGGAAGGGAAGCGGATCAGGCGCTTGGGCCCCGGTGATGGATGCTGCTGGGGGGTCTGAAGGAAAGGCTGTTTTGGTTACCAGTGTCATTGCCCATAGTCCTCATCTGTACTCCCTGCGTCAAGTGGGAAAACTCAGAGCTACTTTCGATACTCCAAATAGAGAGTTCTTTTAATGTTTGAAGACATAATATAGAGAACTTTCCACAGAATTGGGAGGGGAAATACTGTAATGTAACCTACATTACCATCTGTGAAGATAAGTTATTACAGTATCGGGGGGGGGAGGGAAAGACACAGCGGCAGGGTCTCTCCATGGGAAGTAAGAACGGACTTACAGGGGAGAGCTGCTTGAGCACAGGCTTCCCCTCTAAGGCTTTCCCTTGCTGCACGGCCGTCCACTTTGGTGTAGAATGGCGTGTACATCAACTAAACAAGGATATCATGTTGCCGTGATTTACTCTTTTTTTGATATTTGAAAGGTGGGCTACAGATGATCTTATTTAGGGGAAAACAAAAGGCTGCTGTACAGTCGTTCACTTTACTGGACCCTGACTCCCCAGGTGGAAGGGGAAGAACGACAAACGAAGGCAAGACCAGAGCTGGAGAGGGGACTCTAGTGGCCGCCTTCCTGATATGACTCGGAAGGCGCTCCCTCCCAGGGCTCTTCCCACACGACTTCCTTCCTTGTGCGAAAACGCCGAAGGCTCGAGTTAAAATTGAAGTTCTCCTTGAAGGGCAATGCAGAGAAATGACATGAACTGTGGAAAGATAGCAAAAACAAAAGAAAAATGAAAGCATTTGTGAGAGCAACTGGCGTTTTTGTTGAAAACAAACAAACAAACCTCGCAGCGTACAACGAATTCCTCACTAGCAAAGAAGCACGACTATTGGTGATAAACCCATCCCTCCTTTGCCTGACATGGGGGGAAAAAAGTCATTTCCATTAGGAAAACCATTTTTATCATGCCGATGTCAAGGGACAGGGGATTGCTTGAATCTCGGAAACTGAAGTTTATATCTTAACTTTTCAGAGATATGTTTTTTTGTGCGTGTGGTAGAAAGGGTAGAGTATAACATGGCTAGATCAATGATTATAAAAACATTTGATATACAATTAATATTGATAAGCGTATGTGAAATTTATTAGATTAGATTATAAAGTTAGATTTATAAGTCCTGTTCAATCATGGTAGATTAATTCCTTGTATATACTATGCCAGCAATTCCAGGATATAAGCCACAGAAAAAGATGAAACCTATTAATAGGGACAAATCTGTAGAAGGTAGTCTTTTTCCCCTTCACGAAGCAATTTTCGCCTGTAAAAAAAGAATCCTCATGATTCATTCAATATAGAAACAGAAAATAGAGAGGCACAAACACCTTGCTGCAAACTGTGAGTCAGCTGCAGCATTCACTGCTTAGCTACACCTCAGGGCCCCCTGACTGAGAAGTAGCCTCCTTTTCACTAGTGTTAGACCGGCTCCTAGCTCCACTGGCATCCCTGTCTAAATGAAACTTTTGTGTCTGCATCAGCCTCTTCTTGCATCAAAGCACCCTCCATCCTCAGTATTCCTGTGTTTGCAAACTCACCTGTTCACTAAAATGTATTTGTAACTGCAGATCCAGCACTCCCAGCCCTTTCCCCAGGTGTTCACAGCCAAGCACAGAGCAACAAGAGGTTTGCATCACCTGACGCGCATGCTCCAGGTGAGGTCCAACACGGGGTGCTCTGCCTTCTTGTTTCAGCTCTCCTAGTATAAACAAGCGTCCTTTCTGTGGTCTCTGTAGTGCCACATTTCCCGCATTTCTCTGCTTCTTCTTGGCGATTTTGCTGTTCAAATGGCCCTCTGGTGTGGTCCTAAGTGCTGTCTAATGTTCTGTAGTACAGGGAGGCCGTGAGGTGCCTTGTGAAGGAAAGACGGGTGTTAGATAAGCTTCACTCAAGTACGACTTCGAGTGCTGTTGAGTGCGAGTTTAATGTTAATAAGTCAATGACATATATTACATAAGTTGTTGTGAAACAGAAACGCTCATTCAACAAGTCATCCATTGACCATTTGCCAAAACTGTGACCAAGAGGCTCCCAGGAACCCAGCCCCGCATGCCCCTTCAGTGCACTAGCTCGTTATCTGCTCGTTCACTGGTAGTATCTGTTTAGTAGAATATGACTACCGTTTTGAGACGAGGCGGATGACAGTCAACAAAACAGTATTTATACCAAATTTGGTCTGAAAACATGTAATAATTTGTTTAATCCCTGCAGCAATCTGCTTACAACTCGAATAGATTTGCGTGAAAAGACTCAAATAGAAAAGACTCAAGTAGTCTTTCAAGCTGTGATAATTCAATAGAACTGATTAATTTATGGCAGTAAATATGAGCCCCAATTTTCCCTTTTAGTGTGCCTTGTGATTTTTCTCTTTGTAGCTGGGCGTGACTACTGGGAACAACTTTAGTGCTGTGGTGGTGAGTAGTGGGGAGAAGGGAAGCATTTTCTAGTCCCGAAGTTAGGTCTGGGTCTCATAAGGAGCCTGTGCGTCTAGGCTGTGAACTTGACACCTGTTTCTCAGCCACCTCCTCCAGTCCTTAGATGGAATAGCATGGCCAGAGTGGGCAGGAGTGGGGGATTTCTCTGGTCCCAGGTCAGTTAGGCTATGATAATGCCCAGCAGATTAGGCCCTGATAAAATTATTTCTCCTCAGACTTTGTTAAGAAAAGCGGAGTGCTCTGTTATATCTCAAAATGGCCACTTTTCTCCCCACCCTGCTGCAGGAAGCACAAGGGGATTTTGCTCCAAAATTCACTATTAGAACCTGTTACAAATTGTGAAGGTAAAACTCACATCAGAGCAGGGGGTCCCCTAGGATGGATGGCTCCCCTGGAGGTTGTGTCTCAGATGTATCCACAGAGTTTCCAGCAATTCGTCAGTCAGTTCAGGTTTTCCTACCCCGGCCCTTCGCTCCTGGGTTTCTGCTCTGGTAACTAACTACGTGGGACTTCTCTGTGGCTGCCTATATGTCTCCCAGTTTAGAGACTGGTTTGCCTTGTGATTTCATTTCTCTTAGGAATCTATAAAGAGTTACTGATTTTTTTAATTTGTTCAGCTTTTTAATTGTTGTTAGGACATAGTGACTTGCAACCTCTTTTTATGCTGGTCTAGAAACCAGAAGTCATAATTTCCAATTTTAAATACTATTATTCTTGTTTCCCTCTCAATATAAACATGCCGTCAGACTCAGAGACTTTTAAATTAGACTAATGCTTTCATCCTCTGTATTTGAAAATACATTTTTTCCCATTCAATTCTTAAGCTTTCATTTCACCAAATTCTCTTCATTTCCTTAAATAGACAACATAAAAAGCAACTGACTTGTTTATTCGATTCTCATTATTTTGCAATGCTTTTGTTAAATGTGATCTCTTATTCAAAAATAATAGCCCAATGTTCTATGAATTTTTAAAGTGTACGTGTGTGTTTGTACCTTGGTGTATACCAGTGCTACTCTTTCTTACTTTAGTGGCATTAGTAAACAAGTTATGATTTCAATATAATGCACATTTACATGATGCCTACATTATTTTCTGACATAATGTTTGTATTATACTACATGAGACTTCTTTTGATGCGTTGAATATTTTAAATATGTGTGGAAATTTAGAAACTAATATTCTTATTAGATGTGGCATTTGTTGAATAAGTGCAATCAAATTTATCTCTGTATTTATAAAGTTGCCTTTGCTTAATTTTAAAGAAAATGAAGGAGGAGAAGAAATCGAGTTCTTTATATCAAAAGGCTAAAGTGTGCGGAGAGCTACAAATGTTGCCAAATAAGTTGTCCATTGCATTTAAGGAAGAGCTCGACATGTTTGGAAGGCAAACGAAGACAGCGCCAGATTGAAGATCAAAAGAGATTGTGTTGTCTGATGTGTTCGCCCTCAGTGTGTGGGGTTCAGTTCCCTGTCCACATGATGCACAGGTGGGGAGAAAGTCTCAGAAGTTCTGTACCAGAACAAATTTGAAATAATTGTACTTGGTTAAGATTTTATTTCCTCTCTTCTTTGTTCCCAGTATATATTTAATTTGATGAGTAAATAAGAGAGTATCCCAGCCATCAATGGGAAGAAGTAACGGCTCTGAGCCACTTACGCAGCCCAGAGAAGTATGACAGGCCACTGCATCTTGACGATAGTGACTGAGAGTGAGTGATATGAGTGGACGGGGCCTTTTGAGTGTTATTAAGAATTCTAGGTTCTCTTATGAATGCTATAGAGCATGAACTCTACCTGTCTGGGTCGGAATCCCTGCACCACCACTTCTTAGTTGTAGGGCCTTGGGCAAATTATTTCACCTCTTTCCCTCAGTTTCACAGAGGATAATAGTAGTACTAACTACTAACCTCATAGAGTTACTGCAAGGATGAAATGATCCGAGGGTTTGGAGCTATGCCCAGTATGTAGCGAGCAGGGTGTAAGTGTTTTTCTCCATCAGTATGGTCACTGCTTCCTGGCTTCGTGGTGCCAACTCAGAGGAAAGAGAGCAGAGCTTGGAGTGTGGAGATGGGGGTCTGGGCTCACTTCTGGCCTGGTAGAGCTGCAGCCACTCGGGCTACAAGAGAATGAGGCTTTGGCGCGGATAATCCAAAGCCCCTGACAGCTTCGACTATCCAGAAGAAAACACAAGTGATTTTTCCTGGAAATTTCTGCATGACATTTTCACATTGAGACAGATGTAAACTGGTGGCCTGAGTGAAAAATAAAGGATAAATATGAACTGTTATACTGTACTTTAGGGTTCTGGTTATTTATTGGAAAGAACAGGAAAAAGAAAAAATGTTTTATCTCTAAGAATGCACAGTGTCTTTTATTTTCTCCTACAATAATGTTGGTCTCGAGTACCATTATTACCTATAAAAGGAAGATTTTACTTTTCAGATTCTGAGCCAGCTGCATCCCAGAAGAGATGTATTTGTACTCTACAAATTACTGAGACAAGTTTGTCTACTGACTGTTTGTGAGCAACTTCCCTACAGCCATTAATTATAGCATTTTCTCTAGGGGAAGTAGCAGTGAATTGGCTTAAAGATGAAACTTTATAGAACTAATAAGAAAAAAGCCTTTGTTACCACGAGCATGTTTTGACTGAATCAAATTAAATGGTATACTACGTCTGATTTCACTAAGATAAATGCATTGTCTTGTTGCTGAAAAGTAATAAATGCAATCACTTTTAAAATTGCTTTTTAAAATTGTTTACAAGAGACACACGATTTTTTTCTAAATGAAAGCTATTTGCAGTGGGCTGTAGTTTTAAAGAATAAATGAAATGAAATATTTTTAACAAAAGAATGATCAAACAATAATAGCTAATACTTACAAGGTTTGCTCTGGGCAGGGCAGAGCCATTGTAAGTGATGCAAAAATATTAACTCATTTGCTTTATCCTCAATACATATCATGATTCCCATCTTAAAATGAAAAAAAAAAACCCCAACCTGGCTGGTGTGGCTCAGTGGATAGAGTGCTGGCCTGCAAACCAAAAGGTTACCAGTTCGATTCCCAGTCAGGGCACATGCCTTGGTTGCAGGCCAGGTCCTAGTTGGGGGTGTGCAAGAAGCAACTGATCAATGTATCTCTCACACATTGGTGTTTCTCTCCTTCTCTTTCTCCCTCCCTTCCCCTCTCTCTAAATAAATAAAATCTCTTTAAAAATGAAAAAAAACCCCAACAAACCTCAAGTCTGAGAGTTTAATTTGCACCAATTTGCTCTAGAAAAGTGTATGTGACCTGAGACAATACCTATTTTAAAAAATTTAAAAAAATTCTAATTGTAAAGTAAAATGCTTTAAATTTAAAAAAATATAGACAGCACTGAAAAGTATTACTGATGGGAATAGTAAGATAATGCCTAATCTTGGTGATAACAAATAACCACAATATCATGTTGGGAGAAACCCTCTCCCCCCCAAAATGGCCTACTTAGCTTTATGGATAAGGAACGAGCCACGCAGTGAGGGTGTCTGGGGTGTGCATCCCCCAACCTCAAGAGATCTTTGTCGCACCCTGTGCTGTCAGCCCAAGGAGGTTAGGAGCCTGCCGAGTGGCGACACCCAGGTCACGCGGGGCGGCCCCCTCGCTCCGTGCAGCCAGTCTTACAGGTAGATGCGATCTTGAAACTATTTTTGCCCAGTGTTTTTACCTCTACTTTTCAAAGACTCTCCACCTTAGCCCTGATTCTTTTTCTTATTTTGTAAAGGTTTTGTTTTAAGGATTTACCCATTTATTGAACCAATTCAATGTTTACTACTCTTTCCTGCATCTCCTCTCTGCCTTCCAGGGTCTCTCCCCTGGGTTCTGAAACACACACGTTAGAGGTTCATTGAGCGGCTGTCGATTCAAAGTAAACGCCTAAGTCTGATGCAGGTAAATGTTCTCCATGTTAATTTAACGAAAGTATAATAAAGAATTTCATTCCAATGATTAAAAGTTAACTTTTCTGAGTGTCAATTCTAGGCTTACATTATCTTCTCTGTTAACTTAGCAAATGTTCCTTCGTTTCCCATCTCCCATTGTTGATATTCAGAAGTTTGCTGTAAGTCTGTCATTTCCTCGTTACCGCTTTCTCTCTACAGCTGCTCCGAGGGGTTGTGTTTTCTTTGGTGTTCTGTGATTGCACTCTCCTGTGTCTAGGTGAGGATTAATTTATCCTGCCGCCTCTATCAGAGAATTGGGGTCTCCCATTAGGTCTAAAAACTCTGAGTTATTAGGTCTAAAAGCTTTGTTTCTCTTCCATGTTCTTTCTTTTCTTTTTGAGACCCACACAGCTATATGTTAACTTTTTTCATTCAGTTCTCCCACATAACATTTTTTTCATATTTTCCATTACCTGTCTCTCTGGAAAGCTAGGTAATTATTAAGTCAATCTTCTAGCTTATTTATTTTTTTGCAACTGCTTTTGGTCTGCTTTTTAATCATGTAGTATGTTCCTGACATCAATAATTATATATAAAAAATATTCATTTCTAAAAGTTCTATTTGTTCTTGAAAAAAAATCTGTCTAGTCATTTTGAAATAGGGTGGCATTTATGACCATTTTTTATTATTTTCAAAGTTTCATATGTTCTTATTTTATATTGTTTCTGATTATTTAATGTCTAAAGACTTTAAGGGTCTAAATCTTTTTGGAAAATTGTTATTGTTGTTTGTGCTAACTCTCAATTACGATGCTTTATTTCCTCATGGATTTAGTGATATTTAAATATAATATACTGACAGAATGTAAATCTCTTCCAGAAATTTATACTCTTATACACATATGTTTTATAGAAAGAGAAAAAGGTGTTTTAAATTTTTTCTAATAATATTTTCAGAACTATACTCCTTAGATGGTAACTGAACTGACCAACTCTTGATTTCACACGAACCCTTCCTTTTTTGCTGATATTTACCGGCTTTACTCTGTGGCAGGTACTGTAAGAGTGTTGGAAGATGCTAAGACTAAGGTTATATTCTTTGCTTTTTAGAGTGTTGTTTACAAGAATGTGATAACTAGACAATTTCTAGGCAGAATGATAAACTCCTTGGTACAAGTGCTATGAAGTGCTGGGTGCTGTAGGACCACAGAAGAGGTGCCACTGATCCCAATGAGTGGAAAGGTGGGCAGTGAAGTTTCCTGGGGGGAGGTATTTCCTGAGCTCCACGATGGAGAAAAGTCTGCCAAGTGGTAGTGTAGGGAAGATGATATCTTCTCACAGGTGCCCAGAGATCAGAATCTGGTTCACTGCTGTAGTAAACTGTTAATAGATTCACTGGAAAAAGTTGTTTGCTTTTTCTGGAATTGTCTGTTTCTCCTCCATGCACACATTTGCAATATTTCCTTTTCTATGAGTATTCATCTTGATAAACACTTTAAAATATTTTAATTATTATTATTATGTTTTTACAATTTGGCAGAAGCAATGCAAAATATTTTAATACACTGGAATCTCCACGTATCCCTAATTATTCTATACATCTACCACAGAGTAGAGCTACTAGGAGGATGGATAATTCAACAGCTATGAATGAAATTGACAGTCAATATTCAATTAAACTTTTTCAGCTACACAAATCAAAAAATATATGAAGATATTTTTGAGTGCTCTAAAGGAAATAACAGTTGTCTGACCTATGGTGGTATTTTTTTTTTTTTTTAGTCATGGAAGGTCGGCCTGATGATGTTTTCTTTAACTTGAGACCTGAAAGAAGAAAAGTTAGCTAGTTGGTGATGCGGGGGAGCTGTGTACCAAGAATCCAGGATAGCCCATGCAAACGCTGAGGTAGACTCTCTTCATCAAACGTTAGGAACGCAGTGAAGATTACTGGGTGTGCTGGGTCAGAGCAAGTCAGAGAAGGATCCATATGACATGAGACTGGACGATAAGCATGCATCAAGTCAGGTTTTCCGAGAAGTTGACACCAAGGTACAATGGAAGGTGCTAAAGATGTGTTGGGGAAACATGAACAATGTGTTGAGAAAACACAAAAGATAAAGCAGAGGATCAGGAGTAGGTAGGGAGAAACTTCAGACCACGATACAAGCCTGATGTCTGTGAAGGAGTCTGTGGAGAAAAGAAAATTGGGAAGGAAACAGCGCAGGGCAGTTTTCTGTCAGGTTGATGGTGTATCTCTGAGCCAAAATTTCCCATCAGAAGAACCCCATGTTTCAGGAGAACACACCTCAGTTGACACTTGCTCTGTTCCATCACTGGCTGGGGGCAGTGTGTAGAAAGCACGGTCTCAGCAAAAACGTGGTGGTGGAGGCAGAGGGACAGCAGGTAGAGTCGTCACACGGTGTGCTTACTGTAGCAGGAGATCTCTGGACAGTGCGTTTTCATGGCCGCCATAGGCCACTCCTTGCTGTCTGCTCTATACATGTTCATGGATTTTTCAAGTCCTTGGAATTGGTCCCAAGTGCTGGCAGATTAAGGGAGGGTAGTTCATTTCTGCATGAGGTTTCTTACGGTTGGCTTCTTTCATTAACACTGTATCCCTAAATTCCTAAATTTAATTTTTTTGTGTACATAAGAGTTTCACATATTTTAGGAAATATAATAATTATTTCTCTCAGTTGTAGTACTTACTATTGGGTTGGTCAAAAAGTCCATTTAGTTGTTTCATAAAATAGAAGACACATTTTTCATTTTCACCAACAACTTTATTGATTTGGATATTTTGAGTATGTCCCCTCTCTCCTGCATGGTATTATGTTGTTGTTGACAGTTAATGTCTCGGTTTAATTGCTATCAACTTCAACTGGTCTGCTTAACCTTGGAGTCTCGTTCAGAGAGAAATCTGCAGCACGAAACTTCACAAATCACTTCTGACACTTTAGATCAACCACAACACCTTCTCCATACACTGCACAAATCTTTTTTTTTAAATTTCAGTTGTGTTTTTACCTTCCTTGAAATAATAAAGCATAATATGCTGAAACTGTCACATGTTTTTCCATATTCAATATTAAAATGGCTACATAAAAATTCACAAACTTTGATAAGTTTTCTTAATGAACTCTGATATGACAGCAGTCACAATACAATCTAACAAGATTGTTTTGAATGAAATTAAAGACAACTAAGCACTATGAGAGCCATTGTATGGAAAAAACCAAATGAATTTTTTGGCTAACTCAATACAGAAGCTAGCACTAGTGGGATTTGTCTTGAGTACCAAATTACCAGCATTCATGACATGATAAAGGGATTTTGTGAATAGTTGAAAGAAGCAGCAAATATTCAGTAACATTTTAAGACTTCCTAAAATATCTGTGTAGTTATTTCCAGGTTGTTGACTAAGGACCAAATAGAAAAAACTTGGCTTAAAGCATTCTACCTAATAAAAAATTGTAATGGGGCTTGGTTTTCATTCTTTTAGCCACCTCATGGGAACAAGTGTACTGTTTTAATTATTGATGAAATGATTTCTATATCGACAAGAGTTAAAACAAAGTTTTTAGAGCCACCAGGGAAATTATAGTCTTCTAGACCCAAGGCAGTGTGAAGCTATGCATTATCACTGGAATGAGCAATATGATACAAAGTTTTGGTAAGCAAAAGTCCTCCTACACTCAAGAAGTTTAAATTTTTCTCATAAGTTTACATGAAATGTCATAGACTCAGTCACGACTAAAATTAAAGTTGCACTGTCAGCCTGAAACTAGTTCAACATGCTGTGACAGAAATGTATGGAAATGCCCTGTATTTTGTAAAAAATATATATATATATTTTTCTTAACCCACATAGAGACACACCTGGGAAGTTTATGTGCGGCAACAAGCAGAGTTGTCTGTGATGCTTGGCGCTTACTGCGGGCTGCCTGAACAATGAACCCGGCAGGAGCTGGCCCCGATATCAGAGGGCAGGGTCTGGGGTAGGCTGGCCTGAACGTCTCCAGGAGCTGCCGTCTAGATTCCGAGGCCACTCTTGTTAAAAGTTGGCACCCCAAATCTAGACTGGCTGGCATCAAGTAGCTTGTGTATTCCCTCACTGACATGGCTAGACATGACCTTTACAGACGGAGACCCGCAGGGTAGGCAGGGCTCCTTCAGCTGAAACGTGGGTACAGCAGTGCCCCGTCTGGGACATGCTTCTCCGTGGGATGGCCGGAGAGGATGGGAAGCTGTAGAGACTCCTCCTCTGGCTGACCCAGGTCTTACTAGTCTTTTTTTCTTTTTCCTGATAAAGTTTATTCTTTACCCCATCTTGATGTTGTACAATTAGTCCCAAACTCTTGTCACTGCAGGGGACACCTAGATAGCACTCACCTTTGCACGCTAATATATGTTTAAAAAATCAGCATTCTTCAGTGGGACAAATCTTCAATGACTTCTCAATATTTATTACATTGCTATACTTAAATAAAATTGTATCACCATTTCATATAGAGATCACGGATTCACAAAGAACACATAACATCTTATCCAAAATAAGAACAGCATTATAAAAAGTCCATTTCAAGAACTGGGCATTTCTCCTATAACAAGATTACGTTTGTTACATATGCTTGAGCACTTACGGGATTTCATTTTCAACTTTTATAATTATGGACCTAATGGCAGATTTCAGATGCACTCAGACCTAATTCAGGTCACAATCACAAAGAATGGTTAATTTTGTTACATGACATCAAGTTCCTTCAATGTTAAATTTGAAAAATAACTAGGGAAGTAAATCTGCTTCACGAACTTATACACGGTACTATAAATTCAATGTAAAAGGCATCTGGGACCTTCATTACCTTTAATCATCATTTTTATTACAGACATCGGAGTGTTAACTGAATTGCAAGCTCATAGTGTTGTCATCATCTTCAGTTTGGTGGACCAGTGTTATAGTGCCAAGTCTTGGCTGGGACAAGGCCGTGCTTGGAACCTGTTTCCAGAGCAGAAGTCATTGTCTCCCAAATGATTTGGTGAGTGGGATGGGAATAATACGATCTTCACAGAGGACTGCTCCCAGGATTGTACCAGATAGCTGGAGACACACTTTACTCTTGGAACTGTTCTCCTAGTCAGCTCTGGGGTTTTTGTGGGGTTTTTTTTCCCCCTTGTGGGTCTACTGATGTGTACCTGCAACTCTCTTGTGTACTTCCAAGTCTATACATGTTGAAGGAAATTTCTTTTCGGTGTGTTACTGAGGCCAAACACATCAGTGAGGTCAGATTTGATGTCTTTCTCTCTCATAAAAAGTCTGTCAGCAAGTCTGTACCTTGATAATATATTCAGAACCTGAGTACTTCCTATCATCTCATCATCTCCACCTATCACTGTGGCCCAGGCTGTTACATTTCTTGCCTGGATTATAGCAATAACTTGTAAATAAATGTTCTTTATTTTTTTACCTTTGCCCCTAGTAATTTATTCTTTTAAGCATAAATTAGATCATATAATTTCTTTGTTCAGAAGTGGTGAAGGGGGAGTCTTATAGGTCTAAGCCTTTAACCTCAACCTGTGAAATCTGAAGCTGGGGTAGAATTTGGATAAATTGTAGGATACCCTACTTGTATCCGGGAACTGCTTGGTGATTTGTAGGGGAAAAACCCATCCCATAGTAGAATTTAAAAATATACTTTCGACTTTAAATCAGTAATACTTTTTTACATGTTTTAAAAATTGGAATTTTGTACAAGGGCGTACTTTGAGAAGTCTCAATCTCTGTGTTCCTGGGTACTTGTATGTATTTCACCGCCAAATAAATTTATTTCATAGCTCCTTATAGATCTTCTGGTATTTCTTCATGCCATCATTAAACAAATAAAGATAGAGATTCCTAATCATCCCTTTCCTACATATGCAGTGTATTTCTCATTTAACAGTATGTTCTAAATTCCTGCGTATTAGCACTTTAAACAACTAACTGCACAATACACCGTGGAGACTGTACCAAAGTTACATTAAATAGTTCTCTATGCCCAAGTGTGAGTCTTGTCAAACCAAAGTAAAACCCATGTTTTAAGTAACTGATTTGGACTGTCAAGTCGATGAACATAAAGCCAAAACCACGGAAACTGGAAACTTGCTCATTATTGTACCTTGCCTAGAGTTGCATGTAGGTATCCAGTTTTTGCATTATTTCAAGACAGAGGGAGATAAATGTCAGTGTAATGACAGCCATGCAGAACATGTATTACACTTCTTTGGAAGAGCTTTCTCTTCTAAGGAAGGCAGCTTATACTCTGTGATTATAAAATGAACATTGATGCACTAGCTACAAAGCTCTTGCCTTCCGTATCTTCTGCTTTTGACATTTTTGTAACGTCTCAGCTACATTCTTCTGTGGTGGGAATGCAGCTGATCTGTAAATTGCTCTGACATTTTGGCATACTGATAGTGTCTTTAAAATTACAAAATTCCATTACACGATTCTAACACTGTAAAATGATTGTTTTCAGAAGAGGGTCAAAGCCAGCTATATGCGTTAAAACATGTGAAAATGGATCAGTTTGGTGTCACACATCAAAGTTTCAAATTTGTCCTTTGATGGAAGAAAGGAAGGAAGATTTTAGACTTTTTAAGAAAACACAATTGATCTTAGCTTTAAAAAAATTATTCGGCTGCCTTAGCTGAAACTATTTTGATCGACATTGCATTTAGCAACACAGTTCAGAAACTGCCCTGATTTCTATCGTCACAAGGGGCGAGCTGAGCCCTATAACATATACAGATGTGAATGTCAGTAAAAATTTAGACCTGGATGGTGAACAAACGGGGCGGTAGACTTGTAGTGGAGGGAGGTTCAGACTTCAAGATGGAGCAAGGAAGATAGATACCCTTTTCCACCATGGGATTGCAAAACTCCTCTGGGGGCACTTTGTGGGTGGAAGTCGGTGGGTGGGTGTGTATGAGAGGTGAGGCAGGCGTGGTCCTGATGTCCATGCAGACGTGCTCCAGGAAATTGAGAGGGTGACTTTTTTTACGACTTTCTTTGGAAGTTCTAGCCGCACCATTTCTGCTGAATGGGAAAAACAAGTATAGTGCAAAACTTACAAAGTGCGCCGGCCCCCCACACACTGTTAACAGAGTCTCCTGTTTAGAAGAAGGTAGGGAAACAATAACCAGCTCCACTGCGTTTTTGCTTTTGGAACCAGAAAAGAAAGAGGAATAAAATTACCCCCATGTGTGGTTTACTTATCTAAACTAAACTCATTTACGTTATCCTATCTTGATTAGATAACATTTGGGGAAGAATTTGAGAGACAGAAGCAACCTTGTTTGTATTTTCAATGGAGTTTAAATGATCTTCCCCCATTGGATATGGTCTACTTTTTTTCCTAAAGTGCCAAGATTCAAAGAAAATCTTAATTTTAACTGGAAATTTACATCAGAAGCTGCTGGGTTTCCAATGGAAGACATGCATAGTATGTTTAGACATGCTAAATGCTAGTTTCCTCTCAGAGTTTTAAAGGCAAAGGTATAGGTCAGACTATATCCAAAAAAACTGTCAAGTTTTTAGACAATAGAAGGTTGAATTTTTATAAGAGCAAATTAGTAAAATTTGAAAGCCTGCCATATAAGTAATATATTTATACTTTAAAAGCAAAATCCAAAAGAAAATCAATCCAGTTCCTCATTATACGCCTCCCCCAATAATAATAGGGCACAGTAAATTTTATTCTGAATTGAGCTCAAAGAATTTGAAACATTTGGAAGAGAGGCATGATCTGATTTATATCAGCATCTTTTCAAAAGTCCACCTGCTGCAGCAGGGTTGGCAAACATCTGCTAGTGATTTAACATACTATGTGCCCAATGGATTATTTACCTCAGGATGAAAAAGTAATAAATCAAAATCCCATAAGAGCCGCAGAGCTATTTTCTAATCTTTATTCATCCGTGGTTGCCTCCTATTCTAATTGTGTAAATAGAAATACACTAAAAGGAAGAATATAGAAATAATTAGCTATTTTAAAGGGCATTTTTTTATTAAGGTACTCTCTTAATTGTTGTAAAATTATTTATTTTAATAAATAAAATTATCATTTTAAAACTATCACTAAATAAGACAACACTTGTAAAACGAAAGAACTGCCTGATCAGAGAATTATAGAACGAAAGGGTAAGGCTGCTGTGAAGGAGAAAAGTCTGTAGCCTGTTCAGAAGAGACTAAATTGACGTTAAACAAAAGGACACCTCAGTTACCTATAAAACAACAGGTGAGAAACTTTGGCCTGTTCTGAACACCGTATGGTATGGAAACACACATGTTCCTCCTAGCGTTCTCTATATTATCAATTATTATTTAGGTTTACTTTCTTCCACACGCTTTTGTTACCAGGAATTAATTCATAATTTTTTTCTCTACCAAGTAGGATATGTTTCATGAGAACCATATTGTGTAGCTATGTTTTATAGTATAGAACATATTTTGACATATACTCAAGGCTTACAAATGCTTAGTCAATGTTTACCTCCTTGAAGGCTCTGTGAGAGTGGAAAATGGTCATGGTGGGACATTGCAACCCACCCCACCATTCTTTTGACATTGTTCCTATAAGTGCTGACTCAAACTAATATGCATGCACACTGGACCATCACTGGCCTTATTAGAATGGACTGTGCTCATCTGCACGTAGAGAACTTTGCAAACCTCTCCTTTGATCTCTCCGTTCGGTTCCCCTCTCCTTCCTCATAAAAAAAGCCTCTACCTCCAATGAAAGGTGGAGATAGGCCTTGAGACATGAGCCTCTCATCATCCAGATGGCCAACACCTGCAAATAAACCACTTTCCTTTACATCAGCACCTGCCTCTCGAATATTGGCTTTCAGAGCAATAGGCAGCCGGACCCGCATTTTGGTTACAGCCCTACCACCCAATATAATCACCATGGGAGTAAGGGCTTCACAATGTGAATTTGGGGGTGATAGAGTTAAGTCCATAAAAGGCGGTAAGAGGGTCCACCTTCCATCATGACCATGGAGCTGGTGCTTCTGTGATGTTTCACCCAGAAGCTACAGTGCCACCTAAACTTGCACTCAATCTTAAAGAGATGGAAAGACAAGCCATGAGAATCTGCTGAGTAGCCAGTCCAGTGAATGTTAGAACCAGGCTGGAAGCAATTCCTACTCATAAGACTTGGGCCTGAGTGTGACAGTTGCTCAAGACGGCCCGTAAACATCAGCGGGGCGAGCAACCAAAGCAGAATGTAAGCAAGGGGTCAACAGGGGACAAATGAGGCTTACCTGATTTCATCCATTTGCCCTGAAGCTATGAAGAAACAGTGGCTCATTTTTGTTTTTAGCAATATCTTCTTCTTTTATAGTTGCCCTTAGAGTATAGTTGAAAGTGATGTTGGTTTCATATTGTGTGGGGCTGGGATATTACACTGGAGGAGACCAGATGGATCTCTCCTAAAGGAAGTAATGTGTTAGGTGCAGAAATGCCCATGAGAATTGGTATGGGGGTCTGCAATTCTGAGGTTATACCTGGATACTCAGCAGCTTTTTCATCAAATTGAGAGGCTAGTAGACAAGGGTAGCTATGGACATCTACGGTCTCCTCTTGGACTTCATTGTTACCTAGATGTAGAAAGGGCTTCTTGGTACTGCTGCATGGGTTTGGTAGGTCAAGACTTTCCACTAGGCTTTCATAGATATCACCCTGGCTTGGGAAGGTGGGGGGGCGGGCAGGGTGGACACCTCATTACTGCTCTTCATTACTATCTCTATTAACATCATAGTGGGATGGTCTTGTTGTCACTGAGTGTTAGAGAAAGTCCTGACTGTTCACTACAGGGCCTCTGACACCACCCCAGGGAGAAGAGGGAGGAGTGGAAAGCCACTGATGCCATAGGAGTGGGGACACTCGCTTACTACCTGGTAGGGATGGATGTCCTGGCTTCCGCTTGACCTTCTCTGACTTCACTTTGGCAGGAGATGGAAGCAGCTCATCATAGCCTGGCAGGGATGGGAGTCTACTGTCTCCCCTCAGCCTGTGCTGGTAGAGGCGGGAGTGAGGCTGCAACTTTTACTTGTGTTTAGCAAACTAGAGCGATTGTTATTGAAAAGTTTTGTTTTCCTAGGTTTCCCTTTTCCTGATTCTTTACTAGCAAGAGCAAGCTTCTCTTGAGGCTTTTTGTTTGTAATCTTAGCTCATTGCTGCCAGCTTCTCCAATTCTTAGTCTGGGCTCCATGAGTCCGAATGAAAGTCCAAGAAATTCATGCCATTCCTCAGGTTTTGAGGTCCCTAGATGGTCTGTCTTGTCTTCACTTTCAGGGTGTTCTTATGCTTGTTTTATGTACAATATCCAGGGTTTTCTTTGTGCTTAACAAGAGAAATAGAGAAAAGTATGTTTACTGCATCATCCACAAACTGAACTTGGAAACTGAATTTTTGTTTCAATTTACTTGTATTTTCTTATTTCACATAATAGTGCTTTATTTTTTTTATGAGAATGAGATCTGCAACTCCCAGAAAAATGTAATGTGAAAAATTAGGTAATATAGACAAATACCATAGAAAGAAGTAAAGGTATTGCCATTAAGAACAAGTACCTTCTATATAATATGCAAAAATGACTATGAGAGAAGGAAATAAGTGGTTTTCACCATCAAAGGCTGGTTCTTTGAGGTGACGGATATGTTAACTAGAGGTCCGACATTGTACAGCAATTCTCTAAACCGTATTCAATTTGCATAACTGAAACTTTGTACCTACTGAACACCATCGCCCCGTTTTCTTCTTCCCGCAGCCCCTGGCGACCACCCTTCTACCCTCTGCTTCTAGGAGCCTGACTATTTCGTATACCTCACATAAGTGGAGTCAGTGTTTGTCTTTCCATGACCAGCCTATTTCATTGAGCTTAATGTCCTCCAGGCTCGTCCGTGTTGTTGCATGTGCTAGGGTTTTCTTCTTTTTTAAGGCAGAATAATATTCTGTTGTGTAAAGAGTACACAACTTTTCAGATGCGGGAAAATAAAGAGGATGATAATCCCTAGGTGGGGGACAAAATGGTGTAGAAGAGAAAGTGATGGAAGTAAGAAGCAATAAAATGTGGGGGGAGGTGAAAGCAAATGAAATGAGTAAAGATGTTAAGTAATTATAGCATCACTGAATCTGCCCAGGTTGCGAAAGAAAGAAGCACATAAGATGTAGTCTACAAATTTAAATAGTAGTATAGAACATACACTTACAACTATGTCTGGGTAAAGACAAAGGAAAGAAAACGGGAAAACTTTAGTTATGGAGAGCAAAATAATGGGACAGCAATGACATAGATATAACTAGTCTTTGAGAAAGATCAGAGAAAAACATTACAAAAAGCAGAGAAATTTTTCCTAAGTCATGAAGAAATTACTGGGAAGTCTCCCCTCTCCCCCAATAAGTATTATAAGCTTTAGAAAATCTTGATTTAAAGAAGTGGTTTAAGTTCATTTTTTAAGGCAGGATAAATACAGGGTTGGGCAAAAAGAGGTTTATATATTTGTACATGAAACACAGGGTTTATTCTTGTATTATTATACTCATAACCTGCATGTCTTTTCCACATGAACAACTATAAACCTACTTTTTCCCACTCCTGTGTACTAAATGACTTTAACTGAATACCAAAATCTGACAAAGAAAGCACAAAATGAAATAAGTCAAGTGTATATACCAAGCAAATATATATACATATATATTCCAATGTAAAATATTAGCAGATTTAATATAATAATAAACTACATATCATTGTAGCAATCGTTAATTAGCTTGTTCAAGACTAGTTTTTCTAACCAAGAACAATTGGAAAATCTAGGAGAAAACCTGAAAAAAAATGTTTGAAATCAAGGAAATCCTCAAAGGCCCAGAATCTTGCAGTGAAAGAAACGCCAAGGCCTAGGTGCAGAATTTGGCACTGCTTTTTTTTTTTTTTTTTTTTAAGGAATTTGCTGTTGTGTGTTAGCCACTGAGAGACGGACAATGAGGAGGACTTTCGCAGCCTTATGGGGCAGGTGGGGGAAACAGGAGGTCCAAAGTAGCTAAGTAGCAAGTGCCGTGATGAAGACATCTGGCTTTCAGTAGGGGTTGCGCACTGCGCATAAGGTTAAACCAAAGACAGACCGGCCCTGAAGCCTGAAGGTGATGTTCAACTCTTTTCAATCACTGGTCAGGTTTGGTGGGTTTGTCCTTACCCCAGGTTTGCCGAAACAAAAGGAAAAATGTGTTTGAAGGAAAATAACACTCTTAGATACAATTTATCTCTAATCTAAGATTCACTCAGTGAATCTAAGTATTACGTGGCATTCAATGAAAAATAATCAACATGCAAAAAAAAGTAATCATATCCAGGTCCTGTCTCCCTGGTGGTCAGAGCTGGGCCACCCAAGTCTTTTGAGAGCAGTCTCCAGGGAAGAGCTGACTGAGAGCACCCCCAGCCACCCTAAAGAGCCGCTGAGTTGTCACATCAAGGCCACCCTTTCTCCAGGCTGTTCCCAGCAATAACTGAGTGTGGCAGGTGTTTTGTAGGCGGGACATCTCTGTCTAATGCACAGGACAGTATTGCACTCCCACTTTTTCAAAGTCAAGAATTGATGGATGAACCAACTATTTCTAGGCAAAAAAGGAAAATAATGTATTATCATCCAGGGAGGCATCTCATTGTAAACGCTTCATCACACACTATTTTGTGGCAAAAACCTGGACCTCTCAATTTGTTAAAGAATGTGTGGTCATATTCTTTTATTTGTCCAATGTGTATCCTCCAAACTTTATATTGTTCGTAGGGGACAAACACAAACGGCGGGCATATATACAAAGGTGATTGGAAAGAAATTGAAGATGTAGAAAAATGTTTAAAATTATTAGATTGATCATTCTACTAGGGTTTCTAAATCTGAAAAATGAAAATAACTTTTTGTAATTATGGGCTATTAACAAGTTTTTGTAATAATTTTTCTCTTCAACAAAATTATGAGATGTTAACAATTTCAAAAGTGTTGAATTTTTATGATGCATGTGTGAGGAGAATGCGAATGTGAAGTGACTAAGAACTTATTAGAGATGCATTCAGAATCTGCAATATTTATAAAATGGATATATTTCAATTCATAAGCATTCATTTCATGGAGATCATCTTGTTAAAACCTAGATGATGTAGAGTAGAACTTTGGATACTATGATTAAATGTTACCACAATTTCCAGTAAAGTTGGTTTTACTGTCCCTTTATTCTCACTTCTGTAAATATTCATGAAATAATAAAATATGAAAACAAAAGGTCCTTTGCATCCAAGCGGTAAAATTTGATGTCTATATTTGCTGGCATAATTGAAGGTTAATACTGCCATGTGCATTTAACTAATTACCCCTAGTCCCATTCATAATATTGCTCCAAGGACCAACTCCATCAAAATATATGTTCCATTTCCAAACTGGCTAAAACTGTTCTCATCATGTTTGGATTAAATGTACTGTGGAATATTCACATTCTGACAGTTCTCAGTGAATCTATTCTATTTCCAAGTTTCTTGGAAAAATGTGTAAATAGATTTCAATTTCAACTAAAGAATATCAGATATCTTACAAGTATTTACTGGCGCATTCCAGCCAAATTTAGAAATCTTGTTGATTCCCATGAATAGAGGACAGGTGATATAAACAAGGCTGACAGGAAATTTCCTCGGTATTCATGCAGCACTCATGGTAGCATTTATGTGACCTGAAATTTCTCTGTATATGGGAGAGAAGTATAATAGAATCATCTTCATCTTTTGTGTGCATATCCAAAACTTGAATACTGAATGAATCTTTTAACTCATCTCTGAATGTCTCTTTTAGTACATACACACAACACACACCCAGTGGCAACTGAAATATATTTCAACATATTAAGATTTTCTGCTATTGATAGTCTAACAATGTTGAATTGTCTTGTTAAGACCAGTTTTCCTTCCAAGAGCAATTAAAATTTTAAGGAGTTGCAAAAAAAAAATATATTGTGTGAAATCAAGCCGAGACTTGAGGGACAAAGATCCTGGAGCACAGGGCAGCCTACTGTGTGAGACCCAATTTTACCAAAATGACAGGACATGTCTTGTGTCTTGAGAGAAATTGAACCGGTAAATAGAAATCTTCCCACAAAGACAACTTCAGACCTAGATTACTTTGCTGATTAATTCTATAAAACTTTTGAAGTATAAATAATACCCAAATTGTAACTCCTTCAGAATGGAGGGGCATTCTTTGCTCTTTTTATAAGGGCAGCACAAACTTTTGATCAAGCCTATAAAGGACATTTCTAGGAAAGCAAAATATAAACCAATATCCCTCATGATTATTGACACAAAAAACCCTCAACAAAATATAAGTTAATCAAATACAGTAATATAGAAATAATTGCTAATGTAATGTAACCAAGTAGGGATTTTCTTAGAATTAAAGTTTTATTTTACATTCAAACATTGATAATCAAATCCCAGTTTCCACTGGGAATGCAGGAAGCAAAATTAGAAAAAAGTGGTATGTTTACACAATGGGATACTACACAGTAGAAAGAAAGAAGTCCTACCTTCTGTGACAGTGTAGATGGAACTGGAGACTATTATGCTAAGTGAAATAAGCCAGTTGGCAAAAGATAAATACCATATGACCTCATTTATAAGTGGAATCTAATGAACAAAATACACTAACAATAAAGATAGGACCAGAGGCATGGAAACATGGAACAGACTGGTAGCTTAGGAGGGGAGGTGGGAAAGGAGGGGAGGTGGGAAGGGGCAGGGACCAGTCAAAGAACATGTATGAATCACACATGGACATGGACAATGGAGAGGAGATTGACTGTGGGTGGGTGGGCTGGACTGGGTGGTGGGGGAAAAAATGGGACAACTGTAATAGAATAAACAC
Source organism: Desmodus rotundus (assembly GCF_022682495.2). Lineage (NCBI taxonomy): Eukaryota > Metazoa > Chordata > Mammalia > Chiroptera > Phyllostomidae > Desmodus > Desmodus rotundus. The sequence goes on from NC_071388.1 coordinate 187,507,291, forward strand.
TAAAAAAATGTTGTTCCCATTCTTTCTTTTTTTTTTTTTTAATTTAAAAAAATTTTATTGTTATTCAGTTACAGTTGTATGCCTTTTCTCCCCATCCCTCCACCCCACCCCAGGTGAATCCACCTCCCTCCCCCACCTCCACCCTCTCCCTTGATTTTGTCCATGTGTCCTTTATAGTACTTCCTGTAATCCCCTCTTCTCACTGTCCCCTCCCCACTCCTCCCTGGCTATTGTTAGATTGTCCTTAACTTCAATGTCTCTGGTTATATTTGGTTTGCCTTCTTTTTTTCTTTCTATTTATTATGTTCCAGTTAAAGGTGAGACCATATGGTATTTGTCCCTCACCGCCTGGCTTATTTCACTTAGCATAATGTTCTCCAGTTCCATCCATGCTGTTGCAAAGGGTATAAGCTCCTTCTTTCTCTCTGCTGCATAGAATTCCATTGTGTAAATGTACCATAGTTTTTGGATCCACTCATTTGCGGATGGGCACTTAGGTTGCTTCTAGTACTTGGCTATTGTAAATTGTGCTGCTATGAACATTGGGGTGCACAGGTTCTTTTGGATTGGTGTTTCAGGGTTCTTAGGGTATAATTCCAGCAGTGGAATTACTGGGTCAAAGGGCAGTTCTATTTGTAGTTTTCTGAGGGAATTCCATACTGTTTTCCACAGTGGCTGCACCAGTCTGCATTCCCACCAACAGTGCACTAGGGTTCCCTTTTCTCCGCAACCTCTCCAACATTTGTTTTTTTTTCTTTTTTTTTTTTCCTTTTTTTAATATATTTATTGATTATGCTATTACAGTTGTCCCATTTCCCCCCCCACTCCACTCCATCCTGCCCACCCCCCTCCCTCCCACATTCCCCCCCTATAGTTCATGTCCATAGGTCATACTTATAAGTTCTTTGGCTTCTACATTTCCTACACTATTTTTACCCTCCCCCTGTCTATTTTCCACCTATCATCTATGCTACTTATTCTCTGTACCTTTCCCCCTCTCTCCCCCTCCCACTCCCTTAATGGCAACCCTCATGTTCTAGTTGTTTGCCTAGTTTGCTCTCATTTTTGTTTTATGTGTGGCCGTTAATAACTGTGAGTTTGCTGTCATTTTTACTGTTCCTATTTTTTATCTTCTTTTTCTTAGGTAACTCCCTTTAACATTTCATATAATAAGGGCTTGGAGATGATGAACTTCTTTAACTTGACCTTATCTGAGAAGCACTTTATCTTCCCTTCCATTCTAAGTGATAGCTTTGCTGGATACAGTAATCTTGGATGTAGGTCCTTGCATTTAATCTTGGGTAATGTAATTATGATGTGCCTTGGTGTGTTCCCCCTTGGGTCCAGCTTCTTTGGGACTCTCTGGGCTTCCTGGACTTCCCGGAAGTCTATTTCCTTTGCCAGATTAGGGAAGTTCTCCATTATTTGTTCAAATAAGTTTTCAATTTTTTGTTCTTCCTCTTCTCCTTCTGGCACCCCTATAATTCGGATGTTGGAACGTTTCAAGGCGTCCGGGAGGCTCCTAAGCCTCTCCTCATTTTTCCCAGTTCTTGTTTCTCCATTCTTTTCTGGTTGGATGTTTGTTTCTTCCTTCTGGTCCACACCATTGATTTGAGTCCCAGTTTCCTTCTCATCACTATTGGTTCCCTGTACATTTTCCTTTGTTTCTCTTAGCATAGGCTTCATTTTTTCATCTGTTTTTCGAATAGATTCAACCAAGTCTGTGAGCATATTGATAACCAGTGCTTTGAACTGTGCATCCGATAGGTTGGCTATCTCTTCGTCGCTTAGTTGTATTTTTTCTGGAGCTTTGAAGTGTTCTGTCATTTGGGCCATTTTTTTTTTTTGGTCTTGGCGCGACTGTTACTTTAAGGGGCGGAGCCTTAGGTGTTCACCAGGGCGGGGTAATGCTGGTTGCAGCGCTGTGACGCTGCACGAGGGGGAGGGGTCGAGTGGGAGCAATGGCGCCCGCCTTACTCTCCTCCGGATTTCAATCTTTCACTCCGATACCCACAATCAAACTGGGCCACTCTGGTGCTGGTTCCCGAGTAAGTGGGCCTGTGCACACTCTAGGCCCCTGTGGGTCTCTCCAACGACCTCTCCTGTGAGGCTGGGAGTCTCTCCTGCTGCCGCCCCAACCCCCACGGGCGTTTCCAATCAGAGGTTTGAGGCTTTATTTCCCTGAGCTGGAGCCCTGGGTTACGCGGTCTGCTTCACTCCCCGCCGTTCGTCCGGTTTATCTGTGGGCGAATGTGGTGCCGCGGGGTGCTACCCACTGCTCTGCCTGCCCCGCTCTCCGCCACTCTGAGTCTGGCCCTCTGGGTTTATCTGTGCAAATGTGGAGCCGCAGGGTCTGCTAGTGCTCAGACTGCCTGCGCCATTTGTCCCACACTCCGCCAGTCTCAGTCCCGCCACAGCCACGTGAGTCCTCTCCACCCCGGTGCCCGTCTCCGCCCCTCCTACCAGTCTGGATGAATGGTTATTTTCTATTTTCTTGGTGTTGGTCCCCCTTGCTGTTCGATTCTCTGTCAGTTCTGGTTGTGCGAGGAGGCGCAGTGTGTCTACCTACGCCGCCATCTTGGTTCTCTGTTCCCATTCTTATAAGAACAAAACCCAAATTCTGGAGAACCGGAGAAGCTGTGATTTTTCTTGAGCCCATCTGAAAGTTGCAGGGCAACCACCAAGACCAGAATCTAAGGAGGGACAACAGCCTGCAGGCAGAAACGGGGGGCAAACCCCTGGTAACCCTGAGCAGGTGCAGCGAGGTACTGGCAAGAATTCAGGTGAAATAGCTGACCTGGAGGCCTGGTGTGTGATGGCAGAAGGTGATGGGGCTTCTGAGGACTGAAGCTATGAAAGGAGGGTGCAAATGGTCCCCAGGGAGCAAGAATCGTGGAAATATCCCTTCGTGGTGCAGGTCTGAGGCTGGGGAACAATACTAGTTGCTGCAGCAGCGCCATGAAATCCCACCAATAATTGCCTCATGGCATGCTAAGCCTCTGTCGATGGACAATTTCTTTGCTGCCAGGGTCTCTGAAAGTGGAATTTGGTAATCTCTAAACTAGATAACCTAAAAAGCATGTTGAACTTCTACAGGAAGAGAAAGTGTGAGATTTTTAAATTTATATTATGCATGAAATAAAACAACAAAACAAGAGAGACTTTATCTTTCTTCTAGTTTCTCTGAAATGTGTGGCTCTGTCCCTGCGCAAATGAACTGTGTGACGTTAAGTTGTTAATCTCATTATGCCTCTTGCTGGAAACTTCCTGAAGAAAGTCTTACTTCTGCTGAGGCATTTGTACCAGGAGGAAACAGCAGCACTTGTTAATTCCAACTAATATAAGTCTAAGGAAATATGTGCTGCTATGATATATGTCAATTATTAATGGTCATATATAATTAATATGTTATAATTAATATAACTATAACTTAGTATAATTATACTTATAACTAAGTATCATTAATTGTCAATTATAATTAATTATGTCATATATAATTAATTAATTATGTAGTGCCACTTTGGTGCCAATCAGTCCCTTATATAATGGGAATTTATGGAATTTATATATTTAATGGAAGACGACAACTTATCAAATAATGACGAGAGGAAGTTTATCATACCTGGAATTAGTGTTGTTAAAAGAGAGACTGGTCATTCTTTGACAGCTTATTACAAAAGACTCTGGTTTCGCTTGGGTTGTCACAGACCCTGAGAAACCATGTCGGCTGAGATCAAAAGAATAAAGAGAGGAAGGATGGGGAACAGGGTTAGCTGCGGGGTGTTCTACATAGAGGATGCCATAGAGGATGCCAAAGGCCCGTGTATGTCCAAGTGCAATAGCCCTGTGGCAGGAGGGCCACGAGATCAAGATGCTAAAAGAAAATAGGTGACCTAGAGGGCAGAGGCTTGAGAAGGCTTTGATAAGCCAAGAGGAGAGTGAGCCTGCCCTGTGGAAGGAAACCTGGCAGTTCTGAGAAAGAACTTGCTCTTTGTCCTAAAGGAAATGAGAAGCTACCAGAGAGTTTTAAGTTAGGCAAAGCTGGGAGCAGCTCTGCATTTTGACTGGCTCCTTCTAGTAGTTGCGATGGGAGCAGCTGTGAGGGGAGCCAAAGATGAAAACAGCCGGCAAGAGACCCTGTGGTAACCAGGCTTGCCATTATGCACGTAGCCTTGACGCATGGCTACTGCTGTTGTCTGTTGGCTTGTTTGTTTGACGGACTTTCCAAGGCACAGCTGACTCAGAAACAGTGCTCACTTTTTTTTATATGCCAAGAAATGTAAGAGGAATGTGAGCTTGGCTATGAGTAGTTTGCTACCTAATGCTCCTAGTCATGAGAGTTCCCAACAACAGTATTTTAATAAATGAAATCAGTACTTTTTCTTAAGGGAACTTGTAAGCATGCAGATATTTGACTCTCCAAACTGGATACAATTACAAAGTTCTTTAGAAGTGCCTTTTCCACCCTGGAAAACATCCTACACCGCGGGCTGTCAGAGCCGAGGCACTGGCATTATCGTGAGATTGTTGAGGCTTATTGCTATGTTCAGGGAGGAAAGCCACAATTCTTATTCATAATTGCTTCTGTGAGCATAAGCTGTATCATTGTGAACGTCAGACGCATTTTTTAAATGGCTTATCAAATACATAAATCAAAGGAACAGCTGCATAACTATTAAGTGTTTGTGATGTGCTTTATTTTTTAAGGGTCTGATACAATTTGAATTGCTTAAAAAGAAATTCATGTCATTTATGTCATGTTTGTTTCTTAGTGGATAGAAAAATTAGGAAAACAGAGCACTGATTTGGCAAAGTACTTGGTTTTGTATCAACATTTCACAGGCAGGCCATGGGACAGGCTGCTGGGAGCTGAGAATGTGCATGACCTTGGACAGTTCCTCACCCACGTTCCCATTTGGGTGAATGTTGACCTCTCTGTCTTTCTAAGCAGCACAGAAGATACATTGACGATTGCTACACGCAGAGATGGTGTGGTCATTTTGCGTTGCTGTGAGGGCACAGGTCTTTAACACTGTTGTCAATCCATATTTTCTTGAAATAAACAAAATGTGTTTTAAATCATGTACTGTATCATGTCCTCCTTATCCCCAAGACCTGGCTTTTTTTTCCACTGATCAGGAAGATGGAAGTTACTATTGCAAAAATAAAAATGAGTGATTTTTTAAATGAGGGTTGAGTAGTGGAAGATAACTAAGACGTAGAAAGGACAGAAGAGAACTCACTTCCTCAAAGTCACAGAACCATAGGCAGGGGCGGCTGTCATGGACCTCTGAGGTCAGTGAGCTAGAGAGAAGGCAGGGGGGGCAGAGTGCTGGGGGTGGAAAATGCCTTGGGACAACACAATTTCTGGGGCAGAAATCAAAGGTGATGGAACAACCCTGGAAATAACCACTGACCAATGCGTTCTCTCTGCTCCACTTTGCTATCTGTCTGTTATACTTTATTTGGAAGCAAAGTAGAATCAATACAGTCTCTTTTCAGGCACTCCATGAATCTCAGAAAGCTTGTCATATCCATCCAGTTTCAAAGTTTCTTTTAGGCATGGTGGCAAGACCGGGATTTCATAATCACGGTGGTATTCGTGACGACTATGGGCCTTTGATGACCTCACACTGGCTCTGCTCCTGTGTCTCGGGCACAGCTGTTGTCCTGCCCTTTGCTCATCTTCTTTGTTACCTGTCCATGATGAGGTGACATTAATTTGGTAAGAAAAGAAAAGCATCCTCTGGTGAAGGCTTTTCTGTCAGTGAGTTTTTAAGAACTTCTAAGGAATTGTGGTCCAGGGAAAGAAGGTTTAATTTTTCTCTTTGCTTCCAATCTTCTGCTGTGGTCATACCCTTATATAAGATGTTCAGGTTGAAGAGCATGTACAGTAGCTATGGAGTGTTAGAGCCCTGAAAAGTGTTCTGAGGCTTGGTTTTTAATGAATGAAGTTTTTATTAGAGAATTTTTATTTGAAATGGCTTTTAGAAGACTTGTCTGACTATGGCTGTGTCTTTAAGTTATTGTACCTGGAGAGTGTGAGAGAACAGAGGAGAGACGGAACACCTAGAAAGTGTGTGTGTGTGTGTGAGTGAGAGAGAGAGAGAGAGAGAGAGAGAGAGAGAGAGAGAAAGAGAGAGAGAAAGAGGGGGAGGGAGAATTCGGTGGGCAGTGATGGACAATTGCTTCGCATTTGCACATAATGAGCTATTTCCTCCTTTCCATTTTTTATATGACTCTCTTCTGTTTATTGAACATGAGTTAAACAAACAAAAATGTTTTCTGAATTACCCTTTGATTTTAAACTTTTATTGAACTATTTTTTGAAAATTTTTGTAAGAGTTTATTTGAGCCAAACTGATGACATTGCTGGGAAGCAAGATCTTAAATGACGTTTTTAAGATGTCATTGTATATGTGAAGGCATATCAGGAATGACTGGCAATAAACCAGCTCCATCAGGCACAGAACCATGGAGCAGCGGGTCTCTGTGGCCCCTGAGGCAGCAAATGGCCTCATAGGAAAACAGGCCAGATGTGAAAATCAAAGTACTCTGAGAGCAGATCACTTTTCCACTGTGGGGTGAGAGGAATTATGTTCAATATTTACAAAAACACATTTTGTATTCAACAATGCTTAGTGCCAACTAAAAATATCCAGTGGGGAGATGGTTTCAATAGGTTAAACAAAGTTTGAGTATGGAAAGTGGGTTGGAATTATATTTAATTTGCACAAAAAGTATTCTTTTCCTTCTTTATATTGAAGCACTTCCTCTAAGAGCTAACTAATTTGCTAGCTGGATTAAAAGACCACCATCTTTCCACAGAGCCTTCTGCCAGTCTGTGAAAGCACCCTCGTGAGAAGAAGATTTCACTTTAGAAAACCTCTTCAGCGTGTGTGATGAGGACTGTGAGCCCTGGAAATCTCAGGCTTCAGTGCAGCGAGCAGGCACAGGACACAGCCGGAGGTGTTGACCCGAACACTGGGGGATCCCCTGTGCTGGGGGAAATGACTGGTCCTTTTAACCATCTTTGTTTTCTAAGACTCATTTCTGTATTTGAATGTCTAGGAAAAAAATCCATCTTCAACTCTCTGTTTTTATTTTTTTCTAGGGAAAGATCCTTGGAATTGGAGGGGAAAAAAATAAGCAAACAAAGAAAAGAACTTCTGGCTAAGATATTAATAGATAGTCTCTGAAGACTGATTGCCAGGCTTCTGCTGGCATCCACGTGAGCATTAAAACTGGCTTTTCTCACCATCCTCCAGAAAGGAAGCTTCCTTAGGATTTTATCTATCAAGCGGCTCAGGTTTTGTCTGCAGTTTAGAGATGGTAGGCCAGCCAACACAATTTAAATGAAAACTATTCTGCCTATTCCACTTATTCCTTAATCCTTAGATTTTTGTGCTAAAATTTTTATGGAATTATATACTTTCTTTTCTTTCCTATTACACTTCTTTTAAAAGTATCTCTCAATATACTTGATTTTTTAAAAAAAATCTGTCTGAAATATGTATTTTTGAAGAAAATACCTTGTTTTTAAAGCAACAAATACCAGAATAATTTTTACATTTTAGTTTTCACTTAGAGTTGACATTCAATATTATTTTATATTAGTTTCAGGCGTACAGCATAGTGGTAGATAGTAAAGCTATGCTGAAACAAAAATCAATTTTCTCTAATATAGCCCCTGCTAAGAATCAATGAAAACATACTAATAGCACTCTTATCCATTTCAAGGAGCTTGGTGGTTAGATCTTGTCTAAGTATCTTTCATTGTTTCTTAAAAAATTGTGGTCTAGGTGCCATCTCTGATCCGCGAATCAAAATCTTTGATGTTAAGGCTTTTATTCCAAAACACCTGCAGGTAATTTTGCTGGACACTACTGGTTAAAAACTACCTTAAGATTTAGCTTCTGCTTTTGCAATCCTTTGAGGGGAATAGTTGTTTTATATGCCAATCTACTGGCTTAACTAATGACGTTTTGGGAAGTCATTAACCAGCCTTATATATAAAAGTCACTCCTGCTTTTACTTAGTTTGGAGTGTGACACATGGAACTGTCCATGGGCCAAACAGCTTGATTATGAGTCAACACCATCAATCCGAGCATCTGTCCTAGTGACTTTTGCTGGTTATAATAGAAAATTACACTATAAATTGTGTAATAGCTTTTTATCTTAATAACAAAATTTATTTAAAATCTCCATATGTAGATCTTTGTCAATGTTTCTCAACCCTGCCTGTATATTACGGTCACTTGGGTCACTTTTAAACTGTATGATACTCGGATCTTATCCAAAGATTCTGAGTTAGTTGCTTTCTAACTGATTTAGTTATATCTTGTGGAGATACAGATTTTTTGGAAGATCAAGTCAGGGGAACATGCAGAGAACATGAAACTATAGAGAGAAATGCCCAAAGAAGAGAGCATTTGAGAATACCTACAGTGAGGAAGTTTAAAAAAATAGAAAAACTAAAATTAAAAGGAGAAGAAAAATCCAGGGGAGATCAGCTTATGATATAACCTCTTGATAAAGGGTCCAGAGCAAAGAGGAGGGCCTGGTGTCAGACACTGCTGGTAGTTAACTCCAGGACAAATGCCCTAGATTTGGTGACCAGAAAGTTCCAGACAGTTTTAGACAGAGGAAGCTGGGTGTTGGTGTGGAGATTTAGGGGGGAAGTGGGCATAATCTATTGGAAAAGAGAGAGGGTTGGGGAGGAGCTGAAGAGGATATCTTCAGGAATTTTACATTTGAAGGGAAGAAGGTGGCAAATTTAACTGAACATTTTTTGGGACTGAAGAGAACTGAGAGTATTTGAAAGCAGGTAGCAAACAACACTTGAAAGACAGCTTGAAAAATAATGTCGAGCAAAGATATATTTTGAGAAGTGGCGATGCTGAGAAAGCATGGGCCCCAAAGTCCTGGAGGAAAGAGGGCAAGATCTAAAATCAGAGGGCTCCATTTGACTCCACTCTGTTAAAGCCACATAGGATGTGATTTTGTGTGATCAAAGAATTTGACTTTGATTAAATTTCTTAACCTCCCTGTGTGTCAATTTTCACTTCTATAAAGTGCACATGGTGACAGTATCTTAAAGGATTATTGTAAAAAATATCTGAGTAAATACAAATAAAGACTTTAAAGCAGCATCTAGCAGTGCTCCTGTGTTTTTATTATTACTTATACTTTGACCCATATTAGCTTTTACATTTGTAGAAAATCACACATCAAAAGCATCCCTGCTATTCCTAAGATTTTTCTGAACTAAAATTTGGGGTAGCTGGAGCTCCTATAAATTGAATTTTGTTATTGAGTGAATGAGGAGCAAAGCCAGGCCAGTAGAAAAACCAAGGACCTATGAAAAGGTAAAAATATTCTCTTTACTGTAAAGTTGAACAGATTTTGGAATTGATGACTGCAGGGAATCATTTCCTTCCTTCAATAACTACTATGCTTCCTTCAATTCAGATTCAATTATTATCCTATGGGTATAATGATCTTTGAAATAGAAAGCATCTCACACAAAGGGACCTGATGCCATTCATGTTCTTAGTATAAGGCAGAAAGTTCAGGTTGTAGAAGGCTATTTCCCCCATGTTTTGATTATTAACATTATGCACAGGCCTTTTATTTTCTGTTTTTCCAAGTAATAACTTGGGGTCTTAGAGGCGAGTGCCATTACTTTCCCAGGGCAGTCGTTCTGATGTGGCACAACCCACTCATTACTTCTCACTTCTGTTTTTTGCTGGACCTGATGTCTCCTCCAGGGGCCATCTCTAGGAGTCACCAAGCACTGATTGTAACACATTTCTTTCCTGCTCTCAGAGACTCATTCCAATTCCAGCTTAGTAAATAGTAAAACTTTACATTCACATAACATTTTAACGCTTTCATGCTTTTTACACTGTATGGTGCTCATATCACTTGACTCACAAATTTTTATTATAATTTCAAATTCAAAATGTCTGTGAAGATGGATCTGTTTAAAACTCCCATTTATCAAATGTAGTTGCTTTTTCTAAATTATGGCTGAAGATAGCAACTAGTTTGTAGCAGCCTAAACGTATTCCCTTCTGTTTCCAATAAAAGCTTTCCAATCCTATCCTGAAGGCAGATGGCCAGCCTCCCGAGGCTCCATGAGGAAAACCGACTTGGGCAGCACGGCTGTGATCTAAGGTTGTGTGTGGACGCATGTCAGGTGTGGGGGCCACTGGGTGGCAGGCCGCTGGGACAGAAGTTGCTTTCTGGTCAACAGAGGTGAAAAGTAGAAAGAAGAGAAAGAATAAAGATGCTGAACAACTGTTGAATGGCCTTTTTTCTGGAAGGTCTGGAAAGAATCTTAAAACCCTCCATCTGAGAGTATTAAATGTGCAAAGATTTCACTAGAGGAGATTTCTGTGGGACGGACGATGGAGAAGGACCCAAAAACTACTGGGAGAGTCTCAGACTGTGGAGCAAGTGTGACCCTGAGTGAAGAAGATAGAGAAGACAGGAGCAGGCACCCCATACCAGCATGTAACCCCCTTACATGGCCGTGAAGTGTAAAAAGGATTCAACAAGACCATCAGGAAGTCCATGAGCCAAGTTCATTCATCAGAGGAGTCCTGTGTCTGTCATCAGTGGGCCTGCCTGGGCCGCCCCGCTGCATGCAGTCATCAGCTGGAAAGCGTGGTTTCCACCGAAATCAGTGATAAACTTCAGGGTCATGCAGGGTCCTTGGTCAGTGACTCTCTCAAAGCTGGTGGTCTGCGAGGCACATTCTCATAGCAACCACAGTGTCCGTAGATGAGGGTTACACATTCGACATTTAAAATATGCATTTTTGATAATTATGTATTATATACTTTTATTTTGGCAACAACATGTTTCTGGTATCTTTCAGGAGTAAAAGAAAGGAGGAATAAGCCCCAGGATATGCTTCCCTTGAAAAATTAACAAAAAGTTGTGTAAGACATGCCCCCATATGCACTATGTGTCTACAGAGTGGCTTCTCCGGGTTTTCTTTCCTTAAACGGAGATCTGAGCCTTCGAGACGCGTCTTTCAGTAGCCACACCGAGAGGGAAAGGCTGATCCGCAGTCCCGGCTCTGCCACACACTCATGCGGAAACACTGAACAATCACGCCACCTTTGGGTTTCTCTTTACCCAAATGCTGAGGCTGTATTAGATTATCTTCGAGCTCTCTTCCAGCTCAAAAATCTTCAGTTTTGAACGCTGTTCGTTTGACTTGCAAACAACAGCTCAACAAATTAATTTATGTATTAAATATACTTATGACTGGGAGAGGCATCACACATTTTGTTAGAAATATGTGGAGGAGGGGAGGTGGGAGGGGATAATGGGGGGAAAGGGGAGAGCGGTTTTCAGGAGCAACTATAAAGGACACATGGACAAAACCAAGGGGAGGTGGAATCAGCGGAGCGAGGTGAGGATGGCTGGGGTGGGGGGTTTATGGTAGGGGATGAATGCAGATAGCTACAGTTAAACAACAATAAAATAACTTAAAAAAAAGAAATATGTGGAAGAAATAAAGCACATCGCCTTACTTATCCACAAAGGCCACACAACTATGTAGGCTCCCCGCGACTATGTAGGCTCTGGAGGAAAAGGTGAAAATTAAGATTCCTGCAGAAGTTGAAATGGGTTTCAACTGAGTGAAGGCTGCCCCAGCCCTGAGCAAACCAGAGGTCCTCAAACCCCGCCGAGGTCCTTGCTCATTGTGTGCGGGCTACACTGTCTTTCAATCTTTGATTTGCTAGTTTTATTCCTAAAAATTATATTTCTCAGTATGGGAAATCTGACCACTGACCACATCAGCAATAAGCGAGGATCTTTTATTGTTTTTAATGGAACACATTTAAAAGATGCCCTACATTTGAGGTTTTTGCCTGATACATTTTGAATCTAACATGGGTAGTTGGTTCTGAGGCTATTCAGGCTTCTTCCACTGGCTAGTTCGTGACAGTGGACATCAGGTGCAAGAAGTTGTCTTATTTAAAGAAGTGTCATAAAATCATCCTGAATCAATATATGAAGGCCTGTAGCCTTTTAAATTAATCAAATATGGTTAAAATGTAAAGTCTTAATTAAAGCAAAACAGTTCTAGTTTTAAATATTCTAAATGTTCTTTAGAAATAAACGTACTCTGTCAGAAAATTAAATGCTTCTGAGAGGGGAGCTCATGCATGAACAGCAGCAACTAGAAATAACAGGCTTAAGTAATGGAAAAAAGCTTTCTTCTTAGAAAATAGCATCTAGAAGTTTTAGGCACAAATCCCATGATATAACTTACTGGTATATGTTAGGTATATATACCTTACTGGTAGGAAAATCTAATCAATATTCATTAACGACACTAAAACACACCTTCATTATGAATTGGAAGAAAAGGTAGCTCAATTAAATGGGGACATATAGAGTAAATAAAAAGCCCTTTTCTCTGTATCTTGCAATTCTGCAACTCACAATGGAAGTTAATAAAACACATAAATCAGTTTCTGTGATAAAACTCATCATTCATTTACACAACAAAAATGATGGGGAACATATATGAGACAAATTTTAATACCACTAAAAATCTGGCAAAAAATTAAACCGACTAGTATTTGACCAAGAGACCACAGAAACGTTTGGAAGTTAGGATTAAAGCTTCCGTCAGAGGTTGCCTGTAACTGGCTGAAGTGTCAATGATGCTCTAGTTCTCTGATGAATCAATGGCCCTTAAGAAAAAGTTAAAAACAAAACAAAGACAAAAGCATCTTCCTGTTTTCCAGCATTCACCAAAATGGCCACCTGGTTTAAGGTCTTGGTCCTGTTGCCAATAGCAGAATGAAGTTCTAAATCCAAGGAGCTCCTAGTGAGAAAGTCATCTGAGTGACCAGAAGGGAGAAGACTCAAACTGATGAATGATTTGTGTAGATATTCACTTGTCCGAAGTGAGTTTCATTCTGGTAGAAACAAAGGAAAGAGTAAATTGATATTCCAGTCTCTAATATCAAATAATAAGCTACTCTGAGACACCTGATAACTGGGTCCTAGCCTGGTCCCGGTGTGAATGAACTCACTGAGGTGCCTGGCACATGTCGCTTAGACTCGCTGAGGCTCTTTGGGTACCAGCAGCACCTGTAAAAGTGAGGGCCTTGATTGTGGAGCTTTCCTTTCTACCGATCACCACTTCCCTTCTGCTGCAACACTCCGACACCATCACTGCCCAGTCTGGGGAGAATAGAGCACATGATCGGGAGCTAGTAAGACAAAGAAATGTGGAAAGCAGCAACAGCCTCTTAATTCTCAGTCCTTTTTTGTGGAAGGATTTTTGCTACATATTCCCCTCTGTGAGACTTAGCCAATTTTTCTTGCTAGGCAATTTCTCATTTTTTTTTCTTGGAAGAACTAAATATTAGAAATCTTCTTGTGGCAAACCAGTGATTCTTAAGTCATCCAGCCTTCAGGGGTATTTCGTCTGGTCCCATAGACCTGTAGAGGGTTTAAAAGGCAAGGTCACCAGGCAGGAGCTTTGTAGTGCAGGCCGCCCAGCGTCTGCTGGCTTGAATTAGCTCCCTTCATGTGCTGATGCTTCGTGCTTGGCGACTGTACTTCTGAGTTTGCATCTCCTGCACTGAGGTAAACTTTGCTTCCACACAAGCCAGGAAAACAGACTAATGCAAACAAAATATTTTTAAAATTATTTTAAATAATTAGTGCTTATCCTTTCTCCCACAGAAACCTGAGGGAATCGTGTGGCGCTCAAAGAAACTGCTAAGAAGCGACACACTAACACACACACGAGAACTCAACTTTATAGAGTTTGCAGTTCAAAAAATCTGAAGATGAAACTCTTAATTTTTAGCACATCTGTAATATCATTTTGAGGAACAAAATTGTGTTTGAACATTTCATATAAAGATGGGGAGCATAGGGTGGGGATTGTTAATTGAGGGGGACCAAACCCTTTCCACAGCTCAGGGTCACCAAAGTCAGTCACCTTCTGGTCCTGGCACCACGACACGTGCTCCTCACTGGGCAGAAGCACATCGCGACTCCCATCATCTCTCCGCAGTTTCCAACCTTCTCTCCCACCTCGCAGCTCTAGGAGTGTTCTGCTCGCAGAGAACCTTCCTCTGTGAAAAATCACTCCAAAGCCCACGCACAGTAGAGCTGCCTTAGTGCCTTTACTTGGTTCTGATCGTTCTCTGGAAGCGTGTATCTGCACCGACCTCGGAATTTAGGTGTCTCCTAAGGAGAGAGATTAGTATCCTCCATTCAATGGAACTATGAGCAATTTAAATGTTTTCTTGAGGTTTTGCTCTGAATCCTTAGTATCTCAGAGTGGAAGTTCTTAAAGATCATGTAGTCTAACCACTTACCTGTGCTGAAATCCTATCTGTCCTCTCCTGCTGATTGTTGAAACATCGCATGTTGATGTATCACTTCTGAAAGAGAATTCGCTCTCTTACCCAGTATGCCGTGCTAGCTCTGGGCAGCCTGACTTGCTACAAGTTCTTCCTTGAGCTGAAGTCACTCTCCTTGTTTTCTACTCATGTTGTCAGTTCTGTAGTTGAGCACGTGCGTATCAATGACAGCCCTTAAAACTTTCGACACAGCTATGATATCCCTGCATTGCTGTTTTTCCTGTGTGCTAGAAGTTTCTAATGCCCTCAACCACTGCTTCATTAGTCTGGTGGCTCTTTGGTAAACTGAGTCCAGTTGATTTTTGCTGAAGGGCCATGTGCAGCTCAGAACAGGAGACTTTCCACTGCCTCTCTAGTTCCTGGGCAGAAATTCCAGCTCCATCCTGGGTGTGCCGGTGTCGAATGCAGCTCTCTGGAAAATGACAACTCTCAATTGCTCTGTGAAACAGGAAAGTTGGCTTCACTGGGGAGGTTAATAAAGTTGGATCCAGCAGATAAAAGTTTCTTTTCTGGGATACTTGCCTAAGATTTATATCTCTGTTTTCCAACTTTTAAAAAATGAAGAAGACTGTAAATAAAAAAGATAATGAAAATAAAATTATAATAACCTAGGAACCTGGGAGCCTCAAGGAGCAGAGAAAAAGCAGAGAGCTCTAACCCTATGTGATCTCATAACTATCACCTTATTAATCAGGTTAGGCCTGAAAAAATAATGTCTCTCTCCACCCCATCAACCATATCCAGAAATTCCAGTACTTCAAAATGCTTTCCCTACTCTCTACCAGCTTGTTAAGGCCTGCCAGCCACACTGGATCTTCATCTCTCTGTCACTGACACTCTTTAGAAATCACAAAATTCACAACAAAAAAAAGCATGTGCCGTCAAAGTATGAGAATTTGTCAAGATTCAGAGTCATGGGCCTTTGGTGCATTGATATAGGTGGTGAAACTCCTTCAAGGAAGGAGGGGCGATTAACACGTGTCCACCCCCCATGAGGCTCCGTTCTCACACTTTTCATGGATTATTTTCTTTCGTGTTCACAAAAGACCTTCAAAGCAGTATTGTTAGTCTCATTTTACAGACCAGGTAAGGTAGGCTCAGGCTATGAAAATTACCCAGAATATTATTGTCAAAGGGTGGGGTTTTTAGACGTGTTTTGTATAGTCTGCATTTCACATCGTCTATCACAGACTGACCAAGTATAAATTGCCTTCAAATTATTTTCTGCTATTAGCATGAATGCTGCATATTTATTAAAAGTGAATATTAGTTCTCATATTAAATATGCAGATGGTTTGTAAGGCCTTGATAGCAGGCGGTTTTGAAGGACAACTTATTCCTGCCTCAAATGGTTAATCTTCAGGCTAATAACACTTTGTATTTATATCCCGAGTTCCTTTGAGAAATTTGGTACATTTCAGTGATCAGTGTTCAGCAATTACAGCTGTCTCTGAAACTAATGCAATTTCATTGGATGGCAATGTAATTTAGAGTGAAAATATAATTTGTTGGCTTTCGATATTTTATCATCAGGATGCCTTACAAATACACCAAGAAAGAATATGTTAGTAGGAAATTCATTGTTTGATGCTTGTTTCAGGAAAGTAAACTTTGATCAAAAGTTTCAAATGATAAAGCAGTCAGCTGGAAGAAAATTTGTCACATCCTTTTGGGAAAACATGCTATAAACCTTTAGAAGAAAGACACTGGTGATTTGAATTTTTCATATTTTCTTGCCAACAGTCGTATTCTTACATGCTTTATTTTACAGTGTTCCAATCCCCCATTTTATCCTGCATTATTTTCTAAATGACTGTTTTGTTTTTCTCAAGAGCTTGGAGGAAAAGCTTAAGTGCCTTCGTAGTGCATTTGAAGGAGGGGGGATATGAACAGATTGTGTTCCTGCTAAACTCTGTGGCCAGTACCTCCACACTACTTGTCTTTTTCCTGTTCATACAGTAATAAAGTCTTTCCCCATGATTTCCTAACTAATATAAATTGATGCTATTCATTTATAGTATCCTGGAAAGGTTGACTTAAGAAGAAATTTACTCAGCTCTAAGCTTTGCATATTAGAAGATGAAGGGTAAAGTTGAAATAATGAAACATCATAAATAGCTGAACTAATTCTCAATGATAATAAATAAATAAATAAATAAATACCCAAATTAATCTTCACGTGAAACCATTTCATCTTCAAAGAACCATTTAGAAACCTTCAAAAAACAGAGCCCCAAACTGAAATTAGCTTCTAGACCAGATTGTGAATTTGTCACAGCCCAGCTTTAGCACATTTATTTTTTCGTTAGCTCTCCAGAGTCCACTGCTCATAGCACACTCTGGTTGTCCAGAATTTTCCATGTGGTATCCATATCCAGTTCACTCTTGTTCTCCTTGGCATGGTGCCCTGATCCAATGTTTCCAGATCTGATCACACCAAAATTTATCAGGCCTGTGTTTCACTCTCTCGGGAACTTTTCATGAGGAATTAGCCAGCTGTCCTGGGAAACTCATTCACACTGATCTGTGAAAGGATAGCAATTTCATTCTGGTGGTTAGTAAGGAATGTATTTGTATTTTAAGGGCACTGTGGGAGTCACAATACCTAAAACAAATGGTTTTTAAATATTTACTTTTTTAAAAATTAGCATTATTTAGTAATAAAACCTGTTTTTCAGTGAGGTTTTATAGAGAACAGATACAAGTGCAAATGCCCTGGGCGGGTGGGGCAGTGAGAGCAGGAGCTGCGGCGGCGCGCTGGGGTCAGCCCATGGACACCCAGTGCTGCGGCTGGACCAGCGCTCCTGGTTCCCATTGTGACAGCGGATGCCCCCAGCAATAACCATCAGGAAACTCTGGGGGGGAGTGTATTCCTTAAAAGTACTAGAAATTACATGGCATCCCTGGGGCCACACAGCAAGGTGAGGAGAGGAGTGGGGAAGGGAGGGAAGGGAGAGGGTTTTATTGGGGTCTAGGGTGGAGGGCCTAGGGCTTCCTGGGCTCCTTCTTATTGGTGAATTTAAAACAAAAGAGCAGGAATATAAAGCAGGGGGAAAGAAAAAACATGAGGCTCAAATAATCAGGTATGGAAAACAACCAAGCCCTCTAAAACAAAGATTGGGGGAGTTGGGGAGGCGGGGAGGGCCGGCTGGCTCTATTATGTAGGTGAGTGGCTGGCAAAGTGTTTACTCAAGATACCCAGCCTTGAAATGATTGTTTCTTTGAAGTGGATGCATCCGCATTCAGGGTTTAAGGCAGGCACTTGTATTACAAAAAGTAGAAAACCCAACTGTCAGGGCGTGCAAGACTGCCTCTTGCTTTCTGAGTGCCCCCCTGAGGAACTTCTGCCGTTCCAGAAATGCAGTCTACGAACCACCTCGCTGATGTCAGCAGTGGGCTAACTAACGGTGAGACTGTGAGGCACATGTCTTCCACTTTCAGACCAGTGGTCTTCAACAACAGATGCGTGGGTCTCCCGTGGGCATGTTTGGCGATATTCGAGGACATTTTTAGAATTTATTTTGAGGATGTTATTTTTATTTTTTAGAGAGAGGGGAAGGGAGGGAGAAGTGGGAGGGAGACACCTATTGGATGCCTCTTTGTACACCTCCAGCTGGGGACCTGGCCCTCAACCCAGACACGTGCCTTAGCTGGGACTTGAACTGGTGGCCTTTCAGTTCACAGGCCAGAGCTCAATTCACTGAGCCACACCAGCCAGTGCACATTTTTGGTTATCATAACTGAGGAGGGGGTAAGTGGGTACTATGGGCATCTAGTGGGTAGGGGACAGAGATGTTGCTTAAAAACCTACAATGTAGAGGACAGCCCCCTACAATACGGTTTTCAGCCTAAAATGTCACAATAGTGCTGAGGTTGAGAAAAATCCTGCTTTAAAGAGAATTGGGCTTCTTGAGTTCCTAGGGCTCTGGGTGGGGTGGGGGGGCCGGGTAAGCAGAGAAAACAAGTGTCCCTTCCCGCCAGAACTTTAACTAGAGAACAACTAGGGCTGGGAAAGGTAGAGAAAGCAGAAGCTTGGCAAAATTGTGGGATTTAAAATTTTGTTTTATTTGCATGTTCACTTGCATATATCAGCAGCTAGAAGCAAACAAATAAGCTTAGCACTTAGCAAAAAAAAAAAAAAAGTTAAACAGTTACAGTGTGATAAATAACCGCGAGTGAGTCTCCTCATGAATTCCGAAGGCTTTCCTGGCCTGTGCGGTGGGGGGCACACGCTGAGGCCGTGCAGAAGTGCCTGCAGATGTCCCCCGACCCGCTCAGTCTCCAGGAGCAGAGCTGAGGCCAGGAGCCCAAAGAGGCTTCCCCGGGGTCTACCCCCTGCCATCCCTCCTTAGGTGTCAGCAATAGCTGCTACACCCACTTAGCAGCAGGTAGGAGCCCAGAGACTTTCTCTCGGAGGAAACCCCATCCTTCTTTAAACGTTCTGTGGGGAAGGCAGGTCACCCCCATATTCCACGTTCTCTCACCGAGAACATGCGCTCTCATCTAAATGCCTCATGCTAGGCATTTGACCCCAGAGTAACAGTGCAGGTCACTCCCTGCACTGTTACTCAAAAAGAGATCAATTTGAAATTTAAAAAGACAAATATTTGATTACAATTATTAAGTCGGTTAAGTGCCTTGCTCAGTTCCAATTTATTGAATAGATTCCATTTAGAAGCCCAAGAGGCACCAAATTACTTTTAACCCAGGTATAATGTGCATCCTTATTTTTCCCTCAAAAATTTGGGCAAAAAAGTGTATTAAATTTGGTTTTTAAAACAGATGTTGGTTTTCAAGGCTAAGTTCGAGTACTTGTTTAAACAAGATGAGACGAGTGGGAAGTTTCCAAGATGTCTGTTCTGACATGCAGTTATTTTTACTCTGCCCTCTTTGTAGCTGTAGAGAAAGGTGCTGTCAGGCTGACTGACTCAATCTGCCACTGACAAGGAAACTAGAATTTTGATAAAAGATTCTGAATATTGAGGCATAAATTGTTTACAGCACTTGAGAGGTAAGGAGGTAAGGAGTTCCATGAAACTCCTTCGCCCTCGCCAGGAGAGGAGCTGAATGCTGTACTTACTAATTAAATGGAAGGAGAAAAACACTAACATTTGACTCATAGCCTAAATGTACAAATAGGGTTCATTTCACACAAGAGGACTATTTGTGATACATTGAGACTGGTTATGTGCACTCACAGGTTTATGTCAGATGTAGCTAAATTAATTATCAAATGGGAGGGGGAAATGCAGATAGGAGAGTAGAATTGTCTGCAGGCTTCAGAATTTGTTTACAGCTTCGTACTTGATGTATCTGCTCTGTGCAAAATGAAGGCAGGGAAACATTTTCTAAATTGCTTTCTCAGAAACTCTCCAGCTACATGTGCACCGCCTCTGAACACTCATTAGTAGAGAAGGACACCACATGCTTCCTAGTTTATTTTTTCAAAATGCCTTTTTTCATGTCCTTGCCTTTAATTGTGCCCATGTGCTTTGTATTTTTTAATGGTTTTCCCAATTCCCAATATCAATAGCTCGGCTCCACTGTATTACCTGAGTGTGAAGCTGGTGGGCTGTAGCCCAAGTTGTTGCATGGTGTAGTGAAGTGAGAATGACCTTGGAGGTCAGAAACACCTGAGTTTGGCTCTTGGCTTGTCCATGAACAGACATGCAGCTTTGGGTGTACTAGTAACCCTTTCAAAGGCTTCGTTTCTTTGTAAAATGGGGACAGTGAGACATTGTATGTATTTGCCTTGCGCAGGGCCAAGAGGAGACAGGGAGTTTAATAACTGTGGGTGGTGTCACGTCCTTCCCTCACTGAAAGTGACTGCTGTGTTTACTTGGTGAGTCAAGGTGGACACTTTGCTATGTTGAAGGCATTAAGAAACTCATAGATTTCAGTAAAATCTTCAGTAAAATGAGGATATGGAGAAAAATGAAACCACCTAGCATAGTGTCTGACATGTAATAAATGCTAATTTGATTTTTTGCTTTAATTTTAAAAGGACTGTATTTGAAATTAACAGTTGACTATATTAGATTGAAAAAATACACCCATCTAATTTTCCGTTATTGGATTTGTTATATCAAATGAGTTCTTAGCACTAAATAACAAAATAATAGAAAAACAACTTAGAAAATCCTTGTGTCTGAATCCCACTATGTCTCCATTACATGTTGATAAGAATACACTCAATGCCTGCCTATTTTAACTCCATTAGTAAATCATTCCAGCCTATAAGGGATTCTCATAGTGCAGTCAGGGTTTATAAAGTCTCACTTATTCTGGTCCTGCTCTTTCTCTGTCAGGAGGGAAAATAATCAATGGAGAATGGGAAGAGCCCAAGGAGAGAAGAATGAACATCAGAATCAAAGCCTGTTTTAACCTGAGAAATGAACTTCTGGGTTGTTTTGTCTCTTTTGCCTCAGACGCTGGTGATGCCAGGCGGTGCATTGTAACGTGACGTGAACCAAGTGCTAGTGTGGAAGGGAAGGTCCCCTCCTAGGGACCAGGAAACAGCTGGATGGAGGAATGCTCACCCAGGGAAGAAAATGGTCTTTCTCTGGGCATCGGTGTTGACTGAATGTAGAGAAAATGGGGTATTGTCCAGGGTGTTTTCTATTCTAAAAAAAATTCACTGAGCATCGTCAAGATTCTTGAATTCCTTTCCAATGTCTCTTCTGAGGAATCAGCAGGATCAAGAAAAATAAGTGACAGGGTGTGGGGGGATTGTCCTTACTTTATCAGTGTCCCATTTTCACTTCTCTCTTCCTTCACAGAAGATGCAACACTCTCTTGCCCCTCCTAGTCCACAAGTGAAACCAGGCAAGTATAAATATCTTCTGAAATTGAAATCTGATTCTTTCTAGAGTGGTTCTCCTGAGTTACCATATTTTATTCAGGCAAGCTTTAGGGTGCATTACTATATCCTAGAAGAGTACTAGTCTATTCTGAGAAGGGCATTCCTTTGGTTATGAAAGCTTTTTCATACTTAGGATTAGTCTGTAAAAATGAAAATATTTCTGAGTAGAAGAGTTAAAGAATGACCTGCTAAACTGATACTTTATCAAAAATAACTTGGTGAGGAAGTGGGAAGCGAAAGGGATAGTGTCAAATACACGATCATTGAAAGGGGAGGGGATGTCGATCTAAAAAAACCCCAAAACCCTGCATCTAATCTGAAGTCTTACCTAGGGCTCACCTGTGGGAGGGGGGGGGCAGGGAAGAGAATGGAATTGTGTGATACCTCCACATAGCAAAAGGCTCTGGCAGGCAATGGGGGGAGATGCAGCCCCAGGTCATTCTCAAAGTAATTGAATTTACTGTATCTCACTTACACTAATTCAAAAGCTCCTTCTACTCTTTACCTTCTCAGAGGCAGAAATACTTTATGCATTTTGTTGTTGTTGTTGGTAGTGGTGGTGGCAGTGACGGTGGCGGCAGCAAAGACAACTTGACCTTTATGATTTGATACATCACAGGTGGCCCTTGACTTTGTTCTCTATGTCATAACGGGAACAAAATTTTTTTTCTTTCTTTAACAGATACAGATCTGTAAGAACCTTTTTCATATCTTCCAGCATTTCCCCCCCCAAATTTGTCTATTTCTGAAAGGAATTGAGATGGCTTTAAAATTAAAACATAAGGAGAAAAAGGCATTTACATCTAAAACAAACCAGATTCCATCTGAAGCAAACGAAATGCACTTCAGGTGGATGGATCTAAAGCACGTTGAGGCGGTGAAGTCATTTCTCCAAGATCTCTGGCATCCTCTACAAATAAAGGAAACATAAAGCAACTAAAGCAGCATGGCTTTTACTTTATGACAATATAAGGTGAATTCGTTCATCTGTAGAAGTTAGTTTTTTTAGACTCGAACACCAGCTTAAATTTACCATAGGGGCCCTTGTTTGCAGGTGGAGGGAGTTTGTGCTGGAAATGCACAGCCAGGAGAAGGTCGTTGCTGGGAGCAAGGGGATGCTTTCCTCCATCAACTAAAATCAACTGTATCAGGGGTTACAGGACTTGGCAACTTGGACAAAACAGAGTAACTACTACAACTCAGTAATAAAGAGACAACAAGGACATAGATTTGGGGTGATGAGAAGGTGAAGAAACTGAGAGGCCAGAGTTTTGGATGGGTCTCACACACTGACACAGTAAGTGTATAACCAAGAGTGATACAAATCCATGAAAAAGATACAACAAAAAGAGGTTGGTACATAAAAATAATAAGGCGAAAGGTAAGTTGGATTGCCCAAGTTGCAAAGAAGTACCTCTTTTACAAGAGGGTAGGAAAATAGTAGACCTCACCCCAATCCTACTTTTCCAGAAAGACAATGACCAATCTACCACAATCGAAGAACAACTTTCAACCCTCTTCCCCTGGCAGCCATATCTATCCTAAAGCAAAGAGTGTATGACCACAAAAGCCTGCTCTGGGGCCAGAGGTAAAAAAGTCTTTACTCCTTCATTTGCATCTCAGATAAATAAACCTCTTTCATTAAAACCAGAAAATAAAAATAAAAATGGGCAAAAAGATCTGATTGGATAGTTCTCCAGAGAAGATATTCAAGTGGCCCTTCAGGGTATGAAAAGCTGTTCTCCATGATCAGCCATCAGGAGAATGCCAGCCAGCAGCTCCAGGAGACGCCACTTCACACTGGCTGGGATAGGCAGAGAAGGGCAAAGGGGGGACATTTGGGACAATTGTAATAGAATAACAATAAAAAAGATTTAAAAACAGGATGGGTATAATTTAAAAAGACAGAAAATAGCAAGTGTCGAAGAGGACTTGGGGGGATTGGAACCCTCATACACTGTTGGTGGGGAGGAAAATGGTACAGCTGCCTTGGAAAACAGTCTGGCAGTTGCTCAAATAGTTGAACATAGATTTACCATTTTACCCAGACATCCAAATGCTAGGCATCTACCTAAGAAAAATGAGAATGTGCATGTCCACATAAAAATCGCAAACGTTTATCGCAGCATTACTCATAACAGCCTAAGATGGAAATAATGCAAATGTCCATCGAATGATTGATAGATAAGAAGACAAAATGCAACATTTCCATATGACAGGATATTATTTGACAATAAAAAGAAATGAAGTACAGTCTGTCTTGGAGCACTGTTTTAGAAGCTGGTCACAGGGATCATGCATTGTATAATGCCATTAATAGAAAGTTTCCAGAATAAACAAATTTATAAAGACAGAATGGCAAATAAGTCATTGCCTAGGGGTAGGGTGAATGATTGGGTGGTATGCAAATTATATCTTAACAAAGCTGTTAAACAAAAACACAGAGCAAAGCTTCAGGGTGTAGGGCTCACAATGCCACAGACAAAATAATCTTAGAATTTTTTTAAATCAATTTTTCTTTTCTTACTAATAACTTTCTTTAACTTCCTGCTCTACAATAGGATTTTATATTTGATTCTTTGTCAGTAAAGTTGATAAAAAGATAATTATTCTGAACAAAGGATGTGCAGAATATATTATTGGTTTCCCCTAAGTCCTACACAATTAGTAACAGATGTGCAAACAGAAGCTTGGTTTTCTGATTTTCAACTTACAAGTTGGTCTCTTAGCAACACAACCCTTCAAGTTGCTGGCTCCAAACCCTCAAGCCCAGAATCTGAAATTGTATTAAAAAGCCAAGAAATGTAGTCATAGGAATGTGTTATTAAAATAAAAATGTATGGATTTTGACCCCCAAACCTTTAGAAAATGCAGTACAAACTAGTCAGAGCTCGTTCAAGCCGACATTAAATAAAATCACTTCTCACCACAAATTGTGATTTTAAAAAAAGCCTCTTTTTTTGTTCTTCCTTGCAAAAGTGATTTCTTAGGGAGAAGACAATCTGTTAGCAGACAGTCAATTTTTTCCCCTGACCTCTCACTCACTGGTTTTAAAATTGCATTTGCTACTCAGTATGTAATTGGGGTGAAGAAATGCTCATGGTGAATAGGTGGACAGAAAGAACAGTGCGCTCTAAAACAGCAGTAGGAAGAGCTGAAGGTTGAAGAGGTCTTTTAGAGATTTATTTAAACTCTTATTTCAATAAGCTGTTATTTTTAATAGCTCACATCAAATGAATTTTTTAACATCATCTCCGTTCTGCAGAGGAAATGGAATGCTCTCTGAGTGGAATGGACAAAGACACATACTTCCCTAAAAGCTTTCTCTGATTGGTCTCCCAAACCTTTAAGTTACTTTTCTTGGTCCTGTTAACATTTTTGTTATCTTTCTTAAAGTCTTTGAGCTATGCGTTAGACCTGTGGTCTCTCTGGTATCTAGACGAGTCCCTTCCAAGGAACAGGGACTCAAAAGCGTCACTGTTCAAGGTGGTGGTCTTTGCTCTAGTGGGCAGTGAGTTTTTATTCCCCCGCTCTAAAAATCCCAGCTTCCCCAGACCTACAGCTTTGCCCCGTTCATGTCTCCTCATGAAATGAATTACATTTCTAGGAATGAAGAACCACATCTAGTTTTGGACTATGATTTGACTTGTATGAAAATCAATGAGAGAAATGAAGAGGTTGTTCAGCAGTTGTTGACCTAACATGCTGTGACCGATGACAGAAGGGATGGAGAAGCCAGACAGGTGATGGATACTAAGTACAGTGACTGACGTTTCAGAGGAAAGTGCTGACCTGCCAATTAGACTTGTTGATATGTTGCTTCAATTGGCTATGCCTCTGTTGTGCACACCCTTCACAATTTGGCTAACTATGTCCGGGTTAGCCTTGCTGGTCTCTGGTGATAAGAATTAAAAGGAAACTGTATACATCCCCTTCCCAAGCCTCAAGTCTCCATCATGTGTTAAGGAGGTAAAATTTGGCTAAACATAAATATTTATTAGTGAGCAGATAAAAAAGGAAGAGCCAATAGTTGAGCTTCAGAAGGAAATAAAAGCATGTTATGGTATATAGCAAAGTTTTTATTAAAAAGTTATAATTTTATATATAAAGTTATATATATGATTTTTTATATTAAAAACATTTAATATGTACATCTATTTACATCTATTTTTTAGCCCAAATTCCCAGTTCCATTGCCTCATTTCTCTGTGCAGGTAGATTCAATATTTACATCTTTCCTCTACTGTGGTTTCTCCCTATTTGACAGGGTAGCAGAATAGTGGTCCCCAAAGTCTGCTTTAAAATCCACAGAACCTGTGGCTCCATCACAATAGAGGTTTTATGAATGTGCTTCAGTTTAGGATTTTGAGTTGGGAAGATTACCCTGGATTATCTGGGTGGGTCCAATATAATCACAATATAATATTTAATTACGAGAATTCTTAGGGTAACAGAGGGAGGCAGGACGGTGAGTCAGAAAGATTTGAAAGTGCTATCCTGCTAGATTTGAAGATAGAAGAGAGAGCCATGAGCCATGGGATGCAGTCCACTTTGGTCTCCGGAAAAGGCAGGGAAACCGGTTTTTCCCTAGACTGTCTGGAAGTGCCACTGACACCTTGACTGTAGCCCAATAGGACTAATCTTGAACTTTGAGTCTACAGAACTCTAAGAGAATACATCTGTGCTGCTGGTTATTTACTTATAGCAGCAGTAGGAAATGAACATACCTGAGTTCTTTGTTTTGATTTGTTTCTGGAATACTTGGATTTGGTCGAGTAGGCTTTTATCAGTGTTTGAGGAGCCGTATGCTCTGAGTTCTTAAATGTTGGAGAATGTACCTCTGTTGTCCTTATGTCAAGAACACCTACTAAGGACACCTTATTACTGAGACCTTTTATAAACATTCTTTGGCTCTCTTCTCCTAGTTCCTGGAAAAATGTGTTTCTTTGTGCCTATTGTAGATCCTTGATATTTTAAGATCCGTTCTTTATACTTCATTTTAGAAAATTCCACAAGTCTGTCTGTTGGTGTTGATAATTTTGCGTGTGCACATGTATTCACTGAGAAGTGGAAAGGATTTGATCTACAGAGTGGCATATTTATTTCTGGGAACAGTTTTCTCTACTATATCATTGGTTTATAATTCTAATGTACTTACCTTAAGAAATCAATTAGGTTAATGCTGGACTTTTTTATCTTTTAAATACATAATCTTTATAATTTATATTTTGTACATGTTCTTTGCCTTATCAGGTTGTGAAATTTCTTCAATACTGACTACTGTCTCCGTGACTTTAATTTCACTTTAATAAACTTTTTCCTGTGGCTTGTAGTATGGCTTGGCCTGTGGAATGTTTGTGCGTTATATCTGCCCTCCCCAGTGAAGTCATCTATTTTGCCGTTCTTCTTTTCTTCCTCCTCCTACTCCTTCTATCCTCTATCTTCAATCTTCTAATTTTTTCTTTGAACCCCACTGCACTTTTATTGAAGTTTTTCTAGATGGTTGATTTGGTCAGTATTTTACTTGGGGTTATGAAGAATTATTTCTCCAATGCCTTCACTTACCTTTTGCCCAAGTTACCTCAAAGATATTTTCATGGGTGCCACGTATTCCTTTATGACCATTGCTTTTCTTTCAATGGAAAGACCCACTTGTAAGGTGTGAGCCTGCACAGTTGGCAGTTTTCATTTGGGTTTTGCTTTTTAAAACACACTCCTTTTATCTAAGGATAAATGTTCAGGGTTTTATATGAGTCATAGAAAAAACTCTGAGGCCACGGGTCCTCAGAGGTTCCGTCAGTGAATCATCACCTTCCCGTGGGCCTACTCTAATAACTTCTTCCTCGGCCAGATGGCTATGTAGGATGAATTGAAAAGTGCTTGTCTGCATAATTTTCCCCTCAAATCCATGTTTTCTGAAGTATAGATGTTTCTCAAATAACATTGTCCACTTCTCTGGTCAGACATACCCCTAGATCTTTTCACTACACTGTCTCAAATTATTTTTTAAAATTGTAAAATTTATTACTACTTATTTCAAAGGAGTGTAAATATCTGCATTTTGTGTCTTGTTAACTGATGATTCTGCAGCAACTAAAACTGTCTCTGGCACATAACAAATGCTCCAAATGTACTGAATAATTAGCTTAATTAATTGACAATTTTTCTCTTCTTTCAATATTTAATTAACAAGGACAAGAATAGCTTTAGCTATTTAAAATGCAAAGTATTCTAAGATTGGTGGGTTTTATTTTATATAGTAAGGCAAGTATAATATGCAAATAGTTGTGCGTGTTCACAGGACAGGTATGCATTGTCCCACCTCTGGGATGATGACAGGTTTAAAATATCTACCCAGGGGCAAGGAGCCATTTCTCATTAACTCTATCTCTGGATTGGGTGTAGAAATATATCCATTCCTATATGGGTAAATTTTAATTTTCTATAGATGATAAATATTTATTAAACATCTACTATGTGCCAGGCACTATTGTGGGCATTTTGGGGTAAGTCAGCCAACAAATGAATAAAAATCTGTGCTTCGACAAAAACAGTGCCAGGGCCAGGGCCAGGGCCAGGGTGAGCCTGTACTTGCATGGCCCTGGCGTAAGTGTCCCCTTAAATTGTGTGACCCAGGGGCCTTGCTTACATCACCCTAGCCATCCCTATGACATGAGCCTTTTATCCTACTGGAAAAAACTGGCAACAAACAAGATTAGTAGGTAAAACATATGGTACCTTATATTATGATAAATACTACAGTGTAAAATAAACTAAGAAAATGGGATAGTAAGGGGTGTTTGTTTGTTTGTTTGGGGTAGAGGAAGGTTTGCAGTTTCAGTTAAGGGTGTCCAGGAATGGTTTCCCTGAGAGGTGGCAGTTGAGTAAGCCTGAAGGTAGGAGAGGTAGTGAATCATGTGGAGACCTTGGAGAGGCATTCTAGACAAAGGAACAGCAAGTACAAGGGGCTGGGGCAAGAACTTACTCAGTATTCTAGAACAACAGAAAGGAGGCCAGTGGCTGGAGGAACGTTAGCAAGGAAGAGTTGTAGGTGAGAAGGAGAAAATTCTGAGATGGTTGAGGAGTGAGAGAAAGAGGCAGAACAGTTAGCCTGTTAATAGCTGTGGATCAGCTCCAACAACTGACCGCTCACATTTCTGTGCACCTGTTGGACCTTTGAATTAATTTTCAGGTGGCTCTTTCCACAGGTTCTTTCATCCATCATCAATTCCAGGAGTTTCCGCTTCTCATTTACACATGGGATTTCTTTATTTAGACTCTGCACGTATCCCATAGTGGGCCCCGCCTCACTGTCTCCCACCCTTTTGCCTGTAGCTAATGTAAATCCCTTCATATGGGTAACACCTTTCTTCCCCTTTGCTCCTGCTTGATGTATAAAAACACTTGCAAACTCCAAGACAATGGATATGTTGTCTTTCCTAAGCAGCCATGCTGTTGGTGATTTAGACTCTATGCCCCCAAACTGGTTGTTGTTTGTTTGTTTATTAGCAGTGGCATAATAAACCCTTTCTTTTAAAAATAATTCAGCCACGGACCTTAAAATTTTTTTTCAACGTAGGAAATCGGTGGTAAGAGTGGGCCCAGATCAGGATGGAAATCAGGCCACTATGAAGGCTTTGGCTTCCGTTCTGCATGAAGCACTGAAGAGTCTGGAGTTAAGGATTGTCATGGCTAACATATTTCAACAGGAGTACCATGTTCTGTCTACAGAAAAGACGGTAGGGTTGCAAGGTTTAAGTGCTGAGGATCAGATAGAAGTCTACTGTAATGATATAAGATTCTGGACTTATTTTTAATGTGAAGGTATTAGAAATATCGTAGATTTGAAGAGAGGAACAAAAATGGAGACATCAAGGATAGCCCAAGGTTTTGAGCCTTAACAACTGGAAGAATAATGTTGTCATTAATTGGCAGGCAAAGACTGATCAGTTTGGGAGATACTGGGTTTAAGATGTGTATTAGACACTTAAGTGGAGATGTTAAATAGTCAGTCTCCTCTAAGAATCTAGTGTTCAGGAGAGAAGCTCAGGTTGCAGCTATGAACCTGATGGTCACCAACACGTACGTAATGTTCGAAGTCATGACGTGAGGGCAGTGAGGCTAAATATGAAAGAGAGTATTTCCCGGACCCCTTGCATAGCTTCCGCAGTGAAGAGAGGCAGGCAGATGACAGGAGAAGCCAGCAAAGTGCAACAAGAAGGGGTGGACGAGAGGATGGGAGAAGAAGGGGTAGGAAAACCAGAAGAGGGTGTTATATTGAAAGCCAAGTAAAGGAAGCACTTCACAAGTGTGTCAAATATTGTTATGTTGGTGATGTCCAACTCATACGAAAATACCATGGGCTTAGTTAAAAATTCCTTTGGGAAAATGAAGAACTTGATATATATATTACACTTGTATGCCTTCTGTAGTACTTCTCAGACTTTTAAAAGCATTTTATTTAGTTTTGTGTATGTGTGAAAGTGGAGAAGATACAAATATAATGGTGCACGGTCCCTGCTGCTAAGATCTGCAGTCTGGGGATCATCTTATGGTCATTTAGTTTCCCCATCTCATTCCTTCATCATTTAAGTGAGAACAGAGTGAGGCAAGAGAGAGAAAGCAGTATTTACTGTAGGGCTACCAGTCTGGAAGTGCCATAATCATACCCAGAGAACATTCGGTGACTTTTATGTACCAGTTAAGTCAACAGAATTTCATTAGTGCTGGATAACATAGTACATTTCCAGGGATGAAATTTCCGATATTTCCAGTATTCTAGTTACACACACAAACACATACACACAAGACAAGCATTAATTATAGTTGAAATTCAAATTTGTAACATGGGGATTAATACAAGACTAAAACACTGAATTCCAATATCACAAAAAGTTATTTTCTGAAACAATTTTCTGAGATTTAACATCAGGCGATTTTTTAAGCTTTTAATTAAACCTTAATTTGGTCATGACATTTTGATAGATTTAGATACTCTTCAGACTTCCCACAGTGATTCGTCATTATCCCCTTTTGACAGTGAATTCCTCCCACACAGAGAACTTCCAGCATGATGGTCTTGGTTGAATAAATATAATTAATACCACACAGACTTCAAGTTCATGTTTAAGTACATTTAAAAGAATTATTAAAGACTTGGAAATAATAACAAAGGGAAAGAAATTTCCTTAGGAAGAAGAGGCTTTTCATTTCATTGAAGAAGATGAAAATATTTCAGTCAAGTTTTGAGGAAAAGTGAAATGAGAAAAACGCGGGGAAAAGAGAGTGGAGGAGAGGATGAAAGAAGAGGAGAACATTTTCAGAGAGTGCTCAGTGCCATCCGTGGGAATCTCTATTAATGGGGTGCCCCCTCCACCCTTTCCAACCACAGTTACCCACAAGCGCAGTTAGAATTCTCTAGAAAGAGAAGACATTACTGTCACCCATCTATTTTCTAGTCCATTTAAGAATACCTCTGCGTCAAGGGGGTGAGAAAACAAAGAAATTTCTAATTGCAACATTTCTCAAAGGGCCATTTCAGGAGCCACCAGGCACAGTAGCGCGTATGTGCAGTTGCCAAGTGACTAATGAGGTACATAAAAGGGCAGATTTGGTAGATACTAAGAGATCACTTTTCACATTATAAAATTTTAAAACAAGTCAAAGCAACAACAAAGGCATGAATACATTTTTATTTTATTATTTCTCTTAATATATATAAATATCAAGTGATATTGTTACATAGAGAAAGTTATTTACAATTAAGTGTTGGTTGATTTACTCAAACACTTGATGGAGAAAAGAAGTGCAGGAGACAGCTAGTCATTTGAAATGTTTTTGTGGTCAAAAACAAGTTTTAAAATTTTGAGATGGAGTTACCGGCTTTGGAAAGTCATATTACTTGATGGTTAATTTTACTGCAGGAACTCAATGGTGTCAATTTGCAATTTTTGCTTAGGGATTCAGGGAACTAGAAAGAACATTGCTCCTTCCCTTACAACAAAGTTAACGTCAGACTAACTGCAAGTGCATGAGTCTATTCGAACCCAACAGAGAGCCGAGGAAACAGCACTCAATTAACCCTGACTCTGGGGAGAGACAGGAGCCTGCGGGGAGAGACTGAGCAGAATGGGGACATTTGTTCTCTGGGGTCCCAGCCAGCCAAACACGGTAAAAATAATTCAGCTAAAACTGTTGATGAATTGGTGGCAGCTGAATGCAGGCTCGCAAGAAAATGTGGGGCTCCTCGGTATGGGGGTGTGCTCCATCACTATCACAAGCCTTGTTTTCTAACTCCCCACCTAACAGCAAGTGCTACAGAAGGGTAGGGAACACCGCTTGGAATCTTCACCTTAATCTCCTTTATGGAACACAAGCCTTAATCTAAAGGGTAGGGAGAGTAAAAGAAAGAATAAAAAAACAAATAAATAACAATAATACAACAATAGCCTTTACAGAACTGGTTAAAACCCATTGCAGCTAGGGGAAGGAAACAGAAATAAACAAACAAAAATCCTTCTACCCGCCAGGGCAGTTTCTCAACTTTGACATCGTAGAAAATTAAGGTAGATTCATTTCTGTTGTGGGGCTGCCCTCTCTGCTGAAACAGTGAACAGCATCTCTGGCCTCTACTCACCAGATGCCAGTGGCACTGCTCAATTGTGATAGCCCAAAAGGTCTCCAGATATTGCCAGATGTCCCCTGAGG
Organism: Desmodus rotundus; assembly: GCF_022682495.2. NCBI lineage: Eukaryota > Metazoa > Chordata > Mammalia > Chiroptera > Phyllostomidae > Desmodus > Desmodus rotundus. The sequence continues at coordinate 187,539,276 of NC_071388.1, forward strand.
GACAAAACTGTGCAGTTGAACTACAGCCCCAGAGAAGAGGCAGGGATGTGGGTGTACAGGTAGAGAGCCGCAGCCCTGATACCCCAGGACACAGAGCCTGCCTAACACTGAGGCAAAATCAGAACGTCAGCGAACCTCACACCCACTCTGCATCACCAGGCTAATACGTCTGGAGGACAATAATTGAGTATTGCTGGAAAGCTGCAAAAGACATACATTCTCCAAGGCACAGAGCAAGCAAAGAACAAAAACTGAGGGTAAAGCATATTATGAGAAAAGTCCTCTAGCAAATGAGCCCCATCCTAAACAGCAGGGAGGTGCCAGTGGAGAAATACGAAGCTTGTACACCCAGGATAAGCTCCGCGTTTAGCTCTTGCTCACCTCATTTCCAGTGTAATTCTTTAGATGGATGTACGTTTCATGTAACGTTCAAATGTCTTTGCTGGGTCCTAAACCTTTCTTTTTTAAAACAATAAACAGTCATTAACACCACTACAAATTAACCACTTATGTATTCATAGGACAGTTTTTTTGGCTTTTTAGTTTTCTTAGGGCCAAATTTCATCGTTTTCTTTTCCAGGTTCTCCAATTGTCTTTGATGAGTATTTATTCCCTAGGACATTTAATTTGTCAGTCTCCACTCTTTTGTCTTCTCTACATATTCTCTAACCTGCAAGCATTGTGTTTCAAGTTGTCTATAGATGATATCTATACACTTTTAACCAACACAAATAATTCATAATAAATTCCCAAAGCTGGTGACTTATACATCTTACACATTTTAAACATACTTCTGTGTTTTGGAGAACGCTCCATTACCTTCCTCACTGCCTAAACCCAACAAGTGCTGGTTATTTTATTAGTTTTACTTTGTATCAAATACACTGCTGTATTTGGAATCACTCTTTTTTGTGATCCTCTTGGAAGCTCAAGAGGATCACAAAATCTTGGTCAGGTGTCCAGTGTGGATGTTTGTAGTTGCTCATTTGCTCCACCCCAGTCTCTTTTGCTCCTCTCCCCTCTCCTCACTGCCTTGACCAGCTGCTCCTCTAGGTTCAAGGCTATCTTCTCCATCTCACATTCTGAGATCCTCCACAGCCCTCCTGTGGCCTTTGCTTTTAGCTGTCCCTTGCCCTGTTACCTCATTCACTGGTCACCCAAAGCACGCACCATCAGAAAACTCAGTTTTAGGATCTGTCAAAGCAAAAAATTCCCCAAAGTTAAACAAGCAAGGAAAACTTCATTCAAGATTACTGCAAAACGAGGAGACCAGAACTCAATTTGCACTTAGTTCTGCTGAAATAAGACAGAAAGAGCTCAGAGGAGGGAGAGATCGTAGGCCACGTGCGTTTGCTAACTGGCTTTACCCAAATGAGGGAGGAAAACGTTCTCCTACCTTCATGGCAGCAGGTAGTTTCAGAACTTAAAGCAAGACGCTTCATCAAAGGCAGCCTCCTCCTGCCCCGCAGAGACTGGGAGATGGGGCTGCTATCTTCTTTGTTAATTACCTTTCAAAGACGTGATTCCAGGTCTTTGAGAAAGGCAGTCCAGGTTTGTAAAACTGGCAAGAAATTGTTGTTGTTGTTGTTGTTTTGTTTTGTTTTGTTTTATAAGGTGTATATCTCAAAGAGGCAAAGAGAGAATTGCAAATTTAAGTGTTCTAAAGTAAATGCTCTCAGGGAAGGGAGGTCAGGGCTTAGTGAGCGGCGGGGGGAAGCCTGTCTAAAGTTTGGTCCAGCGGAGGGGAGTTTTAAGGCAGTCTTGGTCAGTTCATTTTATTCCTGCTAGCATCCGTGAGGATAAAGGCACCCAATGTGCACACGTGGCATGGCCTTAGCTTTAATTGTGATATTCTCTGAATTCAACAGTCATGAACTCATTCTCATCCTGAACCTCAGCCACTTGGGTGCCTCCTGCATCACTTGCTGGGCTGGGCTGGGTACCAGGGAGGTACTCACTGCATTATAATTCACCGCACTGTAATCCAATCCACCCTGGTCAATGGAAAACAATACTCATTGCACTTGGAAGAAACTTCAAGTCTTGTTCATCAGGATCCTAAACAGAATATTCTCTATTCTCCCCTTTTATGAATTTCTAAATACCCCTGGAGTTTTGTCTCCTAATAAAACTTGACTTTGGTTGTTCTTACTTATGATACTAGTATTATACCTGAAAACAAGGCTGAGCTGGAATGTAGGGATATGTGGCATGAAGGGCTCCCGGATGTACAAAGGTAGACCCACTTTGGTTCAGCAGTGAAATAATGAATAGAGTAACTTTTGTGCCAGGGTTTAAATAATGTATCAGTTATTGTCTGCCCATTCGTTGAGACAGACCCTCCCGACCTCATCACCCAGCTCTCTGGAGCACTGACTTGGCTGCCGTACATCTGGGAACCCCTGCACCGTGCAGGGCCACCACGTCCAGGCAGCCCAGCTCTCTGAAAAGCACAGCTGTGCATAAGTGCCGCTGGAGTGCACTGACTGAACATGGCCTCTGGCTCCCACTGGCAAGTGGCCCCGTGTCCAAGGACAAAGCTGTGAAAGTAAAGTTTTATCCCCTGGTCTCGTTCCGAAGACTGAAACCTCAACACTCCCTACTCCTAGACCATAGGAAGCAGTCTCCTGACTTCATGTCTCTCCGCACCACCCCAGTTTGAGCGGGAGTACTGGATCTCTCCCTGTCCTGCTCTGCTGAAAATCCTCCCCATGGGAAATGTCAACAGTCAGTTTTGCTCAGGAATCATGACTCCTATAAAACCTCCTTCGACTTCTCGTGGGGCTGAGTCAGTCCTCACTCCCACCTCCCCACGGCACTTCGTGCACGCACGTCTCCTGACGCTCATTTACCCCATCGTTCCGATTAGTTTCCTGTCTCTTCTGCTAGATTGAGGGTTCTTTCAGAGCTGGAGGCGTGCCTTACCTGTCTCCCACCGTTCCCTCCTGAGCGCCTGGAACAGAGAGTGTCACAAGGAAGCTCTCACTGAATGCAGCTGCTGCCCCGTGAGCACCAGGGCTGACCATGAGCTTTACAGCTTTTCAGTTATTACCTCATTTCTTCCAGACACCATCCGTGCAGGGCTCCCATTTCAGATGGGGGAAGGGGCTCAGGAATGGTAAGTATCCGCTCAGAGTCAAGCAGTAAGTGATGGATTCAGCCTTAACACGCATGATCATCATTATTGTACTGTACAATAAATGAAGGATGGATTTATACCAAAATACATAAACAAAATAAATCGTATTTTCTTCATTTAATGCCACTGGACATCTGCATAAATGAAAAAAATCAGCACATTCACTCTTATTAAATTTTGAATTTTTCTTTTATATATTCATCCACTCTTGCCAATTATATGTGCCTCGGCTCACTAAGACACTGAGTTATGAGATTTAAGAAAAAAATGTTAGTTATGATGTTCAGCCTGATTCATTAATTTTCTTCACATCAATGTTGTTCAAAAATAACTACCTGAATTGATTCAGTCTGCCAGGCTCAATTTTACAACATTAACGGCGAGTTGCATTTGTTCTGAAGACATCCTTGTATGTAGGTGTGCATGTGTGTATGTGTCTGCATGTGAATATGTCCAAACACAGCTCGATCACACACCTTGTTCATTTTCAACTTCACTCAGGAACCTGGCTCAGTCTGAGAGAATGTCACCAGTCTTTCAGAAGTAGGTTGTATCCATGCAAATGATACAGCTGCTATCCACGTAATCATGCTTGTTATTTTATTTTACCAAGCTTTCTTGGATATATGTTTTGATACATAAGTTATAATAGAAAATATGAATTTAAACACTCAATTTATAGTCTAACAGTAACACACCTTATACTTCCTCCTTCTAAGTTTCTGTTTGTGAAGTGAAATCAGGCTTTTCACACCATGCCTAAAAAGCTTCCAAATGAATAACTGAATTTCCAAACTGAAGCAAAGAAGAGAAACATAAATTATTCATGTTACTCCCACTTGAATATGTGTAAGGTATCATCCTGGAAAGAAAAAATATGGTACCAAATACAATGCATTCATTTTCTATGCTGCTGTAACAAATCTTCACAAATTTAAAGCAATGCAAATTGATTATCACACAGTTCAGCAGGTCAGAAGAATGGATGGGCTCATCTGATTCTTCTCCTCCAGGTCTCACAAGGTCAAAGTAAAGTGGTGGTCAGCCTAACTCTTGTCTGGGGCCTCTAGGGAAGAATTCACTTCCAAGCTCACTCCAGTTGTTTGCCAAATTCAGTACCTTGAGATTGTTGGGCTGAGATCCACATTTTCCTGCTGGCTGTCTTTCTTTGCTCCTGGAAGCTGCCTCACATGGTGAATCTCTCTGACTTTCCCTTCAGCCACATGTCTTCTGCCTCCACCCAGAGAACTTCATCTTCTCTGAAGGCTCACACCAAGAGTTTGGACCACGTGGATAATCCCCTTATTTAAAAGCCTACAGCCTTAGGAATGTCTGCGAAGTCTCTTTTGCCATGTAACATAACAAATTCCATTTCCAGGACTCAGGGCATGGACATCCCTCAGTTGGAAGGGGGCATTAATCTGCCAACCACATAGAGCAAATGACTAAATAAAGGGAAAAACCCCTGTAGAACAATTTCCTGATGATGGAAGCCCAACTCTACAATGGAATGATGAAATTTATACACTAGAAAGATGAATGAAAGACAATGGGACATATTGTCTTTGGGGATTGTATTTTCTAATAAAAGAGTTGAAGAAAGAATTCTAAAGGAATAAAAGCAGGGGGGGGAAAGAATAGCTACAAAGGAACCAAAATACCAGGTCTATTCTAAACTCAATACTAAACTCTGGAAGACAGCATATTTGTTTGTGCAGAATTAGATGAGAAAGCATTATGATTCAACAAGCTTATGCTGCTCAAGTTGTCCTTCATGTGCAAAGGCAAGAGCCAAACATTTATAGTGTCTATATGCATCTGATTCACATTTTTAAAAAAATGCTTAATGATACGTGCCCTACAAATTCCAAGTAAGCACAATTATGAAAACCTCAAAAACAGAAGGTGTGCCCTAAGGTGATCATCAACATTAAATTCAGTTAAACATAAAATGAATTCCTTTAATGAGCTTTTGACGATAATCCAATATGTACTTAAATATCAGTGAAGTTTCTCACGTATATAGTTGAATGTCAGGGGATATGATGTTAATCACGAGTGACCCAGGATATCATTCAAATTAAAAAGTACAATATAATCTCATTTATATTTTTATCCACAATTGGTTTCTGGGCCTTCATGGGTATCTTGTCTACTACGGTAAGAGATGCTTTAGCAAATGCGAGCTTATTTCTCTAAAACTGCCCCATATTTTATCTTCTATTTTTAACAGGAGTCAACGAGCTTCTAAAGTGAAGATTTATTTTACAGTGTACTTTTGCCCTCTGAATATCTGCAGAAATGACGTCAAATGGATTCTCATCTTCTACAGATTAACCCTAGGCACTGTAATAGCCCCTCTTCTTCTAGATCCTGCAATCTCAAATCTTAACAATTAAGAACATGAGACTGACCCTGGCTGGTGTGGCTCAGTGGATTGAGTGCCGGCCTGTGAACCAAAGGGTTGCCACTTCGATTCCCAGTTTAGGACACATGCCTGGGTTGTGGGCCAGGTCCCCAGTAGGGGCCATGCAAGAAGCAACCACACATTGATGTTTCTCTCCCTCTCTTTCTCCCTCGCTTCTCCTCTCTAAAAATAAGTAAATAACATCTTTAAAAAATTATCTTAAAAAAATATAAAAAAATATGAGACTGGAGGACTTCTGGTCAAGATGGAGGCATAGGTAGGCATACTTTGCCTCCTCACACAGTTACAGCAAAAATTACAACTAGACCACAAAACAAAAATCACCCAGATACATAAAAAAATTGAGCTGTGTGGAAGTCTGACGGCCAAGAATTTAAAGAAGACACATTCGTCCAGATGGGTAGGAGGGGCAGAGAAATACAGAGAGGCATGGAGAGGTGCGGAGAGGTGGAGAGGCATGGAGAAGTGTGGGACGCAGATTGGGCAGTCCCGCATCCGTGTGTGGTGGATAAAAATTGGGAGGGGTACCTCAGGAACAAGGAATCCCAGCCCTAGACCAGACCATGCAGCCAAGGGTTCCAGCACCAACAGGATAAGTATCCATAACTTCTCACTGTAAAAACCAGTAGGGGTTGGGGTGGGGTGGAAGAAACCAGCATTCTCAGGAAGCTCCTTTTAAAGGGCCTACAACAGACTTAGGACTTATGCAGATCCCCCCCTCTCTGGGATTCAGCACCAGGGCAACAGCTGGAAGGGCACCAGAGGCATACGGGGAGAAAGTGAAGAGACTGGCAACACAGCAAGTGCCAGGAGACAGCTTCCTCCCAGACAAAACTCCAGGCAGGCAGCATTGTCCCCTCTGCGAGCCCTCCCCCCCACAGAGCCACAGAGCTGTGACACAGGTTGCCCTGCCTGGGTGATTACCTAAGGCTCCACCCCCATACAACTTACAGGTGGCTTTTCTACAATAGACCATGCTACTAAGAGAGGAAGTCAAAGCAGCTCTATCTACCACATTTGGCTATGTATATGTATACTTTTTTGCCCAGTTTTTTGAGGGAAAAATAAGAATGTACATTACACATGGGCAGTACTAATTCCATATCTCTGTAAATGTTTTTAATTCTTTTATTTATGCTTATGCATTAGAAGTGTAACTCTAGAAAGCAATAACTATCCACATGCAAAACAATACCCTGAGATACAATAATCAGTTTCATTTCTAAATATAAATAAATAAATAAATAAATAAATAAATAATTGAATTAACAAATTAAAACAAAGGATTTTTTCCCTGAAAGTTTGGGCCAAAAACATGGATATGCATTAGACATGGCAAAATATGGTAATACATAGAAACAAATGCAGGGAGGCTGCCAAATTGAGGAGACAAAGATCTATGACCCAAATGAAAGAACAGAACAAAACTCTAGAAAAAGAACTGAATGAAATGGAGATAAGCAACCTATTAGATGCAGAGTTCAAAACACTGGTGATCAGGATGCTCAAAGAACTCACTGGGTACAGCAACATCATACAAAAGACCCAGGAAGTAATGAAGGTTACGTTAAGTGAAATAAAGAAAAATCTACAGGTAACCAACAGTGGAGGGGATGAAGCTGAGAATCAAATCAATGATTTGGAACATAAGGAAGAAAAAAGCATTCAATCAGAACAGCAAGAAGAAAAAAAGTATTAAAAAAAAAAACAAGGATAGACTAAGGAGCTTTTGGGACATCTCCAAATATACCAATCTGAATCATAGGGCTGACAGAAGGAGAAGAGGAAAAGCAAGAAATTGAAAACTTACTTGAAAAAATAATGAAGGAAAACTTTCCTAATTTGGTAAGAGAAACAGACAAGTCCAGGAACCACAGATAATCCCAAACAAGTTGGACCCAAAAAAGGACCACACCAAGACACATCATAATTAAAATTTCAAAGGTTAGAGATAAAGAATCTTAAAAGCAGCAAGAAAAAAGCAAATAGTTACCTAAAAGGAGTTCCCATAAGACTGTCAACTGATTTCTCAAAAGAAATTTTGATAAATAGCTTTGCAGGCTAGAAGGGACTGGCAAAACATATTCAAAGTGATGAAAAGCAAGGACCTATAACCTAGATTACTCTTTCCAGAAAAACTATCAGTTAAAATTAAAGGGCAGATACAATGCTTCTCAGACACAGTAAAACTAAAGGAGTTCACCAAGCCATTATTATATAAAATGTTAAAGGGAATTTATAAGAAGAAGAAGATCAAAACTATGAACATTAAAATGGCAATAAATTCACAACTATCAACAAACGAATCTAAAAAACAAACTAAGAAACAAGCAGAACAGGAACAGAATCATAGGTGATTTGGAGGGTTACCAGCTGGAAGGGGGAAGAAAGAGCATGGGGGAAAACGTCCAGGGATTAAGAAGAACAAGCTGGTAGGCACAAAATAGACAGGGGGATGATAAGGACAGTATAGGAAATGGAGTAGCCAAAGAACTTACATGCATGACCCATGGACATGAACTAAGGGGGGAGGGGTTGCTTGAGGGAGTGGGGGTACTGGGAAGAAGGGTGCAAAGGGGGACAATTGGAACAACTGTAATAGTATAATTGATCAAATATGTGTAAAAATAAATGAATAAATAATAAAAAAATAATATGATCCTCCACCCTAAGAAATAAAATCAGAAAAACAAAAATGGAGATCAAATAAACTAACTTGAAATAAAGATGCGCAAGTACATTAAAAAATACTTTATTTAATAGTATGAAATCATGCTTGTTCTCAAGGCATTTATAATCCATAAAGACTTATACAGGTAAATGTTGGCAACCTTTCCTATTCATAGATAGAGAGTAATCAAGGACAATCAAATGAAAATATTTTGGAAGTCAGGGGACAGAAAGGAAAGTATGTTGTTTTTACTTTCCTGTGAATTGTAGACACAATATGTGACTGAAAAATACAAAAAGATAAATATTAGGTCAAATGTAGCAAATATCCATCAATAACCTTTTTTCTTATAACTATATGGATGTTAGAGCAACTCTGCAGAGTATCTCTAAGTGACAAATTCATTTAACTCTTCAATGAAAATATACCGGATGGAAGTCGTGAGCAGTGCTTGCCACCCAGTCTCACTATCAGTTTTCATTCTCATTTATTCTTCTCGTCCACTCTCAGAGTCCTTCCCACCCCTCCTCACAGGGTATCCAGCACGGAAGTAGGAAACAGAAACACAATATGAAAAGGAAGAGGAAAAAAAGAGCAAGAGAAAAAGGAAAAACAAAAAGGGAAAGGAAAGAAGAATTTTAGAAACTCCAATTTTTATTCATATAAAAATGCAGTAAATGCTCTCAAACCATATTAATTGATATGTTATAGACTGAGAACTGGTTCCCTTTGGCTGGAATATGAAAAATGAAAAGGATTCCCCTTCTGCAAGTACTACAGAGTCTGATCACTGAACAGGGCTGTCGGCTCACAGATCTTTTTGTACTTGAATGTTCTTCCCGTTCCCAGGAAAAGAATGTTAGACATACCTTTTATCTAGGTTTTAGGAGGCCCCTTCAATATTCTTTAGATATGAGTTCCAGCTACGAAATGTACCTGGCAGCTGGTAGGACTGGGGCTTGATGAGTTCCCCTGGTATCTCCAAAATTGATCACAGCACCTGCAACATGAACTTCAGTAAATAAATCTGCAGCACCAGGATGATGAGAACGTAAGTAATGCATTATGTCTTTCAAAACTATTCCGTGAAATTGGTTCTCGGCTGCCGATGAAAAAAAAGGGAAGCCAACAACTTTAAACAACCAAAATAATGAAATGTTCACAAGTTCTGAGTTCATGTTATTAGCTGACCCATGGCAACCAGGGAACTGTTGTAATTATTTCTGAAATAGTCAGAATTAGAATCCCAGAGCAAATAAGCAAATTATAAGACTTTTTACCTAAGCACAGTGCAAATAAAAAGTTACCTCGATTGTCATTAAAATGAAGTGCAGCAACCAAATTTTGCTAACGGAGAAGGCCCTCTCATTCTCTGGAGATTAATTTTGTGAGTTCATAGGAAATTTCATGGACTTAATTGTCCGTGAAATAAATCAAAAGTGGAATTAGTAACCAATAACTGTCACAGTTTCAGCCTAAAAACACTATATTATTACCGAAGAATTGATAGAAATTCCTTTGCAGGACTGAACGCTCATCCCAGCAACTTTTGGGACTGTTGAGAGCCAACAGCTCACAGCTGGGTCTCTTTAGGGGCTAAATGACCAATGAACGAACACTGAAGTGTTCATTTTTCATATTGCTCTTGTTTTTAGTAACAGTATATCGAAGAAGAATAAGAAGAAAGCAGAAAGTCAATCAGATGGGAATGCTTTGCTGGTATAGTAAAATTTGCACAATGGAAAGGCAATTTAACGTGGCAACATAGTTAGACTAAGTATTACCTGAAAGTAATAGAATGGAATTAAAGAGCTACACATTCCACAACAACATGTATTTTTCTGTTAGCTCCTAGAGCCTTTATTCAATTTGAGGCTTGTTTTTGAGTTGCCAGTTTCCCCCCAAAGTTTTCAGATCATGTGTAAGTATTTTTATATTTATTCATTCAAGAAATCAGTATTGTGCATTATCAAGTGCCATACACTCTGCTGAGTTTAGGAAATTTAATGTTAACAGTAACAGACACAGACTCTGTTGCAATAACAGAGCTTCCTGGCTAGCAGAGAAGGCAGATGTTAAAGTTATTTTTTTTTCTGCAAAAAAGAGAAGAGATACAGGAAAAGGGCCGTGTGGAGCTTCACATTCTAAGTTTGCGACCTCCTACCTAGTTCTGGAACCATCACAAGGGACGTTACCCATGTAAACGCGCCTTTCCTAAATTAAAAGGGATAATATAACATCTATTTCATATCAGGGTTTCATAATGATTTAATTAACTTAAGTGCGATGTTTAATCCAACGCTTGGCACAATTATCGTAACTAATAGTCATGAAGGCACACGGCACTAGCAGCAGTTCAGACAGCAGCGCTGCTGGGCTGGGGACAACCTGCAGCTCGGACGCGGAGGCCTCCGGAAGAGTCCAGGAAGGTTTCTGAAAGTGACTTTCACTGCTGAGCATAAGTGAAATAACATCAATAATAAAACAAACAACACCTCCACGCAAAAAAAAAAAAACCCACCAAAACAAAAAACCTGTCTAAGAAGGAACATAATGTGCAAACCCTGGTGGAGAAATAACAGACAGGACCAGGGCTGGGGTCTGAGGAGGAGACAGAGTGGTACGGGCGAGGTGTGTACTCACCTCTCTATGTTTAACCTCTGATGGACTCATAGCTCATTACACAGACTCCTCTGACCCACTTTGATGTTCTAAAATTGATGATTTGATCATTAGTTGCCTCTTTTCAGGTGTTTTTTCTAGCTTAACTTTAAATATCCTTGATTGCGTATTTGCTTCATTACAATTACAAGATGTTCTAATCTTATTTAGTCTTTTTTTTTCCACCCTGACCTAGGACATAAAATTAATCCTGATTTCTTTTAGAATACTAGAGACCAAAACCTAGGTCACACGCTACACAGGAAATTGGTTTGCAGACCCGGAGATAGGCTCCGTGTCTCCAGCAATTGTCCCGCCAGAGCATCGAGAGGAGAAGCAAGGGCTTCTTTATAGTGAGAAGAAAGTCAAATGTATGCTAATATTTTCAATTTGACTCTTCTTTCATTCAACTACTTTTGTGATCTTTTAAATCTGAATGTGCACTTTGTTAGCCAATCCTTTCATTCTTTCTCTCACTTCTTCTTCCTTCCTTCCACAATATGTGACAAAACACTCTCATGGGTACCATGGCAGACAGTGGGTAGACACAGCCAGGGGTATGGTCATTATGTAATTTAGGAGAAATGATACATTCTCAGACCTTTGGAATACCGTAACTTATATAACCTGTGTGATCTTAAAGGCAATAGGCCTACCCACAGGATGCCATTACTAATTTACCAATCTGCTGAATCATGAAGCTATCTGATGTACTTGCAATTGACTTAGTGGTATTTTTTTTAGCCTGTAGAAAAATTATCAGAGAATTTTGCAAGTGTTGTTTTCACCTGAGACTTCTTCAGGCTTTCAGATAGCTTTAGGCCATGTTAGTCAATATGAAAACTGGAATGAAGTTTCGCATACATGGCAACCACAGGCTATTTGAGGACTTTCGTGTCTTGCAGATTTTACTCATCCAGGAAATGAACTGCCAGAATATGTGATGAGCTAGAAGTTACATGATGGAACTCATTATGTATGTGAGTGTCTTTCTGAAACTGTAGAAACCACATTCCTTTTAGTGTAGGCAGAAAATATGCGAAGTGATACACATCTCCTGCCCCTCAATTTGTGGTCGGCAGTTAGACAGCAGCAGAGCAAGGGCGATGGGCCAGGTACAGAAGGTCCCCCAAGGTGACCTAGCAGTGGACAACTGTAGGGTGGGACCTCGCCCCCAGAGTGACCTTTCCTCCCCTAGTATATTGCTGGTGGTACAGTTTAGACCCCTGACCTTCGATATCACAGGTCGTGACGTTTGGACTCTCCCCTGACCTTTTCTCCCCTTGTATGTTGCTAGTCACGTGGTAGACCCCCAGAGGGGAGGGACAAGGGCGACGGAGGATAGCCTCATATGATTCCCAGACAAACCCTTACATGACTTCCCCTTTACTTAAGCCCTCAGGACAATGGGGTTTAAAGCATTGGGTCTGCTGACCCCAGAGACAGAGGTTTGGTCAAATTACAGATAACTTCTAGGCCTTAGTGGTGTGTCAGCTTCAGGCCCAGAAAAGCATTCAGCCAGATGGGGGCAATGCCATGGCTCACTGGCTGACAGGAGGACCAGTGACCCGCTGCTCTGCCATCAACCATCAGGGGAAACCACAACCCTGAAAGGACACACTTGGAAAGCTGATGAATATTCTGTTGAGATCCTGTCCTGGGACCTCCCCTAAAATCCCTGCCCCTAAAAGCTCTTAGGTTGGAGGACCCAGAGTGCCTCTCTCAAGCACACTGGTGCCTTTCCCCACCCCCTTCTTTCCCCAGCATGCACTCTTTCTCTCTGAAGAACAACACCCAGAGCTGGTTCCTGTCTTCTTCTCCCCAAGTGTGTATATTCTTGCCTTTTTTCTCCTAATCTCCAAGGGCCCTTCTTTTGCCTCTGTAACTTACTTCCTGAGCCCATGCACTTCTCCCAAGAGTGCTCACATCTTCCAAGGCTCACTTCTTCTACCTCTGTGACTTTCCAAATAAACTTTTGCCTGTATTCGAGCCTTGGCTCTGAATTCGTTCTTAGCCAGAACTCAAGTACTGAGGTGGCTGAGCTGAGATCCAATCACCATTAACATTCTAGTGCTGTTTCACTGCCAACAAATTGGTCTAAACGAAGAGTAAATAGAAGAAACTCAAAAACTCTCTTTTATGGGAAACAGAACCAATCTAACCATACAAGTAATGCAAGTAACCAATTTGTATCTTAAGACTATGAAAAATGCCTGACCTGTTGGCTAAGATCAGTCAAGTTGAAGAATGCATGATGGCTCTCACAGCTACAGTCATACAGACGCCACCTAACACTTGATGAGCACCTACGAGGTGTCAGTCACAGTGAGCAAATTATGAAGAATCAGTTCTTACCCTCAGCCCAAAATCTGGAGTAAGAGCCAAAAATAGCTTTTTTACTTTTATTCCAAATAAATAGTACATTCTTCATAATTTTAAATAAACTTTCATGCATTTTAAATTCAAAATTATATCTCTTGTAATTCAAACTTCTCTTACATTTAGTCAAATCACCAAGCTTATAAATGATATTATACCTACCAAAAATTTATGCAAAGTCTATTTAATCATACAACTTTAGAAGCCCTACCAGTGACATGCCTGGACACTCATGGTGTCCACTACATGTTAACATTGTGCTGAAGTCCCACCAATGCAGGAAGATGAGGGAGAAAAGAAATAAGCAATTTACACATTTGGAGGAGAGAGAGAGATTCTTTCTTTCTTTCTTTTTTTTTACGGATAGATGCTGAGTGCTGTATCAGTATTGGTACAAGAACAAAGACAGTTCTTCCACACTGGTTATATAGTACATAAAACAGAAATGGTTACGATGGTGATTAACAAGGGCTAATACTTTCTTTACAAGTACTATATCTCAGGCACTGACTAGGTTGAGTGTTTTTCTTCATTTTTTTATGTAATCCTCATGGCATTCCATTGAAGTTTTCTCTTGCCATTATCACTTAATGGAAGAAGAACTGAGTTTTTGAGATGTTAACTAACATATTGATTCACTGTTGGTTAGTGGAAATACCACAATCAAATTCAGCTAACATTTTAGGCCACAACCTTGGCCATTATGTTTGCTGTTTCTTCCCCTAGCAGCTTTGATTTTCTTTATTTTGGGCCTGTAAAACCGCATCAGTCAAAACTGCAATCATTGAGCCCAACACTTAGTCCTGAATGTCAGTAAAAGACAAGAGGGCATCTTTAAATGTTGTGTAGAGATGCTTTACCAGAAACACACAGCTATTGTTCTTGCTTGTCTATTCACCACCTTTTTTCCTTGGAACACAATCACATGTTTAAAATAAAAACCAAAAACAATTAGAGATAAATTTCAAACAAGAATAAGAGGATAATTTTTTTCTAAATAGATGAAGTACAGACTTTCTCCTTCAAAAATTTACTGAGCATCTATCACCCAAAATGTAGTCTGTTAACTGCCACAGGCAATTATAAAACTGTTTCTAATCTACTATTAATCTCATAGAATTTTAGTTTGCATGCTTCCAAAAGAACTAAATTAGGTAACCAGCCTTTTCTTTTCCAACTAGTCTCTTCTTAAGTGATCTCATTTACATATGTGGTTTCAGCTTTTCTCACTGAATTTAATCTTGCATACGTCAAATCCAGTAATTTTTCTAAAATTCTTTATCAGTATATCCAACTACTCTTGGATTTCTTCAACTAGGCTACTCACATATCTTACCTAAAATTACACACAGCTTCCTCCTCTTCACCCATTCTCACCTCACTGTTTTCTAACCGGTTGCATCTACCTTGTGATAACATTCACTGTTTGTTGTACATTAAACATCTGTTTTTCACAAGCAGAAAAAAATGGATGACTATCTTCTGAAACTTAAAATAGCGTGTGTTCAGTCAACTTTGAGGCTATTTAATTAGCAGTATTAATTATGTGTTGTAAAAAAAGATTATTTTTAAAAATACTACCATACCTGTGCTAATAAAATAGAAACTAAATCTTGAATATAAGGAATATAGCTGTATTATTCAAATGGTACAATTTCTCCAGATAAATAAAGGAAATTCAGAATAACCAAAATTTAAAATTGTAGCCTAATTATTATGGAGTTGAAGAAAGATTGGTTGAATAACAATGTTTTAAACTGAAGAAACTGAAGGTCAGAAAAAAGTATATGTAAATATCAAGTTAACTTAGCATTTAGATTTTTTCTGAAGTCCCAAACACTTGGTCACATTTCATATATTATAAATTATCATTTTATGACTCATAAGCTACAGCCATAAACACATATCAGTTTGAAGTTATTTTAAGAACAATAATAACTCCCCACTATAGTTTTGTTATTTAAAGTTAGAAGTAATTTGTGATAACAAATAATATTATACATATAATGTGATGATTTCTCTCTTTGTTCAACAAAATAGAGTAACTCCATTATCTTAGTAAAAGTAAGTTGGAACACTTATGATACAGAATATATATTGTTATAGTTCATTTGTACCGCATATAAGCAATAACTTTTTAAGCATTTTATCTATGTATCCATGAAAAGGATAGAAAAGCTTTAAGGACCATCTGTTTTCTGCCAACGTCACATAAATTTAATAACAAAGTCTTCATAGATAGATGGATAGATAGATAGATTCCCCTGCGTTCATACTCCTCCTGCTAACTCAGTTGCAAAATTCAGGCCAAATTAATTATGAGGTTAATTTACATTATATTGCTTATATCGTTAGATAATACACGAAGCAGGGGACTCGACTTAAGAATTGGTCTGTTTTAAACTTCTGACCATATTGGTTAAAGCCAAAAACCTTAAATATTCTTTTATTTACTAGAAGTAACTTATGGATACTGACAGGTAGGTTAAAAGGGAGTCGTATTTTGAAATAATGGAACTTTTATCTGGTCAGCTGAAAGCAAAATAAATATTATGAATTATTGTAGATCATACCAAGTATAGAAATGAGACTTTCTTTGGACGGTCTCAGCGCGCCCCCTATCGTACCAGGGTTAAAATTAAAAAGTAACTCAAATGAAATAACACACCTACCTAACTTTGTTTAGCATCCCTAACTAAGCACACTCCTTTACACTCATGGAAAATGCAGACTGTAAACCTTACATTTTATTTGGTTCGATGGATCTACAGATGAACAGTTATTTTCAAATTGGAGAGGTGCCATTGTGAAATAATCCCCCACACAGTGTTTAAATTGATTACTGTGAAATTAACCTTGTCCACTACCACCACTAACAATTCTCTCTCCCTCAGGTGCCGCGGGGCCCGGGCTCTTACCTGGGCTCCGGGAAGGAGGCAGCCGCCGAGCAGCAGCCACCGTGAGAGATTGGGGCGATGCCCCGGCCCAGCCCTAGAGAGAAGCCAGGGAGAAGCTCCGCACTGGCAACTTGACCTGCGCTGCAGACTTGTGGGCGAGGCAGGGAGGGGTCTGTCTGGGAGCCGGTTCCAGCAGCTCCGTGACTCGCGGGCTTCGTGCGGTCTTCTCGGGAGGGCAGATGGTGTCCTGGCCTTCACTGTAGCCACGCGCCCCTCGCGCTCCCCGCCTACCCTGCCGGAGTGGCTCGGGGGAGGCACTCACGCTCCTCTTTCGAGTCACTGCGTCCCGCATCCCAGGGGACACGTTGGGAACAGATCCTGGGCACTACTGTCACCACCCTCAATTGGAACCATATCTGCTTCCTCCCACACTGTCTGGGTTCCAATGCCCTGTGTCTAGGGGCGCCCTGGGTCCTCGAGAAGTCGCCCAAAATTTCCAGACGTGAGGTGACCTTAACCACCCAGACCTGCACAGTGTGGTGTCAGGCTTCTTGGCCAGGAGCACTGCGGGGGCTGAGCAGTCTCTACAGCTCTCTAAAATTCTCTAATTGCCTCAGTCTCTAGCAGATCCTGACGTCAATATTTATAGAGAAATGTTGTCAATTTGAGGCCTAAAATATTAAAATCGTGGTGTACATATTTTTAAATGTATTACATGTATTAAAGAAGAATTTTAGCTAGATATGAAAAGGTGACTTTTTATCATGGTGAATGAGGCTTCAGGTACTTGAAATTTAAGAAGATGGTGTTGTTTCCCTTATTGCAACTTTTCATTGTGTGATCCATACGCAAAACATTTATCCTGCTTTCTGAAGCAAGCTGTGCAAAATGTCTCAGAGGCACTTATTAAAATAGCACAGTATACCCCTGACCTGTGTGGCTCAGTTGGTTGGGCATCCTTCCTTCCAAGGCAAAAGGTTGCTGGTTGGGTTTTGGTCCCAGCACATGCCTGGGTTGCGGTTAGGTCCCTGGTCCCCTGTGCCTAGGAGAGGCAATAGATTGATAGATGTTTTTCTCACATCAGTGTTTCTCTCCCTTTTTCTAAAAATAAATAAGTAAAATATTTTAAAAAGTTAGTACTGTATATACAAGGTGGGGCCAAAATAGGGTTACAGTTGTCTGTATGGAAAATAATACAGTAATTAATAAATAACGATACAAGAATAAACTCATGTACTCGCAAATGTAAACCTACTTTGGCCCCACCCTGTATATGTAAATGGTTTGAATTACCCATTTATGAAGTTATTGAAAAAAATTAAAAGATTTATTTCATGAACTTGTATTTTTTGAACTTGTACTGCTTGAAACAAAAGAAATGCTTGACAAATGCTCAGTATTCGAAGGCCAAGAAACACAATTATATAAATTATGTTCTCTCACTGTTACCACACTGCATATAAGCAAGCTAAAGTACACGCTTCAAAGAAAGGAAAAGCTTATTGTTGACTTAGTACACATGTCCAGGAATTTAAATTGACATTAAAGCTTCCCATGTACAAATGAGTAAAAACAATCTAAAACACTTTCAAACATTAACATGTAGAAGATTTTAACTTTAATCAACATTATTTAAATTTACTGCAAAATCTACAAGAAAAATTTGAAGAATGCTTTTTTCATATATAGAGTTGCTTTTCAGTTTATGTAACACTGAAAGCAGTGTTACAATAATATTAATCCAATAATATTATGTTGACCCAAGGGTTAGGGAATTTCCTTAATTTGCATAGATGAAAATGTATTTATGATGCAAATGTAATATCTACATTGAGATGTGCTGTAAGAGTAAATTACACATTGACTTTCAAAGATAAAATAAAAGTAACATGCATTTCATTAATGTATTTTATATCATTAATGTTTCAATACATTGAATACATTAAATATATTCTTAAAATTAATTTTACCTGTTATTTTCACATTTTAAATGAAATATGAATCATATGTTATATTTATTTGGGACAGAACTATTCTAGTAAAACTTAAGTTACCCCATGTCATTCCCAAAGAATGTCCCTTTTCACCACATCTCAACGTTGTACTGGAAGTCTCAGCTAATGCAATAACACAAGAAATGAAAATAAAAGGTATACAGATTGGGAACAAAAAAATAAAGCTGTCTTTGTTTGCAGATGACATGATTATCTGTGTAGAAAATCCAAAAGAATAGGGAAAGAAAACTTCCTGGAACTAATAAGCAATTATAGCAGGGTTTCAGGCTTTAAGGGTAATACACAAAATTTAATTATTTTCCTATACACCAGCAATAAACATGTGGAATTTGAGATTAAAAATATAATACCATTTATATTAGCATCCAAAAAACTGAAACACTTAGGTATAAATGTAGCAAAATAGTTACATGATTGATATGAGGAAAACTACCAAACACTGATGAAAGAAATCAAATTAACTAAATAAATGGAGAGATATTCCATGTTCATGGATAGAAGACTCAATGTAGTCAAGAAGTCAATTGAATCTATAGATTAAAGGCAATCCCAATCAAGATCCCAGCAAGTTATTTTGTGGACACTGACAAAGTGATTCTAAGGTTTGTAAGGAGAGGCAGAAGACCCAGGAGAGCGAACACAACATTGAAGGAGAAAAACAAAGTTGAAAGACCAATACTACCTGGCTTCGAGTCATGCTACAAAGCTCCAATAATCAAGACAGTGTGCAGTGTGATACTGGAGAGATAATGGATTAGTGTAATGGAATGAAGACCCCCAACACAGAGCCCACGTGTACGGACGACTGATCTTTGACCAAGCAGCAAAGGCAATGTGATGGCGTGAAGCTAGCCTTCTCAACAAATGGAGCAAGAAAAATTGGACATCCACATGCAAAAAAAAAAGAATCTAGACACAACCCTTACATAGCTGACAAAAAAACTCACAATGGATCACCAACTTAAATACAAAACATGAAACTATAAAATTCTTAGAAGATAATGCAGGACAAAAACTAGATGGCGGTGGCTTTGGCAATGACTTTTAAGATGTAACATCAAAGGTGGGATCCATGAAAGAAAGAATTGAAAAGACAAGCCACTGACTTGGAGAAAACTTTTGCAAAAGGCACATTTGATAAAAGATTGTAATCCAAAATATACAAAAAAAAATGAAAATTCAAGTAAACAATTCAAATTAAAAGGGGGGCCAAAGAACTTAATGTACCCCCACTGATGGCAAAAAAGCATATGAGAAGATGTCACACATCATATGCCATCAAAGACGTGCAAATTAAAACAGTGACATAGCATTCTGTACCCATGGCAATGGCCAAAATCCCAAACACTGCCGATGTCAAACGTGGGGAGGATGTAGAGCAGCAGGAGCTCTCCTTCACTGCTAGTGCAGTGCAGAACGGTACAGCCCCTTTGGAAGACAGTTTGGCCGTTTCTTACAAAACTAACCATATTTTTACCATGTCATCCAGTGTTCATACTCCTTCATATCTATCCAAAGGAATTGAGAACATGTCTACACAAAAACTTTCACACAAATGTTTACAGTAGCTTTATTCATAATGTCAAATCTTGGAAGCAACAAAGTAGGTCCAAACAAAGTCCTACAGTAGGTGAAAATAAACTGTAGTACATTCACACAATGGAATACTATTCAGTGCTAAAAAATGAACGATCAAACCATGAAAAGATAAGGAGGAAACTTAAACGCATATTACAAGTGAAAGAAGGCAATGTGAAACAGTTGCACACTGTGCAATTCTAGCAAGTAACCTGCTGGAAAGGGAGAAACTGTGGAGATAGTAAAAAATGTTAGTAAAGGTTGCCAGGGGTTAGAGGGGAGTGCAGGATAAATAGAATGGAGCACAGAAGATTTTTAGGGCAGTTAAACTACTCTGATACTACAGTGGTAAAAATACATCCTTACAGATTTGTCCCAGCCTATAGATACGGAGAGTACAGGTAACAGTACGTGATCTTTTCAGGTAAGTGTCCCTTCATACAGAGTGGTACTTCAGAGTGGCAGTCCATTGTGTATCTGGTAAAGTGAAAATATATTGATTTTCTAAAGAAAACAATTTTATCATTCTTGTCGCTGGAAAGCATCTTCATTCCCTTAGCAGAGTTGTGAGTTCCATCACCCTATTTCATTGAGAATTCAAGGCAATTGTTTTATTAGAGTAATGTAAATATTAGAGTATATATAAATATCACTGAAAAGAGGCCACAAAGCCCATATAAAATTAATTGAATCATTCACATAAGCAAAACTACATCAAAAAGTAAAACATCTTTCTGTGTAATCCTCTGGACAATTTCCTGTGGATTTCCTATTGAACACTGTTATAAATCTGATCCCTAGGTATAAACGTTCTTATTTTAGGAAGGAAACAATACGTACTAAGAAGAAAAGGAATTCTTGTTATTGAATCACAAGTGGGGTCCTGCTGCCCACTGCCACCCTCTGGGCAAAATCCAGAAGACTGATTTGGTGAAAAAGGAAAGGAATCTTTAATCAAAATGTACACAATTTTGGAATAACAGCTTTCCACAAGCACTGGTCACTTAAGCCTATCAATTAAGGCTAAAATCTTTAACTCTTAAGTTCTTCTGTCTTCCCCTTGGTAGTATTTAATTATCTTATTTATATAAGATTAGCTTACAAACTAAACATAAGATACAAAAACTATACAATTTTGGAAGAATGGCGGGCTTCCACCTCAGAGCGCATTCCCTCTAGAACACCCAAAGGAAAATAACCCTGCTACCCTCTGCCAGGCCAGGCCAGCCCAGCCCTCGGCTGTGCCCAGAGCTCCTTCTCCCACTCAAAATACTGTCCTTTGGGAAACTCAGGCAGCTGCAGCACAGCCATCCAGGCGTCCCGAGGATGAGAAAGAGGGCGCGTCTCTGCCGTCCTTCCGTGTAATCCTTCCAGCCCATGACTCCATGTGCACTGAAGCCCGGCAGCCTCTCAGCCGACCCTGTTCTAGACTGGCCGGTCCGCACGTCCCCTGCCGTGTCTCCGCCCAAGGGCAGCCTCCTCCTGTGGCCCCTTCCTCGGTCCTCCCCTGTGATCTGATCAGATCTCTCTGTATCGTTCTGACATTGATCCTGAGACTTAATGACACCATTTCAACAAAACTTAAATACGGATTGTTTTCATCTACCCCGTCATTTATTTGAAATAAAAAAAAAAATGTTACATGAGGAATGAAATATTTACAAGAATGATAGGCCACTTTTTTCTTTACAATTATTTAACATTTTAGTCATCATATATAGTAACGCTTGAGAGGCTTTGAAGAAAATGTTAACATCATGTGTCTAGTGCTTCTAAATTCTCACGAATTCACTCTAGAGAGTAAATGTGTGTCATTCTGCAGCTTCAGTATCTCAGAAGGCTGAAGATTCTTAGGTTTTCCCTTGTTCTACCCAAGTGTGGACATCTCTACAACCATGTACGGCAATGACATAAGTAGTTATACTTCACTTATTTTACCAGTGACTGAACTGAGGTAGCTTATTTGATGGTAATAAGTAAGAACTGGGCTCTAAAAGCCCGAGAGAATTTACTTTACTCACAGTCAAATGATTCTGAAGTTTAAGTTATAAAGTACACGTTTATTATCAACTGTAAAGAATGTGCTGTGGTAGACATTGTGGGGTCATCCTCCCGAAAGTAACGCTAATGAAAACAATACTATTTATGTAAATTAAGAGGACTTTTCCCAAAACTCATTGTTATTAAGAAGGCTGGATATTGTGAAGTTTATGTTCAGGATAGATGCAAAGCAGTTTGAATTATATATGACATTTAGAATTGTGAAATATAAAGTATTTTTATACATTGTAGGATGTGTATTATATTAACATCATTATAACAATAACTTTTTGAATTCTTAATCATTTCAGTTGAAATTCAAGAGTTATATTCAATTTCTTATTCTCTGTACTTCTTTGGTTTCCAGTGGCTTTGAAAATGATGCTCTGGCTAATAACAAACCATTCAACTTTTAAAGATAATTTAATTGTCTATTTTTTTCAAAGACTTAACATTACACCACCATACACTGATTACAGATGTAATAACCATGAGTCCCAGCATCCAAGACCAAATTAGACCCTTAGTTAGAATGAGTATATAAACATGAATCCATGTAGGCAACATATACCAAGAAAATAGGTTCGATGGAATCATGACTGAACAGAACCAAATTTCTCAAATGAATAGCCAGGAAAAACTTAGGTTTGAAGGTGGTCTCATGTCTTCTAGCCCCATGCTAGAGCACATTTAACAATTAACAGTGCTTGAGAGAGCTATGGCCTGAACTGGGTCCTATTTCCCTTGGTTTTGCACACCCAGTTCAGCTGAAAATGAGAAAACTGCATTTGAGACAAAGATACCCTCAAGGCTAATCTATCAAAATCTTCTAAATATTTTTTATAGCTTTTTATAGAACGGAGATCCATGGTGCTCTTCAACCCTGTAAATGACTCCACAATATACATGAGTGTTTGATTTTTCTAGTCTCATAAATGTAATTTCCTTTCAAATCATAGTATCTTATTCTTTAAAAGAAAGGGCATGTATACATACACTAAAAGTATATAGATTATAAGCATCCTCTAGCCAGGGACAATGACTTTTTAAATTTATTGTTTAATTGTATATGAAGATCTTTAATTTCTCTATATTCATAAATGTCCAGAAAGAGTAAACAATTTGATTAATTCTCATGTACAGGCCAGTAGTTTACTACGGATTCAGGGTGGAATGTACTTCGTGGCTTGGTACTTGACAGCATTTCAGAATAAATATCTTGAATGTTCTAAAGGAACTTTTTCCCATTCCTGTATGGATGGCATTTTAGGAGACAGAGCAGCAATGTGTTAGTGCAATAAGGCGATGCTTTCTGTTTGACACCAAGTCCCAACTTCCAACAACTGCTGGACAGAATCCGAAAAGAGTCGCTGAGAACACGCACCCCAAGAATGTACTACTGCAGGCTTCCATCCACTCCTGCGGGCTTCACAAACGTTGGAAAGGAAGTAGCAGCATCTTCTAATATTACTGGAGCAAATATAAATTTCCCCCGATCGATGTTTTTATATGTGAGATATTATTTTTTACTGAGAAAATATTTGAAAACTACTTGGGTCAGTAAAAAGAAACCCACAAATAATGAAACAGTCAGGTTCCAGTTATACATGGTATTTCCATGATTTCAACCTAGCTAAATATTACTAGTCCATCTGTTCAGGACTTAAAAGAAAGAAGAATGACCTTAAAACATGTTAGCAGTAATACTTTATGAACTGTTTGCTAACTTTCCTGTATTTTAAAATTTTCTCAGTGCATTTATGAAATTCTTGAACTTACAGTGAAGATGTTAGTATATTTCTAGCTTTAACATATTTGCAAAGTTTTATTGTTTGTTTTGTCTTTGCCCAATATAACTTGTGTGTAACAGGTCTGGGTTTGTTAACCAAAGTCATATCTGCAAAATGTTTCAAAATCCACGGAGTGGCAGAAAGTAGGGAAAGTATTCATATTTTCATATGGCCTGCATTACCCAGCTCTATCTAAAAACAATAGAATTCTGTATCCCCTAAACTGAATTTGTAAATAAACTACATCCAGTTTAAAGCCTGTCATCTTTTTAAAATTAGATCTAGATTCTACTAGAGCTGAAGTCAATCTCAGGCACCAAAGAAAGATATCAGTTTTGCGCAGGAGACGAAATGCATCTGCATAACTGAGTGGTTTCGTTTTGTATTCTGTTCTGAATTTTGCGTCTGTGTGCACCAAGACGATGATTTTCTCAAGTTCCTGGTGTGCCGTCTTGGCCCTGAAAACAGTAGGGAAGCACATCCTGCCTTCAAAACGTAAAAGGCCTTTTCCAGGAAAGGGGGTGGGAAGGGAAGCATATTGGGTGGAGAAGATGGGGAAAGGGACTCAAGCGCAGGCAAGCGAACCCACATTTATTAAATCCGAATACAGCTGAGACATCCTTCTAACTAACGTGAGCTACAGAAGTTGCACGCTGGCTTACTGAAAAAGGGCACAATATATACAGTTGATTCAGAATGGAATTTTTTTTATTACTCTTGTCACATAATTACCTGTGTGGGTTGAAATGTCATTTAAAACAATAACTAAAACTCATAAGTACTTTCAAAACCACTTTGCATATTCTACACGTGTTTCTGCTCATCGATTCTTGTAGTGATACAAAATTTTAACTGCAAATATGCTGAAGGTTTGTTTAATCACCAGTTAGCCAGAGCCCACAGAGAAAATGACATGTTTATCTAACTTGAGTTCATTCAAATTTCCAAGGAATAATTTTTAAAGAATATATTTTAATTCAAATAATAAATATTCTGATATAATTAGACAATAAAATCTCTTCCCAAAATTTCTTAGTTTTCTTTGTATTTAAATATCTGTTGTTATAAAGAAGCCTGATATTTCAAACAATAGCATTCAACACCATTCATAAAACTGTGTCAAAACATGCAATTATTGCTGACTGTTCACCATTAGAAACAGCATAGAGCTAAATGCTAATAGTACGGTGTGGTATTGGCCTGTTGTTAGAATATGTGCTATCGCAGCAGCATTATTTCTTTCATTTCTATCATTGTATAAATACTGCGTTAAGACTTTTCTCCTTGCAAAGAATAGGGTGTACCAGGGTCATGTGATAGAGATTTATTACCTAAATGTCAGGAAGTAAGAAAACCCAGGAACCTTTCTGAGCATGTGGAGAACTGGAAGACCAGTTGTAACCATTCAAGACACAACCACAACTTGGGTGAACCCCCAAAAGTGCTGGAGACCTGTGCATCTCTTCCCTCAGAAGCCACCTCGCCTTTGCTCCCCACTCATGTCGTCACGCCACTTACACACTGGTTCCTCGTCAGTTCTTCCTCAATAACTCATGCTTATCTTACAGTTCTTACTTCTACAGCCCTCTCTAAAAATCAAGATGTCCCAAGAAATAGAATCAGAATATGTTCTTTAATCACCATTCAACACAGAGCCTTCTTACAGGGTGAGAGTCCTCAAAACTTGTCATCTCCTAGGATGCTGGGCTTTGGGACAGCAAGCCCTGTAGCCAATAACCAGAGTGACTCCAAGGTTTCAGGCATGTATTCGGGAGCACATTTCTCAGGCTGAGAGTCTGCCAGGCAAAGACAGTGGCAACTCCAGGACTGGTGTGTCTCAGGGCAGCTTGCTCCGAGGAACCTGCTCGGTCCCGAAGGTGTTGCATCTGAGTGTGTCCCTCCAAGGGGTGACCCACAAAAACTTGGACTTTTGTCACCTATTCCTGCATGCTGGATTAAGTAAAATGACTAGAAAGTCTATCTTAGTCATGTTATTTATTCTGATTTGTTATGATCAATGTAAATTCAGTTTTAAGGAGGAAGTCGTGGTTGGATTTTTCAAAATTATTCAAGGTAAGAAATGGATAAAAATCTACTTTTTGTTTCATATAAAAAAACTTGTTTCCAAATGTGATATAAGTACTTGACCTGGTTACAACTCCAGCCCATCTAACTGTGAGGTGTCTTTGGTTTTGCTTTGTTTTCTTTATAAATAGAGCAGCAAATTCATTCATTCTGTTGTGTTACTGTTCGGAAAAATATACTCTTTTATTCTGTCAAAAGGCCTTCTTATGCTCTAATGTCACAACTATAGATATCACTTGCTTCTATAGTAGAAAACAGTAAAATTAAAATTGAATTGAAAACTCATATTTATTAGTACTCCATTAATTTTTAATAGACTTAATTTTTTAGAGCAGCTTTAGGTTCACAGCAAAATTGAGGGGAAGGTGCAGAGATTTCCCCTTACTATGTACACCCTGGCCCCTCACATGCACAGCCTCCCCCACCATCAACACTCCCCACCAGAGTCACACATGGGTTACAACTGATGAGCCTACATTGACACGTCATGGACATCTCTAGTTCATCATCTACGTTAGGGTTAACTCTTGGCATTGTACATTGTATGGGCCTGGACAAGTGAATGTATAAAATATACATCCACCACTAAAGCATCATGCAGAGTATTTGCATTGCCTTAAAATATTTTCGCTCCTCTGTGCTCTGTCTGTTCATTCCTTCCTCCATCCCTCACTGGTTTTTTACTGACTCCGTTCTTTTGCCTTTTCCAGAACATCATGTCATGTAGAATATACAGCCTTTTCAGATTGACTTCTTTCACTTACTAGTATACATTTGGGTTTATTCTACTCAGGCTTACTTGATGATGTTGATGAAGATGATGATAATGGTAATTCAACAGCAGGATACTGTGCAATGATATGTAAGAAATACTGAGAAATAGGATTTCTTACATTGTTCATGTCCATTTTTAAATATAAGCCCTAAGTAATCAAGGTCATAAATGACATCCAAGCAGGACATAAAGTAGACCCTCGGGGCATCTCATTGCTTTCTACAGACAAGGAAAAAAGTACTTGTTCAGCTTTCTCAGAAATACAGTCGAGAATGCCAGCAAATACTATGAGACAAATGGTTTTGATATCTGATTATGAGAAATAAAATATTTCTAGTGCTATTCATGCAAACTGATCAATGAATAAAATAGGGTATTTATGTGACTGAAAACACAATAAATTTACTTTCTTTTATCAGAATGTCATTACCATTCTGTAACTCCAAAAGGAGAAATGAACACCCCTGCACTGTAATGACACCAGAACACCCCTTACTAATGGCGTGCGTGGGTTGCTTTAGGCTCCTGCTACAGTCTGCTTACATTCTCTTTCCTCTCACAGTACTAATTTATTGTTATAGAGGAACAAGACATATCACTGACTTGGAGAAATCCTACGTGAAGAAATTAAGTAATCCATGTGATGTGTCTTAAAAGAAATAAAGTCGCACTGGAAAGAGCAAGGTGCCCTTTAAGTGAAAGAGAACATTGAGTGTGAGGTGCATGGATGGCAGGTGTTCTTATCCATGACGAGTTGTTCTCGAAAGCTTGAACTCTCATGGCTTTCATTACTCAACGTTGTAAGAACAGTGTCTGGATGTCTAGTCCTCAACTACTATAAAAAGATTTGACAAGATAAAACCCCCAAATCTTACATTCCCTTCCATTGTAAACCAAGGCAACACCATTGTGTGAAGTTCCTCACCATGCTGTTCACCAAACAGCTCCTTGCAGAGATGTCCTGACAATGCCAAGGCCTTAGGAAGAGGGGACAATTGAGCACCAGCATCAATTATTATGGAGATGGGAATCTGAGGCTGAACGGTAGGTTTAACCTGAGAATCCCCGATTTTTTCTAAGGATGCAGAATCCCTGGACCTCTTCTTTCAAACACTGGAATGACTGCAGCAGAAAACAGAACGACGTAGGTCGGTCACTGTGTGACCAGTGTGAAGTGAAGCACCGAGAATGCTCTGCCATTTGTTTAAACCGTCCGGGGTTGACATGATTCCCGTAGGGACCAAGTAACCTGATCCCTCCACTTCACACCGTGCAGTGATTCTCACCTCTTGCTGGGAAGCACTTACAAAATAATGATTTTTGCACCTTCATCCTAAACTAAATTCAAAATTTGAGAAGCAGAAATATCTATGTATTAAAAAAAAATGTCCATGTCAGTTTTTGATGGAGTTGGTACATTAATAAGAAGAATTAATGTACCTTAGAGAAAATGTATTTTAATGCCTAGGAACTATACCTACCTCTTCCTGAAGACTTGCCTTCGTTTGAAGTAGCTACATGACGTGTGATTCTTCTAAGTCTCCTCTTAATTATTTGTGTGAACATTTCCAACCAGGACATTATACTTTTTCATGGAAAAGATGGGAAAATTAATCAGTTCACTTATATTTTGTTTTCTCTATTCAAAAATGCCTGTTGAGCAGACACTTGTCTGCTCAACATACCTGGAACATACCATCCTGTTCCAACATAACAGGAACACACAATCCTGTTCCAGACACTCGTATGCTGGGGGGTGTGGCCACAAGCATGTGAATGTAAAACAACTATGTTTACAACTGCACAAACCACAACCGTGGGCAGTGTTATATGGGAAATGCACGCGCCTTACTCTAGCTCACAGGGTCAGAAAAAGCTTCCTCCACCATCCACAGCACGCACCCTCCATGACGGTATAAGATGGATCTATGCCACACTCATTGGTTGTTACCTGAGCTAACCACATTCAACCTGCCTGGGTTTATCTTAAGATTCGACTTTCTGTATATGGCAAGTTTTAATTGTCATGTTATTCTGTAGTTAACTAAGCTAAACACTGATGATTTTAAGCCTTATGGCACACGGTTTTATTATTTGAGCCTTTATTGTAAAAGGTAACATTGGACTCATTTATTAGCCATTTGGAATTTGTTATTAAATTTTATGATGTTAGTAGGGAAAGTACAACAGGAGAACATGAACAGAAATTCATAAAATGAGTCTAAAGTTAATTAGTTCTAGAATTTACAGTATTGAGTGTCAAACTTGGAGACGAGGACTTTCCCAGTTTTTCTTAACACAGTTCTGGTTGCATGCCAGGTCCTCAGTAGCGGGTGCATGAGAGGCAACCACACATTGATGTTTGAAAAAATGTCACAAAAGATAGGACTATACTACAAAAACAAAGAGTAGATTTTGAGTGAACCTTTTTAAAAAAAGGTGTGACAATTTAATTAGATATCTTAGAATATCCCACGTTTAAACTCAAGCTGTTTGATCTCAGAATAACTTTTAAAAGGAAAGCAAGGCTAAGAATCTTGATATTTCATTTCTCATTACACTTAAGTGTAGTACATAGATTAATAGTACAGAGACTGGAGCCCAACTGTCTGGGTTTAAACTCTGGCTGCACCAGTTCTTAGCTGTGTGACTTTGAACAAGTTATTTAACCTCTGTGCCTCGGTTTCCTCACCTGTACAATGAAATGGATACTTGGGAGTACCTACCCTATATGCCTGTTGTGAGAATTAAGTGTGTGAATACATGGAACAGGATTAATTAGCATCCAATCCATACATTGTTAGCATCCGATAAATGTTACCTGTAATTATTGTTTCTGTTATAATTGTTTTCTCTAGTTCACAAACATTTGGGAGGATTGAATTTGTTACTAAAAACGAATCTTGTTAGCTGTCATTTACTGGGCGGAAGGGGATTTGCACTAAGTCTGACCTCATAATAATTCAAGTCCATTACTGTTATCTCCTAAATTCCGTGAGATATCCTCACAGTCCTTCCATACTACTCAAAGGCCTCTCCGTTTCCTCTCCATTCACTGCGTATCTCGAGTCCTGTCCACACTCCTGGAAACACTGGCTTCACTATATTTGTTTCATGCGTTACTGAAAGGAATTAGGAAGGTAAAATCATTCATTAAATGAAGAAATAAAATTTTAAAAGTTCAAATGACTTAATAAATGTGTAATGAAGACAGAAAAACAGAACAAATAAACTAAAAAATTTGTTATAACTATCAGACAAATTAGGCTATATTAATATTTTTTTAAAACTAAGTATTCCTTTTATCCACTTTAGACAAAAATATGAGTTTAAAGTTATCAACAGAACCTTTTTACAAAACCTCCTGGTAGTTGAAGATAAAAAAAATGTTTGTTTTCTCTTTGAATCTGTAAGTGGAAAGTATGTAGATATGGTTTTTGGAGGAAATCCATTTAAATATGAATGACTTAATGGGTCCTTATAAGTCTATATGCCAACACTAGAGATTTTCTACTAACTAGAACTAATAGGAAGTAAAAAAATAAGAAAATCAAGTACCTAAATTTTTCAAGTTATACTTATCATATGAAGAAACCAAATACAATAGTATATTTCTTGAATCATTCTTATACACTCAAAAATCTTAAAAATGAACATTAAATATACTATTATCTAAAATTGCCAGAAAAGATAAAAATTATTCATATTGTCTTTGGAAAATGTTTTATGTCTCTGGATATTTGAATATAAAAGTCTTCATTAAGAAAATACTTAGCATTTCCTTAAGACATTCTAATTTGGAATAAATGATCATTCCGACGGGGGTTAGTATAAAGTTTTTTTACTTGCTCTTGGAATCTGGAGTAGGTTATGAGCAGACTTGGACACTGTGCTCTATGTTAGAAGTAGGTATACATTTCCCATCACCCGGCCTGACAACAACACACCCAATGAAAATCAGAATGATTGTGGGAAACCTGTGCTGGGCAGTCATTGTTGTCACAGAGAGGGTCGTGAAGAGCCACAAATAGGGGAGGGTACCAAGGAAATAAAACATTCTGGCCAATGTAAGAGCTACCAATTATGACCAAGGATAACTTTTTTAGAAACAGAATACGTCACTGTCACCCAAAGGCAAAGACACAATATAGATGTCAGATACATGCAAGTTCAGCCATGGCCAGGAGAGCAAAAGAAAAGATATGCATTATAATAGGCTCATGCATTCAATTTTCCAGGCCAATCAGAAGGGGGGCAAGGAAGCTGACAGTCAACTGCATAATTTAAGCTAAAATATGTATAAAACTATGAATGTAGTTCAAACTACAAACTGGCTCATTCTCAAAGACCTGGAACATGCATCTCAAGATTCAGCATATGTCCATCTGGCCCATGAGTTGCAATTCCAGGGAAGAAAACAGCTAGTCCCTTGCTGCAATTTAGTCACTTTCTTGGGAGGGAAAATGAGAGCTGGCTGATGGTGGCTCCCACACTGCAACAGCCTTCCAACGGTCCCTGCAATCACAAGAGAGGAGTAGGAAGAGAGCGCACCCAGGTAGCTGGACAAAAAAGGGACGTCTGTGTCCAAAGTGACCACCTTCTAGAAGCCTCCCACATGCTTCATAAATGCAGGAGAGTGACAGAAGCATTTAAGAAAGTCATAATTAGCCCTGGCTGGTGTAGTTCAGTGGATTAACATGGGCTGTGAACCAAAGGGTCGCCAGTTTGATTCCCAGTTAGGGAACATGCTTGGGTTGTGGGCCAGGTCCCCAGTGGGGGCCAGGTGAGAGGCAACCGCACATTGACGTTTCTCCCCCTCTCTTTCTCTCTCCCTTTCCCTCTCTCTAAAAATAAATAAATAAAATCTTTTAAAAAAAGAGAAGGTCATAATTAAGAGTGCAAATGCCCTGTAAATTTCCAACTTATATCAGCAACTTTTAAGAAAAATGTGTAAAAGGGGAAAGTAATTGTGATGGGTAACAGGATATATAATCCTCTTGAAGAAATGTCTCATAATTGCTGTCTCCCAAGTCAGTTTCATAAGAGGAATAATGACAGATGACCAGTTCCTCCAATGAGTTCATGAAGATGGAATCAATTTTTAAACAAGAATCAAGTACATCAATTTTTTAGGAGGCAATTTCATTTCTAGTAGGTTAGCATTTTGTAAACCTTAGCAGATGCCATAACCCACCCCGGCTCTCTTTTGACATTGTTTCTGTAAATGCTGATTCTGACTAATTCATCACTCGTAGATAAACAGCATGTTTGTAGAAGAATTCTGGGAACTAATTTCAGAAGATACAGCCCCTGACCTTCAGGCATGCCAGCTCAGGGAGGTTGCTGACCGTCAACTGTAAAACCAGGATGACACGCACTGTCTGATGGGTTTTTCCTCGTCAGAATAGACTCTTGTGGTCTGCAGGCCAAGAACTTTTCAATTTCTCCCCTTGATCTCTTTGTTCTGCTTCCCCTCTCCCTCCTTATAAAAACCTCTGCCTGCACTGAGGTGTTAAGATGGTCTTTGCGACAAGAGTCCCTTGTCTTCACAGGCTGCCAGCTCTCGAGTAAATCATTGTTTCTTACACCAGCAGCTGCTTCTTGACTATTGGCTTTCACAGCAGCAGGCAGCCAAACCTGGGATTGGCATGAATACCAGTCAACATGATGTTGAACAACTGCACTCACGTATCTTACTGGTTCTGCCAGTGAACTGAATACCCAAAATAACATAATTTCTCATAGATTATAAATAATGATGAAAATAACCAAACGGTTATCTAAAGCTAGAACCATTTTTTAAAGTTTCCAATAAATTTAATACTTACTTGAAGTAAGATAAATTGCTGTGATATAATGTTAGTCAGTCAGCTAAGATTAGATTTAAATTTTTCTTTTGGAGGGCAGTCAGATAAATTCACTCTGCACTTTTCTCTGATGTTAAAACCTCACTTTGTGTCGTTAGAGTCTATCGCATCTCTTTTCCTATGGTAAAATTACTTGACTGAGCAAAAGAATAAATCCCTAAATTCAGAAATTAACACAAACTTTTCTTTGTAGTTTTGGCTGTTAAATGATTCCTGTCACTACCTAAACACAAAGATAAAGAAACAAGCAAGCACATATATATTTTTTAAATGTCAGTAAAATTCCTTCTTTTCAACTAGGCTCTTTCACTTGAATAGGTTTCTGAGAGAACTATCAATTTCTTATTCTCTGAAAAGACGATTCTATGAAAGATGATTTCTTATTCTCTGAGGTGTCAGCACATCATAACATCCCTTAATCACTTAATGCATTCAAATATTGGAGAGCGTAAATATCACAGTGTGATTAGCATAAGAAGGTAGCACGCTCTGCGTGACATGAAGTGGTTCAGAAGCATGTAGTAACTCATGTGGACTTAGAGCAAACATGTGTAGACATAGCAAAAACTAGATCCATGTTCTTAGTCTGTCTGAGACTGATCTTTAGTTCTCCAGATGTATTCTGGGCATCAACAAAGTTCCCAATGTTACATTAGCATGTGTCGTGCTCTCTGTTCTCAAAGAATTTACTGTCTAATGCAGGGATTTTCAATCTTTTTCATAGAACACATAAACTAATTGTTAAAATTCTGTGGCACACCAAAAAATATATTTTTTGCTGACCTGACAAAAAATTAGGTCTAATTTTGATTCATTCACACTGGACAGCTATTGTGTTGGCTGTTGCCATTTTTTAAATTTGACAATCTGAGGGAAAAGAGGTCAGTGCCGCTGACTAAATAGTCAGGTATTGTATGTTTTAAAAATTCTTGTGGCACACCAGTTGAAAATCTCTGATCTAATGGACAGGAAAAGTAGAGGCAATAGAAAAAAAGTAGAGACAAACAATGGAGTAGCTGACAGGAAGGGGAATAGAACAGCAACATATTTGTCTGTGTCGGACTATTAGAGCTTTCACAAAAAATGACTATTGCACTTTTTATAAGAAGAGAAGACCTACGTAATCAAGGTCCTGAGGTGCATGGGGCTCAGAGTGTGCTCCTGCAGAGAGAACAGTTTATGCTGATCTCTGTTAAATGTAGAGAATGAAGTGCTCATGAGTCACTTCAATGTTTCCGGTTTAGAACAAGTCCATTTAGAGTGGCTTTTATCTCTTTCTCTCATGCAGTTCCATTTAGTATTAGTGGCCTTATTACTCCTGTAAATAAAGATTGAGTTGCTTTGGGACAACCAAGGAATTGTAAAATTCAGACTAGTTCATGAGACTGAAGGATGTTGAGGCATCCGAAAACTCTGAGATGATAAATGATAAAAATCTTAATTTCATGGGAAGCTTATAGATAGAAATGTGTCTATGTCTTGAAAAAGAGTTAGGTCTCAAATTTTGTGAACCAACACATTACCTTGCAAACACAACTTCCACACTGTAGTCTTGCTCTTATCTAGAATTCAATTGTGTGTGCGTGGAAACGAGCTCATGGTAGCAAGTTAGGTTTTTACAAATAATTCTTGAGGTTCTTAGGACACTGTTTCTCAGCACATTGTGCACTGAAGTCTTCGTGGTCAGGATCGGAAGTCCTCGGGGTGCAATAGTGGGTATCATGAGTTTCAGATCGCTGTATGATCATTAAGATAAATTCCAACAATATATCTGCTTGGAAAATTCTACTTAGTGTGTTACTATGAACCTGAAAATAATTATTTTAAAGAGCAAAAGAACTTACTTTGAAAAATAATCAAAGGTAGAATAAAAAATTGCCAAATGAGTCAATAAGATATCCAATAAGATATAATATCTTTACCTTGAATTCTGCTAAGTATATTATTTGTCAGATCCAAGAAAAGTACATTGATTGCTTGGGAGAATTTTTCTAAGAAAAAACATGATATGAATAAGGCTAAATCAACAGAAAAGACAAGAATGTCTACAAAATAGAGATGAGTAAACCAATTTAAAACCAATCAGAACTGATTTCAATATACTTAGAATTCAAGTTAGCCCTAAGTATTAGTCCAGGAGCTATGAATAGTAATAAAGAATGAAGAAATATTAAAGACAGAATTATTTTGTTATCAGTTATTTTAAAACCAGCAAATACTGTGTATCAGGAAGCTGTTTCTAAAACAATGTGCTATTAAATCCCCAAACTCAGTGGTGTATGACTGAAAGGATGTGTTTTGTATTCCCCTGATCTAGGACCTGCTGGGGCTCAGCTGATTCCAGATAGGATGAAGAGGGCTTGTATCCAGACTTCTGGATCAGTTTGCATCTGCTACATGTGCCCCTCATTCTTTCTTCTCAGAGCCACAGGCCACCCAGAGTGTGTTCTTCCCTCGGTGGTAAGAGCAACCCACGTGACCAAAGCAAGCCACACAAGCACTTTTAAACCCTCTGCTTGAGTCACACCCACTAACATCTCATTGGTCAAAACTCATCATGTGGCCAAGTTCTACAATAACAGGATGGGAAAGGGTATTATTATGTTTGACGTGAAGCTATGGCAAGAGCAAGAAACAAAGGCTATTGAGAAATAGAAATTGGAGACTGGTAACTAAACCTGCCAGAGCCTTAACATTCTCTCATCCCAGAGAAGAAAATTTTTATACATTTTGCTGTGAATTTAGATTCTGAAAACAGTAGAATTCCTAACTTGTAAGAATTAATGCAGGTGGATAGCAGTAAAATATCCAAAACTGAAAACGAACATGCTTGGTAAGAAATACATACCTGCATGCATCTATCATTGATGTCATCAAAGGAGCGTGAAGTGTGTCTGTCACCCACAGAGGGAAAAGGCGGAAACCACGTGGCTGAATGAATGAGATGAAAAGTACGACATGGGAAGATACTACAGTGTGTGCAGCAGGAAAGTACATGGGATGAAACAGGACAAAGCCGAGACGGTGAGGTTCTTAAACAAAATACCAACACAGTTAGCCCAGGGAGCGTGGCAAATCAAGCCTTTGGAACACAACACAGAGTAGAGCGTCAGAAAAAGGGGCAAATGTTTTGAAACAATATGCTAGAACTGAAATTTAGATAATATAAGTAAATGCAGATGACTGAACTCTCTGAAAGATTGGGGAAAAAAATAAAAAGAAGCAAGAATTGAACTTAGTCAAAATATTTTCCTGGGTTGAAACATGAAAAAGATATGTCTCATAACATGATGGAAATATTTTATAAGTAATTATTACATATTTTAAACTGTTCTGGTTACAAGCTGGGATCTATCTAATTCATTTTCAACTCAGTGTAAGTAGAATAATGCATTATTACTGAAAACAACTGACAAAAATGGCACCGATATTCAAACAAAAGCCACGGTCAGGCATATAGATATAATATAGCAAAAGAAAACAATGTTGACCATGAGGAAATTGAAGCATGTTTCAACATTTTAAAAATATTACTCATTTCAGACGATGGCAGAATAGCTTATTTCAGTCTGCCATTACAGAACAAAAATAATTTGGGAATTTAGGCAAAACATTATTTATAAATGATGTGAAGACACTGCCTTTATCCTCAAAGAATTTGCTGTCTCAAAGCATCTGCTGAGCAAAGCAAGCAGAGCCTTCCGCAACCTTGTAGGATATAAAAATTACATTCAGGACCTATCACAGAAGAGGAGTTCTGGAGACACCTCGGGATCAGGTAGCATCCTGGATGGGCTACTCTGGCTGACTGCCAGAAATATAAACCTTATCGATAGAAAGAAAAAACCTCAACAACAGCCTCAAGATACCTGTAAAACTTTTCATACACAATACCAGTCATTTGGTCAAAATTTGCCAAGCACGCAAAATAACAAGAATATGACAAAACCTGAGATAAAATGACAACAAAGCAGATACATTACAGAGTGAGATATTGGAATTATTACACATAATCCCTAACTCAGATTAGTATTTTCAAAAATTTTAAAAGATGAAGATAATAAGCACAGAGCCAGAAACTATAAAACCAAGTCAATTGAAATGTCTAGATCTAATAGCTATAACTAATTAAAATTGGGAACGTAATCGATGTATTTAACTGTGAATTACTGAACTGGAAGATAGAAAATACACAGAGTGAAATCTGCCAGTAAAAGGCATGCAAGACACGCAAAGATCAAAAAGCATTAAGGGACGTGTTGAATAGGACTCACATATATGTGATCACAGCCGCTGTGAAGGAGGAGAAGACAAAGGAGACAGAAGTGGTAGCTCACATTTCCAAAGACAAATGCTGCAGACTCCAGAGCACACTGAACTCCACGCAGGGCAACCGCAAAGCCATCTGCATCTAAGAACATCATAGTTCAACTGCCATAAACCAAATAGAAGAGAAAATCTTTCATATTACTTTCAAGATGCAACAGAGACCAAAAATAAATTTCACAGTAGAATAAATGGAGGCCAGAAAACAACAAAATGACATCTTTAAAATGTAAATAAATACATAAATAACAATAGTAGTCAGTCTAGAATTTGGTACAGATTAAAAATATCCATCAATGTTAAGGTGAAGACATTTTCAGAAAAACCAGATAATAGATATAATCAGCAGTAGATTTTACTAAAAAATTGTTCTTCAGGCATAAAAAAATGACTTTAGATACTTAAGGTGGAAGCATAAGAATTTACAAACAAAAAACCAAAAAGTATAATAAACATAAAACAAACATTGGCTGTATAAAACAATATTTTGATGGCTTGAAATATATATATAAAAAGATGTCAAAATGGTTTTAAAAGGGCAAGAGGGAAGCAAAGTAAGTCAAACTGTTCTAAAGTCCTTGCATTTTGAGGAAAGTTGTAAGTGTCCATATTAAAGCCAAAGATGAATATTATAATGTATAAGGTGACTACAAAAAATCAGGATGTAAAACTATGTTCATAGAGTGAAATTAAAAAAAAATTAAATACTAACCAAAAAGTTGAAGAAGGGAAAGAGAAGTGGACATAGAACGGGAGGAATAAATAGATAACAAACAATATGCAGATGTAAGTCCATTATATTAGCTGTAAATAGACCAAATATTTTAATTGAGAGAAGTTTTTCAGGCTGTATTTAAAAGTAAACAAAGAGATACTGCATTAAAAGGACACACCTCACATTAAAAGTTACAGAAAATTTGGAAGTATAAAGGAGAAAGATTTCTCACAATTTATTGTGTTTATAGGCCATTAATAATGAACAATATTAAAATAAAAATGTGGAAGATTATCTAAGTTTTAAAATATTCATACTATTTATAGCTTAACATAATGGCCACTCTGCAGGTAATTGGCTAAAATCATCCAGAGCTTAATAAGTGTGAATATTAATTGTCAAAAATATTCTTTTTAAAAAAATATTTTATTGTTGTTCAAGTACAGTGAAAGACAAATACCATATGATCTCACCTTTGAGTGGAACCTAATCAACAAAACAAGCAAGCAAAATATAACCAGAGTCATTGAAATTAAGAACAATCTGACAGTAACCAGAGGGGAGATGGGAAGGGATAATGGGGGGAAAAATATTCTTAAGAAATAATTACATATGCACAGATATTTAGCTGCGAGACTGTTCACATAATATTTGAAAAGCTAAAATAAGTGAATCGGTGAAAACATACAAACATAAGGAAATACCGATACATACAAGATGAGATATATATACACAACCCATTTTAAATGAAGTTGTCTATGCTGACATGGAAAGATGTTTGTTTTTGAGTAAGAAACAAGTTATAAAAAATATGTAGACCATTTTTCCAAATAAATGCACATACTCATGTTTTTAATGAGTTGGAAAGATAGCTTTACAAAACTGGGATTACTGATAATTTTAAGACTTATTTGAAGATTTACATAAACCAAGATACTGTATCATTGAGAGAGGGCTGACAGTGAATGAGTTTAACATTGCCTCCTGTGTGCCAGAAGGCACACTACACCCTGGTAGTTAACTCACACGTTCTGAGTCCTCCGGCTAGGTTCAAATCCCAATTTCCCACTTCCTCTGTGGCCTTGGGGAGAAAGTTTTCAAAAGGGGTGACATAAAATGTGGATACGTTCCTCCCTTGCTTTAAATAGCTATGTATGTACTCAGAACAATTATTGCAATTATTACCATACCCTTGGAGTCTGCAGAACAACACGCCTAGGCTTCTGCATCGCACAGATTGCAGTGACTTCTTTCCTCCCCTCTCCGCGCTCACAGGGGAAGACACAGATGGTGTTAGGAGGAAAAGGAGCAGCTAGAAGGAGACACTAAAATCATTGCAGTTTTGAAGTTGATGAGATCTTTGTAAAAGCCTCCATTTCTAAGTCAGTATTGACCCGAAAATCCACACTCACAACGGGAAGGATGATAACATGAGATATTATGGCCAGACAGTCTCTGTAGTATTAATTTGTGTTCCTGTAGGAGTCGCAATTGCACAGGAAATGTGAAATGTGTTCTAGATAGTTGAAACAGTTCTAGGGCTGAAGGAGGGTTATCTGGGGTTAAACTCGGGCTGACTTACCGAACCACTCATTACTTTGCATAAACATTTTCACCTGTGAAACAAACAGACTCACTTGACTCATAGTTAATGCAAACACATTCTAAACCTGATTGTTCTTTGCTCTTCTAAATCCCTTGAAGCAACCCAGTTTAGTGATTCAATGTGAATAGATGTTACTGCTCTTGCAAAAAATCTCCTTTCCGGTTACGTGCAGTCAGCTTTCACAGACAGTGAGTGTGGTACCAAATTACATTGCCCAATGCAGGCGATTCCAGTGACTTTCAAATTTTTGTTTCTTTCGACGAACAGAGAAAAATAAAAGATTCAGAATAGGAAAAAAGTATGTAGATGTATGTATATACATGCATATACGTATTCACACACATATAAAACCTCATTTTAGCTAGTTAATCTAGTCAATGAGAGATAAAGTGTCAGATGCTATTACTACCTACAACTTTACAGAGAAGTGGTGTTCCATCCCCTGCCGCCATTGTCCTTAGGAGGTTGTTACAATGCTGTCTCGTGAAGAAAAGGAAACTTGTCAATGTAGAAAGCTGGGGCCAAGGCACTACAATGTGACAACAGCCATTCCTCTGCAATGGCCCGCTGACTGCCCTCCTCTCTGTCACCCAGGACTGTAGCCAACCTACTGGCTCCATAGGCTGGGGCACAAATCTCATCTCTCTTAAACGTCCTTGCCTAAAACTTGTTGTTTTTCTTCTTCTAAAATATGTACCTTTACCCTAAAGCAGAGGTGTCAAGCTCATTTTCACCAGGGGCCACATCAGCCTGGCACTTGCCTTCAAAGGGCCCAATGTAATTTTAGGACTGTGTAAATGTAACTACTCCCTAACAGTTAAGTGAGAGCTCGGGGCTGCCGCCAGGTAGAAACAAGGTGCCGGGCCGGATAAAACACGGGGGAGGGCTGGATTCGGCCTTGTTTGCCGCCTGTGCCCTACAGTATCTGCTTCAAGTTTACCAAAGAAGAAAATGAAAACTAAAAGCAAAAATCAAAACATCCAAAAAATAAAAATAAACTTGAAAATATATACACAGAGTACTTGCACGATACAGGTAATGTCTTGCTTCCGCAACACAAATGAGTTAAGTACTGTCTTTAAATTGATGGCACTGGCCAAAAACTCTGAATACATACCTAGTATAAATCTTTCATAACTTCTGTAAGATCCAAACAAACTATGTTTCTCACCGATTCTGTGAGGGGTAGCAGCTTAGAGATGAAAGTCAGCATATGAGTGATACCCAGAGAGTGTGCCTCAGAGTAGTGTTTGCTATACATGCGGGATCGTGCAGTATTTTTACTTCTAACCTCCAAAGTGACTACGGTTGCTCCGGTACTGATACAGATTGGTGATGGAGTTGGAAAGCATAAAGAACTATGGTATGTGTAGGTTATTTTAAAAGACAAAGACAATTTTCTTTGAAATTCTTCAAGAGAAAAGCATCCATATTATTTTTGCTGGATGGAATATTACAGTATAAATTTTGAAATATTCTCAAGTAATCATTCCAAAGATGTGAGAAAAATTTTAGTAATAGTTCATTATTTTATCTTCCTTAACTTAACCTTGACATTTTCCCAGTGGTGGCTTCTAAAACAGGAAAACTCTTGGCCAGGAAACATTTACGTCCTGTGTGCAGTTCCTCTTGGTTGTCTTCACTCCAATGTACTCAACAATAAATTCAAACTAGGCGGACGAGATCTGTTTCCCACTTCTTCATTCCTAGCGCCACTTAGGAAATGCTCCTTTCAACAAGAGAGAGAGAGAAAAAGGGAGAGAGAGAAAAACAGAAAAGAGAGAAACGGAGACACAAAGAGACACACACACACAGAGAGAAGGAGAGAGAGATGCAGAGAGAACAAAGGCAGAATGAGGAAATTGGTTTGTTAATAATTTAAGTGAAGTCAGGTAATTCTATTCTGTTTATACTCTCCACAGGCAGGGACAGAGGTGGTATTTACCCTTAAATTAAGCTGTGGCTATGTTTTGACTGACCAAGACAAGCTTCATATGTACAATAATTCTGTTGTTAATTAAAACTTCTGCCTACTGATTTTAAGTGGTTTGCCTCTTTCTTCATTTTCGCCTTGGCCTCCGTGTATGGTGGTCAGATCGTGACCCAACATCAATGGGGCCCAATTTCATGTGATGTACATCACTGGTTGTTAAGCTTCAGCCCCAGAACCAGCCACTTGTTTTTAAAAATAAAGTTTTATTGGCACATGGCCACATCAATTCATTCATGAATCAGGCATGGCTGCTTTTGTGCTATTCTGGCATATTTGCAGTCTCAACAGAGATAACAATGTAGCCCACAAACCCTAACACACTTCTCTGGATCTGCAGGAAAGTGTGTTGCCAATCTCTGATTTAAATAATAGACTTTAGTGTAGGTTAGTTCCTTTGTTAGTGTGTTAACTACATTTTTCTCTAATACTTAAAAAAATAGATACAACCTACTATGTAAAACATAGGGATGATTAATGCCAAGCTTTGTGAAATTGGACATTGGAATATTTTCCTGTAGTAATATAGCACCACCGCATGGCACATTACAGAAACTGTCAGAGAAGATTATTAAAGCACTACTGAGTTTACTAAGCATCTGGAATGCTCTGGCGTAACTTCTAAATTCTACTGAAAATAATGTGTAAAAAAATGTATACCTTTTTGAATCAAAAAAATTACAAAAGTTAGAGAACATCTAATCCAAATCTATTAAATTCTAAAAACGAAATTGGTCTTCTGAAATTAAATGACATACTAAACTTACCCAGGAAGTTTAACAGTAGGGTTTTAGATTTCTTTATTTTTTAAAAGATTTTATTTATTTATTTTTAGAGAGAGGGGAAGAAAAGGAGAAAGGAAAAGAAATATCAATGTATGGTTGCCTCTTGTGCATCCCCTACTGGGGACCTGGCTGGCAATCTGGGCATGTGCCCTGACTGGGAATCGAACCAGTGACCCTTTGGTTTGCAGGCCCATGCTCAATCCACTGAGCTACACAAGCCAGGGCAGATTCCTTTTATAAAAAATAAAATTATTTATGTATATAAGTAAGTGCATGCTTAATATGTTGAAGTAAATATTGCAGTAGTAATATTTTTATTTAAAAATCAATTTAGCAATTTTAACAAAACTTTTCATTTAGAAGTTAGATTCATGAAAAATTACTAAGATAGTAAGCAGAACTAGTTTTCAAACACTGAAATACTAAACTGCTTACATCAATACCAAAATTAAAGAAATGAAATTATATCATGTTCAGTTCTGTACACAGAGGTCAAGCAAGAGGGGCATCGAAACATGGGAACGCGTTAAGATAACTAGATTATGATCAGGTGGGTGAGACAATATGAGACCATTTTACCTAATGGGCTGTGGAGGGAAGGGAATGGGGCTGTTTATTGTGGAGAAGACATGGGTGAGCGGGGCAGGGAGTGCTGCTTAGGTGGGTTACGCTTCATTTCCTGTGATCCCAAGGTACAGAATGAGTTCTGAAGGGCCAAAGACATAGGGGGACAGTTTTGTTGTAAGGCAAAAACACATTCTAACCAAAAATAGAATGGGCAGTTTGGTGAGTAATGAGTTTTCTGTCATAAGAGATACCCAATCAGAAGCTTAAACTCTCCTTGGGAGTGTGGTAGGGCAAACTGATAGGGAATGATGTTTAGCAGCTTAATAGATTAGTGGTCCTGACACCACTATGAAAATGCGAATTTTTATATCTGAGGTGTGGAGATGCTGGTGGAGTGTCATGGACTCCTACGCCAAGCATAGCTATGGGGGCTCGTTCAAAGATTAGGTTAAGTGTATTCTAGTCTAATATATCTTGTCGGCAGTCAAATGCCAGCTGTGCCTCCCTTACTCGGAAGGGAAAACAGGGGGAAGTTTGTGGAATATTCTAGAATTTTTAGACATGTTCAGACACAACAAGGATAACCCAGACTCCGCTGGTGGAAGATGCTGGTCAGAATTCCTCTAAGAAACCAGGTATGTCCCTTGCTTTTTCACTGATAATATCCTGAGTTAAGGCAACTCTAGAACGGAGAGCTTCGTAAAATACAATGACTGAAAACAGCGATTAACGTCACAAAGAGGACACTTTGTGTCATAGTCATAAAGGGCAAGAGTTCCATCCTAGGATACAAGTTTGACTTACTCTACATTCATTCTACAGTTGTAAATCCCAATCCACAACCATGTGCTGATTGCTGGGGTAAAGGGTGGGGTATAAAGGGAATAAATGGTAATGGGAAAATGCAATTGAAAGTAAATTAAAAAAATAAATAAATCCAAATGTGCTGAGACCCAGTTTGATGTCCACCACCCCTCACAGGGCTGTCTCGGAGAGTCAGAAATGTGCTTCCCAAGTGGTGACTCCACGTACCAGGCCACCTCCCGCTGCCTTGCTCCTGTTCTTACCCTGCTTGGGCTCCGATGCTCCAGACCATGCTGCCCCACGGCGGGGGTGCCGTCCACCACAACACTCAGGCCGGACCTTCCACACTGGGTGAACATGGACACCCTCCTCAGCTCACCCAGACTTCCAGACCTGTGCCTCCTTCTCCCTGCATGGACTCCTTCCTCACCCTGTGTGCGGTGGGCTCTGACTCCCCTCATTAGATGTGCTCCCTGCGAAGATGCCCTCCTCACTCTCCTGTGACACCACTCACTGAGCATCCCCTCCCATAAGCTTCCTTCTCTTCTTGCTCAGCCTCTGCATCTGCTGGCCCTTCAAGGCAGAGGCCCTCCCCTCCTCCTTCTTTGCTCTCTGACCCTCCGTTCTTCTCTCTCTCTCTCTCTCCTCCCTTCTCTTCCCTTTCCCTATATTTTTCTCTGACCTACCTAATAAGGCTTTAGGACTAAATTATTCAGGAAAGATATTTAGGAATGAAAGAAAAGAGAAAGAAAAGGAAGAAAAAGAAAGAGAAAACACAAAACTAGAAAAGGTTTGGTTGTTTCTGAAAACAAACAAACATTCCTAGCTTTGTCATTGACAAATGTTAATATTAAAAATGTCAAAAATATCAGTCATTCTTAGGATATATTTTTTAAATAGATAGCATAAGCTTATATATCCAGTCTCTAATTTTACACCATTTCTCTGATTTAAAAATCTGAAAGCTCAGGTGCTGAAGTTGGCAGTGACAAGTCTGTAAGCAAAGAGCACACCCCACTAACTGTTCCAGCACATAATAGTACGCTAATTTTTGGGTATATTTCAGAAGTATATTTCAGTCTTACTGGGAAGTGCATTTCTTCTTCCTCTCTTTTATCATTTTCTTAATTTCACATTGATTGACATTAATGAAATTATAGCAACTAAAAATGGGTTAGGAATTCCTCAGGATACAAAGCAAAAATGGAGTGAAAGTTCATAGCAGAAAACAAAGAATGCTGATAAACTGAACAGTAAAGATAGGGAAACCGAAATTAAGATCAATTTAAGGTTGATATATTGTTATAAGCATATT
The DNA here is from genome assembly GCF_022682495.2 of Desmodus rotundus. NCBI lineage: Eukaryota > Metazoa > Chordata > Mammalia > Chiroptera > Phyllostomidae > Desmodus > Desmodus rotundus. Next base: position 187,583,709 of record NC_071388.1, read on the forward strand.
CTTTAAAGCTATATGTAGGGTTCTTTGTAGTTGTTGTTCCTTTGGTCTGATTTGGTTTTGGTTTGGTTTTATAACAATGAGTCTGAAAGGGGAAGGGTTAAGAAGGGCATGGTTGCTTTTACATATACAGTTAATGCCACAGGCTGGACTGTGTGTGCCTCCAAACTTCATCTGCTGAAATCTAGCCCCCAGTGTAATGGTGTTAAGAGGCGGGTCCTTTGGGAGGTCATCAGGACATGAGTGGAGCCCTTATGAATGAGTTTTGTGTCCCCCAAAAGAGGCCCTGTGAGCCAGGAAGTGACCCTGAGCAGTCACCAAATCTGCAGGCACCTTGATGTGGGACATCTAAGCACCCAGAACTGTGAGAAATGAATTTCTGCTGTCTGTAAGTCCCCCACTAGAGCATTGGTTAGAGCAGCCTGACAGACTAAGATGGTTAGATTATTTAGTTCTTCAAATACGTGCACAGATTGTGTTTATTTGTTTCTTAAGTACTGTTATCTTAGATAGAAGTTTACTGGATTTCAACTTCAGAAAAAATTTTAGTTGAGTATTATTCTCCTGACCTAAAAAAATCATAATGACATACCACCACCACCAGGGGGAGCATTTGTGGCATAAAGTCACAGAAAAACAACCAAAGAAAATCAAATCTCTTTAAGTGAAGAGAAACATCACCTCCGGCTCCAGTTTTAATGATACAAAAATTACAGTAGCCATCACTCTAAGAGTACTGTTTAATTGTGAATACCCTAAATGGGCCCATGCTGAGTGTGAGAAATGATGACCTGATTAATACTAATCCTGAGAGTGATGCCCTAATTGAAACAGCACTTTATAAAATTTTTTCGTGGTTGAATAGACAGTAGAGTGTACACACACTGAAACCAGATTGCCCAAGATAGATTTGACTTCAACACGTAAATTGTGTCATCTTTGGCCATTTATTGAAATTCACTCTGCCTCGGTTTGCTCTTTTAAAAAATGGGGGAAAAAATAGTCCACATGTAGAAGGATTGCTGGAGCGGTCAAATACATTAATATTGGTAAAGAACTTAGCACCATGTCCAGGATAGTGAGTCTCAGGTACTTCTACATAAGTGTCTTGTTTTGCCTCAAACAAAACAAAACAAAGCAAAACAAAACAAAAACCTTAGAGAAGTTAGGACAATATTACTCTGCATGCAACAGATGAGAAAACAAAACTGGAGTTTGTCTCTTTACCAAAGTTATGAGTTCTGAACTAGGCTTTGTTATTAAATCATCAAGAAGAAGGTTATAAATAAGCCTAACCATTAGTTAAAGTATAACCCTAAATGGAGACTGCAAGCTTAGGTTTTTAAGTTAGAAAAATATGCGTAATATTGACCTTATATGGGTTTTCTTTTATTACGTTTGAAACGTGGTTATATTTTGTGTTTTTTCTATGTTTTATGTGATACACATTTACTAAGATGTGTTTTAAATGAGGAGTATGTGTAGCTTTACCCCACATTGCTTACTTCTTTCTGCACCCTCAGACCCTTCTAAAAAATCTTCATCCTACCTACCTTGTTCTCACGTACAATTTAAAAATTCAGTGATCAAGTAATAATAACTGCTTTCAGAAGGCTTATGCCATGTGCTTTGCATGGCTTATTTCATTTAATTCTCACAACAAATCAATAAGGAAGACATTAAGTCCATTAGACAGATAAGAACACAGAGACGTTCCATAATACGTTCAAAGCAGTGAGTGAGTGAATGGGAAGGCCTGGACCTGATCAGCACGCTCTCACTTCAGAGTGCATTCTCTGTAGAATGACATACAGCCTCTTGAAGGGTTTTCCATCTGAAGGAAAATCTACTTCTACCATCTTCTGCTGTGTCTCCACTCCCCACCTTTAAAAAAAAACCATCCTTACTATAATACGACCCTCATATTTCAAGTTACAACGTTGAAATATGACGGTCGTATTATAGTTACATAACATCTACTTACAGGAAAATGCTTAAAGCAATCGAAAGAATTATGGAAAATGTATTCTTTAAAAGTTTCATTTCTCCCTGTGACCACTGCTACAGCTCGAAGGATGAGAAGCATGTCACCGCCATCACCCAGCTAATGCCTCGTCACCTGCCAGGCATGGGAACGATACCATAGTAGGCATTTAACTCAATGTTTCCATTGTCAAGAGGACTTTTTGACAGAAGAAACGGAAGGCTCTAGAGCGGTGATTTTTTATTTCATGGCACACAAACTAATGACTAAAATTTTGTGGCACATCGAATACATATATTTTTGCTGATTTGACAAAATTAGGTATGATTTTGATTTATTCACACAGGACAGATATTGTTGTGTTGACTGTTGCCATTTTTCTTTTAATTGACAGTTTAAGGGAAAAGAGGTGAGAGCCCCTGACTAAATAGGCAGGTGTTGCATGTTTTAAAATTTCTTGAGGCACAGGTGGAAAATCGCCGCTCTAGAGCATTCACCTGACCTGCAGAGGGCGCCAGTGGCCCAGGCAGCAGAAATGAGCGCCTCTTGTTAAGCTCAGCCTTGGATGAGAAGCTCTCTTGCCCAAGGCACTGGCTGTGGATTGTGGAGGCCAATGTAAACCGGCACTACCACTTCCTGCCCTGGAGACTTGAGATGCCATCAAAGATATAGCTGAGTTTCAGATTGGGCCTCCAATTATATATGTGCAAAAGGTAGTTATACTGAAGTACTTGTAAATTTCTCAGATCATTTTTTATCCTTAAAGAAGATAAACTTGTTTAGTAGATCAGAATACAATTCAAGTTCTAGAATCATTCAATTCCTGATGATATCATAATGCAACAATGCTAATTGTAAAACTGCATTAAAATACCTTAGCTAAAAGACCTGTTTACCTGACCTAACAAAAAACCTCAAGTCATATACTACTTAAATACACTCATATCATTTTCTATAAATATATTTCTTCCTTATTCAGCTTAACAGTCCTTTATTCACTCAAGTGGTTTCCTAGAAAGGTTATGTTAAATACAGGGGCAAAGCTGATGAAGGGCGTGGCCTTTAGTATTAAACTGACTTGGTTCCAAATCTGACTTTTGCTGCTTGGTAGCCCAGTGACCTTGAGAAGTGACTTTGCTTCTCATAACCTCAATTCTCTCAACTGTAAATACAAATGAAAATACTTGCTTCACATATCATTGTGAGAATTAATTAGATAATGTATAGAAATGCTTAGTACAATAGAGGTATGCAAAAGAGCAGCTCAGCAAATAATGGTTATATTACTAAAGAAATATTATTGATTTGTAACTAGCATATTGATGGTTTTGTGCACTGCTTGTCCCAGGGATGACAAAATCTCTGGCATGTGTCACTGCTCTAATATTTTAGTTATTCTATATGGCCACATTTACTTCTATCTCTCAGACTCATTCTCAAAGAAGAAAATATTCTTAGGGCAAGAAAAAAGTGTAGCTGTTTAAACATTCATTTGCAAATATAACTTTCAAAATACTAGAAAGAAATGTATCCTCTTAAAATGTTAGAATATTAATCCTTGTTATTTGATAAAATATTTAAATAGTCCATGAATAAGTAATGCACTAACTAAATATAAATTTAGCTTAATTTCTGACTGAACTATGAAAGAGTGTGAAGTACCAAACTTTCAGCAACTTTGGAGAAATTTGTTATTAAAATAAGAATGTGGAGGAAGAGGCATAAAGGTCTGATTTCAAAGCAATAATCATGAAATGAGAAAACTAAAGATATTTTATAATCATAAATGAGAGCAAATCATACTACCTGTCAATACTATTTATACATCAATTACAGACCATTAAAGTAATGAAAGCAAGCTGAAAGGAATACTTAAGTGGGAGCAGACAAAAGCACACTAGTGGCAACCTCATCTCTGCAAACTGAACACAGCAGTGGACCCCAATTCACCACTTGACGCCTCTACCCGGCCCCCTCATGGCCATTCCAGGTATAATGATGTCAGACCCACTGGATCCCCTTTTACAAACATATCCTTTTACTTTTCTTTCTACATCTTAGTGAGTAATTCTGCCATTCAGCCTGTTGCTCAAGCCAAAACCTTGGCAACCTGACTCTTCTCTGTACTCCATTGTTTTCTTAGTAAATTTTAACAAATCTCTACTGTCAAACAAACCAAATACAACTATCTCTTACCAATTTCCTACCTACTACCCTAGCCCAGGTCACTCTATCGCATACCCAGAAGACTGTAGCAGGCTCCTACCTGGTCGTCCTGCTCTTACTCTTAAAGTCACGATGTCACTCCCTGCTAAAAATCTTTCAATAACTTCTCTTCATATATAGGGGAAGACCCACAAATTTTTCTCAGGCCTTTAAGATCATACATAATCTGATCAGTAAGCTACCTTTTCAATTTCGTTTGCTTCTACTTACCCCTTACTCACTCCAAGTCACGCTGGCATTTTTCTGGTTCCAGGGCATATGAAACCTATGTCTGACTAAGGATCATTGCATTTGCTGTTCTTAAAATAAAATAAATTAAGTCCTGACCAGCGTGGCTCAGGTGGTTAGGCATCATCCCTCATGGTGAAAGGTCATGGGTTTGATTCCTGGTCAGGGCACATGCCTGGGCTGTGGATTTGGTCCCTGGTTGAATCGTGTGCAAGAGGCAACTGACCAATGTTCCTCTCTCACATCTATATTTCACTCCCTCTCTTTCTCCCTCCTTTTCCCTCTCTCTAAATATAAATAAATAAATAAATAAATAAATTAATTAATTAAAAGATGGAAGGACTATTTGCATTTCATAAGCATTACTTCATGCAGTCTTCACAATAACCCAATGCAATAGGTCTCATTGCTATTGTCATTTTGTTACTGAACAGAAATGGGGTTCTGCTGCCTGATGCCCATAGAAAAACTCTGGAGGCAAAGGCCTGGTGAAGAAGGAAAAAGGTCATTTATTCAAAAGCTACAGAATTTTGGAAGAATGGCAGGCTTCTCTCTCAGAGCCGATTCCCTCCAGCACATCCTGAGAAAACCCCCACAGCCATCCTCTGCCAGACCAACCCAAGGCTGTACCGGGAGTTCCTTCTCATATTTAAAAATACCATCCTTTGGGAAAGTGCAGATGGCTGCTGAGTCATCCTCCAAGCAGCTCAGCTTCTTCCCCCATTACTGTCAAGATTTGGGCTCTTTTCTGGAGGCTGCATGCGCTCCAGCCCCTGACTGGGCTAGCAAGGGGAAGATGAAGGGGCGTGTTTCTCCCTTCCCTCCATTTAAATGTCCTGGCCCCAAATTTTGTGCACATTGGAAGAGTTCAGCACCCAGCCAATCCCATCCTTTTCCCAGGTTTGACTGGAAGGTCAGCGTTTCCCTTTGCTGCCCTGTTCCGGAAGGGGGTAGGCAAGATTTCGCTAGCCTCACACATGTAACCTGAAGGGTCTTCTCCTGCCCCACGTCTGCCCGGGGGTGGGAAATCTGTCCTCATGAGCCTCACTAGCTTGTTTACCACTTGCCTCAGGCAGCCTCCTCCTATGGCCCCTCTACTCCCTGCACCATGCCGGTATCAATTTTATAGATAAAATGCAAACCTCAGACAAAGAGAAGACAACAAACTGACCCAAAGTCAGAAAACTAGGTAAGATGTATGGATTGTGACATTTTTAAAATTTCAAATTTTATCTTTATGTGGGAAAAGCAGGAAAAGCATTTTACAGAGCATATCTCTATTCATGGAAATGAGCACATATATTCAAACAAAAACAAAGCTATTATATCTCTAGATGCACAAATGTATACAAATAAATGTACAGGGCACTAAAATCAGAATATACTATAAATCATACTATACTATACTAAATCATAAGTATGATTGTAGCATAAATCATACTATAGTAAAATCATACTATAGCTACTTATATTTACACAAAGAAATGCTAGAATAATACATAAAATACTGGTAGTAGTAGTTATCTGTGGGGATGGGAGTGGAGACAAGACCAATTATAACAGAAATGTGAGACCTTTTTTGAACCATATTAATACACCCGCTCAAAAATACTTTAATAGTAAACAACGTACTGGGAAAAACTGAATTAAATATAATGAAGCTTGATGACAACTTCTTAGGTCAACAAAAAGGCTGATTTGGAAATTCTTTTGCCACATCTTTATTATAATATGCCTATAATTTACAGATTTAACAGTTTTCCTAGGTGGAATCCAGGATCAGCATCTACTTTAAAACATTCCATTAATTACCTAAATTTTTGATGCTCTAAGAGAAAATCTGTCCCCCTGCAGAACTGCTGATTTCATATTCATCTCTCCTAATGAACTCATTGCTCCTCGGTCATGTTTTTCCTGGGTGGATTTAAAGAGGAACCTAACCTGTCTTCAGAATTAAAACAAAATACAAATATTTGCTATATTCCTTGAAATTCCTTAAAATTTCTAACTATGCTTTCATTTTAACATTGGAGGACTGGGTTCCTTAACTCTGAAAAACAAGTAGAATTGAGGTATAACTGAGTTTATTGTCCTGTTTCAGCTACACGAGAGAAGTCTTAAAAGTCTTGTTCAAGTTCATCCATTATTTTGCTAGACTGGGTTTCTCAGAAGCTTAGCTTACAAGTTGGATCTGTGTGTAAGTAATTTTGCAAGGAAGTGTTTCCAAGGAGCGTGAGTCATACCAGAGACAAAGCTGTGGTCTCTGGCAAAGTCCCAGGGAGGGTGGCTCCAACCTGATCCTGCAGGGGCACTCTGGGGCATAAGGTGCACCGCAGAGTTGGCCGCAACAGAGATGAGGGAACTGAAATTTAATATTCCCACCTGGGAGTGGTGGACCACATAATCCAGGTCCAGGAAAGTGCACTGAAGAAGAGCCCTAGGTCTGGACATTGAAAACTCACTGAGAGCCAAGGAGTGGAAGTTGCTTAAGAAAGAGGCAGAGAGGGAAGGTGGAGAAATATACAAAGTGGCTAGAGGCTGGGGTTGAATCGCCAGTGTTACCTGATGCAGTTATTCAGCAGTTTGTAATCGCAAACTCAGAATGAATTTATGTACCATCTGTATAGATCCAAGGCTATAATGGGTTTATCTAATCGTTGCCATACGTAACAAATAACCAGCATTCATGTGGGTAACTTGACAGGTCAAAATTCAACCCTAAGTAGCACAAAAGAACCTGTCTTATCATCTCTATTTTTTAATATATTTAAACAACTTGGTAAATTCATTAAATTAATGAGTTCTATTTATTAAAAGTATTCTTCTCTATAGTGATGTCTTCATTTAGTAGCCACAAATTAAGAATCCATAAGAAACTTAACCAGTTGAATAAATGTTGCCAAAATGTCAGATGTGGGTAAACTATATAAATTAAAACTTCTATACTTGGGGTTCATATTTCACTTTTTAAGTGGACTATTTCAGCAGTGGATTTATGTAGCAAATGCTGTGCCAGGCACATTCTGGGCATTGGAAATAAACTGAAGACTAAAACTAACAAAGTCCTTCCTCATGGAAATTACTTTCCAGAAAGGGGAGAAAGGAAAAATAAGGAAAGGAATATGTGACATTATTTCTGATGTTGACATGTCCTATAAATATAAAATGAAACAACATAACATAAAATAAAATGGTATGATAGAAACGTAGAGGAGTTTAAAACCATACTTGAAAATAAAACTAAAATACTAGTAGAAGAAAATATTATCTTTGGAATTTTGACGTGAACAAGGACTTCTTATATCCAAAAAGCACAAACCATAAGGCAAAAATAATTGGATTTTAAAACATCAAGAATGTTTTGGTTAGTAAACTGAACCACAGACAAAAGTAACTGAATAATGACTGACCAGGAAAAAATATTTGTAATACCTAAAACTGACTGAGGATTAGTATATAGAAAAGATGAGAAATTCCTAACATCATCAAGAAATGAATCAATAGAAAATGTTCAAAGAATATAAAAAATAGACAAAATGGCAAATCTGATTGCTAAAAAGCATTTGAAGTAATACTCAGACACATCAGTAATTAGAGAAATGCATATTAAAGCAAGATAATACTCTAAACACATCAATTCAGTGAAGTTTAAAATAAGCATGTGTCCCATGTTGGAAAGTATGAAGAGAAATGGAAATCATCACACCCAGCAGGTAGAGGTGTAAGTGCTACTGAAGAACGACCTGTTGATGATGCCAAACCAGATAGACTATGACTCAGGGGTCAGGCTCTGCGAATACACCCCACAGAAAGTATTGTTCAAGCGGACATGGGGTTATTTAGGCTACAGGAAGTCAGGAGCACTCTTGGTGTCCACTAGGAAATGTACAAATGAACTGTGATGGTTGAGCACCATGGAAGAGTCTGCCATTAAAACCAATGAACATACACACAGCAATATGGCTGGTGTCAAGTGAAAAAGCATCGAGGATAATAAACGCTATAGCAGCATACCATTTATATATATTGAAAATACACAAATGCAAAAATAACACTGCCTATTGTATAAGGATATGGATGTATCCAAACCAACAAATACTGTGTGGCAAGGCTGGGAAAAGGAGCAAAGTTGAAAACAAAGTTAAACAAAGAATAGCCTTGCACAAAATTTTCTAGAAAAGCTGTGCTCTAATTTTATATTTAGAATCTCTTGAAAAACTTTGACTACATTTTTATTACGCTTTGTGTTTACCATGATGCAAGGACCCAAGCGCTACATTAATTCATTTTACAAACTGCTGTCAGGGTCACTATGCACCAGGCTTTGTGCTGAGCGTTAGACTTAGAAGATAAATGACACAAGGACATGCCATCGTCGGAGAGGAAATATTCTTCCCTGCCGTCTAGGTTCTTTTGGCTGATCCCACAATTAAACCAACATGAGGCAGATGAACAGGAGAAAATAACATTTAATTTCATGTGCACAGGAATCCCGCACACATGAGACTCAGAGGCCCCACATGTGAGCAGCTCAGAGACAGAGAGGTAAAATACGGTACCCCGAGTTAATGATACTGATGAGGCCTCAGTGAGGGAGAAGGCCATTGGGAGGACCATTAGAGCAGATCTTCCGTAATTTGGTATTTGGCCCGCCACATAGATAGTCAAAAAATTTATTTCTTGTAGTAACTCTTATTATGGGCAAAGCACCTAATTTACATTCTTTAAGTGAGAAGTAAAAGTTTCTCTTAAGACCACAATATTTTTATTGCCTTCAGCTCAGAACAATGCACAAGCCAAAGTGGCACATCATGGGGAGGCCGGTTCTGATCCCCTCACTGGTCTGCTGGGAGAAGGGACACTCATTTAGGACAGTTTGGTGTCTTCGAGTGAACTTGAACACTATGTGTTCAAATGATGAGTGTGGTAGCTATTTCATTCACAGTAAACCCTTTGCACTCTTGGATTCTGGGACTCAGACTTAAATTTTGAATTCAGTAAGAGTAGCTAAGTAGTCCTAAAGTTCTTATTTAGCATTTACTTCTTTTCCCATGGATCTTGGTCTAAATTTAAAATTGTTATTTCAAGTGTTTATTTTGGATGTGGGTCAATCCCATTAGTTACCCCAAGTCCTTTTAGAAAGCAGTTGAACTACAAAACACAAACTATTTTCACAATTAGAAAGCCATATTTAAATGCATGCATTTGAATGCTTTTTATCCTGCATTTTCCATTGTTACTCCATATTAGATACTGGATATCAACTCAGCAAAGTAACTCTGAACCATACATACAGGGATGGGCAAAAGCAGGTTTATAGTTTATTCTTATGTTGTTATTTATTAATTATTGTATTATTTATTTGTATTATTTGTCTTTTTCCATATGGGTAACTGTAAACCTACTTTTGCCCACCCCTGTATATTGCAAAATATTTCTCGGAAACCTAAAATGTCACAATACAGAAGCGGCTTTAAGGAAATCAAAGTGTAAGAGTTTTGGTAGGAGCAATAGGATCCACCAATGATGATTGGACATGGTAAAGTAAAAATAAAACTAGAGTAAGCAGCAGCTGGAGATAATAAGTGTTTCAGCTGTTTCTTATGCAATACATTTCAGAGATGTAGCAAATGACATTTTACGCAAGCCCGTGGGCTCCTTCCGACTAAAAGCTCATTTCCTCTGAGCCCTGGAAGATCTGCAGGCTTAACCCAACGTCGCAGTCCTCAGGTAGAAGCCTGACGCAGGACCGGCTGCAGGGTTCGGTTCTGCCGCCTCTTCCCGAAACCCGTGCCGACGGAGGAGACCAGGTGCTCCCCGTAAGAGAGTGCTAATTAGCTTCACCGCCGTGACTCTCAGAGGCTTTTGACAAAGGAAAAACTCTGTGCCAAGAGAAAATAACATCTCGGCTGCCTAATATGAAATGCAAAAGTATTACTGATAAAAACAACTCTGGATTGGGACTTGTCTTTTTTTGTTTTCTATTCGTATTTAATTAACTGAGCACCTTCGAAGCATACAAACACATTTAATCCTCGAAACAACCCTGAGTGACAGATACAATTTTCCTCATTTTATGTTAATAGATAATTGAAGCTCTGGGATGTTAATGGCTTGTACAAGATTACATAGCTCTAAAGTGAAGCTGTTTTTAAAGAAGTGTATTGGACCTGATGTTTAGGCCACCCAGCATCTCAGGAAGTAAATATTACCAGGACCCTGGCCGGTGTGGCTCAGTTGGTTGGTCATCTCCCACAAAGCAAAAGAGTGCGGGTTTGATTCCTGGTCACCACACATGCCTGGGTTGAGGGTTCAGTCCCTGGTTGGGGTGCATGAAAGGCAACCAATTGATGTTTCTCTACCACACTGATATTTCTCTCTCTCTCTTTCTCCCTCTCTTCCCCTCTCTCTAATAAATAACAAATACATATTTTAAAAAATAAATAAAAATTCCAGGCAATTGCTAACAATGTATGTTTATTACAAGAGTGATGGTACATGAGGTAGGAACAGAAATCAGTTTATCAGCAACATATGAACTCAGGTTCAATGATCAAATTCTATGATAAAGAGGAGTCTTCGTAAATACACAATTTGCTTGACAATTCTCAAGGCAGAAATTCCGACCACGTACCCACCCACTTTCCATATGGGTGTGCTATAGTTTTATTGGGCAATTTTAGCAAACTATCTCTGTGTGATCAGCTACCTATTGCACTTAAACCCGGGCAAGAAGGACTTCTACACTGAGCCTCGGCATTTAGAGAGCTCCACAAAGTAACTGCAGAATAAGAAGTGTATCGAAGAGCGCTCGGACCCTTTCGTCACTTGGCGTAGATGACCTACAACCTGCGTGTCCTCTCTTGATGAACACCCTTCAAGCTCCATAAAAAGCTTCTCAACATCTTTTGCTCTATGTTATCAAAAGAAAAGCACAAGCAAACAAATGTCATAAAGACGTGAATTTTACGATGCTGTTCATGTAGGAAAAATGCCCTGTTGGAGTATGGAGGAAATCTAACCGTTAAAGCTCCTCATTAACTGAAAAGACTAAGTAACTTGTCACAATATTCTTCTCATATACTCTATTTCGGATTCTTGCACAATTAAGTATTGTTTCCTAGGAACAATGATCATCCATTTTATTGCTTCCTTTTATATCTCAGTTTGTAGGAGCTCATGAACCAGTGGGGCACTTGCAATGATTGCAAATGGCTACTGTGATATTAAATAATATATATTAAATATTTGAGAGAGAGACATAGACATGAAGCACAATACTGGTTTTTTTTCCATTGGTAACTAAAGATATTGAATACTAGAATTGTAGATAATTATATTCTTCATAAAAGTAATATAGTTAGGTAATTAAATGTTAAAATTTAACTTTAAAGTGTCAGACATTTAAATAATGTTGACTTTAAGTTTCAATGTATTCCTTTAAATAATTTAGAGATACGGGATGTAGGCCTCTGTTCGTTTTCTTGACCTGAGATGCCAAACGTCAGGAAACAGCCCTCCGTGGGGTGGGCAACAGTCCAGATGAAATTTGCAGTGGCCTGGGCAATGGCTGGGTACCTGCCCCTTAGGTAAATGGTGCTAGCATCACCTGCCGAGATGAGAAGAGATCCTGCTGGGCCACTTTCTCCCCAAGTGGCTGTGTATGGGCAAGCACTAAAGATATTTGGACTCATCTTTCAGCTCATCTACAATATAACAATATCTCATGGTTGAATTGTTTCAAACGTCAAATTGGAAATCAGACATCTTCCTGGGATAGGAAACTTTTTACTTCCTTATGAGCTCTGGAGGAAGTAGGTCTAGGGTCTGCCACAGAGCAGCATTTGAACACTGGAGGGAACCATGGTTCTTCCCTACATTTCCAGCACAGATAGCAGGGTGTGGGTGCTTTTCCAGAGTCCGGCCACAGTCCAGAGATAACTGTGAAGAGAGTTGAATGGAAGGCCATTTTGATGAAAACTTTCCAATGACCAATAGCCTCATAGAATCTCCTTTTGGAAGGAAACCAGAGCCCAGAAAGAGATGGAGAGATTGACTTGTAAGCCATCATTTGCTGGACTTAGCTAACACGAGTTAAGGAGAGAAACTGAAGGTTGAAAAAATGATAGGAATAGTAGCAATAATTACAGCTACCGGTTGTTAAGCCTCAACTATGTGTCAGACTCTTGACATATCTTAATTAACACAGAAAATGTGCAAGAAACACATTAATATTGAAGATAAGAGAACTGTGATTATGTAAATAAAGTGAAGTCAGTTTTCCAGAGTTACAAAATAACTTGAGAAAATAACTTTACAAAAATCCTTGTTAGAGCAAGGATTCCAACCCAAATTTGTCTGGCGAAATTCAGGAAAACGTTGACCTTTTCCTTAAGCCCACTGCCTCCCTTGCTTGCAGAGAAGAGGTGGAGGGGGCGCTCAAAGAAAAGTACAACTTTGGGTACACATCATCTCAGCCAGTGCTCTTCCAGTGTAAGGTGCATAGGAGTCAACCACAACTTCGCTTTAATACTAATTCGGTTTCGGTAGGTTTAGGTGTAACCCAATATTCTGCATTTTGAAGTTTTCAGTTAAAAGCATCTGGTCTAACCCCTTTGTCTGCAGATGAGTAAAGTGAGGTACAGAGAAGTTAGGTGACTGGCTCAGAGCCAAGCAATTCGTCCAATGTGAACAGATTGCCCTGGTACTTTTGCTGCTCTGCTGCACAAGTTGTTCAACACGGGCAGATTCTCATTGCTAGAGCACTTCTTGTATCTGCTCAGGATCAATTTGGCTTCTGCATATCTGCAACCTCATGCTATCATAATACATGTAGTAGAGATTCCCGTGTTCTCCTGTAATACCTGCTTCCGTGTTCAAGATTCTTGGCGTAATGCAATAGATAGACTCCAGGAAAATTACGTGGAAGTTTATTTTTTAGTAAAATCATTATTTCAATGCTCTGAAAGATCTTGCTCTTTTTTGTTTCGGGCAGGAGGGGAAGAAGGTAACGAGGTCTAACAAATATGCAGAACTTCTTGGAAAATCTCTACAGTTGGGATTTTGTTTGTCATAATCTGTTAAATTGGAAAAACACTAGATAATTAAATGGAGCTTATAAATAAAATTAACTTATCCCCGACTCCAATTTGATGACCTGGCACAGATTCCTAATTAGTAATGTGGGAGATTATGCCTTCTCCACTCAGCTACTGTCTCACACAAGAATAGGAATTCAAACTCATTTTACATTTCTCAGACACATTATCTCATTTTGGAGAATTTTTTTTCCAACCAAACCATTTAAACTGGATTTGTCTAGAACCTACTGCAATGCAGCTTGTTCTTGGCAAAAGCAAAGGTAATTCATTTTCGGACTTTGGAAATCCTTTAAAAATACTGTCAAAAATAAATTAAGAACAGGAGTGATGTGTCATAACTGAAGTTCTTATTAGAAATGGGGCATTTCTTGGAATAAACAGGAATGGATGGAATAAATTCCTCATGCAAACTAATTTTCATTTCTCTGAGTCACTAACTGGGATCAAAGCATTGCTTTGGAACATAACTTCACATATCCCAAACGGAAATGATGTTTTTCTATACTATTCTTAGGCAAATCACCTATTGCACTTGCTTGAATACATTAAGTAATTTCTTGGGAGCTTTTCGAGCCCACTGTGTTTTAAAATCAGGCCCATCTCTTCTTTCACCTTTGTATGGCTGCCAGTTCCTAAGTAGCTTTTCTATGCCAAGCTTCATCAAATAGGACCACACTAACCCCAACAGCTAGGGGATGTTCTTTTCAAGCACTTTGCAGTCATCTAGTTCTCTCATTCAATTTGCTTGTCTCCCTTCTCCTCTCCCTGCTACTGTGTGATTTTACTTTCTTGTCCTCTCACTAAAGGATTAATTCGAGAATAAAATAAGATTAAATTTTACAGAGTTTATTACGGTTACTATTAGGAGAAAATAACGTCAACCGTTTTCCCCTTCTATCTGCCCCACCGAATATTATTTACTTTAACATTTTTAGATTGCAAACAAATCACTTAAAAAATTGTGACATCATTACACAGTCTAGTCAACCTGGATGACTAGCCATTTTCTAGCAAACGATTACACAGCTCTCCATCTAAGCCTACAGCATCCTTACTGTCCCTGCTGATGAGAATGTGTTTGATTCATTTAGATGCCTGTTAAAATGCTCCTCTTCCTTGCAAGGCTCAGCGATATACCACCTCCTTGGATCTTTTTCTCCTTTGTAACAGAGCTGCCTGCATTTACTCCCCTAAAAGACAGTAAGGTCCTTGAGGTCAGTGCCAATGTCTTGCTTATCTTGTCTCTCCACAGGGGCCGGGTTAGCATCTCGCTAGTGGTGGAACTCTACTCAATAGTTTGATGGATGTCACAGCTCAGCAATGGCCAACACACAGCTTCCTTGGGGTGTCACCGTGGAGAGTAACCAGCCAGTTTCCTAGTCATCCATTTTATTGCAGGTTTTGAAAAGAAAAGTATTTGAATGGGTTGATCTATGTTATTGATCACTTTGTAACAATAATATATTTCAAAGGATGGTATTCAGAATTCTAACCTCAGAACCAGCAAGAGCTCTGGTTTAAAAATGGAGATTGTTGGACCCTATCTAAGATTTTTCTGAGTCAATATCTGAGAGAGAATATCCGGAAATAGGACTTTTTTAAAAACAACTAACCCATGAGGATCTTAAGCATATAAGTCTTTGAGAATCAGTGATTTAAAGTAGTGAGATTTCATTGGATTTATATCCAAGGGCACTTAGGGGAGAAAAAAATGGCTTGTAAAGATACAGAAAAATTATACAAAATGTGACTTTAAAACATATCGGACTTAGCCTATTCTAAGTTGTTTTTCAAAGGTGCTTCTCAAAAGAAGCATAAAATGGAATGTAAATCCCTTCCAGTTAAATGTTCCCCTAATTTCTGTCATGGCAATGTAAGAGCCACAGATTTTTAAAAGATTTTATTTATTTATTTTTAGAGAGAGGGGAAGGGAGGGAGAAAGAAGGAGAGAAACAGTGATGTGCAAGAGACACATCAATCAGTTGCCTCTCACGCATCCCCCCACTGGGGACCCAGCCTGAGACCCAGGCACTTGCCCTGACCCGAAATCCAACTGGAGACCCTTTGGTTTGCAGGTGGGCACTCAATCCACTGAGCCACACCAGCCAGGGCTAGAGCCACAATTTTTAATCACAAGATTTACAACTGCTTAATTTTTAAAAACTGATTAACATGTCTAACTACAGAAAAGATGGAGAAGTAGTTTAGGCAACATTGTTCAAAATTAATCTCTTGCTGCCATGTTTTAAATCATATTCTGCCATTTCCCACACACTTTTCTCCTTCTTAACATATTTTCCTTACTGTTTTTAAAACCCAAGTAGCCTGTGATCTATGATGTCTGCTGAAGTGATGTATGGGAGGTTTATCTTTTCCTCCAAGGGGTAGCTCTCTAAAGGGCAAACGCTGTTTTGCTATGCACTGTCCAGAGTCATAAACTCCCTGAAAGCTGGACGATGAATGCTCATATAATGAATAGTTTCCCCTTTCCAGTCGGTTTCACATTAATTTCATCTCTTCTACTGAGTGGACGAAGGCAGACATTTGACAAGAGATTTCTTCATAGTTTCTGAGTTTACGGTTGATATTTCTACTTGGAATTAGATTGCATATAATTTTTTCTTTTTTCTTATAGAATCCTTCACACATTGATACATTAAAATGTAAAAGGAAATGCTTTTTGGTGCCTGGCCTGTAGGCCTCACTGTTGTGTGCGCCTACATAAATACTTCTCTACTTCTGGAGAATTGTGTGCCCACCCTTCTTCAAGTTAGGTGTTGCCATTGACTTGCTTTGGCGAATGGAGTGCGTGTCATAGGGATGTGTCTTTTCTGCGTGGCGGAATTTAGTTGTTGGTGTGATTGCTTCTTGGGCGATCACGGTGGGCACATGTCTGTATAAAGGTGCCTCGCTTGAGAGATACAATCTGAGAGCTTGTTCCATAGCTTTGTTTTCAGCCCCTTTCATTAGTTGCCAGTTTCTCCTCAAACACCTGTTCTTAATGGTCAGGCTCGATTCCCTTAGAAAACTGAGGAAGATATTGTAAAAACCTTCCTACGTCACAGAAATCTCCAGGATGAAATTTCACCTGATTGGTATCTCATGCCATTCATTCATCCTGTTCTTGGAGATCACTCTCCAGGGTGCTAGGCCGGCCCTTTCACTCAGTGCTCTCATCTACCTGTCCTAATCTCTTGTGAATCTCTTCCTCAGGGTCAAGGTACCTTATTAGTCTGTTGTACTAGTCTACAACTAGCACATTTAGCTAGCAAAATAGTTTCTCTTTCTAAAATTACAGAAAAACAGATGATTTCATCGGAAGTGGCAGCCAACTGGGTTCCTTGCCTCAGTACCTAGTACTTCTCTCGATGTTGTTGCCTGAGTTACCTCAGAGAGCTAGTGAACCTTGGTCCTCAAGTATACTCCAAACTATGTGTTTCAAAAATTAAAACCAATCTCAGAGTTAGACTAATATAGCACAAGTGTGTTAGTCATTACAATATATTGAAATTTATAAATGTATGCCAAATATATTATATAATGCATAATTAAAATGATACAAACAGTGCCTGATGACCATCCAGTTTAAGAAGTAAATTATTATAAATGTCTTTGAAGTCTCCTGACTATGCCTCCCAGTCCTACCTACTTACCTCCTTTTCAAGATAAATAGCATCCTGATATAATAATAAATTATTATTACATAGAAAATATATATGATATATAATATTTGTATTACAAGTATATGTAATAAATAATATAATTTACAATATTGTTTGTTTTTGTTTTGTTTAACTGTGTGCCTTTGAACTTTATATCAAAGGAATTACACTGTGAGTGTTCACATACAGCTTGTTTTCCACCCAATGTTTTGCTCACGATATTTGTTCACTTTGCTACATACAGCTCTGCCCCATTGACTTTTCATTGCTATATAGCACCCCACTGCCAATTCCAATGAAATATATACTCACTCCACTATTGATGGACACTGACTGTTAGTCCAGGATCTTTTTTTTGCAATTATAGATGATACTTACCTAAGTAGTGCTCTGCGTATGTTTTCAAATCAGAAGTGACTGCAACGAGCCATACAAGCAGGTGCTATTGAACTTAGTTGAAAAATCTGGCTTGCTTGTGGTGAGTCACTGCAGGAGCAATTTGGTGCAGGACAAGACTGAGTCGTCTCTTCTGGACTGGAAGCAATTGGAGACCTAGAGTATGACTCGGCCCAGATGCAGAAGTAATGGGAAGCAAAGATCCTTTCTAAACCAGCTGGAGCCAGTATGGTTCATGAGAAGCTTGAAGAAGGTGAGACATTCTCCCTGTGTTAGGGAGAAAGCACCAGGCCAGAAAATTCTAAGTACAAGGAAGGCAATGAACCTTGACTCAACAAATGTTTAAGAATTACAAATATTATTTTTCTTTCAAGGAGGAAGGGATAACATGACATAATAATAGCTGGTACCTATAACAATAGCTGCTCTCTAAAATCACTACATTATTCTGCAGTGCACCGTGAGATATTTTTATATGAAAATTGGCAGTAGGAATTATATAGCTAAGGCAAGTAGAACAATAAGAATTGAAAACTTTAGAAGGGAGAGAGGTATCTCAGGACTCTTGGAGCTGTGTGAAGGAGAAAAAGGAGAAAGACAGGTGGAGTGGGAGAGCAGTGAAAAGCATCTTTGGAAAACAGAATGGTACATAGACCTTTCAGATTGTGCCATATCCAGTCCTCCCTCCCTTTCCACACAGTCTTCATAAAAGTCTGCATTGCCCTCATAGCTTTCTCATGAATGGGTCCTTACAGGAAACCTAGGGCTTGTTAAGCTGTATGTCTCAGCCCACCATACAGTTAGCACATAGCACAGGGGCAGAAGTACAAAGGACCATGGAAGAGCACATTCCTGGAGCCTGGAGATGAGCAATTCCCATAGGTCATGGGACTGGAGTTCTATGGCAACCCTACCTAGATTTCATTGGGCAGGAAGGATCCAACTGACATCTTGGTAATATTCATCTATACCCTTAGAGAAATGTTAATTAACATTTTAGCTACATAGAGATTCCAGGTGTACATTTTGTGTTTAAAAAAAACCAAACAGAAACTACATAAATAAATAATGAAAAATTCATCAAATCTTTTCCATCTTTCCCTCAACTCAGTATCATCTCCAGAGGTATTCACTGCTATATATTTGACAAATTTCCTTCTGGAGCCTTTATCTATATTTGCATACGTATTTTCTTCAGACTTTTTCACATCTATGAAAAGCTCTTTTTGTTTTGGATGCTATCCTTTTCCACCAAGAGATTACAAATGTCAGATTGTGTGCTTAGCATATTAGGAGGTTGTGTGAGTCAAACAGGGCAGCCCTCTAAGGAACGGTGATCCTAGATTGGACTCCTGGCTGGATATCCCAAGGATGAAAAACTCTTTTCATATTCTGGATCGAACACTTTGTTAATGCCACTTAGTGGAGCATTGTCACAATGTAAGCCTTTTCCTAATAGAATGACAGAAAAGTGAGTGAAAAGAGCAGGGAACTTTTTGCCACTTGGATGGAATATTGTTTTCAAAATGTAACTCTGGGTGAGGTGGTGTCCCTCCTAAGTTCTCTTGAAGCTGCCTTCTCCACCCTCAGAAAGTCCCTTAGAGAATCTGCTTTGCCTCCATTTCTCTGTTTGAAATCAGGCATATCTTTTTTTTTTTCCAGGCTTGATGCCTAGTTATGTTTTTTGTTTTGTTTTGTTTTTTATTGTTATTCAGTTACAATTGTCTGCATTTTCTCCCCATCCCTCCACCCCATCCCAGCCTATCTCACCTCCCTCCCCCATCTCTACCCTCCCCCCTTGATTTTGTCCTTGTGTCCTTTATAGTAGCTCCTGTAAACCTCTCTCCCCACTATCCCCTCCCCACTCCTCTCTGGCTATTGTTATATTGTTCTTAATTTCAATGTCTCTGGTTATATTTTGTTTGCTTTTTTCTTTTGTTGATTATGTTCCAGTTAAAGGTGAGATCATATGGTACTTGTCTTTCACTGCCTGGCTTATTTCACTTAGCATAATGCTCTCCAGTTCCATCTATGCTGAAATCGGGCATATCTTAATGAGGCTGATTCCTTCAGTGAAGTTTTAGACTAGCTGAACCAAATTACTTTTGCCTATAATTTCCTTTTTATGTGTGATAAGAACATGCAATAAAAATCTATCTAAATAAATTCAAAGTAGTCTTTTCAATAATCATAAGGTAAGTATTGTAAGTGATAACATTTTGTCAGAGTTTAAGGGTTAAAGTTTTATTTTTATTCATGGCACATAAAGCAGTCCTGTGTTTAACAATTTGATAGCATCTTCGATGTAATGAAATCTGGCGTTTCTAGACTCCCTGTAGCTACAAGTCAGGCATAGGGGGGAGCTTCCTGCAGTAAACTGCACCTGTGTGAAACTGAGTGTCACGTGTGACATATGCGAGCCAGCAGGCTTCCACTGTGGGTGGTGTGTGTGCTGGTCGACTTAGCGATGTTCTGTAGTTGGTTGTGGCTACCGTCTGGGCCACCTGTGCACAAAGGTCCAGGGAGCATCCTGGAAGCTTGGTTCCCATCCTTCTTCAGCAACTCAGTGATGCTGTGAGCTATGGAACATCCTGAGACAAATTCCTTCTAGACAGAGATTATCCCAGGTAAGTTTTGCTGTTTGCAACTAAGAACCTTAACATTATATAAGCTACATTTTAGAATACAGTGTATAATAAAATTCTCAGAGAAAGGATAAGCATGCATAAATGATTCTGGGCCTTCATAGTCATTCAGGGAAAAACAATGTTTGAGTCACACCTGACACTATATGTGAAATAAATTTCAGGTGATTAAATATCTAAGTGTACCAAATAAAATGAAAAAAAATTATAATGACTGGCATTTGTGAAAATTTGGAGAATTAGGAATATATTTGGTGAGGTATCAAAGAATACAGTCTTATTTTTGTTGACAATTTGTTATACTCTATAAAAATATTAAACACACAACTCTTTGTAGCAATGATTTTACTTCTAAGAATCCTACAAGAATATTGTACATATCTGCAAAGATTTCCCTACAGAAGTATTTATGGCAGCAGGTTTTATTACACAAAATAAAAATGAATCAACCTTTGCAACCCACAGCAGGGAATTACTGAGTAAATAATGAGATGTTCGCATAGTGAAATAGTAAACAGCAGTGTCGAAGAGTGTAGATCTCTGTGTGATGGGCTTCATGGTTGTGCACGGTACCGTCCATTTAACGTGTGGAAGAACGTGTACATGCTGTAAATGCTCATATACACTGAAATCATGAAAGATACCCAACAATAATCGTCCTTGGGGAGGGGGAGACTTATTGGGATGAAGTTTTGTAACACTTCATTCAGTATTGTTGGGGTTTATTACAATAAACAATATTGCTTCATAATTTAAAAACCAATAAAGTTTGAAAATAGAAATAACCTCTTGCAAGGCAATATGAATATTTTTTCTACTCCTGTCCAAGCAGAACAATCCTGTCTCTTGAGGCTCTTAGCTATAGAGTCACTGGAAGTGGTTTAGATTCTATGGGACTTTTTCTGGGAGAATGAACACACCAATGTAGTGCAGGTAGCTGTTCAGAGCGCCGTTGCCAAATGTGCTCAAATAATTTAGGGTCCGCAACGGAACTCACACATCCATTTGGCTAGAGCAACAAACTTACCAGTGTGTGTAGGCTGAGCCATGCCATTCCTTAAAATTACATGTGTATAATGGATTGTGTGTGAACAAACAATGAGAAGCAATAAGTGTTTCTTTTTCTTGTTTTCTTTTTCTGATGTCCATTAACCCACAGTGGGCATGCTGGAAACAAAAAGTTCTTTGTATGAGTGAGAAAAATGAACCTAGATCTATGGATATATATTGACTATGAATAAATATTCATCACAATATGGAGAAATTACCATATTTAATTATGTTCTTATAAAGCAATAGTGATTTGCATTATCAAACCAACCCAAGAAGAATAACTCTGCAAGTAGACAAAGGTGAATTTTGCTTTGACATTGAGAAATAGGAGGCAGTTAAAACTGACAATTATCTCAGAACAGATAAGAAAAATTTTAAACAAGGAAGTTGATTTGACTGGTTCATTTTAAGTCATTAAAATGACTCAAGAAAAGCTGTTCAACTTTCAGCAATGCTAAAGTCAATTAAAGTAAAAATAAATGTATGTATTCAGCTAAATAAGAAATGCAAACAATACTGTGATATTCTTTGCTATGCTTTGAAATTATATTAATTATCTTAAAGGTGCTGAAGTGGTTGAAATGATATTACAACAAGCAATATATACTGATATACTAAATGTGCATATTTGCTAATGGCTAAAAATTTAAAGAATTTTTGTAGTTTAAATATGAGAAAAACAAATTTTGTGACTCTAAATAAGGAAACTGTAGATGGTAATAAGAAAATCATAGTGTTATTAGCTAGAAAATAAAATGTGTGTTTGCCTGAATGTTTTCTAGCTGTGTCTCCCCATGAAATGCGCCGCTATTAGAATGATCACAATGTAAAGCAACGATGGCATTTTGGATCGAGAGTAAGCCCTCTTCTGAGCGGGTCATTCACTACGTTGCTCTTTGTGGCTGATTTCACTAAAAAGTAGCATAATTTTAATGTTGCCTCTCATTTGCATATTTCCAAAACTGTTACACTGATCTTTCCCAATTTCAAGCCTATGTGATATATAATTCTGTGTGTGCACACATAGGACATCTTATTGATCTCGATAGTTTCTAAATGTTTCACTCAGTGCGGTGACTAGAATGCTTAATTAATAAATGATTTATGAGGCAAAGATTAACAACTAGTGTGTAACTTCACTAAAGATACTTTATTATCTTGGCCATAAGACAATAATGAAGTTTTTATTTTTCATTACCTAGCAGTTTAATGTTCCTGCTCCCGTTGAAACCCAAGCTTTTGGATACTATGACACACTAGTAAAAATACAAATGTTGTGTCTCCTCTAGAAAGGCAGTAAATTTTGCCTCAACTTAGAGATGTAATATCCTATACCTGATATAAACTTGCACTATTGGAGACTCCACATGGTTGTATAATGCATATGAATCTGACCTCATAAGGTTTTTATAGAAATTTGGGGAAATCAGTTTCTTATTATCTAATAATCTTATCTTCTTTTTTGGCAGTACATCATGAAAATTTCCCAGACACCAGAAATTACATTAATCATTTTGATTGTATAATAGCATTTTTGGACAAATTAATTTCTTTCTTGAACATTTAATAAAATAGTTTGAAACATGTATTTATTTTATTTCTGATGTTTAGCTAGCCTAAAGTAGTTTCTCACTAAAGATTCAGAATAAAGACAGATAAAAATGCTTCATATCTCGAATGCAAAGTACCTGTGGGAATCAAAGGGAACACAGCCAAACAGATTACTACCAGAAGAATAAAACTGTCATTATGAAAGAGGATGACCTATTTCCCTCCTAAAGATAATTCGTGACCTAGTGCATGCATTGTAATCCATGATAAATAATCACCCTTATTTTGGACTGATTGTGATCTTCTCGTTCTTACTTCCCCATCTTCTACTCTTCCTTTTGCACCATCTTGCTCGGCTTTTTCTTTTAAGATAGAATGATGAAAAAAAGCTCTGGTTAGCTCTTGTGACACATTATGTTATACTTGGCATCAAAAGTAATTGGAAAAAATTGTTAAACTAAAGAGGGAGATCAAGTGCATGGAATTTGAGACATTATTCTGGAAGTTTCTAGAAGAGAGAACACATATATGTGAATAGGCACTTTCTCAAGAATTATGTCAAAATACATACTTGTGACTAGGAAAAGATAACATTGAACCATTATCATTTATTAGCACATTAATATGCATTTACTATTTCATTTTGTTTGGTTTTACTAAAATTCAGCTAAAGAAATACCTACTACTCAATAACATCAGTAAATACCTTTCAAGAACTTATGCAAAACTCTGTGTAAAGAAACAAAAGACCGAATTTTTATTCTCAAAAAAGTTCACAACCCAAAAAGGGAAAAGCAAAAATAAACTATGGTGCAAAATTTTGTGTAATTATTACAAGTCAACTTATTGCTTTGGTAATAGCTAATGGGTGATAATATAATAGCAGCAAACACTTATCTGGTGTTTATTATGCTCCAAGCACCTGCTCACCATCAACAAGGTCCTCACTGTTGTGCTCTACATTTTACCAATGATAAAGCTGAGTCAAAGAAGTCAGGGAATTTTTCCCACACCACAAGCTTAGCAGGTCGGAAAGCTGTGTAGGTGGTCAGGATGGGGGCTCAAGGAAGCTGACTGAAGTAACTTGCTAATTAATAGTGTTTTGACTTGATACTCTAAGGATGAAGAAAAAGGAAATGTTCAAACACAGCCCTCTGATTGGTAAATGTGTTTCTCATGGGAGTGTATGCTAGCAACTCTGAAACTCCTGTGTGTGTACTAGACTCGAACAAATAAGTAAACACACAGGGTCTGGCACAAACAATGCTGCTTTTTAACTACAAAATCTTTTATTACAAAATCATAAGCATGCAACCCTGCAACATAACAATATCATACCAAGCTCACCATGTGACATTTTAGGTGAAATGTTCAAATTAAAACTATGAAACTATAAATTATTACACCCGTGCTATTACCCAATCAACCACATTCAAACAGGCTTTACTTCTGCCAGACCCTGTATTTTAAATAATGAAAACCAGGCTTCTCACTGTCCGAGATCACTACTCAGCAACGTAAAGTTACGGATATGCAGAAGGGGCACGTTACAATGAGTCCTGTGGTAGAGGGTTGGGACTGAGCGTACCGTATGAATTAATTTGACTATACAGTAATATATAAGGGCACACATGTGTTTAACATGTACAAATAGATAAGTTCACACAAAAATAACATAGAACACAGAAAGGGAATAATGATGATTTTATTATTTAGAAATCTGGCAGGCATCACTAACCACAAGTGACATCAGCAATCATAAGACCCTGGTATCACATAACTTGTTCACAACACACTAAAAAGGCACATCTCCTCTGTGATTCTTTCCCCTCAAAATTCACAGCCTCAGTCCAGTCATTAGAAAACAACAAATCCAACTGAAGGACGTTCTACGATACACCTGGCCACTACTCTTTAAAAACATCAAGGTCATAAAAGACTGACAATCTGTCACCAATTCAAGGAACTAAGGAGCCATGACAACTAAATGGAACACAGTGTCCCGAACTGAGTCCCAGAAATCAAAGAAGACGTTCGTGGGAAAGCTGGGAGCTTTGAACAAAGTCTATGGTTCACTTAGGAGTATTGGACCAATGTTAAATTCTTAGTTTTGAAAGTCTTACCAAAGAGGTTAACGTGAAGGGAGAAGAGGAAATGGGAACTTTCTCTCCTATTGCAATGTTTCTGTAAATCTGAAATTATTTTTAAGTTAAAATGAAATCCAAAACCAAAAATGAATTATGCTCACACAGAGGTGTACAAATCTTAATAAAAAATGTGAAAGATTTGTAAAGAAATGCCTAAAGCAACATTGTCCCTAATAGTATATTTAAAAAAAAAACCCTAAGGACAATTTTCATGCCTATTAACAGTTGAATGAATAGATACATTGTACCATTTAGATAATGGAATACTACTTAGCGATGAGAACAACTACAAGTGGATTACTTTCATAAATTTTATGCTGAGTGAATGAGACAGACACCGAAAAGTAACTATTGAACAATTCCATCAACATTCAATTTTAGAATAAGTACAACTGATCTATAATGACACAAAACGCAGAAATGGCTGCGAGGGGCTTGCAGTGGTGATGCCGGTAAGGACTGACTGAAAGAGTGATGCGCGACTGGCAGCAATGACGAAATACTCTTAAACTTCATTGGGGAAGGGCTTCATCCATGATCACATTCGTTAAAACTTATCAAACCAAACAGTTAAAATGGGCTCCTTTTATGCTATGTAAATTATATCAAGAAAGTTGATTTAAAATGAAGGAAAAAAGCGACCATCAAGAGAGTAATTTACATGCCTTGCTAATTTCCTATGGTGGGATACCTGGCCCTGCGTTCTGGTGTGTAAGTGGGCTCTGGTGCCCACTGTGTCATATCTGGCCCCGAAACTATCTTCCGAGGAAAAGTCTGCTGCCATCCCTGGGTGGAGAGGGAGTGGCCATCCCTTCAGACAGCTCCGCTGATCGGCTTCTCCAGTTTCACGGAAAATTTCCAGCCCTCTCCTCTACGCCACACCTGATCAAAGCCTGTGACTCTGCCCTTAGGGTAGCAACGCAAGACAGCTGCCCTTCCAGTCTCGCCAGAAATTAAAGCCTGAAGCCCCTGGTGTTGCTAATTCTTACTAAAATTTTGACTAAGATCAATAATTTTATTTGGAGCATTGCCAGTATGAGTAGTTATTCTGTTCAAAGAAGTATACATTCTTTGGTCCTCCTAGATTTTCTCTGACTAAATTGTCCTTTGGTGTTACACCATCTGCTTGGGTTAAGGAAACTCCACTCATTTATTCAGCTCTTTTGTAACTCGATTGATGACACGTTAACTTTGAAGTACTGTGAGAAATCCAAGTGACTGTGGAATGTAGGGAATCGGGTGTCTCAGTCTCAGGGGGCGTATTGTCTTAATTCAGGGGTGACAGTCAACATATTGAACAGCCGCTGCGGCACGGACACTGCCCCTCCGGGAGCCAACACTCCCAGTGTGCGGGAGCCAACACACTCAGAGCGCGGGAGCAGGTCTTGAAGCTCCGCCCCGCCTCGGTGCTGGGCAGATTTCATCCCTGGTGGCTGGATGGCGAGGACGGGCGAAAAATTAGGAGGGCAGGTTCATGGAAGAAATGCTGGACAAGAGGTATTTAGCCGTGCTGTTTATAATCAGTAAAGAAGTATTTCAATATTTTAATAACCAGAATGGCCATACTAGTACATACTTGCTGAATAACAATCCTGAATATAGTTGAAAATATTTTTAGTTTATTAGCTTATTTATGAAGATCCTTGGGATAAATTTTTTCCAAAATGATAGGAAGTTATACAATTTCTGAGCAACTGGCTTTTTAAAAATATATCTCATTGGTATTCTGAATCTCAAAAATCTCTTTCCCTCTCTGGCTGTTGAGAAGTTTGTGATCATATTTGCAGCCACTTCAGCTATTGTATTAAATAATTTAAGGTAAAATACCTTATATTCCTGCATTTGGCTGTATTTTATTTTTATTCATATTGTAAAAAATTGTTGGAGAAACCTCTAATCTTAAATTTAATGTATTTTCAGTTATACATATATAACACTCACACACACACACACACACACACACACAGGGTAGGTTTACCTTACCTGAGTTTGAGCCAAGGGGTGATATCTGAACTGGGACTTGAAAGACAAAGGTGTTTGCTCGGTAGACATGAGGACGAGGACATTCCAGAGAGAAGTCACAGCATGTCCACAGGCACGAATTTGTGAAAACAGCATCACATGTCATTGGACCATAAGTTGTTCATTTTCACTGGGAGAAATGAATGGGCAGAGGAGAGCTTGCAGAGTTAAATAGAGGCTCACTTACAGAACCAAACCTATGAGCTTGCACTATTGCCTGTGGCTGACAGAAATTCAATGAATAATTTTAAACATGGGAGAAGTGTGAATTGATTTGTTATTTAAAAAAAACTACTTTAGGAACAATCTAGAAAATCATTTTGAGGGTAAGAGAGGTTAGAATCTGGGACACAGAGGAAATGGTTATGGAAATATTGCAAAGTAAATATAATAAAGCAGAAAAGTATGTGTCTGGTACAGCGCTAAGAGCTTTCACATAAATTATTTCATTTAGCATTCTGTTCTAATCACACCGCTCCCTTCATGGCCCCAGGAAAACATTCCTACAATTGCACTAGTACTACCACTTTTTCCAGCATGATTGACCTTTCCTCTTGGTTCCTCCTCCAATAGCGAACTCACATCCCACCATCTACAGGCATCTTTCCCTGCGTGCTCCAGCCACTCAAGCTGCTCTCTTCTCTAAGGGCTGAGATTATGCTGTATCTACAGAGCACTATTCAGGATTTCAGTGTTGCTTCATGTGTTTATCTCTGCAGCAGGAGAAACAAGCTCCTTGAGTAGCAGAAGCATGTGTAATATTCCTTTGCAGCTCTTTTCACATCCATATCACAGTGGTTGGCCCTGAGAGAGTGCACTGAAAAAAATCTGTTTCTATTGATCTAAAATTTTTTTTAAATGTAAAAACTTCTTAATCAATTAATAATACCAGCAGCTGCTAAGAGACTAGAGATAACAGCTCTAACAAAGTAGAAATTAATTTATCTGCATTAAAAATATTTGCTGAGGTAAAGCAACTATAGTGGGGATGGTGGGTCCCTTTGTATCAAGGACCCAGTGTCCTATCTTTCTGGTTCTTCAGCCTCAGCAGGTGGCTTACACCTTCAAGACATCTTTGAGGGGCAAGGTGGCAGCTGGAGCTCCAGCAGTCATATCCTGGAAGGAAGCAGAAAGGAAGGAGTGATGGACAGAATCAGCACATGCCAACTGTCTGCTTCCCCCTCCCCCCCGGAGAGGTTTCCTGGGACTTCCTACTTAATAATTTGTGCTAACATTTCTTTATTCACAGTGGCTGGGAAATGTTGTCTTTTAACTGGGCATTGTAAAGCTCCCAAATAAAATTAGAAGTCACACTAAGAAAGAAAGTTGAGTGACTATTAGGTAGGCATTTCACGGTCTCTGCCACAAGTGGTTATTACACGCCACTTTATGCCACCCCTGGATCTTACGTACATACAAGAAAGGAATACTTCAGTCTGCCACGTGAAACACCATTTGTCAAGATGAGACCAGCTATGTTTTGGGAACTGAATCGCAAGCATTTAAACATAAAATCTCTGTTCTTCCTAATGACTAGAGTAAATTTCAAAGCTTCAAATATTAACCATAATAAAGTAGTTTTAATCCTAGACAACAGCAACATTCTCTATTCCTTCTCGGAGTGATCTGGCATCGTAGCTGGTGAGATAGCTCCTTATGTGGTTGGAGATTTGTGAGGAATTCTCACCTGTTAAACCTGCTGGCTAAGGCAATGCTGTCTCAGCTCATTGATTCATGGCGTAGGAATGAAACCAACACTTGGAACTGAAACTAGAAAACTTGTTGACAACAGTGGCATCATACACTTGTGATCTAGAGCTGTGGTTTCATGTTGATCCCAAGTCATAGTTAGAGCATTTTTCTTACATTTAAATTGCTGAGGCATTTCTTTCTTGAATCAAAGCAATGACCCATATTTAAAGTGTATATTTCTGCAATTTTTTTTGTCTCATCTATGAGTATTAACATTATACTAAAAACATCATAAGACAGGGACACCCTCAAAAACAGCATTATCTTCTGGAGGGTGGGACTCTTGTAATACAGGTTTCCCCCACTAGTTGAGTGTTCAAGGAACCCATCCGTGTCGGTGTACCAGCTGGTGTTGTTGTGAGAGGCTGTGTTTGGCTTCAGTGAATGTTTTAAAAGTTTCTTTCAATGCATTTGCCTATTTCATCATAAGTGATTTACAGCATACCTGCCCACACAGGCTGAGTGTTCAGCAGTTTTGGGCCAAAAAACCCCCATGACACCCATGCCCCACCCTCCCTATTCACTCAACCTTGCCCCAAGTGACTTTTTTGTTTGTTTGTTTCCCTGGATGAAAAAAGTCCTCAAAGAGAAACGTTTTGCCGATGTGGAAGAGGCCAAAAAAAAAAAAAATGGCAGAAGCACTGAAAGGCATCAATATTGGCGAGTTCAAAAAGTGCTGAACAGTGGGAAAAAGTCTCCATAGGTGTATTGCATCAAATGGAGAGTATTTTGAAGGTGACTGAACTTGAAACATGTAGGAATAAATACACAATTCTTTATAAATAAATTCCAGGGTTTGTTTTGGGTCCCTCCTCGTAGCTGCATATTCTAGACAAGTTGTTGCAACACTATACAGTGTGCTTTGTTTAGAGGGAAACATCAATTATATTAGTCTGTTTTCGAGACAAAGCAACTCTAGAATAACACAAAATTGATGGGCCTGTCCCGGGTTTGCCCTTAAGAAGGAAAGCAGTCATGCTGAGAATGAACACAAGCATTTGCAGAGAAGACTGCAGAGCCTCCTTGCACATCAAGGCCCAGTCATGTCAGAAGTGCAGCCTTGAGTGACCGAGCACCAGCTAACCCGAACACCTTTTTTGTTTGTTTATTTGTTTGAAAGTCTGGGCAAGATGCATAACTACTTTGTATTCCTTTTTATTTACTATGTCATCAAGATGGTGAAAATGCATTAATATTTGAAATTAATTACCTGTGTGGTAATAAAATGCTATACAGTAATAATTGCAAAATGAATTATGGACAAACAGCAGTCATCTGGCAGATTGCATTACTATGGGAGTATTTACAGTCTCTCAAGTGTTTTAGAGGAGTGTTTGTCAAGGGAGCCAAAGGGCTGAGTGGGTGGAGATGTCCTTTATTCAGAAGATGTGAGAGCCAATGAGTCCAGGCAGACGGGATAGAGGCTGAAGTACTTTCACAGGTGTTCATGGATTCGAATCTCCCTCCCCCCTGATCACACAGGCATCAAGTTACCGTCCTTACACTTAGCAGCTACACCTTCAATTCTACTTACCTGACATTGTTTTATCTACCCCATTGCATGCTTTGTCAGAATCATAAGTCCATAAACCACAGAGTGGAAGAGAGTCTTGGCATTCTCTTTGGCCTAAGCCCTGACAGCTGTGAGAATAACACCAAGAGCGAATTAATTTTTATAGTACAAGTCACATGCAGTATGAGAATTGCATATTGTTATGGAGGCATAATAGGGCATGGTGTTGGGCACGGGTAAGCGTTTAAGAAAGATGAATACTGAATTGAATAAAAAGTTCTCGAGAAGAACTCATGGAATATGGGCTTAGGTACTTGTGGCTTAGGGGCCATAACCGCATCCTGAAATTCATCACTACAAAATTAATGGAAATATACATGTAAAAAAACTCTTTATGTGTAAACTAAGTTGAATGCTTTGGAAAGACTCGCTCCATAAATGTAAATCTATCAAAATTCTTTATCAGTTCAGGTGTATCAAGAAAACTAAAACTTTGAGAGGAACATCATAAAATATATCAAATTTGTACTCTACTGGCTTCAACAAATACCTTTAAATTCTTGCTCCTCTTTAAGAAAACTAAGTCTGGAAATTGTATGTAATAAATTTCAGATTTGGATTAGGTAAGAAAACTAAATTCAAAGCAGGAAATTCAGAATAAAGAAAAAATTTGGGCATAATAACAAAAGATTGACAAATTAATATAAATTTTATAAACCATGTAAATGAAAGCAAAGTTAAGTATGTGTTATTTTTAAGCTTCCTCAATGAAACCATCTTTTTTAAACTGACCATTCACTGAACCTGATAATGTCAGGCCAGAGCTTTGTCTCAAACATGTGAAAGAATTGTATGGGTCTTCAAGCCTTACGGAAATTTGCTGTGTGCCTTCATGTCTGAACTAGTAATTCACAAAGTCAGGAAATAAAAAATTCACTGAGAACCAGTCCAATGTGCAGTCGGTTCTGAAGCCATAAGGATGCGCATAGTGTCTTGAAAGGAAAGGACACACATTTCAGTGCCCATAAATTACAGCTGTGACCCAAAGAGACTTCTTTAACCTCGGTGGCTTTGCTGGGAATAACTAACTAACTAACTAACCAACCTTTCTCTAACTCTGTCTCTGTGTGTGTGTAAAATATTTACATTCACGTGCATCATGATTTTGTACATCTATACCACATACACTTGTGCATGCATGGCACATCTATATAACATATATGTACCTATAAATATACAGTCACATGTATGTTTGCGAAACACCAACCACTTTACTTCCCCCTTATTCCTATTCTTATAAACTCAGTTTACAACCATCAATGTGAAGTTTCAAAACCAAAATTACTTAAAAGGAAACTTCACAGCTAGCGTACACCAACTTACAGGTTTTCTGTGGTGGCAGGTTCTCACATTTTTCTCCTGACATTTAGAAAATCTTACTGTTGATCTTAGGTAAAAAAACTTAACACCTAAACACTATGTCCTACATTCTCTGAACATTTTTAGTCTACTAATTAACCTAACTAATGCACTTGTGAGGGGAATAATTATATTTTTCACAGGTTTTTCCAGATGATATAACTGAGAATTGATTAAATAAAGTAACTGATAACACAGGACATTAATGAAACTTATTCAACACAGAATGATA
Organism: Desmodus rotundus; assembly: GCF_022682495.2. Lineage (NCBI taxonomy): Eukaryota > Metazoa > Chordata > Mammalia > Chiroptera > Phyllostomidae > Desmodus > Desmodus rotundus. The sequence goes on from NC_071388.1 coordinate 187,615,637, forward strand.
TGAGACAGGTGAAATGATAGTTTAATAAACAATTGTTGGGTCCTTAGTATGCGCCTTTCAAGTAAAGAAAAAGAAATCATTTCTGTCCTTAACATGATTACAGTACAATGTGATATGTGTGAACAGAGATTTATTTAAAGCACAGGAGTAGGAACAACTAACTGTTGTTTGTGGGAGAGTGGCAGGAACTGTGTGCCTAAAATAACTCTGATGGAGCATCTTGAAGAGGAAGGTTTTATTTAGCTGACAAGGAGAAGGACATTCCTAGGAGAGCATCATGGTATCTCAGGGTATGAAACACCTTTCTTTTTCCAGGTAAATAGAATCAGCAGTACTGTAGGTCTGAATGAACCCCAAGATTTCGGCAGGAACTTGTAGACCATACAGAAACCACATGGTGAACAGTATGTATTCCATCTATGGAATTTTACATTTATTTTGGGCCCCCAGAAGCTATGAAAATTCAAAAAGGGCAATAAATGATGTGATCTATTGCATTCTAAAAGACTTTCTCTGTAAATAAGTACTGGTTTGATCCATTAAGTTAAACAAGAAAGAGGAGAAATTGGAGAGATCAGGATTAAGCTGTTGCAATTAGAATGAAGAGATGGTGGGGGTTTCAGTTCTTATTTCAGATGTAGAATGAACAATACTCAGTGCCTTTAAATATAATTGATGACTTTCCTTCACAAGCTGCTTCCCAAAGTGTGCCGTCCTTCCCTTCCCCAATTCACTCCTAGATTTATTTGGGGACAAGGTAGCGTAGAGTATAGTATGTAACCCAGCTCATTGGAATCCTACATGACCACATGGACCAAGGATAGGCTTAGAAATCACTTAAATCAGTATTTTATCTGAAAATGTTCTTATATAAAGTGGTAATAGTGCCTACCTCTTGGATCCTGCAGTTAAATCAATTTATGCAATCAATATCGACTTCTGTCCCAAGTTAAACCCAGACCAAGACGGAGTGACCAATGGATCCGCAGAGGCAACCAGTCAGGTGCAGCGTGCGGGTGCCCACTCCTGCCTTACTTCAGGGAGAAGAGGAGGGTGTGACGAGTCCCAAAGGGCACATAATAGCTCCCTTGTGGCTCCATAATAACAATCACAAAGGCCAGTTCTTTACTCCAAAAACCTCTCAATTTATGTTTGAAATGGAAAAATATCTTGTTTTGGGATCAAAAATTTGGGGAATACTAACATATAATTTCATTTTGTCTTTTTATATAAAATATCAGAATGTTAAAAAAGTCACAAATTAATAAAAGGGAATGTTTTTAAAAATTGTGTCTCTGATAAGTAAGCAAATAATCAAGCATGTGTACATAGAAAATGGCAACCTTCCTAAGTCTTGTTAATTAAGTGTTAGCTTAAAAATTAAGCTTAGCCAAAGAAATACTCACTGCTATTAATTGGATTGTGACCAAACCCTATGCGTCATATGGGAAGCTGTTAACTCATACATCAAAGGCCAAATAATATTAAAGCATTTGATTCTTAAAACTCTTTGCATTAAAATCCATTATGGTTTGCAGTTTGGTATAGAAATGCATAACAGTGACCTTTTTCTCCTTAGTCCTGCATTAGATTCTAAGACAGACACCTTGGGGAAGAGTGCTGTTCACCGAGCCATCGGGCGTACGGACACTAACAGGCAGAGAGATGGCTGACGGCATCACGCGTGCCTTCGCTGCCTTTCACGTGCCTTCATAGGGGGGCTTCATATTTCCCCTAGAGCGTCCATGAAGAAAACCCATGCTTACTTTCTCGTCTGCCTTCTATGAAAATGTCCCTCCTTATGAGATCTTATTCAAGGTCCCCACTATAAGGATAATGGGAAGTTTTGAGTAGTTTTTTTGGCCATACAGGAAACTAAAATACAGTGCAGACTGCTCACAGGTGCCAGGCATAGAGAAGCTATAGGGTACCCCAGGTCCCGATCCATTCTTCACCTTCTTGTGCATGAGCTTAGGTTTATGACTTAACCCAGCTATGTCTCAGTTTCTTCTGTGCAAAAACTGTGAGGAATAGAATTACTTACCTCTGAGGGATGTTACAACGCTAATTAATGCCTCAGAACTCTATGAATAAAAATCAGTCTGCACAGATGTTAATTACGATTATTCAAAGAACAGCCGTGAGACCAAATGCCAGAAGGCGGTGGGCAGGTTTTTAATGTCCTTAATGAAGGTCAAACAGTAGTTAGCAGGAAGATTAGTGGAGAAAAATAAAAACAATTAACCAAGGACTTAAAATACAGTCATATTATTAGCAGAGCTTAAGCAACCAGGCATCTACTGAAAACGAGTGTGGGCTGCATATTCCATGACTGAAAATCACTGCAAAATTTAATGGCTTACGACAGTATTTCATGAGAGAGAAATTATTTTAACAACATTTGAATCACAGTGTCATAAACAAACTTTTAGGGATATTGCTATGCTGTGTATAATCAAAATGAGACTAATTCATTTAACGCACAGCACGTGAGTCCACCTGAGACAATCCTTTTGTTATGTTTAGTAGTTCGAGATGTGAAAACCAATAAATCCATAGGGACTACAGAAGAGACAACGGTCAGATTAGAGAATTCCAGAATCTCCCTTTGCTGTTATTTTATCATTGAGAAAGAGAAGATATTGTGTGTTAATGATGTTTGAAGTGCTGATATTTTTAAATACATAGTGGTCATTTTCCCATAATTTCTACAGCTGTATCCTCCGTCTTCTGCGCATGGTTCATTCTCTGGCTACAACTGAGAAGCATTGGGAAGACAAGTACTCAGGTCTCCCTGACAATTCTTGTATACCATGACTTTGGAAATCTTGTGGGGTGACTTCTATAAGTTTTCTGAACTCAGAAGGATAGTCTGAGCAGAAATTTAGGGGATTCTCAAATCCTTTCCATCTTAAAATTGGGGAATTTCTGGCACCCGCATAGTATAGATTGTGTACTTCTTGCTTCTGGCCCTCGCTGTTAAGACTTCTGCAGGATGACGTAAGCATTCCCAGTGTTACAAGCTGCTCCAGTAGTCTAAGGGCAGAGACGTTCTGACAGTGTGCTGGGGCTGGGAGTGAGTGAGCTAAGCAATCAGAGGCCCAGCTGGAAGGCTGAAGAACTTGCGCTTGGGGTCAGGTTTGGAGAACAGCGTTTATCTTACTGTATCTGACAACTGCTTATTTTTGTGGTGACCGCATTCAACATGAATTGAATTTGTCCTACATGCCAGGCATGGCCATGGCTCTTTTCCCATTTCAGGTTCAGAAAATCCCCAAGGCATAACAGGCATTTTCATTCCATTTCTTTTCAAGGAGGAAGCAGGTTCAGAGAAATTCAATAACAATCTAAGATAGCTTGGCAAAGTAAGATGACGTTGGCTTCCAGTCTAGTGATCCTCCACCTACACCCTGTGGCTCTTTCTCGTGTTATAGTTATTTAAAAATCTACAGAGCCTCTGTACACCATGAGCATGCCACCTCCTGACAGACCTCACTCCAGATCACAGGAACACACCCAGGCTCACCGAAGCCCCAGGCACACAGAAGTAAGAGCAGTCAAGCAGTCGCTGACTTGAGTGCACTAAGGAGCAGTAACAGAAAGATGAGAAAAGGGGCTAAAATGGTGGCTTTCACCAAATCGCCATGGTTAGAAAAGCCATGGGCTTAGGCATTTTTACAACCACAATTTATCAAGAATCTCTTAGGTGTGATTCCTACTAAATACAGGGATGACACCACAGTCAAGAGAGACTAGAAAGATCCTTTCCCTCAAGGAGTTAATCATTTATGGGGGAGACAATCATGAAGCAAATAAGACCCAAACAAGCATTGAATTACAAGTGTGAGCAGTGCTAAAGTGAATGTAAACATTTAATTACCATAATATCCAGTATGTATTAAAAAAGCTGTTGCTTTTTTTTCAGAGTAGTTGCATGATTTTTAATGTAAAGAAACATAACTTCAATTGATGTTGTATGACCCCTATACCCAAATAAGATTGCCTGTCGCCTTTCCCTTGGATTTTCACAGTTTCCAGGGCTTTCAGTGATTTTAATAGTCTGCATTAAAGGAATATAGAGTTGAAAGTATGATTACCCTGGGGAAAACCAGATGTTAGGGAAGCAGCCTGAGAAGTTGAGTTGGGAATATGAGGACCCTACCATGTGGCCTGGCTCAATTCCCCAGAGAATTAAGAGGTCTAGTGCTAGGTCGCTGGCAATCCTGACCAAGAACAAAGGGACTTCTCTAGAGCCTGTAGGTGAAATGAATGCCATATTGATCTCAATGACACTTGGGGAAAGCCCCTGGAACCCCACTGTGCTTCAAAAAATCTGTCTACACAGGAGCTTGCAAAATACAGATGCACTTGATCATTTCTTCTGTGACTCTCAGGCATTCAGTAAAGTGTCTAAATTTGTGACTTATTTTTGTTCTGAAAACGAAGTTGGAGTGGAGTTGAGATAGCAAAGAGGAAACTGAACCAGGAGAACCACAATGATGTAAACAGGAATTTTCAAAAAAAAATGGGGAGGACTTTGAGTGGCCTCAGGCCATGGAAATGGGGTTAGGTCAAGTTCAATTAGCCCCTCAGAGGGCAAGGAGCCTTACTTAAAACTAGAGCAATAGGAAAAACACAGAATATGAGATTATGTTGGAGTTGGGCCATACCCAGTAGAAATAGGCATCCTCCCCCACTGGTCTATGTAAGAGAAAATGCACTTCTGCACTTTGCTAAGAAGTAAATAAGGGGCAGGGAAAGATCCTCAAGATGGAGAGTTAAGGAGGTAGAGGGTAGAGTCTAAGAATATCTCTTCTCATTTTATGACTTCTGCTTAAAACCTGACTTAATGAGATTTTTCCCCTCAAAAAAAAAAAAAGGCAAATGTACATGTATATTCTTCAACATTATGTGGATAATTAATTTCAGTTAATTTGCTCCCTAACACTTTATCTGAAGGTTTAATTTGTTATTGTATATTTTTAAATAACAAAATTACAAATTTAATAACATGGAACAAGGGAACTAAGTACAGCAAAGTATGGTTAAAAAGTAGATAAAGATAAAGAGGAGAAAGACAAGGAAATTAAGTACGAAAAAAAATAAAGCAGACAAACAACCTGATTAAAAAATTGGCCTAGACTTTAACAGACACCTCACCAAGGAGATACACAAATGGCAAACGAGCGTGTGAAAAGCTGCTCCACATCATATGTTCCCAGGGACATGAAAATTAAAAAATACAGCAATGAGATATTACTACACTTCTATTAGAATAACCAGAATCCAGGACACTGACAACACCAAATACCAGCAGGGATGTGGGGGAGGAGAAACTGTCATCACATGTTGCTGTTGGGAATACAAAACCGGATGGCTACTTTGGAAGACAGGAAATTTCGTACAAAACTACACACCCTCTTACCATATGACCCAGCTGTCGTACTCCGTGGTATTTACCCAAAGGAGCTGAAAACTTCTGTCCTCACAAAACCCTGCATACAGATGTTCACAGCAGCTTTATTCAGACTTGCCCAAACTGGGAAGCAATCGCGATGTCTTTCAGTATCAGCAGTGTGGATGAATAAACCGTGGTGCGTACAGACATTGGAGTATTATTCAGCATTAACAAAATGAGCTATCAAGCCATGATAGGCTCTGGAGGAATCTTAAACACATATTAGTAAGTAAAAGAAGCCAATTTGAAGAAGCTACACATACTTTACGATTTCAAGCGTACAGTATAACATTCTGGAGAAGGCAAATCTGTGACGACATGAAAATGGTTGGTGGTTGCCAGGGGTTGGGAGTTGGGGGAGAGGAATGAATAGGAAGAACACAGAGAATTTACGTAGTAAAACTACTTTATTTGATAGTATAATGATAAATACTTGTCATTATACCTCTGTCCAAACCCATATAATGACTCCAAAGTGAACCATAATGTTAGCTATGGGCTTCACACGATTATGATGTGTCAATTTAGGTTCATTAGTCATAACAAGTAGACCCCCGTGGTGGGGAATGTTGATAATGGGAAGGCTATGAAACTATGGGGGTGGTGAACACATGAGAATCTCTGTACCTTCCCCTGAATTTTGCTGTGAATCTCAAAGTGCTGTAAAAAAAATAAAGTCTTAATGTATATTGTTATAAAAGCAAATGAGACTGGGAAAAGATAGGTGGAAAAGAGTACGGAGCAATTGTAAAGTAAAGAAACAGGACTGAGTGGCAGCGACTTTGAGGACTCACTAAATATCCATGTCCTGTGATTAGTTCTGAGCACCAAAATACAAATAAATGCGGTGCATGTCATTTATAGGCAGGCAGTTAAGAGCTGTTGTACTCCTTCCGTTTCTTCTCGTCCGCGTATTCCCAGATCAGCTGTGCAGTAAATATGATGCAACCCACACAGGTAACATTAACCTTCCTAAGAGACCCATTAAAAATAACTAGATAAAATTAATTCAATAATACATTTTAATTAATCTAATACATCCAAGACATTATCCTTTAAACATGTAATCAATACACAAATAACTACTGAAATGCTTTACATTCTTTTTTAAAAAAAACTAAGTCTAAATCCAGTGTGTTTTTTATACTTGTATAACATTTCAATTCAGACTGGCCACATTTCAAGTGTTCTATAGTCTATGTGGCCAGTGGCCACACTATCAAATAGCAAAGTTCTAGAAGGTCTTCCTTCTAGATGAAGAAAGGGTACCCCCCTCTACATCAAACTATTTGAGCAATAAATAATCTTTTGTTGCATTAAGCAAGCCAATGAGATTTTATTGTTTAATTGTTGTTACAGCATAATATATGGTTACCGTGACTATTATGAAAATTCTTGTAAATGCAGGACCAACAAACGGACTTGTCCTCTTCCTCTTAAGTTTGGGGAAACTGGATACAGCTAAACAAAAATAAAATCTTTGACGAGGACATTAGGGAAAGGGTTGACAGACTAACGTTTTTCACTGGTGAGCAAACACGCTGAAGAGAAGAAAGCTGATATCTCACTGTCTGAAGAAATACACGGGACATGGACTCGATGGTCCAACCACTCACCTGTCAGATGTGTGCACAAAACTGAGTGCTGGTCACAAAGCAAACAAACTGGGAGCTTCTTTTCCTGCTTGATTATTAAAAACTGAACAACAATCAAAAAATGTGGAAAAACTAAAAAAATTTTTAAATAACCAATTTAAATAAATAAATAAATAAATAAATAAATAAATAAATAAAACTTAACCATATGGGAGAACGTCATTCAGGCACACACCAATGTTATTATTTAATACATTTTCCAAGCTTTCTTCTTTTTTTAAAAAAAATTTAAAATATATTTATTGATTATGCTATAACAGTTGTCCCATTTCTCCCCCTTCACTCAACTCCATCCTGCCCGTCCCCTCCCTCTGACATTCCCCCCCTATAGTTCATGACCCTGGGTCATACATATAAGTTCTTTGGCTTCTACATTTCCTATACTATTCTTGTCCTCCCCCTGTCTATTTTCCACCTACCATTTATGCTACTTATTCTCTGTACCTTTCCCCCCTCTCTCCCCCTCCCACTCCCCTGTTGATAACCCTCCATGTGATCTCCATTTCTGTGGTTCTGTTTCTGTTCTAGTTGTTTGCTTAGTTTGCTTTTGTTTTTGTTTTAGGTGTGGTTGTTAATAACTGTGAGTTTGCTGTCATTTTTACTGTTCATATTTTTTATCTTCTTTTTCTTAGATAAATCCCTTTATCATTTCATGTAATAAGGGCTTGGTGATGATGAACTCCTTGAACTTGACCTTATCTGAGAAGCATTGTATCTGCCCTTCATTCTAAATGACAGCTTTGCTGGATAGCAAATTGCTCAATCTTGGATGTAGGTCCTTGCCTTTCATGACTTGGAATACTTCTTTCCAGCCCCTTCTTGCCTGTAAGGTCTCTTTTGAGAAATCAGCTGACAGTCTTATGGGAACTCCTTTGTAGGTAACTGTGTCCTTTTCTCTTGCTGCTTCTAAGATTCTCACCTTGTGTTTAATCTTAAGTAATGTAATTATGATGTGCCTTAGTGTGCTCCTCCTTGGGTCCAGCTTCTTTGGGACTCTTTGAGCTTCCTGGACTTCCTGGAAGTCTATTTCCTTTGCCAGATTGGGGAAGTTCTCCTTCATTATTTGTTCAACTAAGTTTTCAATTTTTCATTCTTCCTCTTCTTCTGGCACCCCTATAATTCGGATGTTGGAACGTTTAAAGATGTCCTGGAGGTTCCTAAGCCTCTCCTCACTTTTTTGAATTCTTGTTTCTTCCTCCTTTTCTGGTTGGATGTTTCTTTCTTCCTCCTGGTCCACACCATTGATTTGAGTCCCAGTTTCCTTCCCATTACTTTTGGTTCCCTGTACATTTTCCTTTGTTTCTCTTAATAGCCTGCATTCTTTCATCTAATTTGTGACCAAATTCAACCAATTCTGTGAGCTTCCTGATTCCCAGTGTTTTGAACTGTGTATCTGATAGATTGTCTATCTTTTCGCTGCTTAGTTGAATTATTTCTGGAGCTTTGATCTGTTCTTTCATTTGGGCCATTTTTTTTTGTCTTGGCGCGCCTGTTACGTAAATGGGCAGAGCCTTAGGTGTTCACTGGGGTGGGGTAATGCTGGTTGCTGCCCTGTGATGCTGTACGTGGGGGAGGGGCCAAGAAGGAGCAATGGTGCTTGCTCCAGTCTCTGTTGGATTTCAGTCACTTCCCCACTGCCCACAATCAAATTGGGCCCCTCTGGTGCTGATTCCCAGGTGGGTGGTCTTGTGCATGCTCTAGGCCCCTGTGGGTCTCTCCAACAAACTCTCCTGTGAGGCTGGGAGTTTCTCCCGCTGCCGCCTCAACCCCCACAGGTGTTTTCAATCAGAGGTTTGAGGCTTTATTTCCCTGTGCTGGAGCCCTGGGTTGCATGGTCTGCTTCTCTCCCCGCTGTTGCTCCCGGTTTATTTGTGCACAAATGTGGGGCCACAGGGGCTGCCAGACACCACCTTGCCGCGAGTCCTCTCCACCCTGGCAGCCCATCTCTGCCTCTCCTACCGGTCTGGATGAATGTTTCTTCTTTATCTCCTTGGTTGTGAGACTTCCATACAGTTCGGTTTTCCATCAGTTCTGGTTGTTTTTTGTTTTTAAATTGTTGTTGTCCTTCTTTTGGTTGTGTGAGGAGGCACAGTATGTCTGCCTATGCCTCCATCTTGGCCAGAAGCTCAAGGAAAAAAACTCTCAAGCTTTCTTCTTTCTCGTTTTCTATACCTCTTCCCTGTGGTCTTACCATTAATTTCAGAAGTCGTGAATTTCTGAAAGAGTCCGATAGAGCGAGCTGGCAGAGGCCGGGGTTGTGAGGATTGGGTTGGGTGCACCACCGCGTTCTCTCAGCCCCGCCTGCTTCTCAGCTTGGTGTCCAGGATGACCAGCTGTTGGCAGCTGTGAAGATCCATGGGAGTCTGAAGTTCTAGTTTGCAGACCATTCAATGATCTTTGGATGCCTAATTATGATTGGCCAACTCATAGACTGTAAAAAGGGTGGTTTTACATTGCTGAGCAGCTTCTTGGGGAACTGGTGATCTGGCTTATGATTCAAACTGATGTCTCTGGCTCGTCTGCAGTCTGCGTGAGAAACAGAAATGACTGCTGCTCTCAAACAAGACGTGGGGTGCAGACTCTGGCTTTAGAAATGGTGTCCTAGTTTTCTTCCTTTTATACTTCAAAACTCTGCTGTTCTGCAGACTCCAGTCAAAGAGTAGTCACCAGTCCCCAATTAAAGACTCACCCGAAATTTCATGGGCAGGTCCCATAGGGTCGTCCAAATGGGAATTGAGTCAAATACCACCAACCCTCATACTAAGGAGGGTGGACTGGAGAGATACAACACACCTTTTTCCAAATCTTTTCTGTCTGATGCTCCTCTCTCACCCTTTTGCTCCATCTCAGCAGTGGGGAGACAAACCAGTTCTTCTAGTTCTTATAACTTCCTCCTTGAAGGCTTTATTCTGATACCTAGACACATCTTCATTGAAATGGCTATCTTCTGCTCTTCCTCTTCTTCCATACTCTTTCCCTCTGTGTGTGTGTGTGTGTGTGTGTGTGTGTATAAACACATGTATGTGTTTTGTGAGTTTTTGTATATGCATAGTTAGGAAGTAGATGAATGAGAAGAAAATAGAACTTGTTGTTCCCTTTCCCAGTTTATTGCCACAGGAAAACACTTCGCAGCTCACCATCTTCCATGTAATTTCTGTAGCCTCACTGCAGATGAAGGAGCTCACATAGGGACTGAAGACAGGTGCACAAATGAGTTCCTGATGAAACTTTTTCTGCTTGGCTTTGTCAATAGATTGAACAACAGCTTCCAAGAAATTGCATCTGATGTTTCAAGGCTAGACCTGGCTGCCAGGCACGCTGAGTCACATCCATTGAGTGAGGGAGTGCTATGCTGTAAGGGAATTTTTCTAAGATTAGCCAACTTGCTTATGTTAGGATGAGGAAAATAGCAGAGTTCCTTAGCAAAGGATCCTGAAGAAGTAGAAAAGCTCCTCTTTTGAAGAGGTTCTATTACTTGGTGGTGTTTTTTTTTCTTCAAGGTCTTGTCATTTGTCAAGGGTCAAACCCAGCTCTGACTGAGTTCAACTACCTAGGAACTACAAGGGTATAGTTCAGATTAATTTTTTCTATTAACATAATTATGGAAAAAAGTAAGAGATATGATAGAAATAGTTTGATTGAACTTCTGCAGACTCAAATAAATACATGGCTAAATGCCATGAGACTAATTTTGGAGACCTCAATATTATAAAAGTAAAATATCAATAATAGATCCATATCATTCTTTGATTTCAATCCTTAGATTTTCCCAAATAAATGAGTCTACTGACATGTTAAAAACAGAGACCTAGCTATGACAAATTAAGACATAATTAGAACCCATAAGTTCCAAATTAAATAGAACCCACAAAGCAAGGTGAGCTGGCTTACATCTTTAGAAGAGGCCATTATCTAGAGTTAGGTAAGCTTCCATGTAGCTTTGGGTTCACAATCAAATAAAATATGTAGTAAGTAGAAAAATAAGTTATCCTTTCTTAAGTGGCAAATATCCCAAGCTGAAATCATTCCACATTAATGCTTTTTACACCGAAGAAATTCAGGGAACTCCTGTAATAAATCTATAGTTTCCATAAACTGAGCTCAACAGGAAGAAGAACAAAGAACTTACTGGAAGTTTTAAAATCACCATGGACACTACAAATCAAATAATTAAATAACTAGCCCCACATTCATTATATTCTCACATTTCTCAATATGGATGCCAAGGTAAGATTTTAAATCAAATCATTGTTTGCTTACTTGTCATTTTTTCCAATAATATAAAAAGTTCTAACAAAAGCATTCCTGAGTGAGGGTAAATATAAGGTAAAATTATTTCCACTATCTTTACCTTCATATTTTTTCACCAAAATTCCATAATTAAGCTCCTCTTTAATTATATAAACACTGTGGTATTCACATAGAAGATGTAAAACACTTAATGAATGTTATAAAATTATATATATGTATATATATATATGTATATACATACATACATACTTATTTGCTGGCTCCTAAATAACCAATAAAACACGTTCTTTGTCTAAATATAATATATTTGTGGCAGAGACTAAATATAGTTTACATTTTTTTAAATATGCATTTTCTCTCCCAGTTTCTTTTTATCCATTTGAATATAAAGGGATGTATAGAAGGGTAAAAAATTCTTTACTATTAAGCAATAAATGAGTGATGTTTATAATCAGTGATAAAATAACAGTTGCCTTAAAGATAGAAGTAGAGGAATGTTGTTGGCTCAGCCCTACAGCCCATAAAGCATATCCCTGGGGCCTGATGAGGAATATAAGCAGTTTCAGACAAGATTATTGGGTCCTCCAAATCTTCCCCATCATTAACCTAATTTTATTAAAATCCATTATCCTGAATCTTGAGACAATTTGATGACTTAAAATCATCCAGTGAAATGCACAGAGCTGAATAAGAGGGCATACTTTGGTAGAAAATAGTTTCCGGGAGAAGTAAATAAAGGCACAGGTGGATGCATGAATCAAGAGGAAATTGTAGAGTAATAAAGGAAACTTCTAAACATTGCGGGGGGGGGGGGGTGTGATTTGATAGAGCAACAGACAGTGAGGAAATAGGCAAAGATATGCATAGACTTGGGAACCTGAGAGATCATGAGATTGTAAAGGACTTGTGAGCAATAGGGAGGAGAATAGAGTTTGAAATGGGAAACGTTGAGCAATGAGATGTGAAAGAGTAACAGCCAAATGATTCTAATCAAAGCGTGTATCTTATAATAGGGACAGCAAGACTGGGTGTGACATTTTGGAGTGATACAGTAGAAAGATTTTCAGGCTATTGCGTCAGAAGACCAAAGTTTCGGTTTATTCATTTCTTATGTTTCCTTGTGTATGTTCATTCATTCATTATCTGTTTCCTTGTGTATGTCACATCTGAGCATCTATTATTTGGCTGCAATTAAGAAACAATCAAATCCACCTTCATGTGAACAATTCTTTATAAATTATAGAGTTCTATACAAGTGATCTTATTATGCTTGATAACTGTGTTCATCTATAATGTTCCTTGTCAAGAAAGATAAAAATAGTGAGTAAAATGATAGAAGATTGTATGTGAATTTCTATTTTCAATTTTTATTATTTTAACAGTAGTTTGAGTATCTATAAAGATGTGCATAGTTTACTTTTACTTTTTAAAGAAGTAGAACACTACTAGGGTCCACCTTATTCTCCCAACTAAAATGCTTCTGTCTCTTCTCCAAACTTAAGCACAAGGCTGGATTTTGTGTTAGTAATTCTCTTATTCCTCTTTATAATTGTATTATTGGTGTATGCCTCCTTAACTAACAGACCATTTAGTTTTTAATATTTTACTTTCTTATTACATTCATCCTTTTATAACTTGCTTCTTTGTTCAGTATTAGGCCGTAAGAATCATGCGTGCTAATGGAGGTAGATTAATGGAGGTAATGGAGGTAGTCTTCAGCATTTTTGCTCTTACACCAGGGATGCCAGGAACATTCTGGATCATGTGTTCTGTTGCGTATGTGCAAGGATGTTTTGAGACTCAGTTCCAAGGACTGCCACTGAGGGGTCACAGATTATGTGCACTTTAAACCCACTAGGAATACTAAATTTTTTTCCAAAGAGGTTACCGCCAGCAGTGCCTAAGAATTCACACCACTTCCTTTCTTTTTCGCATTTGATGTGGTGCATTTCAATTCTGCAAGTCATCCTGGACCCATCCTCCTTTCTCTCTCCCTTCTTCTTTTCCTCTCTCTCCCCCTTCCTCCCTCCTGTACTTTCTTCACTGACATGGAAACAGATATAGGCATGGCTAAATTTTTTAGGGTAGAGAGTTGGGGGTGGGGAGAAGCAGCTAGATATGCTTTGCAGGCTTTTAAACACAGGCATTGCTTCTTCAAGCTCTCTGGTGAGACTTGTCAGTTTGGCAATCCTCACAGTATTTTTTTCTGTATTGCTTTAGCATCATTGATTGCAGAATGACATCTAAAAGGTGACCTCCTGAATCAGAGTCACTGGTCAATGTCAAATGCTTTAGAGCAAAGTTGCTGTTTTGAGAATCTGTACCAACTGTGTTTTAAAGGTTAGAAATAGATGAAATCTTTTACTAACCCACCGCAACCGCCGAGTCCCCTGTTTCCATGGCAACCTATCCCAGGCAAGGTATTCCAAACACTCTTTATTTAAGAAATATCAGACAGCCCCAGGGAGTCACCAGTCGTATCAGACTACCATTGCACACTAACAAAGATTACCCTTTGCCCGTGAGAAGGGTTTTATCCTTCCCCAGATTTCTCGTGACTTTCTGACACCCCTTGAGAGGAATAAAATTCCACCCCAAAGCTTTTCTATTCATTTTGCTTCCTTGGAGCTAATAGGAGTATTCGGAGTACAGAGCAGGAGGAAATGGGGGTGGGGAGAGGGACCCAGTCTCTGCCAGTGGTCCTGTTTATGCATGCTCTCTGGAAGTGTTCAGCACAAGGATTCAGAAAGCCTAGGTTTTAATCACTCCAGCCCACTGCTTGACATTAGTATTTGAGTCTTGGGTTCTTCCCCTTTCAAATGACTGGATTAAACCGGATTACCTCAAAAGGTCTTCAAATTATCAACTGAAAAATATGATGCCGTGTGCTCTCTGCCATTTAAGATTTCCATGGAAACTGACTTCCCTCCCTCAGAAGATGATCAATAATAAGGGCAAAGTTGCAGCTAGCACCGCACCTTGTTCTTTTTTGTTTTTGTTTTTTTGCCTTGTAAAATATCTTCATTTTTTAAATAATCTAAAGGAAATGGTGCTTTTTTCTGCACACACCACTCTGTTGGGATTTGGGAGGATCAGCTTTTGTAATTCATCATGTCATAAGACATAACTTTTTAGTGCTAATCACTGTGTAGTCATAATCCACTTTGACAAATGTAAGTTTGAGTGCACCTTCTACGTTTATGTAGCAGGGATGACATTAAGTCAGGACGTGCCTGCTCACACCACTGACTATTTGAGAAGGTGTTGCCCAATGGGTAAGAAGCTCAGCTCCTGGGAGTGAACAACCTGATTCCCTTTTCTTTATCTGTCCCTTCCGGGCTCTTTGAACTTGGGAAACCTCCATACCCTCTCTGACCTCGGTTTCCACATATGTAAAATAGGAATCAAAATGGTACTTCCATCACAGAACTGTGAGAAATATGCTAAAACTCGTAAAGCACTTAAGGTCTAACATGCCATAGCACTCAATATTATTACCTGTTATGACTATATCATTCAGAAGCATTCCTTAGGGTACCATTCATTGTACTAACGTGCTCATTTATTTGATAATAGTCTAGTTGCCCAAATGTTTATTTGCCTCCAAAGTAAGCGATTTATTGTTTACTTAATTGACCGAGGCACTCTGGCATATTTGAATCTGCTTGAATAATAACAAGTCTACTATAAATCATTATTCTTATGTTTTAGTAATTATTAGAAGGAATTAATTAATTAGAAGGAAGTAATTAATAAATTATTAGAAGGAATGAGAAACATATAACAAATGTAGGAATTTTTTGAAAATATCGGCAAACTATTAACATTTATGTTGCTGAACATTTATAAAGCAATAAAATAAAATAAGATTTTCTTGTCTTTACTTTAAATCAACCTATTTTTTTGTTTGTTTGCTATTTTTATTTTTGTTTTTGTTTTTTTGGTCTGCACAGAGTCAGATAGTTTCTCTGTATATCTCAGTACAATTCAGACACAAGATTTTTCCATTTTTCAGTTTGCAAGTGAATCTCAATTTTACAATTTTACAAGGGACCACCCCTTGTTTTCTCCCTTCTTCCTCTCCATTCCATTCTTGTGGCTCCACGTTTCTAAACTGTCCAATTACAAAAGCTAATTAAAAGTGTTCAGAAGTAACTTCAATGATGTAGATCCTTGGTAACTACAGGTATCAAGAACGCAATGGAAAACAATCTTCCATACAACTGCTGACCACAACAGTATTTGTATTTCTACTTTATCAAATACAGTATGTTTAATTTTGATACCTGATTATAAATAGGTCAAAAGTGTTATTTTATTTAATAATATAATTTCTATACAAAAATTTTTAAAGTTTTTGCAAAGCGAATTATCAGTGTCATCACTTTGCTTGGCCATATGCAATGGATTTCTTTTCAGTGAGTCCCATCTGTGTTTTTCCATCCCCACTGAGGGCACGATCAGGCCAACTGCAGCCAGAATGCGGTGAGATGCTTGGAAGGATGTCCACGGCGTTGTGGCTGGCAAACCCTGGGGCGCTTTACTAAGCCAGAAAACTCCTTCTCTGAAGCTTTTAGGAACAGGATGAGTAACTTGTCTGGGAATAATGCCATCCTGAAGTCTAAAGGACAAGCTGGAAGTTCCACATCATTAAATATATTTCCGTCTTATCACATGATTATCAAAATTTCAATGCGTTCATTGATGGCTAACCTCCTGCAAAGTAATGAAGCAATCAAAATGCACTTTGCTTGCCTTTCTGTACTGTGTAGTGTTACAATATTACCCGAATCCTTACGAGGAAGCTGGTGCTCTCATCTCCCAAAACCTATGAGCCCTCCACTGTGGACAAAATTAAGTAAATTAGCATTTCCATGTCTAGCATTCTTTAATACATGAATACCTACATAATTAATTGACTTCTCAGAGAGCAATGCTTTAAGGAAGATATTCTTCTCCCCATTTTGCAATAGGAGAGAAAGAGAGGTGAATAGCTTGTTCAAGGCAAACCAGCTGACTCCGAATCTGTTCTTTCCCACAAACTTCATTTTTCTGTATTGTCCAATAACTCCTATAAATTAACCACTGATGATGGCTAATTGGGATTTTAAAATATATATATATATATTTATTTTTAGAGAGAGGGGAAGGAAGAGAGAAAGGGAGTGAGGTAAACATTGATCTGTGAGAGAAACATCCATTGGTTGCTTCTCACAGGCACCCAGCTGGGGACCTGGCCCACAACCCAGGTATGTGTCCTGACTGGGAATTGAACCAGTGAACTTTCAATCTGTGGGATGATGCCCAACCCTCTGGGCCACAGCAGTCAGGGTGCTAATTGGGACTTTTCAGGGACTGTGAGAGAGCAGGTGGGGAAATCATTTTAGAACTGAGAGATAGAAGGGACTTTTTCCCCAGCAGTCCTCCAACTGTGGTCAATAGCCAAGTTCATAGCTGATAATGAGTATGAGTCCAAGATTTCCGATTTCTCTGAAATGATGGCATTTGTTCTTAGGCAGTTCAGTTTTATGACAGTTTGAGTATTATAGAAAAACAGAGCTATTCTTACCCCACAAGCATTTTGCTCATGACCAAAATAGATCATCTCAAGTCATATTACTTGTTAACTCCACAAATATTAAGAAACTTCAGGAAAGGAAGAATGATACTATTCTAATTAGGCTTAATAATCACTTTGAAATTTTAGCCTCAGAATTTTTGTGGGCATTTACAATTAAAAGTAAATATTTTACTGGCTTATTTCACTTAGCATAATGTTCTCCAAGTCCATCCATACTGTCATGAAAGGTAAAACTTTCTTCTTTTTCATGGCCGAGTAGTATTCCATTGTGTAAACATCCCATAGTTGTTTTATCCACTCACCTACTGATGGGCAGCTTCCATATCTTAGAGATTGTGAATAACACTGCAGTGAACATAAGGATGTTTATATTCTTTAGAATCAGTGTTCTGGGTTCTTTCGGATATATTCCTAGAAGGGGGATAGCTGGGTCGAAAGGCAGGTCTGTTTTTAATTTTTTGAGGTATCTCCATACTGTTTTCCACAGTGGCTGCACCAGTCTGCATTCCCACCAACAGTGCACAAGGGTCTCCCTTTCTCCACATCCTCACCAGCACTTGTATTTTGTTGATTTATTGATGATAGCTGTTCTGACAGGTGTGAGATAGTATCTCATTGTGGTTTTAATTTGCATTTCTCTGATGATTAGGGACATTGAGCATCGTTTCATATGTCTATTGGCCATCTATATATCCTCTTTGGAGAATTGTCTATTCAGGTCTTTTTCCCATTTGGGGTTTTTTTTTTTTTTTGATGTCGAGTTTTGTAAACCCATTATAAACGCCATATGATCTCACTCATATGTGGAATCTAATGAACAAACTGAACTAACAAGCAAAATACAGACAGACTCACAGATAGGGAACAGGATGACAGATAAGAGGGGGAGGCTAGGAGGTGGAGGGATTGAGCAAAGATGAAAGAGGACTCATGGACACAGACAACAGTGTGGTGATTTGGGGGGGAGAAGAGGATATAAGGGGACTAAATGGTAATAGAAAAATTACAATAAAATTTTTTAAAAAGTAAATATGTTAAATTAATGTCATAAAAAATGAGTGAACTAAAGTTTCATCAACTACTCATGATCATTTGTTTGCCTGGTAATTCAAAAATTGTATCATTCTGGAATGAAACTCTTCATCATTGTTTATCAACATACACTTGGACAAATTCACTGATTAAAAAATTAGCATTTGTTAAAGTAAATATTTATGCTCATATATTAGATTACATCTTTAAAATAATTTAAATTACTAGTCAATTATTATTATATGTGTTATTTATTTGTTAGATATCAGTATTAAGTGGTATAATGTATATTGAGTGCTTTGCCCAGCGTCTGACACATAGTAATTGTGAAAGAAGGTATCATTATTTTTTGTGAATCAAAAGATCATGATTCTATGTCCTCTTTCATTTTGTTAACATCTATATTTCTCTCCTGATAATAATTTGATCCATTACTATTTCTTAGAAAACTCCTTTGCAATAGTAAAACCACTAAAGTTAAAATATACATCAAGTTATATCGCAGTACTGCTAAAACATGCTCCATTTTACTCTCAGGTCTTATGGGTATCAGTTGCAACTCCCTTGTGGAATCTTTATATTAATCTTGATCTTCTTTAACATTTAAATAAAAAGGTATTTTAATCTTTCCCCCAAATATGAGGATGAATAGATTGAATGAATTTTTTTGCTTCTTTAGTCCAAGATTCACATAATGAAAATGATATTAAAATAATTCTGCTTATAATAGGTTTTGTGTGTATCTTCATAATTAGATTATGTGCGACCTGAGGGCAAATATATTAGTAATTTTACATTATTTATCTTATACTCATTCAAGAATTATTTATTACAAACTTATCAGGACTATCCCCGAGCCACACTGGAATCCATGCATTTACCTCCATTTTCATCACGACCACGAGGGCCTTACTCATCAACACTCTCACAGCAGCAGTCTGCTCTTCCTCTCACAAGAAAACTTTGGGTTAATTTATGACTATATTTGGCAGGAGATATGCTAATAGATTGTTGATGGTTAATTTCCCCATTCTTCTTCCTTGTTAGAAATAAGTTAGTTAATTTCATTGGAACATAGGTTTTATATAATATATATAAAACACATATATATGTAAAATATATAATATATACATATATATGAGAGAGAGATAAGCTAATTGACGATAATTAAAAGAAGGAAAGATCACTAAAGTTATTTGAATGAATAAAGCATTTAATTACATTGAAGGAAGTAAGATAGAGTTCTAGGTTGTTTCTATTCACTTTTGTAAGAAGGATCTCGATTAAGCAGATGCATATAGTAATGTTTAGTAATGATATCACCAGCCCTTAAATATTGGTTAGCGTGAACCTATAAAATGTACCTGGAAGGTAGTGACAGTGGATTTCGAAAAGAAAGAGTGGTTATTGAGTCCAGTTATGGCTGAGAGAAAATAACACTGGAGGAGGCATTTTTCTTCGTTGGCCACAAAGTAGAAAGTATACTTGATGTACATCCAAAGAGGTGTCTAATTCGTTGTAATAAAATGGAGGACATAATGAATAAGGCTGATAAATATTTATAGTATTGAACAGCAATGCAATGGAAAACTACATTCATGGCACTGAGCCCTTTGACCACATTACAAAGAATATCTGTTTTGGAAAGAATTTTAAAGCACCATGACCATAAAGAAAAACCAAGTAAATTTTTATATTTATATACAATTTGTATTAATATCCGTTACATATTTGTTATACTTTTATTTCAGCCTGTATTATTTTATTATACATTAATTTGTACAAGAGGTGCTTAGAAAATACAATTAAAATTAAAGTAAATAAAAGACCCATTTTACTGCTTTTCATTGCATATAATAAATCTTATAAATACCATGAATATTTTTCTCCATTAAAAATTCAAGACAGACTGTAGGTCAAGAACCTGGGCTATGAAGTCAGAAATTCTGGAATTAAATTCTGCTACTTTTTACTTATTTGTTTTAGTGTACTCAGTTTCTTTAACATGTAATTGCCTTATAAATATAATGGAGATAATAAAAGTGCCTACCTCATAGTACTGACTTACTAATTCAATGGGATTGTGCATACAGTACTTAGCACAGTGCCTAGTACATACTAAGTGCTCACTGAGTTATTTTTTGATCATTTTAATGGCTGCATAATATTTCATTATAATGTCACTAAAATTTATTTAAGCAATTCACATGTTAATCACTTAGGTTACTCCCGAATGTTGTCATTGTTATAATGAACATTTCTAACACAAAACACCATTTTTAAAATGTACTCCTAAGTGTAGATGGAATTTTTGGTCAAAGGGTATGTCTATTTGTAGAGATTTTTAGTCATTTATATTTGGTTCAGGAAAGAAAGCATAAGATTAAAAAAATAAAAGTGGCTTAGTTGCAGAAAGATATATATGCCTGATAAAATTTTAACTTCACACTGGGAATAGGAGTTATGAAAAAAATTAAGATCACAACATTATACCCTTAACTGATGCAACTTCAATGAAAATGAACAACATATATTGCATGTAGATGATTGGAATAAGATGTACAAAGCATTTTGGAACATTTCAGCTTTCGGATAGAAGCCAGAAATAACTCTGGCACCAATTCCTTTGAAAGAACACTGACAAGCTTTACCAACAGAGAGAGAAGGACATAGAAATGTAAGAGATGATGTCAGTACTGAGAGAGAGGGGTGTGCTGCATTCTTATTAAATCTACACATAGAGCACAAGGTCATACACTCATGGGTAGCTAGAAGAAAAATATAACATAGACTATGACATATCCCTTTAGAAGATTGATACTTCAAAATAATGGATCAGTGGGTTTTAAAACTGTACATACATCCAATGTAAAATTAAATTTATGGCGGCTGTGTTTGACTCAGCAAGATAAGGGATGGGGTGGTGGTTTAGTGGAGCAGTGTGGCAGTCAGCAACCAGACAGAAGTCAAGGGAGTGGGGATATGTCCTCTCCACTCACATACCCTCCTCCATGTTATGATGTGTCTACACCATAGCTATAAAGTAATGTTGGGCTGGAAAGTTCCAAGGCCCAGAGAAGGAAGGAGTTTCTCATTACTGCAGAGAACGTAACAATGCATAAAATTATCTATGCCAAGCTTGCAGCATAATGTTTGATTCTCTTTGTTGTATGCCTGTGAAAAAGCACTATCATGAAAGATGTACTAACACATCCTTACTCTCAGACCCTGTATATGATGGTGTTTTTCCTCTCTCTGTGGGCCAAAGATAATATTGAGTATTTAGTAAAACTTGTTTCTTGTGCTACAAAAAGGGTAATAAAAAACATGCACATTTTAGGGTTTAATAAACCAAAAGGGGGAAGAAAATAAGTCAAATACTCCCTTGGTTTTTCTATAAGATGCTCTAAGATTAAGTTAGAAAATCAACTATAAATGGATGTAGGCTAAGTCTACTCAAAATAGAGGCCTCAAATTACCCCATGTGGCTAGGTCTTATTCATTAAAAGCTACTATCTACTAAGCTCTTAATAATTTGCTGTACATTAAATTATTTCAGTCAATCCTTCCAATCACTCAATGAGGAGAATACTATTTACCTACTTTAATTAAGAGAGTTTGTGTATCTTGTCCAATATCACACAGCTGGTAAGAGGAAGAACTGGTATTAAAATTAGAAATTCTTTGTGATTTTAAACACTCTACTATCTAAATTTTTATTAGGACAGAGCTCAATTCTAGGATAGGGCGGGCTCATAAAACATGATTGACTGCCTAAATTTCTGTCTTGTATATGTAATCAAAATAGGTCACAAAACCTTAATATAAGAATATCAGGCATTACCCTCACTTACCATCTTCCAGTTTAGTTGGAAATTGTGAAGTCTAATAACCCAGCCTAAGGAATTGGGGGAGAGGTTTACTTATCTGTAACTTAAATAGATCTGATCTCTGTTCCTCAATAAAAAATTAATGCCATTAAAAGACAGAGATGTAGAATATGTATGAGAATGGGGACAATTAACACTGGATAAAACAAAGATAAGGACTAGGTCTGAAGACATTTTCAAGGATGAACAATTAGAAAGAAAAAGTAAAAACTGTTATGCGTGGGAGTAAAAAATAGGATACTGAGAAATGTTAAGACCATGCGGTTGCCAAGGAGACATCAAATCATGCTGTGGTTGACCTAGCAAGGAGAAATATTCATAACAAGAGAAAATGATTTTGAGAGGGATATAAGGACAATCACATTCTAAAACAGCATTTGAGGAAATAAGACATACTAGAACATTGTGTTTTAAATGCCTGGAAATAAAGAAATGTGTTGGGGGGTGGATAGCAATAGATTTAAGAATGTCAAGTTTGAAGAACTGTCTGTGTAAAGGAAGGAACAGCAGAGAATAACACACGCCTGTGCACTAAAGGGCACTGGAAGGTAATTATCTGGCAGAGAATAAAGACAGACTTTGCTGGTGTCACTGAACATCATCATTAAGAAAAACAACTTTTATGACAACTTGCTTATACCAAAAGCACGAAAAATTTACTTTTTTGATTTGCAAGACCAGATTTGCAGAATCAATTTATTTCTAGCTGTCATTTAATACACTCTGCTTTGCCAGCCATCAGGTGACTGCTGATGTGGCATTTATAAAACAAGATGCACTCACTAGGCTACTGTGAGTATAATGAAGAGAAGGTATGCGTGAAGCATACAATACAAAGAAATGCATTTTTTTTCCTGTAAAACCTAAATGTTCATTTCGTTTATCTTTGTATATTCCATGGCACCCAGCCTTGGATACAATACCACCAAGGTATTGTATTCAATATATACTTATTGCTGTTTGAATTCCATTGAGCAAAGCATTAATATTAACTACTCACTGATCATTATAAATGGTAAAGTTGTGCTTTTAGAGAAAAATTTAAAGAAATAAAAACTTTGAGAAACAGTGGGATTTTTCTTTTTATATATGACTTATTTGACATTGTTTACATTTTCTTACTTTTTTATATATGGTCGATAAAACCAAATTTTTAATGGAGTAAATTTTAACTACTGCTCTCTCTTATTTTCCAAATAATGAAAAGCTTTAGGTGTCCGCATAGCTCAATAATTCCTCAAAAAATGATGACACTTTACTGGTACAGTTTAACTGAGAATATTTTTGGATGCTATCACCTACACCCAGTTAACATCTCACCAACTTGTGTCAACACAAGAAAGAATCGCTTTTTGTACAATTTGACTGTCATATACTATAGTGGTAAATGTTAGAAAAACTTTCACATGTTAACATGCAAGGGAGTGGTCACTCTAATAAAAACCCCTGTCCTTCTCAGAAAGAATCATAAAAAGAAAAACAGCTTTTAAGGAAATAAATGGAAACTCATTTGATCAAATAAGAGAATTATATTAAGTAAAGATATCAGTGTGTTAAAAGGGAAAGAAATGTTGAGAATGATAGCCAGTTCACACTTTGATGATTGCAAACTTGACTCTTCTTCCCAGATGCCACTGTTACTCATACCCTCCCACTGAAAACAGCGTTATAAGCACCCCCATGGTGTTCTTTGTTAGCCTTTGCACTCAGAATGCCTCATGAAAAGTCCAAGACCTTCTGTTTTTATGATTTTCCCAAGCAAAAAGCATTCTTCACAAAATAGCCACATTTATTCATTATAATAATAATGATGCGGCTATTTTTCCTCCCACCTTTATTCTTAAACAGCAGATACAATGTTCACTTTGTGTCTTAATATGACAAACTTGGATTAAATTACATGTCAATCAAGATAAACTTCAGTAACTGATTTTTATCAGCTTAACCTATTAACAGAAGAAGCTACTGTTGTATGTAATGCATTTCTCACTTTTCGTGGGCTTGTTTAGCAGATTATTTTTCAAATTCCTCCTCACTCATGGCATCAGCCAGCTTCAGCTTAAAAAAGCATATGTAGATGAAACTGATCATTAAAAAGCATCATCCACCTATTCATTAGCTCAATTTAGAGCAATGTCAGGAATATCTTTTGACTTTCTGTGAACCCTTTCTTTAAGAATAAAGTTTACAAAACTAGGCAATAAATAATGCATATTTTAAAATGGAGCTAGGTCAAGATTTCAAATGTTGGCTTGGATTTTAGTTTGATATAAATAACAAAAATTACCCTATACTAAAGTATGAGTATATTCTATTATATTTAAAATAAAAATTAATTTATTGAGTTTTTAAACTGGCAGTTCTGAATTCTTCATGTGAAAAGAGATAAATGATAAATGAAAACAAATGATACAAATATTTTGATTCACTGTTCAAGGAACTAGTGTTGTGTTATATCTTACAGCTTTAATTTGAGAAATAATATATCTTTAAATGTAAAATATATTTTAGATGATAGCAAAGTTATCAAACTGTTTTTTCTCTTTTTCCCTGGTGATTTCACAATGAAGTGGCATGGACTGGTACGCACAGCATACGGGACTAGAAGTCTTCTGGTGCCCTTCAACTTGCGACAAACTACTCTTACCCCTGCACTTCTCAACCCCATTACTTAAAACACAAAGACTTAGTCAGAGCACCGCAGCAATCTGCAAAATTATTTGGCAGCTGCATGTCTGCAAACCTTGTCCTGTGACCTTGTCAAGTATTATGCTTTTTGAAAAATGGCACTCAAACAGGAAATGCTTTTCTTAATTATATTGGCTACTGTGAGTATGAGGTCAGCCTACAAATACGCATTGATGGTTTGAGTAGGGAGTCTGTGTGTGTGGTTAGGTGGACTTGCAAGAATGGAAGTCTGAGAAGTTAGGAAGAGAGTATAAAAGATCTGTAATGTGTTCGAAAACTTGTGTATATTTGTATTTTTTATTTCCTTTACTTTCAAGTATTGCCAATATGACTTGGCATGAGGAAAATCAAGAAGCAGCAGCAACAGAGCTTGAATCATTTTCTGCAGAATTGGAGGTAGGGTGAAACTTCATGAACATTGCCCCAAAATCTGAGCGTGCTCAGTGATAATGACCATAATTTAGGGCTAGTTAAATGCTGTACAAAAGTACTGTTGTTTGTTGATGGAAAATTACAAAACCTCTGAATTACTCCTTTTTGGCCTTGGGGCAAACTGGCTTCTGTGTTGAGAGCTGTTGACCCTGTGCCTTTTCCAGCACAACTGTGCTCGTGTTTCTGGCTCCCTTCCCAGTGGTCAGAACAGCTCCATGGTGCTGCAGACAGTGTTCTTGCAGTGGGCTTCTCGGCACCAGACGAGACGTGCAGGGGCTCCCCTGCTTCTCCGGAAGCTACAGTTGATGGTATCCTGTGCCATAGTATTCAACCTACACATCTTCATAGCAATGCCACTACACAAGAGGAACTTCTCATTTCATGTTAACCAGTACATTGCCTTGCAAAGTGGGAGGGGCAGCCAGAATATCCTTGCTCAGTGAAAGAGTATCATTCAGATAGAAAAAAAAAGGTGTTCTGTGCAAGTGATGGTTTATTAATTTTCTATAATAATGTCTCATTATCAAATGACTTCTTTTAGAATGCTGAGTATATAGAGAGCATTGAGAAGAACTAAATCATAATGACTCACATTTGGAAAACAAATTGCTTACACATTACAGTTTAATCAATTTAGACATGATAAATGGACACAGAGCACTTATTCCAACCTCATCCTCCCATTCGACACTGCGGTTTGGAAAACCAAAATAGACACAGGCCCCACCGTCCTTTCATAGATTGGGTTCTAGAGATTATCTTTAAGACTTCCTGCCTTTTATTTTATTTTATTTTATTTTATTTTATTTTATTTTATTTTATTTTAATTGAATTTACTGGGGGGGGGGGGCATTGGTTCACAAAACCATACAGGTTTCAGGTATACAACTCAATGAAATATTATCTGCACACTGCATCGTGTGCCCATTGCTCCAAGCAAAGTCTCTTTATGTCCCAGTCTCCCCTGCTGTGCCCGCCTCCTTCCTTCTGGTTGTCACCGCACTGTTAAATACATGTTATAAATAAATGCGTTAAATACATGTTATAATTGTGTCTATGTATGATGTATATATATTTTTGCTTTATCTTCTTTCATCTTTTACCTTCTTTCATCCAGTCCCCCAAATCCCCTCTGACAGCTGTCAGTCTGTGCCATGTATCCATCACTCTGTTTCTACTTTGTTCATTGGTTTATTTTGTTTATTAAATTCCACATGTAAGTAAGATATTATGGTATTTGCCTTTCTTTGATGGCTTGTTTCACTTAACATAATAATCAGCACTTCCTGCCTTTTAGAAAGAAGTTCAGCTGGTGATTGGACTCTCGCTGCTGACTAGTGTAGCCCAGGAAATGTTGGGTTTTTCTGCCTCTGTTACTAGCTGCACGTTGTCAAGATGCGGTGGTGGTGGGAACAGAAGTGGCTCCCTGATCACTGTGCTTCATTTAGAGCAACATCCTCACAAAAATTAATTAAAATAGTAGCTTCATGATTATCAGGTTTGCAGCCGTGACACGGGCAAGAGTTCTAACCCTGGAACAATCCAGAAGTGATTTTCTCATTTGAAATGCAGGCCCCATATTCTACCCAGTCTAAAATGTGTTGGTGTTTTAATTACTATATTAAATCCTTTTCTGACTAATGCACTTTGGTTTGTTTTCTTTTACTGCAAGATAATCTAGACACAACGATACTGTTTTCCATATAAAAAGTCAAATTAAATGACAAAAAAGAATGTTAGAGATTTCAGCTTCTAGTAATTGTAGAACAATTTATTGTAGACTGATTCAATATCCCAAGAAGAATGAAAAGAACTGGATAAAATATAAATATTGATCTGTGTGAAGGTAGCGCCACATGAGTATTGGTAGTATAAAACAACAACAGCAATGAGGTCTTCTGGAGTTCAAAATACCCAGAGGAATAAAATATTTGACAATTGCATAAGAGTTAGGGATATCAAAGGGATATCATTGGAATTAAATATTCTAGGTTTCTCGCATTTCCAGGAAGTGGTAACAGGATGCATTCAGGTTGTAATCACTAGCATAATCACTAAAAGGTCAAAAAATAATAGTGATAATATAAAAAAAAGTTAATTAATCCAGGAAAAGGGAGTAAAGAAAGAAAGGAACATAAAGCAGTTTGGAAGAATATAAAACAAATAATAAGGTGGTAGATTTAAACCTCAAAGTAAATGAATTACAATGAATAGAAACAGACAAAACAGATCAAAATTGTCAGATTGGAAGTAGAACAAAAACCTAACTCAATGTTGCATGCAAAATTCTCATGACTTAAAAGGACATAAAAACATTTAAAAGAAATAGGATGGAAAAGGATTTGTCAGGTGAACACTAGCCAAAAGCAAGTTGATACAGGTGTACTTATATGAGACAAAGTAGACTTTAAGACCTTGCTATACAAAAAGAGGAATATTTCATGATTATAAAACAGCCAATCATCCAAGAATATATGATCATTCTCAGTGTGTTTAGTATAGCCTCAAATATGTAAACCAAAAATTGGTAGCATAAAAAGAAAAATTAAATAATCACATTGGGATATTTCAATACCTAGCCCTCAGAAACTAATAGAAAAAGCTAACAAAAAATCAGTAGGAAAGAGACTTCAAACACAAATTAAAAAGTAATCATATATATATATATAATGACTTGAATAACTGTACTTTACACATCAGTTTAAGTGCAAATGAGCTATTTGGCAAAATTAACCATGTGTTGGGTGATACAAGAGTATGGTTTTTGACCACAGTAGAGAAATTATTTTTTAAAGCTATAAATCGATAACAAAATCATCATGCAAAACAAGACTAAAATGTTTGGAAATGCTCAACAATCAGTAGTTTAAGAAGGAAATCGCAATGGCAAATAGAAAATAAATTTAACTGAATGAAAATTGAAATATGACACGTGTTTATGAAATGCTGCTAAAGCCTTGCTTAGTTAGTGTCTTAAATACAAGTATTAGAAAAGAATCTCACCTTCTAAATCCAGAAGCTAGGAAAAGAATACCTTACGAAACTCAAAGGAAGTAGTACAAAGTCAATATGAAAGATAACAGAAAAAATCAGTATTATAAAACACAATTACTTTGTCTTTCAGCGAAGACAAAGTTCGTACTCATATGGCAGTCCACAACACAGGGGCCACCCCCTCCCCACGGAGAAGCTGATGCCTCTTTCCTGAGACCCATTTCTCCAGTCTCTTGGCTGGCTTGACAATTGTTGGTTGGAAGATTTAGGGACTCCCCTGGTGAAATCAGAAACTGGTCCCCATACAGAGAGGGGAAGGAAAGACTGAAGAAAGAAGCAGAGTACTCTAGATTGGTGGGTGGCAAACATAGTAAGCGAAAATGTACTTACAAAGCTTGTGCTGGGCAGCCACGACACAGGTAGATCTCCACACCTGCCTGCCAGAATCTTAAAAGTTTGTATGTAGAGGCCTTAACTGGATTCCGTCACATATACCATCCAGATGGCCTCAGCAACACACGGCTCTCCCAAGGCCGTGTCCTTGAAAACAGCGCCCACTCTGGGAAAGGTGGGCAGGATGTACATTTCAAGGATGGGGGAGGGGTCCGGAGCCTCCAATCGCTGGTGTCTAGCTCAGAGTCAATCTGCAGTCAGGCTCTTGATGAACTCCTCCCTCAGTGATTTCGGAGTATTTTCTCTCAGTCTTTGGGTTGTATTTTTTTCTTAATGAAATCTTTTAAGAGCAAAAGATTTTACTTTTAGTGATATGAATTTATATATTTTTTAATTTTGAATTACACTTTTGGTGACATACCTAAAAAAATCTTTGCTTAATCAGAAGTCACGAAGGTTTTCTCTCATGTGTTTCTCTAGTTTTATAATTCTCCTACATTTAGGTCTTTCATACATTTTGAGTCAACTTTTGATGTGCACTTTTTGGGCCACATAAAACATCAACCAAGGTAGACCGCATACTGAACCATAAAATGAAATATATTTTCTATCATAATGGAATTAAATTAGAAATTTATCAGTTAATATATTTCAAGTTCCTGTATATGTGCAAATTATACAGTCACAAAGGAAATAACAATGTATATTGAACTCTATGATAATGAAAACTCGACATGCCAACATTTGTGGGATGCAGGTAATGCAGTACCCAGAGCAAAGTTTATAGTTTTAATATTTATTTTAGGAGACAAGAAAGTTTAAATTCAATAATATAATCTTCTATCCTAGAAATCTTTACAAATAGTAGTGAATTAAAAACAATGAAAAAATAAAAAGGGAAAATTTGAAGTTAAATGGAGAAAAAAATAAAATTAAAAAAATTGACTGAGAAAAGTAATGTAATTTAAAGCTGGCTTTTTGAAAACCATTAAAATTTATAAGCCTTCTATATATAGACTTACAAAAAGATAAAAACATCATCAATAAGAATGAAAACAGAGGTATCACTGAATGTTAGAAAATGATCCTGAAGATAAAAAAGAATGAGAAAGAATTCAGTGAACTCAAATTGACAATAATTTATATAAAATGGGAAAGTTCTTCAGGCACAAATTATCCCTCATTCAAGAAGAAACAAGACATTTAAATAGGCCCTATAGCTATAAGGAAGATTGCATTTGTTACAAAAACTTTCCCACAAAGAAGACTTCAGACTCTTATCACTTCAGTGATACATTTTGTTAAACATTTAAGGAAGTATCACTAATTTTATACATTTAAAAAAATAGATGAGGAGGGAAAAATTATTTTACAAGTTGGAAACGACTGATTCAAACAAGCAAAGATTTTAGAAAAAGGAAAACTGCCGACCACTACCCTTCATGACCACAGATGCAAAAATTTTTGGTTCCCAGGCCGGAGTTCAATCCACTGAGCCACAGCAGCCAGGGCTTAGGTGCAAAAATTTTAAAAAACATATTTGCAAAACTATTAAATATAAATAAATGTATAAATATATATTGAATGCATACATTAATAATAAAAACCAGTGCAGAAATCAAAGAAATTGAAAACAGGAAAGTAATTGAAAAATTGACAAAAATCAAATATTGTTCTTTTGAAAGATCAATAAAATTCATAAACCACTAGGCATATTAACTAAGAAAAAGAGAAAAGATAAAAATTATTAATATTAGAAATAAAAGTGGTGCCATCAGTACTGGGCCCATGGATATTAAAAGGAAAAAAAAGAATATTAAAACAATTCTTTGTCTACATATTTAATAACACATACCCAAATGGACCAATTCTTTGAAAGACATTATCTATCAAAATTCACAGAAGAGAAACAAAGAATCTGAATAGGCCTATATTTATTAAGTATATTTAACAAATAATTAACAAAAAGCTACAGACTCAGATGGTTTCACTGGTGAATTCTACCAAATATTTAAAATAACAAATTACACCAATTTTATATTGTACAATATGTTCCAGCAAGTAGAAGCAGAAGGAAAAATTCCTAACTCAACTCATTCTATGAGATCAGCATTATTTTTTTAATACCAAAATCAGAGACAAATGATAAAAAATGAAAAACTACAACTAATATCTCTCATGAACACAGATGCAAACAAAATATTAGTAAAATGAATCCATAATATATACATTTGTTTCAACACTGAAAGACCAAACACATCACAGTTTTACCTGTCAAATCAAGAGGACTAAGAAGAAAAATCATATGATTATGTCAAATAGATGTAGAAAAGTTATTTGATAAAATCAAACCTCTATTCACAACTTAAACTTTCAACAAACTTAAAGAGAAACTTTCTCAATTTGACCATGAACATCTACAAATAACATCATTTAATGGTGAGAAACTGGGTACTTTCTCCCAAAAGCTGAGAACAGAGCAAGGATGTGCCCTCTCACCTCTCCTGATCAATATCATGCTGGAAGTGCTCGTTAATGCAATAAAGACAAGAAAATAAAATAAAAAGTATACAGATTGGGAAGTTGTAAATAACACTCTATGTTTGCAGGAGACATGATTGTGTATGTAAAAAATACTAAAAGATAGAGAAAAAATTCCTGGAATTAATAAGAGATTATTACTAGGTCCTAGGATACCAAGTTAACATACAAAAGTCAATTTGTTTCCTACACACACCAGTGAGCAATAGCAATTCAATTAAAAACATATTATTTGCACTGGAACAAAAAAAAAATAAACCCCTGCCCAGACAGGCTTCCATTGCCCCTTTGGGCACATTCCATCGGGGATGGTCCTCATTGACTGTGCACAGGTTCACCGCCAGTGATTGCCTTTTACAGACAACCAAGGGCAGAATGCCGCTGATTACTTCACAGACAAGGATGTTACTGTTCCGGGGGGAAGGTGGTTGAACTGCCTACCCTCCGTACTTGGATGGTTCAGCTGAGACTTTAAGAAGTTCAAGATTCTCAGTCAACAGTTGCTGCCTCAATGCAGAGCAAGGGAGTTTCAGTCAAAGCAAGTCTCATAGAAGCCTGGGTACATTGCAGGCCTTATTGCCCATGGGAGAACCTGTGCATGGGCGTGAGTCCTGCCCACTGGACCGCTCTCACTGGCCTTACGCCATGGGAGCTGGGCCACATTTAACCTGCCTGGGACGGTTGCCTACACCCTGTCTTGGCCGGAGGTCCCTGCTTTTCCCTTTGGCACTCTGTCTATGTGTGGGTGGGAGTCATGCTTGGAAATGGGGTGTCCAGAAAAATGGGCGGTCCTCTGGACATCAGGAAAAGCATGCAGTTCTATGAACACAGTCACAGTGACCCTGTGAAACTGGAATGATAACTCAGGAGTAGGGGACATTGCCATGGCGAAGGGAGGCATAGTCTCTTGGGAGGCTTCTGGCCCCAGGGTGCCCGCGCCTACCTGGCCCTGGGCCTACCCCAAAATGAGATAGCCGTGTCTCTGACTAAAACCATCTCCTGGGATGCTCCTCTGTTTTTCCATCTGTAAGGGTCCCCAGAGCGATCTTCCCAGTGGTGAGGACTGGAGTGGAGGATCCATGCAGTTTCCCAGAAGTAAGGTGCATGATGCGCATCCCAGCCCACGGGTCTGTGTGCTGATTTGGCTATAGACCGATTCCCGTGGACTACAGAACCAAAAAAATAAAATGCTTAGGTATAAATCTAACAAAATATGTGTTATGTTTATATGAGTAAACTAAAAACACCCTCTCATTAAGGAAATCAAAGAAGATATAAATAAATGGGTAGGAAAACACTATATTGTCAAGACGTCAGTTCTTCCTGACTTGATGTGTAGATTCAGTACAATCCCAGTCAACAGTCCCAGCAAGTTCCTTTTTGGCTGTGGACAAACTTAGGCTAAACTTTGTATGGCATGGAAGGAGACTCAGAATAGCCAACACAGCAGTGAAGGAGAAGAACAAAGTTGGAGGACTGACACTACCTAATGTGAAGACTTACTATAATGCTCCAGAATCAAGACAGTGTGGCATTGGCAAGGGGTAGGCAAATAGACCCAATGAACAGAATAAGGAGACCAAAAGTAGACTCACACAAATATAGTCAATTGATTTTTGATGATGAAGCAAAGGCAATGCAATGGAGAAAAGACAATCTTTTCAGCAAATGGTGCTAGAACTACTAGACATGCACATGCAAAAAATGAATGCAGTCACTAACCATGGACCTTTCACAAAAATCAACTCAAAAGGCATAGTAGACCTTGCTATGGACTGAATATTTGTGTCCCTCCAAAAATTCATACATTGAAACCCCATTCCCAATGGGATGGTATTGAGAGGTGAAGATTGGAGAGGTGCTTATGTCATGAGGGTGGAGACTTCATGAATGGGATTGGTGCTCTTAGAAAAGTGGCAGAGAAAGTTCCCTTCCCCCTTTCCCCATGTGAAGGCACCATAAGAAGCTGCCATCCATGAGCAACAGGCTCTCACCAGCCCCTGAATCTGCGGGTGCCTATGGTCTTGGATATCCCACCTCCAAAACGGTGGGCAATAAATTTTTGTTGTTTATAGGCCATCTAGTTTTTTGTATTTTTGTCTTAGCAGCCTGACCAATGTAAAACACAAGAGCGTTAAACTTTAAAAGACAACATAGGAAAAAAATCCTGGGAATCTTGGGTTTGACAATGAGTTTTTAACTAGGATACCAAAAGCATGATCTATGAAATAAAAATTGATGAGGTGAACTTCATTAAATTAAAAAAATTCTGCTCTGTGAAAGACACTATTAAATGAATGAAAAGATAAGCCAGAGGCTGGGAGAAAATATTTGCAAAACACATCTTTAATAAAGGGTTTATATTCAAAATATACAAAGAACACATAAAACTTGAAATAAGAAAACAACTCAATTTTTAAAAATGAACCAAAGATCTGAATAGACACTGCACCAAGAAGACACACCAGTGGCAAATAAAGATATGAAAAAAATGTTCATAATCATATGTCATTAGGGAATTGCAAATTAAAATAGCAATGAGGTACGAGTATACACCTATCGGGAAGGCCAAACTCCATAGCACTGACACCACCAGATGATGTCAAGAATATGAAGCAACAGAAAGTTTCATTCATTGCTGGTGGAAAGGTACAACCACTTTGAAAGGCAGTTTGGCGGTACCTTACAAGGCTAAAATAGTCTGTTACAAAACCCAGCAATAATGTTCCTAAGTATTTACCTAAATGAGTTGAAAACATTTGTCCACACAAAAACTTGATTGTTTATAAGCAGCTTTATTCACAATTGCGAAAAATTAGAAGCAAGCAAGATATCCTTCAACAGGTGATTAGATAAACTGGTACATTCATACAATCAAATGTTTTTCTGCAATTAAAAGACATGAGCTATCAAAAGAAGAAATCTCAAATGCTTCCTGCGACGTGAAAGAAACCAGTTTGAAAAGGCTACGCACTGTATGATTTCAACTACCGGATACCTGGGCAGGGAGGGGACGAGGAGGAGGGGAGGAAGAAGAGCGCAGGGGATTGGGGGCAACGAAACTATTTTGTATAACACTGTAATGGGGGATGTATGACTGTATGCATTTGTCGAAACCCCCAAAGCCACACCAAGAGTGAGACCTAAACTCAACTATGACTTTATTAATAGAAATATCTCAAGGTCGGTTCACCAATTGTAACAAATGTAACACACCCATGCAAATGTTAATAATAGGGGAAACTGTGGACGGGGGGGAAAGGAAATCTATCGGAAATTCTGTACTTTCTATTCAAATTTTGTGAATATAAAACTGCTCTGAGAAATAAATCCTGAAAATAACAATTAACAAAACCTCAAGAAGACTAAATAAATAGAAATCTATACCATGTTCACAGGTTGGAAGACTCCATATTGTTCAGATGGCAATTCTGCCAAAAATTGATCTACAAACTCAACACAATTTTAATTTAAAAACACCCTTGTTATAGAAATGGACAAGTTAGCACCACAATTTATATGGAAATGCAAAGGATTGACAATTCAAAAGAATTTTGAAAAAGAAGAATAAGACTGTAGGACTTGTAGTACCTGATTTTAAGACTAACTATAAAGCTAGAGTAATCAAAACAGTATTGTGTTTTGCAGACGGTGAGGACGGGGCAGGATGGTGTTCAGTGCCTGAAGTTGTGTCTGTCTACCTTTAAGCTCAGAGCTGATGCAGTCCCAGGGAAATTCCGCCTGAAGTGAAAGAAGGAATACTTTCCTTTTGGAATCTGGTTCTTGTGTCAAATAGCACAAAACTAACAGAAACTGAGAAACACTCAATAATTGACTAGATAGGTTTGGAGAGATACTTTCAATGAGTATCTGTAGCAGCATGCCAGGTCTTGAATGTCAACTGTTAACACTCTAGCAGGATTTTTATTCTTTCCTTCCATCCATATACTATATATCATTTCACCATGTCCTAACACCTCCTCCTGAGGAGAAGCCCTAACTCCTCCAACCTCCCTGCTACTTGGTTGTGCCCTGATACTTCCTACCTCCCTGAAAGTGTCCCAGCGAAAGGGGATAAAGCTGGGTGGAGGGAAACAACATGCCCAGAGCATGAGGTGTGGTTCTGGAGGCAAGGTTTCAGATCTTGCTGTGGTATAGTCTCTAATCCCATGATTGTGTCTCTTTTTCCATGTGAAAATTGAGGAAATTGGAGCAGATGCCCAAGAAATCAACTCTCCTGTTCAATGGTTCTATGATTCCATGGCTGATCTCAGGGACAAAAACAAATTATTACTGCTGTTTCATTAGCACTGTCGAAGCTGGACAAGCCACACCTCCCCATCTTGGCTAACCATAAAAACAGTACTCAATCTGAAGCAGTTCTAAGTCACACTTCACCTGTATTCCTTACAGTAAAGTGCTATTCTGTCATCTGAACATTCCACGGTAAAGAATCATCTGTTTTCTCAGTTCACTTTCAAGTATTTTTAAGAGATGATTTTCTTAAATGACGACATTTCAAGGTCAACATTTTCTGTGCTCTCTATTGCATTTGTATCACTCTTCATATTTTTCATGTTCTTCCTTGTTATCTAATTATATCACCATAGTAAACATGCCAGAGGGGCAGGGCTGACATTTTATTAAATTTTCATTTGATGCAGGCAGACACTGAGAGTTAGATGAAAGTGAGCTGTCTCTGTATCATACACCTGGATGTCTCTTTGGACTGCAAGGTCCGTGAAGGCAATAATTGTGGTTTTTTTAATTTGTTTTGGGGTTTTTTGTTTGTTTGTTTTGGGGGGAGGTGTTCTCTTTCATTTACAGACGTTTCCATAGTACCTAGAACAAGACCTGATACATAATGGATTACGATTAACATTTGTTGAATGGATAAATAAATGAATGAGTCTGATTAGTGGACAGAATTAGGTCGGGAATTTTCTATACCCTCAGCTATTAGCCTTATAGGTGTTCTCTTCTTTCCTGCTTCCCCAATTTTCTTATGTCGTTTCTGGATGCAACTGTCGTCAGCATTGTGGAGGCAAGGCCAGTGAGCCTTGCCCACAGAGAGGTGGCAGGAGCCTCTGCCCCACAGTGATACAGAAAGGAAAGGAGAGGTGTCTGTGGGGGACTCTAAAGCTGACTTCCCCAAGGACGTGGGTGAAGACAGTCCTCTGGGGGCCTCTGTCCCCAGGGCGCGGGTGTCCCTTTGCTGGTGGTTGTAGAGGGGAAATTCTGTAGAAGGCCGCCCCACCCCCGCCCCACCCAGGACCGCATGTGGCCATGGCTTGGCAGGCGCTGTGAAGCTGCCACCCTCGTGGCTCCCGCAGGGCGGCGGGCTGGCTGCGGCAGGAGGCGTGGCAGCCGCGCTCCCCCTCCCGGACACTGCGGCTGTGGCAGAGTCGGGAGGGACTAGAGGGGGGCGGGCGAGAGGGGCGGGGCGGGGCGGGGCTGGCAGCCTCCAGGAGCGGGCGGCGGGGGCGGCGCTCAGACTGGGCTGGACGCTGGGGCTGCACGGGCTCCGGGACTGGGACGGCGGCGGCAGCAGCAGCAGCATCTTCCTCCCCCTCCTCCTCCTTTTTCTTTTGGTCCCTTCCGCTTCTTTCTTCATCTTTTCCTCGTCCTCTTCCTTCCCCTGCCCCGTCTCCCGCTGCTCTCCTCCGGAGGGCGTTAGGTCCTCCGGGTCGTGAGCTGTGGCAGCGGACGGCGGGTGCATCCAGTGTCAGCGCCCAGGTAAGAGTCGTCCCCGCCTCTGGTTCTATATAAGGCGCCTCTACTGCCTCGTTCCCTGCGTGGAGGGAGCCTCAGACAGGAATAGGGTGGGAGTGGGCAAGGGGGTGTCTCTCCTGCCTTGCCTTGGGAGCCGGCACAGGTTGGCCGAGCTGTCTCTCCCACCTGATGGAGGCTGCAGGCCCGGCCGGTCCAGGTGTCACTATGGAGCAGAGAACCGGCAGCTGTTACCTGGGCGCTTGATTGGCAGAAGAGTGTGCGATCTTGGTAGGTACCACTGCGAAACGCCAGGAAATTTACATCGCGTTAGGATACCTATCTTGAAAGCTAATATTACCTGAGTGTAGAAAAACGAGGAGTGACTTATAAAAAGATAATGGGACGAAAAGGATTTCGAGGTGGAGGATTGTTTTGTCCACCTAGCTGCAGAGAATGCACACAGAGAACTGAGTTAGGCGGCCTGGTCCATTTGAAAGCATTTTCCCCATTATTCTTCTAGAAACAGCTGGAAAGGAAGATTGATAAATATTTATAATTTTAGGAAAATGAGAACTTAATGTCTAGTCGGGTTGCAGGGCGGGACACACACACACAAATGAATCTGGATGAGCTTGAGCATCCACATAGCCTTCCTTTTTAAACTGCTATGGGATGGGTGGAAAGCAGCACCTACAGTACATCTATTCTTTCATTATTATTTTTTTAAAGTCCTTTTTTGGGGCTGTGGTGCAGGGTGCCTTCCTTCCCCAACTTCGTCTTTTGTTTAAGGATGGACATTTAAAGAAAGTGTGTTTTAGAGGAGTGAGGAGGTGTGTGTTTGGGTGGGTGGGTGGGGGTTGTAAAGCATATAGTGTCAGAAAAAAAGTCCTTGCAAACTGGAAACTGATGTTATACTGCCTGTTGTTGGGGCTTCAGGATTTTGTCAGAAAATAAAAAGCTTTCATTAGCAACAAGCCGGTTTGTAATCTGAGGACACAGACTCTTTAAAACTGACTCAGTGTGACATGTTTTTGTTTAAATGCACATACATGCACACACATGCATGTGCTTGTGCACACCACACACATACACATATGTAATACTCTATACATGATATTACAAAAGAGAGTGGACATATAAAAGACAAATTTTTTAAAATTTATCTTTTGGGGTTTGGGAATTATGGTGTAAATGAAATCTGTAATGCAAAACAAAAAATATTGTTGGAGGTATATAAGGTATATAATTTTGAGTGTCAGGCAGAGGGATTGATAACTGTTGGTAAGGAACTAACTTCAGTGCTAAAGGTTATTGCTTATTTAAAAATGATCGCTCTGGGAGAGGCAGTGATGACAAAGTGAAATTGAGGTTTGCAGCCGCAGTGAGGCGGTGGAGAACAAAGCCTTTTATGTGAGCCATATTATGCAAAATGTCCCACACTGGAGCTGCAGGTATGGCCCCGTATGAAGCCTGGCTCTGTCACCCTTTCATTTTACTGTGTGTAATTATAATTTCTTTGGGCAATGAAGTAGATTAAATAAATAAAAGCTCTTTGGAATGCCCAAGAAGATGGTTACATTCTTTAACCTGACTGTGGCACAAAGCACCCCTTTAACGGAGCAATAGGCATCTCTGTATTTTGGTAGAAATCTTTATGAATTTGTAAATCGTGGGTCTCTCAGTCACCCTTCCCACTTCATGCCCGAAAGCATCCTGTCACCAAGGGAAGATGAAAGGCATTTCTTTTCTTTCAGTAAAGAATACTGTATTTGTGTGTGTGTTTTAACATTGATTTCTGGTAATTTTACCTGACTATCATAGGTTTACATCCATACTCATGATTTACATGTTATCAGAGCTATTGTGCCTTTAGGATCGGTGGTACATGGTTTACTTAATTTTAATTTGTCGTATTGCACAGTTAGCTATAATATTTCATTTCTGAAAGTTTTTTTAAACTTCCTAAGTAGAAAATTGCTTACATCTGGCGATTTAAGCAATTTAAAAATTGAGCCTCTTTTTTAAGAAAAATAGTATTTGGATCACATTAATTTTTATTTGCTTTATTTCCTTCCTCTCTTATCCTCCCCACCCCATTTTCTTGTCAAATAACCTGTTTCTCTCTGGTTGCCTGTGCTACTTTAAGCTCCTGGTTATGTCTAGACGACCACAGCAGTGCCAGTGTTCTCTGGAATTTCAAGTTTAGGGTTTGTTCATTCTCTGCAGCAACTCTCTAGGGATGACTTGTTTACAGCACCTTCTCGGGGAGGAGAAAGAGAAAGAATGTGCTGAGAGAGTATGACCCAGTGAAACTGGCACAGCCATTACCTCATCATCGCAGCTACTTCAGATTCATTGAGAGAGCAGGCATCCTCTCAGTGGAAACCAAACACCAGGAGCACACCCATCTCCAGGCAAAAGCCCTACTCTTCCCATAGCAGCCTCTAGGAATGCTGCTCTCCTGAGGTTAAAGGGATATTTTCTCTTTTGTGTATTTCTTTTCAGGGCTCTTGAACTTGGTCAAAAATATACAGCCAAAAATGAAACTTGGCACAGAATCCTGTAAGCCCGAAGGAATAATTTCATTCCTTTACCACGTTTGACTTAAATGAATTTGCAAATTTTTCTAAATATCAGGAGGGAGAAGGAAGAAAAATACTCGTTTGGTGGATTTTTGCATGTTTTCTTAAAATACATATTTTGTGTTGAATTTTAGTAGCAACTAGATAACAGATTGAACTGCTGTGATTTTGAGAACGTTAGTTGCGCAGTTGGACTTTAAAATTAAATGATTATTACAAGTGCTTAGAAGTATACATAAAATATGTAATTATTCATTGATACGCACGTGAGACAGACCAGATGAAACCAACTTGGGTATTTTACTATTCAAGTTGATTACTCTGATTAATGAATTGTTTTAACGCTTAATTTCCTTTTGACAGATTAGGATAAAGGATCTTAAGTAACATTTACAGTAGATGATAACACTACCTCCACCTCAATACTATACTCCTTAATGCTAAAAGTAGCCATTTAGGTAAGTCATTAGCAATTGCATAAATCTGATAACATTCTGAAATAGTCATATACTCTTTTATCTCTGATATGTGCCGTGAGTTGAAGATGGGGTTAAGCTCTTTGAGTCATATCTGATCTCTCAGATATGTTAGTTCTTTTTGCTACTTTAATTCTCTCAAGCTATATGACCTTGTAAGCAAAATTAATTTTTCTAAAAGGCTTATTAACATCACAAAAAGCATAGTAAAAATAGAAATTTACAAAATGAGAGAATTTACCCATAAAGTCAGAAGGGTTTGTTTGTTTTACAAGAAGTAACATTCACTGAGTAGCTGTTGTTTTATAGATACTACGCCCCACCGTGGAAGGGACTGCCCCCAGACGTGGAGATAATGTTTTAGGGCCTCAAAGGGGGCCTTTTATGCATTGCCTAAGTTATATAAATGTCCTAAATTGTGCCCTGGCTGGTGTAGCTGAGTGGATTGAGCTCTGGCCTGCGAAGCAAAAAGTCACCAGTTCAGTTCCCAGTCAGGGCACATGCCTGGGTTGCGGGCCAGCTCCCCTGTTGAGGGCGTGTGAGAGACAGCTGGTCAATGTGTCTCTCACACTTTGATATTTCTCTCCCTCTCTTTCTCCCTCCCTTCCTGTCTCTCCAAAATAAATAAGTAAATAATCAGAAAAATAAAAAATAAAAAAATGTCCTAAGGTATGCCTACCATCTTTATTTTACATTGTACATTTAAATCAGGGAATGATAAACTATAACTTTCTTTGAGTGTGTATGTTCATATACACATATGTAATGCAAGCACCAACCAGCTCTCAAATGCTTCACGTAGCTGTAGAACATGTCATTAAACACTGGCCAGCACATGAAAATTCCAATTCAGAGTATTTTTGAGAAACAACTTTTGATATTCTCAAGGACTTACCAGTCTCAGGAATTGATCCCAGGCGTCAAAATGATTAAAGAACTACAAAGTAAGAAGTGGTACAGAAAGGGCCAAAATCAAGGGAGAGGGTCTGTGGGAAAGTTTTGGGTGGGTGGGTGAGGGTCGTGGGAGATGATGAACAAACGTAAATTCTCAGCTGTTACTAATTGTCCACTTAGGATGGAGATGAGTCTCATCTAAGTGGGTGGAGAGGGAAGACATCTGTTTTGTTTTTCTACCTCAACATAATATTTCGTGCATATCCCTTCCTTGTCATTACTTTGTACCAATAGTCGTAGGTGTTTCCTTGTGAAATTTATTAAGAATGCTTCTTGAAAGCAACTCTGCAGTGAATTAAAATTTTTAAACAGTATGGGTACAACTAGTTAACTTTTAATGAAAAACACTTTGAATCTAATCTTTGAACTTAATTTTTTCCTGTTCAAGAGAGATAATCTTTCCTTTGAGTAGTGGTATTACAGCTGATATTTTTACTTACATATTTTAGTGAAATTCTGTGGAAATTTAGGCAAAATAAGAGCTCAGGATTTCCTCATTCATTTGGTTGTTAAGTTTATATTGTGGACTTTGGGAACATTTAAGTAATTTGTTTTTCATAAAACACACCAGAGTGGGCACATTTCTATATATTTTTGCTTTTTGTTATGTTAATAAGCTTTTTGGTAACGAACTATAGAAATGAGCCCTGAAAGTAGTCTTAGCTTTTTAGAAAAAACAATTTTACTTGTAAGATTACGCAGGCTGACTTATCCCAACGCTTCTTTTCTGTTTTCTTTCGTCCCTCTCACCTTTTTCTTTTCCTTCCTTTGCTCCTTTTTGATTTGTATTGGCAAAAAAGAGAAAAAGTCACTAATCATTAGAAAATGCAACTATAGCCTGCTATTTTTATATGAAATTTATTTTCTATTATATTTATCTCTTGTTTACAATGCAGTTTGATGTTGCCTTCTCCTCCTTCTTAGTTCTCCATCCCTCTCGGTCCTTTCTTTGATCTTGACTTTTAAATCCTCTAGCCTTGAATATTTTTTTTTTTTTGGTATTTCCAGTCTTTGATCATGCTTCCTTTCT
The DNA here is from genome assembly GCF_022682495.2 of Desmodus rotundus. Lineage (NCBI taxonomy): Eukaryota > Metazoa > Chordata > Mammalia > Chiroptera > Phyllostomidae > Desmodus > Desmodus rotundus. Next base: position 187,657,306 of record NC_071388.1, read on the forward strand.
CTAGATGGCCTTTCTAAATTCAGGAAGAAATGTTACTATTACCTTGTTTTTTTTTTTAAGTTTATACCCACGTTTAACTCTTGGGTAGGGGTGGCAATGAATAACTATTTGACTTTGATTCTGCTCCAATACTGATTATATTCCAGGTCCTGAGCTAAGGGTAGGGTGAGGTGACTCACCTGTGACTTTCACATGAATATGAAAGAGGGAGGGACTCAATTCTAAAACCATTCCAACCAGCTACGTGCCAGCTACACTACCGAAAGTGGTGAGACTAAACCTGATCCTGGGAACGCTGACAAGGCTTTTGCTCCAGGGCCATTCCTGCGGTTTGGATCTCTTAGGATAGAGGTTTAAACACTTTGGGGATGTGTGCCCAGACTCAAGGTACTTGGAAAGCAAAGGAGCTTTTCTTTTGTTTTGAACTTGAACTGTCCATACTGATGCCTCCAGATTGCATCCGCGTATAAACTTGGCTCTATGTACAAGGGGAATGCAACAAAAATAGCCAGGTTAAAACTTTTTTCTCACTTATAGAATCATGAAATGTTCTCAAAAATAGCTTTTTCCTTTCGTGTATCCCTCAGCTTTAACATTTTTAGCTAAAAGGAACTAAGCTAGAAAAGCTGCGGGCCTCTGTCGGTGCCTGCTTCCTCTTACTTTCCTACTCCGGTCTGTCTTCCTGTTTCTCTGCCTCCTGTGCTCCATCCCTCTGTTGTCGTGGTGCTGGTGTTTTTGTGGGTTTTTTTTTGCTTCTTCCAAGGAGACAGTCAGTTAAATAAGAACTAGACGTTTCCATGGTTACTGTGTTCAGTAGAACTTTACCTGCACCCAGGCAGCTTAGGACTTTGTAGAGTCTTAAGTTGACATGCATTTGAAAGGCATGAAGAGCATCTTGGAGGAAAGAAATTAAGCAGAAACTATGCTTAAATATTTAAAGAGAAACATGTTCCTAGTCAGTGAAAACTGAAACTTTGCCACTATCTAGGGAATGAAGAAGCTTTAATGTCACTTTTCTGTTAGAGGATGTTAGAGATGAGGTTCTGAGGTGTTCATTATGTACTAGACATGTTAGGGACGTATTTAATCACCCATCAGAACGGGAGTACTGTTTTGTCACTGAGCAGATGTAACAGAATTTCTGAAATAGTTGTCATGCACACTTGGGAAAAATGGGCTGTGCGTGTTGTCTTCCCCTGAAGTGTCTTTATTTTGAGCCATAAAATACAGGGGGAAAAAAGCTATCTTAATTGCATCAAAAATCTATACTTATAAAAGCAGATATTTCAAAATCAGATAGTCTATGTTCTTTTTCTTAGATGTGGTTTATTGAATTAGTTAGTCTGAAAATCTAAGTGATCTATAAAGAATTAAAATAATACCTCTTAGTAAATGATGTTCTCATGAAGGTTTCACTCTCTATCTTCCGCCTAAATATCAAGCTAGTGAGCCCTAAGTATTTCTAATATCATGGTCCAGAAATCATTCAATTTTTTATTTAAAAATACTTATTGGGTCCTTACTATACAGCAGAATCTTTTCTGAATGTGTATGATATTGAGATAAACCATATACATTCCTACCCTTGTGGAGCTTATATTCTAGTAGCAGAAGGCAGAAATTCACAAGTAAGCCAATAAATGAATGGACATTTCAGATAGAGAAAATGCTATAAAGAATAGGAAACAAAACCATCCAATAGAGCTTGTCTGGGATAGGATAGGCTGCCATTGGAGACATGAGTAACGGTAAGTAGTCATGCATAGGAATATCCAGGGGAGGAATTTTCAAGCCACAGGGAATAGCAAAAGCAGGATGAAGCCTGGAGTATTTGAGAAACAAATACAAGGCCAATGGCACTGGAGTCTAACAAACACGGTAGCAGGTATAAGGCAGTAGATCAGAGCAGAAGGCAGGTACCAGGCCACATCATTACTCTTGACCATGGTAAGGGGCTTTACTCTTATTTGACTTGCAGTGTATTCTGATTTTTCTAGCAGGAGGAGAACTTTTATGAAAATCTCATAAAGGCTTTGAAAGATTAATTATATCTTCTAAATCCCTGTAGTTATATCTGTATCTTATTCACTAAAATGTTAAATCACAAGAGAGAAATGATTTAGAAAATCAGAAGTCAGTGATGTAAGTTTAGATTTTTGTTAACTTGATTGGAACACAGACAACCTGAAGTGTGTCGTTTTCTTTAGATAATGGAAAATTACATGTCTAGGTAATTTTAACCCCTCGTAGCCTTTTTGTATCTGAAACTAAGTTTTTTTCTTTAAAAAAATCTGAACAGAAAAGTACAAATCTTTGAGAAAAGTATTCACAGGCATCATTCCAGTTTCAAAATGAATGTGTTCTTTGGCTCTTTCCCTACAACAGCTTCAGTTGTAAACAAGGCCAGGTGCCAAGCAACAACCAACAAGGTACTGACATGTACAAATACATGACCTAACAGAGTAACGTGTATGTGTTTCTTAGAGGCAGTGGCCTACATCTCCTGAGAAATTAGCAAGTGAGCCTATCCAATCTCCTGATGATCTTGAAAGAATAGTATGTCCTATAAGTGCCATGCAGATTCAGTGGAGGGAGCTGTATCTCCATGTGCAGAAGCTAAAGATTTCACTGGGAAGCAGGACATGGAGGAGGCTGCATGAGTGGCTGCATTTGGAAAAGCGCCCAGTTAGGACAATAACAAGAGCAAAAGCACTGAGCTGACCCTGAGCAGGGCATACCAGATGGCTTGCAAAGGACGATTTCTTTTGGAGAAGAGTGGGATGAATGGATGGGCTTGTATTTCCAGAGGTCCTTCAATACCAGGATTAGTAGTTTAGGTCTTATCATAAGTCCATTGCTGTCAGTGAAGGGCTTTGACCCAGGGAGTGGCATGAGGAATGGGGTGACAAATTTGTAAGACCAACTTGAGAGGCCCTAGCGGCAGGTCTAGAATTTCTGCATATGGTGTGGCGTAGAGACATCAACCTTTTTAGGGTAAGAGAGTAAGGTTCTGTTTGGGAGCTGTGGTTGCAGGCGTTTTCACAAACAATCCAGAAAATATCAATACTGAAGAATGGAGGTGGGAACATTGATAGAGATGGTTGAGTGAGGAATTCCTACCCTGACATCTTTAGGAAGACAGACTTGAGAGAGCCAAGGGTTAGAATCCATGAAGAACTGCAGTGAGTGAGTAGTGTGAGTTCCTATTGGGGTTATGTCATGTGCATGCAAAATAAGTATTTCTAAAAGGACATTGGCTTTGGAGGACAAAGCAAAGGCATAAGGATGAATTTTAGTTCAACTTCTCTGATTGCTAGGCCATATTGGAAATATACTACACGACTTCACAAATTAATTTTGTAAACAGCTATTGAAAGTCAATGTGTGTGTATATCTAAGTAAATGCAGATTTTCTTGAAAAATATTACAAACACATTTTTGTCAGATATGTATTTGATTTTAAATATTTGCATTCTAAACATGTTTAATATCTTTATAACTAATATCTTATGGCAGGGGTTGGCAAGCCATACTGTAGGGGGCCAGACAGAAAATTTTTTTAGGCTTTGCGGGCTATATACAGTCTCTCACAATTACTCACTTCTGCTCTTGTAGCAAGAACACAGCCATAAACAATGTGTAAACAAGTGGGTATTGCAGTGTTCCAATAAAACTTTATTTACAAAACCCGGTGACAAGCCCATTGGATCTATGGACTATAGTTTGGCAACACCTGCCACATATTGTCATGGTTGAACATGAGTCTAGAAAATGTCTTTTAAATGATGATAACCATACTTTCAAGAGGTCATAAGCACATGAAGACTATGTAAGGACAAGTGTTATATATATTTCCCTTTAAGACGACCTATGCAAGGACTCTAGATCTTTCTCACGTCAGAGCGTATTAGAAACCGAAGACCTTGCCTTAAACCACTGGCTTGGTCTTACCATGGAGGCACTGAGTGTGTTTTAATTTTTTTCTTGGCCTCTAGTAACCTCAGAATAAAATCATATCCCACTTTAAGTAACTGTGCAGAACCTGTGGTACTTACCTCACACACTGACTTTTTCACACTTTATTTTCTTAAGATTTGTCTTTGTCCTGTGCTTTTTTTAGAACAAGGTAGTCTGTAAATAAATCTGAATTTTATATTTTCATTAGAGACACACTTTTAATTAAAGTCCGTGATAGGAGAATTCCTATTTTCCAGGAGTAAAGAGGGTGGGCAGTTCGGCCATGTTCTGCTGTAAATTAGGACAGATGGACTTGCTTTGGTTATTGTTTCCGCAGCTGAAATTCTTTTCTCAGGAATAAACTGTACCTTTTGTGTGAATAGGCTGCTAGAGAACACTTATTAGGTCTATTACCCTCATCCTTAAGAAAATCACATGGGTTCTTTGCTTCTGAACTTTTCTCTGTGGTGGTTGTCACAAACACCTTTCAAACAATTTTCCACCCCTCAGGACCTCAGTAGTCTGGTTAGAAACTGCTAAAACCCAAATGTTTTGTCTTTTATGAACACATGACCATGGGAATATTTTGAGGATTAGAATTCAGATATTTCAACACTGTTCTCTTTCTCTTCAGAATACTACATGAGGTTTTCTCACTGCAAAGTGAAATCTGGTATTCATGGTGTATGAATTATGAGTTTTGAGGGGTTTTTAAATATATACTCTTCATGTACTTTTGCCTTCTGATTTTAATATCAGGTCTTGTTAATGCATTGGAATTAAATAGTTGGACTGATTCTGACTCTCATTAAATGAATTTGAGAGTATTAATTTGACCTTATAGGAACGGTACAAAGGACAAGAGAGCTCTTCGGGTGTCCATTAGCCTGAGAAATGTTACCAATTCACTATGACGTGGTAACGATTTTTATCATAATCAAGGGAGTGGCATGGGAAATGGCAATGTTCTTCTTTAAAAGGTAGGAAAAATAGAGAGAAGAATACCGTACAAGAAAAAAATAAGTTAGAGAGCCCCGATAGTTAGATAATTAGAGCTTTATTCCACTTTATCAGTGCTTGTGTTTTAGATTACCAGTTGTTTCACCGAAATCGTTTTGTATGGTTTAGCGTCCTAGAAAATTGGGAATGGTAAGCGGTGTTTTGGTCAGACTAGAGCATAGACAAAATAGGGGGTGATAGGCCTTCAAAACATGTAGAGAAGGTTTCAGTAGCTATCGTTGCTCAGGTACAGGCACAGGGATCGTAATGGGCATGAGTAAGTACTAATTTTATTTTAGTGGAATATACCAAGTATCGCACGTATGAGCAAGAGAGGCTAAATGGTATTACATTAGTCATGGTGAAAAGATGGCATCATATTTTCTTAAAGCACGTTCGATTTGAATTTCCCATGGCAAAAAAATCACATTTTATCATAGATATCAGCTGTTCAGGAAAGCAGGTTTGAAAAGAAGGATGTAAATTAAGTATGCGCATTTAACTTTGAGAACATCCTCTTTATTATCTTAAAATAACTATTTCAAGGTTACAATTGCCTGGCATTTCGGTATTATGTGGAGTTATTTTTCATGTACAAAAGATTGAGGAAATTGAAGGAAAGATATTGAACACCTGCAATTGCCTCTCCCCAGTTACTATGCACCTCAGGGGTCCTCAGGCCGGCAGAGAAAGTGTTTGTGCGGAACCTACTTCCATCGGTGAGCTGAGGAGCCCTGGTCGAGACCAGGGCACGTCTGGAATTGCGCCTGCTCGGAAAGGTGCTGTTGTCCCAGGCAGCGTGGCACTTATTCAGGCTGTTTCTGGACTTAGTCAGAGACCTTCAAGTGCAGTGAAAACTAACCTTATGGTCACGCAGCTGTCTGCTCAGAGAGCCATAAATCTCTGGTTGGATTTACTGTTATACAGCATCTTCATAAAATTTACGTGTGCATGTATCCACCAGACAGGATGCAGTTACCACAGAAGCGGCATTTCAAATTTGACATAACTATGATATACAATTAGTTATGAATGACAGAACAGAAATGGACCCCTTTTTGGAAAAACCTGTACTGACTCTGATGAGAAATTCATTTGACACTTAAATGTAATTTACTGAGTTTTACTCTTGCACTACTTAAGTTGATAAAATTCAAAAGTTAAACATTTGAAATCGTACATGAACATTATGATGAGTCATCACGGAAGGTCTGTAAGTTTCTTCTCCATTTCTGAGGTTAGAGAGGAAGAAATGGAGAAGAGAGGGCAATCAGAGTGCGGTCACTTTGTATAACTGCAACTTTACTTTGTGTTGCCATTTCTGCAAGCCCATGTCATCGCTGCTCTGTGTTGTCATGTGTAAGACATGACACATGGTGACCTAATTCCACAACTACCTGTGATTGCTGAAGTCCACATTCATTCAAACAAGACTCCGTGCGTGTGTGTGTGTGTGTGTGTGTGTGAGTGCCTAGGATTTACAAAAGGAAACTTGTCTATACAGACTCATAAAGGACACACCAAAAAATAAAAAATCTATGACCTCCTTGGCCTTTATTTTATTATCTTTAAGATGAAGATAGTTGCCAAAAGATCTCACAAATACTTTGTTTTGTTTTGAATCTAAGAATCCGGAAGTTAGATTAGAGCTGTCTTTGGATGATTTATTTTCTCTTAGGAAAAGAAAGAGTAACTAAAATGCTCTCCATGCCACAATTGTAGTTCCCTAGAAAAAGGCAACACTGACGGATGTAAACAGGTGTAAACATATGTTATCTATGGGTCATGTCGGCCCTTCTTAAACAGCTTGAAATAAAGTAACTAGCCCTTCTGGATATAAAGCTGAACAATTCACAAAATTTTAGGGCAATGCTAAGTCACCTCAGTAGACAAGGGAAGTGCCCTGAATGTATTTGAAAGAGGATGTAAATGAGAATGATATCTTTCAGACTCATTTATTTTATTATTTATTATAGCCTACACAATAACTTTATCATGATCAATAAAAACTATTCCATTACACTGTGTTTAGATTTATCTGTCTATATCATTGTATGTAAGCAGTATACATTTTCATAGAATAGTTTACATTTTAAATAGATACCTTTGAAAAATTCAGTAGTCTCATTTTTAAAGTAGAGACCATGATACTTTAGTTACCATATAATTTTTATTTGCTTGCTTTACAGTATCCATAAGATGCACTGATCGCCAAAAGTTATGTGGATGAAGGGAGGGCCGATAAATATTTTTTGAGTGAATGGATGGTTTTAGAGAAACTAATTTAGTCTCCCACAATTTAATAAGACTTGTCTGGGCTTACAGAAATACCAAAAAGTGATGATTTGGGAGGTTGTGGTGGTAAGATCTGAAGGAATCAGAAACATCCCTTTCTCTATTAAAAATAAATAAACAAATCCTATTTGTCTAAAATACCCAATCTTTGTCTTTGTTTACAACATAGAAAGCTTTATTACTCATATACTACTCTCTTTTTGAGGCATTGAGAAAGTCATATGACCGTCTGCGTCTCAGTTTCCTAATTTACAACATGAGGGGATATATTCAATCACCTCCAAGGCTGCCTCACTTTCTATTGTTCACTGGAACTGCATTGCATTAACTCACATTTACACAAATCAGTTTGTCAACGTTAGCTAGCTGTTCACCCAGCAGAGATTTCGGTGATTGGAATGCTGAATGGATACGTTTGTTTTCTCGTATCTGGAATTAGGAGGCACCATTCAGAGAAACAATTCTATCTTTGTGAACACACCTATTTTATCTTGAGCAAATGTTTGTTAAGAAGCAGTTACGAGCCACCTACTGTGAGAGCCATGGTAACAGGAAGAAAAAAAATAGGATTTGACCTTACTCTCCAGTAGCTTGTTTTGGAATTGGGGAAGACGGCTGTCTCACATCTTTTAAATGACTAAACGTGCTGTACTTGAACACTTTTATCACTAATTTACCTGTATAAAAGTACTTGGGGGAGGAAACACATAGGTGAATGCCTTAGTAAAAACCCAAGTCACAGTATGGTTCTGGGTTAAAACGAGTGATACAAATAATCAGAGCTGTTGGGAAGGTAAGACTGAGGTAGGGCTTCGGGGAAACCTGGATGTGAATCTACACACTTGGAAGATTCTTGCCCTTCGTGTAGCTGGTGTGGATTCTAAAAAGGAAAAAGAGCTGTTTTTGAAAACAATATTTTGCAATAGAAAGGCAGTAAAATATTGTATTCACTAATATGTGGGATATCATGCTTTCTTTATAAGTCTTAAAACAATCTATCAGTTTTGTGGATAAAATACTTCTTATAAATCATTTAAATTTTGTTAATTGCAGATCTACACATATTCTTTTAAATGATTTGAGAACACCTTTCATGTAAGATCTTTGGAGGACAGGAGGCTTTGGAAAGCAAGGGAAGAAGAAAGAGGTGTGCTCAAAGTATCTATTGTGTCATTCCTCAAAGCAGAGGCCAGCTGTTTGGGAAGCAGAATGAAAATGTAAATTATCAAAAGGGAACAATGAGAGTTTTCTCTTTTCAGACAATGACCAGTGCAATCACATAAGAACAGTGTCTGGGAAGATTTTCGACTGTGCATAAGTCGTGAATGATGAACTGAGAGGCTGTGAGGGAAGTGACTTACAAGAACTAAGGGGACACAGCCCATGGGTTGTCTAGTGCTCTGGACAATCGAGGAGCAGACCTTCAGTTCTGCTGGGACTGACTGCAAATCACAAGATCACCGTGCGTGGTGCTTAGGAAGTCACTGCCTCGGTGGCATAGCAGGCCTGTAAATTGAGCTACAGGGCTGGCATGAGTTGCATTTCAATTCATGTGGTTTTATGAATCAAGACGGAGGTCTCTGAATATAATGCAGAGTCAGTGGGAACAAAATAGACACATGGGAACAAAACAGAAAGATTATGCATGAGCTTGGCTAGGGTTTTTTACGTTAACCCTAGGACAAAAGTTCACAATAGCTTTTAAATCCAAGGGTTTACACAAATAAATTAGTTTTTATATTTTTGTTTACATTTAAGTGCTTCAGAAAAACTCCAAAGGGCTACAGGTAACCCATATCGGTTTGAATGTCATTTGAAATGACCTGCTAATCTTAATATTTAATGTCAATCAGACATCAAGTTTCTGTAATAAAAAATCAAATACCAACAAGGAAATAAAACTGTATATACTAATGTCTATGTGTATGTTCTTCCATCTCTACTTTCATTGAGTCGGTTCTTCTCCTTTTGTCTGAAACAACAGTCTTTTCTCAATACGTGCAGTCTTTATAAGAACTCGAGTGATATTTCTAAACTATGCATCTGGTTCACTCTTCTGTTCAAAATCCTTTCTTCTTGGACTTGTTAACATAGCCTAGAAAGCCATGGGAATCTGTAAATATGCTGTCTCTTCAATCTTATTTTCTTCCACTCCCTGTCTGTATTTTTGGCCTCCCTCGGAACTACGAAACTTCTGTAATTCTCTGCCCGTTTGCTCTGTTCTTCCCACTGTAGGTTTTTTCCCCATGATGAACTGCTTTTCATTTTTAAAAACCAGATCAGCTTTTGAATTTCTCTTTCTCTCTGATGTTTATGCTTCTTGAAGGAAGGAGGTAGCCTATTCATCTTTGCAAATCCTGTACCTAGCAGAGTGCCAGGCATATACTACACACTCAGTAATCATTTGGGGAACTGAACAATGTGTTATGGTTCTCTTTCGCTTTTACTATTGATTACTTTGATTAAATGGGTGCATTTCTACTACATTGGGTTTCTACCCAGGGAGCTAATTTTAGTCAAATACTTTGGATAACCAAGTATTTTTTTATCATGCTCCCAATCTCTTCACCATCCACTCCCAAACAGCAGTGGCCTCCTGTTCTGCCCTACCTTGGGCAAACTAAAGCCCCGAGTCTCATTTCCTTCACCGCAGGTAGTTCCTGTCTCAGCAGGTTCTTGGGAGAGTCACCCACCGTAGCTTCTGTGGAAGTGGTGCACAGGGCCAGGCACAGCATCGGAGCTCCGTGAGTATCCAGTCATTTCCAGAGAAAATGAAGACTCATGACATTTCCTAAATTGTTGCATCACTGCTATTCAGAAATAAAGGAAATAAGTCTTTCTTGAGGGTTAAAATATGAAACGTATATGTCTTTCACATTCAGTATTTCTTGTCTTTTCTCAAGGCTTAATTATATCGCTCAGTCTCATTGAATGAGAAAATTGATCATGTATTGCTAAATAATATATAGTGAACACTTGGCAATACTAATTTAGTGTCTTATAATTAAAAGTCTTGGATTACATCTCATGGAGCTGTCAGGTCAAATATAAACATACATCCCAATTAAACCCCGCCAGTTAGAATTGTGTATTGGGAAGCAGAGCTGTTGGTCTAAAATTAGAACTTGAACTGGGTCGATACTTTAATCAGGATCTTAAGGTTTTGGTTGCAGCTTAATAAAATTAAAATTGTTAAAGGGAAAATAAAAAAAGCATAATTCAAATTCTATTACAGTAACTTCTACAGAGGTATGCAATTTATTTAACCTGGAGTTTAATTATAATGAATTTTTTTCAAATTGAGTCATCATTGAGACTTAGTTTGCGATTCAAATATCCTTTGAAGAAATGTGAAAAACAGTTTCTGCGTTAAAATTTTTTGATTGGGAACAATTTTTAAAATAGCATACATTTAATTTAAAAATTTTATAAAATGTCACACTTTCAAAAGTGTTTGGTTATTATGTTTTAAAAAGCATAAACCAAGCTGCTGTGAAGATGGATGGAGTATCAGCATTACTCTGAAGAAGATGTGCTTAATCATTTTCCTTTGAATGCAGTATTGTTTTTGCCTGATTCCGTCATCAGCAAATTTTCCAAGAACTATATGGCTTTAAAGCCTTTGGAATTATATAATAGTATTTAGAGATCATTAAGATTTGAGGTTTTAGTCTTTGACAATATTGAGATTGTGTTACCTAGTTGGTAGTCTCTAGTTAGCTAGACTTAAAAATGGCTCCCATATTCAAGAAATTTTAAAAATTACTAATAAAACACAATTTTATTCTACCATATCTCATGGTCAGTCAGGACACTAATATCATTGTTGTTTATAAGCTTTCACGGGAGAGATTTATATTCACACTTTATTTATTTATTTGTTTTGCATGTAGTTTCTTATTGTTCATGTACAGTTGTCTCCATTTTCCCACCACCACTTCCCCCCCCTCCCCCCCACCTCCCACTCTCAATCTTACCCCCTTTGGCTTTGTCCCTGGGTCCTTTATACATGTTCCTTGATGACCCTTCCCCTTCTTTCCTCTGCTATCCCCCTCCTACCTCCCCTCTGGTTACTGCTATTTTGTTCTTTATTTTAATGTCTCTGGTTATATTTTGCTTGCTCGTTTGATTTGTTGATCAGGTGAAAGACAAATACCACATGATCTCACCTAGAAGTGGAACCCAACCACACCTTATTTTTGAAAACTGATTTGGAGATGCACGCTATAAATTTCTGCTTAGGCAATGGAGATACTGGTGTCCCATGAAATTAAACACTACATCATAATCATTGCTTAGAATAGATTGACAGGGTGTGGTTTCTTTCAGTGTTTGGGTTTTCTTAAAACCTTAAAGCTATGTGGCACAGGTTTTTCAGCACAGAAACTGTGACACATTTAAAACATGTAGCAAAATGTGGGTGGAGCCAAGAGGAAATTGGTGCTCTTGTTTCTTAACGAAAAGCAAAAATTTCTCAGAACAAAAAATTCTGCTGGGTACATAGTCCACATTAAGACAGCAGGATGTCATTTTATGTAACATCTTAACTGATGATTTACAAAATATGATGAAGAAAATCATGTTCTTCCAACAGGACTAAACTTGGGAATAACAATTAGCTTTGGCAAACCATTCAGCCACCCACATCTCCCACGAAAATTACTCATAACAGCAATTTTGCATTGAGGTATTAAGCAGCATGTTTCAATAATATGTGGGCTTAAATTCAACAAGGAAACTCAACAGTGCTTTTCTTTTTTGTCTATAGACTGTAAAACACACTGTAAACTAAGTGAACAAAAGCCACATGCTTTTTTGACAATCATAACCAAGTACCTGTGCCTCCTGCACATTACAAAATGTCATTAAAAGAAAATCAGCATTCCATCACGCTATTCATCTGCAAGATGCCAAACAACCAAATAATAGAAAATATTTGGATTTGTGCAGAATTGTTTAAAATTGTTCAATTTAATGCTGTAATATAGCTATAAGCTTGGCACGGTTTTAGAAAAAGTACTTAAGAAAAGTGTCACTTTTTTATAGTTACTCACTTTTTATTAACATAGTTATATATTCATTGATTAACAAACCTCAAATACAAAAGTTAAGGAATTCAGCAAGGCACAAACTTGCAACAAAGAAGTTTGAGAGAAATAAAAGCTCAGGATGTTCCAGAGTGCCTCCTCCAACAACAGAATTCTGCTTTCTTAACAAGAACCAATAATATGTATCTAATGCCTGCAAGGCTCTGATCTCAGGGAGGGAGGGACCTGTGACCATGCCAGGAATGGCCTGGCCAATCACAGCACTCCACCTATGGAGCCAGTCTTTCCGTAAACAGTATGTGTTGAATGGTAAAAGAAAAATGTCTCTTTGAACTGGTGAACCCCAAAAGTTTTATAAAGCTGGAGCAGTTGACAATTATTTATGTTTCCCACCATATGGAAAAACTTGTCTTATAATGAAGGCAACATAGATAAAAGCAGAAGCAAGATATAGAGGAGTCAGCTATCCCAGCACTTTCTATAAGTCAATAGATTCCATTTTTGTTCGAGAGAGTGTAAGTTGGGTTTATGTCACCTGCACGCACAAAGCCCTGTTAAATGCACACACACACAAAAAGTACAGATGAAGAAATTTTGTGTCACTTATACATGCCATTCGAAAATTTACTTGCATCAAACTTCCAAGCATCAAAGTCAATTAAATTTCCATCAATTGATCATAATCATGCCATGCTTTAGTTTGTTTCATATTTGAGCCATTATTTCGTGTACAGATTTTGTTTCTCCTGGAGTTTCTAATTGCACTTTTTCTTCCTATGTACAAAAAATCCTATGTATTCTTCACTGTATCGTTAAATCCCTCAGGCTCATTACCGAGTGTTGAATGCATTAGCATAATTTCTAAGTCCAGAGTAAGCACAAATGTCCACTCTGAATGACCTATATACCTTCTCAGGCTAATCACCCAATTTCATTAAAGACTATTTCTTAGGCTGCAGTCTGGGTGCATTCACAGGAGTAGAGGGGGATAGAAGAGCCAATTATCATGGCCCTACTTTACACAGTTCTTCAAGCTCTAACTTCATTTTCTGCTCCTCTTCCCCTTCCAATTATCTATATCTACCAATGCAGGGAGACTCAACAGAAAAACTGCCTCATTCATTTTAAACAATAGTAAATGTTAATTATTCTGCCATGTTGTAATACAGTAATGCCTTTAAAATCTATGGAGTTTTATAGGACTTTTACAATAATAACCTCAAACCATGATGCTTTTTCAGTTATTATGTCTGTTTTTCCTATATAAGGAAACTAGAAAATTTTACTGAAGGATATAAAAGTATATTTGAATAAATGAGAGCCATTCCAGGTACCTGAATGGGAATATTCAACATTGTAAAGGTGTAATTTATCCCAAATTATTTACGTAATACAAGTTATTGAAGGAGGTCATCAACAAGACATGACCTCCAGCTGATCTACAAGCTAGACCCTGGCAATCAGAGGCTTCTCACCCCTTCCTTGTCCTTAGAATGCACGTCCTGTCAATCATTCCCACAGTGGGAGCCATTTTCAAGGCTGTAGCCCTGGAAGAGTGAGTTGTGTGCGGCTATCTGCACTAAATACGTGACTGAATTCAGTAACGGCTTCTACAAGCATTACTTTAAAGATTTGGCGGGCAGTTGTGGAGATCTATTCACTTTATGGCTTCACAAAACAAGCCTTGTAATTATGTTCCCTTGCTTATTGAACCTCCAACCTATTGATCTTGAATCATCTTCCTCTTTCTTAGGTCTCTTCATCCCTTCCAGGTACAAGGGCCAGTTTGCAAACTGACAGTGGGTGAGCCAGCCAGGAGATCGATGGAACGGGCCTTGGGAAAGAGCCATCACTGGGAAAAATCCCTAGTTGACCATTGACTTCTTTGTGGGGAGAGGTAGCCAGTATGTCAGATGCTTGTGAACTGCCATATGAGTCTGGGGATTCCTCAAAAATGTCAGCTGCTTAAAGGTGTTTGAGAAACTGAATGTAGCACATTATGGCAAAGAAAGGAAAGGAATGCCCAACTAGAGGCTGTAGCTCAAGTTAGAAAGTTGGATGAAGAGCTGAAGTTAGAGGAGGATATGCAGTTGTCTACTACTCTGCCAGCTCCAGGGCTGGTAAAAAAAAAAAAAAAAAAAAAGGAAAGGAAACTTGAGTAGATTGCTGAGTGTGGTCGTGACATACCATGCCTGGTTTCTTTAGATTTATGTAGGCCTTTAGTCAATGGTTTTGCTGTAGTTGTGTCCAAGGATCTGTCTTGGATTTTTTTCCTCCTATGACTTAGCTTTAATGTTTCATTGTATATTTTATCCTTTTTATTGAAAAATAAAGATCCCAAGAATAGCTTGGACATATTTACCTGTCTTGCCACCACCAACAACCTGTTTTATTTTTAAAATAGAGTTACTACATTATTTTTTTGGTAATGTTGGATATTTAATGAATAAGAATGGAACACTCTAAATTTACAATGGGAAGTTTTTGATGTAGACTGTCAACCTAGAACTACCTAGACATGAATGAACCAAGGTAAACAATTTTATAATAACAACAAAAGCATCTAAAATTACACTTTTAGAATGGGCAGGAGGGAGAGGAGTTTCCAGCTGTTTTATCTCTCCACCCAAGTTTGAATAAACACACCTTGGTTTTCTCCAATCATGGGAATTGTTTTTTTGTTTGTTTGTTTGTGGAACCAGTACCAAAGAGATTCACACAGCTTGCCAATTCACACCATCCTGCTGCTCTAGGTCAGTAAATTCTGCAGGATTTGAAGCCTTTGGCCCTCCGTTGAGATTTAATTAGTCCATGCCAAGTTCAAATACAGAGAGCTGTATTCATTTTACAAGACTTCAGAGTGTCAGTTGGATAGCAGATATTTTTTCAGATGTTACCTATCTAGGTACTTCTACGTACTTTAAGCATTTTAAGGCTACTTAGGGGGTCCTTTAAGGCCAACAATTTCCACCCCTGCCAAAGCTCCAGCTTGCTACTACTCACATCTTGCTTTCCCTTCATGGAAGTAATGTCTAGGTAAATCACTGTAGAAATGCAGTGGGACACCAGGGGAACTGCCTGGCTTCTTCTCCCAGACCTGAGTTCTACATGGACCTGGACAGTGGCCATTCTTGGTAATATGTGGCATTTGACATATACACCAAGTGAAGGTTCTAGTGTCCATTTACATATTAAATACTAGGAACATTTCATTTTTATTTTTTCTACTTAGGAAAAATTATAAATAGATTTTTTAACATTAACTTCCTTTACTGTAATGGAAACCACACATTTTTACTGTATCAGTTAGTACTTAAATATTTAAAACTTTTTATTTGTTCAAGTATATTTATATGTTTTTCAGAACATCTGTAATAAAGATGAAGTTCATGTGTTTTACCTCTGTATCCTACAGATCTTCCAAGAGCATCTTGTAAATAGTTAATGCTCAACTATTTGATTAAGGACTATAGAAAATTGGAAAGTCCTATTGCTCTATGATTTTTTTGATTCATTACAATGATTTAAAAATTAGAATATAATAGGTATCACCTCAATGTAGCTTATTAAAATGGGCAGTGTAAGTCACATGAAAAGTATTTGAATTGTATTGCAAACTGTAGGCTACTATATAATAGCTGTAATTATTAGAATTTCTAAGTTTTTCTCTTGTCAGCCTTCTTTTTTTTTCAAAGCTATTAGCAAACTGAGTTTTACCTTGCATTTCCTCTACTGAGTATGTAAGACAATATTCACTGGACTGGTAACCTAAGGGGTATAATTCAAATCCATATAATTTGAATCTGAACAGTTGAGTTACTTATTCACTGATACTGCCATAGGATAGCCTTTGGTACTGAAGGTTCTTTCAAATGAAGTTGGACCATGTTAAAGGGACAAATGTTTATAAAAGAGTCTTCATTTACTTCTCATTTCCATTGACCTTCCTCATTCCTGGTGATGGAGGAGAGTGTGACCCATAGGATCTGCTCCATCAGATTCTTCTTCCCTCTGGCTTCCTGTTGGACTCAGCCAGTGGTAAGCAAGAATAGGTGAGGAGCAGATGGGAAAGCTCTAGCTTTTGTGGAGTCTGGGTACACTTGCTTTCTCTTGTTCCCAAGTCCTAGAGATGGTAACAGCTTCTTACCCTTCTAGTCCTTGCTTGCTGCAGTTTTCCTCATTGGTTTCCTTAACGTTATCCACACTTTTGGAAAGGATCCCCTCATCAAAACCACACTTTTCTAATTGGACTTTGACACATACACATGCTAAGCAAGTTTAGAATGTTTAATACAGATCTTCAGCAGACTTGCTCCCGGGTGTGTGTAGGCACAGCTGTAGCAGGCTAAGAATAGCCTGTCAACAGCATCTTTTCTTCTCAGAGTTTTTTGCAATTCTAAACTCTGTATTTTAGCCTCAGTAAAGAGTTTATCTTTAGGTGCTGGCTTTCCTCTTGCAATTTAATCCTCTCTGTACTCCCAGAAAGAACTTGATATTAGCTAGTAGTTTCCCTTGTTATTTGACCACATGGTATTTTAGAATTGCTGGATTTTAGAGACATACACCTCGGCTTAGAATTCACCTTTTCAACCTTCTCTCTTTGATTTTAAATAGAAAGACTGACTCCACTGTTAATGGAATTTTAGGCAGTACTAAGCTGATGTGGAAGTACTTCAGGACCCAAAGGGGCATCTTGAAATCAAAAAACGTCTATTTGCAAGTCTAGAGTTCAGAATAAAACTGATCATTTCTTTGAGGGTAGGATTAGGAGAGGTATGAAGTGACAGCTTAGGTATTTTTCTCCTTGAGGGATGGACCAGTGACCACTAACAGCAGACAGAGTAGAGGGGAGGGTTGACCTATATGCAAATGGCTAAAGACCTATTTCTAGGAGCTATTTAGTTTCCCCAGCTTCTTCAAGGAGATAAAACCCACTTTCATGTAGTGCTTTCTAGAAGGGCATTCTATTGAGAACTCTCCTTTCCCCCTTTTAGCATAAATCAGTTTCTTTTCTTTATTCTAAGGACTTCCTTACACATTTTGTATTTCCTCACATACCTAGAAAAAATCATGGTATTTTAGTACCCCTTTATGATACCTTGAGACATATCCCTCTTCATTCCATTTTTTTCCTACCTCTGATAATGACATTTCTGCAAAGCACATCTTCAGCATGAAACTTTTTTTATCAGTTGGATCAGAATAAAACCATGTTAAAGGGTTGATCCAAATTTTAGTATCCTCAATATGGCTGGTACTTGAAGCACACACTCCCATCTGTCATGATATTCCTCCTTCCCTTCCCTTCTTAGCCTGTATTTACACCTCAGTACCAGCCAGAGATTCTCTCTGCCAGTTCCACTGGGGAGGGAGGCAGAGGGGAACGTCATACTCAAACATCTCTGCTGCAACCTTACTCCATTCTTTTGTTTCAGGATCAAAGGGGATATACTTAACTGGTTACCATTCTCTCTACAAGCACCGTTGATCTTTCATGTATATAAATAATAATTTATATCTACCCATTTTTCCTCTTCACTATAAAATACACTAGGAATATTTAACCTTAACCTCTGTTTTTTCCTCATAATTCCTACATTCCACTACTACAATTGTTTTTTTGGTTCCTCTCTACTTGTCTTGTTTTCTCCTACTTGTCTATATTTTGAGATAGAATAATGAAAAAATGAATTTTGTAGCTTATATAAAAACAGGTTTTAAACAGAGTAGGAGTGTGGCTTATGGCCTTTTTGTTTTATAGTCTGTTATTAAATCTCAGAAAGACAACATAATTGCAGTGATGTTGTTATTCCTTTAGTGAACTATCTGAACCCCCAGATATTTGCCTGCTTTAGTGATGCATAATTAGCTGTTATTCATCTTGTATTTACACTTTTGTTTAAGAAACTAATGGCAAGTTGGCTGTGGTAATAATAGCTTGGCACTTTGCTTGGCACGTTCAATCCTGCATTAGTCAGATTCCATGTGCTATAAGAAATCAGGATTTTATTCCCTTAAGAATATAACGGATAGTCACTGAATATCAAGCTATTTTAAGATCGGATGTACAGTTTTCATAAACAACAATGCCACACAACAATTTAAGATGGGCTGGAAGATGGTTAGATTTACATATAAATACTATATTGATTTTATTTGTTTTCCAAAAAATAAATAAATAAAACCTAAATCATTCCAAGTATCTATGTGCTCACCTTACATTGGAAGTCTTCCAGATAAAAAATTCCATACACTCTCACCCTGGCTGGTGTGGCTCAGTGGACTGGGCGCTGGCCTGCAAACCAAACGGTTGTCAGTCTGGGCACAGACCTGGGTTGCGGGCCAGCTCCGCAGTTGGGTGCGTGCGAGAGGCAACCAATCAATGTTTCCCTCTTACGTCAATTTTTCTCTCCCTCTCTCTCTCTCCCTCCCCCTCTCTGTAAAAATAAATAAATAAAATCTTTTAAAAGTTCCATACATTCTCTTAGTATCCAAAACTTTTACTTAAAATTTTTTTAATATTAGTCAGTTATTTTTTTCCATCCAAGGCTCCTGGCCGGTGTGTGCTCTGATGGAGTGCCATGTCATGTGTGGAGCGTGGTGTTTGTCACGGGAGTGACAGTGTGGGTGTGGGCATTGTTGGTGGGCGCAGACGAGGCTGCACAGAGTCACCCTCCCACTGGAATCACAGAGATGTAGAGGCTGATTTTTAATGCTGTAGTTCAGCCCGACAGTACGTGAAAAAGCTCAATTCTAAAATCAGAAAGAAGGGTTTCTATATTTGTCTTCATGGTGTGAGACAGGACTGTTCATCCGAAGTTGATATGTTAGAACATCATCCATATAGTCACTGAGTGATGAATATCTTAATAAATGCCAGATGTGGTACAATAAAACAGTGTGCTTTGAAATACGCATTATGTTAGTAACATGCAATATTTAAATATGTGATGATAACTAATATTTACATACTACACTGAGGGTTAAGCATGTGCCTTGCACTCTTCTCTGTGTGTGTGAGTATGTGTGAGAGACCGTCTTAACACCATTAATATTTATTTAGTGCTTTCTTGTGTTAATGCTATTTTACATGTATTATTTTATTGAATCGCTACCAGCAGTTTTGCAGTGGTAGTTATTATTGTCTTGGCTTTACAGAGGTGGACACTGAACCTTCAGGAGACCCATCACTTAGTCCAGAGAGGTAGCTGTTGACCTAGGTATCTCAGCTAGGGGGCAGTGGGCCAGGCATTAGGAAATGACTGCACTTATGCACAAGAGAACCCTCTGTCATCACAGATTTCGGAAGCCAAAATGACATAATACAACAAGCTGATGAGGTCTACAGAAGTTCTTTGTTTAGATTTTACAAAGAATGAGCGGGATACTCTCGTGGAAGGAGTGCTGAATTCATGATCAATACGTAGAAGCTTCAACTCCAGCTCTTCTGCTTTGGCGTTCTGTGACCTGCACATTTAACTTGGTCCATCCATGCATCAGTGTCTCATTCACTGAAGAGGATGAGACTGACCACTCTGTGTACTTCACAGGATTGTTAAGAAGACCTAACTCCACACAGTGTTTGAAAGTTCTTCAAAACTGCAAGATGCTTGAGAAGTGTTCTGGGGTAAGGGATGGAGCTAGGGTAGGGGTTTTTGCCAAGCTGTATCTTATAGATGTAGAGACCTGAGTTGCATTGCCGCCTTCGCCCTTTCTTCTTGAGTTAGGATCATCCAAGATGGGTTATGAACCACGTGCCACAGCATGCTAATGCACATCCTAACCATTTAAATGAATCCCAGCTGAAAAAGAGGTCAGCTCCATGGTGTGTTTTTCTTGATTTGGTTGGGACGGGCAAATTTGTTTTTTGTTGATTTAAAAAAGGTCACACTCTGTAAGCACTATTGGTTATTGGTGTATCTTACGCATTAGGATAATAATACAAAGGAACAAGTAAAAATTTTCTCTTTGATGGAAGTCCTTGCTGTTAAAATGCCAGGAATCCCATTTAATAAAATAGAATCATAAAGGGCTTGGCGTGACTCCCAGAACAGGAGGTTCCCCAGTGAGCGACCACCTGTTGGTAAAGTCTTTATCTGACTGTGTGCAGTCATGGACGAATGTAAATTTATCCAGAGAAAGCAACACAGGATCGGAAAGGAAATTATCTCCCCTGATCAATTCAAACACTGTATAGTTATACCACTATTAGATGATAGGATGCATTCTCCCTATACCCTCTGTTGAATGAAACTTTAAAAAAAATAGGTAGAAATAATATTAGAAACAAAAGAAACAGGAAAACAGAGACGTAGATTAATGCCAGTAAAGATATGGTCCACACGAAAGAGCAGACTATTACCACCTGTGGACTTGGATGGGTACTAACCTCTTCAGGCAACGTTAATGCGAACAGAGCCAAGATGGCACGTACATTACCAGCATGTGTTGAGCATCTATCTCTGAAAGCTCAACTGCATAGAAATATCAGAAACCCACTTAACTTGCAGAAAAGATGCTTTCCCTTGCTTCCGCCAGAGGCTTAGGACTATAGGACGCGTTAGTAGCAGAAGCTTCTTCTGTTGTACTTTGGTTCTGCTCCTGTTTCTTGAAGCTTTTAATTTGTAACTGCTGTATCAGAAGAAATATTTCCACAGTATCTTGTTAGAAATTACCATCCCTAACCATCATCTGAGGAGTTTATTTCTTAGCCCTTTCATCTAAAAGTTAATAATTTGAAAGTGTATGTTTATTTTCACTTCAGTCTTTGGTAAAATCATGGATGACTGAAATAATTTCAGAGGGGCTCTGTGGGAGTAGTTGTAGAGAAGTACATTCAAACTTGTGTGATCTAAATCTGTACAATAAAATGGAAATTTCATAGACTGGCAAAAAAAATACGGCCCATGGCAAATCCTTCAGTAACGACAACTCAGTCACACTAGCGGGTCAGAGTGCCCATTGAGAAATGGTTGGGATTAGCGAAGGGGCAGTCTGTTTTGTTTACTTCTTATCACAATAATAACTTACGTGGGCATTGCTCTGTAGTCCTGAACTGGGACACCTAGGCCCTAAATCACACAAGCTGCGAGAAGTCCCACAAAGGTGTGAGGGGCATACAGTCGGTCAGTGCTCCCTTTACCTGCCTGAGAAGCGGGAGAGGAAAGCAGCTTAAGAACATAGGATCCGGAGTAGCTTTGGGTAGATTTTTGAACCTTTTTATATTTTAGTTTTCTCACATGTCACTCAGGGATACTACACCTATCACACAGGGCTATTGGGAAGATTATATATTATAATACATTGAAGGCCTTAGAATAATTAAGATTCATATTATGTGATGAATAATTATTGAACAAGAGTGAATGGCAAGTAAATTTAAACCAAGCTGTTGTAATTTGTGAAATTCATGCTACTTCTATAGAATGTATCTATTACTATTCCAGTTTTCCAGGCCCTGTCGTTCCCAATGTGTATGAAGTGGTGATTAAGAGCACGTGTTATGAGATTAGACTGCTAGTACTTAAGTCATGGTTCCATATTTGTTGTCTGTAATCGTGGGTAAGTTGCTTAACCTCTTACGCCTCTGTTTCCTCATCTGTAAAATAGGAATGATACAAATCACAGAGATTGTTTTCATGTTAAGCAATGAGTAAATGAGGTAAGCCATGGAAAGCCCTAGAACAGTGCCTGGCTATGCTAAGTGCTCCTCCAGTGCTAGCCATTATTGTCATTATTTTCCTCTGCGGTTTCTTCCTTTCTGTTACAGGGCCCACTAGGTACCCCTCTAGTATCTACTGTAACGTTCAAGACCAGAACTGATCTACACTGAAACAGACAGGGGCGTCTTTTAAGTCATCACATTACATCATCCTGTTTTCCAGGCAGATGCTGATTTCGTTGTACAGCTCTCATATGTGGGGGGGTGGGGGGCAGTTATTTGGTTCTGTGTCCTGGTTTCTACCCCAGTGTTCTGCTGATACTCTTCAGGCTCTTTTGCCTCTGAGGTCTGACGTCTTTTGTCCTGTTCTGTGCGGCAGTCACGTAGCTGGGATTCATTGGCAAACCTCTGCTGTGTAACTGTTTGGGACTTCTAGGCCCTAGTCCTGTGCCTACACGATTGCACTGGATGTCCCACCAGTGTTAGATCCATTATCTTTGCCTGTTCAGTGGACCTCTATTCACATACCCGAAACCTTTCCACCTCCCTCAACAGCCTGCCCAGGTCTTAGCCCCCTTTATCTGCCTTGGCCAGTAACCGTGGCTTCAATGAGCAAACAGTACCTATTGCTAGATTAATCAGTATTCTACAATTTCTACTTCTCTTATAAAAACAAATACTTGAAGATGCAAATAAGTAAACCAGATTTTCTCAACTTAGCATCTAGTTCTCCTTTTTTAGAAATTGTATCTCAGTGTTTGCAAAGTGACCTATTTTTAGTTCAGGGGTGATATTTCATTGTATGTGTGTGCATGCAAACGTATGCATAGTTTCCTCAATAAATTCTGGAGTTACACCTTTCATAATGGAGAGATGGATAAAATAGAGGAAAGAAATTGGCCACCATAATGTATGGAGATCCCTAACCTGCGACGTTGTCCTCAGTGTCAGCTATATCAGGCTGTACCCACCCAGGGGAGAACAGCGTGGGTGGTGTGAAACAACCAAACTGGTTCTTTCGGGCGTGGATACTGGTTTCACAACGGTGACATTAGTTTGCCCTAGAAAACTGTTGCATTGCGATACACCGAGAGGCTCGGGTGCCTTAGATCTGAAGGAGAAAAACATTCTCATAGCAGCTCTGGGCTGGGTGAACTGGGAAGGAATGATTTCTTTTCTCCCTTTATATTTACTCTCTTTTTTCATCTTTTAACTGACTGATGAATTTTCTTTCACCGGGTTGTAGTAAGTAGGATGTGTAAGTGGGGGATTTAAAAAAATGGAAACTTTAAAGATATAAACTAGTTCTACTGGAAAGTAAAAACAAATAGTAAAAAACCTCACTGTAATAGTCCAGAAAATGTAATTATTAAGTAAATTTAATTACTGCTACTACTAGGAAACCTTTCATAGTCATTCAAAGTGAAAAAAAATCTATGCTATCCAAAATTGACCTCAAGTGCATATTGAAATTTGAATTAATTAAAATTAAATAACACTAAAATTTGTTCTTCAGTTTCATCATCTCAAGAGCTGCACAGCAATAGACGGCCAGCGGCCAACATATTAGCTCAACCAGCTCTGCTCGGACAGCACCGGCCATATGCTCTCATCTGGGACCACTGCAGAAAGTTGAATTGCACATTATTGCTTTTATTCCCCTGCTTAAGATTTTAGTTGGATAGATTCTTAGCTTAATGTTTTTATTGTTGGTTCCTGGTCCTCTAGTCTTCTGGCCTCTTTTGCCACTTTCTAGCTTCACCGAACCTCCTCATGCAACCATTGGCCTCTTTTATTCTTACACACCTCAGTGCTCTTATACATGTTATTCCAAACTGTAGAATTTAGCCAGGTGTCACCTGGGAGGAAAACCTTCTCTGCCCTTCTCCCTCTGGGTTACGTGGCCTTAGCGTCTCGGCATCCCAGTAGCACCTTGGGCTTATTTATTTTGTGAATCATCACTCTTGTCAACTCTATATCATAATTCCCTTCATATCTCAAGTTATCTTATAGGAAATGCTGGTAACATATCTGAATTTTACTTCGGTTCAATGTTTGGCAACTGTGAAACTTTTGATTCTCGTTTTCTTGATAAGGATAATTTGAAAAAGAGGAAATTGGTGTCAGGTGATAGAAAAGAGAAGGGAAATGAATGGCAGATGGTTAGCTTTTTCAGTGAGGCTTTCTTGAGAAAGATCGAGAAAAATGCAGCAAGCACAAACAGGCCTTGGAATTGCACTTCCGGTGTCCTCAAGGAGAGGGTCTTGTGTACAGAGAACAGGGCTTTGCAATAGCCGTAGCATGGGAGGAGATAATGCCAGGGGACCCAAATATTGGGACAGATGTTTTCAAACATTTATTTCAATAAAGCTTAATCAACTCAATTTTAATAGAAAGGTCACAAGAAACTTTTAAAAGCATGTGTGCTCTTTTCTATCTTAGAGAGCTCAGTGGAATCTAGGAACTGGGACCCAATAGTCAACTGTTGGTCCCGAATCAGAAAATCAATGACCAATTAGAAGACCACACCACGCCCCTTACTCTAGATGTTCTCTTCCAGAAATGACTTGCCAATTATTGATAATTACTAATTACTACCAATTTGAGATTATAAGGTATTGATTTAGTATTTTGCTAGAGTTATATCTTTAGTTGCTTGGGGTTTAGTAAATAAGTATATTTTAAAGAGATTTTTTTTCTGACACAATTGCTCTTAACTTAGTTTTAAGATCTTTGGTTGTAAATCACTAAATCATAGTGGTTTTCAGGAATCCAACTGCTTTAAAAGAAGAACTTGTCTCTAATTATATGTTTAGTTGCCTGCTTTTCTGTGAACCCCCAGCACACTTGCTTACACACACACACACATGACCAACTGAAAGGCAAGGACGTGTCTTTTAACTCTGTAATCGCGGAATCTCTCATAATGGTTGTTGGATAAATGATAAAAGCAAGAAAGGCAAGGAGAGGTGGAAGAAAGGATGGGGAAAGCTGTTTTTACACTGAGTCTTTAAGTATAAGCTGGCTCTGGTCATCTTGAACTTTTAAAATTCGTCTAATTTATTTCCTAGAAAATAATAAAAACTAACTTCCTACCATTTCTTACCTTTTACTGTCTCACAAAATGTGTCTTTTTAGTGGTGTCCTTCGAGCACTTTATGGTCCCCTTCCGGGTCAGGTCTGACTTCCTGGGCCACTAGATATCTAACAATGTTTTTGTTCTTTTCCTGGTTTCTCTTTGAGGACAGAGTAGCTTTTAAACTATTCTTTCCTTTTGGATTTTTTAAAATTTAATGCAAGATAGGCTAGTTAATTAGTAATCATCATTACAGTATACACCGATGAGATGCAATAGTGACATATTCAACGGGAAAAATCATAGAAGTATACACGCCAAGAAACCAATCCCTGTATTTCACATATCAGGACACGAATCCGGAATGACAAACACAATGGCACAGGATCAGAGGGTAAAACCGGGGTTATTTCAAAGACACTGTTGGCAAAACCAGGAGTAGATTTAGTCTTTGATCACCTCATAGGTCACTTACTTACTGCGACACTGCTTTTTTAAACTGCTACCAAAAGGAACAATTAAAATAATCTCTGATAGTGTTCTAGTTCCTTTTCTTTTTTCACCTTTTTTGGAGCCTCTTTAGTGAAACTTTGAATGTCTGTGAAATACTATTATGTGGCCGAGGCCAATTAAAAACTGTAGAGTCAGCGAAGTAAGGAAAACGTCAATGTAGGGATTGCTTGCTTCTGAACAGGTCTCGGGCCTTAGATTTAGGGTGGTTCGCAAGGCTTCGGGCGGACAAACGTCCCTCTCATTCTGGGACATCCGGTTCTCAGCATGATGAGTGTGACAGGTGCTCAGTCACAGGGTTGGGGATGTTCAGTGGATGACGAGGGCAAAGGGGCTGTTATTTTTTCTCATGAACACATCTGTCTACAGTCACAAGCCTGGAATTTGAGACTGTACTCCATGGCATTGCAAAATTCATGGATGATTGAAAAGGTCTGCTAAAATATATTAATGTTAGGTACCAATAGAAGACTTGCTTGTCCCTTGTTGATGTGGCTTTAATTTTAGTCTTCTTTCTGGGGAAGAAATGGCATGGGTACTTTGGTTGAAAATAATACTTGTTTCATTAGGTATTCATAACCATCGATCCCTTAACCTAGAATTAGTGTGGTAAAAATTCCTACATAATGGGGGGGCAAGGTGGGTGTAGCAGGGCAAAGGGGGGAATTGGGACAACTGTAATAACATAAACAATGAAATATTTAAAGGAAAAAAGTAAACACTAGAAAATAAAAACAAAAATCCCTGCATGTAATTACTTAAACTAATTTAATCAAGGTAACTTAGATTTATTCAAATTATGGTACTTACAGAAGAAACAAAATTGTGGGCAGACTCTTTTTTTGTAATATCAGACAGTATCTGATGTTTGGGTGGGGAGAGTTTGAGGACCCTAGAAAGAGGACACATTATGTCTGTTTTCCTGGAAGAATGAACTAGAAAACAGAGGTCTGCCTCTACACATACTGAATTATACACGATTGGTCGATTCCAGTAGTGACTGATTTATTCTAATGCAGCATTCACTGAACTGTTCTGCATTCCTATCCTGTACTTATTACTAATATTTTAATAATATTAGTAATATTATTACTATATGTTAACTATCCTATACTTATTACTAATATTTTAATAATGAAAATGCCCAGTTAAAAAAAAACAGCTTCTATTAGAGCTTACAATGATATGGATTTTTAAATATAACTTTATTTGTTAATATAATTTAAGGTTCTTACATACATAGATTAATATTGCCTGTATTCTACTTACAGCTGAAGTAATTTGTAACATTTTCTTCAAAAGACTTTTTAAAAAATTAGTGTGAGTAAACTGTATACTCACACATAGGTCATTATAATTCTGTGTGTGTGAATAATTGTATACTGTTCTACACCCTACTCTTTTCATGACACGTTATAAAATTTCTTCAAGGCTGCGTGCATCTTATCACAGGAATGAACTGTGGCTGTTCTGCTGTTGGGTGCTTTAGTTATTCCAAAGGTTAAAATAATCATAGAGCTGTGGAGGGGCTTAGAGAATATTTAATCCAGTCCCTTTCCTTCTATAATTAGATTTTATAGTTAGGACTAAGGTCTAGAAAGGTTAATTGATTTAGGATTTTTTTTCCTTTGGAAAATAAATGTGAGTTATGTATTCCAGAAATACTTTTTGTTTTAAAAAGAAGTGAAAGAAAAATAAACTAAATCATTCATGGCACACTCAAAATAGAATAAAAAATGTGGATGAGTAATCTGTCATTGCAGTGACTAATATATCATTTGCTATAAATATTTTCTTCACATTTTAAAAGGCAAAATACATTCATATAACATAACTTTTGTCATCTTTACCACTGTAAGAAAGGGATACACAAAATATGAAATTGTGTGAAAATTGGGAAATGAGTTTCCGGTCTACTTTGTCCAGAGTTTATTGCAGGAGTCTAAAGTGAGCATATGTTCAAAAGTAAAGTTGGTTTTTAAAATTCTTTTCATTCTAGTAATCTACGTTATTGTGAGGAACAATAATACTTTTTCCACTCCAGGATATAACTACTAGGCATTTAACTTTACCCAGGTTTCCCCCACTATCTGAGAGTAGAGTGTTCCTGTGAAAATTTTCATGGTTCTAAACGGTGTACAGTGGGGAAGCAGCTGCCTTAGGACACAGCTTGCTCACAGTGCACCAGATAAATCAAGGCGAAGCGCAGATGCGCACGCAGTTCCAAGGTGTGGGGGTTTGATGCTGAGACGCTGGGTGTAGTTCCCAGCGAAGGCTCGGGGCATTGCTGCTCTCGTGGCTCAGGGTGCAAGCTGCTTCTGGAACCTATCTCTGCCAAACAAGCACTGACCACGATTTTCACTGCTCGCCTCTCGTGAAAGTGGAAATCCTCTTCTGATTGGTTTCAGTCAGTAAAAACAGGTACTAAGGTAAATCTCCCGTAAAAGTGAAGTGTTGTAAAGGGAACTTTAGAAAAGACGGGTACTTGAATCCCATTTTCTTGTATGGTGTTTACAACACTGCAGTTTATGGCTTCCAGTTAAGTCTAAATAATAGTGTAGTTTGTAAATGCAATTAGGTCTTAAAACGTATGGCATTCTTCAGAGTTTTGTCTTTTCCTAGTCTAGTGGTGTCAGAGTGTGATTTGAAAAATAGGTGTCTCAGTGGACTATGCTTTATTTTTCAAAAGCAGTGTGATGGTGAGGCTGAGCCTCTTCAAAGATTAAGGCCTGGGCCTTTTTCGTGTTTACACCCTGTTATCATTATTGGACAAGTAGTCAAAATAAGCAGAATGCTGGCACGTATTTCAGGCTATAAAGAACATTTCCTCACCAAAACACCTAAAGCTACCATTGAATATGAATTCAAATATCAAAATTTGAACAGAGTGGTTCCTATAAAAGTTTCATATCACATCCAGAGAAATGATATTTAGTCCAAAGAATATATTACAGACTTTGTCTCAGTGTTTTGTAAAGTAAAATTTGAAAATCAAACTGGGTTCTATCAGCTAATCATGCCTGTCTTTTCCACCCAATGAAATGAAATCTTCAGTATTAGCTCCTTATTGTTTAAGAGCTGCCCTATTGCAAATAACTTTCTATACCCTTCATGTTCCTTTTTACAAAGTACAGTAGGCCCGCCTCATCCACAGGGGATACATTTTAAGACCCCTCGTGGATGTCTGAAACCACAGGTAGTACTGAACTCTCCTTATACTGTGCGGTTTTGTTTTCGTTTTTGTTTTTTTCTGTACATGCACACCTTCTCAGTTAAAGCAAGCACTTTATGGCTCCTCTTTGGCATTTCCAAATTGCCAACATCAGGGCCCTTGTGCTTTGGGGCTACTATTAAGTAAAAGAAGGGTCATTTGGAAACAAGCACTGCTATACCTCGACAGTTGATCTGATAACCTAGATAGCCACTCAGTGACTGACAGGCGGGGTGAATACAGTGTGGATGTGCTGGACAAAGGGATGATTCATGTCTCTGGCAGGATGAAGCTAGGGAGGGTGCCACTCAGAACAGCATGGAATTAAAAAGTTATGAATTGTTTATCTCCGGAATTTTCGGACTGCAGTGGACCATGAGTAACTGAAACCTTAGAATGCAAAGTCACAGATGGAGGGTGACTGCTGTAGCTTTAGTCCATCCTGAACACTTATTTTATACTAATTCTTTAAATAAAATAACATTTCAGGAAAGGTGATCCTTTGCAATTTTCTTGACCTCTCTATGATTAGTTTCCGTATCTGTAAAATGGGAGTAATAATAGTATCTTCTCCATGGAGTTGTAGTAAAGATCGCGTAAGCAAATGGAGTGCCTTGCTCATAATACATGTTCAGTCAATAACTACTTTTATCAAAGGTCCACTAGGTACTAGACACTTTATATACATCAATGGTTTGTCAGAATGGCATCATCAATCAATCAACAAAGACGTGTCGGCGAGGATGTGCAGAAAAGGGAACCTTCGTGCACTGTTGATGGGAATGCAGATTGGTGCAGCCACTGTGGAAAACAGTGTGGACATTCCTCAAAATATTAAAAATGAAAATGCCTGATGATCTAGCAACTCCATTTCTGGGTATGTATCTGAAAAACCCAAAACACTAATTCAAAAAGATATAGGCACCCCTATGTTTACTGAAACATTATTTACAATAGCCAAGCTATGGAAGCAACCCAAGTGCCCACTAATAGATAAGTGGATAAAAAGGTGGTGGTACATATGTACAATGGAATATTATTTGACCATAAAAATTGAAATTTTGCTGTGGCTGGTGTAACTAAGTGGATTGAGTGCTGGCTGCAAACCAAAAGGTCACTGGTTTGAATCCCAGTCAGGGCACATGCCTGGGTTGTGGCCAGAGTCTCCAGTAGGGGGTGAGCAAGAGGCAACCACACACTGGTATTTCTCTCCCTCTCTTCTTCCCTTCCTCTCTCTCTCAAAATAAGTAAATAAAATCTTTAAAATAAAAAAAAGAAAAAGAAAAAAATGCAATTTTATCATTTGTGACAACATGGATGGACCTAGATGATATGCTAAGTGAAATCAGAGAAAGACAAATACCATATGATTTTACATATGTGGAATATAAAGAACAAAATAATTGAGTGAGCAGAAACATATTTATAGATACAGAGAACAAACTGATGGTTGCCATAGGGAGGGGGCTTAGGGGACTGGGTGAGAAAAGGTGAAGGGACTAAGAAATACAAATTGGTAGTTGCAAAATAGTCACGGGGATGTAAAGTACAGCACAGAGAATATAGTCAATAATATTGTAATAACTAAGTATGGTGCCAGGTGGGTACTTGAAATATTGGGGGGGAAATTTTTGTAAAGTGTATGCTTGTCTAGCCAATATGCTATACACCTGAAACTAATATAAAATAATATTGAACACCAAATGTAATTGAAAAATAAAATTAAAAATAGTTTATTTCTTCAGCTCTCAGCCTCAGAGGTTTTATGCTTCTTGTGCTTCCACAAACTGTACCAACAGATAATGATATGGTACCTTTGTCAAAGGGTTTTACAGATTGTATCTAATTGAACCATGTGGGTATCTTTGACCTGAGTACATATTACCCTTACTTAGTAGGCGGGGAAATAGGAAGCAGAGGCACAGGGCAGCCAAGCAACGTGGCTGGGACTCAGAGCCTTTCTGACTACTCCAGTGCCCGTGGCTGCCACGTGTGGGGCCATCTCTATTGCTCTGCACTTCCAGGATACGTTCCTTGTGAATGTTCCAGGATAACATCCAAGATGATAACTCCCAGGGCCACATGGTGAGCCGCAGACTGCACCAGGCCTTAGTAAGAACCAGAGTGCTTGAAGACGTCATGGATTTCATCATGATTCAGTTCTACACTCAAGAATCTTTTAAACAAATTTATGAGCTGAGCTCATTCAGCCCTCATTTGAATTCCTCCAATGTTAGGGAACTCATTATCTCTTAAGCCAACTTACCACGTTTTCTTCATTGCTGGAAAGAGCTTAGAATCAAGCCTCAGGCTGTCTTAGTACTGGGTTCACTCATGTGGGCAGGCTATTCCATTAAACTGCCCATGGTGTGTCTTACAGTCTTCCATAGGGTGGTGGTTCCAGGTGAGAAGACAGAGACCCTGCCCCTTCTCCGAGGCTCCTCCTCTAAGCTAAATATCCATAATTCTCTCAAGTGTTTCTAATGTGACACACATTTTCACATTAAAAAAAAAACAACCCTCCTGTTTTGACCACTCTCAAGTGATGCACAGTGTACTGTTTTTTAGCTGGTGACTCATAGACCCTACCTTCTTTTCTTCTCCATCTTCTTAGGGAGAGAAAAAGTAGTGACATCCTCATTTCACTCTTTTTTTTCCTCTATTTTCCCAGTGCACCCGCTCTGTCCTCCCTTCACACTCAGTCATCTTCTTTGTGTCCCTCTCTTCTGTCTCCCTCTGCCTGCCTGCCTGCCTGTCTGTCTGTCTGTCTGTCTCTCTCTCTCTCTCATACCCCCACCCCCCACACACACTCTTCAGTTCCTTGGTTCCTACTCAAGCTAAGAATTGTTTAAGCAAGTGTTGTTCATGTTTGCAGACTAGTTTTGTGGAAACGGTTTGCCTTTCAGCTGCACACACTAATATTTGAGTTCCAGCATTGCCACTTTCTAGCTATGTCACTATAACTCAGTGCAAAATGGAAAATTAAATTCTTTTCTCACTGGCAAGTGGTGCCTATCAAGCGAAGTGGTGAATGGGAGAGTACCTGGCTTGTAGGTAAGTGCTCAGAAACTGTGGGTTTCTCATATACTGTGGGTCTACATCCTCAAGAGCCCACCTACCAGTTTTATTACAGTTTGCTGCACCAAACACATATGTTTGCTTTCAGAGTAAGTTATCCATATTTTTTTAATATAGCAGATCTTCAGCGTTTGAAATTAGTGTGGCATGTTTGAATTTAAACACTTGTAATTGAAAGAAGTGAAAATCCAAACAATGCTCTGGGAGAGGCGATTGCTGTGCAGGAGGAGATGATCATTGGAAACAGCTTGTCATGTGGATGAGCAATGCCCTTTGGCACTATTTTAAAAGCAAAAAGAATGATTTTACATATGGCAAAGTGCTCTGGTATATTTATCAACCTGGGCATATTATTAATGTGTCGTCTTTAGCAGTTGGCTTGTGCTAGACCGTAATTATACATACATTTCCCCCCCTTGCAGACTTGTCTTCTGCCCTGTTTAGAAAAGAAACTCAGTAAAACATTTTTGTCTTCAGTATTTTCCCTTCTTTTTTCTGTGTTTTCCCTTTAAAACAGATAATGTCACTGAACCACAGTAGGTAATAACAAAACTTAATCAGGAAGAGACCCTGTCTTTCTCACCAAGTTTCTCAGCCTCACCTCCAATTTCCTCCCGGGCTGTTCTGCCTCCATCATGGCTTCCAGACACAATGTGCTTTCAACTCCAAGGTTAGCTAGGAGCACCCAGTGTGGCTACACCAACTCCCTGGTCCATCTACCCCTCAGACTAAGACACCTGGACTCCAAAAGTGAATACTGAAAGGGAACACCTTGCTGATGGACAAAACCACTTGCACAGCATCTTTCTCCACTTATTCTGTTTAATGAACACAAAGTCTTGCTTTGGAAAACTTCAATAACCTACTAACTGATTTTCCCACAGCAGCTCTACCTGCTCTCCACATTGGAGTAGACCAGCGATTTTCAACCTTTTTCATCTCATGGCCCAAATAAACTAATTATTAAAATTCTGTGGCACACCAAAAAATATATTTTTTTGCTGATCTGACAAAAATAGGTATAATTTTGATTTATTTATAAACAAAGTATTAATAGTAATTATCTACCCCTTTTGCTCCTAAGTGATACTTTTATTTACTTATTTTGTGTGTCTTAGTTATTTTATTTTCATATTTATTATTTTAAAATTTTCTAATTTAATCTTTATTGTATTTTTTTCATTACCATTTAGTCCCCTTATACCACCCTCCTCCCCCAGGAATCACCACACTGCTGTCCGAGTCCATGAGTCCTTTTTCCTTTCTGCTCAATCCCTCCCTCCCCAGCTGTCATCATGCTCTGCATCTATGAGTCTGTCCCCATTTTCCTTGTTAGTTCATTTTGTTCATTAGATTCTACAAATGAGTGAAATCATATGGTATTTGTCTGACTGGCTTATATTTCTTTCTTTGACCAGATTGAATGCATGGATGGCCTCCATGTTATTCTCAAGCTCCAAGAACCTATAATTGTATATAAGGATTTCTGGTACCAAGAATTAGCCAATCAGATGCAACCTTATTATAGCGACATGACCAATGAGATGCAACTCTGTTATATAACCTATTTATTTATGGCATTCACACCGAACAGCTATTGTTGCGCTGGCTGTATCACTTTTTGATTTGCCCATCTACGGGAAAAGAGGCCAGGTACTGCATGCTTTAAAAATTGTTGTAGCACACAGGTTGAAAATCGCTGAGGTGGCCTGACCTTGTTAAAACAAATCTACCAGTATTCACGTCCCCAGATAAGATAAAGGTCTTTACCGGCCTCCGATTCGTCATCTGGTACATACACAAACCATTCCATGGCTTACAAGGTTCCACATGGTCTGACTTTTGCCTCCTTTTCTTGTTTTATCACACTGACCAGTCTTGGCTTTGCCACATGTTGCCTCAAATATGCCTTGTTTTCCGTTTTTTAGGCTGTACGTGGTTTCTTTCAGTCCATGCTGTCGCCTACCTTCCCCCTTTCTGGTGAACTCTGATTCCTCCTGCCCATTCAAGGGTCCTTGCTCGGACCCTTTCCTGTTCCTTCGCCTCAGAACACCATATTTATTTTTTAATTATTTGAAAACCATCTTAAAATATTTATTGTTTTATTAATACCTGCCTTCCCTACTAGATTGTGCGTCTTTTCAGAATGGAAACTGGCTCTGCTTCTGGTCCCCATTATATGCCCTATAACCATTGTATTAATGAATAAAAGTAGGAGCTGCTATGGAAGGGGAGGGATATTAAAGGACTTTTGACTGCTTTTTGTTCTAAAATTCTAGGGGAATTTGTAAAAGGAGGTCAGTATCTCAAAATTATTTACTAAAAGTTTTTAAGGGCAGCGGAAGCTTTGTACCGAAAAAGTTGAATAATTGGCCTCTTGCCCCTGTTCCCTCTTCCCATTTAATAAAAGGATAGAGATGGAAAAAAACAGTATTCTACAAGGTAGCCCACTTTCTTTCATCTGATATATGTTACTACCTTGAAAATGTTTTTCATCCTTTAAGAATAAAGGGTTAACTTACTTTTTAAAATACCAAATGAGGAGATATTTTAATGGTAAACTTGAAAACACAAAAATGTGGCATTTTTATTAGCATGTTTTAGCTTTAATGAGTCTCGGCAGAAGCTTGTATGGATGAGAAGGCATTTTCACTGCTCTGCTGAAAAGAGGGACAGGTCAAATTTCATGGCTAAAGGGGCTTCAGAGACAACTGCCTTGCTGCCCCCCACCCCCACCCACTTTATTTGAATGGTTTGCTATTAGGTGAATATATTGCGTATGTTATGAGAAGTCAAATACATATTATGTAGCTATTTTTAATTTTCACTTGGAGTCTTGGAATATTATTACTGATGCCCCTTGGAGCAAGGGTGTGCCTGGGCTTTTAACCAAGGATTTAAGTCTGCAACTAGGTTTATTAAGGAAAAATGGGTCCCTCAGAATTGCTGCAGGTATATAACACCAAGCTAAAAACTACAGTCAAGAAATTGTTGAACCCCGTGTTTCTTGGCTTTCTCCTTCATTTTAACTAGGGTTGTAATGGGCAGAGCCATCCGCGGGTGAATGGCTTGCAAAGTGACCCTCCTAAAGCTCAGGGCTAGGCGAAGCTCAGGGAAAGCAAAAGCTTCCAGCCTTGCCTTTTGTTTCCAAAATATTATAAACAACAATTCATCAAATTACTTAGTGAGGCCTCAACATTGAAATGTCTCTTTGTGATGAAAGAAAGAGAAGTTAAACACTAATTACTAATGACTCTTTGCCTCCTGAAACCTTGAGGTGGTGGGGGAAAAAAAGCAGAGGATTATGTAACACAGAAATGAATGGTAAGGACTACTCAAAAGAAAGTTCTGAAACTGCCTTTTCCTTGTTTTACATTCTAGAACAGACACCTGTGATTTGTGTACACACACTATTTAATAGGACCCGATGGTTGAGTTGGAAGGAAATATAGAGATCTAGTCGAATCTTGATTTAGAGAAAAAAATCAGTAGACTACCAGTTGTCAGGCAATACAGAGGAGTCCTAGGTATAAAGTAGTCCCCTCTTATCTGCAGTTTCAGTTTCCACTGTTCCAGTTATGCAAAGATAACAGAGGTTTGAAAATATTACATGGAAAATTGTAGAAATAAACAATTCATACATTTTAAATGCCCAGCCCCTGTGAGCAGCATGACAAAATCTTGTTCAGTCCCTCTTCATCCTGAGCAGGACTTGAATCGGCCTCTGGTTAAGCATCTCCAGCTGCCTGTTAGTCACTTAGTAGCCATCTTGGGTTATCTGATCCACTCTCACAGTATCTCTGGGCTTGTGTTCAAGTGACCTTATTTTCAAGTTAAAGGAGTTCATCATCACCAAGCCCTTATTACATGAAATGTTAAAGGGATTTATCTAAGAAAAAGATAAAAAAATATGAACAGTAAGATGACAACAAACTCAAAACTATCAATAACTGAACCTAAGAAAATAAAAGCTAAAACAAACTAAGCAAACAACTAGAACAGGAACAGAATCACAGAAATGGAGATCACATGGAGGGTTATCAGTGGGGAGGGGTGGAGGTAGAATAGGGGAAAAGTTACAGGGAATAAGAAGCATCAATGGTAGGTACAAAATAGACAGGGGGAGGTTAAGAATAGTATAGCAAATGGAGAAGGCAAAGAACTTACATGTACAGCTCATGGACATGAACTAAAGGGGAGGGGAATGTGGGTGGGAGGGAGGTTGCAGGGCAGAGGGGAATAAAGGGGGGAAAATGGGACAACTGTTAATAGCATAATCAATGAAATATATTTTTTAAAAAGTGACCCTTATTTTACTTAATAATGGCCCCAAAGTGCAAGAATTGTGATGCTGGCAATTTGAATATGCCAAAGAGAAGCCTTAAAGTGCTTCCTTTAAATGAAAAGGTGATAGTTCTCCGTAGTGCGTGTTAAGTGCTTAGTTGAGATTGGAAGTCGTGGTGGAAGACATGGACAGAAAACGTATGTGTAGAGTTTGGTACTTTCTGTGGTTTCATGCATCCACTGGGGGTCCGGGAACATATTCCCATGGATGGGAACAGGGGGCTACTGTATAGGCATTGCTGTTTACATTCTTCTGATTTCTTCCAACAACAGACTAAGACCTTTGATGGCTAGGGTTGCAGTCTCAGGATCCGGGTGCTGCTGTCTGGCCCAGCTCCAGTCAAAACTCCCGTCCAGGTGTCACAAAACATTGTCCCCACCTCAACTATTATTGCAGTGCCCACTTAGTACAGGGGTGTGTTTGGTCTGGTCTCTCCACCAGCTAATGTCCCTGGAACCTTATTCGTCTGTGGATCCCACATTTTATACAGTGATAGGCAAACTGCTGGCGTTCAATCATTATTCTTTGCTGAGAAAATCAGTGAGCAAAAAGTGGTCTACAGCCTTCTACTCAATAACACCGAGATTTACTTTGAAGTAGAAATGCTTTTTTCCTTCACTCTTCTGAGTATTTTCATGTAGTTCATTAGTTAATGGAAAGCCCTCTGTTACAGAGTTAGGGACTTGAGGGCGAAGAGACTGTAGGAGGGCCTAGCTGGTAGGGAGAGCTATAGTAATGGTTATCTGTGAGGATTTTGCATTAATTGAACATGTTTTCATAAAGTACAACTTTATGGTATAATCCACTCTGAAAAGTCTAGATTTTAATTTTAAATCTTGTAGTTGGGGATAGCGATAGAGATACAATAGAAATGTATAGTTGTCTCCTCTTGCAAGATCGTTTTGGCCTGCAAAGTAAAAGTTTACAAGAATTCTTAACAGAGTCCTGTGAAGTGTGTGTGAGACTAGTATGTGTATTTAGTAAAGAGCTTAGATGTGGAGCAACAAAAAGTAAATGAGAATATATCATAGAATAAAGCTAACATTATAAATTACTCTTTCAAAAGCACCTTTTCAAACAATGACTGAACACATATTTATAGCTTGGTATTTTACAGATTATATTTTTCATTTTATTTTGGGGGGGCATCACATCTCTTTATTTTTTATTTTATTTAAACAATTAAAAATTTTCAATTATAGTTAACATACAATATTATATTAGTTTCAGGTATGCAATATAGTGATTAGACATTTATATGCCTTATAAAGTAATAAACCTGATAAGCCTAGTAGTACCCATCTGATACCATGTATAGTTATTACAATATATTGACTATATTCCCTATTCTGTATTTTACATCCCCATGACTATTTTTATAACTGGCAATTTGTACATCTTAAGTGCTTACATATATTCAAAAAAGTAGTATTGCATAGTGCCTCTTAATGGTTCACTAGGAGAACTATTACTGTTTCCAGCTTGCTGCATTTATTCACCCCGTACAATCCTTGCACCATTTCTCTTTGGTTTCACTAGTCGAGTGTGTACCTCCCAGCACTTTATTCTCATTTCACAAACCTGATTCCTTGTGTTTTCTGACGTTGAACCAATCTGGGATCAAGTTCAGAAATGAGTACGTACTACCTTAGATCCACTCTAGTGGTTAACCCAAGGGGACTTTGAGGTATGGGCATTCTGCCAGGAGGTGAATGTAACCAAAGCAATTTTGGTTACAGCTGATTTGTGGTTTGATCTTTGGAGATGTACTTAACCTGGATCTAATAAGTTTTAGGAAGTCACTGCAATTCAGTGGAGCCAAATGTGGTAAGTACCTAAAGACAATAACTTTACCACATGTGTTTTAACAGCTGGATATTTTTCTAAGCTAGAAAGGTGATGTAATTATATGATATAGGATGGTAGAAAGGCAATCAGATATCTTGTAAAATAATTAATGGTTGATTATTCCATTAGCCCAGAAACAATGCATACTCTACTGGCAAAAGTTTTCTACAGGAGAGTGGTTTTCCATTGTATTTGGTATTTTCCATTTGGAGACTCGCATTCTATGAGAAAGACAGGGGTAAGGTGTATATTTTACAAAATTGACATGTTACATGTATTACAAATTATGTTATTATAAAAATTACATGTCCATATAAGTAACAAATAGCAACTTAATCACAAAATATTAAGACAAAGGGGTGCTGCTTGTAGCTTGAAATGGGTGACTTTCAGACGAATAATATTTTACTACGCAGTGGGTAAAATGCCTGGAAATTATTATTTCAAGCTTACATATATGCATATATTTAAAACTTACAAACAGGCATGAGGAGAATACAGATTATTTTCTCAGTTTAAACAGTAGCATTTATGAACACAACTGGCCATGATTTATCCCCTCTCTCTTATTATGGATCATTTCAATTATAATGTAAAATAGAGACTTTTTGCAAGTGATAGCTTTTCACTATGTTATGCTTTATAGAGTTGGAAGCATGTTTTCCCTACCAAACAATTTTCTGTGTGTATGAAGAGGAGTGAGTTTTAGTTCAGTTCCTTATCTTGGTCTGAAAGACTGAGAAATTAATTTGTAGTTATATATCGTTAAACACAGTCTGTTAGTTACAATGAAGCAGTTTGCAAATGTCATGAGGTTTGGGTAAAGGAGGTAGCATCCTACTATGTTTTTATACACGTACACGTATCAGACAGATCACAAGGCAGAGAATGTAAACTCACCTTCTAATCATTTCTTAAAAATTCATATTTGTAAAATTTTGTCTTTTATCTGTTTTCTATAAAAATATGAATTGCGGGTGGAATTTTATTCTTCTTTATTGTAGCTACTGTATACAACTCAACAGAAAAGCCAAGTGCTTCCTTTCATTCCTACTCTAATGCACTTGTCCTGAGAACGCAATATTTTATAATATTAGGGCAGACATAATATTTATTTAGTAATAAGTATTTAGTAGATATATGCATGTTTTGACCAAGGAGATATACACACACACACATATGATAGAAAAAGCCTTACAAAATTTATAACCAGAAATTATGTTAAGCAGTAAAGTACAACTTAGAGGTCAAAGGAATATTGCTATGTTCAAATGGGCACAACTCTCTTTTGGTTTTATGCATATTCCAATGCAAAATAAACTTTTTGAACTACAGTTTTTAGCTTTTATTTATGTAGAGTCATAATGAGTATCAACCTTTGTTATCTACTCATGTTCCTGTCTTTTAACACATGTTTTTACTTTGACACTATGTAATTATCTCAGCTTGTATGGCATATAAATATATGACACCGAAGTATAAGAAAGATGAGTAGGGTGGGTCACCATGTACCAATATTCTAGAGCCTTCTCCAAAGACTCTGGAAAGATTGTGAGAACATCAGTGTGAAGCCAGTACATGCTGAGTTTTTATCAGACAGAGCTTTGTGTTTCCTTCCTCCGAGTAAAAGACAAGTTCAATAGTAAAATATTTTTTCCTTTTAGGTTGAATGTAGTTTATTATAGTGAGAGTTTATCATATTGTAAAACAATGTTTCCTGTCTTCCAAGATAGAAGGAAGACCCTTCAGAAGAAACGAGTATTTAGAAAATACTTTAAAAACCGTTATGAACTTTAGGCTGAGGTCTTGTACAAGAACCCAACTGTAGACCCTAACTTTGGAAATAAGAGTCCCGTCTATCTAAAAGTGATAGCAGTCAGTTAGAAACAAGATCCATTGACCTCTGACTTAGGATGGTTTCCCTTACTTTGGCATTAGCCTTCTCAGGAAAGCAAATGCTGAAGAAAGAGGTCCATTTTCAGAGGGAGGTGAAACAGCCAAACCTGCAGTAGTCTGCCCCACATCTTTTTTTTATGCTGCTCTGCTCATAGTTCAGGGAGGTAACTTAGGAAATGATACATTGCCCAAGCCGCACGCTGTCCTGACCGTGAAACGCACTACCCTGGGCAGAGCCCCATTTCCCTAAAGGTGACTAAAGCCGGGCAGCGAGCCCGAGGTAATAACAACGGTCTCGGAGCTTTTTCGCTAACCTTAGTCTGGCAAAAGCAACAGTGGGGGTTTTATTTCTTGAAAAATACACAATGTCCATATGATTAAATGCTCTTCAGTTTCCTTTCAACCTCAGGCTGCACATTCACGTCTTAATTGTGCCAGCTGCCCTCTTAACCCACCCCCTAAATATTGCCCTTGAATGTGTTCTGTCTTGATGCAAAGCCTTTTAAGTTTCCTTTATTATAATTCATCTTTCTTGTACTAAACCAAATGTCTTTTCTCACTGGAGAAAAGTGAGCTCTTCAAGGAGAAATTAAAACAAAGATTTTTTTTTAAATGCTGCATATATTAAGGTAAATCTTTTTCCTGTTCTAATTGAATTCAGTTAGGCGTTCAAAACTTTGCCACAAAGATAGACCGAGCTATTTTTCTTTTTAAATGAGGCCAAGTCTTGTTGGCACCCATGACAAAGACCATACTGTGCGAAGGCAGGTTGCCAGCAGGTTTAACAATCAAGGCCAGGGTTTGACTCTGTCTGCTCCAAGCTTCTTCAAGAGTCATGCAGGGAAGCCACCTTGCAGGCCAGCGGCATGTGTTCTGCGCGAGTGTCATTTTCTCTGCTTTTCAGGTGGTAGATTTGGAAACAAAGAAAGTGCTCAATTCACTTTTGCTCTGGTACAAAAAAAAATGAATGATGGAATTGGGGACTGCTGGGTGAAAGGCACTGAATACCCCGTACCATGTTTGCAACTTCTCATGGGGCTGCAACTAGTTTTGAATGAAGAGTTATGTGAAAAAGAGGACAATCAGAGCAACTAAATATGAATAAATCACACTGTAACACAGAAGTATGGCTCTATCTTTAAAAATTCAGTTAAAAATAAAAACAATAAAAAATGAAACAAGTTTTTTCTTTCCATTGCTTCAGTGACATGCATGTGAGGCTTCCTGTCTGTCTAAAACCCTTTACAATTGTATTTAGGGGAGGGAAAGAGAGCATTAAGTTATTCTTGAACCAAAGCAAAGTGGATTTTCAATGGCTGTTTAAGTCTGTCTCTGTCTCCATCTAGGTTTCCTTCTCTTCCACCTCTTTTTTTGGTACCTTCCACTCTGACAGTTGTGACTTTAAAACTTTTGCTAAATTGGTCTAACTCTACTGCCCTAGGGGCCCCACAGGGTGAAGTTTTTAGTAGAATTGGTTTGGGTTCAGTAGATGGGGGAGAAACAAACAAAAAAATCACGGCAAACATGTCATTATTGCTACAGTCACCCGTAAGGGAAGGACATCACTTGCCCCGTCCAGGAGCCTTCCTTCTGAAACCCAGCAGCTCAGATCCAAGTCTGTCACGCCCCTTTTGTGTAACCTGTCATGCCTAGCATCCTTATCTTTAAGGGGGTTGAACGTAATGTTAACTATGTCCTACGTTTATTAAAAGGATCGTGTGAGGTAAAGCATCTCGAAGAGTGTCCAGTGTAGAATACTCAGTGCGTGTTAGCTTACAGGCATTTATCTAACTGAAAGCAAACGTTTAGTATTGCCCAGTCTTCAAAATGCTCCTGGATACGGGCACACAACTTGCAAACCCTCACTGGAGAAGAACGTGAAACAGGAACAGTGAGAGATGGTTGTGTTGTGGACGCCCTGCGCTTCACAACTACTTTGTCCCTCTCGTTGCACAGCTCATTTTCCCAATGTATGTCAGGCAGACACGTGTGAATAATTTAGTTTCTGCTGCTGTTCATCATGCATTATTAAAACACCAACTTGCAGAGGCTGCTATCTTCAACTCACTGTAAGATTCTGCATTTTTATTTTGTTGGTAAGTTTCCCATTTCTCTTGTAGATTTATCAAAATGTAAATTATTTTAATGATTGTCCTGGGATATTTGTGTTAAATTTGAGGGAATTGCCCATATTTTGACCCAGCATCCTCACTGTAAATAGGATGAAATTAAATAGGCTTTGCAGAGGCTTCAGGGTTGGAGACAACTTTGTAAGAAGTGTTTGGCACTTGCCCAGTCGGGCAATCTCACTTAAGCACTTGTATTTATTGAGAAGCAATGATAATTGACAGAAGAAGGAATTGCTTAGGTTTTCATTGAAATTGGCATAAGTGTCTGCTGAAATAATATTACTAATATTATATAATTTATAATAATCTTAAATAATTTATATGAATCTTCATTATAGCAAGTACAGTGACATTTATACTACTTCTTTAATGTAAATATACTTTAAGTCATATTACTATTTGCTTAATATGTAAGAGCTATGGCAATAAAGATAATTTTTCAAGCAATTGTCTAGGACTAGACACTCAATAAAGGAAGAGCTTAAAGTCTGAAGCTCAAATATGTGGTACTTAGATTTGCTTTGTTAGTGCCTGTCTTTAAAGGAGGTAACAATGCTGATCTCAGAGAGCTCTCTGAGCCAAAAGCATAGTACAAGGATGAGTAATAAGAGCTTGGAGCCAACAAATTACAGAAAAATTCAGAGATTGTGGTAATTAATTTCTAGCTTGAAGTGGAAAATAGCATAACTGCACTATATAAAACAATATTTTAGTTCTCAATGTTCTATTACTCCCCCCCAAAGCAGCCAAATACATTTTTAAGCTTGTTAATTAAATCTTGGTAAATTATTACTTCTCTCAGCCTCAGCAGGTGCAGTCATTGAACATTCCAACCTTTTCAAATTGTACATCAAAATAAAATTGACTTGCTAGTAGGAAGCCCAAACAATTTCTGTACTGTGGAATCCATGAACCTGTTTTATTACTGCACTCTTTCCTGGGCTTTACTTGTGTAAGCCGTATGGATTTAATTAAGATGTGACAGAAGAAGTGGCATTGGACATTGTTCACGGTTTTTCTCACCATTTCTTACTTAATAATATACATATTGAAATAGCTGACAGGTTTTCAATGACATCTGAACACTGACTAAGAGTAGTTAATAAAACTTAGAATCAGTAGATGATCACTGTATCGAAGGGAAAGCGTGGAAATGTTATGTCAAAGATGAGAGTTTTCCGTAGAAAAAGAGAAAAACGAAACTTTAGAATAAATAGAATAATGCTGTCTTCCGGATTAGTAGACTCCACTTACTGCTGTAACCAATTGACTTTATTAACTGGAAACTTTTATTCCACTTGGAAGTTAATTACTAAATGCTATTACAGTTTACACAGGGACAATTAGACTATGGTATACTTTTTTTTTTAATTAATTCTCACCTGAGGATATGTCTATTGATTATGGAGAGAAAGGAAGAGAGAGAGACAGAGAGAGACATCAGTGTGAGAGAGAAACATAGATAAGTCACCTCCCTCATGCGCCCCTCATGCGGGGATCGGACCCACAACCTAGGAACGTGCCCTGACTGGGGATCGAGTCCGCAACCTTTTTAGTGTATAGGACAATGCTCCAAGCAACTGAGCCACCCATGCAGGGCTACTTTTTCTTCTTATACATATAATTTTGGATAATGTTGACTTGCTGACTGAGTATATGGAAGGATAATTGGTGAAATATTCATATATTCTTACAAGCTAGCATTGCCTTGTTTGTTGTTGGAATCCCACATTATTTGCTTAAAAAAGTAACTTGCAGTTGAAAGACCTAAACCTTTTTTTTTTCCTTTATTACATACTTCTGTTACATTCCATGGGCAGGCATGGACCAAACATGAGCCTGCGTTGTATATCAGTCAAAACAAATTCTCTGACATTAATAATAAGATTTGCTCTCAGTATTTACCCATAATAATCATGATCTTTTACCTAGAAGTAGAAAAAATACTGGAATGAGTTTCAACTAAAATAAAAATAAAAATAACCAGAGCGCTACTGGTATGGGACCCAGGTTTCCCAGTGTAATTATGAATCAGTCTTGTTACTCTTGCTCTCACATACTTGTGTTCTCTATGTCTGCCTCTCTCTCTCTCTCTAACCCTTTTTCCCTCCAGGCCTCCCTCCCTGCTTCATTCTCTCTCTATCCCCTGTGCTCAGCTTCACCTTGAAGCACTGGCTTCATCCTGAGGCTTTTTCTCCATGACGAAATATAAAGAATAGTAGCTTCAGGTTTATGTGATTGTAAAACATAATTAACCCAGAAGAAAAGAGGCAGTCTCCCATGCAGCATTCGAGTATTGGGAACGACGCCCTTCGGCCTTCATCACAAATTGGGTTTCTATGAGGATGACTCTTGAGACAGAGTTAAAATTACAGGAGATTTTTTGGGTTCAATGTCTGTACAAGAGAGAAGAAGAAAACTGGATTGAGCAGGGGGAAAAACCGACCTGCCCTGCCAACCCAGTGACCGCGTCCCCCAACGAGAGAATTACTTTCAGAGTTGCCTCCCATTGGGTGAAGATGGCTGGGTCTTTACATCATTGGATGTGGGTCATGGAGGGAAGGGAGGCGATCTCTGCAGGGGCGAACACCCAGCATCCTCTATTGATGTGCTTATATTACCAGTGCTTATACCAAGATTCAATGGCACATTTATTCTTTGTGGAAAAAAATAGTTTCTTGAAATCCCTTACTATATTTTGTTGGTACAGTGTAACTATTATGCTTCCTGTTTACATATAAGAAAAATATGCATTTTGAAATTTGAGGCCAAAATGTCAGAATTCACTGTTCAGTGTCCCTTAAGGCAATGCCAGAGTTTGTCGTAATCTTTTTAAAAATTTCCAAATCATGTCAG
Organism: Desmodus rotundus; assembly: GCF_022682495.2. NCBI lineage: Eukaryota > Metazoa > Chordata > Mammalia > Chiroptera > Phyllostomidae > Desmodus > Desmodus rotundus. The sequence goes on from NC_071388.1 coordinate 187,702,215, forward strand.
CATGTTTTGCCTTCAGAGAACACACTCCGTTTACTTTTAACCATCCTTTTATCACGGGGAAGGTTAAGTGAATGCATGGAGCCTGGAAAGGTGCGTGGCAGCTGGCAGAGACTTTTGTCAAGGCCCCCAAGCCCTTCCGGAAGGTTAATTATGCCACATTTTGTGCCAGTTCCCTCAGCGTTTCCCAGGTTTCCAGCCCATCAGGACACTTGGTGCTGCACCTCGGCACTGTGTGTCTAACTGTGCAGACTCCGGAGGACATTCCTTTAATCTCCTGACACTTACTCTCTTTTCTTAGTCCAAGAGAAGGACCCCACACCCTCTCATCTTCCTAAGTATGACATGAAGAAAAAGTCATCTGCATTTGGGAAAAAGTGATTTTAACTCTAGTGGGTGCCATCTGTGCTGGCTGTGCACACGATGAGCTGACGCCCCTGAGCGCAGCCTGAGTGCAGAAGCCCAGGCTGCCTCCTTCCAGCAGCGAGGGTTTACTGGTATGGGGTCAGTCGGCCAGGTCTTACCCCCAGGGGGTCAAGGCAGTTTCTTCGATGCATCTTTACAATGAATTGTATCTTTCTCAGTACATTTACTTGGGAATAAATTACTACAAGCCTGGAAATACTTCTTTTGTGGTTCCACTCGGCCTTGGTGGCAACTTGGCCTCCTTGATTTGGGATGACCAGAAAAGAATCCCCCTCAATTATTTAAATGTCCCTTACCAGCTGCTAGTTAAAAACCGTTCTTGTGGAAGAACTGAAACCTTCTCGCTGAGTTCCCAAGGCACGTTGAAAGGGGCAGAAGGAAACACAATGGCAATTGTGTGCCAGGAAGGTGACCGTGACACACGCACAACAGAAGTTGGTAATTGGCTTCCTCATTACCGGCCGGGAGAGGCCTTTGACTTTCTCCGACTGCTAAAGAGTGTATATAGTTACTCTGCCCAGGCTCTGCGTCCATCCATCGCTGAGTGCTCCAGGGAGCAGCACGGAGACCTGCTCTGCGGGTTCGTCTTCATGCGGGTCACATGGGGCAGCTCTTCAGTGTTTCCTGACTGCTGTCCAAGCCTGTTGCCCTCTCTGCTCCCTGGTTGAAGACGTTAGGGACCAACAGGAATTCTGTCAATGGTGACTGGAAGTAATTTGGTGCCTGGGCTAAGCCAGGAGATTTAATCAATTTATTATTATAAAACCCACCTTCTGTAACTTCTTTTTAAAAAATTATTATTAAGTCAAAAGTTTGGAAATGAAATGTATGTTATTTGGAAACATTTCATTGCATGATGATATCAGACATTAGGTCATTTGTTTCCCCTTGTTTTTGGATTACTTTCTTCCTTACGTGACATTTGACCCTTTGGCAAGCTACCAATTGAGGGTAGCCCATTACTAAAGATTACCTTTCATGGGGAAGCAGGTGTCACACCTGAGAGCCAGCTGAATCTAGGTCAACAGAGGTATCTTAGCTCACAGGAGTAAGCAAGACTGTACATGGAAGAACTTCAGGACCTCCACATGTAAGATGTTGGTTTTAGTGTTGGCCCCAATACCACCACTAAAACCAACACTAGTTCCAAGATTGTACTTTCAGAATTCACATGAATGTGTTACCTTTGCACTTTTTAACTTAAGGACAGTTTGTTGCCCTTTGAAAAGGCATCAGGGGAGGGGCTAGCTGTCTTATTTTGATAAAAGTCATTTCAGCTTCTACTTCTCTCTGGCTGCTGAAATTGGAGATAGAGAAAGCTCCCAAGCATCATTCATTCACTCTGCCCTCACCCTGCTGTATTTGCCTCCTTGCAGCCCTGACTCTCTTATGAATTTGTGTTTCAAGAGAGGAATGCAAGTTCCAAAAGGACAGGAACCTTGCTGATCACTTGCCACCGTTGTATCACAGTCTCTAGAAAAGTGCTTCCCATAAGCAGGTATTCCACAGTCACAGAAAGGGCAGACTACTAACTCCCGAATGCACCCCAAGTGCTTGGGAAAACGTTCGAAGAGGAAAGTAGTGATGAAGCTGTGTCTGGGATCACACTCAGGCCATCAACATTCCGTTTAGCTATGCAGTAGTAATTCTGTTATATTAACGATTAAATCAACAGGATTGGGAATTTAACCACCATCTGAAATGTTTTCCTTATAGATTTAAATAAATGGCTGAAAAAATGTGTAAGTCTGGAACTGCCTCTATGTATATTATAGGGAAAGATGTACAGTTGATTTAAGCTATTTTCAATCCGCTGAAGTGCTTTTTGGTCCATTGCTACCTGGGGGGAAAGTAAAGTTTTAACCCTGGATTAGTGTGGTTGAGGGATGATGGAGTCTGAGAAAGTACTTAGTATTTAACATGTGGTAACAGCAGATCTGTTTCCTACATTAATGCTTTTGACTTACAGGAAGCCCTAACTTTTGCTGCAGTTACATTTGTTCCAGACATACGATTTCTCATTATTATGCGTAAATTCTGACCTCTTTTTTTTTGGTCTCTTGTATGTAACATGAAGTGCAACACGAATATTAAAATGGATGAGAATGCTCTTTATAATAGTAGTTCTGAGGTCCATCATTTTATACCTCTTTCTGGGATTTGCAATTTTTAAATTATGTTGGAAATGAGTTGTAACATGTAGGAGTTAATGCACTGGATTTGCCCTGGAGAAAGTCCCTGACTCAGAGAAGTGGGTCCAGAAATGTGTGGAATGCTTCGGTTTGGCTTGCGAGTGCCTTACTAGCGATTTCAGGATATTAGAGCTTTGGGGAACAGATTTACTTTATTGTTTAAGGCTTACCCATAGCTGTGTGTTTTCCTTTGAATAGCGGGTTTCACCGAGATGAAAAAATAACCTTTCGGTAGGGCTAGGAGGATGTGTACTTTCCCGATCGGAGAAAAGTGTAGGCTGCGGCATTAATCTTAAGAACATCCTGGTGTCAGACCCGAGAAACACAGTGCCTGTTTGACGGGTGCCTCCCATGGATCCCACCCCCTTTCAAAACTCAGCTGTAAATCCAAGAATTAATGAGACGGTGCTCTGTTAAAGGTTTTGAACAAATAATAATGTCTTCACTTTGCTGTAAAACCCTTTCAAAGGAAACCTCAGATTTTATAGACTAATGATTTGAGTGAGTAGATAGGTTTTCACACTGCAAGAAATAAGCTTATTGGCTCTCGCAGATTCCGTCGTCACTCGACTCCACTACCTCATTACCAGAATGAACGCAGCGCTATGCCCACGCATTGCGGGTCTCAAGCAACTCACCCTCCCTACTCTGCTGTGTTTCACCACAGGCCTTGCATGAGTCAACTTCTTAAACTATTTATATGCCTAACCTGGATGAAATAAAAATTACAAAGAAGAAAAGAAAACCAAAAGGACCTGGGATGAGACCATGAGTGGCCTCTTTGCCATAGACCTTTCAGGTGGTTTCAGCAAAAATTTCTTAAAAAATAAATACTGCCATCTCCCAACATTTTTGTACCACTATAAGAATCTTAGAGAAGGAACTATGGGAGAATGGGCTCTTTACATTTCAAAAAAAAGTTGTCATTTGTTTTCTTAAAGTTTTTCCAAAGCATACTTACCCATATTGTTTCTGCCTGAATTTGAATATACCAGAGTATACATACCAGTGAGGAAAACCCATCAGTGTCCCAACTTAAAAACAAAATATAAAAAAATATACAGTTGACACTTGACAACACAGAGGTTAGAGGCAGTGACCTCTGCAACAGTCAAAACTCTGGGGTAACTTTTGAATCCCCCAAAACTTAACTCATAGCCTGCTGTTAACTGGGAGGGAGCTTTACCGATAACATAAACAGTTCGCATATTTCGGATGTGTTTTATATATTATATCCTTACAATAATGTAAGCTAGAGAAAAATGTTAAGAAAATCGTAAAAAGGATACATTTATAGTACTGTGTGTATTTACTGAAAACATCTACATGTAAGTGGACCTGCGCAGTTCCAACTTGTGTTGTTCATACCGGATACTGTGGTCTTTTCCCACATCCCAAAGATGTGCACGTTGGGTGAACACTGTCTAAATTGTCTGCTGAGTGAGTGTGGGTGTGAGTGGGTCTGTGATGGAAGGGTGTCCTGTCTAGGGTTGGTGCCTGCCTTGTACCCTGAGCTGCCGGGAGATGTTCTGGCTACCCGAGACTCTGAACTGGAATAAGTGGGATGGGAAATCGCTCTCTCACTTGGTGTTTTTCATCTTTCTTAAATGTCTGTGTAGCTCACATTTATTTCAATGTTTAATATTAGAGTGGTTTGGGTTTTTATTTAGAAGTTTGGTGATATATTTTTGACAAGAAATAGGGCCTAGGAACTTAACCCTTGTTTATATCATTTAGCCAATGGGATATGTCTTTTGCCTAGAGTTAGTTTCCAAAAACCTGTTGAGGATGTGAGGTGAGGACTTACTGTGCTATAGTTTTCATAAGACACATTCCATGACTGAGGCATTTGAAAGTTCTTCACTTTGATTGCACTTATTATTATTTCTAGTTCCGGCACCACCTGCTCTTTTTTCCTGTGTTGTGACATAGATGGGTAAATTAGGTATAATTTCCCAGCGTGGAACTGGTCCTCTTGGCCTTAATCTCAATTGCTTACCATTGTTAGTGCAGCTACAGTGAACATGTCAGAGTACAGAACATTGTATTAAGAGGCATACCTAGTGCCTAGCTGCCTATGATGTTGTTTCATATGAATAATACAAAGTGTAGAGGTGAAATGAGTCGGAGCGTCCATGACTCAGCCTCTTTTTCCAGGGGTGACTCATTCCACATTTATGTATCCCTGACGTGGTGCCACGTACCACATTAAGTGCTGCAGATACAAGCGTGGATGTGCCAGGTCACGGACCCAGAGTAGCCCACAGTCGGGGCAGGCAGAATATGGCATCCATTAAGAACAATATGGGCTTCCACACGGCCGGTACTTCATTAATGTTATAGCTGTCTGTGAAGGCAAAATGTGAATAAATATTTAATAATGTGGGCTGGCCACGCAACCTAATTCTATGATTTGGAACATATGCACAACATTTTTGATTCTATCTTGATATATTTTAGCCCAATTATATCAGCACAGTTTTCATTCCTTTTTATTCTGTTTTAACTTTAAGTAAGATTTCACTCCTTTGCCTGTCACATGAAGTCATATGCTCCATGAATAGGTCCATTGCCTGATGAATGCCTTCCCCTTAGTGTCCTGTAGGAAACCGTAATTTACTATAACAACAACAAAACTGTCACTGTCTACTGTTGCTCAGCAACCTAACCTGGTCTTCCTTCAGCCTTTCCTGTTTTTAAGAATGACACCTTCTTCCTGGGATGTGACTTCAAACCCTCAGAATTCTCTTGGCGCTTTTTCTCTGTCCCATGCCTTTCATTACCACCCAAGCCTGAAGCCCCACAGGTTGTACACACCGATGTGGACCGAGTTGTGTTGGAGCCCTAAGCCAAGTGTGATTGTGCTTAGCGATAGCCTTGAGGAGGTAGTTGATATTAAGTAAGGTCGCAAATTCAGGGTCCCAGCTTGACAGTGACCATGTGAGGACACAGTGAGAATGTCTGCAAGCCAGAGGCCAGGAGGAGAGGGCTCTTACTAGAACCAGGTCAAGCTGGCACTCTGCTTTCAGACTTTCAGCCTCCAGAACTGTGACAAAGTACATTTTGATTGTTTAAGTCCCCCAGTCTCTGGTATTTAGTTATGGCGGCCGGGATGGACCAAGACACTGGCCCATGGGGTAGTCAGAGCATCTTCCTTCTTTGTATTGACCCCAACTCTACCAGTCACATGGACTTCTGAAGGAGAAGCTCTCTTCTGCTTTAATCTCTTCTCATCTCTGATCCAATCTACACAGTGTTGCCCATTAAATGTCCTAATTATGCAATTGTTGAATATAAAACCTTCAGTGGTTCACGGTAGTGCACAAAATTAAACATATTTAATGACATAACCTCCTCGGCTTGTCATTCAAGTTCATTATGCCTTATACAACAGACCCAGCCTAGCCTTTCACCCAGTTATTGCTCTTGTCTGTTACTCTAACCAGGTAGGGCTGCAGGAGTTTTTCCAAACATTCCCTGTGCTTTGCTTCTTTCATTACTTTGTTTCTACTGAGTTCATTGTCTGAGTTGGTCTCCTTCCCATTCCATCCACACCCACCTATCAAAATCCTTTGCCTCTTTCAAGGTCCAGCTCAAATGCACCTCCTGTGAATCCTTATCTATATAACAGGATTTCATTTTTTTCCCTTCTTTGATCTCTGGGAGGTTTTTACTTTCTGGGAGGTATTTCTTTGTGACAGCAGGCATTTACTGCTTTGTGTCATGTCTGTTCATAACCACCTCTGTCCCATGAGGTTCAAAGTAAGCTCTTTGATGACAAAGAACTTTGGATCCCTGACATATTAAACAATGCTATTAAAAACACAACTTCTATGTATTTTTAAAATATAAAGATTATAGACAAAAACACAAATTTATTTTAAAAAATAGAATTGATTTTTAATTTGATTTGCAGATACAGTGTTCCCTACATCTGTATCTGTAAATTGAGCCTGATGCCATAACTTTTCTATTACTCCTGTGGTAACAGTTTCTGTAAATTGAGACTCAAGTGTCACTTTAAGAAGAGAGAAGCACGGGAAGTGTGAAAGGTGGCTTTTCAATTGACAATTGACCTTGATAATCTAATAGCTAAAATCTGTCTGATATTTTCAGTTTTTATTTCTTGTGAGGTGTAACCAGGCGTACTTAAGCTTGTTATAGGGTTTATAATTTCATCTGACCTTCACAATATGATTTATAATACGTAGGTATGAGATCATGTCTCACTGGAAAAAGAGAAAGAAAAAAGCTTTAGCAATTAACTCTCCAGATTGTTTGCTGACAGTTCCTTGTGTGAATGTGTGTGGGGGGGGGAGGGCGTGGGCACGCAAGCCCGCACAAAGAGACAGCGGATGGCAAAGTGGTGCTTTTAAAATGCTGATAAGTTAAGCTGCCCAGGAGCAGATGCTGAATCCTATTGATAAGAATTTCATTTGAGTTATGCTTAGGGCATTGTTTAGCAAGATACTACACAAAAAGTCTTGACCTGTGTGTTTGAAATGGCAGCTGTTCACAGTGAGGACTGAGCCTCAGGGCTCCATAAATCTTCTCTATTCTGTGCCTATTTGCTCAATAACTTGGTTGGATGGGGGTGGAAAGAAAGTCCAGAGAGTTGTTTACAAAGCAGCTGCTCTTGGTGCTGCAAACGGAAGTGCTCCCCTTTACCATGTGAAAAGCACACAAACAAAAACCCCAAGAGAACTTGAGTCCACCAGGTCAAAAACGAATACTTCTCCCTCAGAACTTTGTTTCCACGAACTATTTTTGATGCAAGTCAGGTGGGGCAAGGATGGGTCTTTTTTTTCTTAATTCTGCCCAAAGGGGAATTTTTTACTATTTCTTTAAATTTGACCAAGCTCCAGAAAAGTGCAACTCTAAGCACCTTCACTTATGTGACAAATACGGAGGCTCTTCTGTGAGCTCTGGGATGCTCATCCCTTGCTGAGCCTACGACTCCAAACGCAAGGCTTGCATATCTAAAACAGCATCGATATTTCCAATAAAGTTTGTATTTGACTTATGTTGAATTGGAAAAAAACCTAGAAGTTTTGGAGGTGGGCTAGGTTGGGGGTAGTGGTGGGGACAGGTGGGAATGTTTCCCCGGTCACGTATGGAACGTAAAGCCTGCCTTTTGAGAAACTCCCCTGGGAATCATTCTGTTTGTACTGTGAAAGTCTATATTGACAGTGCATGTAGAAAAGATAAAATCCAATCTCTTTAAAAGAGTGTTACAGATATCAGGATATTGATCTAGGGGCCCCAGAGCTCTGAACAAGAAGTGGCTGCAGTCACACAGTCAACTGAAGTGTAAAACTGCCCCCAAACAAACAGGCAGGTGGTCTGTGTGGTCTTCCCAGAGCTCCAGGCCGTGAGGGCGCCGCCCTTTCTGGGGACGATCGCTGATAATCAGTGTGGTGAACAGGTACTGAGGGGTAGCAGAGTTTGCCATCCCAAAACATGCTTCATGGGGCATTGACTATTTTAAGCTGGTTATTTGTAAGAAACAAAAGACTGAGAAAGAACCTTTGACCCTCCCTTTTACCTGCCTAAAGGAAAGAAGCTATTACCTTATAGTAGAAACTAAGTGTGGCAGACAGGGAGAAAGCAAGCAGTCTGTCTGTCTGTCCATTAGACTCCCTCCATTGTTCTGGGTGCTCCAGCCAGAATTTGTTTTGCACGGGTTTGCTTTTCTCATCTGCCTGTGAACTGGCTCCTCTCTCTTTTGAAACCCCATACTCCTATCCTCCTTAGCCCAAAATGGCATAGAGGCCTCAAGTGCCCAGTGTGCCCCTGGGCCCCCCATTCTTAGGAATCCCTGTATGTACATACATAACACATCTGGTCGTTTTCTCCTGTTAACCTGTCTCAGGCAATTTATTTATCAGTCCAGCCAGAAGAATTTAGAAGGCTAGATGGGAAATCATTTTTCAACCCCCACAACAGCACCTATACGCAGTGTGCCTGCCACTTCTCATCTTTTGTCCCCTACAGTTCATGTGTGCTCTTCTAGCACCCCGTGGCACACACAGAGCACATTTGCACACACACATGTACATGCATACGTCAGCACACACACGCAATTGGTGTGATGAACCACTGTCTTTCCCACTCTCCTAATGTTTTTTCTCTTATTCAAGAAAATATTTTTCTCTCTCCTTTACCTTCTCTTTTACTAGTTCTTTAAAAATAATTTCTCCTGCTTTTTCTTTTCTTTAAATTTGTTAAGTAAAAATGAAATAAAATAAAATGAAACAAACAGCTATGCTTAGTAGAGACTGTCCCCAACTTTTTCAGCTGATGGCACTCTCGTAACTCTGTAATGTTTTTCCCGCACCCCTCTGCCAGAAGGACTTCCCAGTTTCATTTAGTTGGCGTAAAAAGTATTTCTGTCTTAACAACAAGTAACCTTTTGAAAAAATAATACCTGCAAATCTAAAGAAAAATTCTTTCATTTTATACTTAGAATCCCATCGTTCCTTAGTAATGGCTTATATGGCCTATTGGGTACTGCCCAGCCCCCAAACCTGAGTCAGACTGGACATTGTCGTCCTCATTTCTTATTTCATATTGGTTTTCATGCAGAGTTTGCTGTCATATCATACATCCCACTAAAAAGCCCATTTTGCAAAATGTGGCTTCATTGAAAGGGATGTGTCTGGTGTAATATTGAAACTGTGAACTGCTTCAAGGTAGTATTTGTATGGTGCCTGGTGGATGTTGCTGTGTTTTTCGTACATTGAAAATATTTCAGCATTCTGTGAATTTACTGTGGCATCCTGGCGTACTGTGGTACACAGTTTGGGAACTGTTGGCTTTATAGCACCCCCCTCCCCCCAAAAATTGTATTAAAGTAAAATAAAGTCAGATGCTTGAGGTGGAAGTAGACATATTAATGCCATTAATCTTGTAAGTCCCTAAAAATGTCCCCAAATACTTTGTTTTAATCTCCATAATTTTACCCACCTATCATTTCATTCTTTTATGATTAAGTTCACTTTTCTTAAGCATCTGCCTTAAGATTAAAAATCAAGAATTTCATTTCTAATCGTTTGTTGTTTACTAGTACTCCATTTATATTTTAATGAAAATTATATATATTGAAGGTATACCGCATGATGAGTTGATATATGGATACATAGTAAAATGGTTAGTACAGTCATGCTAATAACCTATCATCTCATTGGAATATATGAATATTACTTTAGACTTTTGTTAAATGATTACCTTTATAGGTTAATTTAGCTTTTGGACTTAATCCAGGAGTCTAATAATGAACCATTTTGGGTAATGTCATGTGGAACATATTCTAACTTCCAACTGGTTAATTCACAAACACATTCCTAGAAGCTAAATGAGTTTTTAAATTGGAGATTTAGCCGGAGATGCACCCTGTAACAGGTCAGAATCTCACTCCATGTTAAAGTCATTTTCTTTCCTAACTGTCCAAAAGACGGGCTGACTTTCAGCACAGCGGTTTGGGGTGGGCTTTTGTCCTGGGTTTACCGCCTTTGTTGCTTCCATTTGACGCTGTGCCTCCTGGCTAACTGAGTGGTAAAGCTTAGGTATAAAGAAGCAGTGGGACGTTGGCTAGGTTGCCTTTGAAATTGTCTTTGGTGATTTTTTCCTTGCCTTTGAACAGATTCTGAACTCAAAATATACAGACTGTTTATGGATATTAACTCAGATTAAGGATCCAAATGCATCAGCTTTGTTATTTTTAATTAAACATCTTTCAAGAGAAATATTAGTACATTAAGTACAGAATTTATTTTTTAAAAAAGTTTAGTTGACGTTTTAGAGTGTAAGCATGAGGATTATTCTACTTTAAATAAATAAAAACTGCTGAAGATAAAAATAGGGCCAAACTTGGTCTTCTAATATATGTCTTTAAGTGAAATCTAGAAAATAATTTTAATTGTAAAGTTCTGTAACTACATAACAGCCCCTTGTTGTAGATGAATGTTGTTAGTCAGTACATTTTATGGTACAGAGAACCGAGTAACTTTATCTTCCTCTGGGGTAAAATAAAAAACTAAATCATTCAACTGATTTATTTTATAGGGTGTTTTTCTGTTTATCTTTCAGACTTTATTGATCTGATCCAAGGTATCCTGTGACTGCTGGCTGGAATTAAGGTTGGTGGTGTGTTTATATTGATTATGAATAAACTGTGAAATAAAATAGAGGCACGGAGGGCCTTTGGACAGCGGGGTCAAAGTGGTTTTGCAGAGTGTGGTTGAAAGCTGAACTTAGTGAGTGAGAACTGGGTACATTTCAGACTTGGGTTACTAGTGTTTTCCTGAGCTGTTTTTTTTGTTTTTTTGGTATCACTGCAATCTCATTGATTATTGATTGTTTCTTTTATTTTACCGGTCTTACTAGCTGAATGTTGATTAAATGAAAAGATGCAATTCAAATTCACTTATTTAATAACCATGCATATCAAAAGAATGACTTCTTAGGAAGGCTAGCTCACATTTTAAAGAATGGCCAGCTTTTTGGATTGGCGGGAAAACACTTTGGAAGTCCACGATTTGGTAGTCACATTCCCTGAGGATGAGAGAGTTGAAAATTTGTTTATTAATTACAAATTTCAATTCATTAGCAGAGTTTTATCATGTCATTCCTTTTGTCCTGTTCTCCTGTTAATTAGTTTTGTGGGAGCCGCTAAGCCAGCCTAGCTGAGTTAGTGTAGGACCAGAGCGAGAGAGGGCACTCACACCAGTGGGCTTCGGATTCCATCTGTCCTTTCCATTTTCTTTTCTGGAACATGTATTCAGGTTTTAAAAGAAAATAAACCCTGACTGAAAGGAGGACTTTTGTTGCTCCTAAATGAGCAAAGTGCCAGGTGTTGTTAATAGTTTTGTATGTGCTTTTGATGAATAATTTCACATAAAGAAGAGCACTGGCTCTTCTTGTGTGCTGACATGAATCAGCGTCTAGCACATATGAGGTGCACGGTACATACGCACCTTCCATGGCCTCAATTGTGCCCTTGCTCTTCTGCCCGAATACAAAACACACACATGCACACCCGCACCACTGTTTCTCTGTTTTGTACACAAACTGTGCTTTGCTGTCCTTGAAATCTGTACGGATTGTAGCACATAAACATGTTGGAATCATGCCTACTGATAATTAGCAGCGTTATAAGGAAAAAGTTAAATGTTTACACAAGTGATAGTTAAAAGTCTCCATTTGTAACCAGTTCTATTTTGTGTTCGTATAGTTTGGTGTTGAGTTTATTGAAGACACTTAGCATGGCTTCCTTTTATATTCATTCCTCAATGTGCTATATGTAAGCATCCACCCATTTAAACATGGAATTTTTGTAAGACTTTTTGAATTTTTTGCTACTCTTTTTCCCAGCCAGCCCCTACTCATCTGTTAGGCAGAAGTTACAAGTAGAATGAGATCTTTGGCAAAGTATAAATCTTTGAATCAGAACCATTTTCAATGCACAGAGTTAAGTTTGGGTCATTAATATTTCATTTTAATTAAAATGAATTGTATTTTGTCTTCTTTTTGGATTTTTGTTTTATTGTTGGTATGGTCAACCTGCAACTTGAACTCTCATTTCATTTTGGCCACTTTTAAGAAAGGAAAGAACTAAAAAGAAACAGATAAAAAGAAAAAAGATTTTGTTAAATTAAAAAGTGGCTGTAAAAGTAATACCAAAAACATTCTTTGTGTCTGATCCTCTACCCATCTTCCATATGGAGTGTTTCTTTTGTGGGAATGCAACCATAATGTAAGTAATTTCTCTATACTCTGCTGAGTGATATTTTATCTTTATTTAAGAAAGACACTGTTAACAAACTAAGCAGGACATTGCGCAGTGAAGCAGACTTTCATTTTTTAAAAAGGAAGAAAGTTCTAATACTATTATATAATCAGGAGCGGGGAGAGAAGGTACCCTTATGTCTTACCAGTCAGCTTCAGTGTTTTAAGCTTTCCAGAATCAAAACAAACAAGTCTTTGACCAACTGTGTAGTAGACCTCCAGTACCACCTCAGGGAGAGCTCCATTTTCCTTCTAACTTGCTTCGTGTTGCGTCACACATCTCTCAAGCATTTGTTCACACTTTTTATGTTACAGTTATTACTGGGTATGTCTTAACTCCCCTAGCAGCTCATAGCAACTGGGGTCTTCACCCTTGTTCCTCCTGGTAGGGCCTGGAGGTGGACATGTAGGAAATGCTTATTGTGTCAATAATAAAGATGAGCAACACCAATGAACAATTTTATTATATATCTGTAAACTAAATATATAGCTAAGTATATATGTATATAAGGTCTGTCCAGAAAGTGTTTGTCCATGTGATATGAAAAATAGAGACACTTATTGAAGATACAAGATACAGGACACACTGTACATAGAACAATGATGCCTCAGTCTGCTCCAAAGCAGGCACCTTGGGACCTCACACAGTTCTCCCAATCACCATCAGCTGCCCTGTCATATTTTCCTGAATCTCACTGATGGTCTGAAATCTCTTCCCTTTCAAAGGTGATTTTAGTTCTGGGAAAAGCCAGAAGTTGCAGAGCACCAAATCTGGGCTGTAGGGGGGCAAATTCACCTGGGTGATTTGATGTTTCACTAACAAATTCTGCCTGAGATGTGATGCATGGGCAGGTATATTGTGATGAAGCTGCCAATCACCAGTTGCCCATGGCTGTGGCCTTCTGAATCATCAAAGTACTTTTCGCAGGAGAATGTTCAAGCTTAATGCAAAATTTGATGTAGATTCATTGCTCTACTCACTTGGTTGTTTTGAATGTGACGGCCACACAGTACACATGCTCACTCAACAGTGTCCACCACCCCCACTGACTGGTACAGTGAAGCCGTCATTGTTGACGCATGTGCATTCCAGTCCACTCTCCTTGGCTGCCAGATTGCATTGATGTCGCACAAACTGTTCTCGTCGTAGTAACAATGGTTGGACTTTTTCCCGGATAGACCTTGTATATGTAAGTGTATGTATGTTGTAACAATTATTAACCACTGTATTCCCTCCCCTGGTGATGGGCAAAGTTGAGCAAAAATGCATAAACAAATCACCCAAAAGATATTTGAAGCAGTAATAACAATCATTAGGTGTAATTGGAGTATTTAAAATATAAAAGTATAAGAAAAGTGATTGTTTTTTTACTCTACTTTGTTTCTACATTTAGCATAATGCAATAGTCATATACTTATGGATGAAAACATATCCACAATTGTAATTATTGGATTGGTGTGTGACAAAGTGACCTTGAGATTCTGGAAAGATTTGTAGAATGCCAAATTATTTGTTCACCACTTTAAGGAGAGATACAAAGCTGCTAGAGTCACATTTCAAACTAGAAAGACCAGTTAGTCCCAGGAAAATTTGCTGTCTCTTGTGCAGCTTCCTGAAATCTGAATCATCATAAATACTTATTTTCTCCTTTTTATAAAAATTAATCTTCTCCCATTACAGACATTACGATAACAAAATATGATCATGCCATAATTTGGAATGGGAGATGTGGGAGGAGGCAGAAGGTGGGGTGGGAGGCAAATGGCAAACTCACGATCCCTTCTCAGTCTTCTCATCCATCCCAGTGGAATCCCTCAGGAATGTATGTTTTCAGAATTGCTCTTTATTTTGACAGAGTCTTGACCTACTGAGGAAATTGGCTCATTGAAGCTGTGCCACAGAGGACAAATAGTAAAACACAGCGCAGCAGAAATATCTTAAATAACAAATAATGGATCTGTTTTTTCCATGTGAGGAAAAAATATTACAGCTGATTCTTTTTTTCTTAACTAAATGTTTGTAGTATCAAGTGGCTACAAAAGCCAACTGCTTGGATATGTTTTCCATACACACACATGCTTACGAAGTTAATCCTGTGGATTTAGTTCACTGGCCAGCTAATGTAATTCCTTTCCTGAATTCACTGGAAAGATCGCCATTCCACAGCGGGGCACAGGGGATCTTTCTGTAGACAGTTTACATCATTGAGGAGCACCATGGCTGTTTTGGGGCCTGTATCTCGTTAGGGCAGTTTAGAGGATATAAAGACTTAAATGCATTTTATTCTATGTAAGAAGTCCATTTATTTAGAAATCCTTTATTTCCTTTATAGCCTACTTATTGCAAAGTGAGAACTTTGTATTATTAAAAGTGGATATGCTTTCTTGTTTCTCAGCTTCTCTACCTGAAGTTTCATCAGTTACTCATCTAAAAATAGAAAATCACCAATTGCTTAACGGAGAAAGGAATGTAACATATAATTACTCGTATGCTAGATACATAGATACGCATGCTGACGTTGGATAGTTTTGCCAGTGAACCATACAAAGTCTTTTCTTTGGGGCATACTTGATAGGCCATTCCTGTTAAAGAAGGTAAAATCATTTCCTTTTGTGAACTAATTCATTTCAGTTATTTAGCAATATTAAAAATGTTAGTTGAAAAACCACTTGTCACAACAAACCAAAGTGAATTTGGCTTCATTCCATATTATTCAATGTCTTATGACCACCAGCTTATGTTACTCTAGAGTCTTTGCTGTGTTTATCTTACTTTCCACTATTTTAAATCTAATTAGTGAAGTGCTGAATAAAAACCACTTAATCCATTATACATGCATCTCTGTCTATGTTTATATATCTTCCCTCCTCTCTCTCTAATAAAGTTTATAGCTCAAAAATAGAGCAAGTACACTGACTAATTTTAAAATACAAATAGATATTTAGAACTTAAAAACTATCATTCTCATCTTATGACTAGAGAAACGTAGTTACTGAACCAGCCACAATTTTTATACCAGACTATTCTTTTGTGAAATGTAATAGTTCTTGAAAATATAGAAAAGTCTTTTTTGGGATAAAAATAAGTAGAAAAACACACATTCACCCAAATGTAATTACTTGCTTATTATAATATGCAGGTATATACCATTCCATGATATGAGCTTCATTTATGAGTATTAATCTTCAGAGTGATCAATAAGTATGAACTTGATATCTTTTGCTTAAAGATGTTTGACCTATAGAGTGGAAACTACTTTTCCGGTCTTGTCCTTAAGTCTATCGCCATGTATCAGTGCCTTGCCAGAGAAGCTAGCTCTCTAGGTTCAAGACTAAGGAACAAGAGTAAACTAGCCCACTTTTTAAAAAACAACTACATTGCCATTTAAGTGGTCTTAAGCCAGCTATAAGAAACGCCAGCCCTATAAAGGAGAATAAATTGAACAACAGAGATAGAAAACTTAGATGTCTCTATGGGGGAACCGAGGGCTTCATTTCTGAAACCATTCAGGAAAGTAAAATTACAAAGATTTCCTCTTCTAACTGTGGTTTCTTTTCCGAGTTCTTTTATTTTATTTTTAAAAATATTTAAATAAGTTTGGATATGCGGCAAAATGGGTCAGTGAGCAGGATGTTTAATTTGACAGGCAACTTTATAGATGCAAACACTTTTAAATTTCACCTGGAGTCTTCATTATCTCTTAGGGACTCAGAGGTCTCACTCAGACCTTTGGGAATCATGCACAGGGAGGGAGGGACCTTTGTGCTTAGTTTAACCTTGGGGTTTCCTACCAGTTTACCACTTGGAAGTAAAGATGTAAATATTTTACTAGTAGCCGAAAGTGGGAAGCATATACCAACAGCCATATAAGGCTGGGTAGAATTAATGACCAAAGAGAAATTATATATTCAGGCTAGTCTATTACATAGGTAGCATGTAATCAATCACCTTTTCTTCTGTTTCATACAAGTATGCGCAACATAAAAACTATGTATTATATGTTAATAACTACTTAAGTTACCTTAAAATATCTTATGGTACTTCAGTAATTGTGCATGAGCTGTAAATATAAATTTCCAAGAGAATTTACCTAGTTTTTATTTTCCTATATCAATCATCATTCAACCTCCCCCATTATACCTGGAGTTGCTGTGTTCCTTTTACATTGTAGGGATTGAGTAAATATTTGTTAATTTTCTAATTATCCTGTATGTGGCAGTTTTAGTAAGGAAGATGAGACCTAGTGGCAAAAGTTGTTCAAACTTCTTGTTTAGAAAACACAAAAGCTCTTACTCATTACAGATATATAAAGAAGATGCAAAAGCCAATTATTCATTGATGAACAAGGTGCAGAAAACTTTTAGAAATATAATGTGTTTTGTCACCATAATGTATGATAAAATGCCAATGGCAGACATAAGAATTGTTTGAAATGTGACTTGATTTGGCTTTGCTTTCAGAAAGTCTTCTCAGGTAAGTGGTTTGTCTTTGGATTAAACAGAGTTTCTTCACCACTTCTGCATCATGGTTTGCTCAGAGATACTTTTACCAGCTCATTATGTATCTCAGAAAAGACCACTTATACTTACTATCATCGTGATACTTACTTCATTATTTCATCATTTGACACGGCCATAAATGGTGTCCCACTCGCTTAATCAACAATGTATCATTTTGTTGGACCCAGGAGTCCTTAGGGAAGGTGGCACCACATGGAAGTACGCCACTTCACAGGGTGGGAGGGCCGTGAGAGATGGGGGTAAGGAAAAAGTGTGCCCAAGGCAGAGAAAAAATTGTGTAAAAAAAAAATCTAGTCACATATAAATGCCTGATAGCCATAGAAAAAATTTTGGAAAATTTTTCAAAAGGAAAGGAAACATAAAAAGTCAAACAGCCCAGATGATAACCCTTTTTGGCCTGGTCTAGACTTTTGGGAGCCAGGTTGTTTTCTTCAGTATCATAGTTCAATGGGAATTTGTAAAGGATTGTATTTGTAAATCATGCGTGCTAAATCTGTACTCTCATATTGGAGTCTTTGTATACATGAAGAAAGCCTACTCCAGAAGCTGCAGTGGCAACGGGACAGAGCAGTCACTAATAAATCAAGTACTGAGCAGGCATTTATAGTTCATTTGAGTGCTAGGTTCTGTGGCTCCTTCAGAAGTATTAAGAATGGTTTCTTTGTTCTCTAAGCTTGAAGTTAAGCTGAGGAAAGGGGAAACGAATGCATATAAATGGTAATTAATACACGGTGATATAGTCAAATACTAAATATAGACAGAGTTTCCAGAGAGATCCAGAGAAGTTATAATTCACTGTTGTTTACAAGGACCTTACATAAAAAAGGGAATTTCAGCAGGGTTTAAAGGTGGATTTCTTGAAAGGGGCCTATGGAAACCAAGGCACAGGAAGGGACTGAGGACTGGGAAGGCAGGGAAACTGAAATGAGGTGCAGGATAGGTTCGAACCTGGATTCCGCCCCTTCCCTCTCTTCTCCCGTCTCAGTCTTCCATAGTCTTCTTTCCACAAATATTTGTTGAGCTACTTTCATGTGTATCTATTTTTTTAAACTGCGATCAAAATCCAATCCATCACGAGATTTTTTATGCTCTTCTTGTGCACAGAGAATAGCTACATAAAGAGAGATGCATGTGGGTGTCTGTTCTGAGAGCTTCTATCAAATTATGTTTTTGTGTTAGGTTTTGTGGAAAGAAAAAACATCAATATCTTGACATGTGGAACTGAATGTTCCAACTGACGTTCATGCTATCCGAATTTATCTTATTTTGGTATTAATAAGTATCATATTTCTTTATTAAACTTCATATGGGACATTTGGAATTTTCACCATTTAAATTATTTGTTATATTATCTCAAAGGGATCCACTAAGAGGAAAAACGTTAATTGGGATTGAAATTGTTGGAGAAATATAATTAGAAACAAAAACTCCAACCCCAGAAATACTCTCACAAAGGTATTAGAGAAAGAAAATACTTATGTTATTGGATAAGGGTTAACTAGAATGGGATGCTTACCGCACGCAAGCCATTCCCCTAAGAGGATGCAAAGACCAAAAGCAATTTACCCTTTTACACAGCCAAGTGGATACACCCGGTACACACATGCTGTCAAGATAAACGACTAGTCCTCATGAGGACTAAATTTGCCTGGCAATTGGGGTGACCTAAGCTAATTGCCTTTCTCTGGAGCAGAGGCAAACCCGTCTTTCATCTTATAACAGGAAGTTGTTTTACAGCTTGTAGAACCGAACCCAGGAAGTTTGACTCTTACTTCTCCCACAGGAATGGGGAGAAAAGAGAAGGCTCCGGGCCCTTGAGGGAACATTCTGGAGTGTGAGAGTGGCCCCAGGCTTAAAATTAACCATTAGAGAGATTTACATATATTTGGAAAGGGCAGTGAAAGAAATGCTAAAAGAAAAAGGAGAGGGGCAAAGTTTCTAACCTTATTTTCAAAGGGAAAAATTAAGACTCTTATTTTCAATCTGTAGTTATTTGCCTTTACAATGAATAATGTCATTGCTTTGTAAGGAAAGTAGTCAATATATAGTTTCAGGCCTCCCAATATACTGCTGTCTATTCTAAAAGAAACAACAACAAAAAAGACTTTAAAATGGAAGGATTTAGTGAAATTATCACTGCTCCCACACATTCATAGCCACGGGGTTGCTGGGTAAATTAGCAGGGTAGTACTGCTCAGATTTGGCTTTTGTCATGGAAGGTGAGCTTTTGCAGAGAGCAGAATGAACTATATAAACACAACATAAATTACTTTTTTCAGTGGTGTTAGATTGGACATTCTCAGCTTTCCAGTGCATTTAAGTAAACTCCTCAACTGAAGGACCTGGGTGCTCATTCAAATGCTAATGTTTGGCCATCTGCTTTTCTTTTCAAAGCAAGACAGACTGGAGGTCACATGACCCTAATTACTGCAATTATGAGCTTTCTGGAAGTCGTAGCTTAGGTCATACCCAGAGTAAGCATCTGCTGATGATAAGTAGGAGATTACCAAAGCCAAACTTCCCTGTAAGACAGCCAGTGATTCATTTCTTAATGTGTTTATAAAGGGGTTGAGAACAGGCCTCCCCAAAATGGTGATGGGGGCTCACAAGACATTTTTACCTCTGCCTTAAAGAATTTAAATGAGGGGCCTTGCTTATAAAAAAAGTTATCACCAGAAATAAATTGTTATGGCCAATCTATAGGATAGGGCAGGCTTCTGATTACTGAACATCTGCTTTTCTTACTTATCCTGCAAGAGACCTTCCTTCCTCTTCTTTGAAGCCCCCCAAGGCCATCCTTATTCTTATCCTTTTCCTTATCCTATTCTTTATTCTTATCCTTTTCCTTTTCCTTTTCCTCATCCTTAGCACAGAGTGCCATCTATACCTCATTTTCCCTTTCTGTCTTGAAACCTTTCTTGTATGTGGGATCTCTGACTCTCTCCCGTATGTGGGGTTCCTGTACGTACATTTGTAACTAAACGTGGTTATTTTCACTTGTTAACTCTGTCTCATGGTGATTTGATTATTAGACCCGCCAGTAAAACCTATAAGGGTGGAGAAAAGTTTCTGCTTCCCCACTGTACATATACAGACCTAAAACCCATATGCTCTAATAAAAGCATTCTTTTTCCCACACAGGTTTTTTTCCGTAAAATTTCTCTGTAGAATTTAGTAGGAACAGTTTAAAATTAACATTTGTATGTGTGTGAATAAAATTAGCATTCTAAAGAAGGATATGGAGAAAATTCTAATAATAACTAATAATGAAGCAACAGCCTTAACCTGCACTAATTTTAGTTCTCTGTGCAAAGAGAAAAGAATGTCACAAGGGCTCAATCTTTCCAGCAGAAGTATTACTTCATATTATTTTGTTTTGTCTTGTTTTATGAATTAGGAGGTAAAGGCCTAACTTCTAATTATAAGGTTGGGTACTTAAGGGAAACCCTTCAGACTACCTAAGGCCTTCAGAGTCATCCTATAACAAGGCGAATTATTTTCCCTTCCATAAGGCCATTCATTTTGCAAGAGCTTATAGTTTCATAGGATGGATTTTATCTCGCTCCCCATTGCTTATACCCTCCAGACTATACAGGACTCACAGTTCCAAATTTCATGTATATTATTGGATTTATCGTTGACCTGGCCCATACTTTGCAGTAACTGTTAAGCAAAACTCTACTCATGCTAAATTGCATGTTGGGCTATATGACAGTATCTTGTCAATACTGCCTGATTAAATTAATGTTGATTAATGACAGTGAGATTAAAGATAATAGCATTGTATCTTCTTTTGAAAAAATCTAATTATGCCAGCTTGCCTCGAAAGTCAAGTTTAGAGCTTCTTATAATTTCCTATTTCAGTATTGAGGCAAGCTAAGCTTATTTCCATTCTGTGTAAAATGACACCTAGTAAATTATTTATTAATTAAACAAAGGTTTTTGTGAACACTACAGTGTGCCCACACATGTGTTAGAAGGGAACATGACAGGCATGGTGTAACTTCCTCTTATTTAGGTGGTAACTCAAACAACCGATGAAGTACATACGTGAACTTCACACCGCGTTTATCCGCCACACCTAACTACAATGTGGAGTTTGCCAAATGATTTGTCCTCATCTACTAACAATTGAAAAATGCATCAGTCGATGGCTTTTAAAAGCCATTTTGTGGCAGCACCTGTCCAGTCCCTCTCCTCTCCGCCCCCCATTTTCTTTGCCAGGAAAGGACACAACCAATTCTTCAGGAATAAGGGATGTCTGATCGGATCATATCCTTTTCCTCCCACTTCACCTGTCTGTTTTAACGTTTTGCCTTCTTTCTTACAAGCATGTTAATCTTTAAAAAAACCCTGCTTTCCCTGAAATGATTGATTCTGTCTGTCCTACTAACTTTTCAGAGAAAGAACAATAAAGAAGCTTTAATGTATTAGGACTCTGTCGCCTGCCACTCTGCCTCGCAGAGATAACATTAGAAGCACATTCGTGGCCTACCTGACCTCATAATTCTGGAAATCGGAATTTTGAGATCAAGAATTTAAGGTTCACTTATTCCATCCTATAATATATTTTAAAGAAGCTTCACATGCTAAATTCAATAGTTATTGTTTTTTTCTTCATTCTTACTCAATAGTTATTGTTTTCATGAGTACCAGAGCCCCCATGATATTATTTTTTCAACAAATGATAGATTGAATATTTGTTAGTGTAGTTTAGCCATATAACATTTCACATCAGTAAAATCATAAATCAGTCGCAAAAATATTTTGACAGTTCGTATGTTTAGAGTTTTTATTCAGAAAATATTATCTTTATAAATATAATTCAGATATGCCTATTTTTTTTCTGCTCACTTTTAGAGAAGTAACAAAACCCTGTGTAAGCTACTCCTCATGCTACAGCAACCAGACAGCTCATTTCAGCACCATTTCTACCAGTTTTGGTTGAAATGATGGAGCTCCATTTATTTCATCAACTGGATCTCATCTGTGAGATGAGAGAACATATCAAGAATAGAGAATAACGTAGGCGCTAAGAGCTAAGCAGAGCAGAAAGGCTCTGCACTTCCGAATCAAAGCAGAAGTGAGGAGCATCACAAACATGGCCAGAGCAAAAATGATGGCATTTGCTACAAAACAGCGTTTTGAACTGTAAGGGCAGAGGAATGAAAGTGAGCTGTGAGAAGTGAGCAGGATGAATGATGTTAAATCATGTCACTGAAGCAGGTTGTTGAATCCTCAATCTCAGATTGAGAAAAATATTGCCCTGTCTTATGTTTCAAGAAATGTTTATGACAAATACTTTCCAAAATAACTTGTTAATGCTATTAATAGCATCAATACTTTAAGATTTAGAGTCCTGGATTAAGGGATCAAATCAATATATAAAATAAGTTTCAAAATTATTCATATGTGAAGAGGCTTGCAGTTATAGTTCTCTTCCAATGAGAGGGGCGTGGCCTAACACCTCAATCTAGAAAGTTGTTATTAGACTTGTTAATTAAGGTCTTTTTAAAAGTTTTTTTTTTTTTCTTTGCCTATTTACCTTTGGTCAAATCTTAAATCTTCCTCATTTAGGGAAAGTTTAGTTGATGCTACCCCTTCAGAAATAAAAGTGTTTCATTTTAACATTTTACATTTTATGGACGGGAAACACAGACCAATAAACTAGAGACACCTCCTCAATGCAGCGCACAATAATGGCTGATGAAATGGGTAGTTGTGACTCTAATGATTTACAGTTGTCTTTCCTGTTTGTCTCTGGTTGCCTGAATCTGTCTTTAGATATGATGTAGTACATGCTTATGTAAACCCTGGTAAGGCACAAATTTAATATCGATATTTGTATTCACCTTAAATTAGTATCAGCAAATAGTTCTTCAGCCTCATATCTCGCCCCCTCCCCTCTCCCTCTCTGTTGGTCCCCCTCCCCCGCCTTGTTGGATGCCTGCTCAGACAGCAGTTTCTCAGGGAAGCCTTCCCTCCATCGGGCCACAGGTCTCAGCTCTGCACTCCCATAACTACCTAACTCTGGTCGACCATGGCATTTCACTTCATCTGCATTCCTAAATCAACATTTGTTTTCCTTATTAATTAAGCGCTAAGTTCCTTGAAGGCAGAGACCATATATGCCTTCTCATGCCTTCTCATTACTGTCTTTCTGGAACCTTGCATCCTTCCTGATAGAATTTTTGTGCTCATTAAGAGTTGCTTACTCTCCCCATCACTCCTGTGGCTGTTGCTGGGTTGCTGTTTTGATCATTCCCAGTGCTCTGTGTGTCCTTCTTTATTGCTGTCCTGAACGTCCCCTCCTAACCGCTCTGCCTGGCTGCCATCTGCCTGGGCCTTCTGCCTGTTGGAGGCTGAGCCTACAAGCTGGGTCTCCCTTCCCGCCTCTCCTGACCTGCAGCCGTCTCTTCTTCTTCCCCACTGGAGGCCTATTATTACAGCAGTCTAACGTACTGCAACGTGTGATTCCTGAAGGAACTGGGTAGATAAGAAACCTCTTCAAACCGCATGAGAAGCAGCCGCATACCTGTTTAGTTCTATTTGGCTTTTCATTATTCCGTTTCCTTTTGCCAGATGGTCTGAACCAAGGATGGAAGTGCCCTAGATTCCCAGATTCGCCTTGTACTGATTCAGTGTTAAGCACTTCGTGGTGTTTATATTTTAAGCATAACTTTTATAAACCTCTATTTTGAAGAGCTATGACTAACTATGGATACACATAAAAGGAAAGTTAACGGAAATGAAAGTCCCCTTCAAATCTGTTTTTGAAGGCGTCTTGTAATTAGGAAAACAGACACCGTGCTGCCGCCTTCCCCAAAGATTTGTCTTAGCGTCCTCCTCCCATTCGCCTGAACATTCAGAATTCAGTGGTGCTTGTTAAAAAAATACAGGGAAACAGCTTAACGTTATCAAAAGCCTCCATAATGTGGTGTGAGTAAACGTTGTTTCACAGCTTATTTTAGTATTCTGGAAAGGTTGGCATGGAAACCTTCAGGGCATTTTAGATGCTTGAGACATAAAGGTTTTCATTTTGAAAGTCCTATTCCTTATTTATTTCTACTTAAAGTCAATTTTAAGGCTCATTTCTATCTGATTTTAGGAATATGATCTTTTTCATAAGCAGAAGCAGCTCTTTAGTCTAATTTTGTAGAATAAATATATATTTTACTAGAAGAGGATAAGGAGGTAGGCAGGGTCGGGGATCACTGTCACGCGTTAAGCAATTTAATTCGTTGGATGCAAATGTAGACTCTGGTTCCAGCACTTGCAAACTATGGCAGTTGCTATGTTGGTAGCCTCAGAAAGTGAGGTGAAAATTGATATAGTGGTAATCAAAGGTAGTAAATGAGGTAACATATGTAATGTACTTAGCAGAGTCTCGTAAAGAGTACACATTCATCACCATTCATTCGCGAAACACGAGGAGATTGGGGGAAAGAAACATTTCCCACAATACCTGGTCGCAGAAACCTTTTACCAGCTGTCCTCATCTGAATCCTTATGTCTTATGCCTGAATACTGTGAAATGGTGGTTTTAAAAGTCTTAAGACCTTCACTAATTTAACTGTGAATAAGCTTTTGTGGGTTAAAACAAGGGTGTGAAAAAGTTCCATGTCATTTTTTTCTCCAATTCATTACCTGTTGTGGTGTTCTGTTACCAACTGGAGCTCTTCTTACCCCGTGATAACTACTGACCATCGGTGTCCCTTAGGGCCCAGAGACCTGGGTTCAATTCTTGCCTCTTCTGATAGGCAGCTGTATGACCTTGAATAAGGATTTTCAACTCTGGAAACAAAGAGTTGAAACCTTTCAACAAAAGTTTTCTTACACATAAGTTAAGTAGGGATCAGTCATGTGGTTTCTAATGAATGTGTATTTTAGTTTTTAAATGCTGTGATTGTGCCAATTCTGGGTGTCAGGATGGGGTCTGAGTTTCTGGGTGCCATTTTTCTTGCCACTGCACACTAAATTAAAATATCATATTGGGAATTATATAAAGATTATTTTCCATTCTTTACAGCCCTCAATCTGCCCAGAGGTTGTCTAGCTTTTAATGACTTCATTAAGTAAATTAGCTACTAATTTTTTATAACTTAGAATCTCAGAATATTTGGCAACTGTGATGACACTGGTTTTCCCAAAACCCATAGCAAATAAAAGATGATTATTTCTAAATCTATTTTTAAAAATACAAGGATCAGTTTTCCATATTCTTATTTTAAGTGGCATTTCTTAAGCACAAGACAGCCAAAGAACAATTGGTATATTTGATACTAAAATAGCCAAATGATATGAGTAAGTTATGATGAGAGAGCAACACAAAAGAGCAACTTTAATATTATAAACAATGCCAGTGTGTGGACGACTGTTAATTCATGGAAGCTAATCTGTAGGCAATGACTTGCTGTAGGCAATGTTAAACCAACGTCTTTCCTGAATGGACTGACCCTTGGAGTGACTTGGGTTAGGGACAGAGATAAATATGCCTCTGGTAAGGGTATTATGGCATAATTGTATAGATCTTACACCTCAAAATTTCAACCCTTAGCCCTGGCTGGTGTGGCTCAATGGATTGAGTGCCGGCCTGTGAACCAAACACTCACCAGTTCGATTCCCAGTCAGGGCACATGCCTAGGTTACAGACCAGCTCCCCAGTTGAGGGCGCATAAGAGGCAACCACACATTGATGTTTCCCTTCCTCTTTTTCTCCCTCCCTTCCACTCTCTCTAAAAATAAATAAATAAAATCATTAGGGGAAAAAAAACTTCAATCCTATAGCTAAAGTTTCACTAGGCTACCAGAAGAATCTCAATTAATTGTGGAAATTCCACTAACTACCCTATTATCTTTTCAAAAAACAAATATTCACATGAAATTCTGTATAATTCAAGACTACATATGTCATTTTGTTCAAACTCTTAGTTTCTAGATTAATTTCATTTTTTTTTCCCTCCCAAAGAAAGTCTGGGAAAAAAATCTTCACTATAGTAACTGATTAGTTCCATTTCCTGCAGTATTTCTTTTCTTGTGGTTGCTGGTTTCCAGCCAATTCTATTTTTGTATTTGTATTCTCCATTACATTTTTTTTTCTGAGTAGAAGAATTCTTGTGTTTTTCATTTTGTCAAAATGGAACTTTTCTCATGTTGTGTCATGATTTTGAAGTTTTCAAAGCTTAAAATGCAGTGCAGAAAATATATGTCTACATAATTAAGCATATCATGAACTTTAAAAAAAGATCTGATAATGTCAGAAGTCTTCCCAACCACCAGTGGTTTGGGAATGCCCAACCACTTTTTCATGAGACCTGTGCTTTTGAGTGTAGCAGTCAGCTTGATGCAGCTGTGTTTTAAGAGAGACAACTAGGAGTCTAGGAAGTGACTTCATAAGAATGCAGAAAACTAAGAGATTAAATAATAATAACATACGAAGACAAACAGCATATTTCGCTGTCTGAGTGCCGGACAATTCTGAAAGTGGAGGAAAATGCAATTCAAAAAGTATGCAAATGAATGTCCACATATGAATACATAAGAGAGGTACAGGAGTGTGTGTTTGAGACATTTTTCAATCTGTTTTTTTTTTCCTGGTTGTTTTTGTGTGTGTGTTTGGAGCATTCTGTAGTTATTTGGACGGGATGCATGAACATTGGTAGTTAAGAATGTAAGCTTTTATAACTTAAAAAAGGCAAAGACTTTCTTCCCTGGGAGCAAATTCTTTTGTTTTTCTGTCTCTGTACTGTATGTTGAAGAATAACCAAGAAGATACTAGGATTTCTAGAGTTTACCTTTTAATTGAACCGTCTGTGCTAGGTGCTTTCAGAAACGGCTGACCTGAGTCCTATTCTCTGCCATCCTGAAAGTGAAAGAAGGAGTGTGTAGCTACAGTAAGAACTCTAGCCAATCAAACAGTATTCCGGTTTTCTGATCATGGTCATCGTGTGTTGGAAAGACTTCATTTCAGACCTGAAATGTGGAATATGCAAAACTCTTTCCTAAGCCTGGTCCTCCACAGCACACGTACGTGTGGGTTGTCCTTTGGAATCTGTAAAGCTGACTGACCATAAAACCAACAAAACTTCCTCTTCTCAGCCAGACCTACTTAAACTAGATCTGTGAATATGTGAATGCATTGGACCTCAAGGCAGGAGGGCTCTCACGAATTCTACACCCTCACTATCTAGAGTTCTTTATACTAATCCTGGCATCTGGGGGATAAATAATTACTAAAGTTACAGCTTGGAACGGTCTCAGTTTCTTGCGGCAGCTCTTATGTCTGATATCTGGTAGGCATCCTTCCCACATTGCCCTGGTGCAAAGTGAACATTTAACTCCATCCGATCCTGCCCATTTTCTTTTTTCTCCCCAGCACTTACAGATATGTCTGATGTGTTTTATATTTATGTGTGCAATTATTTACTGTTTATTTCCCCTAACTGGAATGTTCGTGAGAGCAGGATCATTTTCTATTTGATCACCGTTGAGTCACTAGCCTCCAGGCCAGTTTTCGGCACATAGCAGATGCTCATTAACTATTTGTTGAGTGCATAAATCTAGCTGCTGTCTTTATGCCTCCACGGATGTTTACTGGTCTTTGGTCGTTCCCCATCACACACATACACTCTGCCACTCTTCTCTTTCTCTCCACTTCCCACAATTCCCATCCTTAATAGTAACTTGCTTTACTACAGTGAAATTGCCTACTCAAATAAGGAAGCACCTCTTCTAGATCTTTCTCAGGTGCTCAGTGTGACACCATCCGTGGCCAGGCGTGCCCTCCTAGAAATGAGGGTTGAATTCTCTTTGATTTCCTTACAGTCTTCCTTGATGTGGGACAATGGTTCTCAAAGTGTGTTCCCAAGGCCAGCTGCATCGGCATCACCTGGGAACTCATTAGAATTTACTGCCCAGACCTACTGAATCAGAAATGTGGATGCAGCCCAACAACTGTTTCTCATACCCCCTAAATGATTCTGGTGCTAATGTCTGAGAATTACTGATAGGACACAGATTTCATTCATGACTTTGTTTTTAACTTTGCATAAACCCTGTAATTTCTCTGGATTTATTTTTTTAAGGGCTCATTATACTAAAATTTCTGTCTAGGTTAATACAGGGGTTTAAGATGTATTTACTAAACTGTGGGATGATGGACAGGCTCTATTAAATTATGTGCCCTTGCAGAATTTTGCAGTGTAGGAGCCATCTTTTTTATTTTTTATTTTGTTCAGAAAATAGTCAAAGGCAAGATTCTGGAAAACTCAACTGTATTTCCCCATCTCTTTTTATATGCCTACCTCCCCCATCCTCCACCCTCCAACCCTTCTCCCTGCTTCCTTGGCATATGTAAATTCAACTCTGTTCTGCTGGAGGTGAGCCATAGTTCTTCAGGGAAAATATTCAAAATAAGGAATTGGGTCTAAGCCTAAAAAATAAAACACTTTAGAACAAGAACTGTTATATATATAAAATTCTCCCCCTGTAAATTCTGTTTTACAAAAAAGAGAGAGATAATTGCCAATTAAAAAATGTTTATGTACTAAATCTGTTTTAATTTATAAAATAATAATACATTATTGCATTTTTTTAATTAAAACCAGTTCTATCCCTTATGGAAAGATATTTCTGACACCACATTTCACTCTTCATTTGATTATAATTTGGTTAATATACCTGCAGTTCAGTTCTTTGCAGGCTTGGCTTCCAGCTCCCAGACCTTTCTCTATGGCTAAAAAAACACCAGGATCAGGGCTCCGCCTCCAAAAAAGAACTGGCAAGGTGGCTGAACCCATGTTATCTTAGGACCCACAGATACATGTATATAGTTATCCTTGGTCATTTAAACAAATCACTTTTCAAAGCAGAATCACATTTCCAGCCTCTCTTTCTAAGGAAAGAGACTAATTCATTAGGACTAATTCATTATGGTCCCTAAAGAATCCGTGTGTCTGAACTAAGAATAAACAGGCGCTGTTTGTCCTTCAAAATGGAGCGTCACCACTAGGAAGGTGTTGATGTGGGCGAAGCAGCAGCAGGTGTCCAGGGTGGAGAGAAGACCAAAGTCTCCTTGCCTGCCATGTTGGAGCAACAAGGACATTGCATTTTGAAGGAAAGTAAACAAGCTTTGAAAGACCTGTTATGAAGACTATATTTAATCAACAGGGTATCCCATCCAAACTGACTTGTAGTCAGTTGACTACACTGAGTAAGTAAACTTCCCAGCTGCATGAGTGCTCCATACAGGGATGGTAAATGAGCCCATGGGATGAGGGACATTGCCTGCTGTGAGGGAGAAAAAGCATACATCTCCTATGAAAATCATGGACATTACTGTTAAGTCTATTAAAATAGCTCTTCAAGAGAAAAATATGAGTCTGATACTCAGGAATGTTATTTATTACTGCATCCAATTTTATAATGGCGAAGGGCCCCCCAACAATCCCTTTTTAATTGTTGTAAAAGTACATCTCCGTTTGAAATAAGTAGGAGGCAAGCAGATTCATCAGTTTCTAAAGGATATTAGCAACATGAAAAAATGCTCCAGGGTGAAGCAATACATACTTGGAGCAAAAATATATGTCACTAAGTATCTGTAAGCCATTTATTTCCCATTTTAACTATAAACTTTAATTGTACTCCTATCTATACTAGACCAGTTACTCACTTCTTGACTGCTAAAGTCATTGGTTAGGATTACATATGGCCTGACTTTTTACTTTTCCGTTAGTGACTGTAGGAGGGAAACAAGCCTAATAATTTTATGAGTGTTGAGAGCATAGTTTTTCTTAGGTGTATTTAATTTTGACTAGATCCAGGGGGGAATGACAAAGAACCCTGAAATAACAGGAACTTAAGCCAATGCAAGTTTGGCATGGTGTTCCATCATCATCAAGGACCCAGAGGCCCTCTAATATTTTTGCCTTGTCATCCTCAACATGCAAATTCCATTTTGGGTACAAGACGGCTGCTTCAGCTTCCGCCGCCTCCGCGCCCAGGTGTGCTGGAGATCAGGAAGGGAGAAGAGCAGGAGGAGGGCATGGGTTCACCCTGTGCACTTATTACCTCCCGGTCAAACACACATCTCAGTCCTACTGACCAGCGCTTATTCGGTCACACATTGCTATCGAGGTGAAATGTGGCCTTTATTCAGAATGAACATGTGCCCAACTAACATTTGAGGATTCTTTTGCTGAACTGGAGGAAGAGAATGGATAATGGAGGAAAATTTGTAGCCTCTGCCACACTAGAATTAGAACTCTGTATTTTTTTAATCAGAGGGAGAAGTACAGATTATACTAGGGTTGTAATAAGTGTTCACTGCTCAGTTGCGTGATTACAGATGGGACAAATATCGACAGGAAATTAAATGTCTCTTATAAATTGATAATTTGTGATTTTAAAAAGTTGCCTGTTATTTATGAAGCTGAGTATTTTTCTCAGCTTGAATTAAATCATAAATCCTAGCAATTTGTATTGATACGAGGAAGAACATTTGTAAAATTTCAGGCAGCGTGCTAGGTTTCTGATCTATATGACCATTTTTTCTTAACAACCATCTAGTATTACATAGTTTGAGAATCTGATTTCCAGAAGAATTGATTAACTTGCTCAAGATTGCCTAGATGAGAATACATGGAGTTGGATTTTAATGCATGCCTGTATGATTACAAAGTATGTGTTTCCCTCCATATCTTTCTGTATGCCGGTAGCTTCTAACTGTCACCGGCACTGTATTTGATTGGTTCCAACTCTCTTCAGATTTGTCTTCTGAAGGATTTTACCTATAGCTACTGATTGAATGAATCAAGTAGTGAATTCACTATTTTTGCTGATTCTATGAAAAATTTCTTTCATTTGTAGACTATCTAAAGTCATTTAGTCACTTAACTATGTTTGATTTCTGATCAAAGCCAAGTAATGGCTAAATTTTTAGAGCAAATTAGGTGGCATAATAAGTGGAAAATTCCAAATGGATTTTTTTTCTTTATAAGAAAACAAAATAGTGAAAGAAACAAGTTAATAGGAAAGAAAAGACAATGTATGTCTCTTTGTTTCCAAGTTCCTAATGCACCCGAGTCTCCTCATGTTGCGGGCTTATTTTGTGTGTATTCTATGTCCCCAAACATCTGCTCTTCTGCTTTCAATTTTATTTTTCATCATTCAATAGTATATTTAAAGCCACTTAATTTAAGAAAGCATGTTTAGTGCCATTTAGTGGTTAATACATTTGAATGGTAATAGTAAAGAAAATGCAAACACTCCATTTACGAGCCTGAAACAGACTTTCATGAAATATGCTTAAAATAATTAAATATATGCTTGCCTCATTTATGCATATTAGCCTTCAGAATACTGAGACAGAAAGTAAATAAAGTTTTCCTTCAATACTCTTGAGATGTTTATTGGTTGACAAATATGACTTACTTGTCCTTATGGTTTAAAAAAGTTTTTAAAATTTAAGTTATCTTAACTAAATTCTGAAATTTGAATAATTAAGTTTGGAATATGTGAATTATTGGGTTAAACCATCTCTACTGACAATTCCTTTTTATGGTTTTAATGTTAACTTTGAGTTTCATTATCCAGGTATGAAAAGTTTGGGGCATTAACCAAATTAGGGTACTCTCATCAATCAATCTTAAGGAAAGATCCTAACAAGGAAAAGTGACTTTAAACAATGACATTCTTTTCTAAACCACACATGTTGATTGTTTCCTTCCTTTAGGTAGTTGGAAAGTAGGAGCCCTTGGTATGACTTCAACCCTCTTCAGGTCTAGGGTTTACTTATATCATATGGGCCCTGCATTATCATCATCTTCATTCGTGGCTCATTTTGTTTTTTTACTGAGTGCTGAGCCCTTACTGTATGTTATTGTGCTGAACCCTTATAATAGTTCTGGGAACTAGGTAATATTATTTCCCCATTTTAAAGATGATATAACTGAGGTTTAGTAATGTTGAACAATTTCCCTGGTCTCAAGGCTGATAGCTGAGTGGGCCTTGTTCAGGCTGAGAGCATCTGAAGTCCACAGCCTGCCCTCTAAACCATGCCATGATGCCCATACACACCCACTCACAGATCCTTAGCTCTGATTCTGGCCATGTCTGGGTGGATCTGTTTGAATGGTTTCTCACTAAATCTTTTATCTCCATTTTCAGCTGGCCCCTTGGAATTTTGAGTTACAAAATGAATGACATTCTCTGTCTTCACTCCAAAGTGGACCTGGACTAGGTCTAAAGGCTCTTTGTGTTTGCTGTTTTCACTCGATTGGTATATTGTTTTAGTTGACCAATAAGTTGGATGAAATTTTCGCCACTAAAGTGAGTGGGGTATCTTCACATCTGTGGTGAACTCATGAAGCAGCTGCAGGCTGCCGCCTCTCACCCTTCCCCACACACCACTTGCCTTTCCTGACTTGTTCTCGGGGCCCTTCAAGGGCTCCACGCTGCCTCTCATGCTTAATGCCCCTTTTACAACTTCAAAACCAAGTCTTAAAATGAGTGCAACTCTGCCTTCGCGCTATTCTTCCCTGTTGCCCCCACCTCCCTGGTCAAGATATATTTTTAAATCTGTTTGTTCTGTTTTCACTGTGGAAATTTTAGAAAGTACAGAACAGTATAAAGAAACAAATAAACATTGGGCCCATAACTACCATCCAGATGCTCCAGTACACATTTTGGCAAATTTCCCTCAAGCTTCTTTTGTCTGAAAAATTTCTAAGACATGAGGAATTATTTCATTAATAGGACACAGTCTTTCACAACAAAGGCCTGATTGTCAGGCCTTCGTTCTAGTTGAGATCAGACAAAAGTTTCTGTGGTTCTGGGCTGTCAGTGAGGACTGAAGTTGGTTTATGTTTTGGAAATCAGTGTCATGGTCCCCTCCAGGGGAGGACAAGAGAGGTTGGGGGTGAGACCCGGTGAAGGTAAGAGAGTTCTTCTTAGGAATTCTATTCATACAAGGGTAGGTAGGGACCTGGTCCAGCTGTTGGGAATAGAAGCTGAGTGCTGGCAGAAGGAACCAGGGGACCCCAAGAGACTTGGGCTGCAAAGGGCTAGCTAGCTGCCTGGCTGCCCGGCTGCCCCAAGGGGCCATGCAAAATACCAACATAACCTGCCAGATTGTGTTCGACCTCCACCTTGAAGCAAGGCCAGCTTGATTATTTCTGAGCTCTGCAAGTAACTCATGTGCTACCTTTTGTTGGTCTGCCATCAATAACTGTTAACATTTCTTGAGTATGTGTCCAGCACTGGCTAATCTATTTCCTGGTGTTATCTCCTTCAGCCCCTACAACAAGTCAGCTACTGTTAGGGTCTCCATTTTACTGACACAAGTCAGAGGCCTGGAGAAGTTGAGGGCTTTGCCTAAGGCCACTTGGGTAAAGAGAGGAACAGGAATTCCAGCCCAGGCAGTGTCTGACTCCAGGGTTCTCACTCTTTCGTTA
Organism: Desmodus rotundus; assembly: GCF_022682495.2. NCBI lineage: Eukaryota > Metazoa > Chordata > Mammalia > Chiroptera > Phyllostomidae > Desmodus > Desmodus rotundus. The sequence continues at coordinate 187,735,588 of NC_071388.1, forward strand.
CCACCTGGACTACAGTTTAGTCTTTGGTCTGGGGCTTGTGGTGGGATTCTAACCTTCTGGAATCAACTGTCTGTGTTTGTGTGTGTGTGGAAGGAGGTATTTTCTGGAGATCCTCAAATTAATGTACAACGGTAACATTGTTTAGCCTTACAAAATTACTTTATAGAAATCTGATCTATAAATATGTCAAATATTAAAATGATCTCCTGACTTGGACGTATTCTGGGCTCTTGAGTCTGTCAACTTGTTGTTTGTTTTTTTTTTTGAGCTGGATCTCAACTTTATACAGTTAGAGTATATAGAATTATATAACAAGATTACCTTTCTTAATTGCCACAAGCTCTAAAAAGTTACAACTCCATATTTAATGAATGACAGCATTGAAATAGCAAGTGTTAAAGCTAATCTGTAGGGACATGAAGAAGTGTCCACGTGGTCACAAGGTCATATACCCTGCCTTGCATTTTGTTGAATAAAATACTTGCATATTCTGTTAAATTGAATACTAGCATTTTATTAACAGCTTTTGGAGGGATATAAGCCACATACCATTCACTACTCCTTTTAATTATACAATTCACTGGTTTTTAATTTATCCACAGGTATATGAAACCATCACTGAAGTCAACTTCAGAACATTTTTATCGTGTCATAAAGAAATCCTGAACTCTTTAGCTGTCATCTCCCCAACACACCCTCATCACCAGACCTAAGCAACCGTTCATCAGCTTTCTGTCCCTGTCCCTGTAGATTTCCCTATCTGGATTTTTGTATGAGTGGAATCGTATGCTGTGTGGAGTTTTGTGACTGGCTTCTTTCACTTAACATAGTATTTTCTAAGTTCCTCCAGGTGTTGACATGTACCTGTTGTTCTTTGTGTTACATGTTTTCTAAGGGATCTCACCCTTGATGCCAGTAAAATGTGACTCCCTGTTTGTCCTTGAAAAATGTAATGGATACACATAACATTTCCAAGGAACATGTATTTTCCTAAGTTTTGCAGTGTTGTAGATACGTACTTTGGTTCTTGCCAAGCTTCAAGAACACTCTGGACACTTTCAGAGATGTCGGTGTCCTCTTTGGCTCTTTTCATCATCATCAATGCATGTTTCCGGCACGCATGCTTGGGTCAGTGCGGTCTTCCCTATACTTTTGTAAAGTATAGTTTATTGCAAAGGAAGCTGGTTGATGGCTTTGAATTAGAGTAAAAGAAAGTGTGAAGCAAGTAATGAGAAAGCAGAGTGGTCAGTACTCTTTGGGGAAGTTTATGGTTTTATACTCTATCAATAAAACTGCAAAGCAGAGTAAAACTGTTGGTAAATGATATATTATCTTTTTATTACTTTTTGGGTTTTCTCAGTTGTACTATTGTATGTGTGTAGTACTCATACACAATACAGTTGTATGTGTGGCGTATGTATTACTATGTTGTATGTATTGCTTTGCAGGTATTCCCAGTTATACCAAATTAACAAAATTAATTGATTAAAATAGCACAGAAGCTAATATAATTTAATTTTTACTTATTCTTTGTTCCTCTTTGCCTTTTCCCTATAAACTGATGTATAATAGTAACTGAACTGGGATAAATGTTGTAAATCTTTATTCTATTCATTTATTGTGTATTTATTTGTACAGCTAGAATAAATTTTATTAACCCCCCCAGAAAATTAGCTTTTTGAAAACTTTTTAAATGAAAGAGCTCATAGATTAAAATAAAAGAAATTCTAATAAGTTGGCATTTTAATTATGCTTTTTATTTGAGCACTGTCTCGGATTGACACAGCTGAATTTTGAAAGTATTCTCCTAAACATTTGTTAATCACGTAATCTGTGCCATAAACTGGACTAGGTGTTTTCAAGTGTATCTCAATTATTTATGACATGTGCAAATATAAATTACACAGGCAAAATGATTTTTGCATTTTCATAATTGTTTTTCCAACTGTTTATTCCCTGTCAAAATTTTAATGGATATATCATTACGCTTCATTTTGAGTTTGAGCTGACATCAGGAAAACCAGGTAGTTGAAAACATAGATTTTCCTGACAAATTCAGAGTTTGATATGAGTTATAGAGTTAGTCATGGATTCAGATACAAAAAAATACTGATAATAAAAGCTCATATTGGGAAAGTATTAGACCTGTCCATTAACACCAACTAATTAAATGCTTCTGCCCTAGCTATAAGTAAGCTGTTACAGACTGATTATTTAGAATGGATTCAGAGTTTCTAGAATAGACAATATATAATTGAAAGCTTTGACTGAGCCATAAAGTGGTTTGATTGCAGTATATTTGGGTTCACCACAGTAACTCTGGGGATTGTTTCATACTTTCTGTGCTTCAAAATTGTTGACCACCTCTTCTGTAATAGCTCTGGGATCATATTTTGATATCTGTCCAAAGAATGGCCTTATTAAGACAGTCAATATTATTGATTATATTGCATCCTTCGAGCACATTTTTATAAGGAAAATGTTTACCTGTTAAAACCTGAAGCTAATTTAGTGTCACTCTGTGGCATGACCTTAGTTTTTTTTAATCTAAAGAATTTTTAAAATATGGTAACTTTTTCATAAATCTGTGAAAAGTCTGGGCAGCTAACCGCCTGTCCCTGGTGGAAGTTTCTATCTTCACCCATTGTTTCCATTCCATTCTGTGAGGATGCGCCACCCTCGCATTTGGGTTGAACATGCGTGTTAATTGCATGCAAATACTCGGAGGGCAGCTTGCCACAGTGGGAGCTGTGTGTTGTAGGGTTTTCCTTTACAAATGATCAGTCAGTACTGACCCAAGAGTAAATAGTGAATACTACAAATTATTACACCCACGTTATTACTCTACCAACCACACTCGCACAAGGGTTACTTCTGCTGGACTGTGTATTTTAAGGTAACCCCCATAGTGATGACTCTGTACAACTGTGTGATCAGCAGGTCAACGGAACACAAGATTTAACTAAAAATTTAAGTTTTTTATTCCAGAATATCATCAATGACCAAAACATATTGCTTTCTGAATTAAACAACAGGGTCACACAGAAACGATATTTTAATTTTTTGTTGAAAAACCAGTTGTACAGGTATGGTCTTGAATTAAAATTAATTAAACCACTAAAATATACTTCATTCTTACAGAAGGAAACCACTGATTATTTTTTCATGAGTAACTTAATAACAACAATGATATTCTTTGTTGGCTGTGCTAACACATCTATTTAAGAGTTAGTTAACTTCCTTCTTATTGAGCAAACGGTAGGGACTCAACAATAGATTTCATTAAATTGTTCTGATCTGTGCTGAGAAAGAAATACTTGTTTTTTCAGCATCTCGGTTTCATAATGAGTTTTTATTAACTGCATAGGCAGAGGGAGGTGCTGTGGACATTTAGTATATGTTTTAATCTGAAGTATACGGGGCATTTGCATTCTTCTTTTCCAATGTGTACCACATTTCCCCAAACCACTTCACTACCACGTCTGTTTGTTCCCAAAGTCATAGGCAGAGAAAAAAACAGGTACTGTTGTGTCCTTGGCTTTGACTCACTGATTAGTCTATTTTTGTACTGAATTGTGCTTTATTTCAACCACTTCAAAAGCAAACCAAACATGGAATACACTTTATTATTATAATTTTGCTGAAAAGGATGTGAAGAACTTCTCGGCATGTGAACCAATGATATAAAATAACAAAAATGTCAAAGTCGTGGTAGGAAATTCACTGACACCTCTTTTAACAGTAACGTCTGTCACTACAAAGGTCGTGCATGCAAAATATCAACCTACTCCACTGCCTTCCTCTAAAAATCATAAATTGTATTAACCACTTGAAGATCCAACAGAGCAATATTCACAGTCACAAATCCAAAAGGTCCAAGTCCGCTCAGCAAAAACTGGCCAACAGGTTTGTATTGATGACCTGCGTTCACGATGAAAACATTCTGCACTGATGCTCAAGGGGGGCGGACCAAATTGAACCCACCAACTGTGACCTTGAGCGAGTTACTTACTCTGGTGAGCCAGATGCTCCCATATGCTGTGTGTTTGGCATAGATGCCAAACATTAAGTATGGTCGGTATTATCATTTCAATGCTTTTGATGCCTCTCTGAGCAGCAGAAGGGAAAGGAAATTAAGCTCAGAGTGGTCAGTAATGCAGCTTTCTGATAAAATGCGTTGAAGGCTCAATCTGGGGCAGGTGAAGGAAATAAGTGATAGGTTTAAGAGTATCACCAAGGGAGTCTTCTCTGTTTTAATATCACCCCAAGGGTATTTCAGATCTTAAAAAAGGACTTGGCTTAATTACACACCAATTAACAGGTAATAATGGAATGCCTGGTGGTTACCGGATACTGTGCTAGACAGTGACGGGGGCTCTGTGGTACGGGCACATGAACGATGTCATTGCCCCCCAAACCCTTGAAACATAAGGGAGCAAAGCTAATATACACACAGAAATAGTACACAATGTACACACGGGCCTGTGATTAGTTTCTACAGTGCATTATCTAGAAAAATCACACAATATGATTTGTATGAAGGTTAGATGAGAGTTTTTGCTTTATTTAGCCATTTTAACTAAATATGGTCTCAGTACAAAAACAACCAGGAATTTTCTTCTTAATTATGCTTCTAGTTACTTTGTTAGTTTACTCCTGAGACTCTGCAATTAAAAATTAATTCAATTATAGGGCAAATTTTTTGACATTTCTTTTAGGGATTCACTGTTTAAATAAACTTGGATATGCATTACTTTTCAGATGTACAATTGGGCACAGAGGATCCCAGTTTATATTAGACAAGTCAGCCTTCACCTAATCCTCATTTTAATTCAGAATGGGTTAGAGATTGTTCGAATAAAGATTTTTTTGTAATTTAAGAAACTTAGAGTAGAGGACACAGTAAGCAGACATGTGTGCTTTACAAAAGTTATGAAGTCTTAATTCCTCATTATAACTACCATTTATTGATTGACATCTCTGGGCAGAAACTGTGTACTTTTATATACATATTGTCATTTCTTCTTCTCTACAGTTCTGCAAGGCAGGTCTTACAGTTTTCCCATGAGGTAGTTGAGGCCCAGAGACATTATAAACAACTTGACCAAGAGCATACAGTTTATACGACATTAAACCAGGGTTCTTATCCATGTTTGTGCAGTTTCAGTGCTTGAGGTATTTTCACTTCACCCTTCTTTCGTACAGTTCACTTTATTTACTCTTTTACTTACAAGTAAACCTGGAATTCACAACGCAGCATAGGTTGGTTTGCGTGGATTATTTTGCAAGAGATTAATTTGATATTTTTATACATATATTTTGAGATAAAATATCCATATCTATAAATCATAAGCACGAAATGCATTCCGTAATAAATGAAGATGCAATGTGATACATTTATTGTCATTTAACGAACTAAAACTGTACGTCCTGTTTGGTGGCAGACATAAATGTACTTGCACACACTAATTGTGTAAGGGAGGACAGTGTTCACAAATATCTTTGGATCACAGCTCTCCCTGTACCTAATTACCGCTGCCTCGATCTAACACGGTGGGTACAACCACACTTGGAAAACATTCAAAGCTACTTTGCATCTATTTGTATAGTTTAGCATTGTTCCAGGTTTCTTTACATGGCACACATATATTTTAAAGATTTTAAGGGTAGTGTAGAATGGTACTGTTTTTCCCTCAGTAAATTTCTCTGTAGAAAACGGAGCATTGATAGTTTTTTAATTGCATGAAAATGTGGCATCAGGTTTTATTTTGTGATTGTTTAAAATAGTAATTGTGTGATAAATATATGAGACCTCTCTAAGAGCCTTCAGCCTGTATCCTTTTTTTCATTCTTTCTTTTTTATTTTTTGGTGGTCTTCTACCCCAACAGTATCAAGAAAATGTTCAAAACTGAAAATAACAAAATGGCATTGGGGGGAGTGTTTATGGCAGTGGGGAAGGTAGGGGGACAGTTTCTCACCTTGACTATGGAAGAAAGAGCTACATGTGGGATGATTTTAGTTATAGAAGCCTGAGGACTTTAAAGTAATTGTTATTATTTTGTATCTTTTGGAGCTGGTTCCTTCTTTCTTCTTCTATTGATGCCCCATATCACTGTGCAGGCCAGCAACTCACTCACCCCTGGAGCCCCAACTCTTCTATTAAATGGGTTTTCTTTTTGAGAGTTAAAAAGAGATAATTCTTATAAACACATATATATTATCTATTATTTTTTGAGAAGCCATTGCATTACTGGGGACAGCAGAGGAGTGAAATCAGAATCATGCACTGATGACCCTTAGATTCCGCATCCATTTTTAAAAAATATACTAACCCAATAGTGTGGTTTGAGTCTGTATGTGGTCGGCATTGCAAACCGTCGGTGTTTTTGTGGAGATTGGAGCGGGTGTTATGTGTACATTCAAACACAATTACAGCCTGTACTTCATTATTCAGGACTTGAATACTCATTGTCTAAATCACATCGGCCTTTATGAAACTGGAATATTCTTCTTCTGGCCATTTCACTGCTCATGAAATTATCAGAACTTGAGCAGTGAAAAGGGAAGCAGACAAAATAGAATCCAAGTGATTTTTTGCCACTTTTTAGAGAAAACCCCTGCTGTTAATTTTTTAGGGAATTTCAGCTATGGAATAATGGTATGAGTTTTCCTTTCTGGGTGGGTGGGGGGAATCTGGCAGTGACTGGATTATTTTACACATTTAAAGCAGGTTATTTATACTCTGCCAATTACTGAAGGTAGTTGTGAATTTCCTGCAATGTGCTAAACCTTAATTTACACTTCACCATCTGTCCATGTCTTCGGGATTTAGTAGATTCTGCCTATAGTATCCTCTTGTAGATGAAATCCACATTTGGAAAGGCTTCCACTTTTGTAAACTCACCTAACATGCACTACAGGGTCTCTAAATCAGAGACGCAGATCCTAGTAAACTCCAAATTATTTTTTTAATGCTGCTTTGGGTTTTCTATTTTTATAGCATAGAGCTTCAAATAAATATTAATCAGATGACCTGGCGAAAACCGTATTATGGTAACAATGCAGCTGGCAGTATTGTAACACTATTAGTCAAGTGACATGACTAGTATCCTATTAACCTGAGAGTTTGTTTTCTATTTAAATTGATCATGGCATTTCTCCTATAGGAGAAAGAGACTGTTTTAAGAAATTAAATTAAAACTTATTTTATGGCTTGTTTATAGCACACAGATTCCAGCATTTTTATTTTTATATTTTTATAATTTAAACTCCTCATATTTTCTTTATAAAAAGAAAGTGAAGTTCAGGAACTTCTTGTGACATTAAAACTAAATAGTTATGTTTTATAAATAGTGGGTTGATGTGAGGAAGTGAACAGTACTTAATTAAATCCACTTATAACACTGGATATTTAACAAGTTTAACTTATAGTCATGTTCATGTACATGTTTACAGGTATTTGTATATATACACATGTACGTGTAAAATATCTTTATATGTATATTTATACATGTAGGTACACACTGTGCAAAGTGGGGCAAAAGTAGTTTTACAGTTGTTCAAATGGAAAAGAATACAATAATTAATAAATAAAACAAGAATAAACTATGTGTTTCACATACAGCTGTAAATCTACATTTGCCCACCCTACATATATATATATATATACAGTGTATATACACTGGCACACATATATTCAGTTACACAATGAAATACATATCTATGTGTCTATCTTTATATATACACATGAATCTATTTGTATGTGACATTATCTTCATGCTACATCTAAAAGTCAAATGATTATGTAATTATGTATTATCAATGTTGTCGTAGCCAAAAATGTGCTTGATCTAGAGTCATACAAAGCCAAATTTCACTTGGGTCTGCCCCTCACAGCTCATATAATTTATCCATCTCCTTGAGCCTCAGTTGCCTCACCCATAAGTTAATGCCTATCAAAAAGACGAGCTGCTAAAGGGAAATGAGACGACATGCAATGTGTCAGGCACCGATCCTGGGCCCCTTGGGCTTTCAGAGTTAGTTGAGCACCGAGCAGTGAAGAAATACAGCGTTTGTTTGAGTCTCAGAAGGACATACCTTGTTAAAAATGAGGTAAAGAATATGATATGCTTGGCTTTCAATCCATGCGATTAACCCAAATTAGAAGGCATTTTCTGTGACATTATTAAGTAACAATTTTCCAAATAATGCCGATTTTAGAAGAATTCAGTAACTAGAACTCTCCCCTTTTACTTTTCCAGTAAGAGAGAAAGATGGACTAAAATATAAAATTATGGAGTGCAGTAGTCCAGGGGCCGTGGCTTCAGGCATGGGGCACACATCATGACTTTCCAGTGAGCCAACATGGAGGGGAAACATTTTAAATGTGATACATGTTTCAAAATAAGATGTTTATAATGCTCACTCTGCTTATCAACTGAGAAAACTTCCCCAATTATACATAATTGTCTTTTTGTTTAGAGACTATAAGTTGGCATAACTGCATCCTTCCTTGTAAAATACACATGTTGGCTGGTGTGGGGATCATGTGAAGAAATATGCTTCCAGAAGCAGGACCCGTGAGCAGAGGCGGCTCTGGAGCAATAGCTTAGAGGGCTGGCACTCTACTTCCCCCCGCCCCCAGTCTTCACACAGAGCTACCCCCCTCAAAAAGCAAATGATATGTTTGTTGTATCATTGTAAAAATGCCCAGACCACCTCCTTCACCCAGTTCTTTCTCACACATTGTCATTTTGTAGATGTCACCACGTTCTAGGTGAGCGAGTTCCAGATAATCAGCCATTCAAGTTGCAGCAATGATTAAACAACAACGGCAGATTTTAAAGCTCAAACATTCTAAAGAAGAAGTAAGTGAGGTTGGTAACAAAATAGCTGTATTTTATATCAGCATAGGAGGTTCCATAGTCACATCGCCTGGGTTCAAATTCCTGCTGTACCGCTTATTTGCTGTGTGTCTTGGAAGCCGTTCCTTAACCTCTCTGCCTGAGTTCCTTTTGACAAGTGGGAAAAATAAAACCACTAACTACATAGTGGTTATAAGAATGGCGTAAAGATTAAATGAGAAATCCATGTAAAACACTTAGCACAGTGAAGTCAGGATTAGTTGTCACTGCAATTTCCATTAGTTTTATTACAGGTGGTGTTGTGTTGCGTAGAACCAAACTTGTAAATGTGCTTGAAGGCTAGAATTCTTTCACATTTTTAATACTACAAAATATAGTTGGTCTTTTTTACCAAAAATGATATTCATTTTGCAATAGTCTTCGAATGGAGAAAGGAAAGAAAGAAGAACTTTCCCCGTTTTTTCCCACTCAAACAGTTAAGCTTTATATAGTGCTTTTTTCAATAAAGGACCAGAAATACATTGACTGCTGTTTATTATCTGCACACAACGTCCCAATTGCTTCAGTTCATCTAGACATGTAAATTATTGGTCCAGACTAAATCAGACTCAGCATCCAAGCATCAGTAGAAAAATATTTCCTGAGGAGCTTATCCAAATAAATATAGATTATAGCAATCCAAAATTCTAAGGCAGCCCTGCAAGGAACAAATCACTTAGCTTTGGTGGAGAAAGTGAGGAGGGCCACAAACTTCATGTTTTTGTCTAGGTCGCTTGATTCGTACCCAGAGGGACAAATAAGTGACGGCTTGCTTTGCATTTTTAAATTTGTCCTCTTCCTGCTGCTGCTCACCAGACCTTTTATCATATACATCATCATATATATATATCTATATGTATATATGTGTATATATATATATATATATATGTTGCTAAACAAATAGTAGAGCTTATTCTCTTGGCTGGATCCATACATAACTTTGTAAATCATCTTGGCATATTTGGAGAGAAGCTTTTCCAGATGTTACAGGAATGACACAAGCACAAAATGCCAGAAAAATCAGTCAAAATGCAATCAATTGTTCAGTGATACTGTTAGCTCTTTAGTGTACAGACATCGTTTTCCATCTTTCTACATTTTTTAGAATGCTTAGTTTTTTTCATTCGTACTCTGCCTCATGGTTTCAAGATGGCTGCTATACCTTCAAAGATAATATCTGTGTTCCAGGCAGTAGAAAAAGAATGGCAAAGGCTTTCTCCTTCACAAAATTTGTGTTTTGACTTAGGAGGAAAGGCTCCCTCCAAGAGATTTCCCCTTATATTTTGTTAGCCAGAACTGGACCCCTTCTCCAACCCAAACCAACCCCTGGCCAAGGAAAGAGGCTGGAGAGTGTCTGCTGCACCTCTCTTTGACCAGCAAGAAAACCAAAGTCTACCCCCAGAACAGATTTGCACAAGTTTCACAGTGAGCTTCAGACAAAAGTGACAGGCAGAAAAATGTAGCCGCAAAACCCGTTGGCTCTGGAGGCTTCCACCTTCTATCAATCAACCGAGTGTTCATTGGAATCCTCTCTGGCACTGCATTATTATTTTTGAAAGTCAAATTTAATTGTCTTTATAGGATAATTAGAAATATATAGTATATTGATAAATCACCATGCTCAATGTCTGGAAAAATACTTTTTAAAGAGATATTTCTATTTCTTAGACCTTTAGAGGAACTGATATAGATTTAAATCTGTCAGAAAATTTCTTGAAGTATATTGTTTTCTTCTCTGCAGCTACCATATATTCTGCTGTCTGCTATTTTCATGGTAACAATCACAAGTTGGATGCTCTTTTTAGCTATAATAGGACGATACTGAATGGGCCAGCTGAGAGCTATTTCACAAGAAAATTTAGCAATCGCTTTGTGGTAATGGATATTGGTTTGTGGCACATCCGTTTCGGTTTCTGCCTTGTTGAACACTTTAAAAGCAGCCTCAGTGTTTCTAGCTTCTGTCTCCGACCTCCTGGGAACTACAGGTTTTACGCCTCTTGACAACTGGTGGTGAGCAAAGCCAAACTAGTCTTAATGGCGTAGTTTGCCTGTTGACGTTATGCAGAGAAGGCCACCTGGACACTGTTGAATAACTTTCAATTTTATGCCACTTCAAATGCCAGAAAAGGTGCCGATTTATTTTGACACGAAGCTCCAACATAATCTGTTTGTAGACTTTCCCAGAATTTTGTTAAAAGAAGCTTTTGATGGTTTTAGAGAAAGGAAGCAAACAGCGGGTTAATTCAATTATTGTCAAATTGAGTGGAAATTGTAGTGGTGAATTAGTCAGTTTTGTACTTTACGTTAGTGACATTTAACATGTGATTGCTGTTGGAATTAGATACTTAATAAAATGCCATATTTAAAAACGGCACCTACTGTCTCCCTCGTCTCCTCAGAGACTGTCAAACCATATTCAAAACATTAAAGCTGTTCCTAATATCTATTTGATGGAGAAAAGGAATGTGCAAAAGAGTCCATATGTTTATGATAGAAGAAATAAAATATGTCCTGCTTTATAGAGTAATATCTACTCTAAATGTCAGCAGGACACTGGTGTAAGGGCTGTATTAAAATTGTGTTATTAGGTCCAGTTAGAAAAGTTAATTTAAAGATCAAAGAAAGCAGAAGTTTGCTCCATATTCTTTCACAAAAAATATTTTTCTCTGATTCTAATTTCTACACTTGACATTTTCTCTGAACCTTAAACAATACTTCTGAAATATTATCGATGAATATGAAACAGATTCCTGGATAGTATTTCTTAATTTCTAAGCCAGAGTTAATCAGATATAGCTAGAACCTTTAGGAAATGTTGTAAGAGGGAATTTTTAAATAATTAATAAGTAATCAAGATTAGTTACTGCAGCTAACTAAAGGCTGTAACAGTTATAATATTCAGAAGGTTTTGTCATGGGTAAAATAATTCTGGAAACACTTCTTGTCACAATCCTCATGATATCCTTCTGCTTGATTTGATGTAGTTAAACAATAAAACGTCACAAAGCTTAGTTATCTCAATTCCCCCCAAATGATGCAAAATTGTGCACGTAACTTGCATGAGGGATCGTATGTAGGTGGGGTGTCTTGGACATACTGAGGAAGCCCCCTGATACTTTCTTATATCCCTGCCCATAGCGTTCTCATAACCAGATGGCATGGATGGTGCCAATGCCGTCAATGTCAAACACCGTGAGGGACACCCTATGAAGTATTCCATGTTACCGTGCCACCAGCTCGCTATTCACACAGCGAGTAAAGATTTGATTGGGTACAGAGTTAAAGGGCTATGTAGGAAAAAAATGCAGTCCATCCTTTTTTATTAATGGAAAATTGAGGCCTACAAGGAAGAGGGGCTTAGCTATTATTACATAGAAATGGATTTTGTATGGGTATCTGTTAGAAAGCATCATCCAAGTTAAAAGAAAAAAGTTTTATTCTGATGGTACACTTCCTCCTCAGTCTCTGTCGTGGGTTAGTTATTTTTACCAGTTTAATCTATCACTTGTCATTTAATTGCTTTTAAATGTAGCATACATAAAATATTATCACTATTATTTAAAATTTTAAACTATTCTTTTATATTGCATTATTTATTCTGGAAAGCCCATTGTATTCACTTGATAAGGTAAATATGATAATTATTCCAAAGTATTTTAGTCTTAAATATGCGTATCCTATCCTTGCAAGAGCCCAAAGGGCTCTGAGTACCTGTTCCATTTTAGAAAACACTTTGATAATTTATTATATGCAGAGTTAATGTAGGCAGAATCCATATGCTGTTTACTTTCAGGATTTTGTTTTCCATGTTAAGTAAGAATTTCCATTTTAAAGACTGGCAGCCTGGTAAACAAAGCCTGAGCAAATCTGCCTGCACTGAGAGGCTCTCTCTGTGGAAGTCGTAAATGATTTGCCTTCTAGGAAAACCAGAGCATGGTGAGGCCTATTGAGAAAGAAAGGGGACTAACTTTATTGGGAGGGTAGGATGTGCTGTTACTTTGTACACGCAATGATCTTGTGAATTAAGGATTTGTAAGTCTAGGCTACATAATTTCCCCAGGGCTTTACAGCAAGCAAATTACACAACTCAGTTTGAAACTTGATCGTTTCAGAGCCACACAGCATTCAGTATACCATACTGGCAGTAAGATTAAATGGCTCAAAATGAATATATTCGCTTTTGGATAAAATGAATTACTTGTTATAGAATCATGGCACATGAAGCAAAAAGTTGCATAAGTGTTTATGAGGAGCATATATTCTAAAGTTTTTTCTCCACCATGAAACCAGCTAGGAACTTTTATAAATAAAATATCTGTAACGAAATCAGATTTCCTTACAGACAAACTCAGCTGTTTTTACTGTTTCTAATTCACTGTGAAGTTGTCAAGCCCTAACCTATTATGAGCAATGTCTCCCAGACCGTTTGGAAACTTCGCTTATAATGACTTCCCGCAACCATTCTATCTACTCCTTCTATTTTTAAACGTTGGGATTTAGGGGCAGACTTAGCACAGTGCCAGGAACATAATGCATTTAAATAATATTGAATTTATGCTCTTAATAACGTCAGAGTGTAGAAAGTGAAGTAAGCAGTCCACTGGCTTGAACCCTTTTCTTTTCTTTTTTTTTTTTGCAGCTCTGTGTCACTGCCATCATTTTTTCCCTCTATAATCTCTTCTTTTAAAAGTCCTAGGGGTGTGACTAAAACTTGCTTTTAAAATACTTACCTTTAAAATTAGCTAAAATTAAAATTAACTTGGATGATTTTTGAGACTCTAACACTTTGAGAGAGTGGAGTTGTCACAAAACAAAGTCAAAACATACCAAAAAACACTCCAAAAACCAAAAAATCCACGTGCACCTTTGTTTGTAAGAGGTAGCACGGTATAGTGAGGAGAGACCAGTATTGGGAATCATGTAACATAGGTCCAGGCGTTGTCTTCTCCAGAAACCAGGTGTTTGAGTTTATAAAGTACATGTGGGAATAAAACTGTCCCTGGACCGAACACCTTCACCAGGTTCTCATGAAGAGCAGATGAGAAAACACGCAGGAAAAAGCTTGGCAAACAGCACGTTGCTGTCCGGGTGTGAATGAGTGCTTTGGCGCTGTCACTAATGCCACCCGCCAACAGCAGGGCTAACGGTCACTGGACCAGCCACTCAGTTGAGGTCTGACAAGGCATTCCAAGTACTTTTTCCTGTTTTTATGCCTTTACCACTCTTATTTTTGGACAGTTCCTACCACCTTTAATGAATTTGTCCTCCTCCTTAAGTGAGGTGTTTGTGAATGTTATCGCTGCCTAAAGACATGTAAAAATCCTGTCAAAAGAGGGAGAATCTCAAATATTCTAGAGTGAGCTGTGTGCTGGCTCTCAAGGGGAGGGAGGTAATGCAGACAGAAAACAGCCCTGATGGGTAGTTAGCCAGATTTCTGTGTGTAAATAAATATGTCCCCTGTGGACAATTTCAAGCTGCCATCAAGATGTCACTAGAGATGCACCTGACTGGCTCTTGGGAGCAGGTAGGAGCCGGGTCCAACACACACACCGCAGGCCTGGGATCAGATGGGCGTGTGCAGGGTGACAGCTCCAAGGTGTCCCACCCATTTCACAGTGGAACTTAATGACAGCGAAGGCATGGGCAGAAACAGGCAGCTCTACCTCAGGTGATGATCTTTTGGCTCTTTGACTTACACCTCAATACGTATTTCTAGTCTAAGGGAGCGTTTACACTCATTCTTCGGGTCTTCAAACCTGAACTCTCCCCACAAGACCCTTAGTTGGCAGCCAGGTTGTCTCCACGAGGGATCTTCTGCTCTTATTCTGTTGCCTCCAAACTGAGGCCACCACTCTGACCGCAAGTGCCCTCCATTCTGGCTATGTGTACCCTGCTTCCCTCACTGTTCCTCTCCCCAAGGGTGCAAGATCCGGCCAGGTGTAACCATGGTATCATTGTGAGTTAGAATGAATGCCACTGGGTAGCAGAGGGGAGAAGAAGGAAAGTCTGGAAAGCTTAGTTTATGGTTAAAAAAATATTTAGATTATTTTTAATAGCAGGTAAATTAAGTCCATAGGATTTAAATATTTAAGCGAGCAATAACTACTAATTGTGTGTGTGTGTGTGTGTGTGAGTGTGTATGGATAGATAGATCTCCCAGAAATTTATTTAATGTTTGCTTGATGCATTGTATGTAGCAAAATTGGGACTGTGTGTTGTGGGTGTCCTGGTAAATCTCATGGACACACTGAACTACCAAGGGTGCCAATCGGGACACACACACACACACGTTTATTTACTCATCTATTTACTTATTCTTTGCCTTGTTTCAGAAAGGATTTAAAGGGTCAGGAAGAATTTAAGGCTACCCACTGAGTGCACAAGTACGACTACAGGGTCCTGCTTCACAGGGCTCCTGACTGAACACCTAGAAACAACAGATGAGTGGTGCAGGACACAGAAAAAGAGTGCTCATCATCGCCACAATTACCCTTTATTTTATGATCTCATGCCTGTTTTTTTGTTTGATTCTGTGTTACTTCGTAGAACTCCAGCATGGAGGTTCATTTGATAGAAGACATCTGATCAATATGGATTTATTGCCCCTTAATAGATGCATGTATTTTCAGAAAGCTAAGATGCTAGCAAACATCCATTCAGTTCAGTTATTTATTTATTTACTTTTATTTTTTTAAGTGTTTTATTTATTTTTAGAGAGGGAAAGGGAGGGGAAAGGGAGGAAGGGAAGCATCAGTGTGTGGTTGCCTCTCCCACGCCGCCCACTGGGGACCTGGCCTGAAACCCAGGCATGTGCCCTGACTGGGAATTGAACCAGTTACCTGTTGGTTCACAGTCCAGTGTTCAATCCACTGAGCCACAGCAGCCAGGGCTATTTATTTACTTTTAATTCTCCAGGTAGAATCTGTTGTGGGGGAGAGTTTTAATGGAATCTGAGAGCGAGGCAGTTTCACATCACGGAACTTTCTGGGAAGATGGGCTGAATGGGCTGCCTTATGAGGTTGGGGCTATAGCTGGGCCACAAGTGACGGAAATCAGCATTGGGAATATGAGGAACCACACACAATGTTCTAAGTTACTGATAACAAAGACTCTTATCTATAAATTCTCCCTACCAACGAATAAAACAGAAACTCAGCTTTATTGCTAGAATTCCAACCCAGGTTTCTTTCTTTTATTCTTCCATTCAGTGTTTGTGAAGCTGTTAGTTTTCTAGTCATAGTGCTCCCCCAAAGTACTTTCATCTAAGATTTGTACTATGATTCAGCCACATTATGAGTTAAATTGATTTCTGTGGGCTAGTGAGGAAACCCAACTCATACTTAGCCTTTTTCATAAGCTGGGGAATGCTGATCTTCCCCTCCGATTCTTCACTCAAGAGCAAAATGAACAACTGAGTCCCAATCTCCACTTCTGCGGTTTGTGACACACGTCAGCTAGAAGCAGGAAGGGTTTAGCAGTTGTCTTCTAACCGTTCTGTGAATGGTGGTAGTTCTGGGAAAGCTCGATTTTCTGCTTGAGAAGAAATTGGAAAGAGAAAGTGGTTTTAAAGAATTTTTTCTTTTAGGGATTTGTGGTTCTATTATGTATTATTTTCTTGGGCAAGCGACTTCACTTTCTGTGCTTCAGTTGCAATATCTGTGAAATGGAGGTAATGATAGCAGCCGCCTTCTAAATGTGTAAGTATCATGGAGCCCTGTCCAGTGCTGAGCACACTGTCTGGCACACAGTAAGTACAGCAGTTCTGCCCTCTACTGCTTAGAGAGCAACACAGAGACCGAAAAGTGGTGCCAGATCTCAGCCTGATCCATAGTCCACACACACACATGCACACACGCACACGCCAACACCAATGTATTCTGACTTGAAACAGGAAAACACACAGGGGAAGAAGTAATCACAATGGAAGTAAATATTTTAGCTACAGATAGCCCAGAATACAGCTACTACAGACTATGTCCACCCCATATCCATGTATCCCACAAATGTCGTAACATGCTTCCTAAAAATTATTAAAGGTAAATGCAATGTAAGCCAGATATTTAAAAAATGCCTCTAAGGCTGACATTTTAAAAAGAATTATTAAGCAGCGCAAAGAAGGATGTAAGTGTAATGCGCATCCTTCTCCTGAGGGGTTACGGAGTTAGTCGCTGTCCATGTGGGTTAGAATTACAGGTTATTCAAATCAGTAGAGGCGCTGTTGGGCACTGTTACTGAGGTCTTCCAGAGGAGAAAATGAGTATCTTTTGCATCTTCTAGTTTAGCAAAAGATATTTTCCTATCTTTTGAACTATTAAAAATAATTCAATATCCTCAACTGGATGAAGACTGTCTACAAAAGCAGACAGCTACCATCTCAGGGAAAGGTGAGAGACCCGAAGCTTTCCCACCAAGGTCAGGCACGAGGCAAGGATGTCCCATCTCACTGGTTCTTTTCGAAGTTGTACTGGAATTTCTAGCTAGTGCAACAAGAAGAGGAAGGAAACAAGAAGAAAAGGCATACGGATTGAGAACAAAGAGATAAAACTCTCCTTGCTTGCAGATTTTATGATTATTTATGTAGAAATGTCAAAGGAATCGACAGAAAACTAACTGGACTAGTAGTGTGGCAGTAAGATACAGAGTTCCCTACAAAAGTCAATTGGTTCTCTGTGCACTAGCAATGAACAAGCAGAGTTTGGAATTAAAATGTAAACTATTTGCATTAACATTCAAAAATGAAACAGGTATAAAGCTAACAAAACGTGTACAGGATCTGTACAAGGAAAACCGCAAACGCAGGTGAGCAAAATCGAGGGACTCCGTAAACGGAGAGTGCTTAGACAGGAAGACTGAGTATTGTCAAGGTGTCAGTCAGTTCTCCCCAAATTCATTATAGATTCAATACATTGCAATCAAAATCTCAGCAGTTATTTTGCGGATATTGACCAACTGATTCTACAGCTCACATGGAGCAGCAGAAGACCCAGAATAACCAACACAATGTTAAGCTCTGTGAAATGCAGTGTCGAGGGAATGAGACGACAAGTCAGGGGCTGGAGAACATGTTTTCAAAAGACACACCTGATAAAGGGCTGTTATCCAAAACAAACAAAAAAAACCCTCTTAAGTCAAAAATAAGGAAATAAAACAATCTGATTTAAAAAATGGGCTTAAGATTTTTAACAGACACCTCTCCAAAAATATATACACAGATGATCCCTATCGTATGTCATTGGGAGGATACAAATTATAGCAACAATGAAATTTCCCTGCATACCTATCAGAAGGGCCAGGATCCGGAACACTGACGACGCGACCCTGGCAAGGATGTGCTGCAGCAGGAGCCCTCGGCACGCCGGAGGCAGGGCGGAGCCGAGCCGCCACTTTGGAAGGCTGTTTCTTTGGAAGGCCGTTTGGAAGTTTCTTACAGAACTAAACGTACCCTTACTCAACAATCCAGCAATCACTTTCCTTGGCATTTACCCAGAGAAGTTGAAAATCTCCATTCAAAGCCGTGCACGTGGATGGTTATAGCAGCTTTATTCATAATTATGAGAATTGGAAGGAACAAAGATGTCCTTCAGGAGGTGAATGGATAAATGAACCGTGGTTCATCCAGTCAATGGGATATTATTCAGTGCTGAAAAGAAAGGGGGGTTAAGCCATGAAAAGACATGAGGAGATTTCAACTTAAGTGCAACTAAATGAAAGACCTCATACTATATGATTCCAAATAGATGACATTCTTGAAAAGGCAAAACTATGGAGACAGTAAAAAGATCTGTGATTTTGAGGAGTTGGGGATGGGGAGCCGGGAAGGAAGGATGAATAGATGGAGTTCAGAGGAAATACTCTGTATGATGCTGTAATGATGGATACCTGTCATTATACATTTGTTTAAACCCATAGAATGTACAACAGAAAAAGTTGAATCATAATGGAAACTGCAGACTTTAGATAATTATGACGTGCCAACATAGTTTCATCAATTGTAACAAATGTACCCATTAAGCGGGGGATGTGGATAATGAAGGCTATGCATGGGGCGGGCAGGGAATACATAGAAACTTTCAGGACCTTCCCCTCAATTTTACTGCAGATCTAAAACTGCTCTAAAAAATAAAGTCAATACATTTTTTAACATCGTTAAGAAGTACATGACAACCAGTAGGGTTTGAAAAATCTGTGATTTCGCATTCACTATTAATTCAAAATCCATTCAGTAAAAATACTATTGAGGTTCATCTAAATCCGTGAGTCCTAATTCTAACCATAAGGTCAAACAACAGACTGAGGGCATCCTCTTGCTCACGCACACAACGTAACCATGTTGCCTGCGTGAAGAAGGCCAAAACTTCAGTCCGGAATGCCGCTCTGAGGGCCAAGAGATAGATGCCTGTGCTGGTAAAAAGAGAAGACTTTCGTCTGCTTCCTCACAGATGGTGTGAAGGTAGATAGATAGCAGGAAAAGAATTCTTTTCTTTCTATTTGAACTGCTACGTTCCAGCGTGGCCATGGAGTGTAATCCTCTGAGAGGGCCGTTGTCCAGTACAATTACCGTCCAGCTCCAGTCTCAGAAAGAACTGGGAGGCTCATCTCATCTTCTCCCAAGTGGGTTTGTAAGAACCAGAAGTGGTCTATAAAACAAGTCCCTGGGCCCTGCACCTTGAGACAGACTCAATCCAAAGTAGCCTGGGGCTGAGAATGAGCCAGGTGGTCTTCAGCTTGGATTAGGAGCCCTTTCCTTGGGAAGCTGGAGAGGAGAGGTCAGCGGTGCAGAGGAGACGGTCCAGGAGCAGTGTGGGAGGGTGGAAGAAGCTCCGAACACAGTCTCAGGAGCCTGGAGTTAGAATCTGGCTGATCCCATAGCTCCGTGCTCCCATAGCTCCCTATGAGAAACTCGATTGCGGAGCTGACCGCATCGGTCACTACACGATTTTTATATTCCTTTCCCCACTATTTTGTTGTGAGCCCTTTCTCCCCAAACTTCTAATTTTGAGTAATTTTACAGCTACAAAGAATTTGAAAAAATAGACAATGAAGGTCTATGTATACTTCATTAGATTCTCTAGTTAACATGGGGCCAACTTAATGTCCAGATACTCCCTTACTGTGTATTATCTGAATATTCATGTTTCTTTTCAACCATTGGAAAGTAAGTTACAGACATCATGATATGTCCTCTTTAAATACTTCATCCTGTTTCCTTTAAAGACTCAGACATTCTCATAACCACATTATCTTTATCAGAGCCAAGAGATTTAACTTAATAATGCCGTCTAATGTACAACCCACAGTCAAATTTCCTCAATTGTCCACAAATGTCCCTGATTGCTGTTTACTTTTAAAATCCAAGAATCAGTTAAGGTTGCCATGTTTCTGGACTGCTCTTTAATCTTGTGGAGAGTCCTTACATTTTTTTTCTTTTCTCCCATGACATTAGGCAATTTCAGGCCAGATGGCTTTAGAATATTCCACGTGATATTTTTTGTTTTCTTCCTTGTGACTAGGTTGAGAGTCTATATTTTGGGGGAGAGGGGATAGGTGACATTGGGACTTCCTAGCAATTAATTGTTAAAATCACCTTTCTCCCTCTATAGGGAAGAAGGAACTTGTGATACTTTGAGGCCACGGGAATATCCTGTTCCATCATAACCTTTCACCCAATAGTTTTAGCATGCATTCATGGTTCTTGCTTGTGTGCTTGTTATACGGGGTCCGGAAGAAATAGCACCTGCTTGAGTGTGGTTGGTAACATAATATTATGGGTGTAATAATTTATAGTTTTAATTTGAACAGTTCACTTAAAATGCCATATGGTGTGCTTGAGTGTGATACTGTTATGTTACAGAATTACGTGCTTATGATTTTGTAATTAAAAAGAGGTGTTATTTGTGCCAGACCCTGTATGTGGCAGGGTGGAGGGGGAATGGATATTTGAAAAACTTGTCATTCTTTCTACTCTTATTAACTAGCATTCTTCTCTAAAGAAGACATTTCCACCACTCCCTTCCTTCTCTAGGTTTCTCTGTGTGTCTTCTACCTTCCATCCTCCCCTGCCCGCCCCACCCCATTAGAGTATCAGTATTGACTCATGGATTTTGTTTTATTCAATGTCTTATAATCTAGTGCCATCATTATTATATCTGGTGCCTAAATTATCTCAAATTTGGCCATGGTTAGCCCCTCTGTGGTAGTAGCGGTGTCTTTCTGGAAAATCCCTTTAATCCTTCAGCACTTTCCTGCTTTCTGGTGCTACAAAATTCCGGGGACTCTGCACCTGCCCTGTTTAAGACCTGGGGTCACCCACTTTTTCCCAAGAAGTTTTTAGTGATAAATGGGATTTAGAAACCAAGACTGGGTTCTCATTGCTTCCAGGACAAATAAACTACACTGTCATTGTTACTAGTGCCGTCAAATAAGCATTCAGCTGACTGGGAGCCATGCTGGAGAGCAGCACCATTGTGAGTCTGTCTGTGTTCGGAGAATAAGGGGGAGACACAGGACTTGTGTGAGGAGGAAGGAGAAAAATCAGCTGTCTTTGTCACAGAAATGTGACTCTTTGTCTTACGGCTCTAAGACGATGCATAGTACACAAGAAAAGACTGTGGATTGTATTCCCACTTTTTCCCAAAGTTGCTTACTATTTAATATTTCAGATAGGAAAGAAGAAGGTATTTTATTTTGTTAATCAATTGTAATCTTTTTTAAAAGGAAACATTTGCCTGAAAAATGATGAAACGTGTGTGTGTGTGTGTTTTTCCCTTTTTTACCTTTATTAAGTAGGTGCTATATGAACAATATAACTTTAAGAATTCTGGGATTTAAAAAAAATTGTAAATATATACTTCTTTTATTTTCCCTGGTAGAGGAGTTAATTGAAGGAGTTAATATGGTGGCATTTTTGAGTTTCTTTGTGGGCAAATGGACTGTGGGTTTTGTTTCCTGTGACATTATTACAAATAAAGAGCATAGCTATTTGACTATAATTTATTCTTTGAGATTCACATTAGAAATGCCATTTAATTTAATTTCACGGCTTTCCTGCTTGTGCTGCATCTCTTTATACTCTCAAATTAAAACTTTTAAATAACATTCCCCTATGAGACCATAGATTGTGATGAATTGGACAGAGGATAGCGATCAGTAAACAGGTGATGCTTAGCATCTCATTAATTCCCGGGAAGGAAAGCCCAGATGTCCAGGACACAGCAGTTTTTTATCCTTTCGTCTTTGCCCAGACTGACTACCATGGCAAAGGATGGAATAAGGCAGGCACACTCACAGAGACCCAATGATGTTACAAGTTCTCTTTACACAGGAGTGTAGGGTGACCTGGGGAGGAACAAAGTAACTGCGATTGTATGCTCTGCGTTGAAATGTCCTTTATATCGCTGTTTGCTGTTTTACATAAAAGTCAGACGAAGGGATGTTGGATGCCTGTGTGTTTGTTGGACAGGCTGGGCTAAGTGAGGAAGGTGATTGATTGGGTTTGGTAGTGCTCTGAACCGTTTCAAAAATTCCTCATTTTCCAAAACGGACAAGAATAGGCTACTCCCATCAAGAATTCAAAAACATATGCAGAGACACTTCAGCTCTTGAGAAACCCATACCAGATTGTCGGGTTCATAAAGGCTCTTCAGTTTATTAACAGTTTGTCCTTGGGGAAGTTACCTAACTCCTCTTTCTCACTGTGCCCACCTAGAAAATGGAGGTCATAAAAGTACCTTCTTTCTAAGGTGCTACTTTATGTGTGAGTAGCACATAAAATAATATAGTGTAAGCAAATACTAAGCACATGACAATCTTAGCTCTTATTATTATTTACATATTCCTAATAGAAATATTAAGAAAATAATATCACTTATCAATATTTGAACATTTTAAAATAATTCAATCAATAAATGGACTAAAAACACCCAGTCTTTAAACTAATTTTCTAACTTTTTTATTGGTTTCCTTAACTTCCTTTCTTAGCGGTGTAATATTTTAAAAGGCTTTATGCTTCTCTTATTCCCCAGATCTACCAACTCACTACAAGATACATTGGTGAGGGACCTACTATGGCCAGCACTCTTCTAGATGCTGGGATTCAGAGCACGATGCAGTACTTGTCCTCAGGTGGCTCACTCTGGTGGGGCAGACCTTTGTACAAACAGTGAAATGTCATTCGGTTTGATACTTGCCATTGCAAAATACAATGGAGGCGTAAACTTGGGAAAATCAAGGAATTCCTTATACTTCAGACTCGTGAAGAATGAGCAGATGCTCCCCGAAGTAACAGAGCCACAATGAACTTTCCAGCATGAAAGTATGAAGCATCTTTGCTGAGTAACTAGAAATGGTTTTAAGAAAGTATGTCTTAATGTTAAAGCAATCATCAACAAATTACGTGATTCTGAAGACAGTATTTTGAAACTTATCGTAATGTCCAAGGCTTGAAGTACCACTAATTTATTGATCTCCCCTGGGCATCTTGTAATTTGAAGGAGTATAACATCACTTTCCTCTTCCAGCTAGTGCACATGAGTCTCAAAGGTATCTGTGCAGTGGAGGGGTCTCCAAGGTAAAAAAAAGAGTTGATGCCAACAGCATCTGTATGAAGCACCAAGAACTGACATCAGTTCCTCAAAAGACCAACAGTGACTCCACATTGGCTGAGATGCCAAAACACAGAGCTCTTTGTTTCTTGGCTCCTCCACTAGCCTTAAAATAGAAGGCAGTTTTTAAAAGTTTAGGACAGATTTCATTTTTTAAAAAATAGAATTTTTAATGCTAGTTTGCATGCATCTCAGAAAATTAAAAGACTAAGAAATAGGTTGCCAAAATTTCTTTAGACGTGCCATTGCCCCCCAGGTGCCAGACTGCTCACACTGTGTGCATTACTGACGCGGCCCCAGTCAGAATGTCCAGCAGGGACTGGGCCTTCAACCACCTCCCTGCTGCAGGAACAGGTCAGATTACATACAGAATACATACTGTAAAAGTACAGAGTAGTAGAGTGTGTAGTATCTTTTTTAGAATGTAGTTTTAAAAATATACCTGCAGCCATATTAATGGCGGTCATATCCAGTGGTTTAGCCCACCTGTATGCTGGTTCCTGTTTTATAACATGAGGATAACAATAGTAAATACCTCCCAGAGTGGCTGTGCAGGGTAAATGAGTTAATATAAAGGAATGCTGAAAAAAATAAAAAGTATCTAGTCTTAGTAAGTTCCTAGAGGCCCATGAAAATAATCCTTCAGGGGCTGTCTGAATCCAGTTTAGGATTCAAGACACTTCCCCACCCCACGGACCTCGTCATCCCATTGCAGAATAGTTCTTCTCTAGCTCATGGTGGGATTCCTCAGCCTCCTCACTCAAACTAAATCACCTTGAAAGTTACTTTGCTGTGAAAGCGTGATCTTGATTCTATGGCTTCCTGTTCACAAGCATCAAGGACAGAACTAGTACTAGGCCATAGAAATATGTCAGGAATGGTAGAGACAACTTTATAACTTTATGATCAGTATTTGTAGATTTTATTGAAAGTATATGTCATAAATACAGTCTTGGAGTCCTGTTTGCGTCTTTACATGGCTCTTAACAGTTAATGTGAAATGAAAGGTCAGTTAATCTGAAAATGTCCTTGATTAGAGCAATTTTTTTTCTGGATAGTACCTGTTGTTACTGATTGTAGCTAATGAGGAAGGGGGAAATAGGAAAGAAAAAAACATGCAGCAGAAAAATAAAAGGAAACAAAAACAAGTCATGTTTTCTAAAAATAAATTTCCAATTTTAATATCTTGCATCGTAAAGACATTGTAGTAATTCACTATACTTGTTCCTGGCACAAATTCATATTCACACATACTTTGATCCCCTTACCCCCCTTTTTTGGAACCCCTGTTGGTTTTATTGGCATAAGAAATGAATACCTTTGTATTTGGTGAGGGAATAATTTAATTCAGTTTTTAAATCCTCCATAGTAGTTTTTTGGAAGTGTACACCATGAACCACTGGCACCAAAATTACCTGAGGTGCTTAATAAATGCACAGCAGCCTGGTGGGCCCCCTTAGGACTTCTGAACTGAATCACACAGAGGTGAAGCCTAGTGTTTTAGCACAGCTCGGTGCAGTCTATTAGAAATGGTAGGAGCCACAGCCCTGTCTCCACCTTCACCGTCTTTCCCCTGTACGTGCTCCCAGGTCAGAGATGGCAGGGTGTCGATTCATAACTCTTCGGGGCTTCATTTCATAATCTTTTGTTGGTGGTGGTGCTGGTGACGGTGGTGTTCTAAACCACAGGTGCAAAGAATTGAGTTCTTCATAATCTTCTTTTGAGGGGGGCACGATCATCAGAATATGAAAGTCCCTTTTTTTGTTTCACATTATTTTAACTTTTTTCTTTTATCTCTGACCTCCATTTCCATTTTCCCAACCCCCACATATCCTCTTTGTAATATGCTTGATGTGTGCCTCTCCTTGGGAGAGATGCATTCCGTGTATGCCTTTTTCATTTAGTACAATTGTATGTCGACTTAATCCAAAGCTCCTGACAGCTGTGCAGGACTGCAGGCCTCCTTCTGCCGCCTTTGCCTTGTGCCTGCCCCTCGCCGTGAACACCGCAGTGGTCTTCAACCCCCGCTGTCACAAGCAGTAACTTCAGTCACCGCACGGAGCTCCACCACCTAACCCGTTCGTTTACTTGTAATCAGGGCACAAGGATACACTCACCATTTCCCTTCATGCTATTAAATCCAGACTTAAAAAAATTACTTTTCATTGATGGTGTCTTAATAAGAAGGTTGAATAGCATGTATTGGGAGAAATTGCACACACATTTAAAAATGTCTTTAAATCACATTGTAGAATGAGTTATATCTGGATTTCCTTTAATCAGCTATTTTCAGCTGTGACTTACAATTCTTAAAAATATCCACCATAGGGTACAGCCTAACTGCCAATTTTTTTCTCACATGGGTCATACAATTTTGCGATCTTTCTCCCTGAGTCCCTTAGCTCTTTGTTTACTAACACTAAGTTACTTAGAATGTGTGGCAAGAAGTCACAAATCCATCATCACTGGTAAAAAATACGTGGCCTAGGCTAGTGGTCAAAGAGAAAGTTATTCTGGGCCAAGATATTTAGTGCAAGTCATCAAGCATGTGACCTAAGGAAGACGGCAGCCAGTCAGTCAGCAGGGATGAAGTGCCCTTTGTTTTTCACTCTCCCTCACTCAGAAGCTGCTGACTGTTGAGCTCCAGGCCATAGGCACATTGAGGTTGACATTCTCTCTTTCCAAGATAATCCTCAGGATAGGATGCACTTAATCTATGCTGTTGATGGGACTGAACTGAACTGAGCTGATTTGCATATCATCAATAAATGTAAGTCCTGAGTAGAGGCCAGCCATCCAAATTAAAATGCTCCCTGTCAAGGACTTGCTGTGTCTAGCAAATTCTGCAGTAATGCTGATTGCAGGTGGTTGGTGACTATTGATGCTGTTCAAGGTTTCTAAGGCCGCATTGGAGGGCAAATGAAACTTAAGATTTCTTTAGAACAATGTCTCTGTTTAAAACGCCTCTTGTTCAGACCCAGCTGGGCATTTAGTAATGCCAGCCACTGAATAAGATCTTTCAAGTGCTTCAGCCCGCCTCACCTGTCAGATTGGCTCACTGGTTTACAAATGAAAGCCTGTTTGCTTCCAAAACTCTTGATCCTCCAACTCCCCTCTGTCCTCCCGTTTTCTTACTCTTCCTTCTGATTTGAGTGTCTTAAACCTCCTAACACATGCCATCACTTTTCATTTGCTGCTGTTCTTCAGGTGATGCACAAACAGCTCTGGGCCAGTGTTAGTTTCTGTATCCTTTTTTATATCTTCACTCCTTACCCCTTTAGAAAAAGTTCTACTCTGTTGTAAAGTAAATTTTTCTTCCATTGCACTTGGCTTTTAACGGAATGTCCTGACTGCCAATTTCTAAAGGTCTCCTTTTGTGCATTCTTAGTGCATTTAACACAAACTTTACTTCCTCCTTTTATCATTAGCTAATCAATCATACATTTTTGAGAACCTCCAAATTAAAATAAGAAATTATAAGAAATCTATATGCAGCTCTCACCATCTAGAAAAACCTGTCATTGAGGTACCTTCTGCTATTTTCTAATATGGCATCTATGTGCTCTCAGCAGTAGGTATCTATAAGCTTAGAATTTTACTCCCTTTCTTTGTTTCTTTAACTACACTGTGTTCAAAATAAATAGATACCATGTATAAGGACCACAGTGACCACACAGTTTTCTCCCAATTTCCAATTACATTTTTTCTAAGTCAGTATTTACAAAACAACTGAACATTGTTTAGTGTGCACCAACGTAAAAAGAGTCTACCAAATATTGTAGAAAGAGAAACTAGTATAAAACACATGCAGTTTCCAATCTACTGACATAAAACCAAAGACCGTTGTAGAGGAAAGTCTGTCTAAATGATTTCTTAAATGTTTTCCTACTTCCTTGACCGTGCTTTCCATGATGTTGCAGTACAAAGGAAGAGGAAGGGTTGGAAAGAGACAAGCAAAGCACAGACAATGGTGTTAGCAAACCACAGTGGGGGTTCAGCTGCCTGCTGCCACTAACAGGCAAATTCTGGAGGCAGAGGTTGGCGAAAAAGGAAATAAGTCTTTATTTAAATGCTGCACAAATTTGGGAGAATGGCAGACTCTTGTCTCAAAAGCCCACCCCCTCTGGAAACCCAGAGGAAAGCCCAGCCACCCTCAGTCAGACCAAACCCAAAGGCAGCATCCAGAGTTCCCTCTCCCTTTCCAAGTCCCGTCCCTTGAGAGCTGTAGGCAGCCCCTGAGTGATCATCCGGGCAGGTCTCAAGCTCTGTCCTCAGAACCCGCATGTGGGGCCAGTGCCAACACCAGCCACATGGCTTCCAGGGCGAGAAGGTCCCACAAACGTACTGGCCAGTATGTTCAGAAGGTGGACAAGAGAGAGTATCCCTCCCTTCCCTGGGATTTATATTAGTTTTCTGTGTGGGCTGGACCAGGTGCTGTCCTGAAACTTCCACATGCTCAGGAGGGTGGCCAGCCTCCAGTCAATCCCTTCTTTTCCTTGGGCTAGACTGACAGTTTTCTTCCATACAGCACCTCCCCTTCCCGTCATCTTTACCTCTATGGAGCATGTGCCTGCCTTCCCCTGCTCCCACCCCCAATCAGGTACCAGAAGTGGGGGGGTAGGAGGCCTTTCTCCCCCACCTCATTGTCTCACTAGCTTTGCATGCTCAGTGTAATACTTCTCCCTGTTGTCATCTTGCCCTAGGGGGCGAGGATCTGCCACCAGGCTATCAGTATTGATGGGACAGGAAGATAATAAAAAACACACAAGAATGCAGCAGTCTAAGAAGAGTTAGTAGTCTTAGAGCTGTGGGAATTTCTCTCCCAGACAGCTTCATTGGCCCACATACTTACAATGGCTACTCCTTGCAAAGAACATATTTTCACAATCCATTTGAAGTATGAGTCACAGTAGATCGACAATGTCTATCAACTCAAAAAAAGTTGAGTTATTTTTCCAAATATTATATAAAACACTATTATTTCTTCAATTACATGTTTGTATTAGAAACAAAAAAGGAAAGGAGCCACAAAGCTATGAAAAACTACACAAATATAGTGCAACGTCAAGCATTGCCACAGAGAGTCCTTCCCACGTGAACTCTTTCTAGCTAATTTGATGGTACTATTGAGAAACAATGTTCATATAGGAGTTAATCATGTGTAATATTTCCTTTCAATTTAAAAGCCAATATTTCCTTTATCTAGAGTTTTGTAGCTTAGAAATCTGATGACAGGGTGAAACACGGAAGTGCTCCCGTTCTCCATCACAGTTCACCTTTCTTCTCACACAAGGGATTTTACATCCATCATCTGTGTCCTTCGGTTCCTATCGGTGGGAGGGTTTAGGACTTAGTGCACATTTAGATGTACCATTGAATGTGTGCTAAATATCCAAAGTGTGTTAGGGTTTGGACAAACTGTTTTATTTAAAATATCTATAAATAAATGTCTGCCTAGCTAATTAATTCCCTCCCCTCATCTTTGATGCAGCCCTGGTAGAAGGTTTAGAGGAACTGGAACAATAGGGACTAAGAAACTTCATACGTGATTTTTAGTGGCCATCACCATCAGGGAATACCTTCCCCAGACAGCAGAGAAAAGAAGTGTGGATGTCACACACTTTTGATATGTGCATTTCAGCTCTTCACAGAACAAATTACTTTAACGTGTATATTTTCAGAAAGTTTCCCACAGATGATGTCGCACTCATTCAGCCACTGCAGTAGACACTTTATGATTTGAATTGGAAACATTACTCTGAAAGAAAATGCTGTGTGAGATTGCAGAACTTCAACCTTTTCAGGGTACCCTGGTCATGCTGAGGTCAAGACTACCTTGTTCAAATGGAAAGGCAGCTGGTGCCCTTCCAAGCCCTGCTGGCCCTCCAGCTCTGTGGAGTTGCTGAGTACCACGGAGTGAAGAAAGGTGGAGAATATTGAGATAACTTATTCTTCTAAGCTTGGGAAGCAGTAGACAAAATAACAGCATTTTTCAAAGAGAAATCAGAAATTTAAATCTAATGTCATGCAATGTAGCATTTGATTTTGTGCCATTATCTAGTCTTTCATTAAGTTGTAGTGTTCCAGCTTGTGGAGAGGTTCTTTAAAATGAGGGTTCGTTTCCTGCATCCAGGAAGATCAGCCAAGAAATTTGTGACTCCTGAAGGTGATTCTGCTTGACTGAAATGAAAATTTTATTGAGTGAGAATTCCTCAACTCTAATTCTCTTAATTTTCCAGTAGAATTTGCCCATTTCTCTCGTAAATATGCTTTCCTCATAGACTGGTTATAACTTCAGTAGTGAAATGAAGCAGTTTGTATTACTTTTAATTGTAACATACAAGATATAACTAAGGATTCAGAAAAATTGCTAGAAGGATTTTTGTTAAAAAAAACAATAAATAATTAAGCACATAGGTAACTATTTTTAAAAGTCTTAAGAAAGGGGGAAATGTCTCAAATGGCTATAAATGTGCCAAAAGTAAAAAGCTTTTCAATAGTCAACCAAGACTCAAACTAAATGAAATACTTGATACCAAGTGATTTGTCCAGTGATTTCTGAAATTGAATTTACTCAACTGTTTGAGCTCAGAATTCAGAATTTTGTAAAGGGGAATTCATGCTTCTCTTATGAATTTCAGTGTTATAATTTCAATTATTCACTCATGCATGTGATATTTTAGTGAATATTTACTGTGTGCCAGGCCTAATTCTAGGTACCAGAACACATTAGCGAACAAAACGGTTTTACCTTCCTGGAATGTAAAAGTGAATGGGGAAAGACAAACAATAAAGGATAACCACAATAAATAAGCAAATTCTATGGTGTATTAGAAAACGATAATTGTGTAAAATAGGCTAAAGGAGATTAGGGGTGGGAACTACAGATTGCAATGTTAAATAGGATGGTCAGGTTAAGCCTCATGGAGAAGATAGGATTTGAGGAAAGATTTGATGGTAGGAATGGAGTTATTTGGAAGAAAAGTACCCTACATCTAGAATCAAACTATAAATAAGTTTAAGTTAATTTAAACAAAACATACATTACATAATATGATATTGACATAATGTTTTCTGATGTCACCTAAGATTCCCCATGAAATTTGGTTATTTCCAACTCGATATAATAAAATGAAGGTAGTGATTTACTGTGTAAGACAGGAATTTACTATTATAATCTATACTTACTACTAAGACATAGGTTCATTTCAACAGATGTTTAAAAAGCACGCACAATAAACACAAACTGTCAAACAACAAAGTTCTGTAAAAGCACACGAGCACATACCTCTCCGCTCTGACTCCATACTCTCTGCCAAGAATAGACCGGCCAGATAGCAAACGAAACACCAGCGTCTTCCTCATCTACAGGCACGCTTGTGTTCACACGTGTACGTCATTTGAACATGACCTGGTGGACTCTGAAATAATTCTGAAAGTAAAACTCTTATTTCTAATACTATCTCTCTTATGCACGCCTAGAATAATAAGAAGTCTGTTTAAAGCACCTGTCCAAGAAAAATGGAAAAATTCTTAATTCTCTGTTTAATTTATCACCTCCTCTGATACCTTAGAAGTGTTAGGCTGAATTACAAACTAATTACCTCAGAAGTCCAGGGATTGAATTTCTGCTCCACCACTTCTCAGCTGTGTGTTCTTGGCCATAACTAAACCTAATCGTGCCTATTTTCTCAACTGTCAAACGGCGGTTCATAACTCTGAGAGCCATTGCATTAAATACTGTGTTCAAAGAAGTTGACACATTATAGGTATTTAATCATTCATATTAAATAATTTTTATGCTTTTTAAATTGGTCAAGACAAAAATAACTAACTGAATATAAACTAAAGATCAGTCAGAGGCCGTATATAGTATTAGGCATCAAGGGATCATGGTGATTCTAAGAAGGGAAAGAACTTTGTGACCCTGTGCGCTGGGGGAGTTCTGGAAGTTGTTATAAAAGAAGGTGGAACTTTAAATGGACCAAAAGAAAGTGTAAGATTCGGATTGGAAGAAGAGAAGTAGACGATTGCTGGAATAAGCTGGTGATTGTGGTGGGCATCAGAGGGCAAGGGGTCGGTGTGAGAAGAACGGTATTGGAGGTGCCTTGACTCCCACTCTTGTGTGGCCCAGGGAGCGCAGCTACAGACAGGTACTTTCACTGGTTAATATATTCTTAATATATTGACATATCTTACTTCACAGTTGCCTATTTATTAAAAACCCATGTCAAGTGTTCTCTCCTTTCTAAGGAAAAGATCTCCTTATAACTTGTTTCTTTAGCAAATTCTTGACCATCATGGGCTGCCACTTTCGCAGCCATGGTTACATGGCACATTTGTGGAATGTATGTTCATACCAGAACTCTTTGGAATACTTTTTGCTGCAGATCCAAAATTTTGTTTTGAAAACAAAGTTTCTAACCCAATGGCAACATAATAATATTTTATTATTATTATTACTATTGTTATTACTGAGCTGTAATATACCTTAATATAGTACACACATCTTAACTCCTCCACGTCACTGCCACCCCTGTCAAGAAGACATTTTACTTCTTCCTAGTCAGTACGCCCTCCAGCTGAATCCCACAGACGTAAACATTCCTCAGACTTCTGTCTCTGAATATTGGTTTCATCTGTTCTTGAGCTTCACATGCATGGAATAATACAGTGTGCACTCTTTCGTGCCTGCTTGCTTCTTTCACTCCTCATTATGCCTGTGAGAGCCACGTATGTGGTTGCATGTAACAGTAATTCTTTTTCTTTCAGGCTTTGTTTTTCTGTGTAGTAATCTGTTATATGAATATACCACAATCCATTCTACTGTTGATGAGCAGTTGAATGGGTTCGAATCTTAGGCAACTATGAATAAAGCTACTAGGAACAGTTTGTAAATGTGTTTGGGTAGACACGCACTCAGTTCTCTCGGGTGTGTCTCTAGAAGTGGAATTGCTGGTTCATAGGGGGCACATACATTTGGCTTTACTAGATATTGCCAATCAGTTTTCAAAGGCGTTCACACCAATTTACACCTCCAGCAGCAATGTATGAGTTTCATTTGTTCTACAATTATAGTTTTCTTTACAACATCTGGGTAGCTTTTCTCAACATAGTTCTTCAAGCATAATGAGATTATGACCTGATGAATTAAAGTAGCAATTATTTTTCATAATTTCAGTTCAATGACACTTTTTAAAAAGAACTTTTTAAAAGGAAGTTTGATTTGGTTTACTTTGGTGAAAGTATGTGAGCCAAACAGAACTTTGGTTACTGTCATCTTCTAAACCTGGATTGTCAATGGCTTACAAAACCTAAATACGGCCGCGTGCTGGCTATTTCACTAAATTGCAGTCAGACTTTATTTTGGGAACTGACAGTAAGAAACATCTCTCTTCCTCTCCCTCTCTCTTCGTCTACATCATCTTTCTGGCTTCACCTTGATAAGTGAAATAAAAACACGGATGAAATAAAAAAAAACAAGAGTGTATCATTTTTAAAAATACTCCTGCAAAATTTCCAATGAAATATGAATCTTTCTGAGGTTCAAAATGATACATAATCCAAAAATAATTTGAAATATATTTTGTCCTTATATTTAGATGAGACTGTAACTGATATTTAGAGACAATCACCACACTAAGATTTAAAATGAAAGTTTGAAGCCAAACTCTGAGAATGACTCAGAAGGATTAAAGCATGACTCAAGAGCTGTTGGAAAGTGATCCAGTTGTCTTGTCTTATTCCTCATCCTACTTGCTTAGAATACATTCATTCTTCCCACTCCGGGCCAAGTTCAATCAAAATCACAGCGAAGACGGGAAAGATGATGTCAAAGATGACCACAGGTGGCCCCTATGTCAGCATGCCCTTTGCTCTTTTATAAAGATACTTACTCCTGATTCATTCCTCATCTAAGTTTCATGGAGATACTGAGTATTTTGGCTTAAATTTTTATCACTGTGTAAAAGCCAGTTAAAATAGATACAAAGTAAGGCAAATAATTATAGGATTTGGAGCCTGGGCAATACCAATCTGTTTTCAAACTTGAAGTAAGTAAATAGTCCAGCCCAGTAACACAGGAAACCTAATAAAAGTAAATGAAATATAAAGTACACAATAAGCTATGAATGTAGTCTGGCTTATTCAATCACGTCAAGAGAAGTTTGAGGCAGGAATCAAGTGATTCCAGGAATTTTGGGGGGGGGTAAATTTTTGTCCTTTGCTAGTAAATTTGTTCATTATCTGCTTTCAAAATTCTTCGCGTGAGTTTTTCAACATTATTTTTTTTACAATGAATAATTTAGCTTTGTTGATGGTGTGTGGTTAATTTTGTACTTTGCTATGAAAAACAAAACCACGTGAGGAATTTACATACATTTATTAAACGGATAAGAACAGATACTGCACTTGATCTTAGCCAAAAGGCCGAGAAGTGATTACATACATTTATTATCTGGGTGATTTTCTGTTAACTCCTGGGCAGTTATTATTTGTCCCAGTAATCAGGGAACCTCTAGAACATGTTTCTTTCATTGATGATATTATGTTGAATTCATTTTTCTCATACAAATTTAAAATAAATGAGATTTAGAGGCCTATTATTGAATTTTTCAAGGAATTTGAGAAATAGTTCTAAGAGATTTTTAGATCTTTAAATGAATTATAGAGCCTCATGGCCTTAAAAAAAATCAATAGCTTTCAGAGCCATGCTTCTAATAATTTGTAATATTCTGGAAGGAGCCATAAGTTGAATTTGAAGCTTGTCATAGTTTAATTAGTGGCCATTAAAGTCTTGCGCTGCCGGGAGACGGGCCATTTTATATATCCCTTTGCACTGAGTTCTGGGCCTTTATAACTTCCTCAGGTATTACACTAGACCATGTGAAATTACCATTTTGTAGGTAAAAGGTAATAGAATTTCAACATCATACAATTCGGACCAACGCAGGGTGGGGCAAAAGTAGGTTTACAGTTGTTTGTATGGAAAATGATATAGTAATTAATAAATAACAAACAACATAAGAATACACTCTGTGTTCTGCATACAGTAAACCCACTTTTGTCCCACCTTGTATATAAAACAAGGAAATCAAGATAGAGTAAAAAGACTTTTCTTGTTCTTAAACACTCCCAGTTCATCGACTAATATAATTTTCACATTCTTTCCTTTAAAAACTATTGTTGAGTGCCCGTATTTTCCAGGCACTGTGTTAGGTGCTGTGGACACACCAGTGTCCCCAACCTACAAAGATGGCTTCCTTTATGGAACTCGCAGAGTGAGGCATGTACACATAATAAATACAATATGGTGTGATAGGAAGTGGTAAGTGCTCCGGGAGAAGGGAACGCGTAGTAGGGGTGCAGGGCTGTGGCAGGGCCAAGGCTGCAGTTTTCACGGTGGTAGCCAGGAAAGCACTGGGTGGGAAGGTGATAGGTAACCAGGGGCTTCCTGGAGGGAAGGAGATACACCTCCATCACATGTTCCTGAGGAGCTTAAAGAGTGATCTGCAGACACACAGACCAGTGCAGTTAGGGAATGAATACAGGCTCTTTCAGAAGGGCCACCAGAGTAAGCTACCTGAATTTGGGGACATAGCTACATCAGATTCCTATAGATCAGGGTGTGACATGAAGCAGATAAACCGAGGGGCAAACACACAGTGCCTCAGCAAAGGGAGGAAGGAAGTGTTTACTTCCATGTTCCCTCCACAATAACTGAAGTTCCTGAGGAAGAAATCGCCTTTCCTTTTACCCTAATTCCTAGAACCTATCAAGTGTCTGAAATATGTCGGTGTGTCATCAAAATTGTGAAAACGAGCTGATGAATGTTGCTCAGCCAATGTCTAGAACCTTCAGAGAGAGGAAGGGTAAGAAGAGGGTACAGTTTAGGCTCAAGGATAAATATGAAACATTTTAACAAATCATGAAAGTCTCTCAATTGTGTGACACCTTATATTCTTAGGATATAACATCTTTAAGGCAGGAATTATATTTTACATATTGTCCGTATTTTTACAACGGACATGTTAAAGTAATAGTTCATCACTAACAAATGGGAAAAAGAAAAAGAATACACTAACACATTTTCATTGAATGGACCAGGTATCCCAAATGTTAAATGGTTCTCAAAGAGTATTAAATATTTATGGAAGCTGTGCTCTTTTTTTAGACTGACCAGAACTAGTATTGTGCTTTATGAGATCTTAATAAAATGCGATTCATGTTTCAAAAAATGACAGTCATATGCATCATTTATTTTGTGCTTAGAAGTGAGCAACAGATGACACTATATTAAAACAAACCATTTGTTTCAAAAAATAACCTTACTGTTTAAAAATCACTTAAGAAAAATAGACATTTAACTGAATGATCTGTTTAAAGGTACACTTTTTGGAGGAGAGGAATATCCTAAATGGCATGTAGGATTCACTGAACCCTGAAATCTTTTGTAATTGTTACCTAGGGTAATCATGTTTTTAAAAATGTGATTTATTTCTTTTACAGCGGGGGGTGGGGGGGCAGAGCCTAGTAGTGGTGGCAGCAAGTGTATTTCGGACATCCGAAGAGGCAGTGTGGCCTGACCTATAGATGAGTCATAAGAACTGAATATCAAAAAAACACTTTAGAAAGGAAATAAAAACAGTAAAACATCAAGGTCAAAATCCTAGTCACAATTTTTTATTGAGTAACTCAGGAAGGTTTTAACAAATATTGCACCCCCCAGTGGTTGTTTTTGAGTGATTAAAAAAAAATTTTACCTGGACTTTCAATTTTCTGGCTTCATTATTTTGGGTAATCCTAAGAAGGTTAACATTATTTATACCTAGGAGGAACCTTGGGAGGCCAACCCAATTCAGTTGCCTGATTTCTTTTTTAAAAATTTTATTAAATTAATTGGGGTGACATAGATTATTAAAATTATATCATTTTCAACTGTTCAATGCTAGGACACATCATCTGTATATTGCATTGTGTGTTCACCACCCAAAGTCACGCCTCCTCCTGTCAATCACTGTGTATTTGATCCCTGTTACTCTTTCTACCTCCTCCCCACCCGCCTTCCCCCCCTGAGATAACCACCCAACAGTCGTCTGTGTCTCTGAGTTTTTGTTTGTTTGTTGATTTCAGTTTTATATTCCACACATGAGTAAAATCATATGGTTCCTTGACTTTTTCCATCTGCCTTACTTCGCTTAACATGATATTCTCCAGATTCATCCATGTTGTTGCAAATAGCAGTATTTCATCTTTTCTGATGCAATTGCCCGATTTCATGCTTGCAGAAAGAATGATGCCCGGGATGATAGAATGCCTACTATATGATCACTGAGTTCAGGTTCAACAAGATAGGTTCACAGAAGGGCAGTCATGCTTGATTCATCTGATTGCCAGACTAGAAATTAAAGAAAGGCAGTGACATAATCACCCCACATTCTTCATCCCTCCAGTACATTACATCACAGATATTAAGCAAAGCTAGTTCTCAGAATGATTACAAAGCACTTAGAGAGGAAGATCTGCTTTAGCAAATAAAAGAAAGATGACAAAATCAAAGACAAAGAATGTTTCTAGGATCTGTTTTGATCGCAAACAGAGTGGGAGAGCACATGGAAGGAAATCACTCGGTGATAGAATAAAAGTAGGGGACCTGCATCAGGAAACTGGGATGGTGTCTCTGCTGGATTTCCACTCAGCTCTGTGGCCTTGGTCCGGTTCCCTGGGCCTTGGCTTTCTCACCTGTGAAACAAAGGGTGTGGAACAGGCTGAGTAGTGTTCGTGAATTCAGGGTATGGACAGAGACACGGGGTGGCAGGCTCCATTTTCTATGAAAGAAGAGTAATTTGAATATTTATGAAAGCAAAATTAGCTAATGATCAAAAAATGGAGAAGAAAGGCGGCTAATGGAGAATGCAGATTTGTTCTAATACACTTAAAATATAATATAAATCTGAGACAATTTTTTCCAGGAGAAGAATGAAGCATATCAAAGGCCTCTAAATTGACTCCACTGTAATCTTTTCTTTCTATCACCATCTTATTTTTCTCCATACTTTCTGTTTCCAGTAACCATGGTGATGCAACCTCCCAGCAACCTTTTCCACAGCCGGCCCTTTTGGTACACATTGAATTTGCTTTTATTCACTGACACAGGGAGCTAACAATGCTGCACAAATTAATTAATGTATTAACACTTTCCCCATTCCTTCTGATCAGGAAATAAATGCAGAGATTTATTCCACATTTAACCT
Source organism: Desmodus rotundus (assembly GCF_022682495.2). Classification (NCBI taxonomy): domain Eukaryota; kingdom Metazoa; phylum Chordata; class Mammalia; order Chiroptera; family Phyllostomidae; genus Desmodus; species Desmodus rotundus. The sequence continues at coordinate 187,773,344 of NC_071388.1, forward strand.
CCCTACGTAAGGGGCACTGTGAAACAGGAATATTCAATGGTTAATTTCAGATACTGGTCATGCCAGAGATTCAATTCCCTGCCTTGGCCCTCAGGGACTGCGAAGTCCCAGCACTGAAGCTGGTCGCCGCCTTCTTTTGCTCGTGTGTATGAACAGAATAAAATTGGCCACAGAAATGACAGATCAACCTTGGTTGTCTAATCCTCTGTTTTTTGCTGCATTCTCCCTTGTAAGGAAGACATTTCCAAGTGCATAATTATCACAATGAAAAGGGGACTGATTTTTTTTCATAAGAAAATATTTGTAATATATGCATTTGTCTAATGAGCATGGTTATTTGTTTTGGAATATAAATAAGCAAATGCAATACTCAGTTTTAAAAGATTGTAATTATCTGCCAATGACAAAACATTAAAGAAAGTCTGTTGTCACTGATGCAGATAATAAAATTTCCCAGGACCTGTCATGTAGTCACATCCAGTTGGCGGATCCTAACTTATTTGTAATCCTATATGCCGGAAAACAGCCTCTCTGCTTAAGCAGTCTGTGTACGTGTGTGTCTGGCATTAGCACAAAGGAAGACCAGATGATGCTTATAGACTCGACTCCTGGGGACACACTTGGATGGAGGCAATTAAAATGCCCGTCAGGCATTTGGTACCAGAAGCCCCTACGGCAAACCACTGAATCATAAGCCAGGGCTGCACCTTATTGTCAGTGAATGATGGCGGAGCTGGGTGGCTTGTCATCATTCTCGAAAATTCTGAGGCTAGCAAGCTCTCTCTCCCTCTCCCACTCGCCTTATTTTCCTTTTCGCCACTGCGGGGACTTTTTCTAATTTGCAGCTCCCCTTTCCCTGATACACACAGGCGGGAGCTGGGGGCTTGCAGACTGCAGTCTGTCGGAGCTGGAGAGCCAGAGCCAGAGCCAGCCTGTGGAGATAATGCTCCTGGAGAAGGATTCCGCAGCGGTCCTTAAAGGCTAGACTCAGGTGGTGTCGCGGCATAAGCACGGGTAATGGTTCGGGAGTTTTTAATTTTGATTGTGTTTTATTTTGAATCTGTTTCCCAAGGGATCTGCTTTATGTGGTCTCAAAGTAAAATGCTTTAAAACTCTTTTAATGAGCTTCCTAAAAATTCAAGTCCTGCGTTGTTTGCGCTACAGATCTGAAGACGTAGCTTTATTGTCTGGATGTAAAGAATGCGTTTGTTTACTGGTGAGTTACAATTTTCAATATTTACTCGACAAATCTATATATGTATTTTTTCCTTTTGTTTTGTTTCGGTAGATTCTTCAGTTTGTTGTCTCTCACGGAGGAAACATTGATTGGGAACCACTCATTCAGAAAATTAAAAGGTACCACATGTTTTGTTTGGATGTTTAAATGAAGGAAAATCAAGGAGGGATTTGGATGTTTTTATTTGAAGTAATCTCTCTGTGGCTGGTCTTTTATCCTTATGCCTGCATTGGTCATTGTCTATAGAATGTACGATTTCCTAGGCAGAGAATGCCATTATCCAAGGCTGTTTTGATTAGATATCTGAAGAATTGTGTCTTTTGCCTGTGTTGCAAGTCTTTAACAAATATTACTATATCTGGCTTATTGTTGGATTTTTTTCATAACAGCTAAAGAGTGTACAAAATTCTCTATGTTAATAAAAAGTCAATAATTTGAATTTAAGGGAAATAAACTAAGTATTGATTTTATCTGAGGAAATCCTGCTAAAAAGTGATTTTTTTTTTAAGTGGCTAAATTCTGCCCTTCCCAGGTAGAATGGGCGCTAGAGAAGAAAGCCCTGGAATGACTCAGTATTGTTGGGTTTCGTGAATAAAAGCTTGCAACTTCTTCACGGATGCTTTAGCGGTGGATATATTTAAAGGCTGAGGTTGTTAGTGATTAAAAGAACTGATTTTACATACGCTTTATTTTGCATTGACAGCATGAGAAAGTAATCTTTCATCTTGCCGTGAAAGCAGTTTAAGCCATTGAACCCAGGCCTTATGCCTTATGGGAAAAAATATTAATTTTCAAATTCAGTATCAGGATATATATTGATTAGAGATGGCAAGTATGGGTATTACCTTTTTCTTTAATTCTTTAAGGTTACCTTAGATTTTAATGTATACTCCTGTCAATGAAACCTTCATTTATAATTTGGCTTTAAAAAAATGGAAGACATTTTCTGAATTGCTGAGAAGAAGATCGATAACGTCATTTAAGCCTTTCCTTGGCATTCCCAGAGTATTTCCCCTCAAGACTATCTGTCCAAAATATTTTACGCAGTAAGGTTAGTTTTTTTTCTACTATAGTTAATAAAATGGCTAATGTTCAGCTACTGACCCCACAATATCAGAAGTGAGTTTACACCTGTGAGCTTGAATATTTGCAGCAGCTGAGAGACTGATGCATTGTCCTCGTTCAATTTTCTCTGCAATGTGTAATTATGAGAACCTTAATTTATTCATTCCACAAACACTTAGTAAAAGCCTTGCTTCTGTGGGTGGTTATTATGGGAGGGGGAGGGGCAGATGTCACTGTCACCACCCTTCCAAAGTGTGGGGCAGCATCATATACTATTTTTTGCACAAGAAAATGAATTTGTTAACATAAAGCACTGTGCTCTAAAAGAAAAAGAAATTGCATCATTTCAGATATTGAACAAAATCTAATAGACTAGTCTATTAGATTCCTTTCATGCATTCAAGGATCCATGACGTATGTTGCACTGTTTCCTCAGAAATTATTCGGTGAAATCATGTATGAAATCCCCCAACAGGACTTGCTATTTCCCTTGAATATTGTAAAGCACATAGGGCCATATTCTTTTTAGCTTTCACTCACAGTAAGTGAAAGTATTTTATGTTCGGTTAAAACCCCCCTCTTTTTTCTCTTTTCCCATCTAACTAAATCCATATAGTATATATTTCATATGAGAATCTGTATCCAAATCTTCAGACTCACTAGCAAATCATTACATTAATTTTGAATTCTGGGGCATTTAGATGAATTGGAAAAGGATGATGTTATTATTTATCACCAAAATAAGAGTCTTCACTATACTCAGTAAGAACTGAAACTAGAGAATTGGCATCTTATCTCACCAAGCCTCTTGGTCCCTAAGTTTTCTAGTACAACCTAAAAATTCATCTAGGTATGTGTTGACAGATTTTGTGTCATAAGGCAGTTTATTCAAATAGTCTGTTATGTTGTCAAATCAGAATAGAATTTGAATACTGGACTCTTAAGAGAGTCAGGGATCTGGATGATGGTTTTTCTAACCAACAACATCTGTCTCGGCATTAGTTTTGGCACTAAATTCTTTTATTGATTTTTCACTTGTAACCTTCAGCACATAGCATAATGTTTTGAGCACAGTGGTTCAATAAGTATTTATTGAATTGTTTGATGGATAAATAAATTTGATGGGAAAATCTGCATTCCCCGCCCCATTACTTTTTTGTTCTTGTTTTTCAAGAGATTACACACTGTGAGACATTTAGCACATTTTTTGAGTTCTAAAATGTTCATTATAAATCCCTAATTTATGATAATAAATTAGATAATACCAGGTAGAAAGGCGGGCAAACCATGTGTAAAAATTTCTCCAGGCTCTATGGAAAAGAATTTTTCTGGTTTTAGGTTAAGATGGAAAGAACTTTGAGATGTCCCTTCGCTTTCATCAGCCGGGGAAAGAGCCAAACTGCAGCATGAGTTTTGCTTTCTGGACACTTACTAAATATCCCAGCTCGACATTGTTTACTGCTCCTCGTGGCTTCAGCCAAGACTTTGCTGCAGCAGAGGGGAGGAGGCCGTTGCTCTGTCTCTCTTTCTAAATGTAACACTAGAAATGATGTCATAGTCTTCTCAAACACTTTCATGCTCACTGTGGACTACTTCAGTATGACATCATTTTATGCATATATACTTAAGGAATCTACAAAGAAACTTCTAGAATCATAATAGCTTTAGAGGAATCTATTCTTTCTTGTTGTCGTTTATCTTTATTAATAAAACTATCATTTTTGTTAATGTGCAGAGAATATTCTAAGCCCTTAGTGCATGTCATGGAGTCTCCTTTTAACTCACTATAATCCTGGGAAGTGAGCGTGGTGTCCGTTTACAAATGAATGAACTGAGACTCCAGGTGATCAATCAAATGCAAGACAGGCCCAGAGTCCTTCATATTAACCACAACACACAGCATTTTTTTCTAGTAAGTTTTGAGCTCGTTGTCGTTGTTTTAATGTTTCATGTATGCACATGGTATATATGTTGCTGCAATATATGTATGCTTATAGATTCTTTTTTTATATACATAATGAAGAGGCAAATATATCTTCAAATACTTCACTAAAATATTCAAGCTCTGATAGATTTTATACTTTTAATGTATACTTTCTATTTGACCTGGGGAACTTTCATCTTTAAGGAGTAATGTCAGAGATAAATGAGGAAGTTTTAAAATGAATTAACAAAGCATCTCCTATGTCATTACAATGAATTTACATTACTGAACTGTGTAATCTATATAAGAAAATAAGAGAATTCAGGTGCTAGATAGCATAATGGATGCCTTATCTTGCAAAGGTTTTTTTTTTTTTGTAATTTAAATAACGACGAAGGAAGTTTCAAATGGCTAAAATAATAAACAAGCAGGGACTATCATGTACAGTGAGAAAATACCACATTCAAACTTAAGTAAAACTTACCTAGAAAAATAACTGAGGGTACTAACAATCACACAAATATGTACTCAGATGTTCTACTTGCAAAGGAATATATACAACGAAACACTTTGGAGCTCAGGGCGTATAGAAGAATGAGACAAGAAGTCGCACCAATGCTCTCTGGTGCTGTAAGAGGCACATGAGTAATTTCTTAGGGGACTTCGCTGCGTGGCAGGATTACTCCCAATTGAGAAGGGACTCAACAGGAAATACATCCTGGAGGGTGAGTCCTTTGAGATGGAATTTAGGAATGAATGGAAGTATTCAAGGGAGAGATAATGCATGGAGAAGCTCCAAGAAGAATAAACATTAACAAAGGAACCAAAGGAAGTGAACATGCTTGGAAAGTTTAGACTGATCTCATTTGTATTCTAGAGTGTAGGACAGAAGGGGATTCTTAGATGGTAAGGATGGAAAGGGATGTGGATACTATTAGATGGCACCGTAGGAAATGGATAATATTCTGTTCTATTTTATTCAGTTCAACCTACACATTGGCAATGGACCTTATATGCCAAGTTGAGAAGGGTTTTTTTCAGTGTTCAATGGGAAGCTATTGAGTTTATATTGAAGAAAAGACCATTATGACCTCAACCGCATGTTCAGATGACTTTTTTTTTATAGCTGTGTGAGATAACTTAGAGTTGTGTGTGAGAGCACGTGGAAGAAAGCATCACTTTGAAATAATTCAGGAAAAAATGAAGGCCCGAAGCGACGTTTGATTGTGGGCGTGCAACAAGAGGTCATGACAGTGAAGGGTGTTTCTTGAGCTTAAACCCATATACAGAGAATAGCCAGACCTGGACTGGTAAGAGGGAGTGAAAAGCAGAAGGACTCAAAGGTGGCTCTAATGTTTGAGTTTGGGAAGTGGAAATGTGAAGGGAGAGAGGTAGCTAAAAGCTACTTGAGGAAAGAAGCCCTCTTTTGTTTGTATTGTTTCTCTGGTCCCTAGCAGACTGCCTCGCAGGTAGTAGATCGCCAGTAAATGCCGGCTGACTTAGGGGGGCCCAGCCCATGCCCTGTTCCTGCCTTCATGGGGCTTTCCTTCAACGGGGGAATAATCACCGGGGACACAAACTAAATTAAAAGATTACTCAGGTAGCTGTGCAGAGAACGGGTGATAAGGTGGTAAGAGTAGATGCTGGGGGATAAGCTTTGCAAACTTTACAGCAGAGAGGAAGCAACCGAGATCTTACTAACAGCAGCAGATTCAGAGTCAGTAGGTCTGAGGACAGGCCTGAGATTCTCTAACGAGCTCCCAGGTGATGTTGCCACTGCTGGTCTGTGGCCCTCACTTGGATTAGATATTGAAAGGTGAATGTCCTGAGAAGAAAAATTAGAAATGATCAGAGAAGTTGTTATGAGCAGGTCAAATGTGAGCCCTTCTCTTCCTGCAGCTGTTACGTACTACATACTTTTCAACCTCTTTGATAGTGAGAGAGAGAATTGTTTCTCTTGTGAGTTACTTTGATTCCAACCAGTTGTTTTATGAAAGATCCATTAAACCAGCCCTAAGGAGCTACTGACATTTCATTCATCCTGCCAGTGCTTGATGCTTATTATGCCATATAATGAATCCTTGTGGCTCAGGTTTGGGGATGCAATTGCACATAATTCTCTGCCAGTTTCTTCACTCCAATTCTGCTCCGTGCTTCGTGATTTCTCTGGACTTCCTTGGACTCCTCTCTGCTTGGATGTTCAGCATAGTGCTGGCCTACTAAATTCTCTGCCCCTCTCGCTCTTGACATCTCTCGTGTTCCTCTGCACTTAGTAGCGAAGCTTCTGGGTTTCCACATGGCATCTTCTGGTCTCTCCCATCTAAATGCAAGCTTTGGGGGACTCTGCTGAAAGCCACAGGGAAGTTTTGAGGATAGTCTCTGATTTAAGGAATGCATTTTTTCCAACAGAATCATTTCTTTTTGGACGACTGTTCTGGTTGATGATGGCCTCTGCTTCCGTGCACGTGTTTGTAGACTGGTAGGGCACTCACAGGGGCAAAGCGCTCACAAAAAGCCCTGACAGGTTCTGTCTGGAGTGGTAGAGTCTTTCTGCCTCCAGTGCTAGGCTCTGCCTCTCAACACTCCTTTGTAGCTACAGGAACTTGGGAAAATTTACCTGTTTGCTTCCTCCCACACCACGCTTTGCAGCTGTAAAATAAGAAAATAACAAGTTCGATAAATATGGCCTACTCATCCATCCAGGAAAACAGCTTAAGTGCACATGAAACATCTGTGATGTCCTCATACTTACTCATATTTATCCTTTGTTTAAAGGGCTGGCGCTGTCTCTAGGTCTGGATCACTGGGCCTTGTCACTGTCATTTTGTAATTTGGTGTTTCTTTAAACAGCCAAGTAGGCATGAGTAGTGTCATTAGGAACTTTACGTGAAAAATTCCAGTGAAATATCAAATTAGTTTATATGAACAGGAGTCAATTTAAATTGATAACCACACTTCTTCAAGGAGAACATTTAGTACCTGTCCGTGAGGAGAGAAATCAGGTCCCAGGCATCTCGGTCTCTCCCTTTGTTGTCTACATAGAACATGCCCTTGATGCATCTGCCAGATGGAAGCTGAGGAAAGGAGTGTCGTGTGTGAGTGTGTGAGTGTGTGACTCTAGTCTTTCTGTAGTGGATAGTGCCAGTCTTCTTCGCATTGTTGAACCGGAACCGGTAAAATCTCCAGAATTTGGATACCATGTCTATGCCCTCATGCCCTTTAACTACGTTCAATAGTTAAGAGTCTCGGAGTAGCACAGGACAATTTCTGGTCTTTCTGACACAAATCCTCCCTGTCTCTCTCAAAAAAAAAAGTCTAAATCAACCCTTTGTGTGTGTGTGTGTATTTCATTTGAGTCTGCTTTGCATGGTTTGAATTAACCTTTCTTCAGATTCCCTCCTGGTGTTAATGACTCTGGATTATGACCATTTAAAGCAGCCGGAAGTACCTTGATCCGCATCTGGCAATTGTTAAAACAAAGCTACTCTATTTAACACATTAAAACCCAGATATATTTCTTCACATTGTGTAAGAACTTAGGAAACGATATTTTTTTTCCAGGAAGATCTTATATTTTGTTTTCAAGGTTAACCATGTTTATGTTTAGTTTTCTTTAAAAATATTTTCGTGCTTCTTGAATGATTTCCTTGTGATAAGAGTTCATAGTTAGGTATACAGAATAAGATACAGCACAGTGGCGATAAAGGTTCTTTCACACATTGCCTAAGAGCGACTGGATAGCATGATTTCGAACATATTGCAGTGAATTTGTGATATTCTAGAATCTCAAAAAAAAAAAAAAACCCACTAGGCTGCCTATACTTTAAACACTGGGAACAGAAAGCATTAAAATTACTGACTTTACAAGATTACATTGGTACTTGAGATCTAACAATGAAAAAATTTTGAAAATCCTGCTTAGAACTCATGGGCCTATGTAACTCATATAATTCTGGTCAGAATGCTGTACTTTTTCTCTACAAGATGGTGGATAGTCCCATATATCAAAGGGAAATAATAAATGTAATATATAGCTTAATGTGTGCATGCATTTTTAGTTCTGCATTGTACATTATGCTCGCAAAAAGAACCAGGATGTGGACTTTACATTATGAAATTGTTCGAATAATGTGACCAATTAAATTACATTTAGACTTTAAGAAAAAAACATTCTGTACCACTTTTTAAGTTTTAGAAAGCATTTTCTAATACATGACATCCCAAACCTCACAACAACTCCTGGTGTGGGAACGGCAGATCTTGCTATATTTATTACAGACAAGGAAACTAAAGTTAGAATGGCCTACCCAACTCTCCCCACTAAAAAACGGTGAACCTGGGGCTCATATCCTTCTTCTGACTCCAGAGCCTTTTACTTTCAACTTCTGTGCAGTCAAAGCAGGTAAATGAGTATGCTGTCTTAATCTGCACAGTTTTAATAATGCACTTGATTGCTAAATTAAAGAACCCATTCCACGGTAGCCATGACCTTCACTAAAGGGATTGCCCTACTCTCCCAAAAGACTCCAGCATTTAAAGCCTAAAACAGTGTGGTGTGGAGCTCAGTAAATACTAGTGAAAATAACAGTTACTTCTGAAATGGTTCTAAACCTTTCAATATGCAAAGGAGATAGGCTAATATAGCATAGAAAATGTAATCTTACTGACTTAAAAGCATCTGACGGAGGGTACATTAATAATAAGAATCCATTGTTTAGTTCTAAGTTTCACAGAATTTTAGGCAAGTGGTAAATAACTCAGCAAGAACCTGAGATAGCAAAGAAAGTCATTATCGCTTCAGAAAATCAGATTTGTGGAGAAACATCTTTAAAAGCAGGCATTGTGATTTGCATGTTAGAATAAGGGCTTATAGAGAACTTTGAGGGGGAAGCTGTGAATCCCAGTTCTGATCTCAGATGCAGATGGAAGGTAGCAAGCATAAAGAAAAAACAGTTGTGTTTTAGAGGCTATTGAGAGGGGTTGGGGCTGAGGTTAGGTGTCTCAAGGCAGATACCCACAGGGATGGGTCCACCAAGGGCATGCTTGTTTTGGCGGCCCACCTGCTCCCCAAACTCTCCTTTCCACCACCCTCATCCAGGCTCTCGTTATAACATGTCGGGGTTACAGACATGCTTTTATCTGGTTGCTCTGCCCCAAACACCATCACCCCATCAGTCTCCCAGAACAGACAGTAGCACCCTTCTTTGCAGTTTCTCTTTTTTCCCTTCAGTGGTTCTCATTTGCCCTCTTGAGCTATACTGGCCAATAAATATGGCTGCTCCTGGCCCTATGCAACTATTTCTTTAAATTATTTAAAACAAAAACAATTCATCTTTCATTTCCTTGGTCATACTAGTCACATTTTAAGTGCTCCATAGCCGTATTATTTTCTTAGAACATTATGTGCTATAGGGCATTGGACGTTGTAGTACCTTTCCCTAATCACAGTGTTTTGTTGGAGAGCGCCATTCTGGAGCAGAACCAGACCCCTCACCCAAACATTCAAGGACTGCACAGACCTCTCACCCCTCACTAACCCTGGGCACACACCCTCCATTCCACCGGCTTCTCTCCTTTTCTTCTTCATCCTCATTACTACAATTAAAATTTAAATAATAAGAGTTCTTATTTATTTCATGCATATTATATGCCAAGTACATAAGTTTTCTCATGTGATTGTTTAAAAAGAAAGAGGTGAAGGAGGAGGCAGAGGAGGATAAGACCTTGCAAAATAGTTTATCCCCATCTTACAGAAGAGGAGATGAGGTTTCGTGATGTTAACTGTATTTCTCAGAGACGAAGAGCTTTTACTCAGTGACGCTCAAAGTAAAACCCAGGTCTGTGTCCTTAACCAGGGGCAACGTGCCCCCTCTGCCAGTGGTCATTTGGAAATGTCTGGAGACATTTTTGATTATCGTAACTGGGCCAGAGCTACTAACTTCTAACAAGCAGAGACCAGGGATGCTGCTAAGTATCCTACAGTGGACAATCCCCTGCAACAAAGAATTGTCTGGCCCAAAATGTCAACAGTGGCAAAGTTTTGTTTTGTTATCTGTCTCATCCCACAAGAATGTAAAGTCTGAAAGTATGGGAACTTAGGTTTGTCTGCTGCCTTTGGTATTTCTCTTGTGCCTTAAACACTTGTTACCACAGAGTAGGCATGCAATGTATGTTTTAGAATGAATGGTGAGTTTATTACTTTTAATTAAATTAATACCTGCACATGGTAAAAATATATCAAGCCAAATGGACAAAATAAAATAAAAGTTTTTCACCCTAAACCTATCTCCAATCTCACAGCCCCCTGAAAACTATTTTAATAATTCCTATTCTCTAAGAGATCTTTTGATTGCCATTTTGATTATATACAGTAGTTCAGTTTCTTAACTTCGAACATTATCTATTGACTTCCTCCAATAAAAATGAGGAATTTTATACACTAACACTGTCTCTCCCTTTCTGCCTTCATTTTTAGTTTGTTGTTTACAGTTCATTCAAATATCATTTGATTTTAAGCATCCAGTGTTACTGATAAAAAGTCTGATATCGGTCAGATTCTCATTCTTCTGTGAATAACCTTGATTTTTTTTCTTTCTAGTAGACTTTAGGAATTTTGTGAAATTTCAAAAGGATGTGCCTCGATAAAAGTCTTTTATCATGTATCCCATTTGGTAATCTGATCATTTTAAATTATGTCTTTTTAACTCAGGGAAACTTTTCTCTGTTTTTCTTTGATTTTTCTTGCTATCCCTGCCTCTGTTCTATATTTAGGGGGTTCCTGTCGGTAAATGTCAGACTTCCTGGTTTGAATGTCCTGTCTCCTTTTTCACATATTTCTTAAATCCCCCTTTCACTTTTTCTACATTGTAGGAATTTTTGTCTTCTTCCTCTTCTCAGCTGAATTATTTGCCTTTAGCCCTGCTGATTCTATTATTTCAATTTAGTGAATTGCTTATTTGAGAAATCATATGTTAATTTCTAGGAATTCTTATTCTATGGCTGGTAGTTTTCCATAATTTTATTTTTCAGAAGGAAGTATATTTTTGATGTATGCAATATTCTTTCTAAGGTCCCTAAGTTCTCTCCTGTTCCCCAGATTATCTCTATTTCCCCCAAGAATCTTTTTTTTTTAAGTATTTTTCTTGTTCAGTTCCTGATTTTCTTCAGATTGATTTGGAGGGTGTTGCATTTGTTTGTTCTGCTGAATGAAGACCGAGGCTGAGGACCACAGGCAGCTGTGAAGTTGCCTCTGTGGTTGTGCAGTCTGTGTCCCCTCACTGTGACTGGCAGGTCTGGGCGATCAGGAAGCAGGCATCCCAGAGGAGCGTGGGGATGGAGCCAACAAGGGGAGCAGGCCAGGATCCTCGCAATGCCACCATATGTTTTAATTCTGCACCCATTTATCTGTACCGGACCAGGTTCCACAACTGATCACCTGCTTTCGTTAAAGATTAGTTCGTGTTTCCACCCTTAAGGGCAACAGCTTCTCCTGGCAGCGAGAAATCTAGTAGCAAGGGAGAGAAAGCAGGGTCCCCGCTGTTCTGAGTATGCTCTAAATGAACCGCCGTGATATTGGTCCTGCACTCCCCGTGGACTCTGTTTGAAGTCTCTGAAGGTGAAGTTTCTCCAGGTTTCCTGAAAGAACTTGCTAAGCATCCAAGTGCTCCCGCCAGCAGTTTCCTTCCTCTTTTTCTCTCTTTCCATCTCAGCCCATGGGCGTCCTGCCTTCTAGAATAGCCTCAATATTTTTGTTAGGCTACATGCTTTTTCAACATTTAAAAAATCATTTTAATACTAATTTAGTGAAAGAAGTATGTGTAACTTCTCCATCAATGACCGTGTTTCATTTTCTTCACAATGATTTTTATAACATCAATATATGTTTGCACTACAGTCTTTTATACTAATTATATTGTTCTACCTCTACTATTTACTAGCTAGCTGGAAAAATTACTTCTCTTTCCTAGGCCTTTTTTTTCCCTGTAAAATAAAGATGATAACTGGTTTTTAGTGTTGAGTTGAACATGTGAATGCATGTTGTCAGCTCAAAAACAGAATGTAAACATAAACTGTCTTTATACCTAAGGCTAGAGTAACAAATGCCAAAACCTGGAGATCAGCCATAGTTACAAGGAAACTATTTCCCTCCCCCACAGGATGGCAAGGTAACCCTAAGCAGGGACAACAGAAACTGTATGCGATGTAAAGACCCAGAAATCATGCCCTGGTAGCAATACTAAAATAAGCGGACCAAGTATATAGTTAATATGCTATCAGAGTTAAATAAATAAATATGTATTAATTTAACTGGTAGAATAGAATATGTGACCTAATGTTGTGTAATCCTTTGCTTGGCAAAATTAAGAATGTGAATATTTATGTTAATAATGAGTATAATTTAATGCTGCTAATTTGCTGCCACAATACTATTATTGATTTTCTGTGGCTAAATTTAATTAAAGGTTTCTGTTCTTTTAGTGAGTTTGGAACATGAAACACACAGTAAAATGAAAATAAAGGATATGAGAATAACAGGAAAGTGGCTTCACTGTAAAAGTTGGAGACATGGTAAGAGGCAAGTTAGGAGTCACGTCAGCCTTTGAGTTCAACAGACTGGGAATCACATGTGGATGATAAGAGTGTTCTCCCCAGCTTGTCCAAACACAGTATCTTACGGGAAGGCCTTATTCTTAGAAACAAACTGAGAACCCATCGAAGAGACAAAGTATAAAATGAATCAGTGCGAATGTGTGCTGAGTGATGCACAGAGCACTCCCTGCCTGCCATTAGTTCTCATTTTCTGCACCAAGTTATTACATTCTAAAGTTAAATCTCTGTAGAGGTTAAGTCACCAGACTTAGTTAAATGTTAATGGATCTAGTAATATAACATAATTTAAACTCAAGGCCTCATGCTAAGGAAAGTAAATAAAAAGCATTAGTTTGGCTTTTTTATGGTCACTATTAAAAATAAAGAAAATGAAATCAAAACAACTATACTTAACTATTGGCATAGCTGAGGCTGCTTTCTAGCAGTATAAAACCATATTTATTGATGGCAAAACTCTGTTGAACTTACCCAGCCCATCTAGATTGTAATTGAGGTTAAAAAGTGTACTTGGAGTCTTAGGCAAATGTGTAGTGTTATTTCAAAGTGAGTTCATTTCAGTGTGTTTTAATTTTATGTTGTTGTTAAGGCCTGGTACAACTTACAAGCCTTAGTTTTTTACAGTCCATTCCTAAGGCCTTAGCCCATAATTAATGTGATGTAGATTACTTTTGTCCAAAATGTTGATGATCTCTTTCTTCCCCAGTAGTAATGGGACTCCTGCTTTTGGGGAATTCTAGCCTCCTTTGAAAGTAGATGTGACCATATGACTAATTTCTGGCCAGTGAGGTGTGAATACAAGTTGTGTGTGAAACTTAGGTCAACTACTTGTCATCACTTCTACATCTTTCTGCAGTTGGGAATTGAGACTAAATGGCTGGATCCTCAGCAGCCATTTTGAATATTAGCTAATCTCATAATGAATTTCTGTTGGGTTTAAGCCACCGTTATTGGGATTTTCCCATTACAGTCTACCCTAGTCACCATTTATATGACAATTTTATAATTTTTATGTACTTTCAAAGGCTCTGAAATGTCACTTTATCAACTATCATTGTTATTTATGTAAATCACATTTATATTAAAATTGCTACCTAAAGTATACCAGTCCAGTCAATTCCCAAGTCCTATCAGTTCTACTTTCTAATTTTTCAAATCCACTTATTTCTCTATCCCCAAGGATCATGTTAGTTAGTCTCTCACCATCTCTGATCTTCACAACCACAACAGCTTCCTGCCTCAACTCTTGCTCCATCTTTTAAAAATACAATCTAGTTATGATATTCCTGAGTTCAAAATCTTTCGATATTTCCCATAGCATGCATAAAGTTGGGAATCTATAAACTGTGCTCCCTAGCCATCTGTGATCTGGACTCTGACTCTCTAGGACCATCTTGAGTCTATTGCTTTGGGGCTATTGCGTATATATTTTTTTCTCTTTGCCCGGAACACTCTCTCTACACTCCTCTTCTCATCCCACTCCTACCTCCCCAGCCCCTCCACTTACTCAAGTCCTGCTTATTGGTTAGGTCTCAGACTCCATGGTTAAGCCTTCTCTCAGACTCTGGTCTAACATAGGCCTGACATTACATGCTCCACAGCACTCTGCACCTGTCTCACTATTTATCAACTTAATGCAAGTCTCCTGCACAAGACTGGAACCTTCTTGAGTGTTTGTCTCATTCCCAACTAGAACCCCAGAACCTACTGCACAGAGTAGTTGCTTAAAAATGATGTTGACTGACTGACAGACTGATTTTTTATTCTATTCTCTTTCCCTAAAAAGCATATCTAACTGACATCTCAGCCAAAGTTCCATTTATCAAAGTTTCATTCACCCTCTAGATCAACAAAACCATGTATATGGTCTCCCTTTAATTAGATACTTATTTTTCTATTTTTCCGTCTTGTTGTGAACAAGGCAGCATCCCCAAAAGGAGTCATTCACACATGTTTGTGTCTTTCCACAATGCCAGGTTTATTAGGGGAGGCCTCTCTAATAAGCCAACAGAGTCTCACGCAGGTTACACGCGGTGGGGTGTGGGGGCCCTTACTCGATAGACACAAACAGAGCGAGTGTCCGGAGAGAAGTCCCAGTCACTGGCACCCACAGATGGAGAAGCGGGTGGTGGTCTTGAGCAGATGGCTGCAGTGGTGGCACGAATCCTGTGGCGTGAAAGTCCAGCAGGGCTGCACGCGTGCGCCATGGCACAGCCAAGCTCGGCCAGCGGGTGGTCAGAGCTCTGAGTTCTTACAGACCGCCAGGGGCGTAGGTCCCACTCATATCGGTGTCCAGATGGACTCCCTATCCAAATGTTCAGACTTGTGGTTTTGGGTGTCTGGGCACCCTCCTAAGAGCATACTTATTACACCCCATGAACCCATGATCAGTGCATAGTACTTGACGTAACTGTCATGGCAACAGTGACTCCATATTGGATTGTCAAAGGTGTCCAAAATGTCCATTCTGCTCTTGCTCTACATACCCCTTTAATTAAGACATTATTTTGAGAGCAGTTTTAGGTTTGTAACAAAATCGAGAGGGAGGTACAGAGATTCCGCCCATACTCCCTGCCCCCACACATGCACACCCTTCCCTTTGATCAGCGTGTCTCACCAGAATGGTATATTTTTCATCAAGGATGAACATTGACAGATCGTTATCACCCAAAGTACACAGTGTACCTTAGGGTTCACTCACTGTGGGTGTTCACTCAGTGAGTTTGACAAATGTATAAGGACGTATGTCTATCCATATAACATCATACAGAGTATGGTCGCTGCCCTAAACACCCTGCGCTCCACTTAGTCATCTCTCATCCCCACAGTTAACTTACTTTTCTTGTGATCCTATGCTGGACTTTAATTACAGTGTGTGTGTGTGTTTTAAGTAGAATTCTAAATTACTATTTGGGAACACATTCTAGAAAATACGAAGTCTTTTTAGAAAAGTTTTTTTAATAACAGCCTCTATTTATAAAGCTATTTATTACGATTGCCTTTATCCCAACGAAGAGGGAATTTCTGGAGGCAATGGCCATTATTGCCTTTTGTAAGCAGAATGTCTGGCACATAAAAGCCTTCAGCAGACGCTGGGCTATAATGTGGTGGAATAAGTGCATTCTTTGAAGTTAGATACCCTTGGGTTCAAATCTAGTTTCTGGCCCTCATCAGCTGTGAAAAATTGGGAATTTATCCAGCCTCGGTTGTACAAAACAGGAATACGATCAACCTCATTAGGATACTGAGGGAGTTAATGAGGGTAATTGACATAGCAGAAGGTCCATGATCAGTAGCAATGATTACGACTTTCCAAGTTTATATTTCCCCACCCCCTTCTTAATAGTCAAGGTAGGTGCTCAGTTTTTTCTTTATGCCGTGTTGATGCTGAGTACTGTAAGGTTAATAAAGATCAAGCCTAACACTAAATAAAAGGTAGGGAAGACCTATACAAGGAGGATGGAAGGCACTACACAGTCTTGCTCATTGTGTCCCTTTCTGCCCACTCCACCCCCCACCCGACACCCCCGCCGCACACACACGTGCGCACGCACACTGGCACAAACGTGACTGGTGAAAAGCAGCAAGATAAAAGATGGAATTGTGTTAAATCACCCAAGGTCACCAGAAAGGCTTGGAAATCATTTACATTCTAAATCACACCACCTGCGGCCACTGCTCTCAGGAGAGAAGCTGGTGTGGGAGATGTTACAGAGTTCAGCTGTCTCCCTTGGGGCTTATCTGCAATGCAGATTTTTCTGAGCCTTTACTAGCAGCTTCTGCCTCCAAAGCAACCAGCTGCTCTCAGTCCTTCCAGCTGGCTTAATAGGATTTGTCTTCTCTGTAGTCTGCTTCCGAGGTTACCCACCACCAGAACAGGTACCAGACAGAGATTTTTTTTTTTCCTCTCCTAACTTCTATCAAGATCCCTACCAATCCCCAAAGTTGAAATGGTCCATTCTTGCCTGACTTGAAGAAAGGTAAATGTGTGAGTGATCATTTTCTGCTCCCTGCCTCTTGCTTGTAGATGTTCTCTCTCCTGGGAGCTCTCTGTGGGCCCCTGTTGCAGAGTTGGGAGTGGCACACCTCCTTGTAAGGCTGCTGGAGCCAGGGCACCCTGGGTGAGTTGGGAGGCAGAGGCCCAGAATTGGCAGGCTTCCATTGGTCTGAGTGCTGGTGTGCTACCTGATTTAAAGTGCTCTGCTTTCAGTTGAGCCAGGAGTCTGACTATGCAACCTTTCCTGCGGGTTAAGGTTAGGCTTCATTTACCTGCACAGATTCTTGCTTTAGTGTTTTATGACTAAGCAAGCCTATTGTGTGGCTAATAGCTCAGGGCAGTTCAGGTTTAGGCAACTGTGTATTCTTGGCCAGTTACTCTACGGGAATAGGTTTCTCACCGTAAGTTCAAAAATACTTATCTCTGAGTTGGGAGGAATAAATGTCATATTGATTGTGAAGTACTTAGCAAGATTGTGAAGTGCTTAATAAATCTTCCTTTTGAAAGATGTACACTTTGTATCTATGAGTTAAAGTTAGTTTATAAGACAGTCTCTGTGATGCTACTCTATACAAATCAGTACTTAGACATGGTCAACAAATGGCGGCTGGCACTCCAGTTATTTTCATTTATATTTATTTGCATTTAGTGACAAACATTAATTAAGGCTAAGTCAATTAATCTTTTTTGGTGTTTTCCTTTTTCTTTCTTTTTTCAGTCATAATAATGAAGGATTTTATTTTTGGAACATTTTCGTTTAGAAGTATCTCATTCGTTTCTATATTTTACATGAAAAATTATTCTCTTTTTAGGTTTAACTCTAATCACATTTCATACATCAGGAAAATGAATTTTTGAATCGAGAAGAGGAAATACTATTTATTTTCATAAGATATATAATAATCTTTGACATATAAAACATTGCTTTATAAAAAGATAAATAGCTGTTCATTATTTACAAGAGAGTTTTTATGAATTATGTTCAAAATGCAGTGAGCTTGGAAGCCAGTAGGCTGTAGAGGTATGCTCTTGGGAGTTTTTCTTGCTTTAATGTTTCTCCCTTTGTGTCACTAATGACTAACCATGTATGTGAATGATAAAAATGCTGATTAATTCTGGGGATTGTCAATAATGATTTCTGCGTTCACTTCAAATCAGTTCTGGAAGGTCAAATCACACTTGGCTGACAGAGTGTCTTTCTGCTAGGTAGGGCCTGTACGTAAGAAAGAGTGACAGATATTAAACATCTTAAGAAAGAATAAACAGTATTAAGAAGTAGTACTGCTTATATTTTTAAAATAAATCTTAATTTTCAAAGGTGTACACTTTGTATCTACAAACTGAAATTAAATTGTGGTACAGACTCAGTGACATTTAGGGGGTGGTTGTTTACTTACGTGACATGCATAAAAGCATCCGAGCTTTAAGGTTCAGCTTCATAAATCACTCTTCACAAACACTTTCTGTGAAAAATCTCCCAAACATCTGACTCAAGCATCTAATATGCTTGCTTTTCTAAACTACTTGTTCACCTTTTGAATTTTGTCTAGTCTGAAAAGAAAATTGATCCATATGCATTACCTTCTCAAACAGGTCTCAACTATTTGTCTTTTTATATTTCCTCCAAATGAAACGAATCAACTCTCAGTTAAAAAGTAAAAGTTGGCAGATTTCTTTTACTGTTGAGGTTCAAGATAGATATCATTGGCTTAACACAAATCTAGAAACTATTCGGAATTTTTTTTCTTCAAATACATGTAAGTAGAATTAGCAAAGGATGCAAAGGGCCGGTGGGCCACCTGTTCGGTGATAAACTAAATGCTGCTGAACACCCTTTGCTTTTTGTTTCACACGCCCATGCTCAGCCAGGCCAGAGCCACCTGGACTTCCTTTAGTCGTTGGAAGGATGGGGCCTTTTGTAAACTCACTGGGTCAGAATCCCAGCACTTGGACTAGACAGTGTAATTTGGTAGATGAATACAGAAATAAACCCTAAACTTCTGCTACCGGTAGAATAATTAATACCCACTACCAATAAAGGTACATACTCACACTGGGAATCTCTCTTAATGAACCCACAGAACAGGGACCAGCTCTCCGGACAACTGAAAAAGACCAAGAAGACTTAGGTTCTTGGAAGAAGCGCAGTGGATTCTAAGAAAGCCAAAACACTGCACTACCCCTCCAATGGGGTTTTTTGTGAAAGCGAAGAATGGGGCTTGGTGCCACCTCTCTAAAGTAAATATTCCACTTTGGAAATTCACTACCAAACCTTAAAATGGCTCATAGCTTGCCCTGTTTTCTGGAAATAGGAAGCAACTGCTGAGAAATACCGTGGTGACCACATCTCTCTGGGAGCTCTAGAGGGAGGTTAATGAGTTCGGCAGACATCTCAAGTTCAAAAATCAGGGGCTTGAACTAAGCCCATTTATGACAGAAACTGACTAACCTTAAAAATCAAAGAAAGACAAGACATCCTAAGGAAGTCTTTTTTTCTCATTCAGATCCAGAGTCACACCATCTTCAAGCTTGAGGACAAGAACAGTTGGTTGAATAGAATTCTCTGTTCAAACAGACTTGAAGCCTGGAAGTTTCTGGGGAAAATAAACCCCTTGGTTTATTTAACGCTAAAGCACAATGTGGAAACTGCCGTATGGCGTGGCTATGTTGTTGTTTTCAACCTGGCGTGTTGCCCATGACAAATGCTTACGAAGACCTTTTCACTAATCAATAATCCACAGGGAGAGCTCTAGCACCCACAGGGTGTCTCCGTAGTTACTGTCCCACTGGCTGCAGAAACTCGAAAGCTGGCCTTTGCCCAAACAATGGACAGAATGCCCATGAACAACATCCTCCCTGGTGATGTTCTGTGGACCTTCTGTGTGTAGGGGAGAGGAACAGGCACAGAGTAAACGTTTAAGGGTGCATTTCCAGAGCTTTTCTGCTTTGGCGGGCAGCTCCCTTGGCTTAGTATTAATAAGTGGGAAGAAGAGTTACTCCCACTGTTCAATCTGTATTTAACCTCTTATCTCTTTGTACCCTCCATTTTGGGCCACATAATAGAATAGCCACAGTTTTACATGTTTATGACAGAATCTCAATATTTGGAATAATCGTCATGCTATAAGAGAACCCTCCTTTGTCATTAATGGTCCTGATCTTTTTATCAGTGGAATGACCCACACTTGCTGTTATTGGTTTCAAAGTTACTTAACTGTTTAAGGACTCTGTGTACTCAAGGGGCAAAAACAGAGATTTGGAAAAGTTTGTGCAATGCCAAGGTAAAGCCACAGACGTCCTGCTTTTCTGATCAGAGGAATGTGTACTTGCCTGGGGGGATGTGTTACACATTCCAGTGAGCTAAGGGTTTTGCACTGTGGCGGGTCACATGGAATGCTGGAGGATTTTGTTTTGTAGACTGTGTACATTCACTAGTTTGCACTGATTTCCCTCTGTGATCCCCCAATCCTGTCCCGCATTAAGGAGAGGGACCAAAAGGAGGTTGTAGATTAGGGCAGAGAGCAAGCAAGACAGACTTTTGGAATGATTGCATTTGCTTCATCAAAGTTTCACCTAGAGTGTTCCTAGCAGACACTGAGGTATTCATTAAGTCTGTGCCCAGTGCCCTTGAAACAAGGAATTGCCCTTGTACAAATCCCTGTCTTACTCTGCCCTAATCCAGATGAGCCAGTCTGGTAGTTTGGTCCTTGAGGTAACAAAAATGACTGTCTCACAGAAAGTTCAGTGCTGTATCTACATAATCGTAAATTGTAGCAAAGAGGCGTTTGCTCCTGGCCTTAAGAAATTTGCCAACTTTCATTGTAATATACATTTGTTATCTGATATGAGCATCAGCAGTTAAAACATAATTAGAATTAAGAAAAGGGAGATCTTCCTACACGTGACTGACTCTTGTTTTGTGTTGGAAGCTTTTGGCAAAGGGTTTTCATAAAATTGTCCTGGGAGTGCCAGCAGAGTGACTTACCATGGCGGCCTGTTTCACGGAGAGCAGTTGCGGTGTGTTGCGCAGACAGGCAGGCAGACCTACAGCCCTGTGCACGCGAGTCACGTTGTTTGGAGAACACTCGTAGGTCCTTTTATTACTGAAGCAAAAATAACAAAATAATTATCCTGCTGTAAAAAATAAAAACTAACAATTACAGTTTTCCAGGCATGTCGTGTAAGGGGACAGGAAAGGTGAAGTGTTGGTGTCAGCAGTCCCAAAACAGAACGCTTCTGCAGACTGAAATAAACTCCCACGTCTAAGGGCCTCCCCACAGAAACCCGAAAAACTTCAGGGCCCCAATGAGACTGTATGATTATGGCAATTCTACATAATCAGAGAGATGGAGATTTTAAACTTAATCATGAATTTCCCTGTGTGTGTGTGTGTGTGTGTGTGTGGAGAGAGAGAGACAGAATACGAATGAATGCAGAGGTGAATGAATAACCTCTGAGAGGAAAATATATGGATAGAGGAAACTGGACTATTCTGAGAAACACTGTTAAAAATGCAGTTTCTTCTAGCTGGTATTAATAGTAGTCTTCTCCACAAAATATTTTGATGAGACTCCATTGAATATCTTAGTTTTGTAGGACTTGTGGACAGCACAGGGAAATAGATTTATTTAGAATTAGATCTTTTTCATTAAACACATACAAGACTTCATCTAATAATAATTGGTCTCAGGAAAGGAGACATTTAAAGTGACTCTTCCACACACACAGATCGAATTTCATTAAAATTATCGGGAAAAAGCATGAGGCAATCTTTAGTTTGAAAACATAAATGTTATGAAATAATTTTATTATAGATGCACATCATAGAAATATTTACATTATAATTGAAATTATATGCCAATTCTAAGAAAAAGGAATCAATCAAGTATTCTTGGGGTTTTTTTAAGAATAATTTCCCCACAAATTTTATAGAGAACTATTCAACATCTTTTATGCCACATTTGACTTTTTCAGCATGCTCCTTAGAAAGGCTGTTTTTGTAGAAATTCAAAGACTTAATGTATTTTCCCAATTCCTTTATAATTATTGCACCACACAAATAAAGTGACTGTGTATCCTCGTCCCTGGGGATTGTGTCCACACCAGACCTTCATTTTTCTGTGACTTGTCTGTTACTTGAGCATTTCTCCAAAGTTGATTTCATGGTCTTTAAAAATATCCTGCATCTCTTGCAAGACTTGTGATTTCAATGTGCAGTTCAATGGTATCAAATGTGCGTTGTGTTGTCAGGTGGTAACGTGTTTAGGCGGCCACTTTGGCATCAACTACGGAGCAAAGACCATGATTTTTTGAGGGGGACAGAAGCTCATGTTAACCAGGATGGATGTCCAAGAGGACACATGTTGTGAACGGTCAGCTCGTTAGTGGCCCATGTTTGTGTTATGATGAAGGGACCAGTAGAAAAGAAAGTTTCCAAATTTATAAAATAGTCTTCCGCACTTGAAATCATATACCAAGCCTTTTCTTTTAGAAAGCATCCCTTTGCTTGACAGCACCAGAGAGGACTATTAATAATAAGTTGTTCAGTGTTTTTGATTTCTGGCTGTTTCAGAAAATTACTTGAAGACTGTTGCTAAATGCACATCCATGGATAAAACTATAAACGAAATGAGTTGCCAATTTAGTTCTCACACACAGTGAAAGGGCAGGTTGTTCCCCTTGGTATTAACATGCAAAGAAAGACTGAGGAAACTGGTGTTAAAAATACAGTAGATTCACTTTGTGAACCCAGTCTAATCAGACACTTGCTACTTAGCATCTGTCTATTGAGTTGGGCATATCTAGAGAAGCTCCAGGAACGTCTGTGCAAAACCCCTCCTTTGTCTTGATGACATCACTTTGAATGTAATAATTATGACGTTCGGTGGTTGAGATCATGTCTATGAGTCATTTGCTTTTGTGTTTACGAGGCTATCTTTTTTGGAGCTGAGTAACTGCATAATTCAGTTGCCTTTTAAAGGAGAAATAACAACATAAAAAAAATCATACATTAATTCAAGTTAGCATTGTAAAGAAGGACTGATATTGGTATTTTAAGAGTATACAACGGTAAACTTATAGCATTACAGATATTAAATATATAATTTGCTATTGTATTCATATTGAACTGTAGCAGAAATATTTATTAACCTTAAATTTTCTGAAGTCATTTTTTTATTTTTAATGATCAGGAAAACTAATAGTATCTGCCAGGTAGTACAGTAAAATAATAATGATAAAGCTCATCCACGCAGCAACATTTCTTACGTTACACTATACACATCCAAGGTGCGTCTCTGAGTAGGTGGCATTCTACTTTCAAGTAGAGTTAGGAACTGTATAAACATTGGATACAATTTGACATTTAAAACATTTTCAAAAGTTGAGGGATGTTCTGAATATTTAATGTTGCTTTTTTCCAGTATCTTAAGAGATATATACAGGGAGAAACAATTGTTGTATTGAGTAAGATAAATTAGTGAAGAGATAATACTAAATTTGGCCTCAGGGTCAATCCATACTAAACAGACTTTGATTTGATAAATTATCTGCCCCCTTTCAAGACTTCAGTTTATTTATTTAATGCCATAGCTGCCATACACAGTGGGTGTGTTCCATTGCTGGATGCTGATTATTCTGGTACCTTTCATTTTACTGCTTAAACCTGTTTATATTTCTAGCTGTCACCTTCTTGTTCCCTTTGGTGTCTGAACTCCTCTAACACGTCCACTCCGCTCATTGCTTCATTTCTTACTTGTCCCATTTTCTTCTTAGCATTTTACTAGATTTCTTTTTTACCTTACCATTTGCTGAAAATGTGTTTTGAGAGATCTGTGCTAATCTTATTTAGAAATTGAATGGTTGCTTCTTAGCTCTTATGTTGAATGACTTCTCTTTGACACAGCAGTGATGCAGTAGAAATAATATGGAAAACTGGATTTCAGGCTTAACTTTGCCACCTAGAACTGTATAATTTAGTGTGTAATATATAGTAACAAACAATGAGATATTCAGAATGAATATTCTGAATTATTTTGTTCCATTATAGGAAGATTTTCCCACTGCTCGGCCTCAAACCTTTTGAAAATGTAAACACTTCTATAAAAAATTAATATTTTTCAAATTAACTTAGATTTGATTTTATTTATTTTTGTTAATGTTTGAATACAGTTGTCTCCATTTCCCACCACCACTTTCCTTAACATCATTAATTAATTGACATAGTTACTACGTCATTGATTTTCCTTTCTTAGTAACAGCCTTATTGATATATAATTCACATACAAAACCCACCCTTCTACCTGATCCAATTCAGTGATTTTTAATATATCCACAAAGGCAGCCATTTCACTATTTAATCTTAGAATATTTTCATTACCCCCCAAAAGAACTCTTATCCCCATGAGCAGTTACCCCCCATTTTCACATTGTATGAACTCTAGGCAACCCCTAACTTAGTTTCTGTCTCTAAGGATTTGCCTCTTCCTCTGTAGATTTCATGTAAGTGGAGTAATACAATATGTGGCCTTTTCTGAAAGGCTTTCACTTAGCATAATATTTCCAGGGCTCGTCTATATTGTAGCAAGTATCATTACTTTATTGCTTTTATAAGTGAATAATATTTTGCCAAATACATATGCCAGTTGTTTTAATCCGTTCATCAGTTGGCAGACATTTGGGTTGTTGGATCACTGATGTTTAAAACTGTTGAGGAACCCAGTGATTATTTGTGCAAACATCCTCCTTTTGTGCATGTGCAATGGAAGCTCAAAGATGTATTCCTACACTTTTAACTAGACAATTACTGAGTTTCTTATTATATTATAGATGCTAGGTTGGTAAAATATGACGTAAACATTCATTCTTTCTTTTATATAGTTCATAAATCATCATAGAGTGTGGAATCCTAATGGTCATGGTAGCAAAAACAATTATGGTCCTTGTTTTTATGAAGCTTACAGTCTAAAGGGAAATACTATTTTAATCAAAATAGTCTCAAAAATAAGGGCAAAAGTAGAACTGTGAAAAGGGCCATAAAAGAGATTCAGGAACTGACTTTGTCAGGGAGGATGATTTAACTGTGATCTGTAAGTAAGTCATAGGCAAAGCGGGTAGAGAAGAGCATTCCAGGTGAACCAAAAGCATGTGCAAAGGCCCTGTGGCTACAGGAACACAGCATGTAAGGGGGAATACCAGGGGCCAGCGTAACAGGAGAGAGGAGGGTAAGGAGAGTGTGGTATAGAATGAGGCTGAAGGGAGAAATAAGGCCAGGTAAGATGGAGTCTTGCAGGGCAAGGAAATGGTTTTTGTCTTTTTCCGAAGAACATTGGATTGTTGAAGTATTTTAATCTCAGGAGTAACACAAGCAAAGAGATAATGTGCACCTTTCTCTCTCAGGACCTATATACATTAAGGAAGAACAGAATTTTGTGATAGAATTTGTGGTAGATAGAATCTGTGGTATTTAAAGTTACTGAATTCCTTGTTATCCAGAGTAGAAACTTGTCTTATTTTCACAGAATAAACAACTCTTTATTAGAATTCTCCAATTTAATTGTGTAAAGAACTCTTCTTTCCAACCCCCTACAGAATACGCAATCAAGGCCATGTGAGAAGTAATAAATAAATACACATAAAGGTGCCTTTTCCCCCCATTGCACGTCACCATGTAGATCTGTAGTATCTAAAGAGTATAGAAATAGTTCTCTAAACGGCCAATGATCACTGCCCAATTCTGTAGTCCCAATGTTTTTCATGTGAGGGGGCTCCCAGGCAATACCTGTGTGGGACCCAGCTTTTCTACAAGTAGAGGTCTAGGCTTCGTGGGAGTGAATCCAAAGCTTACTTACATTAAATTTTATAAAGAGACCATCACACACACATATGCACACAGAGCTAAAAACCAGGGTTTCTGAGAAGAGAAACAATCCATAAATAACTGGGAAAAATATTTCAGCTTATTTTGTATCATTTATGGAGGTTTAAGCGTATGCAACAAAAATAAATCACATTTAAACTAACAGCTATCACTGAGCTAATATCTTGAGAACAGTATTCTTTTTTGTAAAAATAATATAGTGACAGTCCCTGATTACCCCACTGGGGTTAATTATATCCTGTACAGCAGTGATTTCTCCAGGGGCCATCCTCAGACCCCCCTCTTAGGGATCGTGCTGAGTGCCTGTGGGGAGGTAGGTTCCGAGACCCACTCCAGACCTCTATGATCAGCATCCCTGCATGGGAACCCAGGACTCTGAATTTTTAACCCAAATCCCAGATGATTGTGATGTCCGCCCAGTTCTGGAAAGTGCTATGGAACATATTAAGTAGCAACCGTCTATCTCTGTTGAAGGTTTTTGACAAACCATCCCTGCCCAATTCATAGAATTGTATAATAATACCAGTACCGTATAATAAACACTGAATATTTCTCAGACCTCATGTAAGAAGCTTTCTCTAACCTATCCCTATTCCTTAAAATTGCTCCATAAGGAAGTAGATATTATGATCCATAATTTATAGCTGAAGAAGTTATGGCCCAATGAAATTCAGTAACTTGCTGCACAGAGGTCTGGTTGGCTCCAAAGTCTTTCTTTCTCCCTGTTAAGCAGCCTCTAACAATAACCACTGCACCAGTTTCCCATTGTAAGAAATATTCTTCATACATGAGTCTAACCGTGCCAGTCAGCATCCACTGAAATCCTGGGCATCAACAGAATTAAGATTTATCACAAACGAAGTGTAATGCATGAGCCTCTCTTGCTAAGCACAAGTGTCTGACACTTTTCTAAAAGGAGCTTCTGTAGCACTTTATAGGCAGGAAGAGTGTGACTGAGAAAATTGCTTCCAGGTGTTACAATTTAACAAGCAGAGACTATAGAGGACAACGAAAAAGTGACCCCCAAACCTACCAGTCTGTATCATTACTCCCCTCAAAAAAAGAAAAGGAAAGAAAAGAAAGCTCTGGGTAACTCTTTAAAGGAGCTGGAAGATAGGTGTGTTGGGCTCTTTAAAAACATGAGGTTTTATAAGAATTATGCCCGCAGAGATGGCTCTGTGGAATGTGTGCCGTAACACCTGAATTATGCTTCCCTTCATTCGGTACTTTCACTGGGCACTAAGAATAAACTTACTCAATTAAAAAACATCCTGACAACCATCTGTATTTTATAGGCTTTTACTTGAAAAGGCATTAATCCTTTTTCCAGTAAAATATAAGCAATTGTTGCCGTTTTGAGAGTGACAATAAAACACATTTTATAGTTATTACTCTAGTTCTAATTTTAAAATATTTTTGCATATCAGTTATGAAGTCATCAGATTAAAAATTTAACTGTTAAGGAGGCTTAATTACAATAACAATGATTTCTTTTAAAATTATCTTCACGGATTATTTCTTTTAGAGGAAAAGGATCTTAACTATTTAATTAATTATTTAAGAGAAATGACTATTCATTTGTCTAATGCTCAAAACCATTTCTCTGGGAAATTGGGAACCAGAAATTTCCCCTGGGTCTGTTGTGACTGAGCTTCTCAGCTGCCATCTAATGGCATAAATGCTATTCCTTGTGGTCCCGACTGGAAAGTGACTGTGCTTTCCGCAGGCAACTATAGCAAGTAATTTGTTAAATGAATGAACTATTCAACAGATATTTATACTTACATGGAAACATCAGAGATGATTAGATGGCGCTACACAGAGTCAATTCTGTATTTGAGAACATGGTGAGACATGAGTGGTGGATGTCTTTTGTGACCACAGTGCATGGGCTCCTTTAAGGCATAAAAAATCGATATTAGAACAAGTTTCAAAGGGAATCTTATTTAAGGACACAGAAGCTTATAACTTTCTTCTGATACTTAAAGGTACTTACCTTTTGGTCTAGCAGCAGGGATGTGTTTTCCTACGAACAATTTCGTAGAAATCTGTATTCCAGATTTTAGTGTTGTTCTAAAGATATATCAGGATCTCACGGATCTGTACTTTACAGTAATGGCTTTCAGTCAGCTTCTGGAAGCTGTGGGTGAGATGAACTTCTTTCAGACCAGCGCCTCATCCTCCCACCCCTGCCCCGACCCACATCACCAGGAAGTTTCCAGGGAACCAGCAAGGGTCGTGTAAGAGCTTGAAGCTGACATTCACGGTTCATGTTAACTAGATAGAGCCCCCAAGACATGAGGCAAAGAGAGAGTCAGAATTGGCTTCCAGTCTCTTATTTTTAACTTTTTTCTCTCTTTTCTTTAGTTGCATGAGTTTGCCTCTGTCTGAATGAATCTGTTGGGCATTGCACTAAACAATAGGGTAGACGTGAGGTGGGAAACTAGAGTCAAATACATTACGCAAAGCAGAACAAAACCACTGTGCTGCAGGACCCGCGCTCCCTCACTGAGAAGGGACTTCTCAAAGCCTTGAAGTGGAAGCCCCGCTAGAGGGGAGATGATGCAAGTCACAGATGCAGTGGGCTGTCAGGGAGCTTGGCCCTCGCTGCTGGAGGAGCCCCCGGGGCGGGGACAGTTGTAGGAGTGACAGAGAGTTGCCCCACGCTTGGAGTTAGATCACTCTAAGACTCCAAATGGGACTGTTTGTAATGTAATTAGTAGGAGCCATATCTGAAAAATAGTACATTTTTCAAGTTGCAATAATTCTGTTTAAAGACTGTTGACTGTTCATTAGCCCAGAGTAGCTCTAAAAACCTTTCTCCAAGCATGAGGGTGAAACCTTACCTCTGAAGCAAACTTTTGTGCCTGCAACTACCAAAGGTGGCCGACACAGTCCCTTGGGAGCCCGGGGGAGGCCAGAGGAGCCCAAGCAAGGCGTCAGCAGCCCTCACATGCCTTTGGCACAACAGTGATTAGAGCAGCTGGAATATTTGCAACTTTGTTGGCTTACTTGCTGGGCTTTTTTTCTTTTTGTTTTAGCTTAGACTTTAATCTTATTTTCATATGTTTTTATATAAATCAGACACATGTGGCTTGATTATAGATGTTAAGTGGCCACTCGGAGCTTTAGACAAAAGCCTTGGGGAGAACATGCAGTGCTATGGGTTCTCTGCTCTGTGGCTCCAGGCACTCTCCCCGGGCCCTTCCTGTGCTCATTTCTGTGCTCCTCCCTCCTCCACTGGCACTGCCCTTAATCCCAGTGGGGTCTGTTTGCTTAAATCTAAGCCAATTAAATAAAGCATAATAATAGAACACCATTCTGGAAAGAGCACACAGGAGGGGAATTTCATGGCCACCGACAGAATAATAGAAGAGAGGAAAACATTTTAAAGAGCTCCCTAGCAGACATCTGTCTCCTCCATTGCCTCCTACTTATATGGAGGCAAGCCTTTTTGTTTTCTTTTTCTTTCATTTTTTATCTATTTTTGTTGTTGTTGTTGCCAGTAAGTCTATGCCAAGTCCTCCTTTTTTGTTTGGTGAAATCTTAATGATATATCCTTGTGTGTCTTAATATTTCTAAGCTACTGAAGGGAGAATGATTGTATCATGCACGCGTGTATATTGTTAGGGAATTTCCAGAACACCTGGGAGTGCTAAAATAGTGGCTTCAGATACATTTCAAGGCTAGCTTTTACTTTGATATATCCTTTCAGCCAGCAAGTAATATTCTCACTCAGCTAAGAAATCTTCACTTCTGAAAATGGGTCATTACCGGCAATTTCTTTAGTCATAAAATGTTGGCTGCCACTGTTAAGAAAATAACTTGGGGAGGAACAGAGATATTTCAAATTAGCATTACAGAAGGGGGAGGGGTGGGTGCCAACTTAGTCCCCACTGTGCTAATTAAGTTATCATGGGTTGTCTCTTGAACAATACCCAGCAAAAGAGGAAGGACCTGAATCAGCTGGATATCACCCTTAATTGTAAACCCTTCCCCAGTGAGTTGATAAAATCCCTCTGCTTCTAGAGCTTTTAGCTCTTCAGGCTAAAAGCAGATTCGCTAGAATTTCACTTTTCCGGTCAGGTGACTGCAGCACCGCATGAGTTCTCCTCTCCCTGGCGGAGTCCTCTTTTCTGTATGTGTGCCTTTTCCACCTACCTGGCGGTCAGGAGCCCACAATGTGTTCTTCAGGGAGTGTGGGGACTCGGGCAGAGAACATCATCAGTCAGCTGCTTGCTTCTTTAGACCACAGCTGGAATCTGAGTGCTCACCTTGACCTCAGAAATAGCCTGGTGCTCCGTCGCCCGGGTTCAGCCAAATGCCTTCTAGGTGAAATCTCTGTGTGCTGCTTCAGCGTGACAGATGGCTCCCAGCAGGTGAACTTGGGGCTATGAGTGAATGAGATGCTTTCTTTCTCTGGCACAGCCCTTCTCAAAGACACCCTATATCCTAAGAACTTACAAAAGGTATTTAGCTGCTAAACAAAACGAAGGAGAAGAGTTGAAGCTAAGAAACCATGTCTTGGCGTGAACTCTGCTCAAGTCAATAATACAGCCTCTTGACAAGGATGTAGAGTAGTGCCGAGTGGTTAAAGAAGGCTGTTTGAAGACGGATAATAACACGTCACAATTTTCCACAATTGTCGAAGTACTTTTCTGCAGATGATTTTGCTGATTCCTGCAGGACCTCTGCAAGGGAACCCTCCCCCCAACTTTCACATCAGGGAAACAGTAAGCCAGGCAGTTCAGGTGATTTCATTGCTTGGGACAAAGGAGCTCCTGTGTACAGAATTAAAGCATCAGCACGCTTTTCCATTTTCTGTGGCATATACCTCAATTTTTGGTTCCTTTGATGAAGAGTTAGTGAGCAAGGACTATCAGACAGGGAGGGTAGCAGTAAACCCAGACGAAAATGGCCCTGCCCTTCTCGAGTTTACAGATTAGTTGGGGTGGGGCAGACTAAGACAAAGCAGAAGTAAACTAACACACAGTGTTGATGTTGGCATAGGGAATGAGACAGGGATGGGAGTGTAAATTACTAATACTTCTTGAGAGAATTCGACAATATGGCAGCTTATTTGAAATGTGTTATAGACTCATATTTTTGTCTTTCATTTCTATTCATTTTGAACTCAAAATACTATGGAAAATAAAGAATCTATGTATTTGATAGAAACCGATGGCATCTAGGATTGAAATAATGTAAAAAAAGGTCATGGATGTGAATTTCTTTCCATTTTAAGGAGCCTCAATGAACAACACAGGGTAGTTCATATGAATGCCAAATAAGTGATGGAAACCAAAACCACACACCAGTGGACAGAGAGACTTTTCTAGAGGTCATTCGCCAGACTCATTGAGAAAAGGGCTTTGGTTCAACTAGACGTTGACAGGCCTGGAGGAGGGAAGACAGGGAGGGAGGGGAGACAGGAAAGAGGAAGACAAGAAAAAGGAAAAGAAGAGGACTTTGTAGAAGGAGAGAAGATAAGTATGAAGGTGAAATTTAAAGGGCAGAAGAGCTACGAAAGAACTTGTCAAAAAATGTGACAGTTTGTGATGGGAGAAAGTCCGGGATAACGTTGCAAAAGTAGGGTGCAGTCGTGGTGGAGAAGCCCTCGAGGCTGGGCCTGGAAGTTTAGTTTGTAACATTTTTGTTGTGCCCATTCTCCGTTTCTTCTCCTTACACTGCATGGACCTGCATGTCTGCATCACCTTACTCTCCCATTTGAAAAGTGGTTAGTGTTTGTCTGAAAATTTTTTAGAAACAAATGAACCGTTAAATGTCTGTCAAGCAAAGACATGTTATTTCTTCATATACAGAGTCTGGCACAAATAATGCCCCTTTTTATTACAGAATCTTTTATTCAAAATCATAAGCGTGTAATTCTGTAACATACCAATATCACACTCAAGCACACCACATGACATTTTAGGTGAGATGTTCAAATTAAAACTCTAAGTTATTACACCCATATTATGACCCTACCAATCATACTCCAGCAGGCGTCCCTTCTGCCCGACCCTGTACATTCAGCACCTCACAGAAAACCTCCGTGTAATGTGAAAGTGAGGGAAAGCACTGGCATGGGTGCCCTTGCTGCCCAAGCTTCTCTATGTTACAGTGTTCACTTGTAAAATCAACTGTTTGTTTATATTGATATATTTTCAGAGCCATTATGTGTTAACAGTTTAGCAAAATAAGTTTGTAGCCCTGACTTGTGTGGCTCAGTTGGTGGGGTGTCATCCTGCAAAGTGAAAGGTCGCTGGCTCTATTCGCAGTCAGGGCACAAGCCTGGGTCACATGCCTGGTCCCCAGTTGGGGCGTGTGCAAGAGGCAACTGATCGATGTTTCTCTCCTTCTCTCCCTCCCTTCCCCTCTCTCTAAAAATACATACATACATACATACAAAGCTTTTTGCTGACATCTCAGCATTATTTCTTTTCACTCTTCAAAAAGTAACGAATCTAAACACAACCCTAAAGTAGCTACTGCACGTATACCTCTTTCATCCTTACAGTAGAGATCTTCATTGCTGCATGCATCTCCATTTATTCCACATCTTTCTCCATCCTCCGCACTGAGGCAGAGCCTTGCGGTTAGCTCAGTGCAGGCAGCTCTGAGGGGAGGTGGTGTGTGCGCTGCTGCGGGAAAGCCTTTGAGGGTCCCTGGGCGGCCTCCTCCCGCCTGCAGCAATCCTGGAGGCCCTGGGAGAAAAGAGCCCGACTGCTGGCTGACTGCATGGGGGGGAAAAGAAGGTGGGCTGGGGGGTTTCCCTACTCCTATCAGGATTTGTGTGAACAAGATATAAATCTTAAAGGCTCTGAGACTTAAACCTGAATTTTCTGACTAATTCGGTCCTTTTTCCTTCACCTACTTGCATCCCTTTTTAGCCTTGAACTATGTTGAGATGCTTGGAGCAAGACTGGATTATTTCTACTAAATCGGCTTACCCCCATCTGCTAGTCCTTGGCAATAGGAAACCTAACATTCTCCTAAAAAGAAACCCCGAGAAGCAAATATCTCTCTGCTCAACTATCAGTGGTTTTGGTTTACTGCGACCTTCAGCTACTAACAAATAAGTAGTGACAATGAACTGCTTCTAAAGCTATTAGGGAATAGAAATGGTGTAGCATGTTGGACTAGCTGAGTTGATGTTGCTCTATTTGAAGACTGCTAGCATGGTGGATAGGTTCCCGAGAGTACTGGCCATTCGGTTCTCCGTAGTGGAACCCTTGCTACCCTGGAGGAGCGCACTGACTTACAGGAACTGTTCAAAGTCTCATAGTGCAGATCGGTAGAGGAGGTAGAGAACAGCCCTATCTTTTCCCTGAGAGCTCACTGCGTGGGCTGACGCTAGCCAATGGGGTTTAGGGTCGCCTTCCGCTGTTCGGGATCACAGCGACTTCAAGCCTCTCAGTGTTTAGCTTATCTGACAGGGTCTATCAAAACGTGACAAATAACCAAATGATGCTTATGCTGTAATGTTCCACAGGTTAATAAAAAAGTATTTCCTGGCCTAACAATCCAGGGAAGATTTTGTCTTGACTTTATTGCTTAATGAATTAAATGTGGTTCTTCCATCACTTAACAAAAAAACATACCTTGGCGATAATTTCTTCACAAGTTTCTAAAATAAATTCATCTCATTCTAACTTGAATGCTACAGGTGTCACATACCTGGCCCATAAATACCCCAACAGCCAAACACGCACTGTATGCAGCCTAAGTTTACTGTATGCACCTCTTATTTGTCTGAGCAACCACCTGATAAAACGGATTCTGTTTATAGCTAAACAAGTGCTTATCTTGGGTTCCTCAGAAACTGGCTCCTTCCAGCTGACTCTGGGATGCCAGCGCACCTCCTGTTCGCTATCACGTGCAGGTCAGCCCTTACAGGTAGTTGTCAAATGACGTTGTCGGGTGTCACCAGTCACGACTCTCAGTCATGTGAGACGCAGCTCTAAGAGGTTCTGGAAAGTGGCCTAAGCAAACCTGATGGAAAAAAATGGAGGAGAGAACAGAATGGCAGCTGAGTAAACTTCAATTTGTTCAAGAAACTGAATATACTGAATAATATATGTGCTGAGTATGCCTGGTAAATTGAAAGTTGCCGTTCTTGAAATACCACTTCTCAGAGGAGTCACAAAGCGTTTTTGCTTGAAAAGGTCTTTAACTCTCAGGGCCCATAAAGAGTTGTACATGGCTGAAAGGTTAGCCACTTTCTAGCTGGGTCATGCTGGGAATAGCACTTAAAGCCTTGGCCTCAGTTTTCTCACCTGGTAAGTGGGGATAATAATAGTTGCCTGTCTTAGAGGGTAATAGGAATAAATGAACTAATAATATAGGAAGTGCTTCAAATATTTTCTGGCACATAAAAAATGCTATATAAATGTTGGCTAATATTGTTTTAGGGATGTGGTAATCTCTTTATATAATGTAACAAATACTAAAACTCTGCCAAATGATACTCTTAATGAAAAAAAACATGTTAATGTAAGTTAATTCTTTTTATATGGAATAAAAACTATCACTTCTAACTGCACTGTATTAATTTAAAATAACTATTCAATTTTATATGCCTTTGACATTTATCTCTTTATCATAAAATAAAGTCTAGAAAATAGTCATTTTAAGTTTATAACAAAGAAACACAAAGGTCAGGATGATGGATAAATGGGCCATTATTTTCATGACAAATTGATACCCTCAATTTTCTGACAGTCATCTCATTCTTTGCCCAATCATTTCTAAATTCTGTTGGAGTGAAATCAGCCTTTATGTGTTTAAGGCTGAAATTTTACTTTCATCCATATGTAACAATTGAGTTAATTTTGGAAAGACTGTACAAGATAGGATATTATTTTTCAATATTGTTTTTAATGTTACTCAAATGATGAACATATTCTTTGGTAATAGGTGTCAGTGGATGTTTTCCAAAGGGCCAGATAGTGAATATTTTGGGTCACACACGAGCACAGAGGGCCATCCAGTCTCCGTCTTCACTCCTCACCCTGGCAGTGTAGCTGGAATGCAGCTGTAGACAACAAGAGGCGAATGGACACGGTTTGTGTGCAAACAGACTGTATTTAGGAAAACGGACAGCAGGAAGATGGATCTTTTCTATGGTCCACTGCTTGCTGACCCCTGCTCTATAGGATACATTTTTTTTCTTATTTTTACTAGTAAATGAAGCATGCACATATATGTAAGCTGTACTTGAACACTTACACACATGGGTGCATGGGTGCTAGAAAACCATGAAAACACAGGGCAGAAATATACATATTAAGGAATTTAAGGAATTTAAGGAATTTAAAAAGGATATAAGGCATGGTATTTTATTCAGCATTCACTGATTAAATACCCGAAGACTCTTTTTATTGGAACAAGGTCCACCATCTTATTTGTTTTAAAATCAACCGCTAAGGTTTAATTTGCTTTTAATAAAAACTATTCCTAAATTCTTTAAATAGTGAGTTATTTTGTATAATAATGTCACAAAAATAACATGTCCTATGTAAATTGGTAAATTTGTAATGTCATTTATAAGTATATTCCACATGCGAGGACCACTGAGCTGGACTAAATGGGAAAAGCAAAACGAATCAACAACATGACAGTGTGCAGAGGTCTGGGTGGTCAGTTTCTTTCCTAAAATAGCTATCAAATTATTTGAGGAAATAGAGAATTTCACTGTGCTGCTTCTTGCCTTACAGAATATTTTTATTTTTTAAAAATGTTTAGCCTTTCTACCTTTAATGTGCACGAACAGACTTGCTCTCTGCTGCATGTTGTGCGTGATTTCCTTACGGAGTAAATGAACCAGGTCCACGTAAAGGTGCTTGGTAGAGGCCCCGAGCCAGTCAGTGTTCGTTATTTTGAGTCAAGTCCTCGTCTGCTCAGATCCCAACACTCGTTGTTCTCGGAAAGGTCACAGAGAAGAACTGAGTCACCTGCTTCTTGTCTCACCAAGTTTACATTTCCTACTGGGTCTTGAAGAAGAATTAATAGCTAAAATTTCACATTGGGAGCCTTGGGCTCCTTTCTGTAAAGCAACATCGTCCTTGAGTATATGGTGGGGTCTGCGCCCCCCTCCCTGGGGTGAAATCACACAGGCCCTGGTGAAAACACAAGGAGATGTATAGATTTGGAGACCTCCGGTAAGACATCAGGACTTTAAAATGGGCCTCAGCCCTGCCCCTTGCATGTAAGGACAGTTATTTATGTGTGGTTCGCCCTTTGTAGATTAAGATGATTACACCTGAATGGCTTATTAAGTACAAAACCAGCCCAGTGCCTTCTGGTAATTGTGTGTTTTTCTAGGTACCATATTAGTAAGAAGTATTCTGTATTGTTCTAGTGGAATTTCTAAGCAGAAGTACTAATCCAGAATGACTTTTAGGATTCTGAATGTCAAAATAAGTTTAGTACCTGTAGAGAATATTTAATTCGTTAAAAAAGAAAAAGGACCTCTCAGTTCTGTGCTAGAGAGAGTCAGTGCACCCTGGGCTAGAGGCCCAGTCATTTAAAACTTACTGGATAGAATTAACAATTTACCAGGAAGAAGACATTCCCTTGGGAGAGAGCACAAATGCCTGCTATTTGTTAGCTGAAAACAATTTAAGCAATTTAAACTCTTATTTTTTCTTGGATATAATACTTATGTAACATCACTGGAGTTAAGCTGAAAAGAGAGGGAGAGTGTGCGACAGTTAACATTTTTATTGCTCTATTCAAAACACCTAACAGGGTGCCTTGCAGATTGTAAATACTCAATGTTATGACTGTAAAGAGCCACCGTGGAATTTACCTCATGGACTCATAGTTACCCCATATAGAAAGAGAAAGACATGAGTTGAATTCTGTATTTATGTACATGATGTAATTAATGTACATGGATCAGAGAGTAAGTTATTAATTTCCTAATTTTTTTTTACAGAACGAAGCCAGAACTTATTAATAACCCTTTGAGAACACAACATAACAAACTTTACCATTTTACTACTTCTTTGAGTAGGTAAGCTTCATTCTTTCTACATGAAAAAGTTGCCCACAATTGTGAAAAGTAACTGTTAACAATTTTTAAAAAAATGTTTATTAAATATCAATTCATTTTGATAAGGGAGAATATGAGGTGGGACCCAGAAAACTCAGAATTTGTTTATAAAAAATTGTGTATTTATTCTCACATGTTTAAACTTTAATCACGTTTAAAGTACTCTCCATTTGATGCAATACACCTATGGAGACATTTTTTCCATCGCTCAAAACAGTTTTTGAACATGTCAATTTTGATGCCTTTTAGTGCTTCTGCTGTTTTTTGTTTCACCTCTTTCACATAGGCAAAACATTTCTCTTTGAGGACTTTTTACATCCTGGGAAACAAAAAAAAGTCTCCTGGTGCAAGATTGGGTGAATAGGGAGGGTGGGGCATGGGGGTTTAATTTTTTGGTCAAAAACTGCTGAACGCTTAGTGCAGTGTGGGCAAGTGCACTCGTAAACCACCCATCATGAAATGAGCAAACAAACGTGTTGAAAGAGTCTTTCGGAAAAGTTCACTGAAGCCAAACGCAACCTCTCATAACAACACCAGCTGGCACACTGATACAGATTGATCCCTAGAACACTCACCTAGTGGTAGAAGCCTGTACTACAAGGGGCCTGCCTTCCAGAAGATAATTCTGTTTCTTTTTAGGGGTCCCTCCTCATACATATTAATTCTACAGTTAATAGAATTAGTATTGTTAAAAATAGCACTTAATGTTTTAAATGATTTCGTAATAAACAAATGAATTTTTCTGAAATGAGGATTGAATTAAGCCTATCATCCCTGTGGTGGCTAACAATACTAATAGTATTTTCTCAACATTAACTATGTGCCAGACTCAACATTTACTATGTGACTTACTGTGCATAAGTTAAATCATTTAAACCTTGCAACAACGCTGGGTAAACAACAGGGACCATCCCCATTTTACAGAGCAGGTGCATGAGGCCGAGAGAGAGGAGGCAGGTAGATACAGTTGACCCGAGGGTGCGTACATGGGTCTGGGAGCAGCGAATGCTGGGACGAACACCAGCCCCAGCTGTTACTGTAACAGTAGTTTCCTGTCATGGTAGAAAAGTCTAGCGATCAGATTCACCTGTGTTTTGAGGTGGTTCTATCTGAATTTATGGAAGAAAAAAATATATAATGCACTTACTGAAAAAGCCATCTCAGGCAAACATTTATTTTAGGTTTATTTCCTACTTTTACATTGTTGCATGACTAACTAAAGAAAGGTATATACTTAGTTTACAGGCAGAAAGAATAGTTTCCTTTATTGTGCATCTTTCTTTAAACTCAAAATCCCTTTAATAAAAGCAGAATAATATTACAGAAGGAATAAAAATGAATGATTTTTTATTCTAGAGAATGAAGTAAGCATTTCAATTTAATTTCTTTTTATTAGAGGTACTGAATATCCCATCTTAATCAGCCATGGCAATATGTGCTTCACTCTTTTTACTTCTTTATTATTTAATTTTAATCAATAAAATTTGCAAAATTTACAAGAGAAATGTAGACAACTTGTTATAAATAATTAAGTATCAACCACATGGACTGAACCAATGCTAACAGTCAGCTTAGTTCAGATGTTTCTAAAATTTATATGTGATTAGTTGACATAGAGTATTACATTAGTTTCAGGTATACAACATAGTGATTAGACATTTATATTCCTTACAAAGTGGTTACCAGGTACACAGTCCTGAAGATGACGTAGCCTTTTCTTTGTGTGTTCTCTACTTTAATGACATGCGTGTGGAGCAATATGCCATGTGATTATTTACATTTTAAAAAGCTTACATGAATGATGCCATACTGTACATATTCTCTTGCAGCTTGCCTTCCTCTAACATTATATTCAGAGCTCCATCCACACTGATACAGGAAGATCTGGTTGACTCATTCTAACTGTTGTAAAGCTGACTCATTCAATCGTCCGGTGCTTAGTATTATTTAATATTACTTGTAAATAACTTTCATCATTTTGAAGATTTAATGCTAAATCTTCAAGTATGGTTTAAGTATGGCTATAAAAGCATCTTTAGGGTTTGTGTATAAGAAACCCGAAGTTTTTAATATGTTATATCGTGCCAATCTGATTTATGTTTCATTTTTTCTCGTTAGAGAAGCACTGTTTTACTGGCTGTTAGGATCTTGCTAAGTAATGGGAGTCATGATTCACAGATTTTGACATAACAATAATCAAATCTGGTTTTTTCCCCACAGATAAAATACTGACTATTCCCAAATACAAAATACTACCCTCAAAATTAAAAAGGCTTAAAAGATAAAGTCTTGTTTGCCTCATGACTAAATTCCATTAAAAAAATCATGGGAGAACCCTTTAAAAATATTTTTCTAACTTTTTAACACAGTTAATTCTAGAATTTAAGGTGAAATAAATGTCAGTAAATAGTAGTAACATTTATAGATACAGAATTTCTCATAACTTTTTATTTTCTAAAGGGAGTAAATTACTACTCTGGCAGAGTTGGGGGAGAAAAAAGAGATAAACTAACCTTTGCTGGGCAAATATGAATAAATGCAAGATATTATGTAAATACCACAGGTCAAAGGGGCATTGCAATTTGCAGATGAGGAAATTGAGGCCCAAATATATCAGGTAACTTACTCAACATCATATAGTAATTGCAGAGCCTGAAGTCAAACTCATTGTTCTCAGACTCCAAAGCTATATTGCCTACCAGGTAAAGGATTGGGAACACCCAAACTATTTGACACAAAAATAGCAGTTTAATTCATTCCACCAAAATGTACTTGGGATCCTTTTATGTCAGTTGAGGAGGCTGATGTTCGAAAAACAAGGAAGACACAATGTCTACCTAGAGCGAGAAAACAGACTATTGGGAACAGCAATGATTCATTCAGTGATACCATAACATGACTACTTTATTAGGTGTCTCCATTTTACTTTGTTATCTTGACATTGGATGTGCCATCATCGAACTGTGCCGGTTAGATTAAATTGCATGGGATAACAGCAATGAAAGTGCTTTGTAGCAGACAACAAATCTGTGGTCATTTGCTGATGTTCCTAATTATTCTATAAAATTTAGAATTAAAATTTTCAAACATAATACATTGAATTCTAGATGTAAAAGTTGATATATCAGCCTCTCTTTGACACAAGAGCCCCATGTAAACATTACAGAGTAGTAAACAGCCCTGAGAGTTGGTTTCATTCCAGCCCCCACCATCTGCTGGGGGCATATTATTTAACTTCCTTAAGCCTCAGAGCAGATAATAGTGCCAAAATCAATGCCTGTCCAGAGTTCGATGTTTCTCATTATCTCTACCTATATCACCAGAAGCCACTCTCTCGCCCTGATTACTGCAGTAGCCCCCTGTGCTCAGTCTCGCTCATCTGTAGTCTCTTGTTCATTTAGTGTAATCTTTAATGGATCCTAATCCATTGGTAGGACTCTTCTTCAAAATTCACCAATGGCTGCCCATAACAGTCAGAATAATGCCCACACTCCTACTGTGACCAGCAAGGTGCTATATAAACCATTTTCTACCTCCCTGACATCATCTCAACAGTCTTTCCTCCCGCTGAGAGCAGAGGCTGTGTGATGTTCTGCGCTGTGTCTAGAGTAGTGTCTTTTTCTTGGTGGACCCTCCCCTGCTGAAGGACTGAGTCAGTACGCAAGGCTAACTATGAAATGAGGCCAAGTACACACAGTATCCTTAATGTCCATCAGTGATGGCCGTTGCTCTTTGGAAGAGCCCTTCAGTTTGTCTTCACAGAGGGTAGCGATGCTGAAATGCTAAAAAGCTTTCATGGATGTTTTTGACACATGATTCTACACATCATGACAAAACTTTATTCTATTGATATGTAATCTTGAGTTTTAATTTATAATACCAAAGACACAAATTAGAGACAAATTAGTGAGGTAGAAATGAGAAAACCATTTCAAAGGAACAAAAAAAATTATTTTATTATTCCATGCAATAAGATTTGCTACAACCTGACATTGCTTAGATTTTGTTTTATTTTCAGGATAGATTTATATTTTACATCATTCATGGATGGATGGAGTTTAGCCTTTAAAGACAATTTTCTATAAAATAAGTGGGTTTTTTTGTTTTAGTTTTACAATATTCCTTAGGAGCAGCACTTGGTGAGTGTTTACATTGGTGAGAACATTTGGCAAGACAAAGACAAACAGTAGGACCACAATACCCCAACGGTACAGGAAAAGAGAAAGGAAGCCTGGTATTTCCACCACGTGTGCCGAAAATAAGTACCTTGACTTGTGCTGACTACTCACTCTCTCATCAGCAATCAGCTCCGGTCCACGGCACTCTCTGTGAATAACCTTAAAGGCAGATTTAACATCCTAAAAATAAATTCTCCTGGGAAATTAGGATATCAGATGGTTTGCTCATGAAAGCCTCTCCTAATCTGTACTATCAGCTGGCAGTCATATCCAGACCGCAAACTGGACATTCCAGGGGTGAGGTTTGGCAGAGGGATGCTTCATGGTTAACTAGAGACAGAAAGAGGGAGAGTTGCCCACATGATCCGGCAGGAGTGAAAATAACAATAACAGTCCTCCTACTTAACAGGCTGAGTCAGAAGCACGTTCTGCTGATTTCTCAGCAGTTCCGAGCAGATTGTTTAGGCTGCAGGTCTGTAGGCAGGGGTGGGCACCACC
Source organism: Desmodus rotundus (assembly GCF_022682495.2). Classification (NCBI taxonomy): domain Eukaryota; kingdom Metazoa; phylum Chordata; class Mammalia; order Chiroptera; family Phyllostomidae; genus Desmodus; species Desmodus rotundus. Next base: position 187,814,787 of record NC_071388.1, read on the forward strand.
TGCCACAAAAGGCTGCAGTTCTTGCTAGGAGGCCACTGTTATTAAGTCTTGCCTTTTAACAGTTTGGCCAAATGGAGGTAGGAGAAGACAAACATTTGGTGCTGATGAGCTTAAGTTTTTCTAATGCTTAGGATAACAGAATGGTTGCCTAGGTATGGTTATTATGCCTTTAGTTCTTTTATTGGCCAGGAATATAAGTCACTCAAAAGGGGGCGGTGCTTGCTGTGAAGGTCTTGAAAGTCAAATTTTGCTGGATGTTTGCCTTCAGAAATTTCTGTACACCAGGTGCAGTAGCCTTATCTTAGTCAATTTGGGGAAGGCGTCGAAGCCAGTAGAAATCTGCTTTTTGCTTAAGTGGAAGACAGAAAATTATATGGTTCCTGAGTTACCTCATCATCCAAGGGCTGGGTACTCTTACTCCTTCAGCGCAGGCCCCCCCATGCACGTCCCTGCATGTTTCCATGGCCTGTGGAGCGTGCACTTGATCCTGACTCCTTTATAACCCGACTCTCACAGGCCAGCACCCTGTGATTTTTTACATTCAGCAGATCATTTCTTTTTTGCTCCTTAAATTTTCCCTATACTACAAAGGTCCAAACTCATTTAAGGACTTTCAAAAAAGGGCTGCAAGCGACCATTTCTGTTCAATCTCAAATCCCTCCCTCTTACTCAATGGTCTTTTCCTTCATTCCAACCACAGCAGACTGCTTGTTGGCTCCTGAACTTAATTATTTCTCTTCGTACGCCATGTTTGTCTCATGTTACTGTTGTCTTGTTATTTCTGCAATTCCTGCCTCAATACTCATCTCCCCCAGCTCTGATTTACAAAGGCTGTGTGTGCTTAATTCAAATGTCATTTCTTCTATGAAGCTTCCTTCTCCAGCCCCCCAAATGGTGTTAATTGTGCCTTTGGGGAAAAAGAGGCTTTCATAGTCGTTTAAACATCCCTGGGACCAAAACGTCATTTTGGTATGTAATCATTTTCATCTCTTTCTCCTCAGCTCTGTGAAGTCCTCAAAGGCAGAAGTTTTTTTTTTTTCTCCCATATTCATGCCTCCAGAACCACATTATTAGATTTGAAAGGAAAATAATATTTTTAAATGTTAATAGTTGATAATAATGAATAATGAGTACATAAGATTGAAAGTGTAAGTGCTAAATAAATGAGGAATTACGGAGGTGAAAAAGAAATAAGCTGTAGCCCTAGGTAGCAGATTTACAAAATAAGTTTCATAGTGGTGTTTTTTTTTTTCTTTTGTGTGTGTAGTTGATTGTTTATTTAGGATAGAAAAAAAAAGAGTATGTTTATAATCAGAAAGTAAGAGCAGGAAGAAGCTAACATTGTAAGACCACAAGGGGATATTTAAGGAAACAAAGCTTTGGAGGAGGCAGGAAAAGGTATGCTAAAGAACAAATAAAGAGATTAATATTAATAAAAATGAGGGCCACCTATTTCTCCAAAAGAAGAGTGAAGACAGTGAGGGAAGATGAGGAGGGACTAGGGAGACTGGAAGTAGACCTCGTGAAGGCTTCTAGTTTCTACCATCTCAGGAAGACAGTTTCCACTTTGTCCTTGCCAAACATCAGACTGTCCCAGGACTCTCTGAAAGTGTTCGCAAAATCTGTCTGGGCCACAAAGCAGGTATTAGAAGAAGACCAACCTGAAGGCTGGACCATCTTTGCTCCACTCATACCAGATGAACGAAGGGGCATGAAGGGGATGATTTACGAGGAGTTACCGGAAATGCTCTCTCCTCTTTGCCATCTCGCTTCTCCCGCTCCAGCAAGCATGGGCTGTTCTAACTGCTGCCCGGATTTAGTGTGTAGGCAGTTCACTGCGGATAGTTACTTAAATTTGTTTTATTTGATAAATTACTTCTATTAGTCTCATCGTTTAAAAAAAATGTCAATAGACTTTTCTTCAAACCAAGTATATTTGTTAGTATTGGCTAGTTGCTAAAACAAATGGATCCAGAAAGGTATCATAACTTTTATTCCTGGCTCATTCAACAGTTCTGTGGGAGTGTTTGGGTTGGGAGGCTGGCTGCCCTCTTCATAGTCAACCAGGGACCCTGAATTCTTCCATTTGTGGCTTTACTTTGTCATTGCCCCCATTCAGTTGGTTGGAGGGCAAAGGCCAATGAGGAGCACATGAGAGTTGTAGATGAGCCAAACCTAGAAGCCGACATATCACTTCTGTTCACATTCCATTGGCTGGAGCTGAGTCATATGACCACACCCAGCCGCAAGGGAGGTTAGGAAATGTACTCCTGCTATGTGCTCAAGACAAAAGAAGAAAGAGATTTTGGTAAACTGCTAGCAGTCTCTATTATATATCTGTCTACAGAATTAATATATTTGAGTATTTGGATCAAGTAGTTCAAGCCCTGCCAGACTAGATAGCAACATTACATAGAGACAAAACTGTAAATTATAATTTCAGTGTCATGTTAAAATAGTGAATGTATTTAAGATATCAGTTTATCAAAGTTAATTGTTATAGTACTACTCAAATAAGACATTTCTAAGACCCTCCTTATAGAAATAAGCATTATGTACAAAAAGATGACAAAAAAATTATAGTGCCTAGTACTGCTCATAGTTGTTTTCAATAACTTCTTGCTAAATGAATCAATTTGTGAATTAATAGATGTAGAAAGCTTCATTGGGAAAAATAGTATTTGTACATTAATAAATTTCAAAATTCATTATAAAAAGACATGAATTGGGATGATCTAAACTCATTTTGAAGGATGTGCCCTTTTAAAGAAAAATAACAAGTAAAGGTAAAATATTGAGAAAACCCCACAACTGGTAGTTTTGCACAGGTTTTGAAAGAACTGTGGTGTTTTGATAAATAGTCATATGTAGGCCTCCCATCGCGTATTTGCTCCATCTGCACCGTTTGCTCGGATGGTGGTGAGCATTGCTATTTACACGGAGGGTAGCAGTGCATCTGATTATTGTGTACATCTAGAATATTGTGTAGTGTTGAATCAAAGCCACTATATCAGCTAAATATTCTATAAAATCAACTTTTCTGCTAAATCGATCTGTCCCTGAGTTCGTTTCCTGCGACTCCAGAATGCCTGCGTTTTTGTGAAAGTACTGCATTGCAGTGAGTGTGTGATCGCTGGTTTTTCCTTGCAGCTTAAAACTCCTTTCCCTTTGAGAGTGAGTAGCAATTTAATCAGGTTCTCATGGCATCCGAGAGCATTTTAAAATGAATAATCCCCAATAAAAGTGGCCTTTTCTGCAAGTCTATAAGAAAAGGCAGTTTGATGAGTCAGCCCATAGGAACAGAATGGAAGGTGATGAGAAAAATCCAACATAGTGGAACCTGGAGCCCGATACCTTTTAGTGTCTCTGCCAGATCATTTTTCCTGAGATGTATAAGGACGTACTGGAACCTGCTATTGATAATGTCTTACAATTTATTTTTTACTCTTTTTTTCCTCATTCACCTCCTGCACTTTTTCATAATGAATTTCAATGACTCCAGTCCTATCATGTGCTCAGTAATTGCTACAGAAGGCAGTTTGACTCTGAGACAGTTGTGTCTCCGTAAGTGAAATTTAGAATTCCCTGAAGCAGATACTTTAGTGAGGGGGTGCCAAAGCCTGAGTCATTTAAAACCATTTTGAACAGGGCTCTAGGAAAGATCCCATAGTAATTAATCCTGAACAAAGAGCAAAGTGACAAAACAATGAACAAGACTTTTGTCCTAGACAGACTGCTGGGTTACTAGAAAATTTCTGCTTCTGGGAAGCAGTGTGTAAGTAAGCCTTTTTGTTTTGGCTTGTGTATTCCTTTTTGGCATATGTTTACAACTGGAGTGCGTCTTTTTTTTTTTTGAACCTAAGAATTCTAAAGGAAACTATTTTTAAATCAAGAGGAGTTGAAAAATATAGTAATAGAAGGTAATATAATATCATATACATGCACACACCTATATAATGTACTCACACACATACCTATGGGTCGTTTAAATATAAATACACTGCAGAAGTGTTATTTGAATGGAACCCGAGGGTAGGAAAATTAATTCTTCAATGAAGCTCTGTGGGGACAGACATACTGGTGTATGATTTGTATGTAATTTTCTCACTGCACAGCCGAGTCACTGTAGTACACAGTTCAAAATATTTGTACGTAGAAAATGCATTGGAAACCCTTCTAACTTATATTTTTCACACTGGTTTTAAGTCACGACAAGCCTGTCCTGTAACTGTCATTTCTGGCATTCGGAGTCCCCTGACTTCGAACCCTCTTAGCGCCCCTGTGACGGGAGCTGCCTGCATCTCTCAGCTGACAACTGGAGAATCCTGTCTGAATGCTCTTTCCAGTCTTGCCCGCTGTGTTCTGTTTTTCACACAGCAACCATATGGTCTTTTAAAGAGTTATTACCACCGTGCTCAAAATCCTGCAAGGATTTCTCCTCATACATTTTTTCCAGCTTCTTCAAGATATAATTGACATATAACATTCTCTATGTTGAAGATATATGGTGTGTTGGTTTCATACACTTAAAGCTTGCAAAATGATCACCCGCATAGCATGAGCTAACACCTCCAGCCTGTCACATAATTACCATTTCTTTGTTGTGGTGAGAACATTTAGATCTACTCTGTTGCCAACCTACAAGTCTATAACGCAGTATTATTAACTATAATTGCCAATCAATACATTGATCCCCAGGATTTACTGGTCTTATAACCAGAAGTTTGTAACCTTGACCAACATCTCCCTATTTCCTCCCTTTCCATCATACTTAGGAATAAATCCAAACTCTTAACCAAGTTTGCCCACCTGGCCTGGCTCTGCTCAGTTTTCATGGCATTCTTCCTGTGTGTTACTCCAAGTCAGCCTCAGACGCACCAAGCTCATTCCCGCCTAGCACCTTTATACTTAAAGCACCCATTTCCTTTCTGGAACATTCTTACCCCAGTTCTTCGCATAGCCAGCACCCTCTGCGTCATCTGAGTCTCTTTTTGGAGCTCACCTCCTTGAAGATCCTTCTCTGGACCCCCCCTTGAAAATAGTGCCTTTCTCATGCCCTGCTCTAATCTTCTCATTTTAAATTTTATATTAAATATATTGAATATCAAATATTAAGCTTAATAATTTAACATTAAATATAAAATTAATATTCTCCTATTAAATATTTTATATATTTTAATTAGGTGCTTGGTTTCTCTGTGATTACCTCATTAAAATGCAACTTTTATGAAGATAGGAATTTGTCCCTGTGTCTCAGAATAAATATCTTGTATCTTCCCCATCACCAATCCCATTACTACTGCCTTAATTCAAATTCTTACCTGCTTTCTCATTGATTATTGTATTATTGACCTTCTGTCTACTTTTCCTGTTTCTGATCATAACCTTCTGCAACTCTTCCTCTGGCTCATCTTGTCATTCATCTGCTCAGTGTTTCTCAGTTGTATGCCACTGATAGGGATAAAATTTGTACCGCGCAGCCTGCGAAACAAGACGCTTCATCATCTGGATACTTGCCTCTCTTGAGCACTTTCCTCTACTCCTGTGTTAGACATTCTGAAACGTCCTTGATGTTTCGGATCCCTTATACCCCCTTTGCCTTTGTGTTACTGGTGTGTGTGTGTGTGTGTGTGTGTGTAGAACTATGCCCTTGTCCACCAGGAATGCCCTTCGAGACTGAAAGCAAGTTTTACCCATGAAGTCTCCCATGAATTCTCTGATTTCTTAGGAACTTCTCCCTTTGTACCTCTACTAAAGCATTTATTATATCGCCACCACACTGCATGTGGCCATGTTGGTGTCTCTCAATAACTTAAGACCAAAAACTGAGTCTTTCTAGTATTTGCACATCCTCAACACCTAGAGCCATGCCTACGACCTGATAGGGGTTGGTGAAATGTTATATTTCACCATCAGAAGAGAAACTTTTCTAATCTCGTATTTCTCTCTTCTGCTTACGCCTAAAGCACTTGTCTCACGGTTTCTTTTCTTTTAGTTACGTCTCTGTCTTACTTATAAATTGTTCCTGAAAAGGCTTTCATCCTTTCTTAAGAAATTTGGTTTCCTTTACACTTAAGATCTATGGTGCTTCAAAGGAGGGGTAGCTATGCATCATCATAAGCTCTGTCCTGAGTTTACCAAGAAAATACTTATGTTCAACTGAAAGTGTATTTCCCTTTGCTTCTTAAAAATTCAAAGATGCAAATATATATTTAAAAATAATATGCCTCCTCAAAATTATTGACCTTCCTATACATGTTTTCATTTTAAAATTTATGAAACATTTTTGACATCCAAATCATGTTTTTATTTGCTCTTGGCAAGGTCTATTTGCCTTCTTGTCTATGGTGCATCTACTTTTATATTAAAATATTTTTACCCATGGGCCCACCATATTGCCACATCTGTGCCTGTACTTGTATTAAGTCTTTTACGTATTAGATTGGAATATTTGCCTTTGTAGAAAACTTAATCACTGTAGATATTTGTTTACTGAATATTTTTTTCCAGATCAATTTTTACCATCTCAAAAACATAGACTAACTGTATATATTTCGGGCTTTGGCCCAGTAGCTCAGTAGGTTAGAGCATCATCCCCATACGCCGGGTCTGCAGGTTCGCTCTGGTCAGGGCACATACAAGAAGCAACCAATGAATGCATAAAAAATGAAACAGCAAATTGATGTTTCTCTCTCTCTCTCTCTCTCATCCCCCCACCCCCCACCCCTTTTCTAAAATCAATAAGTATTTCAGGCCTGGAGAATTTAGCAAATTTAGAGCACATCACATCACTCTAAAAGTTTAGCAGAATACAAGCAGCAAGCCATAAAAAAGTGGACCTGGTTTCTAGAATTCACTCCAGGGTACACAAAGATATGTCTCCTCAAGAAGTAAGTTGAACAGTACATGAAGTCTGACCCAATTGGATCAGACCTGAGTTATGAGGGAATTCCAAATGATAAGCATTCTGCTTGTTTCCTTTTTGGCCCAACTCCACTGATGGAGCAAACAAGACTACTTTGAACTTAACTCAGAATTCCCCTGAGTCACAATTACAGCCGGCAGCGGCAGAGCACGGCAAAGCACACAGCCTGCCCGACGTCCAAAAGGAAATTGATCTGCTTTATATGACTCGTACTTTACTTTTCTATGACTCATATTTTCTCTTTCTCTAGAAGAAAATTAGTCTTTAATATAATTAACGAGATTTTAGACTCCCAGTGGATGCATTCATGTAGTATACTTAAAAATGAATGTAATACAGATATTTTGCATCCATCTATTTTTTTATTTAAAAATATATATGATGCAGAAGGTTTATATTCATATAGCACCTGTGGTTTACTCTATTATTGCATCTACTGTGTTATCTTGAATTTTTCAAGCGTGTCTTGCCCTCCTCAGGATAGTGTGAGTTATTTGTGGCCAGAATCTGTCTTAATCATCATTGTTTTCCTAATGCCTAACCAAATTCTTGGTATAAAGCTAGTATTTAGTAAATGTTTACTGAAAAGATTCTAGGAGGCATAATAAATAAATTGATAATTGATAATGACCTGCAATTAAGTGAAGGCTCAATGCATGATTGTTAAAGCAATGTATAAATACAGACAGTTCCTGACTTACAATTTATTGAATTTATGATGGTATGTATGCATTCGGTAGAAACCATAGTTGGAAGTTTGAAGTTTGGTCTGTCCCCAGGCTAGCAATATGTGGCATGAAGCTCTGTCATGGTGCTGGGCTGTGACAGCGAGCCACAGCTCCCACTCAGGCACACAATTACTAATATAAACAACTGATACTCTGTACTGTGCTGGGTTGCCAGTGTTTTTTGGATATGGTGTTCTGAGCACATTCAATGTCGGCTAGGCTAAGCTATGATGTCCACTAGGTTAAGTGTATTACATGCATTTCAACATATGACATTTTCAATTTACAATGGGTTTATCGGACAGCAGCCCCCTTGTGAGTCGAGGAGCATCTGTAGTACCTCTTAAGGAAAAGTCCAAGTCTCAAGGCATTTAGGCTCTCTGTCTTTTTCTCAACGTTCTTCATTTCCTTGCCACAACCTCTCATCAGCGAATCAGATCTGACCAGGCTCGTGTATCTCTGTAATCTGCTGTCACATCTCAAAAAAAAGGCATCTAAAAGAACCTCATGGGTCTCACACTGAACAAAAAATAAAGCAAAAGAATTCCATCTTACATGGTTCATCAGAAATCAGATAAAATATTCTCTAACACTGTACAGTTTTAATGAAAAATTGCTCAGAACATGGTATGGGATGGGACCACACACTGAACTCAAGAAAACAATAAGGTCAATACTTGTCAAAATCTATAAAACCTCATACTTTGTCATTCCCTTTCTCACAAGGAACAGATGGACATTAAGGTATGTAAGCAGTACATTGCAGCTAAAATAACTAGAAACTTTATATGGCAGTCCGTTGAAAGAAGAGGGTTAGGTTGTGTTTTAGTGAATTAAGTGTTTGAACATAGAGTCTAGCCTCACTTTTATCCTGATCACACTAGCATAGTCCAGGTCTGCACGTTTCTCTCCTCATGCAACTAAGGGATGCTTTCATACTTAGTCATGCTTCCTTCTGATTCACTTTTAATAATCCCATTGCTGGGGCAGTTGTTCTAAAAACAAACCTGACTGTGCCACTAGGCATGGCTTACTGCCCCCCCTTACAGTTCCGCCATGGCCTCCTGTCAGCCTCACTGCCCCAAGTCCCCCTCCACTTCTGGCCCATCGTGAACAATCGTGGGCTTTGCACACGTTCCTTATTCATTCATTTGGTAAAGCTCTGTTGAGCCTAGTCTGTGCCACACACTAAACTAGCTGCTGGGGTGAAGTGAACATAGCTCTTCCTCCAAGAGCTCACAGCCTTTGGGGAAGTCAGACAGAACAGGAAGGAATGCCTAGCACAGAGTGAAAACTAGAGTTTGGGGGGATGCCAAATGTGTGCTCATTATGGTATATTCCTGGGAGGCATTGCCCAGCCCGAGTCAAAACTAACACTGGAAGTGGTCATTCATGCTCTTTCTTTCTGCAGTTTTCCTTCCTGTTTTGGTTAACTACTACATGTCGTTTAAACTCAACTCAGATATCACCTCATCCGGGCAGTGTGGGCTGACTTCCCAGCGTGGTAGGAGCTGTCCCTGTGCCTCCGTAGCTCCCTGTCCTTATCTGCTCACAGCGTGTACCACACTGCGTTTTTGCTGTTGCTTTGGCTAGGAGCTCCTTCAGCGTAAAATCCGTATATTTTTTCTTGTATCCCCAGTGCATTCCCTATGATACATAGAGCCTTTCCATTAATGTTTTGGAGATGCTATCGAACAATTACATGAATTAAGATTTGTAATCTGCTAGTTGGAAGGCATTTTGGCAGTCATGTAGGCCAGTGTCCCATTGATTTTACAATGTTCGGGGCCGGATGGACACTCAACCGTTCAATTCGCTCACGAGGAGAGCAGTAAGTTCAAAGAAATACAGAAATCAAATGCTATGACTGATTATGTTGTAAGTCCAAATACACTTACTATATTTGGAATGAGATTCTTAATCTGAACACGTGAAGAGGCAGAGCTCTCGTCACATGGCTTACATTTGTGGAGAGATAATCGTTCATCAAAAAACAAAAAGAACGAGCGGATCAGGTAGAGAGGCAGGAAACAGATCAAAATGGTATCTTGTTTATAATTCCCCAGGACTTCATCCTTCCTTCTGTTTTAAATGACTAAAAGCAGATCCCATGCATGGGAAGTCATAAAGCAGTTTTTAAATTTATGCTCTTGTATCTCCTTGACTTCCAGTTCTCCGTGCCGCCATTTTCTCCACCTTTTCAGGCTTTGATTGTTTCTAATTCTGGCATCTTGTTGTGTGATGCATAGTATAGCCTCCAAGTTCACCTGGGTATGGCCCCGTTCCCACCTTTACAAAGAAACCTCTAAGGCACCTTGTCCTCAAGTACTGATTATTGTTGTTCGATTTTGCCTCTTTAATGCCCAGCCAGTGCCTTCCCTCTAATATGGATCTCCGGTGTCTGCCACTAAGACCTTTCATTTTGGTGGTGATGCCATTAAATTCTTATGACTGAATTTATTTGGAATAGTAGCAATTCTATAGAAAATTCCTCAGATTTGTACCTGAAGGAGACGTAATTTACCAGTGTTTGGTTATATGACACTGGGCAAAATCTGCCAGGTCTGGAATCAAAACTGGAAACGTTTACAACAAAAATCACTAATTGTCAAAATCCAAGTTACAATTTCCCTTTCAAGCTTTTTATCTTGATGCTTATTTATACTTATTTAAGGAAAATTTTATTAAGGTTATTAAAATTAAATATCTCCTTATACAGATTGTGGGTCAAAATTTATCAGTTGAAATGGTTCAGTAGTGAGTTACATGCTTATGAAAGTAGCACTCATACTTGATGTCGTGTTTAAGTTTGCACATGTAGGAAGTGGGAGAGCCAGCACTCAACCCTGATTTTCTTCTTAGAAGTCTATTCATTATTGACTTATTCCACTATGTATCCAGTACCCAAGGTCAGGTCCATAGTTAAATACCATCCGAGGCTAAAGCTTTAGAACATTTTACATATTTATTTCTGATATGTGTACAAGGGTTTGTTAGCCCTTTTGGATAATGTGAAAGAGAGTGCAGAAATAATATACAGCTGTCTCATAAAGCACCTTACTCAGTTTAATACGATAGATTGTTATTCATAGAACAGGTTTATGAAGTTCGTGTCCTTATCGGGATTGGATTCTCTTCCTAGTACCAACCCCATTCCGCCAGTCTCACTGCTTGGTAAAAGAGCAGGCAATGAATGGGTCTTAGGGGATTTGGCTTCTCATTCCAGATCTGCCTGGAAATGTCTAACTTGGTCAAATAATTTACTCTTTCTGGCCCCAGGTTTTCAGTATACGGCAAACCATGCACTGATTCCTATTGTTACAAATGTTCAAATAAAAGCCATAAAATCACTAATAATAAGTAACATTTTTGAGTACTTCCAACTTGCCTGGAGTTATGCTTTATTTGTATTATATAATTCTACCAACCTAACACTGGCTTGCTGTGTACCATGTGTCCGTCATCTTCAAAACTAATTATGCACCCACCAGCTCTCTTCATGTGAATTGTTTATTAGTCACGGTGCGTGATGGAGAATGAGTCATTCTTATACTCATTCTTCAATCAGCTTGCAAAGAACAGAGGAGGCATAAAACAAGTATCTGGATTTTTAGCTTAACTTTTTCATGTCATCAAGCACGTTTTTCTTAGCTTTGCACAGAACACAAAGAGAAGGACTACAGCATGCTAGGTAGTTAGTCGACAACTATTTAAGCTTAGAAATTTGTCAGCCTCCATCAGTAAATATATGGACTCTACAATACTTCCACTATTGTGAAGGACTAAAACAAAGGTGTCTAATTTGCAGTACTGGTATGCATAGGATGGTAATAGTACAGACGTAGCTGAGCCTACATGGAAAAGGGAAACAATATGCATGTGCTTCATGGTCTTATATAACTGGTTGTTTTACTCTTTGTTCATCTTTGGTGTGTAGCAGTACAAAGTTATAATCCCAGTGTTTTTATTGAACTGGCACATGACATGATGACAGGGCAGAACATGTCATAGCAAACACTCTGGAGCGGGCGCTGCCAAGCGCATTACGAGAATGGAGACTTGCCTGGCGCACAGTGTATTTTCCCTTTAGTTTTTTCAAGCCTTTGTTGTTTCTCCTTTTGCCAATTTTTAAGGGTATTTAAAGCTGCTTGGTAATAACTATAATCAGGGACTATTTCTGTGCTTTGTGATCTTCCTAATATTATAATCCAAAGAAAAACAGTGAGGTTTGCAGTCCGATGGGAATCCCGAGAGACAGAGTTCTGTCCTACTAACCGACACTTCTAGCATGTCTCAGTTATCCAGACATGAAAGCACGGATTTACTTCTTTGAGAGCTTTCCTGGCTCGGAATTATCTATCCCACGTTCGCACCCTACCTATTACCCGCATCCATCTCCCAAATGATCTAACAGGTAAAGAAAATTATAACTTGATTTGACATATTTTAAACGAGTGTCCTTTTGTCATAAACTATTAATAAGTGCCAAGGAGTATTTAAAATAAATATTCTAAAGGATGTGAAGATGTTGGTAGACTGAGCAAAGATTAATCATTGTTTTCACAATATGAAGTAGGTTTATGCCACAGACAATGGGTAATTTTGAACCTTCTTCTGAGATATGGCTGCCTCCCTCCAGTAGGATTGGATGCAACAGAGAACTGGCATGTTCCCAGGAAGCTGAATGAAAACAGTCCATCCCATGTCTGGAATCCAGCACCTCTTCATAAATGTCCTGGGCTGCAGAAGTAAAGGGTTCAGCTTCTACCTGTGAGAAAGATTACATGACGTATCAAAAGATCGTTGCCTCTTCCCTTTCCACCATTTCTTCTACAGAAGCGTTTCAAGCGTGTGCCTCTGTCACTCCATTCTTTTCTGAAGCCCTGTGCAGCAGGCTTGCAAAGCACGAGTCTCCAAACTTGAGTGTCTCTGAATCACCTGGTGAACTTGTTAAAATACCAATTTTCAAAGCCCATACCCAGAAATTCTAACTTATTAGGTTGATTTGGAGGTAATTGGCTGAAAACACATTAAGGTATACAGGAAGGGAATGATCCCCAGAGTGTGTTTCAGTTTCATGGTTTTAAAACCTTTTTTGAGATGGGATGGAACAATTTATCTTAAAAATATTTTTACATCTACATGCCACATGCTCTGTATTATGTAGACTAAGTTTTGTTCAGGTCTAGTAGTTTGCTCTACTTGGTGTTATTCTTCACGTGCTCCCTCCTACCAGTTACAACTTCAGGACCAGTTCACCTACCATGCATGAAAATTAGGTTTCAAACCATCCTCTTCTCACTGGTGGAGCTCGTGTTGGCCAAACAGTTACAGCCAACAGAACCTTTCCCCTGTGCTTACCTGGCGTAAGGAGCTTGGCTAATTATCCATTCAACATTCAACAAAACCCAACTTACAGCTAAATGGTGCTTCGGTCAGTCTGTGTAGTACAACCATGTGCATCTTTTGCATAACCCTTTTCATACTCTGAAGGAAAAACATGAAAACTTCTAAGTAAGTAGACAGAAAATTAGAAAATGGTTTATTTTAGCCCAGGGTGGTATGGCTCAGTGGATTGAGGGCCAACCTGTGAACCAAAGAGTCTCCAGTTTGATTCCCAGTCAGGGCACATGTCTGGGTTGTGGGGCAGGCCCCCAGTAGGGGGCGTGCGAGAGGCAACCACACATTGATGTTTCTCTCTCTCTTCTTCCCTCCCTTCCCCTCTCTAAAATTAAATAAATAAAATCTTATTTTAAAAAAACAAACAAGAAAAAAAATGGTTTATTTTAAATAAAATATATCTCCATTTTACCTCTTGGCCCTGGATTTGCCCTGAGAAAACAAATTCCTTAGTAGCTCAAAATCCAGCAGAGCTGTCAGGGACAATTTTTGCTGAGTATCTCTGCTTACTTATTTCTTCCCTTTGAATAGTGAAGGAAATGTGACAGCTGTACCTTATTTTTTATTTTTTTGGATCTACAAGCCCTCAAGGCACATGTGCCCAGGAACTCGTGTTTGATACACTTAAAGCAATATCTCTCCATGACTTGCTTTGACAAACAGAAAATACAGGAACTATCAGAGCACGTCAGACTTTTTTTTTTTTTTCGTGTAGAATACACAGGAAGTCCAATGATAGATGGAGTTCCAGATGCAAGCGCTTCTCTTTTTTAGCGACCTTTGAACACATTAAATTTTAATGTGCACATATGATTTTATAATCCTTAAGGAGAACCAACAAAAGTGTGTTATTTGGCCACCTCCCAAAAGTAACTTGTCACTTTAAAGTTGTCGTTTGTTTATTACCAACATTTGCTTGGATGGAAAGTTAGAAGAGTCTTCTAGGGAAGATGGATAAAGGAGAAATACTTTTTTTGAAAACTAATGTTAGTTTTTCAAAAAATCATATTTGTATTGAGTTTGTTAACCTGTAACTTATCTGAAAGATCTAGAGTATCATGGAAGGTTTTATAAAATGCTTTGTGTAGAAAAGATTTGTCTATTTTATATTTGATGTGGCTTATATATACACAAAGGATAACATGGAAGCTCTGTGTGCTAAATGATATATAATTTTGTCTAAGAATGATATCCTAAAGTAAAATATTGGATGTCAATATGTATGCTTATTATTTGTAATACATATTCTGCCTGATTTGAGAAAAAAACTTGAAGCTTTCAGTTGAAGTATAAATAAGTAAGTCATGATGCAGTACTGAAGACTGCAGTTACTGAGGTAAACACTGCTGTTAAGTTGCTGGTAATCAAGGGAAAGGAAGGGAACAGCTGTATTGCTGACTTGTCGGAAATACTAGAAAACAGCATAATACATATTAACTTCTTTCTAAACTCCAACACAAAATAGTTTATTGTATATATCTCATGCAAGGGACAATCATACTACAAAAGAACGTTTTCCAGAGCTGCCTCGCGGATTTGGAGGTGCGATTTTGTGTTGCGTGTGGGCAAGTCCAAATCTGTTCTCACACACAGACAGAATGAGTTTATGTAAGTATCCGAGCAGGTACGCAAGTACAATCCTAGAGTTCATAACATACAGCACTATAGTCTGAGGTCTGAAAAGCTTTTAAGGCAGATGCATTTAAATACTTGTAAATCTCAATGTAATAGAAATCTAATTAGTAACACAATCAGTATTCTAGAAGTCTGATAAACTGTAGCAGTACTGACTGACAGACCTGCCCATAAGCTACAAATTGTCATCTTAGATGAAAATTTGTAAATAGTTGAAAATTGGAATCTATCTGTCCCAAACCATGAATTGTGTTTTGCCCTGAAAGCCATGTTTTCTGTTGAGTTGCATTTTTCCTTTTGTCTGTGTTTTCTTCTCTTACTTGTTGTTTCTTTCATTCTTTTACTTGCTTGCTTGCTTGCTTCTCTTTTGTGGTATTTCTTAACTAGACTTATCTAAGAGATTTAACTACTTGTAAGGCTCCTGATTCACGATACTAAAACCGTCTAATTAATATTGGAAAAGTACTAATTTTACTTTGCAATATTAAATGTACATGCATTAGAAATACCTGAAAACAAAACTGAGGAATTTTGCAGATGTTAAATAGACAAGGAATTAATCCATAAACCATTTCGACTTGGAATTCAATGTTTACAACTACTGTTTTCATTCTGGTTATAACAGTTTTATTATGATGATATAAGATGATACAGATTGAAGATTCAAGTTAGAAATCTGATCAATGGCAAGTCATATGGTCTGGCTCATGTCATTGGAATCAGAGGTTAATGTCAGATTACCAAACACTCAAGAATCTTACGTCTTACAAAATTACCCATGAGTAAAACTAATCAAAACGTAGCATTGATCTGTGATTCGACAGCTCTTACCGAGAGCCATTAGATTGAGAGGAGCCTTGTTGAGGGGAAAAGCTGGAGTGTTAAGAACTTGAATTTTAAAAGCTGGGATTTTGATGAAAGAAGAAATGAATCTATCCTTAGAGAACTTTCAAATACCAAGGAAAAGTTGTTTAATTACTGAAGGTAGCAAAGATTGAAGCTCAATCTGGTGGCCCAAGATCTTCTCTTACCGTTTTTCCCAACTGTGTATCTTTTGGGGGAGAACACTGGGGAACTCTAATATGCAGCAAAATAGCCATGATATGGTAAAGTCAAGTGAAATGTCTCATTCTGATAGCAATAGAAATTTCAACTTTGGGGATTCTTTTAAAATCCGCATTGTAAGTAACTGTATCCTCATTCATATTGGCACTTGTGTTTAGTCCTAATAGAAAAGATTTCATTGTAATTTATTATAAATTATAAATCAATGTCTTGGACTTAGTATTTTTTTAAAACTTAGTCAGGAATTCCTTGCTCAGAGTAGCAAGCTAGGCTTTCTGGAGGGGGAGAGGAAGGAGGGTTTTGGAAGGTTCGTACTTGCTTTATCAAATCAGAAGATTGGCTGGCCGCCCTCCGGCTATTCAGCAGCTAGGATTTGTGGTCTTTTGGGATATGGAGAGAGGAGTCTTTCTCATTACAGAGTGGGAATGGAATGCTCAGGTTCTTTGTACCTCATGCTTTCCTCTTGTAGATGTGGAGGGGGTTGCCTTTGTCAGCTTCCTTATCTTCTCTAATCCCGCATTGACATCTTTCAGAGAGATTCAGGTAAAAATAATATTATACATCAGTAAGAAGTGATTAAAGGAAGCTGTGATCACTTTTAACTGTAATGGTCATAATACCATTTTGGAGATTAGCAATTACACTGTGACCCCAAAACCCTGCTTAGGAATTTAAGTGAAATTCACCATGAGCAGGTGGTATTTTAATAATATCATGTACTCATTAGAAGTGAGTCTGGCCAAATAGTGTCTCTTTTGATTCCAGAACTTTTTCTGTAGAGCAGAAAGAAACCTTTCGAATTATGTTTTCTGTCAAAGTAGTTGTGTCAGAGCAATACCAGCTTGAATTTTCTAAGATAGTTGTCACTTAATAGATGGGTAGACTATGTACCTTTCAAAAGCCCAACAAACTGGAAAGTGAGATCTGATAAATCTGCATAGATTTTAAGGAGTATTATCTGCATAGTCTTATCAGGAAGTCAGATGATGTGTTTATCTTATAAATTCACTTCATTTGTTCCTCTGATATTAGTTGAGATCAACATGGCCAACCACTTCTTTCTTCTTACAAAGTTAGTTTTTATTGATTAACTGAAAAGAAATAACCCAACACTCTGAAGCATTAAACACTAAGGACTTCACTTTTTGAATGCCTGATGTCTTAAAAACAAATTATCTTAACATTTTAAGTGGATAATTACTAAGTAGCACTCCCTTCATTTTGGCATTGCTTTGGGGGGATTCAAGATGAGGATTTTTAGTCACTGAGAAATCTTTGCCAGAAAACCCTGGGCAGGAAACTGCCAATTTTAACTGGGAGTTGTGGGTGCTCATATTGTTTTATTTACTTTGAGTATCTGTGGCTAAAACTCCCCAGAGTTAAACATGGGCTAATGTGAAAACCTAAGTATTTGCCAAATCCTTTTAGAGATGTTGGTACACATGGCATCAGATGAAGGGTTTTATGGCCTGTGGGCTGGGATTCTCTCCACACCACGGCCCTTCCCTGGGATCCCACTGTATCTGAGCATATGAAAAGCTCTCGCTGGTGTTACACACGCCTGTGCCATCATTGCTCAGGCCCCAAAACACGTCATTGAAAACTAAACATAAAAAAAATCAGATAATTTTCAATAGAAGGGTGCCCTATAATTTGCTTGATTAGTACTTCTCAAAGTCATCAAAAACAAGGAAGATCTGAGAAACTCTCACAGCCAAGAGGAACCTGAGAGACATGAAAATTAAATGTAATATAGTATCCTGGATGGGATTCTGAGACAAAATAGAAAGGAGACATAAGATGAAAACTAGGGCAATCTAAATAAACTGTGGACTTTAGCTAATAATGTACCACTATTATTTCATTAACTATAACAGATTTACCATTCTAATGTAAGATGTTAATAATGGGAAATTGTGTGCAGGGCCTATGTGGGAACTCTTCTATCTGCTCAATTCTTCTGTAAATCTAAAACTGTTCTAAAATATAAAAGCTGTTAATTTCTTAAAAAGTGACATCAACACAGCATGTGCTTCTTTATGTGAAGCCCTTTCTATTTACAGTCGTTCACTCTGCACACAAAATAGATTGGGCCATATAAGAACATGGAAATTTTAATTAAGCTGTTGGGTGACACATAGAAATCAGGTCTGTAAAGATCAGGATGCTGAGTCAACAGTCTCACTATCAATAAATTATTGGGATCCAGAAGGTCACCGTTTGAATCTAGATAATTTTTCAGTCTATTGGACATTTGATGCCGCAACAATTCAGAAGGAGCACAATCCTTGGACTCCCGAGTTAGGTGCTTTGAAGTTAGACGAGGAGGCACTGGCAGAGTGGAGTCCAGGACTTTGCGGAATCGCCTTCATGAAAGATGGAGGTGAGTTTTCACAAGTTCACAGGGAGTGGTTTGTTCTGAGGACGCCCTCCCCGCAGCAAGCTCTCATGTCTCAGACATTGTTCATGTCTGTCTTGGAATGTTTATTCAGTCCTGTACAGTATCCAAAGACAGATTTGCAAGGAACTCTTGTTATCGTACTTACCAAGTTTCCAGGCTCCTGTTCCTGTGCCAATAATTCTAGAAATCCTACTTAAAATATTTTATATGTAATGATGGGGGATATAATGGCAGATAGTGTAATTATAATAACAATTACAAAGGTAGTAACTACTATTTATTGAACATGTCAAGGACTGGGCTGAACCCTTTAATTTATTCAGTTGAAACCATGTAACAAATCAGTAAACAAGGCACCTCGATGGGCAGATGAGGAACCTCTCTGTGCATACAGTTCTTTGCACATCGTTAGTGATATATAGATATAGATACATACATATATATGACATTTATTCACAAACTCTTCAACCAGTGTTTTAAAAGCTAATCTTTTTGCATGCTGTTTAACTGTATTCTTAAAGACAGCAAATAGAACCCTTATGAGAAGCAATCTGGGGGGAGGTTTGATGTTTTAGTGAAATTAGTTTAAATGAGTTCATCCATCTACCTCTTCCTGGTATGAGTGGAAAACTAGAATGGGGACCTGAGGATAAGATCAAATTCAGTAAAAAACAGACAGATGCTTCTTGGTATGTGGTAGGAAAGCTTACTCTCTTTATAGCTCGATTTATTTGGTATGCATCAGAACAGAGCATGGTAGAAAGAAGTAGATTTGTGTTAGTAGAATTTTTGTTCCCTTGTTTGAAGGTTTTTGCCTGATGTTCCGTTTCTGAGGAAAGGACAATGTTCTTAGTTTCGTCAGAGGCAGTTAGTGCTTGTGTCGGTGCCCTCCGTGGGGGCAGTAGGCCATCAATGAGGCCGCCTTGCTGGCAGCAGCTTTCTAAAACTGAGTGATGAATCTACTCCCATCAACTGCATCATTCAACGTAGTGGCATCGGCATAAAAGTGAAGGCCAGGCAGTATCTGCTGTTCACTTAATATATCAGAGCAACTCCATGACTTATTCAAGCTTTACTGTAACTTACAGCTACCCGATACATCCGAGTGACTTTTCCAATCTGATTTGACATAGATGCAAAATCATGCCATCAGGTAGAATTTAGGCCTAACACTATATTTCTCTCCTTTCTCCATGTAAAAGTTATACTATGAGAAAATGCCTTTTCTTTTTAATCTATAAATAGAGGTTAGGAAATTTTGCTGGAAAATTAAGTCAAAACAATTTTTAATGCACAGTACCTGGAAAAACACATCTACCTCCAGTGTGAAGTAAACACCTTTGAAATTGGAAGGGCTAATATCGTGGTCATTGTATTTTCTAGGTTTCATGCAGATTGGAGTTTTCAAAAGACCACTTGGAGTACTTAGGCCAGCATTTCCCCTCAGACATCTTCCCACCTTTTTCTACTCAATTTTCTCATAGTGCAGGATTCCTTGATTCTGTTGGACAGTTAACATCATATGTCAATGCAACCTAGCTGTGTCCTTAAATGCCGAACACTAGTTTTATAAGTATATATAGATTGATGGAGACCTTACGTTAAAAGAATAGATACACCAAAAAAGATTTGTAAAACCCAAAACCAAAGTGTTGGCAATGTCTGCCTCTAGGTATTGAAAGCAGGTTGTTGGAATGGCTTTTTTGTTTGCTCGTTTACTATACTAACCACCAAGTTTGCTATACACTTGCTCTATCTTGGTACTACTATTATCAGATCACACTTCCCCAAAGTGATGGCTACTGTTGTTTCTCTTGCAATCACAGGAGAGAGGTCACGGGGTGTTGAAGAATGGCAGATGATCGGAAAGATGACGCAAAGGCACCTCACTGGACCCCCGCTCAGCTGACGGAGGCGTCTGCACACCCACATCCACCGGAGATCAAGGACCAAGGTGGGGCAGGGGAAGGACTTGTCCGAAGCGCCAATGGACTCCCGTACAGGGAGGATGAGGAGGGCCCCTTCAGGGAGCACGGGTCCCAGAGCGCTTACTCGGATACCAAAGAGAACGGGATCAACGGAGAGCTGACCTCGGCTGACAGAGAAACAGCAGGTAACTAAAGGCTGCGCTGTCCCCTGCGCAGGTTTGGGCTTTGAAGTCTGTTTAGCCCGAACGTGAACTAATTTTCAGCGCTGATCCTCTTTCACGAACGCTAGGACTGAAGTTTTGGTCACGGGAAACAGACACAAAAAGGAGAGAAAAATCATGGGAACTAGCCCAACAGATGAGATGATTGTATTCTCCATCTCGTCTCCCTATTTGGTTTTACCGCTTTAGTTTGAATAGACAAATGGCCCAGTGCATGTGCGTTTTGCCAGTAACTGTCAGTGGTTTAATTCATTGAAAGAAAACACAAATCCTTTGCTGTTGATTCTTTTGAATGATGTTGGACCCAAATCTGATTGACTAATTAGAAGCGTATTTACTGTTTAGGGCAGAAAGGAATGTAGAGTCCATCTCCCAGGCTTTTTTTTTTTTTAAAAAAAGAGAGAGACAAAACAGAAAAGGAAGAAAATGAACATGTACACAATCCAGGAACCATTTCTTCCTCAGTTAACTTTTTAATACCTAATATTCAGAGGATTTAAGGAAAATATACTGTAATTCACTCTTAAGTACTTCCTTTCAAAGCATAATGTCTACCAATAGCCCTCTTTGCTCAATCATTGACAATATTGTCATTAATCGCATAGTTACATAGCATTAATAGCACAGAGAAATAACAGCCTGTGCTATAATACTCTTCAAAATTATTTTCATTTTTCTGTGATTCTGAATGTAATGCATTCGGGAACACAGTAACTTCCAGGCATGTTACTCCAAAAAGTGTAACTACAAGCAAAGAAAAGGCTATGCCCCCTTCAAAGTCATCCCCTACTTGTTCAAAGATTGGTTTTCCGCACCCCATCCATTAGTCAGCAACACATCGGCGGTACACTCTGTTCAAAAAGCGTGTTTACATTTTAATGGGAAAATATGAAAGGCATTCCAAATGTCTGGGGGAAAATTATGTAAGTTTATAGTGTAATTTTTTAAAAAATCCACACATTCCACAAATTACTGTTGAGCATTTTCTATGTTGTGCAAAGTGTGTTCGCTTCTGTGCCAGGGGGTGTGCAAGAAATGGTCCTTGAACTTTACAGAGCAGGTGACCTGGGTGCGGACGTGAGGCCGGTGCACACAGTTCACTCGGACAGAAAACACGGTGTGCCAGCACCAAATGAGCAGCATGGGGAGACAAAATTGAACCGGGATTGTTTCTCTGTGGGGCCAAAGTCCCCAGCTGTGCACTAGAGTGCCCTGCGGGGCCACAGCAAACCCAGGGGCCTGAGGCAGAGCGTGTGAAATACTCAGAGGAATCGCGGTGATTCTTCGTGTCTGTCAAACACTGCGTGAAATATTAGCTGGAGAGAGTGCACAGTTTCAACATTAGAGCACACCATATTTCTTTACAAGATGTTGTATCTTTGTGAATTGGGGGCTTCGGCAGTTGCCGTGATAAAAAACCAAGTACCCTGCAGAAATCCATGTGGAACAAGAAAAGAGGCTGGCGGTGTCCAATCCAATTCAAAGGTTTGAGGAGCTGTGCGGTGCCAAGGATGCACACAGGCCCCATTAGTAAGAAATTGTGGTTAAGAATGAAATGAAAACTTTATTTTTACCTTTCATGGTTACAGTGAGGATTAAGCGAAATAGTAAAGTAAAAAACGTGAATGGCTCATGAAATAGTATCTATTAATTACTATTGTTATTATTGGTGGTGGTGGTGTCAATAGAGACAACAGAACACTCTCAATCAAGGAGTATTTTTCTACAAATATAACATACACTGTAGACAGTGGGATTTGGGTCAGAAGCACTAACTAGGAAGACTTTGTAGGGATCCAGGTATGAGGAGAGGACAGGTTAGAGCAAAGTGATCGTGGGGGAAGAAAGACACAATGTGGTAGCCCAAGACTTTTCTTATCATCATACTCTGTAGCCTCTGACAGCGTACCTCCAGAACTCAATAAATGTGTGTTGAGGGAGTGAATAAATGAAGAAAGGAGTAAATGAATGTCAAAGAAAAAAGAAAGTCCTTTTCAAATTCATGGTAAAAGCTATTGAAAAGTCTTCATTTGTGTCTTGGACTCTCGTCAGTTGACTCATGGATTATTATTATAGAGGATTAAAACACGAGACGAAAATCACTCTAGCATGCTCCGTCACGCAGTGGAGAACCGACATCACTCAGTGCTTTGATTTTTCAGTGCTACTAATTAACTATTTAAGAGCATCTGAAAAATCTGTCTGCCAGGTCAGTGTGTCCTTGCCAGCTGGAGAAAATAGTATGAATTAAAAAGCGATCAATAGATGTTTCTTTTAAATTATGGATTTGGGAACATCCAAAGTTAATTTTATATTCAGTACAACATATACCACCTTAATTTTATGTTATATTTGGGAGGCTGATTATGAAAGCTTTATATGTATACTCATAGTGACAGTGTTGTAAACAATCATCTCTGGGTTACCAGAGCGATGTGTTCAATTCAAACTGTGGTGTGATTTTAAACTAACTTCCTTTCAGAAATAACGGGCCAAGAATTTAACTATAAATTACCCATGTGTGGAAAACTACAGGAAAAGACAAATGTAAAATATTGCCTCCTCATGTCTACAGAGGATGTTCCAATGATGTTAATGTGCAATTAAACTGGTCTCTAAACTTTAGATTAGTAAAATAATAAATTCTATTATTGACGGTTTATATGTAACTGTTTCACAAATTACAAACAAAAACCATCCCCAGTAAAAAGAAGTGCTCTTAAATCTCAAATATGGTTTTTCAAATTGCTGTCCTTTGATGGGAGACTACTGACTGATATGAGTTGGCATTATATTTTGGGTTATCTTAAAGAAAACCAGGGAACTATAAACTAGCCCACTTTTTTTTGCATTCACTTAAAATCTATCAGTATGTTGCAATTCTCCCCTATGTAGGATATTTGTCAGCACATTGTTAACTTGACGGATTCCCAGTGTTGGCAGGTCCTTAGCTATATGTTGTGGTGTCCAGGCCAGCACTGGTCTAATCCAGAGGCCTTTCTTCTTCTTTTCCTTCTTTGCTATAGTCCGCTCTTCACTTTTAGAAATAAATCTTTTCCCCAAGGGCATTTATTTGTATTCATCTCTGTAAACAAGATTATATGATACATGAATTGCCATCATCACATCTACTTTCTTTTGTCTTCCTTCATCAATGTGGGCTTACTTCACCCAAACGTCTGGCCTCTTTCTCTCTCCCACCCTTTTCAATGCTCACCTTCATCTCTAGGCCATAATAATTTTTATTTCTAAGATGCAAGTTTATCTTTAGTCTTATGCACTGAGATGGGGTGGCAGAGAAGGCTAGAAGGCAGTAATATTTTAAATTCTATTTCTTTCCTGCTTTCTCTTTTAGATTTTGTCTCCTTACAATGTAAAGCTAATCCATTGAAAGTTAGATAGAATCATTTGCTCATCTGTTACAGCACAACTTTTGACACTTTAAGAATTTTTATTACATTTATTCATTCAGGTGTTCTTTTTAGAAGCCCTGCCACATAAGCTTTCAAAAAGAAACGAGAAACCAGTGATAACCTAGCCACTTGGGAACATTCTCATTATAATGAAACTAAAGCTGCCATTTTTACACAGTTTTCCAAAGCAGGAATCAGAGAGTAAACGCTTGTCCTAAACCTTCCTCTCTTTTTCACCTTATCTTTTTTAAAGGAAGCAAGAGGAATGCATTTTGGTCCCCACAGAGTTCTAAGTCTGTGTGAAAATTGGGAGCCTCATCTTTAAGTTTCTTTTCTGAGGTGGAGCCCAAACTTGTACTAGAATCCATATCAAAATAACAGCAAGGTAACTAGAAACGACCAGTACGATGGCCTTTCACAGCCCTCCTCTCTCACAGGCTTAGCCCCCATTCAGGATCACGTGCCTGCAGCCAGCGTGCAGGTCTCCCGCTGTGGATGCCAGTGCTCTGTCCACCCCCATGCCACCTGCAGCAGCTGCCCCAGTGATCAATTAGAGCCAAAGAAGACAGTCTCTTTGCAGAGCTGCCACATCCGTGTGCCTCTAAGCATGACAGAAAATCATAATTTTATCCTCGGTTTTCAGTATGAATGGAGAAAGGCAATTTTGAGAAGTTGTTAGATGCTAAAACATTGACGTATTTAATTAAAACCATGATTTCGCGATTTTGATGATCCTAAGGTATAATGCTTTGAACACGAGTAAGAAACACTAGTCAGAGTATATAAAGCACCTTCCCAACAGTGCCAGCTATCTCTGTGAGTTAAAGTAAGGATTAAAGGGCATTTCTTCAGTTGACCCCCCACCCCACTTCCCCCAGATCCTTTGTTTCTCTAGCATTTCTGGGGATTCTATCCCGGTGTGCTCCCTGCTGAAGCAGAGAGAGCTGGAAAAGCTCTTGCAGGTCATCCGTTGCCACATTTCGGAGTCCACCAATGGAGCCATGCCTTCTAAAGCCTCGGCCAGCACTTAGACATCCACATACCTCAAACAGCCAAGTGGGAAACATGCTCAGATATAGAAGTTGATTGTTGCTGAAATTATAGATTTAACTTGAAAATACACGATGGAGGAAGTTTGTCATCTCTCTAAGCTTCCTCTGCTTCCCTTTTTAATCTCAGAATATGAGAAACTGTCTTTTCTTCTCCCTTTTTCCTCTGCCAACATTTCTAGATTTGAGATGTACTACTAAGAGCCGTCATCCTAATTTAAATATGGCATATTGCATATATCATTGTATTAATGTACACAGAGAAGATAGCACAGAGCCATTTCTCCTCCAAATCAACTAAAGCCATCCTCACCACCCCCCAGAGGCAAATAAACAAGCTAGCCTAACAATACAAGAGGTTGCAGATTTTCTTTTCCTTGTTGCCATGCCAACCACTCATTGCTCCGCTGCCATTTCCCTGAGCTCCTCAGAGAGAGGAGGGTGCAAGCAGAGGTATTTAGCATTCAAGGGTGGGTCTGCAGAAAAGCACACGGCCTCACTTCGAAGCGTCTGGGCCTGGCGGTGCCGCTGGATGAGGACAGAAAATGGGGACCTTTTCAGTGTTTTCCTTCGAAAGGTTAGGCATCTGGGTCTAGAAAAAGTGAGACAGACGAGAATTGATAGAAAAGGCAATTCCATGAGGTTTGTATTTGTCATGTTTGCTTTGTCTTATGTGGTCTCTATACCATCTGAAGCAGGTTATGGGTATTAGCTTCGATCATAATATGTGGTTTGTCTTGGTGGTAGATAGAAGCGTCTGAACCTAATTGAGGGCTAGCTTAAATGGGCATTGCAATAAAGAACTGTATCTTTTACTCCTGTTAAGGTATGAGCTTGTCTATAGCAAGTATTGCTAGCTAGAGCTCATAACGTGTTAGAAATTAGAGGAAGAGACAAGTGCCACATAAAGTTGTTTGTTTAAATGTGCAGTTAGAGGGTAGTTCTTCCTGTAAAAATCTACCGCATATCTATCATTGCTTGCTCTTCAGCTGATGCCTTAAAGTCGGATGTGATTGCCTTAAGCCAGTAATTCTAAATCAAAATATAAGGAAATTTGGTTTCTCTGGACTTCTTTTAATTAAACCTATGATTCAACAAATTAAACATGATTTTCTTCTTTTGGAATGTGAACTGCCTACAAAACCTTCCAAGTTGTGAAGAGGCTCTACCTAACACAATAGAACATGATATTTAAAAACTAAGATTAATTTGCATACACATTTACTCCCATGTGTCTTCTTCCAGAAAATTCCTCCCAGGCACTTGTGGAAATAATTCTCCATTCTTTACTGTCTTGTTTTGTGCTAAATGTCAGAACTGCATCACAGGTGCTTTAAAAAAAAGTGTTTTATCATTCTTTTTGGTTCACTGACACTTTGAAAAATTATTATTTTGAATTTGAATCTTAACCAATGCACCAGATTTGAGCCAAGAACAATTCAGACCTGCTTGTAAAGTTATTCTTTCTGGCATGTTTTTAACTGTAAATATAATGTAATTATCACTGTCTTATTTTGTACTTGATCCTTCCTCCTGATCTTGAGTTTTCTAAGACCTTATCAAATCTTCCCTCTCTAATTTGTTGTCATGTTTTGTCATCATTATATGCTTTTAATATATTCCAATTTTGAGGTTTTTAGAATCTCCATTTAGAGAATAATTCTGAACATTATATAAAATCTTTATTTGCAGTGAGCAGGTAAAAGTAGTCATGGAAACATGTCTTTTGGGGTTTATTTTTGGACTGTCTAAACCTTTGTTTTGGTTAGGGTTATGTACAGTCTTTATCTGTCTCTTGTTACATTTCTAAGAATTCTCTTCCCACAAAAGAAAAAAGAGAAAACTTCAATAGTAATTCAGAACATATAAATTGCTCTAATATGTTGAGGATATATTATTTATCAATCAAAAATGTATTTTTTTGAAGTATGAGAGATAGACGCATAGATAGACAGATTATATTGCTTGTATATACCCAGGGAAAATAGTGGACCAGATACCACCTTGGAGGGCGGCTGTGGGTTTGATTTCACTGATGCTGAGATGTTAGTAGGCTGCGGAGCACCTAGCAGTCATCACTCCCTCTTTCTTCCCCAAGCTCCTGAGATGAACCGACTGTTTCTGCCTCATTGTATCAAGCCTTTCTCTCTCATTCCTCACACTTCACTGCTCCTCAGCACATTACATAAAGCATGTGCTTTTGCTGTCAGGGGAGTCTGGAAATTCATATCAGGGCAGATGAACAGAAAACTGGTGCTGCATTGCAGACTTGGTGGTTTCAGCATGGCCTGACTTGGCATCATGGTCCTGAGGGAAAAGGACACTGAACCAAGCGCTTGCTGCCCACTCCCTCTGTGGCTCGTTTCACACAGCACTTAGAAAATGCAGTTCCAACCCAGGCAAACTAACGAGCAAAGAAAGAGGAACACTTAGCTCCTAGGCTCTTCTTGTAACTTTTAACAAATATGCATATGCTAGGTGGCTATTAGGACACATAAATGAGAGTGAAATGTCAGCTTTCACAGTTGATTTCAGCCTTATGCAAAACTTAAGACGACATTAGGTAAAATGGATAATAGGGGAGGAATCAAGATTCAGAGACAAATCATCTTTAATAGAGATGATTCAGCTTCAGCAGCCTGAAAATTAGACTCAATATTTTCGCCTCAAATCATCTATTCAGAAACACAGGGTGAAGACTTTCTGGGATGGGAGAACCTTTGATTCCTGCATAAGAGACTCTAGCATGCTCAGTGCTCTGATTGAACGAACAGTCTTCTCTTTTGCAAAGCAAGATACATTTGCCCAATCAATGTCTCGTGGTTTCATTCATCTGTAGCGCTGTGAAACATTTCAAAGGGTACGTACTACAGGAGAGATTATCAGGAGTCCATAACCAAAGGTCCAGAGCTGATGTGGGTTTTATCTTCTCAAATGAACCTCTTCCTTTTTGAGTATCCCCAGGTACCGTGTTTATATCTTGTTAATGACATTGATCATACTGAGCATTTTCCTGAGGTCGCTTGGTACTTGTTTTAATCCCCATCCCTTGGTTGTGTTTTGAGGTGGTAGCTGTGCTTTCTTCATCTCCATGTTCCTTTTGGTGCATAAGATCGTGCTTCCTTCCTAGAGTAGGTGCCCATCAGTAGTGTTTGAATTGATATAAAGAAGAGAAGGTTAGTATCAATGTTCTATATTGAGAATGGAAATTACATAAACAAAATGGGGCTACAAAAATTATATCACCGTGTGAGCGATACACTTGTGGGGAAAGTTGTGTTAGAAGGGAATACTGGAAATAAAGAGGCGCGTTGAGAAGCTGAGAGGAGGCTAGCTTCGGAGTGAAGACTGTAGAACTGAGGACTAGGCCAGAAAGGAATTAAGTAGAGGAACTCTGAAATATCATGGTGAAAAGAATGTCGTGAGAGCGTAGAGTAGAAGACTTGAGGTGGTTTGAAAATGGGATTGAAGGTTTGGAGTAATGCAAATATATCTTTAACTTAAGATAGAAGTAAGGCATCCAATCAGAAATAAGTTCTAGATAATAAAAACTACTGAATTGGGAAGAATATGAAAAGTCAGGCAAAACAACCTAGGAGACACCTATAACCTAACAGCTAAGAAACACATGAAAATGGAACAATTTTCATGTTTGTTCCTGCAAAATTGAGCCCAATATAACAGTGGGCCTCGATAGAAAATCCCACTAAAGTATCCTATGAACAGCTCTCTAAAACGCATGTTCAGTTGCCCCTTTGGCTATAAGGTAAGGAATACCTGCCTGCTGTTGGTCAGGAGCTCAGAAATTTTATTTCTGACAAATGGACAACTTAGAGTAAATGGATGTTGTCTTGGGGAGATTGTAAATATCCTATTTCTGAAGTTCAACCTGACTGAAATATCACCAATGTCCTTTTTTCTCTACTTTTTCTTTAAGTCCATAAAATGATTTGAAAATAATAAGTTCTTAGATAGTAAACAGTATTTTTCTTTTTCTTTTTAAGTGGTATCCCATATCTTCCTAGAACTCGGACTAGTTTTGAAGATTTTATTTATTTATTTTTAGAGAGAGAGGAAGGGAAAGAGAAAGAGAGGGAGAGAAGCATCAATGTGTGGTTGCCTCTCATACACCTGCTACTGGGGACCTGGCCCACAACCCAGGCATGTGCCCTGACTGGGAATCGAACCGGTGACACTTTGGTTCACAACCTGCATTCAATCCGCTGAGCTATACCAGCCAGGGCTCCGTAGTTTTCTTTTTTTAAGTGTACATTATTGATTATGCTATGACAGTTGTCCCAATTTTCCCCTTTGCCCCCCTCTGCCTGGTACCCCACTTCCCTCTAGCAATACCCCCCTTAGTTCATGTTCATGGGTCATTCATGTAAGTTCTTTGGCTTCTCCATTTCCTATACTATTGTTAACATCCCCCTGTCTATTTTGTGCCTACCAACTATGCTTCTTAATCTTGCACCTTTTCTCCCATTCCCCCACTTCCCCCTCCCAGCTGATACCCCTCCAAATGATCTCCATATCTATGATTCTGTTTCTGTTCTGGTTGTTTGCTTAGTTTGTTTGTTTGCTTTTTAGATTCAGTTGTTGATAGTTGTGAATTTGTTGCCTTTTTAATGTTCATGGTTTTTATCTTCTTTTTCTTAAATAATTCCCTATAACATTTCATGTAATAATGACTTGGTGATGATGAACTCCTTTAGCTTTATCTTGTCTGGGAAGCACTTAACCTGCCTTTCCATTCGAAATGATAGCTTTGCTGGATAGAGTCATCTTGGATGTAGGTCCTTGCTTTTCATCACTTTGAATACTTCTTGTCAGTCCCTTCTTTCCTGCAAAGTTTCTTTTGAGAAATCAGCTGACAGCCTTATGGAAACTCCTTTGTAGGTAACTGTCTCCTTTTCTCTTACTGCTTTTAAGATTCTCTCCTTATTTTTAATCTTGGGTAATTTAATTATGATGTGTCTTGGTGTGTTCCTCCTTTGGTCCAACTTCTTTGGGACTTTGTGGGCTTCCTGGACTTGTATGTCTACTTCCTTTGCCAAATTAGGGAAGTTTTCTGTCATTATTTTTTCAAATAAGTTTTCAGTTTCTTGCTCTTCCTCTTCTCCTTCTGGTGGCCCTATGATTCACATGTTGTTATGTTTTAAAGTTGTCTCAGAGGTTCCTAAACCTATCCTCATTTTTTTTTAAATTCTTTTTTCTTCCTGCTATTCTGATTGAATGCTTTTTCCTTTCTTGTGTTCCAAATTGTTGATTTGATTCTCGGCTTCATTCTCTCCTCCCCTGTTGGTTCCCTTTAGATTTTTATTTCACTTAGTATAACCTTCATTTCTTCCCTTATATTTTTGCTGTACTCAGTGAATTCTTTGAGCATCCGGATCACCATTGTTTTGAACTCTGCATCTGATTGGTTGGCTATCTCCATTTCATTTAGTTCTTTTTCTGGGGTTTTGTTCTGTTCTTTCATTTGAGCTATATTTCTTTGTCTTCTCAATTTAGCAGCCTCCCTGTGTTTGTTTCTGTGTATTAGGTAGAGCTACTTTTACTCCCTGTCTTAGTAGTATGGCCTATGTAGAAAGGCAGCTGTAAATTGTGTGGGGTGGAGCCTTAGGTAATTACTGGGGCTCGGCAACCCACATCACATCCTTGTGTCTCTGTCTGTGGGGACGGCTTGGAGAGGGGATAGTGCTGCTGCCTGGCTTCTGGAGGTGTGCCCAGCACTTGCCCCATTTCCAGTCATTTCACCCACTTCCCGTATGCGATTGGTGCCCTTCCAGCTGCTGCCCTGGTGGTGAATCCCAGAGTGGGTGGGTTTGCATATGTTCTGAGTTTGTGCAGGCCCTTTAAGTGGGGAAAATCCTGCAGCATCTTCCACTGCCCCAACCCCCACTGGTTTTTACAGCCAGAGGTATTGGGGATTTATCTTCCCAGTGCTGGAATCCTGGGCTGTGTGGTCTGGCCTGGGGCTGGGATCCATTGCTCCTAAGGAATCCCTCCCAATTTTTATCCACCACAGGTGAATGTGGAACCATCCATTCCTCCGTGCCTCTCCATACCACACCGTCTCTCCACCCATCTCCAAGGCTCCAACCCTCCTACCCCTCTGCATGAATGTGGCTTCTTTAAATCCTTGGTTGTCAGACTTCTGTACAACTCAATTTTTTGACAGTTCTGGGTGTTTTTTGGTTGTTGTTTTGAGATCTGGTTGTAATTTTTTCTGTAGTTGTGCAAGGAGGCAAAACATGTCTACCTATGCCTCCATTTTGACCCATAAACAACATTTTTCTATTGAATAACAGGACTATTTATTAATTAACTTTAGGAAAGAGTTTTATTTCCATTAAATATACTTCTCTAGTTTCATTATTTCAAAAATGATAAAAGCTTCTTGTAATCTGTAATTTAGGTGCTCCTGTTTAAATTTTCTAATTCTAATCATTTAAGTATATATTTTGGGGGAGGAAAAAGGACTTTCTTGTTTTCCAAGAAGGAAAATAATAACAACAATAGCAATAAAAATAACTACCATTACTTCTATAAGCAATTTAAAAAATGAACCAATTCATTGAATAATTTTTCTACCTGCTGCATTTTATATATTACTGTCTTTATCTTAAAGCCTAAAAACATTTTTCTTTCTTTAAAATTAGCTGTTTTTTTCTCTCATCAGTTTGATAAATACAGATTTGTGACTAAGCCTTGGAAAGATTGGAGGAAGCCTGCTCTCCTCAGAGCTATACCAGAACATAACGCTGACATAGGGAAAACGGCCTTTTCTCAAAACGAAAATGTTTTTCGCTAACCTGGCCTACCTCACAAAGCGTGTGAGATATTTACTCAAGGCCAGTTCTCACCCAGTTCAGATGTCTTCATTGCCTTAAGAAAGGAAACAGAGTTGAGTCTGAAGCAAGTACAGATGACACTTTCAAAAGTCACATTTTATATATTTTTTTAAGATTTTATTTCTTTATTTTTAGAGAGGGGAAGGGAGAAAGAGAGGGAGAGAAACATCAATGTGTGGTTGCCTCTCGCATGCCCCCTGTGGGGGACCTGGCCTGCAACCCAGGCATGTGCCCTGACTGGGAATCAAACTGGTGACCCTTTGATTCGCAGGCTGGCACTCAATCCACTGAGCAACACAGCCAGGACAAAAGTCACTTTTTAGAAGAGGAAGTTCATTCAGTCAGGATAACAATGATCCCTGTCCTCACACAAGTATCTGCCGTCTGGCCTAAGAGAAATACAGTGCTGGAAGGGCTTTGTGGGTCACGTTGCACTTGCCGTATGATCTGAACGTGACATTGAAAATGTTGCTCAAGAACTTGGCCATTTGGGTGACACACGTTTCCTTTGGGGGGGGGGGTTTCATTGTTAAAGGGTGAATTGAAACTACTTTAGCTGGTAATTTAGCATCTTAGGGCTCAAATCACCAGATAAGGTTAAATTTAATTTTTTTTTATGTGAAGAACTAAAATCCTCCCAAATTATGTTTAGGTTTTTTAAGTGAGCTTTACAAATATTGAGCATTTCTTCAATTCTAACTAGGAATGCTTGAGTCTCCCATGCCCTGAATGATGGTAAGTTTCAGCTTCCATTATGTTCTCTGATGCAACTGGATATGAAAAACTATAGGAATTCAAAGTGCTTTTCTTCACCAGGTCTGTAGAAAAATGGAAATTAATAAATATGCTTTTTAGAAAATATTTTGGAAAACCTATTTGATGAAAATGTTGAGGTGTTCCTTTTCTTCTCTTCTGTGAAATTTTAAGCACCATACTTCAACCAATATAATGACTGCATTGAAACCATTCCTCACATCCTATCGCTCTTCATCACCTTCCTGTTAACTGTCGGACCACGTCATTTCTGCCTCTGTGTTTTATGTTGCATCTCAGAATTATCCAAGAAAAACTGAGCAGAAACCATAAAGTTTCCTGGTTTCATGAGAGTTCTTACATTTACAGCAAACTTCTCTTTTGGGAAACAGACCCAAAGTATAAGCTCAAATAAACATTTTTGAGGTGAAGCATTTCCATGAAAGTTGGGAAGGTGTGATTGATAAACTGGTAAAGGGAATGAAAATGAATCAGAAAAGCCAGGCTATTTTCTATTTTTACTCCCAGGAATTGATCAACCTCTTCACGATCAGGGCTGCCATATGTGAAATATCAAAATGGTAATTTTGTTTAAAAAAAGGTACAAGTCCTGATTTAGACATTTTCTTTCTTTTTATATATTGTGTAGTAAATTAGATTTTCATAGCTGTATTTTACTAAGAAAATGAAACAAAAATTTTTGGAATCTGATGTACCGTATCATGAAGTTACATATATATTTTTCATAGGGTTGTGTTTTTCATGCCAAATGATGCTCTGTGTTTGGAGATACACTATAGCTTATGGTTATAACAACATTTGTCTATCCAAGAACTTCCCTAAGCAAAATATGAAGTAAATAGAACTGGCCTTGGGCAACTTTCCATTTGCTTCTAGAAGCTCATTTCTTTATTTTCTTCAGGTTGTCAGCAGTTGTCTCAAGTTACCTCATATGAATACCTCTAGAATCCCACCTGCCACCCCGTTGCCAAGTCCAATTGCTTTGTTCAGTGTCATCCTACCTCCCTGTTAGACAGCATTCTGTTCTTCCATTTTTCTCAACTCTGCAGCTGCATCAAAACTGATTCACCTTTCTCTTTCTGCTGGGCTCTTGCAAAAGGACAACCAGAGCCGTTGCAATAATGAGTTACAGTTCTGTGCTTGCTGGATATGATTTGCATTCTGATACAGTGTTGATGTCTTCAAGTAAAAGTGAATTCTCTGGCAGTTTTAAGTATGGTATAGATGGCACCCACAGTCTGTAAGTATTTCTAAAGGCATGCTTGGTAGCAATAAGGGCCAGCACACAGGGAAGAGATATAAATCGAAACGTGCATGTGCCTTTGGATCGGTTCTGCCCTCAGCAGCCCTCTGACAATGTGATGTGCTCAAAACTTGATGCAGAAGACAATCCAAACTCTCACAAGTTTGCAAGGAGCAGTGCAACAGTAATGGTTTTGACAAGATGCAAAAACGAGCACTGCAAAGCTCTAAAACCACTCTCAATTCCCTCTGCGCCTTAATGATTGTATTCAGTTTATTGATATTAAAGCACTTAGAAAATTTCAGGCAGCAAATTCCCTAAGAAATTTCTCTTTATCAAATTAAGATCAATAAAATATTACAACATGACTTAATTAGTAAATGTGTAATATATGGGCTATAAACAATAATACACACACACAATACTACATTGGGGGGAAAACTACCATCAGCAAAACCTTTAACTAGAATATGAAAATATAAAGCTCGACTGTATTCACTTACTATATCTCTTTGGCTTCAATGTGATTTTTTCCTGTTTCCCAGCTGGCCCCTTAAAATTAGAAGCAAATTTTTCTAGTAGGTACTATTTCTGATTTACACTTTGCTTTTCTAATTACTTGTGACTCCATTATACAGCATCCTTAACTTGTGGTACTCTTGCACTCATATCCATCTTAATTTTTTACACCTTCCCCCTTGACTAAATTTAAATGCTTGGCAGCTTTTGTTCAGGCACTAAAATTTTCATTTGAGTAAGTTGAGTTGTCAGTCTAAACAAATCGTGCCTTTGAGCACATAGATTGAGGTGGGGAGAAAAGAGTGAGGGAAGATTCTCCTGAAATCATACTCTTGTACTTCCTACCCATCTTAGCCCCACCAGGTTGCAGTTGCCTCTCAGAAGCCTGTATGAGTGACCGTGGATGGTTCAGCCAAAATCTGTGACCATTAATAGAAAAATCCTAAAAAGCAAAAACAAAACATGTCCTTCAGTGAGACTGCCCCATTTCAGGCACACTTTAAGTGTAGGATCAGCAAGTCTTAATCAGCTTTGTACCCCCCGTGAGGACTAAGCACAGTTCCACTGTCCTTAGTGGGTGCAATACCACATCTGCTACGTTTAAGTGCCCGCCAGAACTGAACTTTGGGCAGTCGTGATTCTTTCATCTTCAGTGCGTTGATCCCTGACTTTCCTCAACTGTATTTTTCCCCATAAACTAGAATTTTCCTTGTTTTAATCAGAAAGTCTTGAGAAAAACAATCTTTGGAAGAAAAAGCTGGTAGGCAAAGACCGACAGCTGCAGTGTCGTCCTGGGCGACCCTTTGAGATTAACTGGAGTCGGACATGGTGGGGTCTGGCCTCTTGTAATTAATGCAAAAGTGCCAGGGAAACAGACACACACAAAAATGAAAACCAACAATCTGCTCTTTTAGTTTCCGTCATCACCGGTTGATTACAGGAAATAGTTTCAGAGAAACCGTTTACCCTCCAAATTAGGCAAGGAACTTTTTCTTTTTTCCCCTGTTTTTATGAATTTATCCAGGGTTGTGCAGCAGACTGCTTCCAGCCGCACAGTGCTTTCCTTGTTGATGCGTTTCCATCAGCAGTAGCAATTAGCATCAGTTTCCTAGGCAACCATCCTGAACCCTACTGAGAAAAACGTTTTTGTGACAGGAGCATTCTGTCTAAAATTGTTTTGTTTTCCTTCATTCCTCACTGTGAGGTAGGCTTGTCATTTCTTTTCACACAGCACTGTTATGCCTGTTATTCTTAAAAGCAGAAACATTTACTGGCTTTTGTATTCTACACAGTTGAATTTATTGTCAGTGTCTCTTACTTCTCTCTTAACAACCTGAAAGAAGTCAACAAAAGTATGTTCTCAGGCTTATGCCAGCTTGCATGGGTTTCTTTGTTCACAGTGTGATTGGTGGGCCTTTGCACATTCAGTGTAATCACAGCTGGTCCTGATGAAGCCCCCGAGGGTACACTCTCAGAAGCGAGCCTCTGTACACCAGCAATGTCACATGTGGCTCGGAAGCAAGCTGACGTTTTCGGGACCACTGAGAAAGTTTCAACTCCATTGCTTTTGTTATGACTCAACCAAGCAATGTTGATGGATTAATAGAACAAAATAACTAAACTAAAAACGTGTGCCGAAAACCAGGCCTGCGACTGCCTTAAACTTTTTGACGTGATGATACTGTGACCAGAAGAGCATAACACTGGTGCAGCCTGAATCAGCACCGTAGGGAAACAAGAGCGCTGGAACAGTTACAAATGCTGATGAGTACCGTACCGCTGGAGAGTGAAATTCACTATATCATCCTTGTTTAGATAATAAGTGGCACAAGCCTGATGTACTGTCTGTTGGGCAGTGACCCAGCATTCGGGCAAGGAAGTGATCAGTGGGAAAAATGACAGAATCATCTCGGTGTACAGCAAAGACTTTATCGGCATGTTGTCTATCAGTGATCGTAGACTTAGATGGTAACAAGGCAGCAAGAGTGATTAAAACAATGTCATTTAATTTAAATACACATTTGATTGTATTATTTTATTTGTCACAACACATTAAAATATGAATGCCACTTTTATCCTCCTTAACAGATGGAATATGAAGGTTAGAGAGATTGTCACTTATGTGTGGCTAGTAAGAGATAAAGGCAGCAACTGATTCCAGGTTTTCTGACTCCAGGACCCACTGTTGTAGAAAGAATTTGTGCTACACTGATGTAAGTCACAGTGACACCCAAATGGGACAGTAAGTTGCCTTCATCCATTATTTTGTCAGTTTACTCCTCTCAAAAATGTCTTACGCTATAGATTAGATAATATTGACAGGACATTTCAGTATCTAATGTAACAAGTTGTTTAATGACCTGGTATCACAGTATGATGTTTATTCACTACTGAGGTGAAATGTAGGTGGATTAGCATAGTTTTTGAGTATTATCAAGTAGGTTTCCGTGGATAAGAGATGGTTTGATGTGTTTGTTAGACTTACTCACCTCCTGTTCATGTTTCCACCAATATATGTCCCCAGTACAAAGAAAAACTATTATTTCTTTCCCGGTTTCAGCGTATCTGCTGAGGACTGCTTTGGCGCTGTTTTTAAATACTGGCCCTATGTCTGTTGCCCAGAATAAGGTTTTAAGAAAGACTTTCCTTTTTACTTTCAGATGTTTACGTATCCTATGCTCTAGAGTGATGATCTGTTATCATCTGTTCCCTGGCTTGTATCTTTAAATTCTTTATTTTCTGATGTTATAAGGTGAATTGTTTTTTTTAAAGTTGCTTTTATTGTTTTCCTTTCAGCCAATTTTTAGACAGATCGCTTAACAGATTATTTCCAAGTTATCGTTCATTTTACTGGGCTCCGTGATTTAACAGCTATGTCCTGAGATGTTTTTGTATTACTGTCTTGTAACCATGGTGACTCTACTGATAAGTTAATATTCAGCTACTGGTTATATGGTTCTCACTGCAATGTGAAAACTGTTAGTTAATTACATTGAAATCCTGGCATTAACAAAAGGGAGAATAAAGTACATATCACACATTCTTTAAGACAATTTGAAACATACACTAAAAATGCCCACTTCCAGAAAACATTAGACGTTCAAAAGAAAGACGATGGAGCCTTTCAGATTTTCAGTTTACAGTGAGAAGTGTCGTGTTTTTGGCTGTGAAGATCAGTGTTACCTTTCAATTACCTATAACCTAACTTCCCAATTTATGTGCCGTCTAGTTCCACCTTTGCTCTCTGAACAACTGGGTCCTATTCGTAATTTTACACATATAATGATTGGAAGGAAACAATTTAAAACAATAGAGTAGAAAGGAAGAGGGAAAAATGAGGTAGAAATAGTAAGCAATGAAAAATTAAAATGTAGCTTCAAAAAGAAGTTTTCATGTTGCTAATTGTCCCCAAGAGCAGAGAGGGAGCCCTGGCAAGAAGACAGTCCTGAATTGGGACTTGCTGGCAGAAAGCCAGAACAGACTGTAGCCCAGAAAATAAATAACAAAGACAGTACTTGCTTATCTCTAG
This sequence comes from Desmodus rotundus, assembly GCF_022682495.2. Taxonomy (NCBI): domain Eukaryota; kingdom Metazoa; phylum Chordata; class Mammalia; order Chiroptera; family Phyllostomidae; genus Desmodus; species Desmodus rotundus. The sequence goes on from NC_071388.1 coordinate 187,852,474, forward strand.
CTTTGTCCAGGGGGAAAAAAGCACTGTCCCTGGCATCAACATAGATAATGGTGATGAATTAACTGTATTACCCTGTGTTCATAATAATAACAGCCTAGTTGGGCAGGACCCTTAGTGTTTATCACAGTTACTCTTTCTTTGAAGTAGAAACACTAAGGTAAGAAGATCCAGAAAAATGTATGACTGGGGAAGTAAAGACACCTTGGTAAAGAGTTATCTAGAGGTCTTCTTTCTATTTGAGTTCCTTGGTATGCCCAGCCTGTTATATAATCATGTAGTTGAGTCCCGCCAGCAACCTGTGCAACAGGCACCTCCTTGTTATTACTTCCTTGTTATTACTTCCTTGTTATTACTTCCACTTTATGGGTGAGGGATTGAAATTCCATGGGCTTGAGTACATTTCTTAGGATGAAATAACTAGAAAGTAATGATGCTGGACTTTGTACCCACATTTCTCTAAAATTAAAGTTCATTTGTTTTCACCTAATGTACATTGTAAAAGATAGTACTCTCCTGGGTAGCTAGAAAGATATGACCGTTAGGTGGATAATTGGATAGATGGAAGCATTCAGATAGTTGTACAATTAATGAAGAAATTATGTATATGATCACACACACTCTAACTCATGCTTTCATTTTGATACTTCTGATTTTGTTACTGTCTTTGTTTGTATTCTCTGTTTGGCCCATTTACTATTAATCATCCCTGAACTTTGACCCAAATCCAAAGTGAATTTGCTCCTCTCCCAGGAGCCAGGCCATCCCAGGCGACGTACTGATCAGGGCTCCTTGGGAAAAGCCCATCTCTCTTCAGGGAAGCTGCCAGTCTGTGCTGATGGTAGTGCTTTCTCAGAAAACGGTTTTAAATTGACTGGACCAGTTGAACCCCCAGAGTAAATATATGCTCATGTTTTTCTAAATTGATTGTAAATTAATCTAAGACAATGTGGTATTTCCTATTTGAAAAGCTTTAACAATATTATTCTTCCCCCCAAAACTGAAAATAATGTCATTAACTTGGCTCCCACACCGCATGTCTCATTACTCTAAAATAGCATTCTTAAAAATCTATTAAATTCTCTTAAAGAAAAAAAATGATTAATTCTCCCAAGATTAGGTTAAATTATTTTCTTACAACCTTTGTTGAAATATATACAAATACAAAATTAGCTTATTCATAGGCTCTGATTCAACTGTAAAACTCAGACACAGAAGTTAATTTTCTCTGAAACAACAAAACTAATGAAATTGAAATGTTCTACTGCTTCTCATCTACAACAAATGATATTATTTTTCTGAAAATAAATGTATTCTCTCAGAAAAAAAAGAAATGTGCTGGCTGACATTGCATTTTATTTAGGTTGGACATGTCCATAACGATGAGAGAAAAGTAATGATTCAGTTTTCCCTTTACTTGTCTCCAGAGTGTTTTGAAAGCCTGTTCACACAGTACACCACAAGGTCATTTGGCCTACGCCCTGCGTGAATGCATTTTTATTGTATTAATTTCACCTCTGTTGTCTTCTAACTAATTCTCCAAGGTGTTAGAGTTATTTTAAATATAGCCCCAAACAAAATGCCTGAAATACTGTAGCATTGCTCAGTTATAATTTCTTCACATAAGTCAACAGATACTTTTATTGTTGTTGTTGGATTATGTTCCCTATTTAAAAAATGTAATTCATGTTAAGGACTCTCAGATCCGGGAAAATTCATCATAGATACACAAAAATCTGAAACCCCCATTTAAGGAATATATTTCTAAAATGCATCAAAAACATAAAGCAAGAATGCGTTAAATGGCTATTTGGGGGGGATTTGGGTTAACAAATATAGTAACAAGCAGGAATTATTTCTAAATTTGTGTAAATATCATGAACAAAGCCTTTCATGTTAATTTTTCATTCTCTCAAAAAAAAATGTGTTAAGCATCCAATCAGGGTGAAGATCAATGAGAGGAACTTTGAAAATTGCAGCAAGGCCAGGGAGAGACTCCTTAGCTTGGGAAGCTTTACATAAGGCGTGCACACCAGCGCAATTCCATGCAAGATGTTCTCAGTGCCGCGGAGACACTAAATCGTGCACGAGTGCCAAGAGGGAAAGCAGGAATGATCCAAAAGACACGGATTCTGTCTGGGGCCCAATTTCTGCACGCTTTCTCCACCTCTTCACTACACAATTTCCCATAAAACACTGAGGTGCCAGAAGTGGTAAAAATCACTGTATTGATTTTCGAATATCTAAATTCAATTGAAAATTATGCAAGTGAGGGAAATTATCTCTTTCAGTGTTTAACATGGCCCACAAGATATATAGGTAGGTAGGTAGGTTGGAAGGTAAGGGGGAGAGAGGAAGAGAATGGAAATATAATCAGGGATAGCAGTCGTGTACTTTAGGTAGATGAACAGGTATTTTCCTTGATTCATACTTTAAATTTAGATAGATTCTAAGCGATTGCTCACCCAAAAAGCCTAGTTTTTCAGCACTATGCTCTCTGGTGGGGTTAAGAAGACATTCCAGAGAATGCTAAATCTTAATGAACCAGGGAAAACCAGGCAGATCTCCCCCAATCTGCTTGTGAGTGGGCAAATTCCCATCATGAGCCAAGTAAAGTTTCAATGAAATATTTATTCTAAAATTTTGACTAAAATTATGAGAACAAACCTCATTCCATCCTCCGCCCCCCACCCCTTTGTCAAATTCAACTTGTTTCTATTCAGGGTGCAAGTGGGCTTATTTCCCAGTATGGTAGACATTTCTATATGAAAATAATGGAAAGTTAAATTCTGTGGAATTTATGTCTAACCTAGAATATATTCTTAATCTCAAAATGCTTATGTCATCTTTAGTTGATACATGGAACATCATATCTTGAGTATTTTTCTGACTAGGTCATGTAAAATTAGCATTGATATGCTCCAGGGGGTACGACCTTTAGTCCAAAAACTAGTCATCTGGCATCCCACAGACTGATCGCTTTAAGGACAAAGCCCCCCTTCCTCAATGGAACTGTTGTACTCACTAGGCGAGTGTGTATCACAGGACCTTAAAGACCTTTAACGTACCCACTCTCTAGAAAAGGAGTAGCTCTCAAGAAAGTGACCATCTTATCTACCATCTCCATGTATTTCATTCAAACTTTATCTTCTCACATTTTTCTAAGTTGTTCTTGTTTACGCTGATCCTGCACAATACTGTTTAATCACAAATTCATATTTGGAGGCATCTTTTTTAGGTTTTAAATCATGGTATTTCTGCCAGTCGGCATAGAAACTTACTTTAATGATACTTTCTTGGAGTACTGTAATAAAACTACAAAAGATGTTTTAAGTTACTAAATCCAAAATGAATTCTCTCTTCTCTTTGAATTTGTTTTACTAGGTACAAAATAATTAAACTTTTTCTGTTTCTGTAAACAGCTTTTTAAAAATAAACTGACATACCTATTACTTATTTTCCTTTTTTCCTTTTATTCTGTGTTTGTTTTGCTTAGAATGCCAATTCCTTTTCTTTTCTCTTTTTTTTTCTTTTTTCTCTTTATGGTTACAATATATGTATTCTTGTTTTATCTGTGATTTAGTACCCTTATGGGGAGAAGACAGAGGAAATGAAATTCTAATTGGCTGTATCATTTATTTTTCCTGTTTGCTACCTGTCTTGTGTTCTCATCGTTTTTGTTTCTTTTGTTGCTATTTGTTACAGAGGAGGTGTCTGCGAGGATAGTCCAAGTAGTCACGGCTGAGGCTGTAGCGGTCCTGAAGGGTGAACAAGAGAAAGAAGCTCAGCATAAAGACCAGCCTGCAGCTCTGCCTTTAGGTAAATGAGAAACCGCGTCCGATCAGCGGCTGTGTCTGCTGCACCCCAACCGCAGGATCAAGTCCTCTCTTCAAAGATCTGCGGGGCGTGGCCCGTACTCCATCCTTCCATGTAACATTCATCAGAGACCCCTGTTGGGATGCACTGGGACAGTTTTCACCTCTCTCAACAGTCATTGTGGTCTTGGGGTAGTCTTTAGGGTGATAAGCTTAGAGTTAGACTTCGTCCCTAAATCACCCTTAATTTTCCTTTTCCAGACCAGACAAGAGAGTTATAAAAATAAAGCCAATACATTTTGATGTCATGGCCCCCCACTCATAAGGAGAATGCACTCATAGTTTAATCAGAGATAACTGTTTCCCTTTGTGGGTTGTGGTTAATGATTATCTATACTATAGCCTTGTTTGGGTCTCCGGGAACCAGCTACAGAAAACCGATAGCCAGAGATTTGTTAGAATCATCAGTGACTCTATCAAGGACACTGACATGACATTTCTCTCCTTTGGTCACACGTCAAATGCCTTCCAGGGCCAGACAGACAGGTAATGTAATGGCGCTTACCAAGGAAAACACTCTTCAGCCCAGGGCCTGCTGCCCCCACTCTGCACCCATAGATAGACAGATAGGAGGGAGGGAGGTAGACTGATAATATATATATTATATTACATATATTATATATATATGCTGAGACACAGGAAAAGAAACTCTTTTAGGTTCAACACACAGGTTTATTTCATAAGTGCATAGGTGTAATCCACAGAAACTTTTTTAAAGCCTAAAAATAGAACATATCTTTTTTTCTCTGGCAGTCTAATGAATCCTTAATATTTGACTTTCTGATCAGTAAGCCCTCAATTGTATATTTAAAACTAAGCAATAAAAATGCTGCTTTCTCAGAATAATTTAAAATACTCTCATTATTTTCAATAAAGTGTTCTTTGATTATCAATTATATTTCTCTCAAAATAGGGAAAAATTATCTGAAACATTGACCTTTTGTCTGTGGTTCAGTTCTATTGTTTGAAGTAAAAGAAATGCCCACCTTTTCCTTTTTAATTTGAAACCTTAAAATATACCACATAAAGGTCAAGGAACCGCAGAGTCACCTGTCATCCCAACACTGCCTCTACTAACTGCTTTTTGAAAGAAAAATTTTCATAATTTTTAAAATAGATTTTACCACTGGCCTTGGCTGTGGTAAGGCCACTCAATTGACTGATCAATATTTCCTTTTGAGATCCTTCCCTTTGCATGAGTGATCATGAAGTATCTTGAATAGGAAACTTAGAGATAAGTGTGAATGAATTACATCTTTTAGAACCTTTCTCTTTGATCCTTCTTCACGTGTGATGCCAAGGTTGGAAAATTACTCAGCTCCCACTGGTACACGGTTTCTGTCTGGAGGCTGCCTCTGGCGATGACAGCTTCATTTTTCTTTTCTGAGAGAATGTATAGATGGTGGGTTTTGATATTAGACTCAGTGGACAAAATGTTATTTAAAAAATACGTTACTTAAAAATAACTGTTGAATGATCAAGGTAACATTTGTTTCCAGATCAAGAAGTTGAACAATAAAGATTTCTAGTATTTTGTCAGTTCATCTAGCCAAATCTAAACCAAAATGCCTACCTGTGTGTTTTTCAGTATAGTAGACTAGGGCCAGAATGAAATATTTTGTTACTTGAACAAGCAGACACAAATTAATGGGATTCATGATAGAATTTTATCTGTCATCTCTAATCTATTTTTATGGAGAAGACAAAATGATTATTGTTAACAAACTATAGAAATGATCCCTGAAAGTATAATCTTGAAAATGATTATTTTTAAATGTTAAATGCTCTTCTTTCTTTTTAGGTTTTCAAAAATATATGAATCAGGTAATGGAGCTAAAAATAAGTCAAGTGCAGCTTACTATTGAACCTTTTCCTCAATTTCATAGAATTTCATAGAAATTTCCTGAATTTCTGCCTTTTTACAGATGGCAGAACTGCCTACAGATCTATTGGCCTAATAGGACTGATTATTGTATCTCATTGTTTCATTGTTTGATCTTTAGCAGCTGAAGAGACAGCTAATCTGCCTCCTTCTCCACCCCCATCACCAGCCTCAGAAAAGACTGTCGCCGGGGAGGAAGGTAAGGCCTATTAGACCATTTCAGGTTTGTCTTCTGGTAAAGGTTAAATAAATATCAATCCCTCGGTCCATAAGCACTGGAATTCAGTATGAGTTCATAAGTGACCCAGCTTGAGAGCTGTCTGTTTCAAATAGTCGAAAAGAAACAAAGATTTTAACAAATGTATAATCATTTATCTATATAAATCAGAAGTAGAGAAATATGGTAAACAAAAAGAGAAAAATATGCCTGATAAAGGATAAGATAACCTTGTGTTTAGATTGCTAGAATAACTACATAGAACCAGTCTACATAATGTAGAATATTTTGACAAAGAAGATACAATTTTATCTTATAAGGGACTAAACAAAAAAAAAATTTGATGAAATCAACACTACGGAAGTGTTGTCAAGAATTGTCTCTTTTGTTGAATATGCATTGCTAAGGCCTTCTCCAGGACCTGGGCTGCTGCAAACTCTCAATAAATATTAATGACTAAATGAAGAATTTAATGAATGAATCTGATACAGAGAGCAATGAGCTGGAAGCTGAGATCATGGCGCCTTTCCTGCTGAGACCTGTTATTGTCCTTGAATCTATTTATGCATTTACTCCACATGAAAAGCCATGTCAGCTTTTGAATCCTCCTTGATACAAACAGAGGGATGTCTTTGAAGAATATTCATTCAGAATCAGAGATGAATGGCACTATGTAAAAGCAAACTGTTATTGTTTCTTAGATCAGTTAACGTTTGTGTATTGTTTGGGTTCCTAGAGAAGGCAAAGGAGAGCTGCTGCCCACTTGTTTTAATGTAGTTTTCATATACTAAAATCAGAATGTTAATACTATTCAATTTTATTCATTTATTTCTTCATTTATTTTTATCTCTTTTAGAGATCTTTTTATGGTGTTGAAAATTAGGTTTATTTAAAATACTCTTTGATTTCCTAAACACAGATTTTCCTAAATTTTATAATTTGTCATTAAATCCATTTAAATTATTCTTTAATTTCCTAAATACAAATTTTCCTTAATTACTATAAGTAGTAAATAACTACTATAAGTAGTTAATAAATATAATTTATATTTGTCACAGATTTATAAACCAAAAGTATTTTAGCAGGTTTTTCTTTCTTAAACTGAAGTCTTTTCTCAGATTTACTGCCTGAAATAATGTTAAACAAACCAAATTACTTTGGTAAATATAAGAAAATTTGGGGACTATGATCAGTACATTCAGTTAGTGTCATAAAAGCCATTGATTATTAGTTAATTCTCTAAAAATGTCATTTTATCTTTTAATTCATAGATTCGAATGATTCTTTTTGCCTTACATTCATCCATTCATTCGGCACAGTTCATGGAGAACCTCCAATGTATCCAGTACTCTTCCCATTCTGGGTATTCATTAGTGAACAAAATAGACATGCTCCTCATTCATAAGGAGCACACAGTCTAGTGGAGAACAGAAATCCAATAAATAAGCTTACACATGATTTTGAATGGGATTAGCACTAGGAAGGAAAAGAACAAGAGAAATCTTTTTTTATTGGGTGGTAAGGGACAGCTAAGAAGCTGAGCCTAGAAGCTTGAGGAAGCGTTGGTCAAGCAAAGGTAGAAGAAAGGGGCATTTGGGGCAGAGAGACCAGGGTATGCAAAGGTACTCAGGTGGGCAAGAGCATGAAGTGCCCTAGGAACTGAAGGAGTCAGAAGGCTGATGGTGAGTGGGAAAGGGGTGGAGTAGTGAAGAATTTGAGAGTAAGCATCAGCCGCCTGGGCTCAGGGGCCTGGATTTCACTCTGAAGACACTGGAAGGACTTCCGTGTCAGCTGTACTTCCCTCGGGTAATGGAAAATGTTTCTGAGTCCCTACTTACAGCCTTTCCAGTGTCAGAGAATCCTCTTAACCAAGGAGAGGTATGATGTTGACTCCAAAGTCAGCCGGATATCAAGTAATATACTCTTCTTATTCTTATATGGGGTTGAAACAGGAAGGGCATGAGGGTCCTCTGTCCATCTGGGAATTCGCCCTTTCTGCCTTTTATTTGGGGGGAGGGGTGTTGTAGTGAAATATATAAATGTAATGAAATATAAATAAAATATAGAATCACATATTTGGGTAATTTAGGTGTCCCTTTCCAGAGTATAACCTTCCCTTATATTTCAGGATTGCTTTCTTCAGGCTGTCTCAGTATATTCCAAGAAAATGTCAATTTACCACTTCCTGTCAAAAGCAATTTGAAGATATTTTTTTCTTAACATTTTTCAAGCTTATATTCTTACTGAAGTTTTTTCAAAAAAAATCTTTAAGCTCTATGAAGTCTTAATTATGTGTTTTTAAGAGGATAACCATTTTTGTGTTATACTGAAAAAGTATGCATTTCACAAGCTCTAATTCATTAATCTAAAAGACCAAGTACTATTCTCACCTTAAATATGTGAAAGACAGTCACACCACCCCTTCGCTCTTATTTTTAACCACTCATAAAGTACATGTAAACATCTTTTGAAGTTCATTTTATTAGAAAATAAATTAGCGACAAGTCACAAGACAGGATTCAGCTCCTCGATGTATCAGACCACATGGTCCGTAAAGGCCCAGCTGAAACCCAGTTAAGGTGTTGCATGTGGCAGGCTCGGTGGAAAAGGAACAGGTGGAGTATTTTTTTCTAGAGACTTTTGCCCTCCTTGACACACCCTCAAAGCACCTGTAATCTAAAGGTGCAGTGCCCGCTCCAGCCCAGCCCTCTTCTTACAAATGTAAGACCTCTTGGGTTAAATTGAGTTCAATGATTTGGAGGATATACTTACTTTTTTTAATTCATCATCGAACATTTTAAATCTGCTCTTTTCCAAAGGGGAAGCAGGAAAGTGTCCACTAAAAATAAATTAATAGCTTAATTATTGTCATCTATGAATATTTATTATAATCAATGTAGTATTAATAGTTCCCCCAAATAGTGCTTATTCTGGGAAATATTTAAAGGGATTTTGATGAAAAAATTAAACAAGTAACACACTTAGGAAGGAAACCCAGGTACAGTAAACTAATACTTTACTAGTTAGGACGTTTTCAAATTACTCTCCTTTTTCTTGTGGGCCTAAGCATAATAGCTGTCATTTGGACTGAACTGCCAACTTGGAAGCCCATGAAAGAACAATGGACTCATCAGGAAACAGAACCAGGACTCTTTCTGCCTTCTTAGGTTTGCTGCAGAATTTTAGGGTGGTTTTCTCCTATGTCAGTGATGTGGCAGCACTATAATTGCTAATCTGAAAGCAGATTGCCCTCCATATCATCCTGGGGCAGCAAACCCAGTTGGCAAACAGAGGAGTCCTCAGTGAAAAGCTCATAGAATGGGCAGGACTAGAGATGGCGGAGAACAGTTCAGTGCACCTGGAGCCAGCTGCCTTCAGCCAGGGGCTGTGGGGCAGAAGTTATGATGCCAAGACAAAAGCCACCAAGTCACAGATACCCCAGGAGACTTAGTCTCTCATAAAGGGGACTATTCACTTGTTCCAAAGGGGGCTGACTTACTGAGCTTGGGTTTTACGTGGCCAACCTTACTTTAACCCAACATAAATTTTCAAATGCTTTTAAACAAAGAAAAAGTTTGTATGAAAGCAAATGAGGGAAAATGTATTCATCTACCGAAACAGTTTTTGAAGGTTAACATTATGAGAGAGTGCTGTAAAACTCCACGTTTCCTAAGGCTACCCTGTTCTTTCAAATAACACATTATTAAGATGAAATGGACTATTTTGTGGCAAGTGTCCTCAAAAGCATGTGTACTTATAATAAAAGGAGGCATTCAATTCCGACCTTAAACAGCAAAATTAACTGTCATGAAATGAGTATACTTTTTCATAAATCTCTCCAGTCTAGCTTTGATGTGTCAAATGAAAGCAAAGAGCGGAGGTACATAATAATTTGCCTGAGTGCATTGAAGGATGTTAACATATATGGAGTTCAGCATTGTGCTTGATGCCGTCTCAGAGAGCTTCTCACTTAATCCTCCAGCAACCCACAGAAAGAGATAATATTCACTTCTGCCCCTTGCCCAGGATATCATGGCTACTATACACTTATCCAGAATTCAAAGCCAGATCTAAGCCCCTGCAACCACAGCCCTACCGCATCCCTAACGCTGTTTCTTATCTAGGTTGTTGGTGAGCAACTGCAAAAACAAAGTGATCTTCCAATGAGAGGGGGTTTTTTTAATCTGTAATAAGCTACTGGACTAATTTCCGTTTTTTAATTACTCCAAAATAAATGACTCATTTATTTATAATTATTATTATGTATCCCACCTCCATCACGTATGAACCAAGAGCACCTGCCCTATACAATGGTATAGCAAATGAGGATCTGTCGTCTTCTGTCACTTTTGTTGGAACCAAGTGGACTGCTTGGACTGAGCTGATCATGGTCCTCTATGTATCACGTCCCTGGCACCTCTCGAGGACTTATAAAGTAAACGGACTTCAGGCTCGTGAGTCTTGAACAGAGACTCGGAGCGCATACAGCTCATAGTACCAGCAGAGCGCTGGACTTTGCCAGGCATTCCTTTTGGAGTTGCCTGGCTTGGTTCTAGACAAATACTACAGAGAAGCTACTTTTTCCACCGCAGCCCTTAAAGTCATTGCTTTTGTTGTTCTCCAACCACAGTCAAAGTTTTCAGAAAGAAAATGCTGTTTTTTTGAAATGTTAGAGAGCTAAAGCAAGACTGCGTTGTTTTCACATTTTGGCGCTTTCAAAAAGAGCAACAGCAACAAGAAAGAAGAGGCCAGCATCTTCAAAAGGTTTAAACCAATTCAAGGAGTAGTGCCTTTAAACTATCAGGCTCAGCTTTAAATTCTTCAGTTTATTTGGCAGTCTGCTCTACTCCCCAGAAAACAAATGTTGGAAGGCAGAGAGGTGACTATGCCATTTCTATGTATTTGTTGTCCTTACTCTGTTGAAACTTTTGGAAGTTTTAGAGGTAACTTGCATTCATGGGGCGTTACAGCCTCAGAGAGTCACTGGAGGAAACGTGAGTGGCTGGGACATGTGACAAGCCCAGGCCTTATGATTCAGCCGGTGTGGTAGGCCCGATTAGAGCCAATTATCTGCTCGGCTGAAAAATCGTGCCGCGTTAAACTAAGAATATCAGACACAATTTTAGGCTTCTGCTCTCCCATGATATAATAAGCATCATGGACAAGAAAGTTCTGAGCACCCATCCAGAAACAACTTCCATGAACCCTCAGTAAATAACGTGCTCAAAAATTAAAAGTATTTTCTCTACCACATGTTATTTTGGCATCCTTATGATTTCAGACTTAGTTCTAGTTGCCAGCACTTGGTTTCTGAAAATAAGTTACCGCCTTAAAAATACAGTGCATTTTCAAATTAATGCTATAATCCTGTGTGCTTAAATGTAGGAATAAAAAGTATACAGAGTTCTTATTATTGAGAATTATGAAATTGTAAACTTGCCCTTTATGTCAGTACAAAAATAGTGATTAGCAAAGTCAGCAATCTGACACTTAAGTCTGAGATGTAGTGGCTGTTCCATCTCAGAGCCAAGCAGTGTTCATCATCATCATCCTTGAAGCTCATTAAAATATACAGGAGTCCGAATGTGAAACAGGCTAATTAATTCACACCTGTGTGCCTAAGGAAATCTATTTAAATAATGCATGTTTCTAAGCCAGGACACAGGAGAGGACAGGAATGGGAGCAGTTCCTGTAGCTTTTCAATGAGAAATATGTAATGAGGGTGTTGGAATACAAGAATGGCCAGGAACCAGCAGTACAAGTAAAAACTGCGCAGAATAAAGGCTTGATGATCGGAAGTCAACTCTGTAGAAATTCTCAGCTAATTGTGTTTCTGTTGAGCTTTCAGAAGAGAAGCAAAACATACACAAACTGGTTTTATAATACAAGGGACTTTCTAAAAACCATATACTTTCACAGACATGCAAATGAGAAGCTGCCTTGTGAAGGACACCCGGGGACTTAGCCATCAGAGGGAGCGCACTGCCCTGGCTGCGCTTTCCTTAGCAAAGCAGGGAAGAAAAATAGTACATTTTTCTTAACAAGAATGAACTTAAGCATTACTTTTCAATTTAAGTCATTAACTAAAAACTAATTTAAACAAAGTGCTAATAACTATGTGAGCATCCTAGATATTTAAGGTTGTGCCTCAAACAGGACTATATTCCCCCTTAATCATACAGGCATCAGACCTTAACAACCTCTGTTTTTTTTTTTAAACTTACAAGTAAGTATACTGGTGTAAGCACAAGAGGAATCAGTCCACTTAAAAGAATTTCTTCCAGAGGATGCATCTGTTTTATAATACTTCGTTTCCATGCCAGTGTTTCCATGGTTATTCTGGCTTGTGTGAGGGGAATGTGTAGATAATGTCTGTCATGCAGTAGGAGTGTCAGTGCATTTGATTCGTTAGATCAGTGACAAAATTACTTGAGGGATAGTTCAAACTCAGTGGCTACCGAAGCATGAAACATTCAGTGTCTCCCATCTTGCATCAGCTTGGTCTTGCTAATTCTCCTGCATTTTGCTGTGCTGCTTCTGTGGCCCTTTGTGTCCTCGTGCAGGTGTTGTCTGTCTGTCTGATCTTGTGTCTGTCTTGTCCAGTTCTCCCTGCAGTTTCTTCCTGTGTATCTGTTTGTAGATGAAGGGGCTCAGGACCAAGTGGGTCCTCTACACAGGTTCCCCAGCCACGAACCTGCCACCAGTGGGAAGAGGCGTAGACTCCTAGCCCCCTCCATCTCGGTGTCTGTGCCTGATGATGACCCTTCCAATTCCGATGAGGAGTACTATGAGCATCCTTTGTTCAGCTCACAATGGACTACCTCTAGTGTGCTCCCCAGTGCCCCAGCGCAGAGTGCAGAGGCCCACTTAGGCCAGGAGAAAGGTGAACCAAGCATGGTCCCCTTTTGCCCCTCCTCCCAGCCTGCAGCTTTGACCCCATGCATCGTACTAAGTGTGCCTTCATATGTGTGGTGGGAGGGGCAGGAGCCTGTTTTTTCCACATGAAAGTGAAGTCCCTATATAACTTATATCCATCTAAATGCCTCAACAATTTTTATAAAAGAAGCATTACTTGATGCATGTGAGAACTTCCTTTTTCTGAATTGTTACTTCTGAAAAGGAAGCCAAAAAAAGGAGGTAGAAAGGGAGGATCCAAAAAAAGTTGAATTAAAATATGACTCCTTTCTGCTCCCTGCAAAAAAATCAATCAGGGAAGAATATATTCTCATATCCAAACAAAAGAAGATGACTCTGAACATAATTTTTCTCCCTTCATACATATATATCACTAGGACCAGACATAAATAGAATTAGTTATCTTTTTAGTGCCATCATAGCTTTTTAAGAGAGAAAAAAGATTCTGTTTAGGGAAGAATAAATGTTATGGAATAAATGTATTTCTCCAAATCATTTTTTTATACACAGAAACTACAGGGGCTCTTCCAGGTGACCAAATCTTGGCTCACACCAGTAGAACTGGGCTAAAGGAAAGGACAGGACCCACGGCCTTTGGCATTCCAGCCGTGTGAAGATGGGAGGCCCTAGTTTACGACAGACTGTGATGAGCAACGAGCTGCGGTGTTTCTCATTCTAACTGGGTAGTTTTGTAAAGAAAAAACGTTGGAGCTAATTTTTTTTTTTTTTTTGCTTAGGTGAAGAGATTGTATTCACCTAGGCAAAAATAACTTGCTTAAGTGAAGAATTCAATTTGTATGGGACATTTCTTAACATACGGTTAAAGAGGTCTGAAGCAATGGGGAAAATAATCTGCCCACGTTCATGATAATAAACTTCTTCCTGGGTCTTTTGGAAACAAAGAGCCGATGACTCAGACACTCTGATAGAGAAATACAACCCGTACTGAGTGAAATTGTGTTCTTCTCATAGGGTGAACTTAAAAACAATTAAGAAAAAGAGGTGAATTCTTGAATAAGGAAGAGGTGTAGTGGAAACAAACATGATTTACGCAAAACGATAAGAAGGGAAGGCTAAAAAGTTACCTGAATTTGGAAAACATGTAAATTCACTTGATTAGGCTTTACCCAACAGGGCCACGTAAGTAAAGCAGCTATATTAAAAGGCTCTTAGCTGTAATCAAAATCTCTAATTCTATGGCACTATAAAAAACTGCCTTAATAAATTAGAATTAGAATTTTTAAAATGTTACTTACATAACTAAATTACAAAAATGAAAGTGCCTAGGCACTAAATGTGAGGAAATAGATGAAGTGATTCTCTTACCCCCCACCCCGATTCCACAGGTTTTAATAGTTCTCAGAAAAGAAGATTTCTTGTCTATCCATTCTCACAGGGCCGTTTAAACCATGTTTCAGAGGAATGTTATAACAGTCTTTCATTTGCAAAATGGCAAACAGCTTATATATAATTCCTCTAATTTCTTAATTGATAAAATCAAATTCATTTTACTGACATTTGATGTGTAAATCAACACAATTCATGGCCTTCATAACTTTGTTTTTACATTTTAATTGTTAATATTTCTGCATGTGATAACATCTTTGGGGAAAATATTTTGGCAGTTTGGCTGCCACTGAGTTATCTTTCCTTGGTGGTTTTTTGTTCTGTTTTGTTTTTTGAATGGCAGGACAAGACTTTGTAGACAGCGTGGACATTTTCTTTCTTGTCCAGTGTTAAAGAGAACCACGCATGGACCACCCCACTGACATTCCAGGGGTTTCAATGATAGGACAAGAGTTGGGTCCCAGAGATAGACTTTTCTAAATAGGTTGAAATTATACCTGAGCCTTGTTTTTCAAAATATTTGCTTTTCTTTGAAAGTTACTGTATTCTCTAATATCATGCAATACACTGAAGATAAAATGAATTTAGTTAGGCAGTCTTTCAGCATAGAAATACTAGATGAATTATATTTTAAATATTTGGTGGACTTCATAATAAAGCTGTAAAGGTAATTGATTGGATTTTATTTTGAGACCAGGCTTTTTTATTCCCTGAGTTCTTTAGCAACATTTGCATGTTTTAAATAAAGTAATCAGAAATTCATATATAGTGACTTCTTGCATTGGATAAAACAGCACATGCCTAACAAATGTAAAGTTGTGTTTTTTTTCCAGTACATCAATGCATCTGTCTTTTCACAACCATCTGTTATCTGGCAGCACCATCTCTTACTTCCAACAAGCTTCTCACCTGCCTGCGACTTACTGCCATTTCCACTAAGTGGTAATAGAGCAATAAAACCATTTCAGCTCTCAAGTTTTAAACTAAATAACCTGTTAATGAGACTTTAAATGGCATCATTATTAGCAGATTATACCTAATTTTCCAAGCAAAAACTAATGCACGTTGCATTACAATATTAATTTGCTCATCCAAATGGTAAAAGAGGTTCTCCTAAGGTCAATATCATGGAGCTGAAAGTGTTTCTTGAATGGTATTTCTGTTGTGGTGTGCATTGTTCTGTGGTCGTGATGTCATCATCTTTTTCATCCCCAAGAAGAAGAAACGCTAGAGGGTCCAATGGCTGAGGAAGAGAAACCTGCTGCTCTTCCTGGGAAAGAGTGTGGGCCTGCCAAGGTCTCAGACCAAGCCAAGGGCCCTAGGGAGGGCCGGGCGGAATCTAGTATGGAGGCCCAGACAGTTCCCGAAGAGAGCGCCCCAGCAGGGGCCCCACAGGAGAAAAGTGCAAAAGAGGTCACGGAGGTGTCTCCAGAAATAAAAACCCCTTCCTCTGCCAGGGAAGGTGTGTCTGTCTTAGGAACTGCATGTGTTTCGTTGCAAATGATCTCTCCTGTGGCTTGCCAACCTCATGCCTTTCCAATGCTGTCGCATCACTGAGTCTTCTCATGATCCCAAGCGCACTGATTCAGGTTTCCTGAGCGAGAGTGTGCTTGCGCAGGCGCTGTGTGGCAGCTTGGATTTCCACGGCTGCCGCTGGTTTCTGGTTTTACTTTGCCATGATACGATATGCTTCGCAGCCAGGCTGATGATGCTATGTGAGCTTTTTGTACCGCCCACCCCACCCCCCATCTCAAATGTTTGCCAGTCACATTGCTAATACATGTGTATTTTTATTTTTATTTTGGGGGACAGCAACTCATATGCTTTTATTTCAAATGGTAGAGTTGGATTTTGGCACATAGAGGCTTAAATGGTGGAATCTTTTTTCTTTGCAACCGCAATATGCTGTATTTGTTACGCTTCAGTGAAGACTACTTTGGTTTCCTTAAAAGCTCCTGCTAATGCTTCTCATATCATTTCCTTCCCATGGCCGCCAGCTCCTTCGATCATCCCCGTATCTCTTGAGTTTTCATTCATCTAACCTTTATCAGAAGTTCATAAAGTATTTCCTTTCTAAAATTACAAAAGCACACACGAGTATATAAGGGAATGATGATCCATACACTTGCTCTTTGAGAGATGACTGAATTTTATTATTTTCCCCAAATCCTTTCCAGATAATTGCATTTAGCTCTGTGAGCACAGTTAAATATCTTTGACCATTAAGCACAACTAAAACTCTGAAGCCTTTTTGACTGGCGAACAAACAAAAAGAAAAAGAGTCATTTAATTTCTGTGGAGTGTCTCTAAAGCCAGTGCTGGTGAGTGCTTCACCAGCTGGTTGTGTTCCAGGCAATAAGGTCATGACCAAGGAGAGGAAGATATTTTACAGTTGACTCTCTTTAAAATTTTATTACATGACTTCCTAGTACTAACATTATAATTCAGCTTTTCTTACATTTATCATACAAAGTCATGATTAGCAATTAAGAATTTTGAATACATGGTAGAAATTGCCTTGCCAATTCTTAGGCCATATCATATAAACTCAATAGCAAATACTTATTTATATGCCTGAAGTTTAATCTCAATGACTTCTAAAATATTAGTTCAGTAATTTTTCAATGCCCCCCAAATTGGTCCTGGTGTTTGTTGATCAAGATAATTGAAACTGTTAACTCTTCTTAGAAATTCATTGGCCTTCGGCCCATGGCCTACCAATTCAGTTTTAAATAAGAAAACAAATGAAAATGTTCAGTAGAAATCAATCCTTTTCCATATTTAGTCTTACATGTACATATATATGTGTATATATTATTTTGTACCCTCATATTAGCTACATACTGAATATCCTAAATTCACAATTGTTATCTGAGGAAGGTATATGAATTTTTCTACTACTATACATCTCACATACTGTTTAGAAGAGACTAAACAAATAAAAAAGAATATTCAAAATATACTCTTATTACATTTCTTTAGGCATTCATTCACAATGGGAGCTCGTTTCAGTAATAGTACAAATATATCTCAATCCTGACATTTTCATATTGATTTTTAAATGGGTAGCATGCTTGCATGTTCCATATTTTTTTCTTTTTACCCTGCCATTCATTTGTCATTTCAAAACGTAATTTAAGCTTACTGCCTAAAAGCACTTGCCTGTTATTTATTTTTTAAATCAACCCAATTACTTCAGGTTTACTTACAGCCTCGAAGATGGAGTTCCATGACCAACAGGAACTGACTCCCTCTTTGGCTGAGCCATTCGACAAGAAGGAAAAGGAGTCAGAGAAACAGAGTCAGCCTG
Source organism: Desmodus rotundus (assembly GCF_022682495.2). Taxonomy (NCBI): domain Eukaryota; kingdom Metazoa; phylum Chordata; class Mammalia; order Chiroptera; family Phyllostomidae; genus Desmodus; species Desmodus rotundus. The sequence continues at coordinate 187,870,018 of NC_071388.1, forward strand.
GTGAAGACCTTAAACATGCTGCCTTAGTTTCTCTGCCGGAGACAACTAAAATGTCCCCTGATAACAAAGACAGACAAGGCACAGAGGAAGGAAGAGCATCTGTCACTCTGTTTGGGCATACTCTCGGCGCCGGCCTAGACGACCTGATGCAGAAGACAGAGCCGGGCCCGGTGGTGTCCGGTATCGGCCTCCTTGCAGAAACTCCAGCTCCAAAGGAACAGAAGGACTGGTTTATCGAAATGCCGATGGAGACAAAAAAGGATGAGTGGGGTTTAGCTGCTCCGATATCTCCTGGCCCCCTGACACCCATGAAGAAAAAAGACGTATTTGAGGATATCCCCAAATGGGAAGGGAAACAGTTTGATTCTCCCATGCCAAGTCCTTTCCAGGGTGGAAACTTCACTCTCCCTGTAGATGTCATGAAGAATGACATAGTTGCAGAAGCATCACCTCTTGCCCCTGCCCTGTTACAGCCAGATGACAAAAAGTCTGTGGAGGACACCAGTGGCCCAGTGATTGCCAAAGACCTTTCTGAAGTTGAAGAGCCCCGTAAGGATAAACCTCACAAAATGGCAGAAGATGCCCACTTTGCCATTGTGGAAGAATGTGTCCCTGGGAAAGTTTTAGGAGAAGAAAAGAGGGCAATAGAGCAAGAAAGTGTGCAGAAAAGAGAGACGTCTGCCCTTGGCGGGCAGGAATCTTCCGTTCCTGAAAAGGAACCTCAGCTAAAGCTTGAAGAAAAAACAACCATTCCCGACCAAGAAACCCTGCTGAAAGAGAGCGAACCCCCCAAGTTGACAGATAAAGAAGCAGGCATGATTCAGCCCTCCCCAGCGCACACTGTCTCAGAAGAAGAACAGAGAGGCCAGCAGCCGACCACAGATGCATTCAAACAGGATTCGTTCCCTGCACGTTTGGAGCAAGACGGTGCAAGTTCAGCCGTGACTTCTAAACCACTGGAGGAAGTCATGCACAAACCAGCTGTGCTGAGTGAAAAGGATGCTATTGAAGACCTATTTGAAGAAAAATGTGCTGACAAAGACAATAAGGTTGAAGGAGTTGGGGCCGCAACCTTAGCTGAGCTTGATGTGCCATTTTATGAAGATAAGTCAGGAATGTCCAAGTACTTTGAAACGTCCGCCTTGAAAGAAGAAGTGACAAAAAGCATCCAGCGTGGCAGTGATTACTATGAACTGAGTGACACGAGAGAAAGTGCCCAAGAGTCTTTTGATACCATATCTCCCATGTATAAAAATGGTGACAAGGGACTTCAGGCAGGTAAGGAATCGCAGCCCGGTGCTCCAGCACAAGAAGCAGGGTATAGCACTCTTGCAAAGAGTTACCCACCTGATTTACCGGAGGAACCCAGTTCTCCTCAAGAAAGAATGTTCACTATTGATCCAAAAGTGTATGGGGAGAAAAGGGATCTCCACAGTAAGAATAAGGATGATTTGACACTAAGCAGGAGTTTAGGACTCGGTGGTAGGTCTGCAATAGAACAGAGGAGCATGTCAATCAATTTGCCCATGTCCTGCCTGGATTCCATAGCTCTCGGATTTAACTTTGGTCGGGGGCATGATCTTTCTCCTCTGGCTTCTGATATTCTAACCAACACTAGTGGAAGTATGGATGAAGGGGATGATTACCTTCCAGCCACTACACCTGCACTGGAGAAAGCCCCCTGCTTCCCAATAGAAAGCAAAGAGGAGGAAGAACAGACTGAAGGAGGAAAGGCTACTGGAGAGGGAATTACTCAAGTCGAGACGTTGTGTGAATCGCCATTCCTAGCCAAAGATTATTACAAAAATGGTACTGTCATGGCCCCTGACCTACCTGAGATGCTAGATCTGGCAGGCACAAGATCAAGACTAGCTTCCGTGAGTGCAGATGCTGAGGTTGCCAGGAGGAAATCTGTCCCATCAGAGACTGTCACTGAAGGAAGTAGTACTGCCTTACCCCCCGTCACTGATGAAAACCATGTCATTGTTAAAACGGACAGTCAGCTTGAAGACCTGGGCTATTGTGTGTTCAATAAATACACGGTCCCACTCCCATCACCTGTTCAAGACAGTGAGAATTTATCAGGAGAGAGTGGTTCCTTTTATGAAGGCAGTGATGATAAAGTACGAAGAGATTTGGCCACAGACCTTTCATTGATTGAAGTAAAATTGGCAGCTGCTGGAAGAGTCAAAGATGAGTTCAGTGCTGAGAAGGAAGCATCCCCGCAGTCAGCACTGGGTAGGGAGTTTGATCAGGAGAGGAAAGCTAGTGACAAGCTGGATACTGTACTAGAAAAGAGTGAAGAACATACTGATTCAAAAGAACATGCCAGGGAAACAGAAGGGGCCGGTCTTAAAGTTGAAACGTTTGGATTAGGAGGAACCTACGAGCATGCTTTGGGCAAAGAACTGACAGTATCAAAAGATGCATCATCTGTCATGGCCGAGAAAGCAGAGAAAGGTCTCAGTTCAGTGCCAGAGGTAGCTGAAGTAGAACAATCCCAAAAAGCTGAACCAGAACTGGATTCTGCTGCAAAGAAAGCCGACCAGGCTCAATTAGATATTAAAGTCAGTGAGTTCGGAAAAATGGCCGCGGGGCTAAACATAGATGCTGGAAAGGCAGCAGAGCTGAAATTCGAGGCCACACCCTCGGCGCCTCAAGAGGCAGATGTGTTTATGGGTATTGAGCCGGGCCACATGAAAGAAGGCGCCAAAATGGGTGAGACTGAGGTCAAGGAGAAGGTGGCCAAACCTGACTTGGTACACCAGGAGGCTGTGGACAAAGAAGAGTCCTATGAGTCTAGTGGTGAGCATGAAAGCCTGACCATGGAGTCCCTGAAGCCAGATGAGGGCAAGAAGGAAACGTCCCCGGAATCTTCTCTAATCCAGGACGAGATTGCCACCAAGTTGTCAGTGGAGATACCTTGTGCATCTGCAGTTTCAGATGCCGATTTAGCCCTGGAGGAGAGAGCAGATGTCCAGTTGGCATTTATGCAGCCGCCCAAAGAAGAAAGCAAAGAGACCCCAGGTATATCGATCACACCCTCTGATGTCACAGAGCCCTTGCCTGAAGCCGTCGGGGCTGAACCAGCAGAAGCTCATAGTGAGGAAGAAGAGATAGAAGCCCGGGGAGAATACGATAAACTGCTTTTTCGCTCAGACACCCTTCAGATTAGTGACCTGGGCATCGCAGGTGCCAGGGAGGAATTTGTGGAGACTTGCCCAGGTGAACACAAAGGGGTCATTGAGTCTGTGGTGACCATTGAGGATGATTTCATCACTGTAGTGCAAACCACAACCGACGAAGGGGAGTCGGGTTCCCACAGCGTGCGTTTTGCAGCCCTGGAGCAGCCTGAGGTGGAGAGGAGACCATCCCCTCATGCTGAAGAAGAGCTCGAACTGGAAGAGGCAGCTGAAGCCCAGGCAGAACCCAAGGACGGCTCCCCAGAAGCTCCGGCCTCCCCCGAGAGAGAAGAGGTTGCGCTCTCAGAATATAAGACAGAAACCTATGATGATTACAAAGACGAGACCACCATCGACGACTCCATCATGGATGCCGACAGTCTCTGGGTGGACACTCAAGGTGTGCATTATTTTTTTAAACTTTCTGCTCCCGAATAAAATCCAGTAACCTTATGGAATTTTTATTTTTGGTTCATTTTAAACATTTTGAAATAGCCCCCTCTTGTCTCTTTATTTTGCATTTTGTTAAACGGGTGCAGGACTTTGTACATTTGTTACTAATGTTTTTGTTGTTGTTCTTGTCATGGTTTGCTTTGATCCGCAGATGATGATAGGAGCATCATGACAGAGCAGTTAGACACTATCCCTAAAGAGGACAAAGCTGAAAAGGAAGCTCGGAGATCATCTCTCGAGAAACATAGAAAAGAAAAGCCTTTTAAAACCGGGAGAGGCAGAATTTCCACTCCTGAAAGAAAAATAGCTAAAAAGGAACCTAGCACAGTCTCCAGAGATGAAGTGAGAAGGAAAAAAGGTTCATTTAACAATCACTTCTTTCAAAATGTTTTTGAAGTAACTCATTATTACTCTCTGTGTGGAAGAAACTGCCTAACAGTGGTAACTATTTATGAAATTTTGTTCGGTTGTGCTCCAAGTGTTTATTTTTTTCCTGATGGTGTGCTTTTTTTTGTGTTTTCTTATCCATAGCAGTTTATAAGAAGGCTGAACTTGCTAAAAAAACAGAAGTTCAGGCCCACTCTCCCTCCAGGAAATTCATTTTAAAACCTGCTATCAAATACACTAGACCAACTCATCTCTCCTGCGTTAAGCGGAAAACGACAGGTGACTGTTCAGTTCTGCAATGTGGCTGGCAAACATGGACATGTTTTTGTTTGTTTGTTTTTTTTAATCTCATTCCCGTAGCAGCTTCTTCATTTTGTTTTTCTTCCAAGAATCGTAGTAGTCACGAACAATTTTGCTATTAAGTGTCTTGTATCATTACTCTTTTTTTTTCCCTCCCTGCAGAAGAGGTCATGGCCATCTCTTTCTTTGTCATGCTCAGACTTAACAGTGACTGTATCTTGGCATTGTGCTCTAGTGTCACGTTCTGGGGACTCCTAGTTTCACTCTGTGTGTGGGGTTAGGCGATGGCGTTGAATATGACCGTGGTACGCATTCTCATTATTTTGCTTATTTATCTCCCTCATGCTTAAGCCCATATGTATTTGTCCTATTTTCCACTGTTACTGCCAAATCTGTTACTGATGTTGATGAGCTTACTGAAAACCGCCAAAAACGCACAGTAATTTCAAGATTGAAAATGAAAAGCCAATCTGAGGTGAAATTAGTGGTTGCAGAATTACTTTGCTAATTCTGCAAAGAAAGAGGAAGGAAAAGGGAAACAAGATTATCTGGTAATCTCATCAGATTTTATTTCTTAGATCCAGAATTCTAAAGGCTTGCGGTATGATATCTCGCAGCTGACATTTCATCACTGGAATTTTCTTAAATGTGTTGGATCCAAACTGCTAAATTTTCCTATATAACTCAGTGTTCAAAATTCAAAGATAAAAATCTTTCCTCTACTGAATTTCTTATAACTTAGATATATCCCTATTTTACTTCTTATCATTATTTTGTCTTCTTTGAATATACTTTATTATTGTTGAAAAAGTGGATTGAATGAATAGAAAAACATGTAAATCATAAAAAGCCCTATAAATACCTACAGTGCAAAATCTATTCTTAAATTTTAGTGCTACATATTTATTTAAATGTACAATTATAGTGGGATATTCTTAATTTACAACATATTTTCACATTTGTTAAGTGGCATACGTGTGGTCTACAAAATAAGATATCAGGTTGCTAGATCAGAAAAGAATGTTTTTCTATCCATTATACACTAGGAGTGCTTTTTAATAAATATTCAGATGGTTTTAAATGTCGAGAGCAGCATTAACCTTCACAGGAAAAAGAAAGTCAAGGTTTTGTGGTAGCCACTAATAATCTCCAATATTTTGTATTTGTGTTCTTCATATCAGAATCACGTCCCACGCTTTTCTTCGACCAGTAGTCTGCAGGGTGGTATTTGAGAGTGAAGGCTTACAATTATGCTCCAACCCTGATATGACGATTCAGGATGAGGCGTTCCTCTACTTAATATTTAGAAATTAACATGCCATCTATAAATCTTATGTCACATCTTACTTTGTTCCATTTTATTAAATGTGGATTCTTTTTTTTTTCTGGTTAGACAGATGCTTAGAAAGACAGAAACCCTTGGTTTGGGCAAAAAAAATCCTGTGTCCTACCTGAAAGGATGAGAGACTATAGCAGGATTGTGGAATTTCAGAGGAAATGTCAACGGGTTTGGTGCAGTACCTACATGCCGTTTGTGTTCACTTTACGGCACCGAAATTGCCTTTTGAATTCAATCGTTAAAGGAAATTTAAGATCTTTGGCCTAATTAGTGTATTCCCTTATGCTATAAGGTTAAGATACTCAGGCAGAGAGCATATCCCAAACACGATGCCATTGCCTTGAAGCTCACTCTATGTCACAGAAATTTGAGACATATAGAATAGTAAGGAGGCATCATTTGCACTTCTTCAAAAAAAAAAAATCAGTCCCAGGATCTGTGAATAATCTTACTAGCCAATCCTAAATAGCATGTAGCATATTGCAGACAGTATTATTTTTGTGTTAGAGCTGCAGATGGCACGAGAACCCTTTTTGAAACTCACTCAAAGTGCTTATAAGGATAAGTAAATTTTCCCCCTGAGGTTTTCTCTCTTTTGAAAGAAAATTAAGGAGGAAGTGAACACACAAGCTTGTGTCTGTCATTTTTCTCAGCACAACTTTTAAATGCGGGTGGTTTTCCAAAGCACTAAGGATCGTTTTCAATCATGAGCGATATTTAAGTCAAGTCAGGTAAGTCATCGACAGAAAAAAAATGCTAGAGATGATGGCGTTTAAAATTGAAACCAGAAGTGTAAAAGAAGTAGCAAGAGAAACAACAGTAACAGATGTGGTAATAATCTCATAGAGTAAGTTCGTGTGTAGAACATGTTGTATATTACTGAATTTAAAGTTCCTCTCATGTTTTCTCTCTTTGACAAGCTGTTTTTTTTTTCTTCCCTTCTCTTCTCATGTGATATATTTCCCATCAAACGAGTGTGTCGTTCATATTGTGAAATGAAAGGATGCAGAGCGAAAAGGGGCTGGCTGACCAAGGCAGTTTGGAATATAATAAAATGCAGAAATACCTGTAGGCATGCCAATGGGTACAACCAGAGAGTTTGGGAATCTTTGGGAGCTCTTTCGTATCACAGCATCCCTAGAAGCCAGTCAGTCCTCTTTTCCTTAAATTCCACAGCATTCAGGGTGCTATTTGGTGACTTCTGTCCTTAAGGGTCTGTCCTCGTGTTATAGTAATTTATAGGTACGTTGGTAACCAATCAAACATTTGGTGTGCTTACATGTGCTTTGGTAAACCCTGGGCTATAGTAATCAGCACACCCTATAGTGGGAGCCACATGCTATAATGTTGTTATTATTCAGGTTTCTTAAGGTTACTGAATTTGAGTCTCAAAGTAAGCAAAATTTTGCATTGCACTAGTCTGTTGACACAACTGAATATCCAGAGGATGTTGAAAAATGCATGTCTGTGGTTTTTAGCCACTAAGTTTGGGGTTGTCTGTGTCTTCTCTCTTTCACAGCAGCAGGTGGTGAGTCATATCAGGTCCCCAGTGTATTTAAACAGGCAAAGGACAAAGTCTCTGTGAGTAAAATAACTTTTTCCATGTTCTCCATTTGAAGTTCCCTTTGCTCTTAGTGGCAATGTTTTAATAACTTGAGATATAATTTAGACCTTGGCTGTTTACTCTTAAATGTCATGTGAAGTCACTCACTCACCCGGAATGATTCTCGGTGGCATCGGGGCGTGTCTTAAGGTCTTCCGGAGTGACAGGCGATGGCGGTTGGTGAGGGCAGAGCTTTAGGCCGCTCTTTCCTGGGGAGACCAAACATGTGAAAGGACATGAGGACCTGGTGTAAAGAGGAGAGCCCAATTATTTCCTTTTCATAGATTCAAGATAAACCATTATAACCAACACAAAACCAATTGCTATAATACATATTTATTGTTTCCACAAAATAAGAATATAGGCAAATTAAGCATGTAGATGAGTAAAAGTAAGTAAAACTATATTATAGTCCCCTATCTAAAGATAACTACAGTAACCATTTTAATGTACAGTCTTCATTTTTTCTGTACCTTCCTAGGTTTAACAACAAAAACACTGTGTATCAGTTCTGCAATTAATTAGTAAACAGAATTCCATGTCATTAAACATTCTTATACATTATTTTAATGACTATATAACATTACATTTTATTTATTTATACTATAGACTTAATCCCCTGTTATTTGACATTCGAACTATTTTTTTTGTTATTTTAATAATGTTACTATGTGGAAATCTTTTTGGCTAAATCCTGTGAATGCATTGACATGCATTTCCTTAGTATAGTTTCCTCCTGGTGAAATTATTATTTCAGGACAGTCTATATATAAAGTTTTTGCTACACATTGTCAGATTGTCCTCCAACAGGATTCTGCTGACTTTTATTTGAGGAACACTGCGATTTGAAGTATTTTATCTCTTTACCTTCTGTTTCTGATGAGGATCTACTGGGTTGTGGTATTTAAGAGCAGAGCTATAAAACAGACTGGGTCCAATATTAACTATATTATCTATATTGTCTTAATTCTCCAAAAATAATGGGAGGAATAAAAATTCTCATGTCATAAGTTAGCTGTGAACATTAAATACAGTAGTTTCATAAAATGGTACACTGTATAGTGCCTAGAACATAATATTTATTTAACAGTGATAGTTATTACTGTTGTTATTATTATTTAAAAGATGGGACTCTTTAGGAACAGATATAGACAGTAAATTTGAGCTTTCTCCCATTAAGAAAAGAATTTTTAAGTATACATGTTTCAAAAACCTTGAAGAAGTTTTCTTCAAGTCCCTTGGTCTATGAATAATTCAGCAGGAATTGGCATTCAATACTTACATTTAAGACAGAAACCATATGCATCTCTGACACAAAATTAACTTTTTTCTTGTAAGTACCCATCTCATCTTTCTGAAGATTAGACCACCATTATCTCTGTTCCTCATTTAACATCCCCCCTTGTTCCTTCCTTTTAACTTTTTTTTCTGTTTTCTAAAACGCTAAGGTGAACTTTTCTTTTTCTCCGATATGCAGTGCATCCATCGGAACAGTTAGCTCCAATTTTTCCATTGCTCTTATTGTGAACCTGACCTATAATTCTTCATTTCATTTGGAATTTTTGTTTGTTTGTTTTATTTTGTTTTTAGCATCAGATTAGTACTTGTCTTTTATAATTTGTGGTGATCCAATTACTCCATTTTTCTTTTCCACATTCACACTTTTGAAATTCACTATTTTGTGGGTAGCATCAGTCGAAAAGAATGACTTCTGCTGACCCAGCTGTTTACTTCCCCCACAAGGTGCGGGGCTGTTCAACAGGAAGTGATTTGTGCATAGTGAATGACTCTGCCTCTGTTAAAGTGGCTACAGAAGTTACAACTTGAGATAAGAAACATCTCAGTTTCAACTGCTATTTTAAACAAGTAAATCATATTAATTATTTGAAGATAAAATATCCTTGGCTTCGTCACACTCGTCTGCATTTTTAATAGCGTTTCCCATGAGACGTGGCACGCCAGCACAGCTTTCTCCCAAAGCCAAGCACACCCATCCCACTGACTTACACTGGCCGACTATCTCCCCAAGGATTATCATCATCTGTAAATTTAGTCTTGTGGGTCTCATGGGCAATCTCTTCAGTGCTGACATTTATTTTTAGAATTTTAACACATTATACAACCGCAGTCTATGCATAGAATTATGAATTTTACGGTATAACTTGGCCCCCAGTATGCATTTTACTTATAAAATAAACTCACTGTATATAAACTCTGCAGTGTTCTGAGGAAATCAATGTAGACAATCTAAAAATACATTTTATCAACTTAAACATAACTCCATTATTAGGTTTTAAACACATCTTGTTCTAAAGTTCTTGAAATGTGGCCAAGATATCAGTTATACATGCCTCTTAAGGGCTGTGGTTATCAAAGGAACAGTTCCAACAGACCCACAAGACTGCATCATGTAAGGCCTACGGATTAATCAGAGACTTTATACCTAGAATCCATAAAGACCAGTTCCGTCTATATCCTCATGGATGAGTACTCTTAAATTAAAAAGAGGTATTCGATGAAAGTCTCTTGTTCTCATATAAATATCTCTCTATCATTGATTAAAACCATTTGTCATGTGTGTTCTTATTAAAAGTACACATTTAATTTTTTGTATGTTTAAACATTTTTTAAATTTTTCCTTTTACTTCATAGTTCGGTTTATTTTGTGCTTTTGTTTGTTTTCTTTCATGGCTAGAATTCCACCTTGTCAAAGATTCCCGCCTTACAGGGCAACACAAAGTCCCCGCGCTGCAGCGCAGCCTGCCCCAGTCCCACTCTCAGGACTGCATTTTCTGACAGCTCTCGCACGCAGCCCGCCGCGGCGGGCCCCACAGGCCGCTTGCCATTCTCAGACTCAGGGAACCAGGTAAGGCAGCAGGTCAAGCCAAGACACAGAAAGGAATATAATTGGGGAAAAGGTTGCAGGACATGATTCAGTTAATGTGTGAAAGCAAAGACTTTAAATTCTAAAGCGGTTGACATACAAACAGTAGACCTTTATGAGAAACAAATGGAAATTAAAAGCTTCAATAGCTATGAACAATCTAACCGTTAAAACAATAGAACATGTCTTTTTCTAGGTATACCATCCTTTATTAATTTATTATTTATTTGACATATAATAACATTTCAAATTCAAAATATATATTAAATATAATAGTGAATGTAGCATATTATATAATCTAATAAGAAAGTTTGTATAATACAATAGAAAGTTTGAACTTAGCATCAGAAGCATCAGGATTTCATACTAACCTCTGCCACCTACCAACTGGGTGATCTTGAAAAAATTACACACACTGATTAAACCTGTCTCTTTGGCTATAAAACGCATGATTTTTTGTGGCGAGAATTAAATCATAAGTGGGTATAAGTGCTTAGAGTTCCTGTCACATTAAGTGCATGATGTATTGCAACGGCCATTGTTACGAATATTATGCATGCAACGCCCTGCTGCCATTCCTTTCTGATTAATAAATTATCGTGCTAATGAAGATTTTCCAGTAAAATTACCAATTTACTGAAAATCGCCTGAGTAAATTCATTTTGCCTACGTTATCATTTAGAATTGGAACTTCACCATCAATTATTAACAATTGGAACTTCACAACCAATTATTAACAGTAAGTCCAAAATAATATATTTTTATAAGACCTCTAGGCAAATATGAATTCTAAGTTTGAAGTAGAAATGCTTATAAGCATGTGACATTCAGTAGTGTGCATTAAAAGAAATTCATCTATCAGCACAGAAGGGAAAATAGAGCGATGTAATCACCTTGTATAGCAAAAATGAAGATTCACAAGAACCCAACATCCTTTTGCTTTCCCCATGCAGGATGGAGTAACCAAGAGCCCAGAAAAGCGCTCCTCCCTGCCGAGACCCTCCTCCATTCTCCCGCCTCGCAGAGCTGCGTCTGGGGACAGAGATGAGAATTCCTTCCCCCTCAGCAGTTCCCTCTCCTCTTCAGCACGGCGGACCACTAGTAGGTTATTGGGTTTGGCTTCCTTCTTAATTGTTGCTTTTAAACCCCGTAAGTGGGGTAGAGCTTATGTATTTATACTGTACATTTTTCCAAACATGCCTTAAAATCAGGTTAGATTTGTCCTAAGAATCAGAAAATCCAGACTGTTGATGGGTCCAAAAGAGCTGTTTGAGTCAAAACGATTCATGGAGGAAATGAGCACATTTCCCCCTATTCCCGGCTGTATTCCCCCTTAAATGGGACCGAAACAGTCATTGTTCTCAGAATACGTTTCTCTCTTCTTTCGAGTATACAGTAAAAATAAGTTAAAAGAATTGAGAAAACCACTAGTCAGAGATTGTAAATTACATATTTATATGAAAACCCTTATTAGAATTCTAAGTCCTAAAGTCTAACTGGAAAGTCACCAATCAAAACCTAGCTCAGGTGGATGTTGTACAGCAAAGTGAAGGGTGGCTGGTTTGATTCCTGGTCAGGGCACATGTCTGGCTTGTGGCCTGGTCCCCTGTTGAGAATGACATTTCTCAGTCACATCTATGTTTCTCTCCCTGTCTTCCTCCTCTCCCCTCTCTCTAAAAATAAGTAGAAAATCTTAAAAAACAAACAAACGCACATGTATGATCCTGCTTAATGTGCTAGAATTTGCCTTCCAAGCAGGCTGTAACAGGGCATGTCCGCTGCAATAGCTTCACCTTCTTTTGACTGACGGCCCATCGTGAACTGATTGGCAGTTATCCCAGTGTATGTGAAGAATATAAAAATATTCTAACCACTCATTACCTACTTATATGTTGTGTAGCTACAAAGACTATCTAGCAAAGCATGGGTTCAAATTATTTTCATAAATAAGTTTCTATTACACCAAAACTACTACCACTATTGAGCACACAGAGATACTAAAATCTTAAACACATTTTTCACTCAGTTTCATAAACATTGCTGATAGTTAGATGTTAATAACCTCATTCAATATACTAATGAGAAAACTGACCTTTCAGAGAGGGCAGCCTGTCCAATTCTATACAGCTGGTGCGTGCTTAAATCGGTTGTCGGACCACAGATATCTTCACAACCTGTCTCTTGATGTCTTCTCTGGTTTTCGGACGACACAGTTCCAGAGAGCTGCTCTGGAATCACTTGGAAAATAGTATCTCTGTCATGTAAAATTTATTACAAAATGGTAGAAATTGGCCACTACTATCCCATTATAGTTGATTTCACTACTTTATTTTTAAATATTTAATAATTGGCCCACTTGAAATGTGACTGTTTTGCATGACATTTAAACAGTGTTTTTGTCTACAATGAGTTTGTTCTGATTAGAGCCATTGTGCTCTACAATTTCATGAAGTATTAACATTCTTTGAAATTGTTCTAGAAACACTTTGAAATCACTAAAACTCTTTTTTATGTTATCAAAAATATTCAAATGAACTTGCAAGGATCGCATTTAAGAGTTAGTAATCTCCAGAGAAAAGACTTTAACTCCAAATGTCAGGAGTTGGAATTGGGCATGACCCTGAGGGTGTTACCATGAGACAAAGGCACCCAGCGCTCCCCAGGGGAGCTCAGCACATTCTGCTTGTATTTGTTGCTATGGAAGCAAAATGATATTTCCTCCAGGAATCCACATCTTCAAGCCACTGTGCTCTGCCTTTTTAAATGTATCTGAATATAAATTGCTTATACATTCTGGGTCAATTCCATTTTGATTTTCTCACTTTACCTTGTTGCATTGTATTGTTTGATAATGAACATAACTGATACTCTGATACAATGAGAAAGTAGGGTTTATTTTATCTCTACATAGCAATAGCTGAAAGGCACGGGGACAATTAGAAAAGCATGTAATCTGCCTACCATCTTTTTCACTGCACACAGACTGTTCTGGCAGTTTGTACAGCTCTGCAAGGGTTCGAAGGAAACAGTGCTATGCAGTCGGCTCATTCAGCCCCAAAGGAGGGGAAGATGTTGCCAGCGAGGATCTGCGGGATAGATAAGGGCGTTGTTTAATAAAGTAACTCGTAAATACTTTTTGTTTTAGTATCTTAGGTTTAACCCTTTACTTTCAGAACATAAAGGAAACACTCAAATTTGTTGTTTTGATAACTAGAGCATAAATTATCACAATAAAAATTGATTATATCTGTTGAACAGCGGTGTTAATGGCATACTGTTAGCTATTTTTTTCTTCATTCTCCAAATGTAACACAAAACCTTTATCTTTTAGCTTTCTAAAGCTTAAAGCCTTTTTTTATAAGTATAGAAATGGCCCTTACTTTAAAATGTTTTTATTTCTTTTAGTAAAAATCATTATGCATATCCACAGTATTACTTCAGCTTAATGCCTATGAAGTAAAAAACAAAAACAAAAACAAAAACACCTCAGCACACTTTGGTAAATTTTGAATCCAATTCATACCATTAAAAAAAGAAACTTTTGAATACCTACTGTGTTTAGATCCCATGAAAGGTACCGGTGCTGGGAACAGGGACAAATAAGACTGAGATTATCCCTCTCCCCGAAAGACCTGAGTTATTCAGAAGAGAGGAAGTCACAGGGAAAACATCTGAGGCAGAAATAAGGTTTTGGAAGAGGTTTTCCAGCAGGATGTAGTGACTGACTCAAGCCTGCAGCAAAAACTTGGGCCACAAACAAACTTTGTAGCAAAGAAACCACAAAAAGGCAAGTTGGATGTGGATGTACCGTCCTGGCCTCAAAATGTCATTTGGTGGAAAGCAATAAAAACCCCAGCGCACACCCTGATTTATGACTTCAGTCCTCTCATATGTCATTTCATATGGTGCGTTGGAGGGTTTGACCATGTCTCGCCCTTATATTACATCAAACTGACTCAGGACGACTTTCACTTGATCTGTGCAAACCGTTCACTGAAAGGGGAAGTAACATCGTTCCCTGTTTCTCCAGGAGGTTAAACCTAGACCAGTGGGTACATTTGCGTTGTCTGTATATCACAATGGTCTGAGGAGCCCTGTGGAGCTCACTCACTCCTTCTAAATATTTAAGCAAAGAATACTTGTCCCCCATCTTAGAAGAACTTCCTGCAATGGTGATTAATTGCACTAGATGACTGTAAGATCGTTTTCACTGCATTTGTTTTAAAATTAATGAGTCATATCTTTGTCCTCTATAGAATTTCTAGAACATTTGTTGATTATTACAAAGTATACATGCTCAGTAGTAAAAAATGAAAATCATGCCCTTCCTGTAAAATACAAAAATGTAAAAGAATTTGTGTAATAAATGTTAACAATGTAGATGTGTTCTATGAATGGAATCAATGTATTACTCTAAGAGGAAAGATTTTTATGTTAAAAGAAAGTTAAACAAGTATGAAGAGGCTAAGTATCATAATCCGACTTGGAATTTAGGGTCATCGGAGTAAATGAGCCTCCATGTCCTCATTTTTAAATTAGGGGTGATAAGAGCTGCCTCTCACTGTGATGAGTATTATTTTGATTATCCAGAGTTTGGTATTTACAAGAGTGCTTTGAAATTTGTAGGGTATACTTTCATTATATCATTATTCTTACAAAAATTCAAATGGCATTCAAAACACATTTAAAAAGATAATATGAGAGAAGCATAGGATAGGAAAATGGGGGAAAGGAATTAGGTGATTCAGTGAGGCTAAGGTCAAGTTGAAGCAAAAAAAAAAAAAAAGGCATCTTGCCATACCCTGAATAATTGACAGTGAGGGATTACTGATACGACTTCGAACTCCCGAACTAGTAATGAAAGTAGAGGAGACGGCACAATCAGGTACACGTTCTACTGCAAATGTAATATTAAAACACCCTAATTTTCTAAGGCAGGAAATAGACAAATTTTTGGCATTAAGAACTAAGGCAAATTTTCTTATAAAAATACATGGAATTGTAGACAATGTCTGACAGAAATGAACAGCTTTTATAAACACATTTGCAACTCACAGTGCTCCTCAATATAAGCTGAGGGGGGACCGCTGAAACACAGTGGAATAAGTGACTTTCTCCACAGTCCAGAATCGTGTGATGCAGGTCACAGGGTTACACTGCCTGTCCACCCGGATCTCAGAGTGAACTGACTACACAGAAGAGCGAGTGGTCTGCATACCTCTCAAGAAATCCCCATATCCTGATCTGTACGCCTTAGTGATTACACCGATTAAAAAAGTAGTTTTTGACACATTTGTTCTGAGACTCAAGAAGAACAAATCAGGAAAACCCACATTTTACTCTTGCTTTGATAGCAGTGCATGTTCCAAAAGAATGTACCAGATTACGAGCCTTAAAAAAAAAGGAGGCTCTCACCTTTTTGAGCATTATTATAATCCATAAATATTCTAAATGCTTTAGAAACTTAATATGTTGTGATTCCTAACAATTATGGGTAGAAGGATACTTTAGGAGAACTTTCTTATGCTTAATTTTTGGTTTTGTTTTCTATTTGTGAATATAGGATCAGAGCCAATTCGCAGAGCAGGAAAAAGTGGCACTTCAACACCCACTACCCCTGGATCAACCGCCATCACTCCTGGCACCCCACCAAGCTACTCTTCTCGCACACCAGGCACTCCTGGAACCCCTAGCTATCCCAGGACCCCTCACACCCCAGGAACCCCCAAGTCTGCCATCTTGGTGCCCGGTGAGAAGAAAGTCGCCATCATACGTACTCCTCCAAAATCTCCTGCTACTCCTAAGCAGCTTCGGCTTATTAACCAACCACTGCCAGACCTGAAGAATGTCAAATCCAAAATTGGATCAACAGACAACATCAAATACCAGCCTAAAGGGGGGCAGGTAAGAATCATATGAATACAGATTTGCTCCCAGGTGTAAAATCCCATATTATATCATAAGCTAACAGTTCTTACAAAAAAAAGAGAGGTGGAGTCTGGTTATGATTTATTGCCAAGAGTGTGGACCTTATCCGAGAAAGCTAGCTTATACAATATAATGAAAATCACATGACATACTTCTTCTGGTTATTATTGGATACAAATTGATTTGACCACATAAGAGAGTCTTTCCTTTGGTTTCCTAACAGATTGTTTCTAAATGTCACTCTATTGCCTTGTAGATTTTAACTTAAGAGATTAAAAGTACATTTCTGATTTAAATTTGAGCGTTCTATTTTAGATCTGACTATGTTTTAGTGATTCCAGTTTTATCTCCTTCCTTCTTCCCCAGGGATTTGCTATGACATCTCCTCATCTCCTCTATGAACATTTCCTCATGTTCACTCCCAAATCAGAGCATGTTTACCAAGCTTCTCTTGCCTAAATTTTGCAAAGAGTGAATATTCATGTTGATAATAAGTAGTTCTATGTGGTTCTGGTGAATAAAATCATTGTATTAAAACCCTATTTAAGATTAATTGTACTGGACAGAGGTATTAGTAAAGCTCTACCTATTAACTCTTAACTCCAGCTCCAGGGCAAACATTCACATCTTGCCAACCAGGGATCTTTGAGTTCGGCCTGACCCGAATCTTGCTTGCACACTGTATGTTTAGACACGTCAGTTAGCCTGGATGGAGATAATAAAAATATAATTTAATGTTTCTCTTGTGCTATTGATCTTCCCATTGGATATTTTGACTTATCTTGTCATTGAAGAGATAAAACATCCATCCTTGAGAGAAAGAAGAAAGGAAGTAATAATTCCTTTGTACATTAGCAAACTTGTGATGTCCTTTCAATATGCCAAGGAAGCCTTTCCTTTTAGCTTCAATATTCTTTTCTCCCACTCTTTTTCTCATCTCTGACATTTCTGGTATCCCTCCTTTGTGAGAAGACAGTGCATTTTCAGGCAGGTCTAGAAGAAAAATCTAACCGAAATGCGAAGCTTGCTCTTTCCTTTAGCAACAGAAATTCTTTGCTGAGATTCTGTTCAATAATGTCTGAGAAGTTAAGCAATATCAACCAAAATTAAGGAAGGTATATTTCAAAACAACTATAATGTTCTATAATACTATAGTCATAGAAGATGCTTTACCATACAAAGATATTATTTTAAAAATGAGCTACAGGAAAACATTTTTTAAGAAAACAAAATGCTACCAAATTTAGGCCTATAAATTCCAAAAGAAACTCTTACTCTTCTTGCATTCATCAGAGGTTTGTACATCCAAGAGAAGTAAGTATTTTGGGCTTTTTGGAAATATTCAAATGTCATATTATTTTTATATTTTCATATAAATAATTTTAAAGTAGAAGCAAATCAAGTTAGTCCCAATTTAAAAATGTATCATTTTAGCTTTTGGTAAGACCTCTTAAAATAAAATAACATTATGTATATTTAAAATCAATTATCTTTATAAATATCCCCATGTGCTACTATTCTCCTCAACTAAATGTGGGATTTACTTCCTATATTCTGGAAAATGTTGATACTTAAAAGAATCTGTTTCTTCTTAAGATAACAAAAAATATAGATTATTTTCAAGATATTTTATTGAAACTAAAAATTAATAAAAAGGGAATAATTATTCATATACTTTGACATAGAAATTGTGTACTGTATGATTTTATTCAAAGAACTCCTCAAGGTAGGCTCAACTTTGCTGGAATCACTAAGGTTAAACCAATCTGAAAAATATGAAAACATTTATTTTTGGCTTTCTGCTTCTTTATCATATCTGGCTGTGAATATTGCTATGTCTAATTTTAATTGACCTCTAGTATACTTGGTAATTCATAAAATTGATATAAAGATGTCTTGTTTTTTGAGCTGAACTAAAACTGCCCTAGAGATTATGGTAATTAAGGACTAGTAAAGATATATGAGACAAAAATTACAGAAAGAACAAAAATAGTTTCAAAATCTCAGTGTCATTTGAAGAAAATCTCTACTTTAATGAGGGAAGTGTTAACCTACTGCAAAATTGCCCTATCTTGGCTTTAGATAACTTGGAAAAAATCCATAGCAGTGGAGTTATGAAATAACTTTTGTTGGGTAAGTAAGAGGTACATCCTCACCAAGATAAGAAACAGATGGAAGGAACATGCTGAACTTCTATTCCATCATAGATGGTATCAGTGTATTTAAATTGGAGGAGGAAGTGAATTGGGAAATTGAGATGCAGTGCAGTTGAACCGTCTTAGTAGGACGGTTCTTGTAGATGTGCAGCTGAGAAATCTGCCCATTTCTCTCAATGTACTCTGCAGCACTGTAGCACAGGACGCATTATCTCTTGTTGATGTCACCCCAATAGTTGTTAACTGGTCTCCCTGCACCTCTGATACACACTACGTATTGTAGCCCGTCCTTCTCACCACATGCATAATTAAGTATTCCGTTGTGCAGTTATTTAATGTAAATTTTATCTTACCCACTAGACCATACGCTCCATAATATCAGGGATGAGGTCCATCTTGTTCTCCAGGTCCAGTACACAGTAGGTGCTCAATAAAAGTTTGTTGAAAGTCGAGTGAATGCAGTATACCATGTTCATGGTGAGATGCATTCTTTCTAGTGACTGCTGAATAAATGTGAATGCCTGATGCCATTGTAATTGTTACCCAAAGAAACTTCCCATGTTCGAACCACAAGATGTAAGAGCTGAGTTCTTGGTTCCCCTTTTCTACTGAATTACTGTGTGACCTTAGATACTGACCTCTCTGGTCCTCCGATTTTTTAATTTGTAGAATAGAAGCAAAAAAATGATACTGTTTTTGTATATAGGGCCATCTCATTTAAATAGACTTTAAGGTGATTTTCGGATCTCAGATCTATGGTTTGCCTTAGAGTAGGATAGTAATTAGCATTATAGCTAATCAAAAAATATCATTTAGTCATTTTACTAGACTCCACAGTGCGCATTTGTGCCATAAACGGCACCCGAAGTTGAGTAAAACAGCACCGCTCGTGAAATGGAAGAGGAGTGTGATTTTGGAGGAGGAATACCTAGAGAGAGAAGAACAAGGAAATGAAATGGGTAAAACATAGAGTGCAATCTTTTAATATTTTTGTAAAATCTTAGGCATTTTCCTAAGATTGTCTAGGCCTTTAATATACTAATTTAAATGAGTCACTTTCAATTTTATATTCATGGAAAAAATGAAATTAATTCTGGAGGCAGCTAATAAATTACAGTATAACAGGATTTTTTTCTCATATAAAACTATCACGGTCACCACTGTAATGACGTACTCATGTATAGTTAAATTTATAAATTTATACATTTTATAAACTAAAAGGGAAGGATTGAAGCTTATTTAGATTTCTCACATTCATGCGTGTACTTTTTCATCACACGTGTACTAGGACAGCACTGTGCGCTGTCTGACAAAAGGAGAATGAGATGATATGGTCAGTCTGGGCAGTAAGGAGTGCTGTTTTATCGTCTTGGCCCCCTTAGTATCCTGCTCTTACTTAATTTTCTTTCCAAGTCATTTATTTTCATCTCCTTAGGGCTACAAATAAGTGCTAAGTAAGAGGAATAATAAAATACCCCATGAGCTTTAAAATACTGTCAGTCAACCCAGCATGAAAAAACAAGTGTTTTCTGAAATAAATACAGTGACAAAAGGTTTTTTAGTATCAAAGTCAACATTATCTCAAAATGAAAGCCCATTGAAATCACAGACCCTGTCTCTATGCAGTAGGACGTGTATACTGTAATTCAAGTGACTTTGTAGGGTAACAAAAAGTTTTGGAGGTAGGCTTCGTAAATACTGATTATTCAAAACTATGAAAAAATTACTGCATTGGGCTCACAAAATGGAAAATTGTAGAGTCCTTTTTTGCTCGCTGTTCGTTTACAAGCCGAGCAACGACATGGAGGCAGCCTTGAATCTCAGGTTGCTTTCAAACAGCTGAACAAGCTCTTTAAAGTTACTTCCTTGAACAACTTCATTCACTATTCCATAACGTTTCTTAAAAATTTAAACTAGAGAAAAAAATGTAATGTCAAGAAATTGTAGCAGGTAAACTTATCTGTTAATTTTCCTGAATCGCAGTAACTGTTGTGTTCATAACTGTCCTCCCAACGCCCATTGAGAGGCCATTTAAAATATTTAACATTGGATCTAATGACTCAACTCAATGTCTCTGCCACCACAAAGTGCTTTCCGAATTTTCCAGCACGCACCCCAAAGTTTTTTATTGTGGTTCTCCTTCCTGTGCCTTGTAAAGCAGCCTGCGTGGGAGAAGTTGGCTCCCAACTGATCCTTTTCTAGAGTTCTGGGGAACTGTATGTTTAGACATAAACTATTTTTTCTATTTGTGTATTCAACCACACTTATTGTTTACATTTGATATACTTAGTTTTTAAAAAGTTGTCAGTTAATGTATTCAGGGTTAATTAAGATTCAGAATGTACCATAAAACTTGCACATTTTTATGTATTGTTGCCAGAGCACAGGGTTGTTAACAGATGAGTCTGTGAAAGATGTTGTCTGTTCCAGGGAACTTTCAGTCTTCAGGAGGATCTGATATAGTCATATTTTTCTTTTAACATATGATGCCCCGGGACTCTATAGAAGCTGAATAGTTTTCATTAAAATTGAATGTGTGAAGTGGGAAATACTTTTGAGAGAGACAAAAAAAAGTGTTATTATAATGCAAGGACAAAGGAAGACTTCATTGTAATAAGCACTCCTGAGAAATGGTGCAAACCCAAAGGAAAAAGCCTAATCCCCTGTAAAGCTGAGGGGAAGTCAGCTGAGTGTCATTGTTCACTACCCTTCAAAAATACAGTATTCTTTCTAAGACAGCCTTGGGTGGAAGAAGAAAGAAATGATGTTGCAGCTCAGGGCTGTACCTAGAGGGGCCTGAAGAGCCTAGTGCTGTATGTGAGAGAGCTGAGGACAGAATCCGAAGTTCTGGACCCCCAGTTATACTCCATATCTCACTATCTTAAGATGGCATGTGAGTTTTTTTGTTAAAAAAAAAAAAAAGCAGCAGCATCAGAGTGTTAAATTAAAAAAAAAAACAAGATCCCATTAAGAAATTCAAGTTGACATTGAGATTAATGTCCCTGGTTTACACGTATAAATTGTTTTACTAAAAACTGTAAGTTAGGATTGTATTTGTTTCATTTTATGTGTTTCATATTTCTAATCTTTAGTGAGAGATTAATTCTTGCTTAGAGTAATATCCTCATTTTTTCCTCATGTCCTTTCCTAGACTAATCCCGCTTAGGGGAAAAAATTACTTCCTCTAAATAAGAAGCTAAGCCTGTACGCAGAGAGAGAACAGTGGCCAGTCATTTCTGTTGAATCATCATGATAAAAACCCAAAGAGAGTCTCCCCCAGACTATCCAGAAAGTAATTGCCCTGTTCTTCCCTAGCATGGTGGTGGAATAGATAGAATTAGTAAAGAATAAAATAAAATGACTGATTAATTACTCAATTACATTAACCTAATTTGTATAAATCTTCATGCTTATATGACTCTTCATGTGAATGAAGTCAATTATGTATGCAAATAAGTCACCAGTACTTGCCCATGATACTGAAATCCCTTTCTGCCAGCCTTCCAATGTGGTGGGACTGATTGGGCTGAGCCTCGAAGGATGCTCTGTTACAGACTTACCTAGTTAGAGATAACAACGTAATGAAGGCCCTTCAAGTGTCAAGACAACCTGGCCCAAATTTTGGGCCAAGACAACCTGGCCCAAAATGTAGAGTGTTAAGAGAGGACTCAAAAATCAGTATTGTGGAGAATGCTGGCTGCCTGGCTAAGAAATTTTGATGCACTTAATAGGAAATAGGGAGTTGGGGAGAATTTTGAGTAAGGCAGAGCTTTAGGAAGGTGATCCAGTTGATTGATAACATTTCACTTCCCCTGTGAATTATGCAGAAGATTATCACTCCTTCCCGTCACCTTTTTGCATTAATAGTGCAAGTACAACTTTTGATAAAATGTATGGACAAAGATTAGTATGTGTTGTAGAGTAATTTAGGGTAACGATTATTCAAATATTTTTTTCTTCCATATCACAAATATAGAAAGTTAGTTAATTTGCCAATTATAAGTTTGTTATATTTCTAGATTGTCTCTAAGATTTTAAAATATTTTTCTGTTGACACAGGCTTTTAGGAAAACAAAAGTTTAATGGAAATTTTTCCAAAGAAAGTAGTTTTATTTAGATCCATCCATACAACAGAGAGAGTTAAAACTCAACTCTCTTATCAAAAAACAAAAAAAGAACAACCTAATTTAGACTAAAACTTTATCCCTCATAGTAGCCATCTTTTTTTTTTTTTTTCTATTTTATGGAGTGGTTGGTGAGAACTGCTGGTATTTGTGGACTTAACTCTCTAAGTGTTAATCATTGTAAATGATCTGAGAGATCTTTGGGATGAAGTATTCTGTAATTTTTCAAAGGCGTAAATGTGAGTCACGTGGACGAGGTGAGTGTTCGGGCGCGAGTGGTCAAGCTAGAGGGTAAATCGCAGTGAGCATCAATCATCCACTGCCCATCGGGGTTTCCTTTTGTCTATTCAACCATCAGGCAAGATGGCAAATGTCACACTTGGCCTCACTCTTACAGTCTAAAGTTTAGACACAAGCAAGATACGATGACGCTATTGCAAAAATGGAGATAGGTCAAGAGTGTGCCGTGAATGCACGTCAGAGGCCTACTTCGCATTGCAGACTGAGCAGAGGTAGGCTGAGGGAGTCCACAGATGACAAGGTCAGCTGGTTGTCTCACGAGGAAGTCTATGACGCTAGAAAATCTGCAAAAAATGAACAGGAATCAACCTGTAAGCGTTAGGATTTTAAGATTTGAATTACCTCTAACTAATGCTAGCAATGTGTACGGCCCCTTTGGTTTCAATAACTTGCTTTGGGAACCATAAAAATTGTCAGAAAGTTGATTAAACGTTAGAGTCAGATTCATGCAACTGAATTTGGAATTTCCATTTTTGCAACAAGTGGATCAGATTTAACACTTGGCTCTGATCACTTTGTAATGAGCCACTCAATCGGTGCTCTACCGATCCCCACTTTAAAATTTGAAAAGGCAACAAGAGACCCTGTATGTCCCCGGGGACAAGGAAAAAACAGCTTAGATGAATTCTATTTCATTGCCAAAATAATTAGGTCTTCATGGATAAAAATTGTAAGTATTACTATTAGAAATAATAAATCAAAACTATTTTTTAAATTAATGTATGTGGTTTGAAATGTAATGGCCCTTATTGACTTAAAGGTCTGTGCACCACAGTTTATGTGAAATTCTTGGAATGAAACGACACTTACTGTTAGATAGAGACTGTGATATACTCCCCCGCCCTTTTATAAAACTGGAATGGTTCTCATGCCCTACAGAGGGGTCCAATCATCACATCTTCTGAATTCAGATTTTGACAAGAGGCCCTTCCCTTGGGCTGTCAATGAGAGTTGTCGATGACATTTCCCTGTAAGGGACAGTGATCTTGTCAATGTTAGTTAGGCAGGCCCTGCAATTTAAGCTTTTTCTGGTTAAAAATAGTCAGGATTCATGTCCTCTTGAATTTCTGTCCTTTTCTAAAAGACCAAGAGATGTGATATTATTCAGGGGCATGGCTGAATATCTAGGATAATTTTATTTAGCTTTTTTAAAATAAGAAGATAAACTGTCCCCCAAAGCATTGAAAACATGATTTTCCTTTAGCTATTGGGGGAGGGGAGGAAATCTGTCCCTTTAGACAAAGTAAAACAAACCAACCAAACAACAACAAAAGTAGACTTTCTTCCCATACCAACTTTGCTTATCTGCCCTCCAAGGCATGCAGAATTCAAAAAGGTTGCAACAGTTATTACTTTGCACATTATAATACACCAGAGTAATGTGTGTCCAGATCTGGATTTGCTATTGGCTTCCAGATGAACACTGGAGTTTCTGAAAATAGAAATAAAACACGTAACCTCAAATCTGTCAGACCCAGATTTGGGCCTGGACTACATGACCTAGCACAAGTCAACTAACTACAGTTCTTTAGTTTTCTCCCTTCTAAAAATGGAAAGAATGCTTCCACACCCACGTCTAAGGGTAATGGCTGTTGATGAGCCGCTGACAGAGGGAGGCCTTCCAAAAGGCCCCTGAGCCACACCTGCGGGGGAATTGTATGCCCTTTCTGCAGAGGAGACCCAGAGCCTCTTGTTGACCCTCTTAGGAAACCAGGGGCTTCATTCCCTGCACGAATGAGGACCCTCACCTGCAGCATTCACTAGACCTTGCTACATTTAAGTCAAGTGTACGAGATGATCTACAATGGTAATGGCTGACACTACCGGGGGTCAGGTGGGGCAGATAAGGTGCTGGTGTATCCTTCAGGATCCCAGTCTGAACTACACTGAACTGTACTGTTGGACCTTCCACAGAGTGAACCTGAGTCCCCCTGTTGGCCACAGTATTGGGAACCTTCTCCTTACAGATAACCCAGGTTTTATTTTTCTATTCCTCTAATTGCTTCCAGATTACACCTGCTTAAGGCTCTGGAGCATTTGGCCCTTGGGAGTGCAGTACAAGAGGCTCATTTTTATATGATAGATCTGCTCTTCAATTCCAGTGTTAGTTTGTTCTCTTAAACGAGTACGTAGGTGGAAAGGAGTTTGGAGCCTCTTCCGGTTCCCTGTACCCAGCATGTTGAAGCAAAAATGCACAGTGAAGTTACCTCCAATTCCTTTTAGGTTAGGATTTTAAACAAGAAGATCGATTTTAGCAAGGTTCAGTCCAGATGTGGTTCCAAGGATAACATCAAACATTCTGCTGGGGGCGGAAATGTAAGTAGAAGCTTCCGGTGGAAAGCCGTCCTGGTTGTGTGGAGCCATCTGCACAGCCAGCACCCTGTCTCCTCTCCTGCCTCTTTCCCAATGCACTGCCCCTTCTCGTTGCTGCGCCACATGTCCCCCTGATCTGGGAGCTTGTCAGCCTTGTGTTTGGCGATGGGTTTTCCACCCTTCCCTCTAAGATCATCAGCAAATGTCTTGCTTTCAGTTGAATAACCAAACCTTAATGGGGTGCACCACGGTTTTCAGGGGGATGGAAAACCCACATCACTTGCCAATTGTGTTTGCTGGCCTTTGGCCCCAAGGTATTTCCTCATGCTCTGTTCCCCTGCAAAAGTCACCTGGGCACCCACTTTTCTAGCTCCATTTAAGTTACTCCTGAGGCAAAGACTGATATAGTTGAAAACACACAGTGTGTAATGTCAGTCTTTTGTGCTTCATTATTCATGAGAGTTAGATGTCACTCGGAATAACACAGAACTGCTGAAGCATGGTTCATCTGTAATTCAAAGTGAGAGGATTCAACTTCCTGGTGTACATGGCTTAATGGTACTTTTCCTGTCACTTAAATTGAGTGGAAATAATATCCTATGAGACAAAGGGAAAGGTGAATCCATGTCTCTCTAATGTAGTTGAGGCAGAGTTGAAACAGGTAAACTCAAGCCAGATCCTGTCACCTGAACTTCAGGTTCTGGCCATCTGGGACCCTAGTAATTTAAAGTACTAAGACCAAAATTCTCACCTGTCTAGTAATTCTTGGCTCCTTGCTGCTCAACTGGGCATAGATGGAATGAACCAGTGAAAGGAGAGATGAGCAAGTGACTTCTACCAGGAATTGTCACTTGATGTTCAAAGTAGATCCACTGAGCATAAAAATGTCACTGCCGTGGGACATCCATAGCAAGGTTTGCTGGGCTTCTCCAGGAGCACTGGGCTAAGCCTCCGCACCAGCGTTTACATGGACATGGTGGCCCTGCTCCCTGTTGCCTTGACTGTGGGTGCTCGCTGCCTGGTACTCTGACAAAGCGTCAGTCCTAGTAAATAACTTGAGGGGATCAGAAAGCGGACCCAGCTACCTCCACTGCAGGTGCTGCTGGTCAAAACACCTAAGTGGAAAAGGACAAATTGAGATAACTAACAAAATAAGTAAGGGAGCTTCCAACCTTCAAAACAATAGTCTTCCACTTTCCTCTAGAGAAGAATCGCTTATTCAAATATGCATATTCCCAGGCCCCATTTCCCCAGTGTCCAATTCAGTAATTCCCATGTACTTCTGATGCCAATGAATAGTGACCCATACTTGGAGAAGCACTGTTTTAAACATTGGGAGGGGAGATAATTTCAATAAAACAAAAAGAAAACAAATGTTGCTATCAATGAATAATTTGGTACACGGCAAAAATTCCCTTTAACTAAGGCATGACAGTAATGTCTTAGAAAAGCATGTTTACAGCTTTCTTTTTCCAGAGCAATGTTGTTCTTGTATCTACGAGCAATGTTGGTCACTTTTATGTAAAACTCACCTTCGAAAGAATGACTTATCTCTTCACTGGGCTCTTTGCTTAGGGAAAGGTTTAACATGATACGGCTTCGTTCTTGCCTTATTAATCCAGGTCTTTCTATCTGCTTGTGGCATGATCTGTTTTCTAATAAAATCTTCTATTCTAGGCTTTTCTTTCACTTGGGTCCTTCTTTCCAACCAAACAAGTGGAAGGGCATATGGGGGAGTATGTTTTCCTATGTGTGTGTGCACTTCAGTTTGGGTTCCTGGATATGCTGTAGTGTGTTGAGTGTGGATATGTTTCTAGATTTTATGTATGTGTTTAGGGGGTTAGTGCATGTCTATACTATTTTAAGCATATTTTATGTGATTTGCACAGGTACAGATTGTCACTAAGAAGATAGACCTAAGTCACGTGACATCTAAATGTGGCTCTCTGAAGAACATCCGCCACAGGCCAGGTAAGTTAAATACGTTTTAGTAGTTTGAGAAATATTAAATCGGACTCAAGAAATTGACAAGCAAAATTTTTGTTGTTGTGAAGTACCTAATTGGAAGGACATTTCAAAATCCTGATACTTCATGCTTTTATTTAGAGAAACTTAAGTTAGAAATGTGGGCATCTTCTTTTGGACAAGTTGCTAATGAAAGTGAAAGCAAACCTTTTAGGTGGAGATGGGTAAAGGAGTCTAATCCAGCTTTTTTCAAGGTCAAAGACATCGGCAGATGCTCATTTGTGCTCAAGGGCAGGCTAAAGGACAAAAATACCTTTCCAGTGTGGACTCCTGGCATTTACAAGCTTGAGAAAGGCAGAAAGGCATGCAGAGAGTGCGAGACCCTGCTGAAGGATGGAACGTGGCACTCCCTCTATCAGCAGATCCTTGATTTTCAGACCAGTTAGCAGTTAGGGGAATGTCAGGGTCCAAACTCTGTCTTAATATTATTAGATCAAAGTCGACATCAGATAGGTCTCAGGACAGCTGTACAAGAATGTGATCTCCTATTACTCCATCTACTAATGAAAATGGCAAGTTCTTAAAGCTTATTAGTATTAAAAACTTAGCTCCTGACTCCTATTTTATCTGTCAAACCATCAGTGTTGAGGATTTACAAATGGATCTACACCCATATATGTGCACCCTTTCTAGCCTAATAGTTCTTCATACAAGTGACCTATCATACCAAGAAGAAGAATAAAGAGCTTCATCTCAATGTAATTTGTTCCTTTTGGGAGAAGAGTCCAACTCTCCCGAGTTTTAGAAAGGATGCAGTAGCACACTTTTTTAAAATTGTTGTTCAAGTACAGTTGTCTCCATTTTTCTGCCACCACCTTCCCCCACCCCACCCACCCCCACCGTCAGTCCTACCCACCTTTGGCTTTGTCCACGGGTCCTTTACACATGTTCCTTGATGATTGTGTTATTTTTAGAGTATTTATTATATAGATAAGAGAAACGCTCCTAATATCTTAGGTTAGATTGGGTAGCGAAGGGTATTAATATGTAAAACAATCCATACAATGGTACAAAAGGATGTAATTATCTTGGATGATATGAGGAAAATGATATGGACTAGAAATGTTAAAAGATTTTTTCCCATCTATGGTCAGAGGTATAGTAGAGTTAATTAAGTTTGTGGTTTACAATGGTCTGTCTACTACAATAATTTTGGGGAAATAATCACCACAAATATAAGGTTTAATTTTAGCAAGACATTTAAAAGCCTTTCTCCTCTCACAGGTGGTGGGCGTGTGAAAATTGAGAGTGTAAAACTGGATTTCAAAGAAAAGGCCCAAGCGAAAGTTGGCTCGCTTGACAATGCTCACCATGTCCCTGGAGGTGGTAATGTCAAGGTAAGAAGAGGTCAAGAGCTGATCTCGTCTTCGTTTTCTTAATTGTTCTGAAATACTCCTCATCAACATGGGCCCCAGACTGAAGACCTGAATAATAGCAGCAAGGAAGGATGGCAGAGATGAATGCAAGCGACATTCACGTTAGCTCTGGGATAGAGAAATATTAGGGGTCAGTTAAGATGTCTGAGTTAACAAGGACTGATGCTTGTCTTGAACAGATTGACAGCCAAAAGTTGAACTTCAGAGAGCATGCCAAGGCCCGTGTGGACCACGGGGCTGAGATCATCACACAGTCCCCAGGCAGATCCAGCGTGGCATCCCCCCGACGACTTAGCAACGTCTCCTCTTCTGGAAGCATCAACCTGCTCGAATCCCCTCAGCTTGCCACGTTGGCCGAGGATGTCACTGCTGCTCTGGCTAAGCAGGGCTTGTGAATATTTCTCATTTAGCATTGAAGTAACAATATTTAGGCATGAGCTCTTGGCAGGAGTGGGCTCTGAGCAGGTGTTATGCTTACTCTTTACAAACCATAAAATAAATAATGTCCTTCCCAAACTCTCTTAATTGTTACAATTTTATAAAAAAAAATGAATAGCATATGCAGAAATTGACTTGATTTCCATTTGCAACAGGAAGACACTGGCTTTACATAAGTACAATTGGACGATTATTTTTGCTCTGCTCTGTTTTGCATGGAGTATTATTATTTGAAAAATTGCATTTTTACCTTTCATGTGCCTGAAGGCTATCCACTACATTCTGAAAGGCCTTGTTAAAATCCAAGCTGCTCATTTCACTATCCTGTTGGTGGGTGAAAAGGTAAAAGCTGCCCATTGTAACTTATTACAGATTGAAATAAATCAAGGAGTCTGATGGCAGGAAGGGAAGAGCATGTAAGAAATGAGGTTTTTTTTAAGTGTTATTTTGTATAAATGGGAAGAAAGATTCAATTAAGTTATTAACATTTGGGACCTGGATAATTATATCAGAGTATAAGTCAATTCAGTAAATTATTTAACTAATTAAAAACTAGTAACGAAGCATTTGAGCTGTGGTTGAGGAAGTGTGTAAAAGTGCCCTGGCGCTTTCATTAGGGCGGACTCGTGTCTGATTAGAATGTCAGTTGATCTGCTAGATTTGTGTCCACACTACCAGTTTCACACCCCCTTTCCATCTGTTTGATACAGTATTATAGATATAAATATATATATATATTTCTCTGTGGCCATTTGTGATACTTCCTCATATACTTGAATATTATACTTCCTTATTCACAGTATCTGTGTCTCCTGCACCCTTTGGTGTTGCAATTTTAGGTATGTGAAAGTAGATGTTAGCAGGGTTCTTTCCCTATTTAAAAAAATACATTAAAAAAGATAAAAAGTTTTAGCATGAAGTTGCTTTCTGTAACAACTCAAAGCTGTAACCCTGTTTTAGTGCCAGATACAAGTCTCTCCCATGATGCTAGAAAAATTTATTTTTCTTTGCTTTCACCAACATGGAGTTTGTGGGGGTGGGACCAGTTATACATAAAGGGTTTACAGATTATTGGTTTAAGATTATGGATTTAAATTACTTTGAATCATGGAATAGTTTGGGTTTTATTTCTGTAATCATCCATGAAAGACTTACTAAGATGTCTTCTTTCTTTCTTTTTTTCATTTGCTAAAGTTGAAACTCACAGTGGGAGTTTGGGACTTGTTCTCCCGTTCTCCCAAACAGTACCTGCTTATTACATTACCTGAGAGGAGATATTTGGCTTCCTTCCCCAAAGTGAGGATCCCTTGATCAGAGAGGAAAAATACAGTACTTTGAGAAGCGATAGCTACAAAATATTTGAGATACCGACATCAAAATCATTTTATATCAGTAGGTAATACTGTTTTGACTTTACATACAGTCAAGAAATCCCAAATCAATTAATTTAGTCCTCTCACAAATCATTCATTTTAGACTCTTGAAGAAACAATGAATTAGTCAATGGCCTGAATAAGGCAATGAGTTACCAGGCTAGGTAGACACTTTTTAGTGTTTTATCGATTCCTTTTCTTGCTCAGGGCTGGTAGGATGGATTTGAACAGTTACAGGCAAATATCTGATTCCTTTGAGCCAAATCAATTTCTGAATATAAAGGAAGAAATGACAGGCATGGATGAGGCAAAAAGGGAGTATAGTAACATCTAAGAAAGAATCCAAGGGATGCAATGACAGAGACACGGTGACATTTTGTGACTCATTGAATATTGGCACCAATGTAACTTCCACAAAAGAAACTGTAGGGGCAGATATGCACCATTCATTCTCAACTGAGAGGTCTTAGGTAGGCAAAATGTCAGAAATTATTTGTAAATCAGCTACTTTACACAACAGTCAGAAGGATAGAAACTACTGAGTAGGGCTGTGTTGTGCTCATTTTCTGCCTAATAAATTGCTGTGAGGTTTGATTTGACCAATTTGGGCATTTTATCCATCAGCTTCCCTTGAAATGCACCAGAAAATAAGATAAGAAAGAATAATTATTTGGAGACTTATGGTATTTCTTATGTGTTTGATAATGTTAGCTAGTGATTGAAGTTCTAGAGAAAGAAGTTAACAGCTGATTAGAACACTTTTAACAGGTGAAACACGTATTTTTTTAACTTAGTTTAAATTTTTTATAATAGTTAAGAATAAGCAAACACGCTCTGCATATTACAATTCAGTTTCTTAACAATACATGTCCAAAATAAAAATGATATAAAGCATGAAGTTATTAGATTTGGCATTAAAACAAAGGTTTATTTCAAACCACAGCAAAATTATAATGAATAAATCTCCTTGTTTGGAAATGTGATTCTCTATAAAGGTAAGAGCAACAACGACAACAACCTGATCGTTTGTACCAGGAAAGAGAGAAACACACAGGCCAAGTGTCTGCTTATGGGGACAAGTGGTGGAGCCCATCTTGCCTTCACTCTCAAGACTAACGGCACAAATTACGCTTTTTGAACACCACTCTTGTGGGGACATCCATACGCTGATCTAGAAATTAAAGCTTCATAGTTATAATTCTAGATCTATTCATGCCAGTTTCTCTCTGGCTTTAGCCTTTGAGAACCTGTTTAAGAATATATAAGTAATCCAGAGCTATGAAGAGTTAAAAGGCCAGCTTCTTCGATGAACTCTCCCTCTCTGGGTCACCTGCAACCAAGAATTGGATACCTTACAATGATGCAGGAAAGATCCGAGTTTATGATGAGTTTCAAAGGCCATGTTCACTTAGGAACCAACTCTCTCTGGGTTCTCCTGCTGAGTTCCAGCAGGATGATGGGCTGAAATCCCACCCCCAATCGAGACACCTGTGTAACACCAACGAGGTATGGCTGAAGAAGGGTAAAGAGAGAACTTTGTTAAGTAGAAGACTGTGCTGACGGGAGCTGGCCTTCTTCAGGTGTTCATTTGATCATACAGCAGGAAATGGGATCCTCAACCAAATACATCATGTCACTATTACTAAATAATCTCAATGTGGCTGATTCTGACATAGGTACAATTATAGTTTTTCTCACATTTTTCATGCTACAGAAAGGTGGTAAATAAACTACTCATGGTCTTAGTAGCCAAGAAAAAAAAAAAGAACACCTAGATTCATGGCTTGGAAAGGCAAAGGCTAGGCATTCCTTCAAAAATAGATATGCTCAAATCAGCATTGATGTGTCTTTGTCTAGGCCTAGGATTTTTAGCCTCCTTGTGTAGGTTGAGGCCAAGTCCCTCTGCAGGAAAAAGGTTATTTTTAAATTCAAAAAATATCAATCATTAAAATCTACTTCAACTTTAGCAAAAAGAAAAAAATCAACAAAAAGTATACTCTGTGTGCTGGGATTCCAAGGTTCCAACACTCCACTCCAAATCTGTGGGGGGTTTCTTTCTTCTGATAATTCTAGAGCCTGTTACCATAGAAAGGCATTTCTTCAATGGCTGGTTGTAGTTAGTTCATGTTTTTCAATCAAAATTTGCAAATGTATTTGTTGCTGTATAGTGATTGTTTTGCAAAATAAAATTGCTTGTCATCTGATCGATGCTTTCAGATTGTTTCTTCTTCTCTGGGGAAAATTTACATATTTACATGTACATACATGACCATCCCTTGTTTGTACAGAAATGCAGTATATATACTGCTCAATCCAACCAAAGAAAAATTGTGAAGAAAGAGCTACAGTTATCTGCTGAATTCCTGCTGTGTGTCAGGCTCTATCGCTACTGTATTATATTAGCAGAAGGCTATCTGGTGCAAGTGACAAAAACTCAAATCAAATTGGCTAAACATGAAGACAAATTTATTCATACAAGTAACCAAGCCGGCAGGAACATCTGCCTCAGGCATGGATGGATCCAGGCACTCAAAAGATGTTATTAAGAATCTTTATTTTCCTAACTCTGGATCAAAGCTCTCAAAAGATATCATCAGGAATCTTTTTCCAAACCCTGGATCTGCTTCCTCTGTGTTGGTTTCATTCTCAGGCAGACACCCCTTTAATGATAGTCACTGGAAGCTCCAGGTTTCACAACCTGAAAGAAAGCCTCTTTCCAAGTAACACTAGCTAAAAGCCCAGTCTAAAAATCATCGTTACTTGTGTCACCTGCTCACTTGTGCTGATTGGCCAGGCTTAAGTCACATGTCCAACTCTACTGTAGGTAGTTGAACTACATGAACCAATTGTGGGGAAGAAATGTTCCCTTCAAAGGAAAGCCAGTCTGCCACTGCCAGAAGGGAGGGAAATGGAGGCTGTGCAGGTCATAAAAACAGACACCCTCTTCATCTGTGCACTAAATTATCTATCTTTATTCATCCTTAAGGGGTTTTTCTTTTTGCTGCTCAGATTGTGCTAAGGCTGCACCTGGGAGCTTGTTAAAAAGGCAAATTTTCAAGCCACAATCCAGGCCAATTTACAACATTCCCCACAGGGGATTCATCTGCACATTAAAGTTTGAGAAACACTCACCTCATCCACTTCTCTCTAACATGCTGAAGGAGAAAGAACTCAGTTGCAGCCCACTAACGGGTAAGAATTATTCCTCAGACTGCTTGACTATAATGCTGTGATTAACATAGGAATACATATATCTTTAAGAATAAATGTTTTCAATCATGTGTGCAGATACCCAAAAGAGGGATTACTGGGCCATATAGTAGCTCTATTCTTAATTTTCAAGGAACCTCCATGCTGTTTTCCATAGTGACTGCAGCAATTTGCATTCCCACCAGCCTGTAACGGGTTCCTGTTCTCCACATCTTCTCCATATTGAAAACAGCCATTCAAATAATGTGTGAGGTGGTATCTCATTGTGTCTTTGATTTGCATTTCACAGCTAGAAATGTTGAGCATTTTTTCATGTATCTGTTGGCCATCTGTACATCTTTGGTTCTAGTCTTCTGCCTATTTTACTTGAATTATTTTGGCTTTTTGTTGTTGAATTGTGTAAGTTCTTGATTTATTTTGGATATTTATTGGAGATATCATGTACAAATATCTTCCCCATTCGATTGGTTGTTTTTTATTTGGTTGGTGGTTTCTTTTCGTGTGCAGAAGCTTTTAGTTTGATGTGGTCTCATTCATTTCTTTTTGTTTTACTGCCCTTGCCTTTGGGGTCAAGTTCACAAAGGCCCCTCTGACACCAAGATTCTTAAATTTAGTGCCTGTGCTTTCTTCTATTTATCTTATTGTTTCAGGGCTTATATTCGAGTCTTTAATCCATTTTGAGTTAGTTTTCTGTGTAATGTCTGGAGTAGTTATTTAAAAAAAAAAAAGAACATGCTATGTGAGATGTCACCAAGTCTGATATCAAAGGGTTCAGTTGCCAAGTAGTAGAACTTGTGACTGGAGGAAAAAAATCCTTTGGTATTGGAGGTTTTCCAGACCTCATATGATTCTGTCTTGGCTGAAGCCAACTTCTACCAATGTTGTCATAACCTTCTATTCAGCCTTCCTTTGCTAATAAAGCAGATTTGCTACAATCTAGCCAAAATCATTAGAGTTTCTTTTTAATAATTTTTAAAAATGAACATCCATGTTGTCCTTCCAGGATGTTTTTAAACCACAGGGACTAAGATATTGATTCACCTGGCAGCATGAGTCACCATGAAAGTCTCATTTCCTTTTTTCTTCATTAACAAGTTAAAGAAGAATTTGCTTGCCTTGAGAACAAGCAGCTCAGATATAATGGAGGGTGACAAAATCACCCTCTGTGTAGCTTATGGTGGGGGGGGTAAAGTGGCACTTACTTGTAGAACTGTGACCAAAGCGCACAGCCCAGCAACCTAAATTGTTTCTAAAATACTGTCCTTGACTAGATTTCCTTGAGTATGTTGAAGGAGCATCACAGACACGCTCCTAAAAGCTCTCTTTGTTCTTTCCTTTCTGTCACAAATACACCACAGCTTTTTCCAATTCCACTCCCTCAAATGCCATGAAAATCTCCTGCCCCAGTCCTGGTTCAGGTCACAGACTGTGGCCTCCGGATGTGCTTTGTTTGGCATGACAGTGTTTTCAAAATCAAGGAATTTAACACACAGAAATACAAACACAGCCATAAAGACACAATAATACACATACACATAAATACACTCACACACGCATACGACACCGCATTTGGATCTTTGAAAAGTTCGTAGATGTGGCAGCCCTGCTCCTGGGTTCTCCCATGATTACAATTGGTTAGAGCTGACCCATGGTTCCCAAGAGATGGGCTTCCTCCCTCCACTCGGCCACAATGCCCACCCTGTAATTACTCCCTGCCTATTTTATTCACTTTCACTTTTTACTATAGGCATTAGCCTCTACAGATTTAGAGTTTATAACCTCTGGCTTAGACCCACTTGTTTTTCTTTATTTCTTATTCATTCTGTGAAACAAAACCCCCAAAGAAGAAGCTCCCAGTCCTTGAGTGGAGGAGGGAAAAGGTTGGGTTGAGTAGGTCGGGTCTATTAAATCTCTTGTCACATCACATCAATGTCTCTCACATTGATGTTTCTCTCTCTCTCCCTCTCTCCCTCTCTCTCCCTCTCCTTCCTTCCCTCCCCATTCCTCTCTCTAAAATCAATACACATATCCTCAGCTAAACCTTTTTAAAAAAAAAATTAATGGGCAGAGTCAGAATTCGAATGCAAGCAGTCCAAGATGCCTCATCTGTTTAATAGATTAGGTTTGATCAAATTAAATATTCTAAGCAATTTTCATGATGGCCATTAATAAAGATTCCAAATACATAAAAATATCAGCATTACAAAGACTAGAAAAATGTATTTCTGTGAAAAATGTATTTCTGTATTTCATTCAGCACATGATAAAAAAGCATTATCAGTCATTAACTATCATTTACGTAAAAAGACATTCTCTCTTTTTTTGGAAGCGCAGGTCATCCAATGACAACTAACTAAATGGGAAGTCATTGGAAAGGACTGTATGTATGCTGTTCTCAAGTCATGGCTCATACAGAGGGATCAGTGAGTAAGTAACATGTATGTCATGCAAAGATCAATCAACAATTTCTAAAAATCATTGGTGAATTTAGAAATTAGGAAAATTGGATGAACTATTTATACTATAACAAACCTCACCTGACAAGCAATTTCATAATTCATATTTAGAGAACAAAGCAGTTTTTCTAATATATGTGGTAACATGATAATATACCAGTTGTTAAATATTTTAACATCATAGTGACTCCAGAACCATGCAGCTTTCTTAAAAGCTGTTTTTTAATCTGTTATGATACCAATAACTGAGTTGAACTTCTTATTCTCATAAATCTATTTTCCTTATGAAACAAGGATCTACAATTTATATCATAAATATGACACTACTTTAGATGTGGGATACACACTTCAGATAGTCTTAATTGATTTTTAATATCAGTAAACAAAAAATGTAAGTATTTCCATTCTCATCAGAAAACTAAGACACAAATAGATACCAGGAAGACTTCTCAGCCATTTTTCCGCTTCATCTGTAAAAAGTGAGAAAGCACTCACTCATTAAGTGGGCACCAGAGGGCCAGTATTTTGTCTTTTCCTGTGTAATCAGTGTGTTGAACAAGCATGACATATGAATTGTGATCAAAACGCAAATTTACTTTTGTCTCACAGTATCTCTAAACATTATGGAAGAAATCTTTCCATGCCTTAAGCTGAAGACATGGGCAAACTTGTGCCTGTTTAGTCATCCTCAGATAATAAAATTCCTCTGGTGATAAGAAGAATCTCAATTATAAAAAAAGAGTCTTGATTCAGAAATTCAAATGTCCATGTAACTGTCAGAACTATGAGGCGTTTGGCTAGAATGGTCTCATAATGTTTGTACCTTCTTAAATACAAAATGAGTAAAGGCACAAACGTTTATTGAGTGCTACAATCCAATGTGTTCCAGTGCCCTCAAGGCATCCAAGAGTCAAGTGAAGGAGACAGAGCTCATACAACATGCTACAGCCCAGGACAAACAATGATAAGTGGTCGAAGCCCAAGTTCACACAAAAACCTACAGGAAAAAGGGAGTCCAAGAAATAAGACTTTCATTGTGACTCACGCTACCAGATGACAAAGGGGTGGAAGAGGATTTCTAAAGCAAAGGCATGAAGGCATGAATAAAGGACACATTCTGAGAACATGAAATTATTTGCTGTATCTGGAACATAGATGTGTCAGAGGAAATAAGTCCAGGAAAACAAAAAAAAAGCTTGGGGACAGATTTTGGGTCTTTTGTCATATTTATAAGTTTGGATCCTGTTATGTGCACTAAGCAGTCATTAAAAGTTTTTGAGAAGAAATGACATGATTAGTTCTGAATTTTAGAAGAGTAATCTTAGCAGCAATGTGATTGAACTGGAGAGAAGACACTAGAGCTGGTGAAACCAGGGAGAGTTGACTGGAGCCTGACCCAGAGAGTGGCAGCAAACAGCTGGAGGAAGGAAGATGCTTAAGACACTTTTGAAATAAAAGGGACAGAAGTTGAAGATCATAGGATATGAACTGTTTAATAGACAAGTAGAAACTTGAGGTTTGTGACTTGGGCGAACAAGTGGATGACGATGCCATTAATGAAGATGAAGTATGCAGGTGAGAAAGATGAGCTATCAATAAAGTACCCATGAGGAAATACCAGAAATTTGTTAATTCACATCTGGATCTTAGAAGTGGAATCATGACCAAAGATGGATGTATCGGTGTCATCCCAGGTCTGAGTGGTCCCCAGCCAGGGGGTATAAATAAGAACAAGGGGATTGGCTTGTCCCAATGATCTCAAACCCAACCACACTGATCAATTACAAGCAATGCTCTCACCATTCATCCCAAGACATGGCTCCCTCTGAGTTCAGGCTAAATTTATTCATTAGGATTAATCTAGTCAACAATGAGTGCAATGTTGGTGATCACCCCAGATCCATGACTTTCCTGTATCGGATTCCTGCAGATGTTGCTTGTTTTAGGGAAAGTTAGAGAAGCTGAGTTTCAAACATCATCTGAGTCAATAAGATGCAGACTGTCGAAGTCGCTCCTTATATCACTACAGTTATTTTATACTCCACTGTTTCTATGTCATTATCAGCGCTGATTCATAAATGGTCCATTGCCCCCAAGATTCTTTCACCTTAAGTGGAGAGAGGGTCATTTTTTTTCTAATTTTTAAATTAGTTCTTAACATTCACTAATTAGACACCAGGTATCTTGGGTCCATTTATTTTGTTTAGTGATGAAATATCAAATCATCTAGGAATAACATTCTTAAAATCAAGTCAGCAAGGGCCAGTACAAGGTCATTAATTTTACCATGTTACCATGATACTTGATATTTGTTCTCCTTTCCTCATTTGCCCAGGCTCATAATCTGAAACAGAGCTTTGAAAAATGCCTAACATATAAATGGCATTAGTCTTAGAGAATGAATGAACTGATGATGTAGGCTGGACTCACAAAGGGAGAAGAGTTAAAAAGTCCAAATTAAGCTTAGTGTAAGTCCTATATTTAAGAAGCAACCAGTGGCGGAAAAAGGAGTTGATCATAAAAATCAACTACCATTTGAGGCATGGTAGTAAGAAAAAATGTCACAGAAGCCACAGGTGTGGATGTGAGGGGATGTTGCAAAGGGTTAAAATCTGCAGAGATCCTGCACAGTGTGAGAAATGAGGAGCTGCTGAGTTTTAAGATAAATCACCCAGTGACTGCAGAACAATGATGGATGTTAAAGATAGAATATGGGGGATCCAAGATGGCTGCAAAGTAACTTGAAGCTCTGTCCATTTGCTCGCAGGTCCGGACTGGTTTTGCAGTTAAACCACAGAGCAGTCAACTTGAAAATCCAGAGGAGAATGAGTGAGAGAACATGCGTGAGTGAGAGTGTATGCAGACGAGAGTCCAAGGAGCGTGCATGAGTGGGCAAGGGCCTTCCAGCCTGCAGAGCACTCCTGAGCGGGCAGCCTGGGTTCTTCCAGCAGAGCAACTGCCTCCGCCACTGCCCGACCCAGCACTTCTGGCTGCGCAGATTCAGGGCAGCTGTGGATCGGCTCAGGGGGTGCGAGCTTGGGGGACGGCTGCAGAAGCAGTGTGGCGGGAGCGTGCCTGCCTGAGGCTGAGAATCACGGGAGAGCATCCACCACCGCCCTGTGTTAAGTGTTGCTGCGGGACTCTTCCCAGTGCCAGCCAGAAGAGATCCAGAGAGAAACTTGTTCTGAAACTGTCGAAGGCTGTGGCCAGCCCTCACTGAGAGAGACTTTGTGATTTGGGGGAGGAGGCATGCATAGAGAACAGTCACCCCAGGGCGTGGTGCTGCAGTGTGGGGATCACACAAAAACTTTTAAAAGAAGAGCTCTGGCGAGACTTGAGACTTGGCAGGAACCCGGAGATCACGTGCACGGGTGTGTGCACAGCAGCTCTGACAACCAAGAACTCACAGTCACGCTGAAGGGACTGTGGGACCCAACCCAGCATGGCTGGCTTGCAGGGGACTATACAGAGGGGAAATTTCGGCCGAGTTTCCTCAGAGAGAGACACAAGCTGGGGCTAGGCGCCCAGGAGCTGAACGCCTAAGATTCGCTGCATCCAGACAGGTCCCCTCAGAGCCAGGTGAGCCCGACCCCCACCTGCAGGATTAGAGGCTCTACACAGATCGGTGAGGCCAGGCTCCTGCTGGGCACATTTCTGCAGAGAAAAGAAGAAAAAGCGTTGAAAAAGCATTTTACCAGACACTACAAGCTACAGTGTTCCTCGGACCCTAATCACTGAAACCAGCAGAGCAGAGAGATTAGACACAGGTGCAACAACCCACCCAGGCTTGGCATCTAGACAGAGCTGCTGTCTGCACCAAGCAGCAAAGAGTGGCCCCTTGTACACAGATTGGCCCCTCACAGGAAATGGACAGCTAATTCGTGAGAAACCATACATTATTGGAAAGAATCTGGGACAGACCAAGATGAGTGGTGATACAGTAGGGAAACACTCCCACCATCTTCCCTGGAGACTGAACAGTGACCCTGGGGGGACCTAGGGTTCCTACCTTCTGTATCGCACCAGAGGCAGGTGGAGAAGGCAGTGGAAGTCCTTTTGGGTGGTGCTCCTGGCCCTGGGGTGATGGAGTGCTGGCTGGGCAGGGCAGTGGGGACCAGCCAAATCTGAA
Source organism: Desmodus rotundus (assembly GCF_022682495.2). Classification (NCBI taxonomy): domain Eukaryota; kingdom Metazoa; phylum Chordata; class Mammalia; order Chiroptera; family Phyllostomidae; genus Desmodus; species Desmodus rotundus. The sequence continues at coordinate 187,909,994 of NC_071388.1, forward strand.
GAAGACAGACACAGACTATGGATCACTTGGAATATGGAACAGGCTGCCTAGGGCCAGACTAGGACACCATCTGACATTACCAGGGGCACATACAGAAAGAGAAGATGGTGATAAACCCTGAATCCTACTGAGATGATTGCTACCGTGGTCTTCTTCATTATTTAGTATGCTTTCTCTCCTGCATAGCTTTTTAACATTCACTTTTTCCTTCAAGTTTGGGCCTATTATTTCACTAGTTTTTATATTTTAGCTTATTTTAAGTCATATTTTGCTCTTCCCTTCTCTTACTCCATTTTACCTTCTTCCTTCCTCATCTTATATTTGTTTTCAATTTTATTTTTTCTCTTCCTTGACTTGTTTCTGTTCCACGCACTTACTGTTTCTCCCCTACTCCAGCCTCTCAAAACCATTTTTCTTGTCATTAGATACCTCACATTATTTTTCCCAGTCATAAAATACCTTTATTCTCTCTCCACCTTTATCAATCTTTGCTCATTTGTTGTTGGTATGATGGTGGTTGTTTTATTTCTTCAATTTTATTTCTAGATCTTCATTATTTTTGTATTTCAAATCTCAACTTTAACCATTCCCCTCTCATACTCCATTTTGCCTTCTTCCTCCCATTTCTTTTTTTTTTCATTAAAAATTTTTATTTTTGCCTGTCTTAGCCTGGTTTTCATTTCTCACTCTTATTATTTCTTCTCCCTCCTCTATCCTCTCAAAATCATTTGTCTTTCCTCAAGACATCTCTTAAGCTTTTCTCTCTTTCTTTTTTCCTTCTTATTCCCATTCCACCTATATTAATCTTCACTCACTTGTTGTTGATATTGCTGTGGTGGATCTTTTTCTTCAGTTTGGTTCCTATTTTTTTACTATATATATTTTACAATTTTTGCTTAAACCTCATACTATACTCTTCCCTTTTCTTACTCCAGTTTGGCTTCTTCCCTCCCTTTTTTCTTTACAATGTAAATTTTATCTTCCTTCTTTCTTTGCCTCATTTATATTCCCTACTCTTATTTTTTCTCCTCCCTCTAACCCCTCAAAATCATTTTTCTTTCAGTTAGTCATCTTATGTTCATTTTTCTTTCTTACAATAGTCTTAATCTTTTTGCACCTTTATTAATATTTGCTCATTTGCTGTTGATAGTGTGGTTGTGGGTGGAGGGTTTTTGGGGAGTGTGGGTTTGTTTTCTTTGTTGTTAGGTTTTTTTTCTAGCAGCACCTGTACAACAGCACACAAGACGTGGTGGGTGGTGTGCCTCTTGGTCAGCCAGCCAGAGGGAAGGACCTACCAAAGAATGACCCAACAACCAAACCCAATTACACCCAGTGACCCCACATAAATGGCATAAAAGGGCATCCCAAGGGCATCCAGCCCAGGAGATCAAGGAGACAGTACCACTGAGTCCCACAGGTATCCTACCACAGCAGATCAGACCACAAAGACAGGGAGTCAAAGCAGATGAATCTAATATGCAGAATCAAATAAGAAGATTCACATAAAATAGGAAGACAAAGAAACAACCCCCAATTGAAAGGAAAGGAGGAATCCCCAGAAAGAGTGCTAAATGAAATTGAGGCGAGCAAACTATCAGATGTTAAGTTCAAAATAATGGTTATAAGCAACAGAAAGCCTGAATAGACTGTTAACAACTAGTAAAATTGAAGCAGTAATCAAAAAACTCCCAACACACAAAAGCCCTGGACTGGATGGCTTCATAGACAAATTTTACCAAACATTTAAAGAAGGGCTAACTCCTATCCTTCTCAAACTATTCCAAAAAATTCAAGAAGAGGGAGAAGACTCCCAAACTCTTTTTTACAAGGCCAGTATAATCCTAATTCCAAAACAGAGAAAGAAAACTACAGGCCAATATCTCTGATGAGCACAGATGCTAAAAACCTCAACAAAATATTAGCAATCCAGATCCAGCATTACATTAAAAAGATCATACACTATGATCAAGTGGGATTCATCCCAGGGATGCAAGGATGGTACAATATTGCAAATCAATAAATGTAGTATGCCACATAAACACAATGAAACAAAAATCACATGGCCATATCACTAGATGCTGAAAAAGCACTTGATAAAGTACAGCACCCAATTATAATAAAAACACTCAGCAAAATGGGAACAGAGAGAGCATACCTCAACATAATAAAGGCCATTTACAAGAAACCTACAGCCAACATCATACTCAACAGGGGAAAACTAAAATCTTTCTCCCTAAGAGCAGGAACAAGACAAGGGTGTCCACTTTCACTTATTTTATTCAACATAGTATTGGAAGTTCTAGCCACAGCAATCAGACAAGAAAAAGGCATCCAAATTGGAAGGAAGTAAAACTGTCACTGTTTGCAGATGACATGATAGTGTACATAGAAAACCCTATAGTCTCCATCAAAAAACTTCCCAACCCAATAAATGAATTTGGCAAAATAGTAGGATACAGAATCAATATTCAGAAATCGAAGGTATTTTTGTACAACAACAATGAAATATCAGAAACAGAAACTAGGGAAAAATCCCATTTACTATAGCAACAAGAAAAACGAAGTGCCTAGAAATAAACTTAACTAAGGAGGTAAAAGATCTGTACTTGGAAAACTACAGAATACTGAAGAAAAAAATTAAGAAAGATACAAATAAATGGAAGCATATACCATGTTCATGAATTGAAAGACTTAACATCATCAAAATGTTTATACTACCCAAAGCAATCAATAGGTTCAATGCAATCCTTATTGAAATACCAATGGCATATTTCACAGATCTAGAACAAATATTTCAAAAACTTATTTGGAACCAAAAACGACCCCAAATAGTACCAGCAATCTTGAGAAAGAAGAACAAAGTAGGAGGGATCACAATACCTGATATCAAACTGTATTACAAGTCCATTGTAATCAAAGCAGTCTGGTACTGGCACAAACACAGACACAGATCAATGGAACAGAATAGATAGCCCACAAATAAACCTATGTATCAATGGTCAATTAATATTTGACAAAGTGGGCAGGAGCATAAAGTGGAGTAAAAATAACCTCTTCAAAAATAGTGTTGGGAGATCTGGAACCTATATGCCAAAAATTGAAACTCAACCACCAACTTACACCATATGCCAGAATAAACTCAAAATGGATAAAAGTGTTAAAGATAAGTCATGACACCATAAAAGCCCTAGAGGAAAACATAGGCAGTAAAATTTCATATATCCCATGCAGCAATATTTTTGCCAATATATCTCTTACAGCAAAGGAAATGAAAGAAAAAATGAATGAATGGGACTGCATCAAATTAAAAAGCTTATGCACAGCCAAAGAAAACATCATCAAAATGAAAAGGGATCCAAGAGTGTGATAAAATATATTTGCCAATGATTCCTCAGGCAAGGGTTTAATCTCCAAAATATATAAAGAACTCATGTGATTCAATGCCAGGAAGACAAACAATCCAGTTAAAAAATGTAAAAAGGACCTGAACAGACACTTCTCCAAGGAGGCCATACAGAGGGCCCATAGGCATATGAAAGGATGCTCAACATCACTAGTCATCAGAGAGATGCAAATTAAAACCACAGTGAGATACCACCTCACACCTGTCAGAATGGCCAACATTAACAAATCAACAAACAAGTGTTGGAGAGGTTGTGGAGAAAAAGGAACTCTAGTGCACTGTTGGTGGAATGCAGACTGGTGCAGCCACTTTGAAAAACAGTATGGAATTTCCTCAAAAAGCTAAAAATGGAACTGCCTTTTGACCCAGAAACTCCACTGGAATTCCAGGAATATACCCTAAGAATCCTGAAACATCAGTTCCAAAGAACCTGTGCACCCCTATGTTCATAGCAGTGTTATTGCAATAGCCAAGTTCTGGAAGCAACCTAAGTACCCATTAGTAAATGAATGGATCAAAAAACTATGGTATATTTACACAATAGAATACTACACAGCAGAAAGAAGGAATTCCTACCCTTCAAGATAGCATGGATAGAACTGGAGAATACCATGCTAAGTGAAATAAGCCAGGCAATGAAAGACAAATACCATATGATCTCACCTATAAGTGGAACCTAACTAACAAAACAAACAAACAAGCAAAATAGAACCAGGGACACGGAAACAAGGAGCAGACTGACAGCAACCAGAGGAGTGGGGGGGAAGGGCACAAAGGTGTAAAGAAGGGGAAGGGATTAGTCAAGGAACATGTATGAATGACCCATGGACATGGTCAACAGGGCGGCAATTGACTGTGAGAGTGGGGGGTTGGAATGGGCGGAGGAGAGAAAAGGGGGGAAAATTGGGACAACTGTAATAGAGCAACAATAACATATTTAATTAAAAATATGATAGAACAGGTGTCTTGGGCGGTACTTCTTCATTGTACTTATATGTGACCTGGGGAAAATTACATAATTGAGCTATTGGCAAAGAAAAATACCTTCTCCAGCTCTGAAAGGGCACTCTGATAAGAACTTCCTCACTCAGAGCTTGGGGAACTTCTAATATAAATGTTTTCCTCTTGAAATGCCTTCCATCCTGGGCACACAATGTTGTCAACATGGCTGATGGGGAAAAGGCACCTCTCTGCATTTGATCACTCCACTCTGATGGCTAATTTTGGAAGCAAGCCGCTTTCCATTCCCATGGGTTCACAAGCACCTGCATTTGCTCCACACAGCTGCTAACTCTGACACTGGCTTCTAAATGGATATAAGTATATTCATTTCCTTGTATAATAAAAATGAATACATTTTTCAAAAGAGTAAACAGGCTTTGGTAAGTATTTAAAACAGCTCAATAGAATGTCAGGGGTTAAAAATAAAGTGATTAATGTCTGTTTCATTACTTATTCATTTGTTGATGTTAGATTAAATCTTTTAATCAGCCCTTCCCACCACAGAAATGAAGATAATAATTCTTACTTTTGTTCTTGTGTTTCAGTCAATTAGATTTGCAGAGTGATTCTCAGATAAAAATTATGAAGTTTTCTCATTCACACATTATAAGAGTAGTGGATGATGAGCTGATGAGTTTAAAACCCTCTGCCTTGCGGGCCAGTCTGGAAAACCACAGTACATTAATTTTGGTTACATAATTTATTGCGATTTCTTCTCTAGATGGACTTTAATGTGTTATGCAATCATGCAATCATTTGTACACCATCACCTTTGAATTATATTCTATTTTGATCTGATGCCTGTTTTTGCACATTCATTCATGTGAACACACTCTTAATATTCTATGGGCACATTTTATGATGTGCCCATTCTAAAATTAAGTTAGTTTTCAATTTCTGATGGCTCCAGAAGGAAGGGGTTGGGGTCTAAGTTGGTAGGCTAGCTCTTACAGTGGCCTTGTAGTTCTCCCTGTTGTATTGCCTGAGCTTTCATTCCTGGTATCAGAGGAATCATTCTGATTAGAGAAGCACATTCACAGCAACACACTGAAAAGAAAAAAATAATCAAGAGGAGATGTGGCATCTATGCCTTGCCAAAAAATTTTCACCAATAAGAAATAAATCATATTCAATACTAGTGCATAAATTAGTGGCCTCCACTCCTTTTAGAACATAGATTAAATATAGGAGAGTAAGTAGAATACTTTCTCCTGAACCTCAGACCCACATTCAATGTCATTCCCTTAAATTCCTCATCTCTAGAGGGACATCCAAGTTTCATAGAACCAATTTCCAACCTTTGAGAGGAAGATCCTAGCTGTGATATTAGTGAGAGAAGGAAACATTAAAAGAAGTCTCTTTGGCTTCTTTAAAAGAATATGCTAGAAAAATAAAGATTAATATTACTAAATGTGGCACAGCACAAATCACAGAACAAGATGAAACACTGTTGTTTCAAAGGTGTTTTGATCACGGGGTGCTGTAGTCTCTATTCAGGATGCTTGAACAAATATGTTTTCTGGCGTTTGAAGCAGGAGCTAGCTCAGCTATTCCTGGTACCCCCACCATGACACCTACAAGAGGGACCCATAGCAACCGTTCCTCAGTTGGTGGTATTTTTCTAACTCGCTAGGCTGCAATCCAAACATTATCAGAAGGGAAATTTCCCAAATTACTCTTTTAAAAAATTGAATATTTTTCTTGCAAGCTAACATATTTTCTTCAGCAGATATATGCCATTCTTAGGCAGATATTCTGGGTAATATCTCTAGATGTAAAGGGCACTTATGTGTAATGGAGGAACTATATAAACTTTTTAACAGGTGTTCAAATAATGATTGAATAATGATTGTGTGTGTGATAAGTCAGTTTTTTAGCAAAATTTCCTTGAAAAGACAAAAAACTATATCTAATATAAATTAGTAGTTATGAACTGATGACAACCAGTGTAAGAAGCAGAATTAAATTACACAGTGACTGCTTACTATTTTCAGCAATCTGTATGCAGACACGAAAAGGCAAGTTATGGTTTTCATTGCATAGGTGGAATCAGAGTTTATTGAAAGTTATTTTCAAATGTCTTACATGCTTCGATACATTGCTTCTCTTAATCTTCACAATAACTCTGTCAGGTAAATACCATGCCCATTTCACAGGAAGAATGCAGGGCCTCGTGGAGCTAAAAGGAGAGTGAAACACATGGTTCTCTCCGACTGGAAAACCCAGAGTTTTCTTCCTAAATGAGGCTGTATCCCAGGAATGGCATTAGCTACTTACACTAAAATAACATGCTAAAATTTACTGTTTACTTTTTGTTAAAATAAAACATTCACCTGATCCTAAAGAGAAACCATCACAGAGCATAAAGAACATGCACTGTCTAATCTGAGCCTTATTGCTTACTGGTTACGTAACTCCGGGCAATTTACTTAATTTTTCTGTGTCTCGGTTTCAACACTTGTAAGACTGAGACACTTCTAGGTACGTAAAAAATGTGATTGAATTACAAATGAGTGAATAGTTCAGAAATGTTGGAAATTTTATTTTATTTTAAACCTTTTTATAAAATATAGTTGGCATATAATATTATATTAGTTTCAAGTGTACTACATAAAATTTAATATTTTATACCTCACGATGTGGTCACCACACTAAGTCTAGTAATCACCTGGTACTGTGCAAAGTTATCACACTATTATTGACTGTATTCCTTGAGCTGCGCACTGTATATCTTTGTGGCTTATTTATTTTATATGTGAACATTTGTACCTCTTAATCCCCTGTGCATTTTTTACCCATCGCCCTCCCCTCTCCCCTCTGACAACCATATCAGTTTGGTCTGTTTCTATTAGTAGGTTTTTATTTTAAAATAAGGTGTAGAGTAGTGTAATAGAGTGTTTGATACTCAGTAAATGCTGAATTTTCTACTATTCCACTCTTCATATTTTAAAAAATCATATTTCAGGAAATATCACAACATATAATTTTACCAAAAGACTATGTATATTCTTGTGTACCACGCTGCTCTCCCCTAAACATGTATTATGAACATCTTTCAGTTCAGTAAGTGTAGGATTGCATTATCCTTTTTAATGACTTCATTGCATTTCATTTGGTGGACATACTATAATTTACCTAACTAATTATAGGTGTTTGGACACTTGGTCTGTTTGCAAATTTCACTGTTGCAAATAATTCTCCTTGCCCACATCTCTGCACAGATGTACAAACAGGTCTGAATAGGTCTGTTTTCTTCCAACAAAATAAGCCCCCCCAAAAATACACTGGTTGATCCATGGAGCATTTTTAAATTTCCTTTCTGCATTATAAATAAATCTATGGAGAGCCATGTGATTTTGAGAAGGAATATAAAAATAAATATATTCACACATATGATTGTGCAAATAATAAAAAAGGAAACTAGCATGTAATGGTCAAAACATTAAAAGGTACACATTGATAGAACATTTGGCATGTTTTAAAACATGATTAAAGTAGACAAACTGGTTTTGAGTTATTTATCATGAGAGATAAAGAACATTAACTGTTACTGACCATGAAATCTATTTGGGATGAGGACTATTTCATGAGCAAATGCTGATCAAAGGCTTGAAGGTAAAAAGTAGTGAATTGTGTTTCCTTTTTGGGCTTTTGCTCCTGCTTTTCCTGGTGATAAAACTACTTGCTTGGCTAACCCCATTTACAGGACAATAAACTTATTTCTTTCTGTTTTCAGTCTTTTATGTAGTCACCTTTTCTCTATTGAAATAATAGAAGTTAGGTCACTGTCATCTCCTGCCTTTAATGCATTCAGTTTCCCCCTTGGCCTGAGCTACTTACCTGCTTTTTCTATTGTGGGTGTATTTTGTCTTCAGTTGGAAGCACAGTGGCTCTTCATCCAGTTTGCACACTAGAGTCCCCTGCAAAGCTTTGCAAAAATATTCAGAAGCTTCTCCCTTCCCCAAAGATTCTAGTTTAATTGATCAGAGATAGAACCCAGATAGAAATGGTTTTTAAGTATTGCTGGTCTGATTCTAATTACTAGGACTGAGAATCACTGGTTTTGAGAAAACTATCGACCTCTTCTAGTATTCAATTAGTCGTACAGGGTTAAATAAATGTGTATTTTATTTCTTAATCAGATAAAAAAGGTATTGATCCAGAGGCTCAATATTTGGTTCAAGAGACAGGGGAAAAGATAACTCTTGATATGTCTGTAAGTCAGAGGTGCAGTGTGAAGCAGACATGACCCAGAGGGACTTGGGAAGGCTTGCATGATCTCAGCTCCATCAATACGAATGATTATGCTGAAGATAAAGAAAAAGTGTTCCATCAATGGCAATTGCTTGTCTTTTGGAAAGAGAAAACTATGAGCTATCAGAGTTTGATGGAACTTTAATTCAAGTTGCAAGTGCACCTGCAGATCAAATTCCCCTCCTCTGGAGACAAAGAGACAAATGCTTGCCCAAGTCACCCTGTCGGGTTCATTGGGAGCAGATCCCTCCGTGCGGTGCGGACTCAAAAAGGAATAGGTGTCGTCAGTGTGGAACAGAGAACGCTCTCTCTCGGCGGGGGGCAGGTCAGGGTCTGGTGTTTGTGCTGCTGCCACGTGAGTGAGTCAAGGACAGAAGCTGCTGCCCTGGAAGAGGGCACATGCGCTACGGAATAGAAGGAAGGAGGAGTGGACGCTGCGCAGCCGCCGGGAGGGCGTACTGCGAGAGACTGCTCGTCCCTGACCGCGTCCTCAGGAGCCCCGCAGCGTGGTCTCTGCTCACACCAATGCCCCTTTTCGCACACTGCAGGGCACGCTCATGAAGCGACTTCTGAAATTTCGGCCCGTGACACACAACTCTGCACGAATAAGAAACTATCATTAGAATATTTAAGTGCAGATATTGCACTTCCACATTATAAAAAAAACATACTTTTTAAAATAAACAATTTTATTTTTTCTAAATTGGCTCCTTTGCAAAAATGGCTTAGACTTTAGGAAAACATAAACCTCCCCATTCTTTTAACAAGTGGCAGTATAAAGGAAGATTTCTATAAAATATTTTGTCCTACACTTAAGGGGGGGGAAACTAAACTGAATGGTAGGGGGTGTTCAGCATTTTTACCTTAATAAAATAGAACTTGTAATATAAAGTAGAAACTTGCACATCTTCATCATCATAATATGACAGTGTACATAATAATAAAGGCTGAGGATTAAAAATATTTCAAGACATACCCATGTTAAAGAAAGCACTACTCAGTGACTCAGCAAACATGGCTTCCAATACAGTGAAGCTTGCATACTCCTTAAACAGAAAAATATGCGATTACAGGAGAACAGGCTTTAAGATATTGGAGTCCACCTGAGGTACAATATACATATTTCTTCTTGTCTTCTTAACACTCTAGAAGAGGTTTTTGTACTCCTAACACACAAGGCTGGAATGAATTCCTCTGGAGAAACCACTGAAATTAGTCAAAATAAAGATCTGATCTATTAAGGGACTGACTATTCAGGTATTATGATTCCAAATAGAGGAATCCTACTGTGATATCAGGAGCTAGCATCCGGCCCCTCCTCTGGCAGCGGCTGTGAGTAGCTCTGTATCACTTTACCCTGCGCTTCAGGGATGTGTTGACAAGATGTCAAATGGAAAAGGAAAAACTAAATGTAAATGCCATAGCCGTCTTGTACACATAACTGGAAGGCTTAGATAACTTCTCCTCTGAGAATTGCCAGAACTGTTGTTTGTCCATCTTTCTGGGTGTCACTCCTTTGAGAAGCATCTGGCATTACAGCAAGACAAAAATGACAAAGACTGAGCTACAGAAGAGTTCATTTGAAAGGCTAAAAGTCTAAGTCATCATGTCGAAAGAATAATACTAATGATAGAGTAGAGCAGGCTCTCTTCAAGTGCTTTGCCTCCATTGTGGCTATTTTAAAATATAGTATTAATGTGGTATTAATTGGGTTCCAGGGTCCTTGCTCTTAAGGATCTTGAAATGGTTGTTATCACATCTGATCTTTTTCTGTGATTTTTCCCAGGTTATCAATAAGATTGAGCATATTGATCATTGAGATTATTAATAAGATCAGAGCATATGTCCTTTCTCAAATTTTGTCAGTGCTTATTGATTTTGTAATAAATTTTAATATATTCTAGATCATAATCCATTGTTGATTAAATGTACTGCATTTACTGTCACTCATAAGGGTCTTTCATTTCAAAGAATAATTAATATTTTTGAGTTCTCTATATTTTCTTACATAGCTTTAACTTTTTGAGTCTTTTACAAGAAAAATTCAAAGTATTTCTGAGAAATTTGGAGATCAAAACAATTTTTTTTAATTAAAAATTTTGCTTTTCTCATTTAGGTCTTTAAGTCACCTTGAACTTATTTTTTGGTAGGGCTTTAGGTAGGAATCTCAATTTACCTTGTTCTCTAAAGAGACAACACATTCCATTGTATCACATGTGATTTCCTTATATTTCATTTTTCTTTTGTTCTACTCATTAAGTTTGCTATTTCTGTTATTATCAATCACATTGTATTAGTTAACATATAGTCTTGTAATTTCCTAACAATTTCCTTCTTTTTCAAATCTATCTTGACTATTGTCAACTCCTTGCTCTCCTATCAGAATTTTATAAAGAGCTTTTTTATGGTTTTATGAAAAACCCTGCAATAAAATTGGATTTAAGGGATAATAAGATACTTTCTGAAAATGAGCCTTCCTACCTAGGAACATGGCATTATGCAAGTCTTTATGCCTTTAAATAATTTATTAAATTATTTTCCACAAAAATTTTGTTAGATTTACTTCTGGATATCTTATAGATTCTCTAGCTATTCTCTAGGTTGAACAGATGAACCTTTAAACAAATAAATGTGATATTCAGAGAATGAGAACTTTATAAAGTAAAAAACAGGGGAATGTAATAGGATATTACTAGAACAGGATAGAGTGGACTATTTTAGGCAGATTAATAAACATTCCCATACAAGAAAGTTATACCTTGTCTGAGACCTAGGTGGTGAAAAAGTACTAGCCCTATAAATATATACAGGAAGAAGAACCAGCAATACCAGGCCCCTGAAGGACCAGTACCCCTAGAACAAAGTAGAGCAGAAAGAGTTACATGAGATTTAGTCAGATCATGAAGAACATCACAAACCCATTTAAGGAACTTAGAGGAGTGTAGACCGTGGGTTTGGAGGTTTGTTCTGACCCCTGAGAGGTCACTGAGACTGCCCTCTTTGCAGGGGCCAACTGTAGGGGTTATGGATGCCTAAGACACATAGTACAAACCAACTTTTGCACACTGGGAGTGACCTCAAGGTAAGTGTGGCCTTTTCCTCAAACTCCAGAACTACAATGGCAATGTAACTACTATACACTTTTAACTAATAGACCCATGAGAAGAAGAATCGTACTTCACCTTCAAGTTCTCATGGGTTGCCATAGGGTAATGGTGGACACTTGACACCATTAATCTTTTTTATTAATTACTGTGAGTGGTTATGTTACTACTGGGCTCCTATCCTCACACAGCATTCTGATTCTGCTTACTGAAGCAATCTTTTCCAACACCCAGCCAGAGTTCTCCCTGATCAGTTTATCTGCCATGGTATTTATTTGTGGACTCATCTGTCAACTAGACATCTGGCCACTATCAAAATTTTCTATTCCATTTAAGATGGAGGATAACTTTCAGGGCTAACATACATTTAGCTATGTCTGTCTGGATCTTCTCACAATTTCCTTTCATAAACTTCCTAAGGCCCAGCAGGCAGTTTCCCCTTCTGGCCTGTGGCCACTCAATCACTGGACACCTTTTTCATGAAGCTCTTGCACAGTGAGATGATAGCATCATGCAGTGATTACTGTGAAGCTGGATCATTAACTGTGATGGTATAATTGACTCCAGATTAACTCAGTTCTTAGTTTTCCTCCAACAGTGTTCCTCTGAATTCAAAAAGATATGTATGAAAGATGGCAATGCAGATAAAAGTATTTAGGGAATGCAGGACTCTTCCCAAAAGCCAAAATATATTTGGAGGTTTTTAATGGGCATATGAGAAATAAACCCTCATGGAAATCTTGACTCAGCACTAGAATGTTATTTTGAAGACTGACCTTGACAATGCTTATTATAGATTTCTTCCACCCCCACATGACTAATTGCATTAAGGGCATTTGGGAATGGAAATGGCCATTAGCTCTTCATCTTTTACCATCAGTGGAACAATTATTTCATACGTCCTTAAGCAGCTCCCACTTAAGTGACTTATATTAATTCTTCCAAATCCTCAAGCTTATGCAATACTCAGTATTATCATAGGTTGGGGTGGAACTTTGAAGCCAGACTTTACGGTTTCTTTTATCACTTATTCTATAACTTCAGGCAGGTTGCATGACCTTTCTGTGTCTCAGTTTTCTTTTCTTTAAAAGTTGATTATGGAGTTTTTTGGATCAATTGACTGATGTGTGTAAAACAGACCTTGACATACAACAATTATTTAGCATATGTTTTCTACTATTAATATTTTTTGGCAGATGCCCTCCTTCTCTCCCATCAAAGGTCAGTCCTAAACAACGAGTTACTGATTATGTCATGGTTTATATAAGCCATCAAGCCCGAACACTCCTATATTCTCATCCTTCCTCTTTTCTTGCTAAGTTAGCCTCTGCCATCCTTTGTCTTTTATCTCCCATTTTAGGAATTATTCCTTTTACCAAATTACCGAAGAGGATCAATCCAGCTGTGCACCAGATATAGTCTCTTCCAGAGCCTTGTTAATTAATTATTCCCTCTTTCAAGTATTTTCAACATTTTTTCTTCAATGGTTCTTTAATTCTGGCCCATAAATATGTCCAAGTGTCTTATTTTTTAAAAATTCCATAGTATGGCCACTTTGGAAGACAATCCAGCAATTGCACTCCTGGGTATTTAATCAAATGAGTTGAAAATTTATGTCTACACAAAAACCTGCACATGAAATGTTTGTAGCATCTTTATTCAAAATTGTGAAAAAATTAGAGGCAACCAATATGTCCTTTAATGGTTGAATGAATAAACAAACTGTGATACATCCATACACTTGAATATTACTCAGCAATGAAATTGTGGCTTGAATATTACTCAAGCTACAAAAACACATGAAGGAAACATAAATGCATTTTGCTAAGTGAAAGATGCCAATCTGAAAAAGCTACATACTATGGGATTCCAACTCTGACATCCTGGAAAATGTAAAACTATCAAGGCAGTGAAAAGTTTAGCAGTTGCCAAAATAAGGAAGGGATAAACAGGTGGAGCACAGAGAATTTTTAGGACATAAAACTATTCTGTATGATGGTAATGGCTCATCAATAATAACAAATGGACCATATAAATGCAAATTGTTAATAATAAAATAAACTGTGGGTGGGAAGAGAAAGAGTATACAAGAATTCTCTATCCTTTTGTTTAACTTTTCTATAAACCTAAAACTGCTCTATGAAATAAAGTCTATTAATAATAGTTTTCAAAACCTCAAGTAGGTTTATATGAAGTGTTTCACAGCAGTACCTATATTAGTATTTGATTGAATAACTGGGAGAAGGTATATATGTACACTAGGGGGCAGGAATCTGGGGGACCATCTTAGAATTCTGTCTACCCCACAATCATATCTATGCTATCACCTCTCAACAGCATCCTTGGTGGCAATAGACTAGAGTTGATGCCCCTATACTTCCAATGGGCTCATTCTCTTTCCATGTATTTGCTGGATTACTTTATCTACTTCACTGTTTCAACTACTTTTTATACAGCGTTAATCAACCTATCATAATTACCTGACTCTCCTGAAGTCCACACCCATATGTTTAGCTTCCTCTTCATAATATCCATCAGAATTTCCAATAGAGATTCAAGGAAAACCCATTAACACTCCCGTACGCACATATAAAAAAAGAACGTAATTCCCCCCGTCTACTTTTTCTTTCTATGGATGAGATCATGATTTTGCTCAGTTGCTTGAAATAGAAAACTTAGAGCTTTGGTTGATATTTATTGAAGGCTTAGTATAGATCAGGGACTCTCTTAAATTCTTTACAAGTGTTAATATTTAATCCTAATGACATCCTTACAGGAAAGGTACTATTATTTGGAATCTTTGGCAAAGAACCCTTCCCAGGGTATCACATCCAATATGAAGTAAGGTTTTGGCTAGACCAAATACTGTCTGGCTCAAGGCCTAAGCTATTAAACAATGCGCTATTTTTCTTTTCCCGTGCCCACATGGTTATAAAGTCCTATTAATTCTATTTCAGCAATATCATTAAAACTCATCTCCTTATCTCTAGTTATGCTGTCACGGCCTTGGTTCAGGATCTCATGGAATATTTTTCTATTCTCCAGATGGTGTTCCCATCTACAACTCTTGCCTATTTCAAACAACCTCTACATTCCTGTCATATCAATCACACTCAAGTGGAATTGGAGATTTTACTCCCCTGCTTAAAATCTTCCTACCCAAACTTCAAAGCCTGACATACAAGGACTTCTTCCATTTGATTCCTGCTTCTCTGCCTCGTCCCTTTGCTTATACACAAGTCTGTATCATGTGACCCATGGTGCTCTTTTCTTTACACGTCTGTCTTCCCTTCGATATTATGAATTCCTTATGAGCAAGAATATATCTAGATTAGTACTTGGCATGTAAACTGAACTCATTAAATATGCATTGATTAAACTGTATTGAGAATCTATCTTTCCTTTTTTCAAGATTCACATTAAAAGGAGACTTCAAGAAATTAAATGAAGGTTTTGTTTCTGTGACTGAAAATACCTATGTATACCATATAGTTCTCTCTATATGGAGTAGACCCACATGCAGTTAATTATGCAGGAAATGTTTCTCTCTGTTGAGATCAGGACCTGGGGTCTGATTCTCAGTTTCATAGGTTACAGCAGTATCTTTGTTCAAAAGGCATATGACTATGTTTGTTTGTTTGTTTGCAGGTAGTTGGATTCACAGCAAGGGTTTTCTACTCAGACTGCTTCACTTTGCCCCACCCCTACTTGTTTTACTGCTAGATAAAAAATCTCACAGTGATCCACCTATAAACTACATTGGCATTTGACTGTGACAACTGAAGGGAGATGGCAGATACCAATGGATGAACAGGATCACCCAAGTGCAGTAATGGACTAGAATAAACACGCTTCCTAAGGGCATGACTCAAATGTCCTTTCTCAAGTTGTAATTAACTGTTTCCGGACATTCCTGGTTTGGCAAAACAAGCAGGGTTAATTTCTTGTGGTTACCATTTAAAAATTAATTCTCACATCGGTAAACTTTCAAGCTTTCTCTGTCTCGCCAAGCTTGCTCCCTTCCTGATTTGCACCTCTAATAATTTTCAAGTACTCTTCCCGCTAAGCCCCGAGGGTGGACTCGTGACCTCCTTGCTGGAGGTGCGAACTATGCCAGGCTTAGAGACTGCTCTGCGGTTCCCCAAAGCTCCTCCTCCCCAGACCTTGCTGAGGTTGGGAAGCAGGACAGGGGACATTCTTTGGGGAGCAGCTCCAGGGGAAGGAAGCAAAACCTGGGGGCTGAGGAGGCTGCACAGGGGGCCCGTGTGCGATGCGGAGCGTGGACCCTTTGGGCCACCCTACTGCTGCTCAGCCTGCCCCCAGCCCGCGTCTCCCGCCTCCGGGCAGGTGGGCGCGGGACACTGTCCACAGTGGGAGGTGCTGAAAGCAAGGAGAGGGGGAGGGGAAGGCGAGGCGGGCAGCTGCTCCGAGAGCCCCCCTCCTGGCTCCGAGGCTCCGCCGGCCCTCCCCTCCTCCCGCAGCCATGTTCCACGCGAGGGGAGGGGCGAGGGAAGGGGAGAGGGACGCGGGATCAGGGCGGAGGGAGCCGGCGCTGCTTCGGGGAAGGAGGGGATGAGAGTTGGGGAGAGCCACGGGAGGAGGAGGAGGAAGCGGTGGCGGCTGCAGAGGAGCCAGCGCTGGGTCCTGCAGTAGGGCTCAGGGGAGCCACCATCATGGTGAAGAGGAAGAGCTCCGAGGGCCAAGAGCAGGACAGTGGCCGCGGCATCCCCTTGCCCATCCAGACCTTCCTGTGGCGGCAGACCAGGTGAGGGGCGCAGAGGGTGCGCAGAGGGTGCGCCACGCTGCTCAGGCCAGCCCAGGCTGGGGGCGCTCCGGGGGCCACCTGGGTCCTCGCCACCACCGCCGCTGCCGCCGAGGCCGCGCCACAGCCCTGCAGCTCCCGCTCTCAGGCTGGAAAGCAAGCCCTCTGCATCTGCTTAAAAACACACATTTAAAAATATCTCAGTGAAGTTTGACTACGGGCAGATTGGCAGTTGCTGAATAAATATAGACATTATTTAGGGGATGGGGGCAGAGAGCCTAGGAAGAGGGGGCAGGGAACTAGGGAAGATAATTATGACTGATTGTGCTCCTGCGTCCAATTTCCCGTCCATCTCCTGCTGTAATTCCAGCCCGGTGACCTGTTGTTTTTCTAGCTCCTGTTGGGCAAATATCTGCTATGCCCACTTGTTAACCATTCTTGCTCAGATTCAGCGAGCGTCATGTTCCTGGTTAGAGCCTCAGAAGAGAATGATTTTTGATAAGGCTTTTTATCTGCCCCCCTACCCCCGAAAGGCCTGAAACCTATTCCAATAAACAAGAAACAAAGGTTTCCTTTATTACTACTACTACTTCTATTATTTTTATGATTATTCGTTTAGACATTTATCATATACGAAATTAAATTCTGGAAATCATTACCTATAAGCTCTGTTCATTTTTCAGTTTTAATATGCCTGTACAGGAGTAATGCACTACCTCTGACTATTGGTGATTTAGAATCTGATTAGGTAGAAGTCGTTAGAATGAGAGTCGATACAGAAAACAGAGAACTGCGTCTCTTTCATGCAATCGCACACGTACAAGCAAATGTGGTCAGCGTCAAGCCTGCTCGCTGACAAACTAAGGAGGCTTGACTTTCACCGCAGCGTGTCTCACGAAAATATCTCATAAGGATGCTCTAATGATAATTTTATTTATGTTGATAACAAATATCTCTATTACTTTTTCAGTGCATTTTTGAGGCCTAAGCTGGGGAAACAATATGAAGCCTCTTGTGTGGTATGTAATATTCACCATTTAATGATTTCATATTCTGTGTGGTATTTGCAACCCAAAGAAAGACATTAAATCACGCTGGCTGTATATGTTAATTCACTTGGCAAATATTGTTGGGCACCTTCTATGTGCCAGGCACAGTTCTAGATGATGGGACAGAGCAAGAATCAAAACAAACACAGAGTTTGTGTTCTTAGTGGGAGGGGGATAGGCCACTCACAAACACGTGAAATACATAGTAAGCCAGAGAGTGATAAGCACTGTAGAGAAAAATTAACCAAGAAAGGTGGGAATTTCATTTTAGAGGTGGTAGATGGATTAGACCTACCTGCTAACGTGACCCTTAGACAAAGACTTCAAGGAAGGGCTTTAATTATCTATTAAAATTACCTGAAGGCTGAGAAATTTAAAAATATTTGGATTTGCATATCTAAAGGCCTTCATTTTTTTTAAAGGGCTGGATCTCCGATTTCACTCATTCACTCATGAAAAGTATTTCAGCATACTTTTCATTATGAATTTCTTTTTTTTTTTTTTTTTTAGTCAAACAGTAAATTGTTTCCTTTGGAGAATTCTTTATTAAGCCACCTCGTTTTCTCAGGTATTCTAGTAATTCCAACAACACAGCTCACACACTTGGGATTTGTATTATGATCGCTCTAGAGCACACTTACATAATTTTCTAGACCATTTGGGGCATTGAGTAACCATCAGATATTGTTCATACAAGTCAAATACTTACTAAACTTATTTTATATTTTTTGGCTGCACTTTCTCCAACATATACTCCTTCCCCTTAAAAAAAAACAACAACTGAGTAGGTCAAAATTGTTATGGGGTACTAAACTCTCCAAAAATATCCCTGGCCAGGTTAGAAAAGTTAAACCAGAAAAGCAAAAATAGCTCATTTTCCTCCTCCCTCCTTCCCTCCCTTTTCTCCCCCTTTCTTTCTTTATTCAACAGGTATATTAAGTATCTTGAGGGTTGCAGGACTTAGGCAAGGAGAGTCCTGTGCCCAGTCATTGCTGGGGACATGGAGTAACTCAGGGATCTCAAAGTCAGGTTTCTTGAAAGAGTGTATCTTATTTGACACTTGGTGAACATTGATATAAATTCTGATCCTTAAAGCGTTTTTACAAAAAGCGTTTCACTTTGGTATGCAGTTGTGACAGCCTCTTTGAATGACTCAGCAGCATTTTGTAAAACATGACATCCCAAAACTTCATGAATTAAATGTGTTGTACTCTTTGTTAGAGGGAGCTTATTTTGATGGATATGATAATCATTTAGTAATTGAAGCCATATACTTTGAATAAAAACCTGAAAACCTGACTGCAGTCTAGTCATTTGCATCTTTTAGCACACACAGTACCTTGATGTCATTTCTTCACCAATCAGAATCTCTGAATCCTTATTGTACATGCTCTCTCTGTTTTTCTTTTTTCTCTTTGTATGTATAGTCCTTTGAACGAGTGCTGGTGGAAAACAAGCTGCATGGCCTCTCCCCGGCCCTCTCTGAAGCCATCCAGAGTATTTCCAGATGGGAGCTGGTGCAAGCTGCTTTGCCTCACGTCCTCCACTGCACTGCAACCCTCCTCTCAAACAGGAACAAGCTCGGTAGGTGCTCCTGTGTTACTTATTTATGGTATACCACCATCCTTAGTGGTCAGCATTTGTAACACCATGTATTGGGTACTGTCCACATTATCTCATTTAATTCTCACCCCTCCTCCACAGTGGTACCACTGTTATCTCGTTATTACCAATGAGAGAACCTGCTGTCTTATTTTTAAATTAATTTTACAAGTAGTACCTGAATATATTATCCTTCTAAATATTATAATATTATAGGAAAGCCGAAGATTCTTGCTCATCCAGGATGAGTTCCCAGCAAAGTTGTTCTCCTTGCCCTCGTGGCTCCTGAAGTGACCAATTTCACTTTGCAGTAGTGTGTGTATGTGCATGCACCTACATAAAGATTGTTTTGCTTTTTTAGATATGTTGCAGATTTCTTCGACCGCATACCAGTCGATCCTAGCGATCTACCCCATGTTAGTGCAGTGCTGTTTCCATCCAGTTCGCTCCCCTCTTTCGGGTCTCTGCACAAATGTTTCTTTGTAGAGGGTCCTTTCCTGGTCACACTGCCTAAAATCCAGTAGCCGTTATTTTCTCTTAACCATTATGCTACCCATTTGGAAATATATACCTGACCCTCAGACAATGGGCAGAGGGTTAGGGTTAGAAGTGGTTATATGTACACAACAGCCCCCACCCACCCCTAGCTCCACCCTCACAAGCCCCAGCCCACCCCACCCTGGACAAAAATCTACATATAACTGTTAACTCTGTAGTCTGCCTTTGCATCTGCAGATTAAACCAACTGCAGATTGAAAACAGTGTTATCCATCCTGGTTGGTGGAATCTGTGGATGCGAAATGCAAGGATAGGAGGGGTTGACTGTATTTAACAACAACAACAAAAAAGGCAACATAAAAGGACTGGTGCAGATCCAACCTGTGCCCTCAAGGGTCAACTGTCCATGGTATCTGACTGAGGAGATGCGATGCATGCAGGTTCCTGTCCTATGATGGCATGTCATTCTGTAGAGACCGCAGCCTGCTGGAAAGCCCCCAAACAAGAATGTGCCCTTCCATCAGTTGTTGCAAGGGGTATGGAGAAATTCTAGTGCTTCCCAGGAAATTGAACCACGGAGCAAAGTAGAGTTGTTCTTCCCAGACCACAAATTGACATCCATTTCTCTGGTCACAGAGTTTGCCTTAACCTGGCCATGTGGTTGTCTCGTGCAGGCCACCAGGATAAACTGGGTGTCGCTGAGACAAAGCTCCTTCACACCCTGCACTGGATGCTCCTGGAGGCCCCCCAGGACTGCAACAGCGAGCGGATTGGGGGCACAGACCGAGGATCCAGCTGGGGTGGCAGTAGCAGTGCCTTCATCCATCAGATTGAAAACCAGGGTTCTCCAGGGCCACCTTGCCAAAGCAGCACCAATGATGAAGAAGAGAACAACCGGAGGAAGATATTCCAGAACTCCATGGCTACTGTGGAGCTCTTTGTCTTTCTGTTTGCTCCTCTAGTCCACAGGATCAAGGTAAGCAGAAAGGTAGTGTTAGGCTGAGGGGGAGTAGAGGCAGAAGGAGGATGAGCTATTACCCTAATCTTTGTTTGGCCATCCTCATCTCACTAAAATTTCAGCTGCATTTGAAACTACCATCAGACCTTCTTGAAAATTCCAGTTGCTTTGGTGACGCCACATCCTGCCAGTTCTCCTTATCTCCTTTGGGAGCCTATCTTCTTTGGCTGCCCCTTTAACTTTGGGCCTCTCTGGAGATGCGCCCTGGACCCTTTGCTCTTCCCATTCTATCTTCTCTTTGGAAAACCTCCTCTCCAGTTTCATTTACCATTGTGTTCCATAGGCTGTGGTCACCTAATTCTACATCTCTAAACTAGACTCCTCTCCTGGTCTCTGGACCAGATTGCCACCAAGCTTCTCCAGATGGAGGATGTATGGGCACTTAGATTTCACCTGAATGAGCCCTTGTCCCAGTGTTTTGTGTTGCAGGTGATGGACCCATTCACATTAACTCAAACACTAGGAGCCACCTTTGAACTCCCTCGTTCTTACCAACACATTTCACTAATCACAGACTCTTACTCATTTTGTCTCCTAAATAGTTCTCAAATGTACCACATCTTTTTCCCCATTACTTACTATGTTAACCCAAGATTTAGTCATCCCTTCCTTGGACCTCTTACTTGAGCCACTTTCTACCTGGATTCACAGCCTCTGAGTTCATCTCATAAAATCCAACCTCAGTACCAGAATGATCTATTTTAAATGAACATCTGGCCTTATCACCAACATGCTGAAAGTAATTTGTTGATTTTTCATTATACAGAAAGTGAAACTCCAGCTCCTTGATATGGTAACTGGGCCCTGCATGACATGCCTGGCAACTTCTGCCCATGAGCTCCAAATGCTTGCAGTTTCCCCCAGAACATAATGTGGTTTTTTCAGGCCCATTTTCATGCTGGTCTTGCCACCTGGAATGCCATCATACTTCGGCCTTCTGCCTTGAGAACTCCTACTTATCCTTTGAAGTTGCATTCAGGTCTACCTTCCCGCCCCTATATTTTTATAATACTCTAGACATATCTTTATTGTTACTTTTAGTTTTTTTTCTTATTATTTTTTTAAGTGTCTATTTCTCCCACTAAATTCTGAATAGTTTTAGGGTATGAATTATCATTATGTTCTGGATAACTAACGTAGTATCTGTGTTTCATAAGTATTTAATTAATTTTTTAGTATTTAATTAATGTTTATTAAATGAATTAATTCACAGAAAACAAATAAATCTATATAAGTGATTCATCCTTTTGTAAGACACTGTATAATTTAATGTATATTTTTATGATGTAAATTTATAACTAGCTCAAATATTTCACATTAAATAATAACCTGAAAATTCTGTCAAATATATTATTCATTTTAAACCAGATATAATTTTATCAGTGACAAATGAATATTTATTAGACCTAAGGGATCTACTTTAAATGTGATATTTCTATTTTCTTGATTTGACTATATTTCTTTATTTCTTCAATAAATAAAGAAATATATTGAATGCCCCCTATATGCTAGGCATCCCTCAGTGTCCTGGAGCAACAGCAGGGAATAAAACAAAATCTGAGCCCTCATATGGATTTATTTTTATAAAATCCATATGTGTGAAGTAAGCAACTCTAAAGTAAAATTTAAAATCATAGTTTTTCAAGTAGATCTTTGTAAGGTACTAGTAAACACATTTAGAATTGCTTCATACCATCATGGAAACAGGCTTTCAGCGCAAGCAAGAAAAGCATCTGAAGTTTGGGGATGTTGAGTCTGCCAATGTTTACACCCTTTGGGTTTTCTCAGGACCTTTATAGACCACTTGCCCCATAGCTGTTTGAGTGACAAAGAGTACCTTCTCCAGCTAGGAGTGTCTGGTCATGTATGTATACGTAGCATTGGGTGACCCATGAAAGAGGACTCTAGCAGAGGGATTACGGTCCCCAAGTTTATAGATTCAGTCAACTTAAGAGGACTTACAAAGGAAAACAAGAGAAGGCCGTAGGTTCTGCAGGTGTTCAGGTCTGAAGAGTGATTGGATTTACTGGTGTTATTCGAGGAAAGTAAAATTAATCAAGTATGATGCTCCAGGGAAAATGCATAATAGAAGGAGATCTCAACTTGGCTTCAAGAGATAGACAACCTAGTTGGGAGTATATCAAATAAAACAAAATAATGAGAGTAACCATCCGTGAGTGCTAAAGTGTCACCAGAGGTTAAAGGCCAGGTTTCAGTAGAAGAGCTCACTTACTGCAGCAGCGTCCATGGGGTTCTACATGTGTCAAGATTATTTATGAGAAACATGGAAAAGGACTGAACTCAGAAGCTGCAAAATCACTGAAACCAGGTCATTTGAGATTCAGTGTTCTGCATTTCTGGAGACAAATCTGATAAGCTTTGCTTACTGTTAGTTCTCTGCTTGCTGGGTCTAACACCACACATAGTGCTAAGCAGCCTTCCCCATGTCATTTCAAGGGAAGTGAGGTTACTCTCCCCTTAAGGTCAGACCTTCCCATCAAGCTGTTTACTCAGTCTACCCGAATGCCTAACAGGCATACTGAATCTATTATGTCTAAAGTGAAGCTCCTGATATCCCCAAACCTGCTCCTGCTTTATCTTGCCCATCTTTATCAATGACAAAGCCATAAATCTTTCACACGTTTTCCTCTTACACTCTATTTCCAGTCAGTAAGCTTTATGCTCAAAATGTGTCTGGAATCTACCCCTTCTCATTTTGACCTCTACTAACATCCTAGTCTAATCGTCTTTCCCCTATTTGATAATACAGCTTCCTAAATAGTCTCTCTTTCCACCCATACCCTTAATTCCCAATAGCCCGACTGATCCTATCAAAACTTACATCCAATCATGTCACTCCACTACTCAAAGTCCTCCAGTGGCTTCCCATCTTACCCAGTCACTGCTGAAGTCCTCAGTATGACCTATCAGACCCTGTATTATTTGGAACTCAATAACTTCTCTGAACGTGTTTTTTCCTACTGTTCTGTCATTCACTTGACTACCCCTGGCTGTTTCTTGACACATGAGACATGCTGATGACCTTGCCCTTGCTGGTCCCTTTTCACATAAAGCTTTTTTTGGAAATATCTGCATGGCAGCTCCTTCATTTCCTTCAGATTCTTTCTCAAAAGTTACTGATATAATAAGGCCTTCACTGGCCATCTTGCCTAAAATAGAAATACTTTGATATACCTCTTTACCTACTTTATTCTCCTTTGCAGTGGGAGAGCAGGGGGTTTTCAAAATTGTTACTGAATTTATTGGGGTGACATTAGTTAATAAAAGTATATAGGTTTCAGGTGTACAGTTCTATAATACATCATCTGTACACTGTATTATGCATTCACCCCAAGTCAAGACTCCTTCCAGAGCAGGGATTGTTGTATGTTTTGTTCACTGATGTATCCCAGAATCTAGAATGGTAACAGGTCCACAGTAGGTGGTTTTACATACTTGTACAATGAATGTGCTTCCACAGGGAGTCCTGGAGGCTTTCCTGTTGTGGGCATTGCGGTGGTGCCCAGATCCCAATGGCTAGCCCAATGCAGATTTGTTCAGGGATTTCCCTGGCTTTTCCAGGTGAAGCTTCTCTTGATCCTGAGCTACACTGACTCACCATTTGCAGAATCACTTTACTTTTTTTTCCAGATTTCTTCCCAGATCCTATCTCTTTAGATCAGTGGTTTCCAACCATGGCTACATGTGAGAGTCACCAAGGGGATCTTTAGAAAACCTCACAGGGACTCTAATTTAATTGGTCTGGGTAGGGGAGGTAGTGGGACCTGGGCCTCCTGTGTTTTAAAATCTCCCCAGGTGATTATCATATGCAAGCCAGGATTGCACATCGCTGCCATAAGTGAGTGCTTGGGTCTCAGCTATGTTCATTAATCTCCTACCCCGTTCTCTGCTTCCAGCTCTATGGTGTTTTGAGAGGCTGAGTTGTTTAACATGTAATCTAAGAAGGTCATATATCTGTACTTCCACGATATGAGAATGCATCTTAAACACAGTCTTTCAAAATGATGTGATGATGAAACACAAAATGTGCTCCCTGCAAAAGACCTTAAATTGTAGACAAACTGAATGAATTTGGGTTGTAAAGTCAGTACGATTCAGCAAGTATTGTGCACCCAGTTCTCAATGTTGTGTTAAGCATTATGATCATGATAGGGGATGTGGAGGAGAGAAGATGCCTGCTATGTCCCTGCCCTCAAGGAGCTGAAGACTGTTGAAAAGGGAACATTACAAAATAACACAGTAGGAAGGATCTAGATATGTGTTCCTGATCCCATGAAATGCAAGAACAAGAGATGGATTGGAGAATAGAAAGTCAAATAGCCAGCATCCGAGGATATTAACTTATGAGGAAGAAAGAAGGACAATTACATAACTAAGAGGAATAATAATGATTGCCATGAGGAAAGAGGTCTGCTAAGACTTGAAATAAACAGGCTTCTGTCACTGCTAACACAAAACAATAATTTCTGTGTTTTGTGCTTTGCACAAAGCTGAATTTTAATTGAATATTAATTTTGCCTAAAGCAGACTACTGTGATTTCCATAGTAATTGTGACAATAACCTAGGTCTGTTGGTTCACCCTGGAAAAACTCATTTGTGTGATGAAAGATCTGGACAGTCAACCCATTTTGAAAATAATCTCGAGAATGATGTTAATCCTTGCATTGACTGGTCCTTCCGACCAGTTCTTGGAGGCCACTTTGTGGACATAGATCTTCTCTCCCCCCAGGAATCTGACCTCACATTCCGACTGGCCAGCGGGCTTGTTATATGGCAGCCCATGTGGGAGCACAGGCAGCCTGAAGTCTCCGGCTTCACGGCACTGGTGAAGCCCATCAGGAACATCATCACAGGTTCGTGACTCAGACACCCCATGAGATGGTCTTAGCAGAGTCCCTTACGTGCAGGAATGAGGGTGGAGGGGGAATTTGCCCTTAAAGAAGCCAAGAGAAAGAAAATTTCTCCAGAGAGTTATCTAGGTGTTCTCAGTACAAGAGTCACTCACATGACAAGCCTTTCCAAACCAAGGCCACATGCTGTGGTGTTGTGTGACTTTAAGTAAGTCATTTAAACTTCCTGTGTGACTTACACAACCTGGCAAGGACATAATATGTTAAGGAATTTTGTAAACCAGGAGTGCCATGTTATTATTCATATGGTAAGTTGTTTATAGTGACCTACCATGCTTACTATAGTCATTCAAAAGGAAGATGAAATTTTTTGTATACTAAAGGTAGACTATCCCCCAAAACTTACATGCATAAAATACATTAACTATGGAAATAAACTATAAAATCAAAAGTAAACCTTGGTGGTTTAAACATCAAGGAACTAAATACATAAATATGTCATAGTCAGAGTGATCTTCAGATTCCATGGCTGGAATGAGGTTAACGTCATTTGATGAAAACAATCTGAGAGTGAAGACAGATGTGTGAGGTTAAAAACCTGAAAACACAAAGACAACATTGCGGGAGGACTGAATGTGGAAGGTGGGGGAGGGGTAGGGCCGGGGGGAGTAATGGGGGAAAAATGGGGACAAGTGTAATTGAACAATAAAAAAACTTAAAAAACTGAAAGTGTAAATAAGACATAAGAAAAATAAAATATGCCATAGTAAAACAAAACTATTACTGAAAAAGCTATATCTTTATGTTTATTAAAGAAAAACATTTTCTTCATTTATTTGAACACTTATCACTTATGTAAATGTAGAAGTCACTTCAAATTTAGGTTCTCTCTCTCTCCTTCCTCTCTCTCTCCCCCCGCCCTCCCCCCCCCCCCCCCGTCTCTCCTCATACCTAAACTGTAATTTACCACACGTACAAAAACTATTAAGAATTCACGTCCAGGTGAATAGTACCTGGGCTATTTGCTTTACACTCCCTTTGCTTTTTTTTTTCATTGTTGTTCAAATACAGTTGTCTTCATATCTGTCCACCCCAGCCATCCCCACCTCTCACCCTTTGCTTTGGAGTCATATCCACAGTGGGTTCCTTTCCCCTGTTCCTGACCCCTGTGGACTTGAAATGGCATCCAGCATCTGAGGGGAAATGCAGCTCAGCTTAGACAACATGGCCAGAACAAAAGCAATGGCACATGGTTGACACTCCCCGGTCTCTTGCTTTGTGCAGTTGGTAAATTACCTTCCTCTCAGCCCCACATTACTCATAATTCCAGTGGAGCACTGCCGTCTTAGCTTCCCACTGTTCTCCATCATTAGGTAAAGACGTAACTAGTCTGAATACTACTTCAGGGACAGCTTATTGTGGTCACTAGAACACAGACCCTGGAGCCAGATAACCTGGGCTGGAACCTTATTCAAGGGTCAAGTGACCTCGGGCAAGTTAAACTTGCTGTGCCTTATGTCTTCATCTGTAAAATGGGTCTAAAACTATACCATATGTTATTATACGATTACTTTAAGGGTTAAATAAATTGATATATAACACTTATAACAGGAGTTGGTCGATGTTAAGTATTATCGTTTTTAGTATTGCCAACTTTTTAGCACTTAACCTAGTGAGTCAGACTGAATAGATGAAGAGATCTAAATTAACAACTTAAAAAATGCTAAGATTTTTGAATTGCTTATGTGATTTCTCTAACATGTGTTATTACATGACTTCTTTTTAAGGTGATAGTGAACCATTAGAATAATTGTTTTTATTTGAAAATAAAATGAACTCATGAAATGAAATGAACTGATAAAACTTGTGATAGAATTTCTTCTATCTTTGCAGCTAAGAGAAGCTCTCCTATTAACAGTCGGAGTCAGACCTGTGAATCACCAAATCAGGACACAAGGCACGGAGAGGTGAGTTTATTATAATCATGAGGGGAAAGGGGGCAGCCATTCCTTGGATGCAGTGTAGTGTGAAGGGTAACACCTAAGTTCTGTAATGATACAACTTGGTTTCAATGCCGGCTCCTCAATGTGAAACTTTAAATAGCCTCAGGTTTTCCATCTGTCAGTGTGGAAAATAATTGCATGCACTCCCCAGAAACGTGGGTGGGGTGCTGAAACAAGTCAGTGCACGACTATCGGTTTATCTCAACGGCTAGTATGTAGTAAGTAAGGCTTCATCGCAATGGCTAGCATGTAACATTAAATGTTAGTTATCATTATTCATCCCAGGTTAACTAAAGTATCATCTTGTTCTCAATCAATTACTGAATCCCCTAATATTTATTAGGCAACTTGAATATAGGTACAATAGTGCTTTAGCAGGTAGGGAGGAGGGAGTAGAAAAGAATCATAAGATACAGTCCTTACTTTAAAGAATCTAAAAGTTTAATGAGAAATCAAGACTAATACACATAAAACAGAAGATGCATAATAAAACAGAATAAAATTTAAGGCAAATTTGTCATTCACTATTTGGTTTGAAGAAGAACGAAATGAAGGCAAGAATAGTTCCAAGCTGTTTCCACTAACCGAGCTTGTGTTCATATGGCCTGCCTTCACTTCCAATTCGACATGCATAAAATAAAATCTGCTGGCTTCCATCAAAACTGGATCCTCTTTTCAAATGATGGAGTATTACTGCTAGGAGTATCATCATCCTTTATACCCTCCAAACTGGAAATTTCTAAGTCCCATGATATCCACCATTTACTGAGTAATTGCTAAATACAGAAGCTGTGATTTAAATGCTATATTTTATCTCTCCCAAGATGTGGGTTTATTTTTTTCACTTTTAACATCTTTGAAATCGAGTGTACTTGATGATCTTTAGCTTCTACAATCTCCCTGCTTAGTAGCAGTCTTGATATAGTTGTCATTGTTGTGCAGCATGAATTTGGTCATTTCCAGCATCTGAATTTGAAGAATCAGGGTAAGTGGCTTAGAAGAATATGTCACAGGGAATAATGGAGCACTCTTTTACAAAAATAACACTCTTCACATAGAGAAAGCCGCTCTATGGAAAAACATATATCAATCACTCTGAGTTGAAATTTCTAAATGTAAAAAATGTTAGGAAATTTATTTGGGTAGGAAATTTTATTGCACTTATATTTCCCTTTTGAAATATACATAGGATGGATATATAATCAAAAGCTATGCCCACCTATGTCTGAGATAGCCCTTTAGTAAGTGTAAAATTAAAAGTTTTCACTGATCAGAAGTGTCCTGATTTTTTCCTTACTTTTCTTTTTTTTTTAAATAAAATCTTTGTTTTATTATGGTTATGCTGTTACAGTTGTCCCATTTTTTTTCTCTTTTGCCCCCCCCACCCAGTCCACCTCCCACTTCCATAGTCAATTCCTACACCATTGTCCGTGTCCATGTCCATGTCCATGGCCCCTTCATAGATGCTCTTCGACAAATCCTTTCACCTTCTTTCAATCAGACTCCACCTCCTTTCTTCCTTCTTACAGCTGACAGTCTGTTCTGTGTATCCATGCCTCTGGCTCTATTTTGCTCATTAGCTTATTTTGTTCCTTATATTCCTCTTATAAGAGAGATCATATGATTTTTGTCTTTCACCAACTGGCTTATTTCACTGTTTGTTTTCTTAATTGAACATAAAATAATGGTGTATCATGACTCATCACATCGTAGATACAATGAAATACATAAACATCATATTTCATTCTCCTTAATTCTCTTTATTTATTTTTTTGCTGAGAAATCATACACGTATTTTGTTTTCTTTTTTTGTTTTGTAGCTCGGATGTGCTCTTTAGTCTCTATGCCTGCTTCTATCCTCTAAATCCAGGTCCTTATAACTAGATTGCTGCTTGAACCACCTAGTTGAATTTTCTACCTCTAGCCTCTCCCACTTCACATAAATATCAGTTAATCATTCCTGACTAATATTCCTAATAATGCATCACTTATTAACTCACTGTTCCACCGAGGGTTATTACTGATCTATGCAAGGTGTTATCCTTTTATCATAGCCCTTCTGACTTAGGAACCTATAGTAGATCCACCACCTCAAGGCCAAACTCCTCTCCCTGGTTCTCTGTGCCTTCTGCCACCTGGCATTCTTAAGTGACCCAGATTACCCCTTCCATCAGTTAAGCACTGTGTCCAATATACAGAGCATGCAGTTTTAGCCTCTGACTCTTGGCTCATAATAAAGGTCATCGTATCCAACTGGAAAAACATATATCGCATCCCCACTCTGATAAGTGATGGGAAACCTGAACTTTGCACTCCCTTTTCACATCTGGCTTCTATTTGATTAGCTCTTACCTACCTGTTGCTTGGTTTCAGCCTCATGACTCTCTTTGGTCCACCTCAGTATTGACATATCTTTGATGAATTGCTGATTTGTCACTTTTCTGTGGACACTGGATATGGGGGTGAAAAGGAGCTGAATCAAGGGGAAAATGAAATAAGGTCTATGAAAGTCCTTAGCCTAGTGCTTATCAGAATGATGCCTGTGCTCTCGTGAAGCCTGTTTCCACTCTCTGTTAGATGAAGGCAAAATTCCTTGGTCTGTGACATCATAATTAGCTATGCTGCAATTTTTTAATTAAAAAAAATGATGTATGTAATATAATAGCCGATTCTAGAAGGTATACCTGTAGAAAAAAATTAATCTGCTCTCTCCACCTCCAAAAGGGACTCCAGGTGGTCTGTGAAACATTCCAGTCAGATTCCATCTCGCCCAAGACCACCATTCCAGGCTGCCACCGAGGCAACTCCTTTGATGGAAGTCTGTCCTCCCAAACTTCCCAGGAAAGGGGTCCCTCGCATTCCAGGTACATGATGTTAAGGGCAAAAATGTATCCCCAGTCACTGAAAATTAAAAATGCATTTTCAGTTTCTTGTATAGCCTCTGTTCCTTAGAATGTGTGTGTGCATGCTGTATGTATACTCTTGGTCAGGGTATAATTACATTAATAATTCCAGAAGAGTGTTCAGAATGGCTCTCATTTAAACAAGCTGGAGTGGAGGTGAGAAGACATGTCTGATTTAATGAGATATCCAAATTAGATAATATTTTAAATATTTAAATGCAGAAAGTCAAGTGATCCTATCCATCAAAAGATTATGCTGTGGGGATGTGAAAGGATCTGCTTTAATGTATGAAAACACTGTATACCAGGAGGTCATTGTATTGAAGGGGATGCTCCCAGAGTACTCACAGGGAACTGAAAAGTCTGCTCTTTGTAAACATGTAGATTCTGCCCCTTGTTAGCAGGCGCACATGGTGACTTTGGTTATACATGCTGACATGAGGGAAGCCTGGATTCATGAGGTTTGCCTTTGTACCCGATCGGAAGACCCACCCCGTGGGTGAGAAACCCTGAGACCATTTGTGCGGCCCTGTTTTCAAATGAGGTTACTCTCCAGTGGGTATTATTTTAAAAGGAGGTATTTTAAAAATAGTTTCATTGAGGTATAATTTATATACTATAAAATTTATCCATTGAAGTGTGCAATTTAGTGATTTTTAGCACATTTACAGAATTGTGCAACTTTCACAGTGATCCAATTTTAGAACATTCTACTATCCAAAAATATCCCTTGTGCCCATTTTCAGTTACTTTCATCCCCACACCCCACTTCAGATGATTCCTCAATATACTTTCTGCCTATCTACAGTTACATTTCTGGACATTTCAAATAAATGGAATCATACTGTATATGGTCTTTTGCATCTGGCTTCCTTCATTTAGCATAATATTTGAGAGTTTCACCCACATCATAGCATGGGCAAACACATCATTCCTTTTTATTTCTGAAAAGTAGTCTTTTGTATGGATACATTTGTTTATATATTCATCTGCTGAAAGATATTTAGGTTCTATTGACTTTTTGCCTGTTTTGAATAATGCTGCTATGAACATTCACATACTAGTTTTTAGGTGGCCACATGTTTTCAGTTCTGTTGGGTAGATTCCTAGGAATTTCAGTTCCTATTTCAAATAGTTGACTTTCTCTAGCAACCTATCCATGTCCTAAATTATGTTTTAATGGAACCCTCTTTTCTCTTTGGTACCTCATTAAAGAAAGGAAAGTTTTGGTTATTTCCCCTGATGTCTCCCAATAGGTCTGCAGCTCGGCCCTTATTTAGATCTTGGCTAATTGGATCTCCTAGCATCACTACTGTTCTGACACTTCCTTCCTTGACTTTTCTCACATTACCCTTTATGGTTTTTGTTGTTTGTTTCTTTATTTGTTTGTTTTTCCTTACCTCCCTAACTGACCTTTTCCAGACTTTTTCTTTAGCTTCTCTTCCGTGGCCCTCCTGCATTGTTGGCATTTGCCCCTCCTTCCACACTTTCCCACTGAGTGATCTTATTCACTGCCACAGTTTTAAACACTAGCTGTATGTTGAGGACTCTCCAAACTTTATATTCAATCTAAATTACTCTTTTGATCTCCACACCTATGTAATCAAGAGAGTGATAGACATCTCTTCCTGTACCTCACAGGCACTTCAAATTCAGCCTCTCTAAATTCAAGCGCATTCTTCAATATTCTTTATCTCAGTAGATGGTATCACATTGTCTGGTCTATACATACGGAGGGGTTAATTATTTTGCACATTCTGCACCTTCTTCCATGGGTTATGTGTTTTGCATTTTACTGAAATACATGATTGTTCCCCGTTAAAGGTCTAGATGTGTTGACTCTGCAATATCTCAGGCAAGATGATCCTTTGTCAGGATAAACAAAAGGGGATATGGAGGCCCATTACGCCTCTTTTCCCTGCCCAAATCTACGCATCACTCAAGGTGCAGTTTAAAGGGCACATCCTCTCTGTGGAGCCTTTTATGGCCCTTTCTCCATGTCCCCTTACCACTGTGTTAGAACTTCTAGTTACCACATGCTTGATCCAGCAGTGTATTATATTTAGCTATTATGTGTTAATCTGCCAGACTGGATTATAAACCCCTTGAGAATAGACATCTTATTTTATTTGTTCTGTGCTCTTTACAAAGCCATTTCTTAATGTTAGCATTATTTCCCATCTGGAGGGGCTGAGAATTTTTTAAATCATTAAGTCCTAGCTCATTAGTTTTTAACACATATTTATTTAGTTCATATATTTTCTTTCTCAATTTACAGTAAGCAGCAAGAAGAAATCAGAATTCACCTTCAACATTTTCCCCGGAAACCTCCTTAGCGAGGTCACCTAGTTTGTTAAACATGTTTAAAATTCCACATCACAGCAGGCAGCTTTCCGCCACACCAAACAAGGAACTCCCTCCTCCGGCTTCCAATAGCATGCTTCTCACTTTCCTGAAGCCCTCATCTGTAGCCTCCTCAAAGTTCAGAACTTATCTTAGCAATTTGTGCAAGGCAATTTATGCTTTTATGGTTTGATGCACTTCACAGTCTTTACAGCCTCTGCCTATTGGCTGGTTCCAAAACCATTTCCAAAATTTAAGGTTTTATTTTGGTGCTGCAATCTGTATCAGCTGTCAATTGCTGTATAACAAATTACCCCCAATTTTAGCAGCGTAGAACAAGTGAAATTTATTAACTCACACAGTTTCTGAGGACCACAAACCCAGAAACAGCGTAGCTAAGTGGTTGTGGCTCAGGGTCTTTCAAGACGCTGGCCCTGGCTGAAGTCATCTAAAGGCTTGGCTGGGCTGGAGACTGCTTTCCAGCTCACCTGGGAGCAGAAGCTTCAGTACTTCCCCATTGAGGTCTCTCCATAGGGCTGCTCCTGACACTACTGGCTTTCTCCAAAGCACATTATTCCAGAAAGGAAAGGATGAACCAAGAAAAATGCTTTGGTGTCTTTTATAACCTAATACCAAAGAGACTCGGCATCACTTCTGCTACATTCCGTGGATTGTACCAACCAACCCTGGTAAAGAGCCAGAGGGGACCACATGAAGGTGGGACTACCAATAGGCAAGACCATTGGGGCTTACTTTGGAGGTTGGCTACAACCAAGAATAATGCTAATGTCACCATCATTTTATATATGATGATTATTATGATTCTATCTGTACATCTTCTTCATATCAATCATTGAGTATCCTCATATTCCTCCTTTACTAATGCTGTTCTACACAAATTCCAAAAAGTTTTATTTAAGTGCAAGGAATTTCTCACCTGAAACACTATGCTTCTGTCTGACTCTTAAAAATTATTAAAAACAATATCAGGGTGAAATCTTGCAGTCATAGAATATTCAGGAGCTTATATATCTTACTTCATTTTTCTCAACCATAGTAAGCATTGGAAATTTGCAAATATAAATATAAAGTGATTTCTTTCTTTGATGAAGTTAAGTGTTAATAGCCCCAATCTGATCTGCCTGTAAAGACAGAGTCAGCTATAATACCCAAGGTTTCCTCTTTGTGGCAGAACATTGTTTCTTCCATCCTTGTCACACTTCAACATTTTCATAGGTATGCATTCTTTGACCTACATATGCACACAGTCACCCATAGCACATGTATGTGTGAATTAGATGTAAATTGGTGACCCCTTAGAAGAATGAATTAGGTCATTTCCCTGCCTAACTGCTGTGGCTGGTTGCCATGGAAATGATGCACAAGGTAGACCTTTCAGAAAATGCTAGTGTTAATATATCTTCATTGGAGGAGTTCATGTATTAATCAGAAATGAAAAGAACTATAGTAACAAAGCAATGTAAATATCCTAGGGCTAAAAGCTATCTACTTGTATCAAACAAATCCAATGTATCATCTCTTTTGCCCTGACCTTGACTGAACATAACTCTTCCCTGAACTCTGAGATCAATGAACAGGTAGGTAGGCAGTTTGTTAAAATTAATGTGAGATTTCATCTTTAATTATTGTATGCATAGACTTAATTTCTGCTTCATTAAATACTACATGGGGTCAAGACTGTTTTCCACAGTTCTCTGCCTCAGTAGATTCTGTCCAAAGTACTTTTCTGCCTTGGATGCCTTCTAAAAGCATGTCCAACCCTAAATAATAATAACTTGGTTTCCTGAAGCCACAGTTACTTGGAAAATAGATTAAAACAGTTCTTACCTTTTCCAACAGCCTTCTTTGGTCATAATACATTATTTTTTCTACACATATAAAAAAGTATATGCTAATTATAGCATATGAATTTTTTAAAGGTATATTTCTTTAACAATGAAAATCATCCATGAGGTAATTAGGTATGTATAAACATTAATTTGTTTGCATTTGTACTCTTTATTATTTTTACATATACAATTTAGAATAAAATTTTCATAAAATGTTTAGTTTTTATTCTTTTCTACCAAATAACATATAGAATCAAAGGATATTAGAGTTGGAAAGAACAGTTCCATCATATCATACAATAAACTGTCCCCATAACATCTTTATTCAGTTTTATAAACTTTTCTCTCACATGTTAATTAGATAGATGTTTGATTAACATGATCAAAAATGACTTTTATTGGTTACTTTAGTGAAACATTGACTACATCTGATAATGCTGTCTTAAGTGAAATAAAAATATTTATTGATCATTTTTGTTTTTTATTGACTACTCACCCCAGGATAGCTCATAACTTAAGCCAAATAAACTAGTATTTGAATAACATTTAAGTGGTTATAAATATTTCCTACAGAATGCTCTTTTTAATTCATCGTTGTTTAAATGAAGTCTCTTTAAATAGTAAGCAATGGAAATGTGAATTTACTTAAAATGTTTGACTGTTGAAGTTACAGGCATGTTTTTAGTGTCTGATCACAGCCTTGTACCAATGGAGCCTTGCTGTGGTGGGGTCCATGCCCACCGACTGGTTCCGTCTGTGAGGGAGTAGTTCAATGACTGTGGGACTCAACTGCACAGTTAGGAATTACTTCCACTCAACTAAATTTTGTGTGTAGAGAAAGACATATAGACAGCTGGCACCCCTGGGGCATAACTGTCAACATATTCCAGTTGGGGTTTCCATACAGGAATTGTTGTGGATGTCAGCTTAAAGGTACATGCCCTGACCAGTGCGGCTCAGTTGGTTGGGCATCATCCTAAAAAGCGAAAGGTTGCTGGTTTGATTTCCAGTCAGGGACCTAACTAGGTAGCTGATTTGGTCAGGGTGTAGTCCCAGCTGAAGGCAAAGGTGCGTATGAATGATGTTTCTCTCTTTCTCCCTTCCTTTCCCTCTCTCTAAAAACAAGTAAACAAAATCTTTTTTTAGAAATACAAAGTCATGCATTATATGTTTCTCTAGGACAATTGTTCTCTAATCTTATTAAGAGCATTATTTTAATTTTCATTACCTGGAGATTTGTTTAAAATAAAGACTTATGGGTTCTTTCCCCAGCAATTCTGGTTAGTAAGCCTGTAATCTGCATTTTGAACAGCCTTGGTCCTCCCTGTTGCCCTTGGAATTCTCATGGAAGTAGTCCATTGGCATCTCATTATATGGAACACTGCTCTAGGGATTTGATATACTTTATGGAACTCCCTAATCTAAATTACTAACTAGAAATATCTGGGGACACTGAGGTGCAAGGCAGCAAGTAAAGGGTAAAGACAGCTAGTACGATGGGGGATAAATAGTTCTGTTGAACTACTAATAGCTGCCTTAATCACAGCAGCCTCGTCAAGAAAACAACAGTTTTCACAGGCTCTTATAATAAGTGAGATGACTGTCACACATACTGGAGGAACCTGAAATTACCCAGCAGGTGGCCAGCCAACCTCATACTTTGTGTTTTCTTTGTAAACCCAAGACTATATCGCTTTAAAAAAAATCCTATCCTTCTAGAAAAGGATAGGTTGAGAGGAATCGGTTAGTTGATGCATCTTTTAATTTTATTACATTTATTGGGGTGACATCTGTTAATAAAAGTATACAGGTTTCAGGGATACTATTCTATAATACATCGTCTGGTGTATTGTGTTCACCACCTCAAGTCTCCTTCCTTCACCATTTATCCCCCCTTTACCCTTTTCTATTTGCCCACTTTCCCTCTTGTGATCAAAATACTCTTGTCTGTTTCTATGAGTTTTTTTCTTTGCTTAATCTCTTTACCTTTGTACCGTATGATCTCACTTATATGTGGAATCTAATGAACAAAGTAAACTAACAAACAAAATAGAAACAGACTCACAGATACAGAGAACAAATTGACTGCTCCCATCCTCAAGCTGCTTCTGTTTCCATCATTCTGAAGTTCTTCTCTATTCCATGATTATAAAAACTGGCCAAAATAGTTTTTCAGAACTATTATGGTTTCATATGTTTGCATTTAAATCTTAATCTATCTTGATTTTATTTGGGGAATATAGGCCTAATTAAATTTTTCTGAGGAGTAAGTCAATTAGGACAACATATCTTGACAAATATATCCTTTGCACTAATTTGATGCATAATCTTTTTTACATATTAAATTCTTGTAAATATTTGAATCTTTTGTAGTTCCATATTTTACAGCCTTGTACTCTTGTTTATTCCCAAATCAGTAGTCCATTGGTTAAATATATTGTTGTGAAACACAATATCTGGCAATTTATACTCTTCACACTCTTGTTTAAAGCTTTCTTAATTAAGCTCAAGTTTTTATTCATCCATCCAGTTAAATTTAAGAACAGTCATGTTGATTTTAGAGATAAATGCCTTTGGATTTTTTGTTGGGATTTATGATATTGTAATTTGTAATAAGAAATGTAAAATATATTTAGGCTTTGTGTCATTTCCATAAGAAACTGGCAACGTCTTCTAAAAACCCTTAGAATTTCCTAAGTGCTGAGAGTGAGAAAAAGTGCCTTCTGTTATGTTAATGGAGACCTTTGTAACGTACCTGAGGCTGGGGGTTGGTTTCCAGGAATACCAGCATTGTGACTAGAGGGCTGGGACTTTCAGTCTTTTGCAGGTTTTTCAGGCTTGTGCAGAGTGGAGGAAGGAGAGAAAAAGCAATGCCGCTAGGAGGATACCTAATAAGAAATGTTTGTGTCTGTGGTGTTGATGGGAAGCGGTTGGAAGGGTAATCAAGGGATTTTCTGATGGATTGAAAGTTGCCCCTTAGCTGATGTTCAGAGTATTCTCGCTCCCTGGAGAAGAGATAAACTCCAGCATCGCATCTATGGAAGCTTAGCTGATTATAGAAAGCTTCTCTTCTTCATGTGCCTGCCAACTCAGTTAAATAGTTAGTATTGTAGCACTTTATGTGAGTGAATTTTAACATATATTGTTTGCTACTTGTTAACTAAAATATTCAAGCATGTTAGACTACAAGATATCATTGACATTCAACACCACTGGTACAGAGGCAATTGCCCCTCAACAGGCCAGACAATGGTACTAATGACAGCACTAATGACGGTACTAATGACAGCGCTAATGGCAGTAGAGGCCAGGAAATGCAACATGTACTTTAATAAGGAAGTTGAAAGGCTATGAAAATGATTCACAGGGCGCCCGACCTGGTCTGGGTTTGTGTATTTGAAGTTTTTATTGCAACCCTCAGTGAAAAACACACTTTATTCATGTTAGGCAAAATGATTTCAGGTGTTAACGTGGCAGACGCCATCTTAGGCAGGAAGCCAGTTCACCCTGCGGGGGTGGGCCCCCATCACCTGAAGAGAGTATTCTTCCATAGCTAAGTGGGCCCATTAAATACTGTTTTGCATTACACAACTTTTAACAATCACATAGAACAGTGGCTACAAACAACCTGAGTTAGCACATGCCACTTGGCTGTCCACAGCAAGCCCCATCCCTTTTCGGGTGTGGAGATCTAAGATCTACCATTCTGCTGCCACCCAGGAAGCTGCTTTTATCTGTAAGTCCCCTAATAAACTCTTGATGTTATTCTGCAGTCGGCAGCCTCTTTTTTCCATCTCTCAGATGAAAATGAAATTTTTCCCAAGGACTTAGGATTCATGAAAAAGATGTGAAGGGAAACAGAAGTTTCACTGACCACACAAATCCTTACTCAGTTCGGTGCATTCTGATGATTTTTATTCCAGTTAACATTTTAATAGCAGCCATAGCCTTTGGAATTAACCTCTTGAACCAATAATGGGTTATAATCTTCATTTTTAAAACTATGGGTCTGGGAAGTTTAGGAAAATTTCTTTTATTTGAAGCGGCTGCTTTTTTTTTGCTTAAACTCTTCGTGTGTGGGTAGCACCATTTGCTGGTTGGTAGCAGCATACAACAATTTTACGTTTGTATTATCTAACTTAGGAAGACATTATACTTGGCAGTTAAGTTTGGATTTAAGATTACATGCTGGATCCCAGATGTCCTCAATTTATAGTTTGTATTTATTGTCTATCATTTTCACAGGACCATATGTTCCTCAAGGCAAGAAAGTTAAACTTACTTACCTCCATATCCCCTAAGAGGATGCATTATGCTGAGCAATTACTTAAAACTATTTTGTAGTACACTGAAATTGATGAGTTAAGTAATTAATATGTCACATGTTTACATTGAATAATAGAACTCCAGAACCACTACATCTCAATTTTTTTAATTGGTTTTGCTAAATTGCATAGATATGTAAATTGAGTTTTCAAAATGATTTCATTTTCCTCATAGCATAACTTCTTTTTGTTTAGTACTTGCAATTTCCTTGTCTTTTTAACATAATATCACAATTGAAATTAAAATAGCCCGATGAAGTACACAAATGTCATCCCCATTTCTATTGAGCTAAAAGTCAAACCTGATAGCTCAGTTTAATAAAGAGTCATTGTGATCTGAGCCTCATCTGTGTCTATAGGTCCTCATCATTGTCCACCACCCAGATTATTCACCAACTATATCAATTACTTGCGATTTTTCCCACCCCACCCCAATTCATGATGTTTTAAAAACTCCGTGCCTTTGTAGGCATTATTCCTTCTCACTGAAATGCCACCCACCTGGATAATTTCTATCACTCTCCAATGCCTCTGCTTCCAGGTAGTGTCTAGCAAAAGTGGAATGAGATCAGTCAGGAGGATATTAGAGTGAACCAGTAGAAGACTAAGTGAATGAGTAAATGAACAAATGAGAAAAGCAGAATGATAAGCCATGTGCCACCCCTTGGAATGTAGGACTGCCAGCATAATCATCTTTCTGCCTTTGGAAACAGGGTCTCTCTTGTGATACCTCCATGCCAAAGGTCCCGCTATGCCACCTACTTTGATGTTGCTGTTCTTCGCTGCCTCCTCCAGCCCCACTGGTCTGAGGAAGGCACGCAGTGGTCTCTGATGTACTATCTACAAAGGCTGCGACACATGTTGGAAGAGAAGCCAGAAAAGCCCCCAGAGCCAGATATTCCTCTCCTGCCCAGACCCAGGAGTAGCTCGATGGTGGCGGCAGCTCCCTCGCTGGTGAATACCCACAAAACCCAAGTAAGAGAGACTCCGACCATTGTCATTTGAATCAACAGCTTCGGTCATAACAGATTCTCTTTTTCTTCTGTGCATCCAGCTCTTACTTATTCCAGCACTGACTATTTGGGCAGGGGTTACTGTGCTGTTGTTATCCTTTCCCTGCCATCAATTTACCATTCAAAGGAGTGTTATCTAAATGCCTTTTACACCCACTAATCTAGAGTAAGCCTCTGTTGATCCGGAGTAATGGAAAATTGGGTCTTGGATAATCAAAGCACTGCTTAATAGAGAGTTCTGGCATATAATCTGCTGATTACTGATATCATAAAATGCATGACACTGCAGTTTTACTGAATATGATTTAACCTCTTTTGCATAACTCAGAATTACTTATTGCCTCAATGTCATCATTAGGAATAGGCATTTTTGATATATAGTCTTGCTGTTTATTAAATATGATCGTATATTGATGTGACATCCTCTGAAATCACTTTTTCATAAACTAATGTCCTTATATCAGCTTGAACACTTTTTCTGCCCCTCTTTCTCATCTATGCCACGTGTTGAATATGCAGAGAGAGACAGGAGTAGTGGTGTGTTCCAGTTGTTTGGGTTTACTCATATGTAAATTGACTGTCTGAAAAATGTCTGCATATTCTGAAAGTAAACATGAGCAATGTAATATCAGAGAGTAAAGGAAATATACTCTGTTTTAGTAGTAGTTGATTCTGCCCAAAGTAAATATCTCCTTTGGTGAATCATTGAATGGAAAGCCACATTTTTTAATAAGAGAAAAAGATACCTATCTCATCCTTATTTTCTTAGCTTTCCTAAATCTGGAGCTTCATGGTCTTGCTGTTGAAAACCCCAAACAGAGGTTATAATTAATATAAATTTATCTCATCAGTAGCAGGAGTTGGATTCTGAAAGTCTGGATATATGTCTGGATATAAATATTTCATAGATATCAACACAGCAGGCATATTTCTATTAAAAATAAATAGCATTTATTTGGATATAAAACCCTAAGTCCTTCATCACTAAGTCTACCTTTATTGTCTATTAAGGATCTCACCATGAAGTGTAATGAAGAGGAAAAATCACTGAGTCCTGAGGCCTTTTCCAAGGTTTCGTTGACCAACCTGCGTAGGTCTGCAGTTCCAGATCTTTCTTCAGACCTTGGCATGAACATTTTTAAGAAGGTGAGTAGAGCCACTTATGCTGTTGATATTTTGGTAATAAAATCACTGGGGCCTGAGGTGCTTCTGATCGTGCTGCAGTGTGGGGTGGTAAGGGGACCTCGGGGAACAGAAGTCCGCTCCCAGCTGTAATGCTGGCTGGCAGCATCGCATCTGTGCACCTCGCACAAGTCCCTCTGTGCGCATGTGTGCTGCCCATCCTAAGTGTTGCTGCAAAGCTCAGTGCTGACGGTGTGCTTTCGGCAGTGTGGTGGCGGAGGCAGTTGTGATAGCAATGATGGTAATGCACATTTGTGTGGTTCGTCTCATTTTATCGAGTCCTTGCTGTAAATGATTCTCATTCAATCCTATAAGATCGTTATTTTCCCCATTTTGCACGGAAGAAACCAAGTCTTACTGCAGTTCTCAGAGTGGTGGGATTATCATGGAACATTTATTCCCGAGGTCATCTCTGGTTTAAAGACAATAAAACAACGAAG
The DNA here is from genome assembly GCF_022682495.2 of Desmodus rotundus. Lineage (NCBI taxonomy): Eukaryota > Metazoa > Chordata > Mammalia > Chiroptera > Phyllostomidae > Desmodus > Desmodus rotundus. Next base: position 187,951,617 of record NC_071388.1, read on the forward strand.
CTTTGTTAATTAAGTAAAAAAAAAAAAATCTTTATAACAGACCACTAGTTTTACTCCTGCCACAACTTCCCCTTATGACTAAGTCGCAATGTAAGTTTCCACTCAACAAACATTCATTGAACATCCACAAGGAGTTAGAACCCTACAGATGGGAAATTACAGGCGGCGTCTTTAGTGTAAAGGAATAAAAGCATACACTTGGGAGTCAGTTGATCAGGGTTCGAATTCCAGCTCTGCCACTGTCAACTTGTGAGATTCTGGCCAAATGATGATGCATCAGTTTTCTAAATGATGTAAATGGTTTACAAAACCATATATCAGTTTCTTCATCTGTAAAATGTGTTCATATTATACTTACCTCAATAGGTTATGAGGATTAAGTGAGATAATGCATATGAAGTCCTTACTATTACGGGCATTTAGTAAGTACTCTATAAATGTAATTATTGTTCAGAGAGAGAGGGAGAGACCAAGTAGTTTGTGAAAGGTGGAGTCCAAACTCAAAGCGAGGTCATCTAACAGAATATTAGTTCATGTGCCAAAGAATCTACCACTCCATGTCTCCTTTTTTATAACTATATGGAGCTAGTCAAATAGAAAATATGTGCAGAATAAGATATGTATGGTGGCTTCATTTTCTATTTTTCAAAATGATTAATTATGTTGATGAAAAAGACAGACCATATTATTGACTTATGTGTGAGCTCACAGTATTGCTAAGGAAGCAACCATGTCCATCTTCATTGATATGCAGTCATAGGCAATGGTCATAGTTTTCCTAAAAATGTCTGTCATTGTAGGGGAGAGAAGTTTTCAATACGGACAGCGCATGAGTATCTCTGGGCAGCTTTTAAAAACTCGAGTGCCCAGGCCTGATTCCAGAATTGCTGAGGGTTAGGCCCAGACATTAGTATATTTTAAAAGCTTCCTAAACAATTCTAAACTCTTATTTATACTGAATCTTGAACTTGACCAGCAGCAGTAATGGGTTTGTACCAATGCACGCTCTGCATCTTTTTTCAATCTCCTTATGAACAGCAGTACACATTTGAAGTTGTCTGGCAGAAACTATTAATGTCAATCTTAAAAAATGGAACAGAATATACTGGCTTGTCCAAATGGGATTCTGACTCAGGGATTCCGTGCTCTAACTCTGAGGTTTTCCAATTTTACCGTGCATCAGAATCACCAATGAGGTTTATTAAACATATATCGCTAAGCCCCACCTTCTGAGTCTCTGATCCAGTTTGTCTGGGTTGAACCTGAAAATCTGCATTTCTAACAATTTCCCAGATGACCCTGATGCGGCTGGTCCAAGGACCACACGTAGAGAACCATTCCTCTAATCCGACCCAGCAATGAGACCCGGGGGACATGTTACCTTTTGCTTTATTTCTTGCACTCTTTAAACACATTGTGGAGATTTCTCCCACCTCTATTTTATGACACTCAGTGACTTTCTGGGTCTCCTTTTCCTAGAACATTTCCTGTATTTTAGGGCAGGTCATGGAGCCCTTTGGGACGCAAACTAGAACCTCTCCTTTGCCCTGTGCCTTCCCCTTCCCTTTTCACCATCATAGTTCAAGAGCCGCAAAGAAGACCGAGAGAGGAAAGGCTCCATCCCGTTGCACCACACGGGGAAGAGGCGGCCGCGGAGAATGGGAGTACCGTTCCTGCTGCACGAGGACCACCTGGACGTGTCCCCCACCCGCAGCACATTCTCCTTCGGAAGTTTCTCTGGGCTCGGAGAAGACAGGCGAGGCATTGAAAAAGCAGGCTGGCAAACCACCATTTTAGGTGACCGCAAGGAACTTCCAAAGTAGGGCAGAGCTTGCCTGACCTGGTTAGGAATCGGTATCTAGGACTCCCAGGCAAATCTGGATCTTCCTTGACTAGTTTAGGCAAGAAATTTGGGCCCAAACATGTGATTCTCAGTATAAAATGGTGCTGTGTCTTCACAGCCAAAGAAAATGCAGAAAATTAATTATTGAAGACTTCTTATATAATGAGACAGGTAATGGCCCTATGCCTTGCCTTAGAGGGTCATGTGCGTGAGCTTTCATTGTGAATCCAAAGACACAATTTATTTAACTTGAATGCTAAAAAAGAAAGAGTAATGAAATATTTTTTCTTTCGTTCTGGATGACATATTAAGGAAGGCCATCTTAAATTTAAGAGCTGACAGCTAGCCGGGGCCCAGCAGACGGTTTCTGACATTTGGCTTAGATTGGGGCTGACCTTGTCACAAGCAGCTACATCCATCATCTTGACCCTGAGTATTCCCAAGGCGAGGTCAAGCCCTGCTATTTGGCTGTACCTCAGAAGCTCCCGAATACGCCCTCTCACTCCTCTTCCCTCAAAAGACAAAACCGGGACCTAGCAGCTTGCAGATTTTAACCCCGCCCCTCCTTGTGGTGCTGTCGTCCGTATCAGGGAAATTTACCCGGCGGGGCAGTTCCGACGCGGCCACCGAGATGGAGAGCCTGAGCGCCCGGCACTCCCACTCGCACCACACCCTGGTGAGTGACCTGCCGGATCACTCCAACAGCCACGGGGAAAACACCGTCAAGGAAGGTGGGTCGGAGGCGGCGCCGGCAGGCGGGAGTTCAGGTTCCTTTTCCTGTTCCTGTTTTTAATCCATGTTCCACTCTCATTGTCATCGGACTCCTTGTGCTTTCTGAACACATGCATTCATGTGCCTGGCTATTGCTTGGTAATTGCCTTGTGGGCCATGCTTAGAATTTCCTTAGCAGCAAGGGCTATTGGACAGCACTGTATGGAGCCCATTATGTCCCAGAGGAAACGCAAGAGCAAGGCATTCATCGTTTTCAAAGATCGTAGACCCGCAGGGCTAGAGGAGACTGGGAGGATAGCTAGATTCAGGACTTCATTCCCCTCTGTCATGTCCCTCTGAAGGGTTTGTCCACCTTCAGCGGGAGGGAAGTCACTGCCTTCTAAAGTCACAATTCCTTTTTCAGACAGCTTCCACTTCAGATAAATGCATTCTGTGCTTTATGTGAGCAAACATGTGTCTCTTGGTGAAATCCGAGATGGGTTCTTAATCTGTGCTCTTAACCTGTGAGCATAAATTAGTCCCTCTTTTCCCTGGCCTGTATTCCAAGTATTTGATGACATCTATTAGTGACATCACAGATTTATGCCCATTACTCTAGAGAAAAGGAGAAAGAAGAATACTTGTCGTTGCTTAACTATACTAGGGAAAACCAAATACTTAAGCAGCCGCAGACTCGCAGGGAAATACTTCAACTAGTTTAACTATATTAATAAGGTATGTCGTCTAACAGTGGGTAAAACCCACCTATTAGACATAAATTAAATTATAGCCTGGGTCTTAAGGAAGCCAGCTGGAATTCACATTTCCCTATAACCTTCATTATTTATCATGGCCATAACACCTACCACAGTTCTATGGGAATTGAGAATAGCTCTGAGACTATAAGTCAAATAATCTGTAAAGCTACAGCTGTGATTGTGGTCACATTTTAAACAATAGTATCAGTATCTAATGTGATGTTTCCAGTTAATATGGAGAAAACTAAGACACTGCTTTCCTTTTACTAGTGAGATCCCAGATCTCCACCATCACCGTTGCAACCTTCAATACCACACTGGCGTCATTCAACGTCGGCTACGCAGACTTTTTCAATGAGCATATGAGGAAGCTCTGCAACCAGGTGCCTATCCCAGAGATGCCACACGAACCCCTGGCCTGCGCGAACCTGCCTCGAAGCCTCACGGACTCCTGCATAAACTACAGCTACTTGGAGGACACAGACCACATTGACGGGACCAATAACTTTGTTCACAAAAACGGCACGCTCGATCTTTCTGTAAGGGGCGAGAGGTTTTCTTCCCGAAGCTGGAGAGATACTGGCTCTTTGGTTCAGTTTGTACTGTGTCGTGTGAAGTGAGCATATCAATGGTTAGAGATATTGGGCCTTAAAATGAAAAAGCCACCCACTTAAAAAATTTCACAAATGTGTTAACCTTCTTAGATATACCTTTCCCTTTTTTTTTTTTTTTGAGCATTACATTAGATTTGAATATTTTTAATTCACAAACATTAGTGAATCCTGGACACACATATATAAATACACATAAATTTGAGTATTTTTGCTAAATCCCCTTTTTCTAGAATGAGAGTAAAAAAAATTCTCAGTTTATTTTCTTTTGTTATAAAAACAACATGACTATAAACCTCCTGTGTAGCAAGGGGAAATGAACAGAAGTCCAATAAAACAATTAAACTTGCATTCTCAGTGATACTTGTCTTGATTATGGTTGTTAGCAAATGAAAGGGTTGTTATATTTTGCAATTATATTTCACAAAATTTTTTATTTCACATTAGGGAATCTGGCTCAGCAAGTAAGTTAAAATATTAAAATAAAGAGGACTTAATTTAAAAATGCAAATATTTTATATTTAACATTGAAAGGTAAATAATGATATAATTGTGAATGTGCAAAAGGAAGTCACTTTTTCTTTATCCATTATTGAAGAGAGTAAAATGCAGAGGATCAAAATACTTTGATTTAAAAAGCAACTGAACATGTTTCTAATTGGCCAAATAGTTACCCTCCCATTAATTTATTATGTTTCACTATCCCCATTAACTGACTATAGCACGGGGAGTTTGGGGATAGTTAAATGAGATAATACACATACACATTTTTAATTCTTTGGGTGTTTTATATTCTATATTAAGCACACAAACAAGGTCCCAAACTAACTTACATAGAAACATCTGAAAATTATCTGAATTATTTATACTCAAGTTCATAGAACATCCTAAAGAAAATCGATTGGACAGAATAAATGATCTATGTAGGAAGAGATAATCTAAGTTACTTAATTGCCTTCTGTTTATTTTTGTCTTCTCCCAGGTGGTTCTGAAGGCTGTTTATCTTGTCCTTAACCATGACATCAGTTCTCGCATCTGTGATGTGGCACTAAACATTGTTGAATGCTTGCTTCAACTTGGCGTGGTGCCCTGTGTAGAAAAGAACAGAAAGAAGAGTGAAAACAAGGAAAATGAGTCTGTGGAAAAAAGACCAAGTGAGGGAACTTTCCAGTTCAAAGGAGTGTCCGGAAGTTCTTGTGGATTTGGGGGCCCTTCAGTTAGTGGAGCCGGAGATGGTGGAGGAGAAGAAGGAGGAGGTGGAGATGGAGGAGGTGGAGGAGGTGATGGAGGAGGAGGTGGAGGAGGTGGAGGCGGCCCTTATGAGAAGAATGATAAGAACCAAGAAAAGGTATGGCTGAAAACTACCTTCTGTGTCCTCACGAATGTTGCCCCTAATTCCTTTCCAATGCGTGCTTCTCAGCAATTTGTTGACTCAGAACAACAGCTAGTCAATAGAGCAAGAAACTGGTGAGTCTAGAAATGTCTTCATTAGGTCTTTAGCAGGCATTAGTGTGAAGAAATGAAACTGTATTCTAAATTCAAAGACCGTTGCCATCCAAGCAACGTTAGGCCTAATTCCCTGGTCACGCTATTTCTGCAGGAGAACAGCTCAGATACATTACATTGCCATAATTCTCAGTCTGTCACCAAGGTTAGCCTCTTTCTCAAGACTTTCAGGGTCTGACCTGGTGTTCATTGAGTGGTGTTCCAGTCTTCTCTGGCTGCCATAAAAATATCATAGATTGGGTGACTTAAGCAACATAAATTTGTTTCTCACAATTCTGGAGGCTGGGAAGTCCAAGGTCAAGGTGCAAAGTAAGTATGCTTCATTCTGAGGCCTCTCCTCTTGGTTTGTAGGTGGCCGCCATCTTGCTGTATGCTCACATGTCCTCTTTTCTCTTCATGCACAGAGAGACTGCAAGCTTTTGTTTTTCTTCTTATTATGACACTAATCCCATTGGACCAGGGCCCCACTCTCATTACCTCATCTAACCCTAATTACTTCCCAAAGGCCACATCTCCAAATCCTGTTACACTGGGTTAGGGCTTCAACATCTGAATTTGGGGGAGATAATCAACATTTAGTTCATACCATGCAGTTTTATTTTTCCTCAAGATAGAATCTTTCTCTTCATATAGTGAATGCATTTGGGGGGGCCGTCAACTTCAATCAGGGTTAAGGAGAAAGAAGGGGAAAACTTTTGCTGGGTTAGTTGGCATTTTTATTGGTGTTAGTTTGGAAGACTAGCCTTGTTTTCTCATGTCTCAATCATCACATTCCAGTGTCTTTAGCTTTCTTATTATTGATTGTTCTTTCATTTGATTCCCTTTGCCCTTAAACACTTGGTTTATGATCTCTTACTTAACATCAAAAATTAGTTTTCTCCTTTAATTTGGCTTGTATAAAAGAATTACCACAGCTTAAATTCACGTAACATACTGATGTCAATTTGGGGTTTTGGTGAAAAATGCTGTTAAGAAATTGAAATCAACAACAGATTTGAAGCTCTAATAGGTGACATATTAGATCAAGTGTTTATAAGTGTAAGATTACACTGTGCAGAGTTCTACCATCTGCACATTATCTAATCTATGAATCGTCAATTGTTTTCTTACAGGTTATCAGGTGTTTACACCCGAATAGGTGTTACAGTGCTCCTTTGTCTTTTATAGTGTTTTCCCCATCCCTTTCAGTCCCACTGGACAGGCGATTGGCGTGCATTTATTCTCTGCGTTTCTTCATCGCGTTGTCTACTCCTGTCTTCCTCACACGCTTCTGCCCTCATATTCTCGGGTTCCTGAGCTTTTCCTTCAGGATTCCCTCCTGGTATAATCACATATATGTTGTTTTCCAGTTCAAATTGTATCTTCTGATACTTAAGAGTCCAAACTTCTTAGCTCCTCATACATCACTGGTGACAATCCGAGGATCCTCAGATTTCATTTCAGATGAAAGTCCCCTAAATGATGGCACAGATCACAAGGGATTTTATCTGGGACCCTAAAATCGAAGGGATCTTTCGGTCAGCAATTATGTAAGAATTAGCAGCCAAACACAATCTCTAAGGACCAACTTTATAAACACAGCAAACAGTGAGATTGTTACTAAAGTATCATTTTTTACCTGTCTATCTAGGCTGGCCACTACACGAGATGATAGATGGCAGTATGTCCATTATAATTTTCAAGAGGAAAAACGAGAAAGAGACTTGAGAAATTTTGACAAGCATTTATCAGTAAAATGTAGATATTCCAATTAAATTGATGAGTGCTTTGCTGTGTATCCTAAGAATATCTGAGGTCCATTATTAGTATTATGTTTTTGTTTTTATATCTACTTTTTACCCAATTAGTATTTCTGTCTAATTTCTATTGAAGAGCTGCAAGTCTCTTGCCTATTGAAAAATCTAGATATTATACTAGATACTTGATAATATGTGTTATTTTGACCAAAGTTATCACTTTGGGTTAGTATAAGAATTTTTAAATCATATTATGTGGTCAAAAACAGCCACCAAGGTATGTGTTTTATAGTTCGTTCTACAAAACAGTATTCTTTGTAGTACAAAGAATTTATGAAATAAAACCTGACTGTAGGTCAGGTCCATTGTATTTGTGATTCACACAGTTCTGATTTTTCCCAAACCCATCTGTTATTTTCAGTAAAATCAGAGACTTTATCTAATTTCTCAACTGGGTAAATACCAGAAGCATGGGGAATCGATTAACTCAGAAAGAAGATCTGATTTCTATGTTTGCCACTGATGGGTGGGAGAGCTTGAAATGCTATTTAATATCTGTCCTGATCTTGGCCTGTAGCTGGATACATCTTTCTGAATGTCACCTGTGAGAGAAACCTACAACCCAAGGTCATAGGAAAGTCTAACGAAATACAAACCTGAGTAGATATTTACAAAGAGCTTTGCGGCTAGGGTTTTATTTTAAAGAACATATAGTAATTCTAAAATGTATGTTAATCCGTCCTCCAAATAAACCCTCATCCAAGGTGACCTTTTCTGAGCGCTGCGTCTGGCTGCGAGCATGTGCACGACAGAGAGGCTCCGCTCGGGGTTGGTTAGTCAGGACTGCCATCCAGTCCAAGCTTTGCTCACTGAGCTGTTCACACAGAGGCTGCATCCACTAAGAGGGCTCACCCATCCCCGATCCATGCGCCCAGAGGAGTACTTTTCTAACTTGCACAAAGTTATTGTGCAAATTAACAGACTGCTTCCAGAACGACAGCATAACCTTGGGTGGGCAGCTCTCTTTAGCTAAGGGCCGTGCCTGGAGAGGAACTCACCTCAGAGCTGGGAGCTATCAACGCTGCCAGCAGCTCAGAGAATGCCTGCGTCAGTCCTAAAAGGGGCATTTCTGGGGTCCAGCACCATATCCACTCCATCAGCCTGCAGATTAGAAAAGTAGGGTCAACTACATAACATTAGGGAGGACAGGGTCTACCATATTCTGACACATGCAGCCTAGGTAACCCCCAACCCTTTCATACCCTACCCACATTGGAGTGTGCGTGTGGCCCCAAAGTTTATGTATAAATCCGATTATATGGGTATGGAAGAGCCCTTCACAATTTAAAAGGAAATTCTTATCTATTATTTAATTTGTTCTGCATAGACAGCCAATGAAGAAAGAAGGGAAGCTATTAGGATACTCAATTCACAGGCCAGGAAACTAAAGCACAAAGAGATGAGTTGATTTATCGAACATGATGTGCAGTTAGGGAACAGGAGACAGAATCTCAAGTCCGTGGTGTATGTGCTAACGGCAGACGGTAGCTAGAAGGACTGAGGAAGATAGAAGCCTCCGGAAGGTAATGGCACTCCCTCGCTGGGATCTGCATCATTCCCTAGCAACGGCTTCTTTATGCTTCTTCGGAAATAAAGCAAGGAGACTCATTTTTGTGGAAGCTGTGTTGTGGAAGCTTTCTCTTGCCCCATTTAATCCATTAACAATAAGGATTAAATGGAGCAAGAGAAAGGATGGTGGTGATTCTCGTAATTCATGCAGGAAGGCTTCCTATTTAGCTTCAAAGGAAAAATCAAGATGCATATTTACTAATTTCTTAATATTTTCAGTTTCCCTGTGCATATATATTATAATGTAGTGAAAGTATAAAATTAGAAGAATTCTTTTAAAATGTCAGGATTGGTCATGTGATTTCTAAGGTCCAAACAGATCACCACCAGAAATTTAGCAATAATTCTTGCCTGGGGTACTATCAGAAGCCTACTAATGATGGGAGCCTCTGGGAAAACATATTTGCCTTCATTACTGGGAGTCCCCACTGTCTCTCTCTAACAGTTTTTCTGATAGTCTGTCAAGGATACAAAAGCATATTTTTTAATAAAGAAGTCTCCATTTAAATCCTTTAGCCCTAGAGGACATACAAAATGCATAGATACTGTTCTTTCTTTTAAATAAATCATGTCCTAAGTTTTAGAAAAATTAGCTTGCTTGATGAGCCCTTGATGATTCTATTTCCCAAACTGCAGGTGCTCACTGTAAAACAAATTAACGTGGTTTATTCATAAAATAAAATCTTAGTAGTAAAAGGACCTTAGTGACTAAGTAAACAGACTTCTCCTTCTTCCTTGTTCGTGGCTGCTAGGAAGAAAGTACGCCAGTTAGCAACCACAGGCTTGCTCTCACCATGCTTATCAAGATAGTGAAGTCTTTGGGATGTGCCTATGGTTGCGGAGAAGGACACCGAGGGCTCTCTGGAGATCGCCTGAGACACCAGGTATTCCGAGAGAATGTAAGAGAATTAAAGTAGATTCCATTTCCTCTCCCTCATCCCTCCAATTTAAGAATGAGTCCTTTGACAGTGAGGGTCAGTGTTCCCTTGAAAAATATTGAATTTTGTTTGGGTAATTAATGCTGTCTTGAGGTGGGAGGATTCCCACAAGGTACCTCAAGACATCTAAAACCCAGGCCCAGGAAAGTGTAATTGGGAAAACATTTCTGTCTCCTGCCGAGGGCAGGCCAACTCCCAGTTGGTGAAAGGGTGTGTAATTGGAATATGTGAATTGTGGTTTGAAAGAACCTTGCAATGATGAATACATTTAGAAAGCTTCCAAGGGTCTGTGACAAATGACCTTTTAATCACCTTCCTGGGTACTAGAAAAGCATATTTTATATTAAAGAAAGGAGTCAACGTTTAGGACTCAATTTGTTGTTGTTATGTAGATATGGAAAATGGCCCTTATTGGGACAAAACAGGACTGTAAAAGTAGCCAGTCTTGTTCTGGCTGCTTTGTTTGAGAATGAACCTTGACCCCTAACTGTTTGAGGTCATGTGCCTTGGAACTGTGTGAAACTTGAAACTCTGCACTTGGGCTTGCAAAGCCTAATTCTGTGATGGAACGTGGCCTCAGGCCCACTCGTTTTCACTTGCCTCCGTGGATTGTTGCTTTTCCCTTCAGGCCGGAGCAGCAACCCGTCTGCACACCAAGTCTGAGAGGGGACTGTGGTCTCCTACGCACATGTGAATGGAAGTACTAAGAAAAAATTTGCCTAAAAATAAGGGTTTGTTGCAAATTTGAGTCTAGGAAGCCATTTGGCATATCTTGGCAGAGTTTTGGGATCATTTCAAAATCTAACACCAGCCTGTTTTTTTCTCGGTGTTAGGTTTTGTTGTGAAGTGTTCACATAGTATTTCTAGCATGCTGTGTTTCTTTGTTCATCCTTCATCTACCTGTGTATCCATCTATGCATAGTGTTTCTTTCATATTCAATTTTGTTGTATCTATTAGCTTATTATGTGTATATGGGGGTATATTTCACAGTAATTAACTTCTAAATTACGAAACTTGGGAACTTTGACCAAGATCTAGATTTTGAGGCCAAAATTAAATTGAAGTAATAATAAGGCAATAAACAGCTGACTTTGTCTCCCCCATCTTCACCCAAACGCATATGATTTTCGATTCTACTGCAGTATGAATAAAGCCTTCATGCTGAAACCGTATCACTCATCATACAGAAGACCGATTCCATGAAATGAAACACTAAAATATAACGTGTCATGCTTTAGTTGGAGGTATAAACTGGCTCTCACACCAGAACCTGTCTTTCTAAACTCGGAGAAAGTACAGCTAGTTGGATCGGAAGCCATTCGAGAGCCTGTTGTTGCTTCTTAGTCCACCATGCTTTTCTCTCCACGAGTCCTGAGTATAATTTCCTATCAGGATGTACAGGCGGCATTCACCTGCCTTCTCGGCTTTGCTGACTTACCTGGCAACACCTCCATTATCTTCTAGCCCAGTTTAATATTCGTTATGGGGATCATATGTGCTTAACCATGTTCACTAAACACATTGTTCATTCTTTAAGAGATATAAATTTGGGAATTTTTCCCTGGAAATGTCTAATTCAAGAAGCTAATTATTTCTGGATTTCTAACACATTGAATTTTCAGAAGGTGCTTAACTTTTAAAACTATTAAGACTATGTCTTAGCTCTACCAGATGAGATCCTCTATATTTTTTTTAAAAAAAGAAAGAGAAAATCATTGTAATGATATTCATCAATGTGCCTAGCAATTCCAGCATGTCCTTCCTAGATTAATCTGATTAACTGATACTCCCCAATTATTGCAAGGGTTTCATCTTTAGCAGTTTTGTATCTCTTGGAGAAGTTTTGACTATTCATTCAGAATCAAACTAGTAAAAGTTTGATATTCTGACTCTCGCTTAAACTTCTCATTGAACTCATTTAGGTATTCTAATAGTCTCTAACTAGATTTGCCTTTTTGGCTGTATTTTATAGAAAAGAAAGGATAATTTGGACTTCAGGACTTTCCAACCCAGCGTTCTAAAGTGCTTTGTAATTATTGCAATGAAGATCTTCACAAATTGTTTATGGAATGATAATTAAATACTTCGTCAGGCAGAATATATTTTATCTAAGTGCTTTGCAAACTTCATTTTACAGTAAGCAACATTTATTTTGTAAGAAAAAAAAATGAGGTTGCTTGAGATCTAGCAACCAGTAACTTTCCTGAAATAAAATCCCTAATTTCCCAATGGCCTAGGACCTAGTGAAGGAAGAATGAAAAAAGTCAATCCACCAGACACTGTGACACGTGGAGAGGTGATGCAAGGTCACAGCAGGAAGCCTATTGCTAATTCATAGTTTCGTCCTTTCAGAAGCTTGCTTTTTCTTCTCAAAATTTCTGAGAATCTTCCTTTGGGCCTTGATTTGTCAAAATGGTGATATGACTGAAATGTTTCCTCCAGTGATACTTCCCTTGCTAAGAGAGGTCAGGAGACCCCCTTGTGGTCCCGGGTAGTACCAGTGCATTCCTAGTCTGGCCTTCTGCAGCTAACGACGGCAGCTTTATATATTCTGGTGGTGGGAATTACCACCATTTTCTCTGCCAGATGGCAAAATTATTTGCTAGAGGATATGAAATAGAACCTTGAGTAACTACTGGCCTAGCCAGTGGTCACTTGTTTTTCATATCCATCAGGCCAACTTTAATTTAAATACCAAGCTTACACATTCAAATGCAGACACGTAAGTAAACAAACTAGACTTGCCTTTACTATGAGCCTCTTTCACGATTCAAGCATCTTTCCCTTTTGGCCACATAAGAGGACAGTGGATACCCACTGCCTACATTCCTCTTACTCCCCTCTGTTAAATCTGCTTCAGTTCAAAGTAGCTGAGCCTGGGAGTGGCATGCTCCTTCCCATTTTTCTAAACTGGGATTCTCCATCCTATCACCTACCTAAATTTGACACTTTGAGCTATTTTCAATGAGACCTTAAAATCCAGATCTTGGTGAAAATATTGAACTCCCTCTGGCACCAATAGCTTTGGTTTTTGCCCAGAGCAGCCCTTCTCAAAGTAAAGGACTTGGACTGCTCAGCCTGTCTCTGCCCACTTCTTACTGAGACAACAGAGGCTGGCAATGCTGGCCAGCACCGGCCAGCAGGGATGGATAGAAGCCATTGCATTCTGAAGGCTTCTGTCTTGGGCTAATGGTATCCTTGGCTTAAGCTGGTACCTGTGACTTTTTCACTTTTCTCCCTTCATTGCAGGCCCAGAACTGCCTCACTAAGCTGTACAAGCTAGATAAGATGCAGTTCCGCCAAACCATGAGGGACTATGTGAACAAGGACTCCCTCAATAATGTAGTGGACTTCTTGCATGCTTTGCTAGGATTTTGTATGGAGCCAGTCACTGACAGTAAGTAAAGCTGAACCGAGTTCAAGTTCTGGGAGAAATCGCTGTGAGGTGAAGCAGATAGCATTTCAGAATTGCACTAAACTTCTGGGGATAGAAGGTAGAAGAGGAGATGTGTGTGCATCGTGTGTGTGTGTGTGTGACAGTGTACAAACAAGAGAAGCTTGTACGTCATTCTTAATGACATATTTGGACCCTTTCTGAGGACAACTTATCTCAACAAATGGGAATTTGGTAAAGCTGTGGCATCCTCACCATTAGTCCCTCCACCCTTACCCTACTGTTGCTCTTTCTCACGTGACCTTCTGCTTTGTGACAACTGAGGCAGAGACCAAGAAACAAGGGCACAAAGTCACAGATAGTCATGAGAAATGAAAAAGCAAGTAAAATAGAACCAAAGACATTGAAATTAAGAACAATCTGACAGTAACCAGAGGGGAGGTGGGAGGGGATAATGGGGGGAAGGGGGAAGTGTTTTCAGGAACTACTATAAAGGACACATGGACAAAACCAAGGGGGGGTGGAAGCAAGGGAGGGAGGTGGGTTTGGCTTGCGGGGGGGTGGGGGGGAGTGGTGGGGAGAAAATACAGACAACTGTACTTGAAAAACAATAAAATAATTTTTTAAAAAGTAAAAAAATCAATGAATAAAATGTAAAAATAATAATTAAAAAATATAGAAATATAGAAATAAAGAAATAAATACCTGTTATGTGCTAGCCATAGTTCTGGGAGCTTTTTATTCATGAAACAAAACAGGCAAGGAAAGTATAGATGTAAACATAGCACTAACACACATTTGATACACACATATATGCTCACATACATACTGATTTTTAAAAAACAGGCAAAACAGATCTATAGATGGGTCCACAATATTTTATATATATTTTAGCTTTGTGGCTTTAAGAAAAGTATAGAGACCCGTGTTATAGGGGGAAACCAATTGCATCCACAATAAACCAAACATCTTTAATATCACTTGATGGCAAATGCAGTAATGAAATGAAAGTGATGTGTGAAGCCTGAGTTGAGTAAAATACACATGTTAATTAGAGCCTAGGAAGAAATAATTTCTTACTATAGGCTTTTGTTGTTTATCTGATACATGTGCAGTAGTAGTAGTAGCTGATTAATTTACAATGAAGATATATTTGATGGATTTTGAAGAAGTTTTCAGTTTGCATTCCAGGCTTTACTGTTTGGGTTTCATATTAAAAGAAAATATTGCTCCTCTGTAGGACCCCTGGAGTAATGTATGTTATCAAAGCTGTTTCAAGCCAAGTGCATTACGAACTGAAAGAAAGAAAGAGAGAGAGAGAGAGAGAGAGAGGTGGGAGAGAGGGAGGGAGGAAGGAAGGAAGGAAAGGGGGAGAGAGAGAGAGAAATGAAGGAAAGAAGGAAGAGTGGGAATTGTGGTTGAGACTGCAAGGAAAATCTGGATAACTATACAAACTGTAAGCATAGACTAGTCTGTTTCTTTCTAATGTAAAATCTAGGGATTGCCCCTTGCCAGCTGACACAGAAAGTGAGAGGGTGATAACAAATTATATTGCTTTAGGGCGATGAATTGCTCCTGGGATTCTTGAGAAGTGGCAGTGGCTCACAGTGAATGAGCCAGACACACAGGTCCCTATCTGGTCAGCCTTGGAGCCACACACACCCTATCCCTACAGTCCACAGTGCACAGGTGGCTCGAAGCAAGCCATGAGGAATCTTCTGCCAAGCCTCCAAAATACCTGATGTGTCCCCTACATGAAGTACATGGATACATGAAAAACTGGCATAAAATGCATAGAGGGTGATGGCCTCAGTTCCCTGGCATTTCACATGTGAATGAAGTAGAAAGAGGAAGCTCTGAGAGACTCGATCTTTCTTCCGTGTATTCCCAGAGTCTCTGGAAACAAGAAGCTGCTGGAATTCCTTTGCAGCTCTTGGCAGGGCTCCGTCTCCTTTCTGTTCCCAGTGCCTGCAGGAGTTCCTCTGCAGGCCCCTCCTGGTCTCTTCCCTCTGCCTGCCCAGCTCACCTGGTTGGCCTCCCTCCTCTCTACCTCTGCCAGATGTAGCGATTTGCACCGAGAGCCAGGGTTCCTCACCACCAAAAAGACTGAATCAAATACATTTTTCTACATGAAAGACCCTTTAGTAGATCATTTTTTAAGTGATCATCAATTTAAAAACTACTGTAGGTCTAAAAGTGTTTCTTAGGGTCAACAGTTGATTCTCTTTTTGGCTAAGATTTATCAATTGAAAGAGTTCCACAAAGTGACAGAATATGACACAATGAAGACTCTGAAGGAGACTATGAGTTGCTCATCTCCAAGTCCGTGGAAAGGTCATTAAGCCAAGGGCATCTTTAATCCTGTTTCTGTATTCCACATAGCCCTTCCTTCCTTTCCGAGGGCCAAGTACTTCTTTACACGGTGTAGCTTGATGGAAACTGCCTTTAATTGGTGCCTTTGAATTCCAGACAAGGCTGGTTTTGGAAATAACTTCACCACAGTGGACAACAAATCCACAGCCCAAAATGTGGAAGGCATTATCGTCAGCGCCATGTTTAAATCCCTCATCACACGCTGCGCTTCGACCACACATGAACTGCACAGCCCTGAGAATCTGGTGAGAAGCTCACCCTTTCTTCCCACAGGAGTGCTCCGCCTCTGCTCGGGGAAAAGTTCTCAGGTCATGGGCCATGGGAAAGAGAAGTTGAAGTCTAAAAGTTTGCACTTTAAAGTTAAAATATCTGTTTTTTCAATGTTACCAGTAACTCATGGTGGAGCCTCAGCAGGTCTCTTCCCCTTGTTACTCTTTCTCCTAACTGCACACTGACTTCACTTCTTCTTCTGTCTCAGAGGTTTCGTGGTGGTTGGTGTGATAGTTGCAAAGTACTTTGAGTCTTTCAGAAAGAAGGTGCTGGAGCTCAGCATGTTAGCTCATGAAATATTCGAGAATGTTTTACCAAGCATCTTTTGAAACCATACTTACTTTAAAAATTAATGCAAATATGCTGCTGAAATTGTTTTCTCTTTTAATAGAAGAGAAATCTGTGTAATCTTTGAGCTACTCTTCATAAATGACTGTGTTAATTAAACCATTGAAGCCACAAGTAGAAAAAGCTAGACTATCAAAGGTTAGTTCTTAATTGCTACCAAGGAGATTGTGGTTTGGGATACTGAAATGTACATCGGGGCTGACAAATGTGATGTCAAGAGAAAGATTCAGGTCTCTCTGGGGAGTGTTTGTCTGTCTTACCACTTTGTCAGATACTCCTGTGCAGAGATCAGTCTGTTTACACATATGGACACTATCTGACAAACCAAGGAAGTCATTTGGTGCTATTCTAAACAATTGCAATTATTCACTTATCTCGAGATAAACAGAGTAAAACCCCAAACCACAGGGAATTTAATTTTGCTGGTTGTCAAATCCACCCTAGCAAGGTTCTTGGAGCTTGAGGATCACGTGGATGCCATCCATGCATTCACTTTGGTGAAAGAAAGAAATAATTCGACAAGCTGATTATAATATATGTGAGAGCTTATGAATCTTAGTGCACGAACTCATGTATAGATGCAATACCGTGTTTGTTAATTTTCTTCAAATCATCTTCAGTGGGACTTTGAACCCCTATTGCAGCAGAATGGCTAGAAGTAGAATCTCAGTCATTGTTGACTTTCCACACCTCACAGAGGGCTGCAAGTCTTAGGCGGGACCTTGGGCCCAGGGAGGCTCCATGGGTTCCCATCATCAGCTCACACCCACTATTTCACATAGTGCTTTCTGTTGCATGCTTAGGTCTGGGCGCTCTGGAGAGTCTGGAACCCTTGCTCTTTGGGGCTTGTCCCTTCCATGCAGAAGCTACCAGAGAGCAGAATGAGCACACAGGGCCTTGCTGCCCATAGGACCTAAAAAAGGACACTGTCTCCGTGTTTTTCTTAGCGGCTGTTCCTTCTGCTTTCCTAAAGGTCACGGGCATGATTGCCTCAGTGATCATAGGTTTTTGAAATCCAAGGCTGTCAAGGTCAGCGTTTTTAGGCTTCTGTGTTCTGATTTACCATGAACCTTTCCTAAGACAAAAAAAAATACAACAACTGCCTTTTTAAAAAAGAAAGGGAGAGGGGGACTTGCTGAGTGCAAAACTTAATCTCTCTCCTCCCAAAAGCCCTGCATGTATTTTTAAATATTAAATCATCAATATATTGGTTTTAGTAGTCCTGCATCATTTTAAGTTCATAGTCAAGTTCACATTCAAATGGGCTGCAACATACATGTTATTTGTTAAATCTATCCAGCAAAATATCAGGCTCTTTGAACATCATCAGGCTCTGTCAGAGTATATAGACTACTTAGCAATTTTACCACAATGATGCAGGAAATTTGGTGAAGCTGAACAAGGACAGAAATCTCTAGTATCAACAAAATTCTGATTGCATTTTTTGCAGACATCTCTTTAGAAATCAAAACTTAGAAAAAAGAATTAAAGCCTTGGAATCCAATAATTAAAAATGCATGTTGATATCTGTCTAATGGTAACAGCGACCTTTCCGAGTATGAAGCATGCTAACCATTCCTCTTCACACGAGAATGACAGGCATGGTTCTTGGTAGTGTAGCTATAGGAACAATGGAGAGAGGCCATTTCATCAGCGCCATCTAAGAAATTGTCTTTCCAGTGCTCATCCAAGCCCCAAAATTACCGTCACTACCTCTCCCTATGAAAATTATACAATCACACAACTATCTTTCTTTCCCCATGTTTTCCTTCTTGCGTCCAAATAGGGTCTGTATTGTGACATCCGTCAGCTGGTCCAATTTATCAAAGAGGCTCATGGGAATGTCTTCAGGAGAGTGGCCCTCAGCGCTTTACTTGACAGTGCCGAGAAGTTGGCACCAGGGAAAAAGGTGGAGGAGAATGAACCAGAATCTAAGCCTGTAGGCAGTAAAAGGTTGGAAGTTTATGCTCTCTGAATATTAGTGTTTGCCTGTGTCTGTAGAATATAATCTTCTGTTGCACCATGCATGTGGTTCCCCACACAGAGTGCAACTCCAGGGCAGGGATGGTGGGGCTATCTTCCATAAGTGACCTTACTGGTGGCGGGCCAGCTGCAGTGTACAGAAGGAATGAGTTTGCCACCCAGTAAGTCCTATCTCTGTGTGAATCAGAGCTCCGTTAATCTCAAACTTACATAGACTTGAACTTCACTTCATAGCTCTTAATTATGTAGTAAAATTTTGCCTGTTTTCATTTCTTCTATAGATCAGACAAATTTTTGTCCAGAAAGGAAAAGCAATTACTGATATCATATCATCCTGTTCAGTAAATGATATTGTTAACATGACAAAATGCAAATTACTGACCGGTGCCCTGTTGTTTTTATTTTAAATTAACATAAATTTATTGTATGCCTATTTTATAAGAAATGCCACTTAGAAAGGTTAAAACAAACTTCAAAACTTAAAATACTGCTTGCAATGAATGACTGTGAGCAATAATGGTGGTATTCTTAGGCAGTAAGGTAGCTAGGTCATGAGGCAAACGGTAGGATATAAATTTCATACCAATGTAGACTCTGGTGACATGGGGTTTGCAAGCCATACAGGTGAACTGTAGCAGAGTGTTATGAAGCATAGGAAATATTGAGAAGTGGTGTCCTGCTCTGTTGTGACTGGTGGAATTTACCATTTGCGTAGGTCAGAGGCGGGAAGCATAGTGGATAAAGGCCAGGTGTCCTCTGCACCAGAGGAATGTCGCAGCTTCGTGTCTGGTCGACCCTCACAGACTCCAGAGCAGTAAGTAGCATCAGTTTTGTGTCCAGTGTAGTGGGCTGAGCACTTCCCACTGGAAGAGATTCTGTTTTCCAAACTGCTGTTTATCATTTTTTTTGAACTTTGCCTTGCTTCTGCCATTTACTTTTCAGTCCCAAAGCCACTAATCTCTGCAGTTTCAAATCACAAATGACCGACCTCATGCCAACAGGATACCTCTGATATAAGTTTATGTCCACTTTTCATAAAGGCAAAATCAAAAGCATCTTGGAGGTAGTATCCCCAGAAAATGTGAGGGTTACTGTAGACACCACATAAGCAGCCTAGGCTCATTTGCATTTATTCTTCTTTTGAGGACTATTTACACAAGTGGCGTGATCAATAATATTTAAAACATGTACATCATTTTATTTCCCAGAACACAGATTTAGTATTAAATGATTATCCTTCTAGAAGTTCTGGAGATATTGTACCTTTTATGCTATCCTCTCCCCATAATCTAGGATATTATCTCCATCGAATAGGACCTTGCTAATAATCCACAGCAAGCAAACAAAACCCTCAAAGAACACATACAGCTCTTACAGCTTTTCAAAATCTGAGAGACTGCCCCCAAATGGGTGCAGAAAAGTGAGAAGGTACATCAGCTCTATAGGACCATGTGAGTTTTTGCTAACTATTAAAGCTCCAATGCCTAGATGGGGTTTGACCCATGGTAAGCACTTAATATATAGCTGAATGAATGAATGAATGAATGACAATCAAGGAAAAGATAGAATTGAAAGATTACCATTAAACTTTTATTTTCTTTAACTTTTTCAAAATTGAGATTTAGATTTTTCTTTAATGAAGTCTTCAAGAACATTCTAAAAATCCAAACATAAGCTCTAAGGGAAAAAAATTAATGTGAAAGGCAAATCTGTAGCTGAATAGCCATAAGACAAGTTAAAATTTCTCTCACACAGAATCTGTCCAAAAAAGCAGGACTTTTTCCCAAAATAACACTAGCAACTATTGAGCTAACCTGATAAAAAAAGATCCAATAGTAATTTGGATTTTAAAAAATAAAACCATTTATTTTTATATGTAATTTAGTTTTCTAGATTACAAAATATTCCCTTTCTTCAGTATTCTGTAAAGCCCACCTGATTTCTCAGCATTTAGCACCTGTCCTTTCCCCTCGAACGAAGATAACATGTTTTAATGCGCCTGTACATAAAAATTTCCACTGGATGTCATAGAATGTCAAATATGGGGCTTTTCCCTGAGTGGGTCCAGGAGACGAGCATGCCAAACGTCTTCTGTTTAGCTTAAAGAAAGGTGAGTGGATGAGCCTGTTCCTCCCTTATGTTCTCTTTCTCTCTCCTCCTCCTCCCTCCCCACCCCTTACCCTTCTCTTCTCCTTCTCCCTCCTAAAAAAAAGTCACATTAACTGAGCAATATTAAAAGCAGTTTTATATGCTCATTTCTCTGAAACTCATTATTGATACACACTCATTGGCAAAGCTGATAAATTATAGCTTCCTTGAATATTTTCCTATTCAGACCATGTAGTCACATATGCATCATTGTCTTCCACACTCTCTGAAGGTAAGAAATGCTTCATGCTTTGTGATCACTTCATAAAAATGACTGAGAAGTCAAATTCAAAAACACCGATTTAAATTCACACCACATTTAATAAACCCAATGCCCTGATTTAAAATAAGACAGCTGTCAGAGGGGAGTGCTATTAGGGGTGTGAATGAAAAAAGGTAAAGGGATTAATGAAAAAATGTATTACACATAACACACAGACACTGAAAACAGTGTGGCAATATCCAGAGAGAAAGGGAGCAGGGGGTTGGTGGAGGTGGGCACAGAGGGGGAAATGGGGGCAGAAAGAGACTGCGTGGGGCGATGGGCACACGATGCAGTGTGTGGAGGATGTTTGTACACTTGAAACCTGAATGGTTTTGTGAACAAATGTCACCTCAATAAGTTCAATTAAAAAAAAAACAAACAAACATTAGTTAGTTCTCTGATGAGATTTTGAGAGACAAAATACAGATCCCCCTATAAATATTTCTAGAAAATGATTGCTTTATACAGTACTATCAAATTTTGGGCAGATTCCAGATTCAACCCCAAAACCTAGAATCCCACAAATTTTATCATGTTTCTAGAGTATTTTCTATGACCTTTTCTTTCCAAATTACTAAAGTGATATATATTGCTCAAATTGATGAATGTGGAAAAATAGAAAAACATAGAGAAAAATAGTTTTAAAACCAGGATGCCATCCAATACAGATACTCATTGTAAACTTTTGGTGTGTTTCATTAGGTACATTTCTTAGTACAGATACACATAAACTAACACTCAGACACATGCTTACATGTGTACTTTTTTTTATTAATCTGGTGTTGTCCTGTTTAGTTAATTTGATCAGTACCATTTAACTTTGCAATATGTCACCAACATTTCCCATATCGGTAGTTTTCTAAAATAGGCTTTTAATGACTGTGGAGCGTGTCATTATATGGAAGTCTCATAATTCATTTAACTGTATTCCTAGAATTGAACATTTAGGTTGTTTCCCATTTTTCAGTGTTGATCAGTAATATCTCAGTGAGCATTTGACCTTATACGTTAGCGTGTTGTTCCATTTCCTTGTGACAGCTTCCTGGAGGTTGAATTTTTCTGTCATGGGTGTATATATGGGCTTTGGATAACCAAATTCCCTTCCAGAAAGGTTTGCTCATTCTATCTCATTGCTGGAAGCATGATAATAACCATTGGTTTCCTTTTGGTTATAAACACCATAGTCTTTGCCAATTTGAGGAGTGATAACAGGGATCTCATTTCAACTGTCTTTCTTTCTCTTTTTAAAAAATTCCTAGTGAAATGAAAGTCTGCGTGCTATTGACCACTTGTTTTTTTTCTCTTGTGGAATACCCTAGTCAAAAATCTCTTTGAAGAGGTTCCCATTTGTCTTACTGAGTTGGACTAATATTTTTACTTTTAAGCCTTACTTAAGTTTCTTTGACTTAAGAAAGCTAAATAATTAGGCATTATGAAAATAACAGTGAACAGTCACAGGATGATGCGTCCCCTGGGTGTGGTGATGGCATATAATTTATTCATTTATTCCAATATGTTTGTGAGTTTTTTCCATGTAAAGAATTACACAATACCAGAGTAGGGGTGGGGAGGTGAGATCCAGTACTGCACATGCCTCAGGGAACATCACATGCCAGTTAAATATTTACTGACACTGTAAGTGCTTCTGCTGTTATGACTCACACCTGCAGATGAACACCTGCAATAATATTTAGTCTTTTTACTAAGGTTGAAAAAAATGTCAGTTTGACAGCTGAGATATGACTGTTTTCAAGAAGAGCTCAGAGACTCAACCTTGGTCTTCCTCCTTCCACCCCCACTCCTTCCAAATCCCAGCCCTTGAAAGATACCTGAATGAGTCGCCTATTGTGCCTCATTGAAAGAGGCTTGAAAGAAATTTAAGAGAATTTCACAAGTGTCTCAGATGT
This sequence comes from Desmodus rotundus, assembly GCF_022682495.2. NCBI lineage: Eukaryota > Metazoa > Chordata > Mammalia > Chiroptera > Phyllostomidae > Desmodus > Desmodus rotundus. Next base: position 187,974,038 of record NC_071388.1, read on the forward strand.
TTAACTCTCACCTCTGCTTGCTCGCAGTGATGAACAAATGCAAGGGGGTAACCTGGGGCGGAAAGATTTCTGGCGCAAGATGTTCAAATCCCAGAGTGCAGCCAGCGACACCAGCAGCCAGTCGGAACAGGACACTTCGGAATGCACCACTGCCCATTCAGGGACCACCTCTGACCGGCGGGCCCGATCACGGTCCCGCAGAATTTCCCTTCGGAAGAAGCTTAAACTTCCCATAGGTAAAAGTATGTCTGTGTTTATTTATGGATTCTCTTATTCCCTGCCATGCCCTCAAATAAACTCATAATCAAAACAGAGCAATGCATGGTAGGATGGAGAAAAGAAAGCCTTCAGATCAAAGGCTGAGGCTGACTACATTCATTTATTTATTCATTTTTTTAACAGATATTTCTCAAACTGCTACTTTGTGCTTCTACAGTATGCAAACATTATTTTAGGCAGCAGGGATAAAGTGGTGAGCAAAATCACACAGTGCCCGACATTGCCGAACTTCCAGTCTAGAAGAGAGGACAGTCACTAAAGCAGATAATCATACAACTAAGTGCAGCTGCAAACTGTGGATTTTATCAGGGAAGTACACACAGTGCATAAAGGTATGCAAAAATGAGGCCTGACCTCAGTGACGGAGGTAGGGGGAGCAGGAATCAGAGAAAGTCTCATGGAGGAAGAAACACTAAGATCTGCAAGACACTTAAGGGAAGGAGGAAGGGGAGCACTCTAGGTGGTAGCAATGAAGTGTGTGAAAATATTAGGAGGGAGGGAAATGGAAGAACTGAGACAAGGAGAAGAGGGGTGTTACTCTGGTGGAGCCACTGGGGCCAGAGCACACAGGTCAGGTGGCCCATTTATTCCTATAGCCCAGATGGGATGTTGAAGAGGAGTAACATAAGTGCGTAAACTTTTTCTAAAAGATCACAGCGTGGGAAACATACTGGAGGGAGGCTGAGTAGATAAGAGAGATCATGGTCCAGGTATTAGGAAGAGTAGCTTGGACTGGGTAGGGACCATGTGGACAGAGAGAAGTGGTCAAATTTGAGAGGTACATGGAAGGAAAATCAACAGGACTTGCTGGGAAATGTGAAAGTTGTCAAGGAGAAGGGGGCACGTTATGGTTTTACTCACCTGAGAGGTTTAGGTTCCTTCTGTCCTGGTCTTACTTGGTCATTTAATTTTACAGTCCAACACTGAACATTTAGATTCAAAGCATATACATTGAACACAATTTCTTTTCACTTCATTTACACCAAGCCATGTAACTTTCATTGCTTGTTGGGTACATGCTGGCATTTCTGTTTAATCCATTTGGGAGAAAATGCTATAAAGGTCTAATTTCCAAAAACAAATTATTAAACAGGAAACTGGCTGAAGCGATCCTCCCTCTCGGGCCTGGCAGATGGTGTGGAGGACCTCCTGGACATCAGCTCCGTGGACCGCCTGTCCTTCATCAGGCAAAGTTCCAAGGTAAACAGGACATTACTGATGTGAGGGAATTTTGAAGTTGCTGTTAAAACATGTCAGGGCTGAGAAATACTAAACACCTGGAGAGACCAAGGAGTGTTAAAGAAACTCTCTTCAAATGGAACAAATTTAGGAATCTTAGATGAGCAATGAAAACTAAGATGTCTTACTAAGTAGTAGATGATCGAAACTAGGAAGTAGACTGTCATAAAGGAAAAAAGGAAAAGTGTGACAAAAATTTATATAAAATTATGATGCAGATATAGATGTGTATGTGTGTGTGTTACTCCCCAGCTGTTTTTAATTTTGAACACACATGTCAAATTCCTGACATCTCGAGCCCATTTCTAAGGATACAGTAATTCTATGGTGATTCCTTTTACACATGCACACACACACACACTCACCCCATTTATCCTCCTTCCATTCCTTTTTCCTCACCGGAACCATTCTCCTTACTGAAAAAGATAAAGAAACTCAGGGTGACTTTCCCTGGTAAGTGCCTCTTCAGAATACTGTTAAGCAGAGCAGTAGCACACGATTTGGAAAAGGTAACAATTCTTAGTGAAATCTGTTTCTTGTAAGAGTCTTTCCTATGAAAGATTCATGGCCTGGTCTCTGCAATTTTCAGCATATGATCAGTTACATTTCTTTAAGTACAAATTATTTGCTTACATTCTTTCTTTTTTGACTCTCACTAAAACCAGTTTCCTTCCATCTGTTTTAAAAGTAATATTTTCAGATTATATAAAGAATGTAGCAACATTATGAGACATTTAGAAGATATATTTATAACTCACCCTTCACATTCTTTTTGCTAAAAAATTGGCCAAATATTTGAGAGTCTGTGAGGCCTGTAGCCTCCTTACTTTGCTGCAAATTTTGCTTACTGTTGGCTTATGGGTAAGTATGAGAACACTTTTAATTCTTACAAAAAAACATGTTATTGCACCTTATTTGTAGTGCACATTATAAACAAATTTATACTGGTTCTTCCATAGAGATTTGAAATCTCTGTTCTGCTTTTACTTTGGTCTGATTCTCAGTTGTGGTGTTGTGTGTAATGGAGAGAGATGGCTTCCTGTTTCTGACTCAGAGTTTGGGCTTTATTAAAATTAAACTCTAGGAATACCTCAATTTTTTACTGTTATTTTCATAGTATCTGATTACTTTAGTCTATGACCAGGATCTTCCTTCAAACCATAGTTATAAGTGATGTCGTTTTTGGCACATGGAAATAAACTATCTTGGCTAACCAGATGCTGAAGTCAGAGAAGCCGAAGTAACCTTCATATTCTAAATGTGTTTTTCAAGGCAACTGTTAGTGTAAATGCAAAGAATTGAACTTAGTTGTCTGACTTTTTTTTTTTTCAGGTCAAATTTACCAGCGCTGTAAAGCTTTCTGAAGGTGGGCCTGGGAGTGGGATGGAAAACGGAAGAGATGAAGAAGAGAATTTCTTCAAGCGTCTTGGTCAGTGTTGTGCAGCCTAAGAATTACATCCAACTTTAATCACACAGAACAAAAATTTGATTAGATAAAATGGTCCATTTTCTATTTCCATTTTCTTCTTTTAAAGATTTTGCTTATTTACTTTTAGAGAGGGGAAGAGAGGGAGAAAGAGAGGGAAACATCAATCAGTTGCCTCTCTCACACCCCCAACTGGGGATCTGGCCTGCAACCCAGGCATGTGCCCTGACTGGGAATTGAACCAATGACCTTTCAATTCACAGGCTGGCACTCAGCCCACTGAGCCAAACCAACCAGGGCAATGGACTTCCTTTTTAAAAAATCTTATTAAATTTTTTGTGGTAACATTTGTTAACAATATCATATATGTTTCAAGTGTCCATTTCTATGATACATGATCTGTATATTGCACTGTGTGCCCACCACCCAAAGGTAAATCTTCTATCACCATACATTTGGCCCCCTTTAGCTTTTATTACCCCCCAGCCTTCTTCCTTCTGGTAACTACCATGCTGTTGCCCGTGTCTATGAGTTTCAGTTTTATATTCCGCATAGGAGTGAAATCATACGGTTCTTAGCTTTTTTCTGAGCAGCCTCTCTTCTGGGTATCTACCGGAAAAATTTGAAAGCACTTATTCACAAAGAAATATGTGCCCTGTGTTCATTGCAGCATTATTCACGGTGGCCAAGACATGGAGACAACCTTCTATACATGATTGGATAAAGAATACTTACTCAGCCATAAGAAAAGATGAAACACTGCCATTTTCAACATGGATGGATCTTGAGAATAAGTGAAATAAGGCAGTCAGAAAAAGCTAAGAACCCTATGATTTCCCTATTTCAGACACATTTCCCTATGTTTAGGAACATGCACTTTTCTTAGGGACATACACATTTCCCTATTTTTAACCAAGTTGTTGATATTCTTAATGAGCAGGACAGATACAAAGATGTAACTCCTAGAACACTTCTAGGTGACTTTTATTAAGTAACAATTTGTGGTTTCAGTTTTTCAGACAACCATACACTTAATTTACTAGCAATCAGCACTTCCCACCTCATTACAAAAACATCACAAGACTTAAAAAAAACCCAAAAAACCCTCACTGGCATCTTTAAGATGTAGTTTAGTTCAATGTGATGTATTCTTTATAAAACTACAGTACAGTAGTTTCTAGGATTACTTCATTTTTGTTTTTTTTTTAAATACTCTGACCTGTCTAATTATTTCACAGAATTTGACTAGGGCCCACATCAAACTTATTAGTCTATGGTCTCAAGAATCTTTCTAACAACAAGGACCTTGGTCGTTTTCAGCCCTTTCGCCCTCTTTCCATTCCTCATAATATTCAGAGGAGATACATCTCACGTTCAGAGACATCACTACTATAAAGAGACATTTGCGGTGGTTTGGAGGATGGAGTGTGAAGCTGAAATGTCTCCTTCAGTTACGTGCTGTGTTAGCTGGATGTCATAGCTGGATGAGTGTTGTGATCACATCTCTCTTTGTTCTGTGCACAAGCGTGTAATTTGATGGACCTGAAGCTTCAGCTCACAGAGTAGGATCTCTCATGTTTGGTGCCTTCTCAATGAAGCTTTTCTGTAATTGCCCTTTGTGAACTTTTCTTCTTAGTAGAAAGGATGAAAGCAGAATTGAGTTGTTTACCCTCCTTTTGATTCCCTTACTTTCCCTTCCTTAAGTACTAGGCCAATATTTTTACTTTTACTCTTGTTCCAAGCATGTTATCATAGCATTTCTCTTAAGCCTTAGTCCATTCTAGATTTTGTTTTTTTCACTACATTCCTACAGACTGGGGCCATTGGTTCATGTAGTCTTCACATTCGATTCACAAATAGAAAAGACTTGGTATAGAATATTTAAAGAGCCTGAATTTCGGATGAGTTTGTGTTAGTACTACATGAAGTGCAGACAGTTTCTTCCTATGTATCGAGAACAAACCATAAAATCTAAGACTGATATCAGGAATATTTGACTGGCAAGAGAATATGACTTGTACAACTTTGTTGTTTGACCTCGCTCTCTAGCTTGTTGAAAATCACAAAAGGAATTCTGTGAGATAATTCCTTTGGAATCTCTTGCAGAAGACAGGTATCTCAGCTATTCTAAAGAACCAAAACAACTTTATCTGCTAATCTTAAGTACATTGTATTTTGCAACAACTAATTATAATTTGTAACAACATCATACTTTGCCCTTGGCCATGTGAACATCTTTCTATCTTTGAGTCTGCTTGTGCCCTTTCTTTCTCTTTCTTCCTTTCTGTCTTCCTTCCTTCCTTTCTTCCTTTCCTTTCTTCCTTCCTCCCTTCCTTCCTTCCTTCCTTCCTTTCTTTCCTTTCTTCCTCCCTCCTTCTGTCTGTTCCTTCCTTCTCCCTTCCTTCCTTCTTTTCTTCCTTTCCTCTTCCTTTCTTTTCTTTGAAATCTGTGTATAAATGATCTCTGTGCATCCATTGCAGATGCATTGTCCTTTTCTTTCTCATTTATTTTAATTTATTTACATATTATTTTATTTATATATGTTCTGTTTCTTTCTTTGAAGTTGTTAAAGAAAACAAACATCAAATGTTCTCACTGTCCATTTAAATGTAGTGTCCAAACTTCCATGCATTAAGATAAAATGCAGTGACCAAAAGAATTTCTTTGAAATCTCAAAAATTATTCAACAAATGCAAAGTAAACCTGCTGAACATTTAACAGAACTGCAATTACATTCGGAGATCAGTTATCTTTTTTATATGTTTTCATATTCACTAGGAATATTCCATTTTAGAAATCATATGTCTCTATTTCAGGGAAAATATTTCATTAATTAAAGCAACGTTTTTTTTAACTGATCAGCAAAATTTACCAAATATGTTCTATGTGCTCAGCTCTGTCATAAACTCTATGGGAAATGCTGTTTAAAGAAGTACTAGATTTTGAAATGCTCCTTTTCAATTTTATAGCTTATAAAATGCATTCTGTATAAATTACACCTCAATGAATTTAATGTATCTAAAAGTAAATAAATACAACAAAAATGTACTGAGACTAAAAATTAATCATGGCCAAGGAAGCCAAGAGGCATGCTTTCCCCCTGGTAAGTTTACACAAAAGACTGATAAAGAAAGGTTATGTTTTATAGCCAAATTACTTTTTAACATCGCTTTTAATATTACCCTATGGAAAGGTAGCAGTTAAAACTTTCAGTTTCCCTGAAACTGATGGTTAAAAAACATGTACAATGTTGGTATTTCTTACAATAAGTTTCCCTAACGTAATCACTACCTTAAGGAGGTATAAATGTCTAAGCTCCTCACTGTAAACACGTGGGTGTTCTAGAGATATGCCGGTGGCACAGAGGTCAGGGGGCCTGCTGTGCTCCTCAGGTATGGGTTTGAATGCTGACTTCATAACTTTCTGTAGCAGGAACTTTGACTGGGCTACTTCACTTGTCCCTTCTCACTTTGTCTCTGTGTTCTGTCTTCTTTTTTCTCCTTCTCTTCATCTTTATTCCCTCTCTGCTTTCTCTTTTTTAATCATTTTGAAAGATCTCTTTTATGGAATTGTTATAAAAATAAATAAAATAAATTATCAAATATTTTATGTGGTACCTGGCACATACTAAGTATTCAAAAATGAGAGCAAATATTATATTGTCACCTAACAATACTATATAAATTCAATGGAAATTTTCCATTGTAAACAGCTTTTACTTGCAGCATAGTTTTTATGTATTTTAATACCTAATATGTTTTAAATCTTAATTATTGTAATAAATAATCAAACAACTAGCTTCCCTAAAAGAAAAAACTCTTATTATTTGGGCTCTATCATATTCAAAGTTTAAGGGACTCTTAAGGTTATCATTTTTTAATGGATGATATTTCTCCTGATATGTGTAACTATGAAAGGGCTGCCTGGAAGTGATCAATAAAGTGATGTATAGATAAGAAAAATAGCAGGAGGTCCCTGTTCTGGCTGCTTTGGTGACGCCCAGAGAGCACACAAGCTAGCGCTTTGGAAGGCGCTGTCTGGGAGCAAGGCTGCGCAGGAAATGTCTGCGCCCCCTCCGTGGCTTTCAGCCACACCTCCTTCCTGCCGTTTGGGGTTCTGTCTTTTGAATTTTTCCACTATCAGATTTTTCTTGTGCTCCTTCCTTTTGCAATTGGTACAAAATATGCTATATCAACTGAAAAAAAAAAAAACCCGAAGAAATTGAATATGGAATTTTGAATACGGAATATTTTCATCTGAAGAGGGAATGTGCTAGTAAGGAATGAAGTATGGGAAATTTTGATAATTATATTTTAACTATATCCTGAACCATTTTTTTTTTTTGTACTTATAAAAGTTTTCACACACGGACCAAAAAGTTAAGAGAATAGTCCAACAGATCCTAAATATTCATCTCCCAAATGCAATAATAATTAAAATTTTTCCATATTTGCTTCATCTATCTTTTATGGGTTTTTTTAAATGTGTTTTAAAACAAATCCCAGACACCATCCATACATTTGCCCTTGTGCTGAGGCAGCAGGGGAAGCTGGGGCCGTGGGTGGGAGTTATCGGGGTACTCTTGACCGAAGAGGTGAGATAGCCATTTCTGGAAATCAGATCTATGACTTTGCAGTGGGGACCAGGAGTTGGTAACACAATAAATGGTGGAGCGCGAATTAAATCAAGGTCTAAATCAATAGGGGCATATTTTTAGGTGTCGGAAGTACATTTTAGAATCATGAGAAGGAGTGTAGGCCTGGTTTTAAAAATGATATTCAACATAATAACCTTATATAAGAAAAATTAAAAATATCTATCCTAGAAGCTGTAGAAAAGTCATGAGATATTTAGGTTTTTAAAAATGAACTTGCAGATAAAAATGATGAAATATACTATTTTGTACCGTTTTCCCTTAATGTGTGATCCTTAGACTTTCTGCCTCAAAATCAGTGGCGTGTTTGTTAAAAATATATGTAGATCCCCTCAACCCTCTCTATGAAATCAGAATCCCTAGTGATGGACCTGATATTTTGAATTTTAATGAGCTCCAGGCTGATTCTTATTTGTAGGCAGCAGAGCTGTGGAAAAATAAGAAGGGAGGGATCTGTGGTCCAGCGTAGGGTCTGGCTGTCTGCCTTGCTGTCATCTGGGAGGCTTTACAAAACATACACTCTTCCACTCCATTTCCAGAGATTCTGAAGTTCTACATGAGATACAGGAACTTCCTAGATAATTCTGATGCACAGACTGGTTTGGAAATCCTGGAATTAAATGACCAGCCTCTAAGGTCCTTTACAACTATAACAGTCAGTGAATCTTTGCATTGAAACTGATATATCAAAATACTGTCCTTGATTGCAGTTTATGCAGCAGGCTTGAAATTGCACAGTGATTGCATCTTCCATGAAAATAGATGTTGGTTGTTGATTACAGGAAGAATTATTTTAGGTATACCAAGAGTTCTTACAAGGATTAAAGAGGAGAACCTGGTAGCAAAATGATCAGACCCTATATTTGAATACTTATGTAAAACCCTACATTATATATGCCGTGTGTCTCCAGTCTCCCAAAAGTCAGGGTTTGTCCAAATAAGCATTAAAATAAAGAGGAGGGAGGTACAGTTAGGGAGAATGTTTTCAGGCCAGCACTACAGAAAATACATTGTTACAATTTTGAAGGCCTTTTTAAATCTGTGATTTGTTAGGGGCTCTGCCTGCAGGGCCTCCACCCCACCCGCCCAGCCGCCACAGATGAGAATAAGTCTACCAAGACATGATCTGCTTGGGGAGGAAAGGTGTCTGATCTATCAAAGGAGAAGGGCCGGGAACCTGTTCCTTAATGGGCTTTTATTGGGTTTAATTTGCATAGGAATACAGGGAGTGTGTATATATATATATATATATATATATATATATATATATATACACACACACACACACACACACACACACACACACACACACACAGCTCATCAATCATTGTCAGGCAGAAATGATCAAATAATAGATAACATTCAAAGAACTCAGGGCTTATTCTGAGTCAGGGTCAGAGAGTTAAAGGGCCACAAAACTTTGGGGAACAAACTCATTCCATGCATGGACCCTTATCAGAAAATTGAGGGTATTAGCAAAGTAGGTTTCATAGGATTTTATGTAGTCTTTCTTGGGCCTGATTGCCCTAGAGACCCGCCTTTTCCAGCACAGGGCCGCACCCACATCTGGCATTGTTTCAGGCTTAAGGCATTGTTTCAGGCTTAAATCAGGGAGGAGAAGTAAGGCAGCCAAGAGATTAGGAGACTTCTTGCAGACAGAATGAGGACTCAGGCTATGTCAAAGCCAAGGAGTGAGGGTCCATCACCCCCTTTTTCTATAGCCCCCAAGTCCTTCCCTGAGGGCCTCTTAGGTCATCCCTCCCTTGAGGAATCTTACCTGTCATTGGCTAACAGTCATTCACTGGGGGCCATGCAGGCTGAAGTAAAGTGGGCAGAGGCAGCACCCTTGCTGGGGAGATAAGGAGCTTTGTATCCTTAGTGGCTTATGGTCCCAAGGTCTCTGACTCAGCCTTAGCCATGGGGGGTTACAGCTTCTGAAACCAGGCAGGGCAGTTCCCAACAGTGATTCTTTACACCCGTTCTTCTTCATTCCTCCACAACAGGCTGCCACAGTTTTGACGACCATCTGTCTTCCAACCAAGATGGTGGAAAAAGCAAAAATGTGGTGAATCTTGGAGCAATCCGACAAGGCATGAAACGCTTTCAATTTCTGTTAAACTGCTGTGAGCCGGGGACTATTCCTGATGCGTCCATCCTGGCAGCCGCCCTGGATCTTGTAAGTTTTTGGAGGAATTTACTCATGTGGCTCCTGATTCTAGTGAATTATGCTAATGGAGGAAAGCAATGAATCCCTAATCCTAACCCTAACTGTGGGGTTGTGTTTTGTTTTGTTTTCTCAGCATTAGTGGCAAAAGGAGGGAGAAAGGGGGTGAGGTGAGGGAAGAAAAGAAAGGGGAAAATCTTAATATGATTTGGGAAGTAGAATGTATAACATCATGATTAAAGTATGTGAGGGCTCTGGAATCAGACTACCTGGGTTAAAATTGTGCCAACACTTACTAACTAAACCTCTGAAAATAGGTTAAGAGTAATAATAATATTATAGCTACCTCCTAGGGCTAGTGTGAGAATTAAATGAGTTATTAGATGTAAAACCCTCAATAAAGGGCGCTACTGAAATATAGTAACTGCTCAATAAAGTAGGTCATTATTATTGTTATACTATTCTTAGTCTTATATCTATCATGTATTCCTTAGACTCTGAGTCTCGGTTTATCAACTGGAGGGAAAACGTGAAGCACAAAAATTGCTCAAAAGTGCACTGAACATCGTACGGTACTATGTACACGTAAGGGATTAAAGGGTATAAAGTGGATCTTGTTTAGAAAAAAGTGTTCTTGCAAACTAGGCCCATTTGCAAGTTTTGAACTCAACCTCTCAATATCTTTTATTTACACTATTTCTAAAGTAGATGTTTATTACAAAAAAAAATCTTTAAGCTTGCCTATAAAAATTATCCCTTTTCCAGGTTTTACAAAACATGAGTAAGTGACCACTGGCTACTCACATTGTACCTTGGAAAATCATCCAAGCCTTATGTAATCATGCAACCCTAATGTAGTTCATGACGTATTTTCTGTGACATTTGCAACTTCTGTTTTCAAGAGACTTAGTGGCCACAAGGTATGTGGATTCACTTAAGCCTGAAATGCAAATACCACTGTAATCATCCAAAATGATGACTTATCATTATATAAGATTTTTCAGTTTCCCATTCCTGGATACTGGCCTTTGCAAATTCATTTGTAAATTCCAAAATGTTCAGTGAGTATTATTGTATGCCACAGTGACTGTAAAATGTAGAGGTTCACAGGTGTCTGGGAGAGGTGGGCCTGGTGGCAACTGAATAATCGAGATACCTGTCTAAAGCCAGACAAGGGAAGTGGCCAAGCCCTCGTGCTGTAAGTGGGAGTGTGGTAACTAGCCTTCACGCATGTGAGTCATGCGTGGTTCTTCTAAATCACATCCTGATCTATTTCAAAATAAACAGATTAAAATGAACAAGTGTAACAAATTAATAAGAAAAATACAAACAATTAAACATTTAAAAAAATGGGTGAGCATGTGAACAGCCAGTTCATTGAAAAAACCAATAGCCGGTAAATTATGCCCCATTTTACTTACAGTTGAAAAATGCTCACTGAAATGTCCATAAATTCCTATATTACAGCTATCAGAGCTTCAGTGGATCAGGCGGTGTTGACTGGGTATAAAATATCAGACAAGACTACGTGGTGTCGGTAGCAGTGGAAGCAGCAGGATTTGATTGAGGAATAGAGGGAAGTATTGGTGTAACAGGGTAACAGTGAGAAGGCAACAATGGGGAGTGGAGCGCTCCTTGCCCCTCCCTCAACAGTAAATAATTTTGGGCTGGATGTAGTAACAGAGGAGGTCAGCCCTTAACATATCAATTACATCAACTGGCATGGGTGGTAGAATTTAAAAGCCTGGAGTCAGTATGGCTTACAAGATTCCATACAATAATTAATTGCCTCAAGCAATGTCTATTGAGAGTTTGCCGTGTGCCAGGCCTAGTAGTAGCCGTTAATGATAATACAACAAAATTCAAAGGACGGCTTCATCCATTTTGCACCTTTCCTTATGGAGGTTATATTTGTTTAGTGATCTATTTCCCAGACGTCCTAATGGACAGTATTGTAAGGTTGATCATCTAGTGAATAACACTTATTGTGTGTCTACTCTGTTTCCAAAGGAAAAAAGTTGAAACTCAGAAAGACCAAGTAACAAGCCAGGGCTACAAAGCCAGCAAAGGATCGAGGCAGATTTGGAGCCTCGTCTCTCTTCACAGACCCTATGGTTTTTACTCCTCCATGTTGATGCTCTCATTAAAAATTTATGTGAGATTACTACAGAAACTTACTTTTCAACATGCAAAAATAATAAATTGGTTTTTGCCTGGTAGTTTACATATGATTAAGAAAGTAAGGGTGACAGAAGCTAGTTGAACAGTTGTGAAAGACACACTAGCAACTGTGCATTAGCACTTTCCAGGAGGTTCAGGCTGGCGGTATGCCAAAGGTACCGTCGTGTCTAGTTCGTCTCAATCCTAAAGTCACAGCTACTTTGGAAGTTTTTACAGGACTCAGGCATCGAATTTCTTAAGCAATCACCCATTAAGATTAAGGAAAATAATAGCAAATCATATAATTTCAATATACTATTGAAAATTGAAAGGTACAGGCACAGCTGGCCGTGCACACTGGAAAACGATGGGGTAATAAATAGCATTGGGACAGCTGTCCGTGAAGTATGAACTGAGGAAATGATAACAGACTGTCCTTCACTCACTGGAAAGGTCTAGGCCCCCCACTTTCAGAGATCCTGCGCTGAAATCCCCACATAAATGTCTATCATGCAATGGACTTTCTCGAGCAGGTCTTTTCAGTCCCATGTTTTCCACCTGAGAGAACAAAAGCCACAAGAGCTGAGATGACTTTGCTGAAGGTCACACAAGCCAGCCGGTGCCGGAGCCATTAGCCAGTTTTCTGATTCCTTTCAGGACTCTTTCAGCAATAGCGTATACTTTCTCTGTTAAAACAAACAAACAAACAAACTTAGATCAGAATGAGTCTCTCTGAGTACATTGAAAATATGCTTAAATGCATGTGATCTCCGCAATAAAACGAGATTGTGAATGGTCTTTAATGGTCCAAAAGCATTTGCATCTTCAAAAGAGTCTTCTTACTACATGGCTACAAATGAAGAATTTATAATGGGAAAAGACAGATTTTCAAGTTTAAAAATTCACACCAAAGCAGTGATTTTAAACATTTTGGGGATGTAGTTTTGTTTTGTTTTGTTTTGTTTTTGTTAGAACTGGATGAAAGCTATGGAGTGTCTCCCAAGAGAAGTTTAGATATAGACAAAATTCAGCTTATAATATCAGAAGGTTCTTGGAGTCCCCCACCCAAAACCATTTTGAAACCAAAAATGACAAGAACTCAGTCTTAATTAATGCATTATCACTGGCAAAATGAGATTCTTTAGTGGAGTAATTAGAATGATCTCACTAACATTTATTGATGATATAGAAACAAAAGAAATAATTGCTTCTTACACGGAAAGCATTTAGGATTTATGAATGATGTGTGGGCATGGGAGAAATGTGAGGCTTGTCACAAGAAAGCCTCACATTTCGGGATTTGAAAAACACCACCAATTGAACAAATTGATACTTGGTTTCTGAATGGACATTATTTTAAGAAGAATATTGATGAATACTTTGATAATCAAGTCTCTTGGATACGAAGATTTCATTCCTTCTCATCAAATGGTTCTATATCTGTCTGATTTCCAATTACCATAATGCTGAGAGGTTCCAAGGAGATGCGAGACAGGTTTCCAGATGCAGGTCCACTCTGTTCCTGGCTGTAGCCTGACTGTTATCATTGTTAAGCTGAATCCCATAGAAAACTTAACATTTATTTTACTTCCCCCAAATAAAACCAGACCACTGGATTCTCCTTTGTTACTTTCCTGTGGAACCTACTTTGGCCCTGCTTGACCTTCTTAATATTACAAATCTCATGGTAAGAAATACAGTAAAGGGAGCTTGATGCTTATAAGCAATGTCTTTTGAGTCTAAAAGTAAAAGAGGCATTTTCTGATCATTGTAGATGCCCAGTGAAAAAGTAGCTGCGTTGGGAAGTAATGAGCTCTCTGACACCGGACTGGATTCAGTGGGGATCAAGTAGTGAGTGATTAGTATAAATTCCTTGCATACCTGAGAGTCATTGATTCCAGGTCAAGGCCAAAGAGTATGCAGAGGTCAGATGTCAGAATTCCAGAGGTCAGAATCAGTCCAAGCTTAAAGGAGTCCAGTGGTTTCCATTATCAGACACAGAGAGAAGCCAGGGAGACCTGGTTGGTTGAATAAATCGGTAGGTAGCAATGGTGGTGATGGTAGTCATGGTGGTAGTGCTGGTGGCAGTGGCGATGGTGGCAGATGTGGTAGCATGATGACAATAGTAGCATTTTCATTACATGTGAGAGTTTATAAAGCACCTTCAATTGCTTATCTTATTTCTTTATGTAAGAGGAAAGGATCAAGCCAGGAAATGGTTCCCAAACAAGGGCACACTTAAATTTCATTTCTTGAGTATAAAAAAAGTATAAGTGAAGTCACTTGTGAATTCTGACAAGGGGACTAAGAGGAAGGGACACGTAGCTGCATGATCTGTACTTGAATTAAAGTTGCATTTTGTGTTTCCTGTCATTCGAACAGTTGTTCATACCTATTAATCTGGGTTAGGAGGAGTTTTCAGGATTACTCTTTCACAAGTGTCTTCTGCTAAACGTATCTTTAACTATTGTTTCCTGTGTATTTGGCTTCACTTAATGTCTGATCTCATTGGCTTCCTGTCTTTCAGAAATGCTTCACTTTTAAAATAAGATTTTCAGTGCATGTGTGGTTCTAATCATATACACATACATAAATATAGATAGGATTATCTATAGTTCTAGCAGATGGAAATATGAATATAGAAATATATCCACAGATGTAGATTTAGATATGGACGACATAGATGGGTACATTGATGATAGATAGGCAGATACAATGCAGATATAGACACATTGTAGATGGAGATGCAGATATAAATGTAGTTGTAGATCTGCTATTGCATCAGCTAGGGTTTGGGAGAGGAAGGGAAAAATGAGTGTGTTCTGTTCGTCATCATATTTTAGTTCAACACTTTTTCCCATCTCTTTTATTGGTTACTTTTGTTGGATGTTGCATTTACTTTTTAAGTGCAACTTAAATGCAGTTCTTGCATTATGACATAATTTTTATTTCCAAAGTTTTCATTTTGTTGCCTTAAACATAGAACTTAACTGTTATTCTTCAAGTTTTCAATTTTCTTCAGAATCAAAAGAACTACTAAATGAAAAAATACTAGAAACATCAATGTTTAAAGTCTTGTCAATCTAAAGGTGTTAATTTAAATAATTCTCTTGTCATTATTGCAACGGCTATTAAACTTCGGGGTAATTGGTTTAATTTTGCATCCAGCACAGCTCTTCCTCATACTGTTTGTTGTAAATTTAATGGATGCAGCTATGAGGCATTTTTAAAGAGACATGTTTTAGAAAGAACTCAGTTTATCTCGTTTATTTAATCTACAAGCACACAAAAGAAAAATTAAACAGTTCAAACAAAAGGTACTTCTGTCTGTTTTCTATAGAAGTGAATATTCTATCCTTTTGTATCCAGTTGAAGATAATAATATGTACAGACATAATGATTTCTAATTTTTGGTTAATATATAGCATGAATTTCACTACTAATAATTTCAGTTTTCTTTATGAACAATTTCATGAAAATAAGAAAGTCAATGGAAAAAAAAAGTCAGTAAGGCCCTAGAATTCTCCTTAGTCTGTGGGATGGAGAAAACCTAATACATGTTAAATTATATAACTTCATAAGTAGATTGCTTTAGGAGGAATGATTATATAATTGTTATCCAAACTGGGACACTTTTGACAGGGGAAAGGAGAGCTGTCAAAAACTGTACCAGTTCAACAGACAAACTGGAGCTCTCCAGAGAAAATGAGATGTTTGTTACCGTAGACATGGTCCCACTTTAAGGTTCCCTGCATTTTATTCTACATTGGAACTTACCGTCACAAGGCTAATTGGTGATCAGTGCAAACCAGCTCCTTTCAAGGAAATGGGAATATACTCATATAAGGAAATATCAAAGCCAAATAATATTGTGTTCTTTTCTGAATCATAGGAAAAATTGAAATAATTCAGTAATAACTAAAATGAAATCATCACATTATTCACTTCAGTAGTGGTACTCCTATATTATCAAATTAAAAAATATTCTAACTGTAATATGGTGCATAAAAATAATATATATCATAAATATGTGGAGTTTTAAGAAAAAATTTTGTCACATATACATCACATACCTTCAAGAATAGGACATTTCCAGTATTTTTAAAGTCCCCTGTCCCTTTTCTGACCACAAAGCCCCACCTCCCAGAAGATGTGTCTCTCTTAAACTTTTAAAAAGGTTTTCCTATGCTTTCATTATTTTACCACACGAGTCTGTATCCCTAGGGAGTATATTGGTTTGTTTTGCTTTATTTTGCCTAGTTTTGAAATTCATTTAAAGCACTCTATCCTCTTTTCATTGAGCATTAAGTTTGATATCTGTTTGTTTGCTTGAATATACCACAATTTATATACTCATTTATGTTAGATGTACGTTTTTATGTTTTTTAATTTTTGTTTATTTTGAACAATGCCTCCATGAAAATTACTACATGTGGACCCTGATTCATAATAGTTTTCTAAATCTACCTAAGAGTGAAATTCAGTCATAATTTTACTATTATGATGCCAAAGCATATTTCATAGTTGCAACAATTAAACACAGGCACCAACAGTGTAATAAAAACTCTTCATTATCGATATTTTGCCATTTCACTAAAGTGCTTCTAGGTTATTCTTCTTATTTGAGATCCACTAAGTCCCTGAACCATGTGATCAGCATACTACATCTATTCTGAAAAATCTTCAACTATTATCTCTTCTAAGATTGTGACTTTCACATTTTCACTAACCTTTACTTTTATGAATTAAAAAGATGTATGATAGATTTTTCTGTTTATCCTCATGCTTTTGACAACCTCTTGTATTTTTCATTTCTTTTTCTCTGTGCTGTATCTGGGGTAATTTTCTGACATAGCGCTTCAATTTGTTCTCATTTTTCAACTGTGTCTAATCCCATGGTTCTTAACCAGGGGCAGTTTTGAGCACCAGGGGACATTTGGCAATGTGCGGCAGAATCTTTGTCACGACCTGGGGCTTGCTGCTGGCATCTAGTGAACAGATACCAAAGATTCTGGTAAACATCCCATGAAACACAGTGCACCCCCACAAAGAAAGAACTACCCGGCCAAGTGGCCAGCAGTGCTAAAGCTGGAAAAACCCAATCCAATCAGTGTTTTAAATCCATCCGTTGAGCTTAACATTTTAAGTACTACATTTTTTTTATTTGTAAAAGTTCTCTTTGATTCTTGTTTTAAATTGCTTGGTCAACTTTGATAACTTAATTCCTCACAATGTTTTCAATACCCACATTAATCTTTAACTGCATTTGATACACTACGATTCCAATAACTGCAGTGTTTGTGGATCTGATTCTACGCTTTGTTGTTTCATCTGTTACTCATGTTGGGGCTTTTTAAGTGTATTTTTAATGTAAGCTTAAGTTTTTGGAACTTTATCTGTGAAAATTCTTTAAGATCGGTGTTGAAAACAGTGTTGTTTAGTGGACCAACCATACCAGCCTCATCTGTGAGCAAGTTAGAAATGCCAGTTTCCAGGCCCTGCGGCAGGTCTGCCGAATCGGTTTTATCCGTATCCCAAAGTGACGCTTCTGCATTCTCAAGTCTGAAGATTTGAGAAGTATTGGTTTGAAGTATTCCTCTTCCTCCAGAGAAGATTTTTGTTTCTTTTTTCAAGCACCTGGAAACATTACCAATGTGGGAACATTTTTTAAACTATATTTTTTAGGGAAAAAAGCATGGAAGTAATGCCCAGTCTAGTCCAAACTTATATGAGAATATAGGATTTTGATTAAAACTTCTAAAAGACTTCCTCCTTCCCTTCTTTCTGTCTGCCTCTCCCTCCCCTCTATCTGTGTCTCTGTCTCTGTCTCCCTCTCCTGCCCAGAGCCAAGGTTAGTCAGTCAGTAAGCCCACTTCTGTAGAACAGATCTTCTCATCATTCATCCAGGGAGGGTGGCCCCCACCGAGGACCTTGGCTTTATGTGGGACTGCATTATCTGACCTCCTACTCTGCTTGGGCACAGGCATTTAACCTGTGGCCCATTGAAAACCCTTGCCCTCGTCCCTCTCTCCAGCCAGCAGAAACCCTTGAGGTAAATATCCCCACACCAGTTCACGCCCTTCCTCCCACCTCCACCCCAGAATTCTGCTTTCTTATAATTTCCGCTCTTCACTGGTCTGTTATCTCATGTTAGAAACTAAAGCAAAAAACAAAATGAAGAAAGTTTTGGATATTTTATCCAGTATTTTAAGCGTCTAAATCAAAAGAAGTTTGTCTTCACACTTAATCCATCTTATTGTCAGAAATAGAAATCCTCACTTGGTTTTTTAAAATTCTTACCCAAAATATTTGCATGATCTGAGTAAGTGTTAAAATGACTAGCCATCCAGACTGTGCCCTAAACAGTACTGCTGCCTGCCAGTAGCCTGACAACCACATCATTTCGGTTGCCCCCAACTACTGCCACGATGACAGGGGCAGAGACACCCTGTCAGGGCCTTAATTATCTCAGGCAGGCGGAGAATCAATGCAGGCTGAGTAATAAACACTGACTCGCAAGCCCATGCCCTCCAGCCAGCTAGGTTTCAGTGCGCTGTAGAACCCACAATAACTGCTTATTCCCACTGGTTTTAAGTAAATAGATATCCTGCCCCAGCAAGAGCTTTATATGTTGGGTAAGGCAATAAGAAAAATTATGTAATTCCCTAGGGGCCAACATAAAATATTCATTCTTTGAAAAGCTGGTTCCTGTTCAGTGGTGTTATTTGAGTTCTCAGGATCAGTCCGGGTTTCCTCTCACATAGTAAGTTTAGATATAGTCCTGGAGGGACAGGAATGCGTGCAATTATAGTCTTCAATTAACCACTGTATCGTGGTAGCAAGATTTTATAGGTCCCCAGGCAAAATAAAGCACAGCCGTTAGAATTAGTATTCCAATTCTCGGCTTCACTTTCATACAGGAAACATTCAATATGCTTAACGACCTTATACAAGGCAGGAAAAAGTGACAAAGTCGAGGAGAAGTAGCCTGACACTTGAAGTTTCCTAGTCGTGGAATGTTAGAAAAATCCAAACTGCATGATGGCGTGATACTTGGTAATTTTAATGAGACAACTGTGTAGCCATTGCAGAGAACACCTCATAGAAGATCGAATCATATGAAATTGTCAGTGTTCAACGATTGTTGACCTTTAAACTTAGGGATTCCATATGGTTCTGCCTATTATTTTGTCTTGCCAGTTAAAACTGATTCTTGCTTGACTGGGACCTATGAAAAAGTGATCTGGCAGGCATGTTCATAAGGAAGAAGAAATTTAAATACGCCTATTTTCCTTCAGGACCATCAGCAAAATTCTCTGTGGTATGCCAGTGGTGTCGAATTTTGTGTAGATGTTCACTTTTAACCATGCCTCTGATACTCTGTGGTTCTTTTCAGCCATGCAGCATTCTCCCGATTCATTTCTCTCCATTTGTGCTGTTTTTCTCTGTGATGTGAGTCCACCCCTATCCATTCTGTCATGCCTCCATTTTTTGCTGCTTCTTCAGATTGCACTGACCCGTAAGAGGTAAGCTCCAGCATAGGAGAAAAAAAACGGCTTTCCTTTATGTCCAGGAAGAATCCTTTTCCATGGTATTCCATAACCCTGCTTCTAAAATCAATATTTTCTGAACTACACTTTGAAAGGTACAACACATATAATTCTGCATGACCACACCCACACTAGAATGCCTTGAAAGCTTTTCCCGTGCATAGTGAAGTCAGTACCTGTTCCTAAGTGTCTTCTGCTAGGATGCACATTAAAGTCCTTAGCTTTGTACCTGAGTGCCTCCTTCAATTGTCTGTAGAGTAATATGCACATGACAGTCCCTCAGAAAGTGGTATTATTTACTGCCATCCTGACGGTAAGATTCCCAAGCCTGTTTCCATCCACCAGGCTCATGAGGATTATAAATAAATAAATAAGGCAGACAGTGACATTTCCAAATGTCACTGGGTTTTGCAATTTACATGGATGCAATTCATCAGACAAGAACCTACCCTCCCCTAAATGTTGTGCTAGAGAGTTAATGGGAATTATTTGCATTTTGATCTCAATTCCATTTCCAAGCATAGATTAGGATTTCCTAGGGCCAATGACTGATAATATCTAAGTTTTGTTATAAGGTTTTGGGAGCAGAGAACTGAAATTGCTTTTCATTCAAAATGCCTTGACTTTCCTAAGGAAATAAAGCCATTTTTTCTAAACGAGGCAAGTCAAAATGTATAGGTAGCTACACATAGCCCAGTTTGGGTTGCTCATCCATTCCTTGGTAATCCTCTCAGTGCCATCTAATAATTAAGGGCAATAAAAAGATCCTCTGCTGGACACATTTGAGTGAGGCTAAGTGTCTCCCGTGCTAGCCCTGAGGGAGCCAGAGTTCATCACATAATGCTCCTTCCAGCAGTGTTGTTTCTGTCTTCCCGTCATTAAACGATGAATCCCGTTGCTTCATGTTGGGCATGTGTCACGCGAAGAATGAATTATATCGCTCGCCTTGCCCTGCAGACTGGCATTTGTTTTAGAGACAAA
This sequence comes from Desmodus rotundus, assembly GCF_022682495.2. Classification (NCBI taxonomy): domain Eukaryota; kingdom Metazoa; phylum Chordata; class Mammalia; order Chiroptera; family Phyllostomidae; genus Desmodus; species Desmodus rotundus. The sequence goes on from NC_071388.1 coordinate 187,994,491, forward strand.
TGTTCGTGCCTTTACAAGAGACAGATTAGCATATCTGAGATGTTTGACAAAATATTTAATATAAGAAAACAGTGTAGATAATTAGTCTATATGTTAAGACACCACAATATTAATAAGGTTTAATGCAGAAAGTCATTTGACCCTTTGCAATTGCCAAGTCTTTATCCCTGTGACCTGCTACCAAATCTAGGTACCAACCGCGCTGATGATGGAGTCTCATCGTTAGCGTCCATTGTTTATTAATGATAGATTCTCACCATTGGTGTTCAGCTTGTATTCTGCCTTTTCACATAGGTTTACTTTGTATGTTCTGGCAATTCATCATATGCTTTGTAAAGCTGTTTGTTTATAAATATATTTCAACTGGAATTCTTCTTGATGGCTTCATTTAAGTTGTAGGCAATGACACGATGCTTAACAGTCTAACTTACTTGAATCATCCTGTGTATTTGAGATACTATGGTCCTCAAAAGTATGAAGTAACCAACCAAAGTATGAAGTGGGCTGAAGAGGGAAGGGATTAAGGAAGACCTCTTAGAGGAAGTAACTTGAAACAGATCTTGAAACAGGATCTTGAAAGTGGGGATTTGCCAGGTGGAAAGGGGGTTTCAAGGCTCTGCAAGCCATGGGAACAACAAATGGAAATGTATGAGATGTCATATTCGGGAGGCTGTTACCAGTTTGACAAAATTGGATGACAGACTACTTGAGATAGGAAAAAGGGGAATGGACCAAATAACAAAGATTGAGTATCTTCTTTATTTTAGGATTGACGTGGGTAGAGTCAGTAATAGATTTTAAAGGGGAAAATGATGTGATCATTTATTTGTGTTTAAGAAAAATAACATTACTTGACATTAATGTCTCATTTTTAAGCAATGACTTTCTACATGCATTCTAGAAGTCATCTAGATTTCTATGAGTATAAGTTAAGACAATGTAGGCACCAAAGAGAAACTAGCATAGCCCCGGGAATCAGAGAGGCCTGGGATTGAATCCTATGCCCACCCCCTTCTCAGCTAAATGGTAATAGAAAAATTGACTGCATTGAAAAAATATTAAAATGAGAATATTATTTCTAGATCACAGAGTTACGATAATTAAGAATTACAATTCATAAAAATTAATTATCATGCAATTGATACTCTATTAGCCCCTGTTTTAACACTATGGATCAACGCACAACACTGTTGCCTGAAATGAAGAAAAACATTTCGGTCTGAGAACCTGTGGTTACTAAGCAACCTATGATTATTAGGTAACTCTGAGGTCATGGCTAATATTGTGATGTATCTGATTAAAATTGGCAGAAGTCAAAATACCTATTAAATGTCAATGTATGTATTTTTGTGACCTGTTGATCTTCTATGGGAATCTTAATATCCCTTCCCTTATTAAAAAATATTTTTTTATCTTGTAAAGAGTTTAGTAGATATCTGATCCTTAATGGTTTCTGGGTAACAACTGAAAGTTGTTCTTTTATTTTTTCAAGCACATCTTGATATGACAAGATAGAGCCACATTTGTGATTTTCTGAAATACTCACGTTTTTATTTATCAATTAAGTAATTTCCTCTTTATCAAACATTCTCAGTTAAAGCCCTGCTTATTTAAGTAGATTTGGTCTGTTATCCATGGCAAAATAACTCAACAAAATCTCGTAAGCACCTCCTTTTCTTACTGGCCAAAATACTGTGGAGCAGTTGTATTTTCTTGGAGCACGTGGATGGTCATAGATTATAGACTATTGTTGGAACAAAGTCACTACTGACACCCGTGGTTAGCATAGGACTAGTCCTAGAAACTGAATATTTGTTTGCTTCATGTTAAAATTTTCGGTTTAAAAAAAGCTTCATATTTAAAAACTTATTAAAAGATTTTACTCTCATCCTCAAATCCCTGCTGCCTTTTAAATATGCAAAAAGAGTCATGAAATTACTTGAGATTCTGCAAAAGGAGAAAAATAAACACAGAAACCTACTTAAAATGTCTAATTTTTCCATATCCAAATTTGCCTTCATGGGTTCATTTTCCATATTCCCCACTAATGTGTTAACCACAATAACACTGCCCAGGGAAATACAGCTCGACTGAATCAGAAACTGAAATGATCTAAGAACACACAGGAATTCCCTTGAAGGGCAACTTACTGTTCAGTAACCCCACATTATTCCTTCCCTAACAACCCCGCGCAGGAAGCCCCTGTAGTCGCCAGAGCAGCGCTGTTCCTGGAGTGTGCTCGGTTCGTCCACCGCTGCAACCGGGGCAACTGGCCAGAGTGGATGAAAGGCCATCACGTGAACATCACCAAGAAGGGCCTGTCCAGGGGACGGTCTCCCGTCGTGGGCAACAAGCGGAACCAGAAGCTACAGTGGAACGCGGCCAAGCTCTTCTACCAGTGGGGAGACGTGAGCTTTTGATTTCCCTCTATAAAACTGAGGGTGCTTGTGTGAAGTGAAGACGTTTTTCGTTCATGTTTGTTTGTTTGTTTTTGAGACAATGTATTAAAAACATCAGGGGAAAATAATCGTAATTCATTTAATCCTCTCAGTAAATCTACGAAGTCAGATATTATTATCCCTTCTGTCTCCTTCCCTGGTCCTTGTTTCCTTCCTGTCTATTAATGTGTTTTCCCAGGATATCTTCTAATTTCTTCCTGTATAATTTCCCCCAGGGTTACATTTATTCCTGTGCTTTCAGCTGTTGACTGCATGCCAGCGGCACAGACCTCTCCATCCATCCCACTTCAGACCCCGGGCCAGCAGTGCCAACGGCACTCAGGAGGCGTGCACTGCGTACTCAGTCCGACCGAAATAACACGGTTCTTCCCATATAAACACACGCCTGTCTGCACCCCTCCTCAAATCTCTGTTGTCATTAATCATTCTACCGTCTTCTAGAATGATAGCTTTTGAACCTACTCCAAACCTCCTTCCCTTATTGATTTCACCCCCTCCACATCATTAATGTCCCTTCAGGTCAGATCTTTGTTATTTCTCATCTGGATCAATAAAGCATGTTCCCACTTGGTCTCCTCCCCACAGGAGACCAAATCCTACTCACTGCCAGGAAAACGATCTCCTGCATGCATAGCCCATCAAAAAGCAGAACATTTATACTTATCTCCCAGCCTCCAGACTTGTCCCCTTGATTCGTGTCCAAACTGCTCTCAGAGTGAGGAGGCTAAAATGCAAATCAGCATGCTTCCTACCCACCGACATGCTCCAGTGGCTCTTCTCCCTCCGGATAAAACCAAAATTGCTCAGCCTGGAATACTGCTCTTTCATTCAAATCATACCAACATTATGGACGATGAAGTCAAGTGAACTGCTTACTGTACAAGTATCTAAAGGACATCTATCTCAATCCTTTGCATCTAAGTGATGTTCAGTAATAGTATGTTATTACATTCATTTTGGTTTGTCTTTGAATTTCTCGTTAACTAGCACAGTGTCCCTTGAATGAGTGATAAAGTTTCCCCCCACTCAGAAACAACCTTTTATCAACCTTCAGAAAGTAAGATGAAGTCCAGCTTCAAGAACTGTCCCAACTTACCTTTCCAGCCTTCCTGTACATCATTTCTGCTCACAAAACCGTGCTTCAGCCAAGTGGCTTGTCTGTCTGTGAGCACATCAGTTTATTTCCCTGAATGTGGATATTTTGGAACTCTCTGTCGGGAATATGTACTCTTTGCTTTGCCCATTACCCAAAACACCAACTCTTCAATATCGACAGCAATGAGACTTTATAATAGATTCTCCAAACTGCATCTAAACTCTCCGTCTTCTGAACTAATTAGCTTCTGAATTCTTTCACCACTCAATGCATTATTTTGGTATGTTATTACCTCCCCAATAGACCATAAGATCTATTACAGGGGAAGGGTAAATGACATTGAGTCCAACATCCTGTCCTGTGTTTGAGTCCCAGCTCACAGCTTGCTAAGTAACCCTGAGCCTGTCTTTCAACCTCTCTGACCTTCCCACTTCCCAAACAGTGATCATTCTGTATGAAGATTTATTCTCTACTAGGTCACATTAAGCAAAGATTCTGGTATACTATAACAACTTATTCAACTTTATGTTTTATTTATAACCTAAAAAATTACCTCACTTAGTAAATATCTGATGAATGAAGAAGGGAATAAACATGGCCATAAGGCATTTTTCTAGCCTCGGAAGAGACAGAGAGCTCTAAATGATTATTTAGACATTTTGTATTATCCCAGAAAGTTCATTTTTTAGCAGCCCTTTAACTTTTGTGAATTGGGGATTTAATTAAGATGTTTATTTTCAGCATCCTGGGAGGACTGATATAGAATCTTTCCCCTTGGAATCTCAACAATAAGTTTGTTGGCTCACTCCAAACTCACATTGCACATCTTCTTTGGAGGGGATCTCTAAAGTAGTAGCTTCGGGACGAGGCTCTTTGTCGAGGTGGTGTTTTTGTTTTGTTTACTTAAATTATTTCAGGCTAGTGGCTAAAATTGTAGGATCTTGTGATGTCTATTTATACTACTTTATGTCTTTTGATGTGGCTTTTCTCACTTCTCACTTAATTCTAGAGTTTGAGGAGAGCTCTTTGTTTCCAGATCGCCAAGGCACGCCCACAACTTGGGTTTTTATCAAAGCATCCTGGACATGTCTTTGTGCGTCAGTTTCCAAGAGTGAATGTAACTTCTTGCATGTCCAGAACTTACTGACTTTTCTACATATTTGAAAGGAATGATACGTATTTGAGAGAAAAGAAAAAAATTGGCTGGAATTTTGTTCTTCCCAGTTAATGCACTGAGTAACCCCACTGTCCGACTATAAGTTCAGGGCTCATTTTAGCTTTTTTTCTAACTTTTCTTCCTATGCTTATATTTCTTCCACTGTTGTGTATGGTGTATAATCATAATGTAAAAGAAATTAAAGCTAGTGTATTTCGTCTTTTCTTGTGGGAAATTCCTTTTGGTAAATCAGACAATAGTGCGTGATGATTCAGAATAACTGATAGCAAGTATTAGTTCTCTTAGCACCTTATATGAAACCAGTATTGTCCATGTGCTGAGTCATTAAAAGTCATATTACTAATGTTGATGTCAGGTATTCTATCAAAGGAACAGTTCGTATTTCTTCCTAATTCATAGAGTGTTATGGAGGGGGGCAAGGTCTATTTAAAGAACCATAAATGCTTATATAATGGCAGATATAAATAAAATTGTGTGTACCAGAATTTTTGCCAACTGCCACAGTCATTAGCACGACAGTGACATTCTCATAAAGTCATATAACCAGAAGTACCCTGCGGAAATGTGACTTCTTATTCTTACTGCAACAAAATCCTCCGTTAAAGACTGCATACTCCCTATAAAATAAATGACCCTTAAGTAAATGAAAATATTTTTCCTGAGTAAATAGAAAAAAATTATAAGAGTGTGCAAAGGTATCATTCTAGTTCCTACAAGTATGTAGTCTACATGACCTTGGAGTTAGCAGCAATGTCTTTCATCTGTGGGTTTCTACATTGGAAAACATGGTAACAATAACTCTACGGCATACAGAAAAGGCTTATGCTGGAAATGATTCCCATTAATTGGTTGTTTACAACCTCTGTAATGGGAGAGCCTGCTCTACATTCTGAAACACTTTATGCTGTTCATTTGTTTTTTCTTCACGGTAGGCAATTGGCGTCCGATTGAATGAGCTGTGCCACGGGGAAAGTGAGAGCCCAGCCAATCTGCTGGGCCTCATTTATGATGAAGAGACCAAAAGGAGACTGAGAAAGGAGGATGAGGAGGAAGACTTTTTAGATGACAGTAAGGAGACTCCCTTTACTACAAGAACCCCTGCTTGTAAGAACCTCTGCTTTAGGAGCACTTAATATTTCTCTTTCCTCTTTCATTTTCTTACCACCTTCCCATGTCTCCCACCGCACCTTTTCCGCTACTCCCTGTGCATGGATGTGAAGCACACACAGAAGCCACACAAAGAAGAGAGCAAGAACCAGAGAGAAGGGCCTATAGACAGGGGCACAGAGCTGCAGGCCATGGAACTTGCACTGTTTTGTGGTTTCTGGCTCATATTCTTATACAAGATGAGAATTAGGCCTCTCTGAGAAAATTAATTTGTGGAATGTTACTGTCCCAGAAAAGGTTTGGTCAGATTTTATATTTTAGTATTGCTTTTGGAGATAAAAAATAAAAATATAATTTATACCAAACAAAAGTGAACATGACATACTTCCTAAATTACTAACATATTGTAACATTTAATCAGAGTATATTGTAGCATTTAACTTGAAATTGAAGTATTAAAAGAATCATCGCCCTGGCCAGTGTGGCATGGTTGTCTAGAGCGTCATCCCATAACTGAAAGGTTGCCGGTTTGATTCCAGGTCAGGGCACATACCTAGGTTGCAGGTTGATTACCGGTCTGAGCACATATGATTCCTGGTCCAGTGTATACAAGAGGCAATCAATTGATGCTTCTCTCTCCCATCAATGTTTCTCTCTCTCCCTTTCTCTCTCATGTGAGGATAAATATAAATATATATATACATATATATATATACAAAGATTCAAATTGTTAGAACTATGAATGTTCTGCACTCTAGTTATTTATTAAAATTATAATTGAGTCCTATCATGGAAAAATAGAGGCAAAGGTCGCTGTACATCCCTCTCCAGAATGATTTTGTGCATTTGTGTGTTTTATGCTGCACAAACTTGGATGTATGTGTACCACTGCCTTTCATGGGGCATAAAACTCCCCCGTGACTCTGGACTCAGCAGCATTATCTAGTGATGATAGTGAAGCCTCTTCTTCCCTAGTGCTTTCAACTTCAAATTCCCTGGTTATGTCTTCACGGTGAAGTCCTTAGTTAAGTCATGTTAAACCTATTACATCCTTATAGTCATGAAATATACAGACTGTATTTCATAGCTAGAATGTAACATTAGACAGAACTAAGTAATAATCAAAGACAATGTGGTGTCTTCTTTCCCACTTTCACATCAAGGATTTTTTACAATTTTTAAAATCATTTTGCTGTTTCTCAGCCCTTATCAAATTAGAGCAAATCTTGACTTAGTTGGTAATGAAACACCATATCCTGGCACCAGGCTTTCAGCCTAATGGCAAAAGTTGCCCAAATGATTTCCTCACACTCATAGGAGTCTAGACTCTCCCAGGATGACTCATGGGATTGAGTCTGATCTGTAGAAGGACTTGACGGTTATTGAATAATCACAGAACCTATTGAAGGCCTGCGAGGAGACACCCTAAACTGCCCTTGATCTCCCAGGGGTCTTTCAGAAGAGAGAAGAGCTAGAACAACATTAGTTGGACATGTCCTCATAGACCAAAATGATCTTGGATCTCCATGAGAACACCTAAGTATTATTTACCAACACGTTGTACCTATCATGTTAGCTGTTTTGTGAGATCATGCAATCCTCACTCAATGTAACAGGATACGTGCGATGATAGTTATGAGAGACCCTGGATGAAGTCCAAGCTCATCGTCTATATATAGGACTGAGAGAAGAATCTAGATGAGAACCTCAGAAGCAAAAGGACAGATCCATAAGTTTATACTGAATAGCTAGTGTTTAATTATTTTTTTAAAAATAATTGCACATACAAGCAATTTCAAGAGTCATATAGCCTCCATCACACCTCAGATTGGAATGTCTGGTTTCATTCCACTTCCAAGCCAATACCTAGCTCATCTTGCATTTAAAAGATAATTATGGTGCAAATGTTATAGGTCTGGACATTCTAAAGAGCTTTTTCTCTTTTAGTCTTAAAAAGAGGCAATGTTCCCAGCCACTTACTATCCCTGGAGAGAAAATAATGGTTTTCATGAGGAAACAATAGCCAGATACCTTCAAAAAGACCATAATTTCCACCTACTGTCAATGTAAACCATGAAGTATGTGTTCTACTCAATTAAGAAAGCCTAATGCATGGGAAACATTTTAGAGATATTTTTAGGAATGTTGATATTCAATGATACTGTTTGCTCGAGGACTTGATTCATTCAAAATAGGTAACTCTTGTCTTTTATGAGGGACAGAACTCCACATGGCTTTTGTCTTCTGAACACTGATAAGTGTTCAGTGTATTTTTGCTTGATTTGCGATGACATGTATTTGACAGTTTTAATCCTGGGAATTCAAAAAGTCTTCATGGCGTCAATGTGGCCATTGCCTTTAGAGAAAAATCCATGACTTGATCTGTGGCGGATGCAATGTTTTAATCATTCAAAGACCAGCATGTTTTTAGAACAAAGGAGAACACTTGCATACTTCTAATGTAGCCATACCTTAATATGACAGGCTAACTTGTATAAACTGGTGATAGAGAGGTTCGAGTGTGTCTTATCTATGCTACAGAAGCATAGCTGGACTAGCACTGAAAGAACTTCACTGCCTTCAGAACATCAAGCAAGAGATGTCTGTTATAAAATGAACCGGCAGGGTTTTTGTAGTTTTAAATTTAGTTCACCACCATGTACACAGTCTCAATCTGATTGAACAGCACTGGGAAAAGCTTACAAAATTGCTTTCCCATTTCTGCTTTCATTAAAAGGCTTTCTAGTTTAGCAGAGCTGCATGTTATCACTCTGAGAATATAAAGAGAATACTTTAGTTCTTGATTGCCATTTTAATACCCAGGCACTAATTATATTGCAGAATTACAAAATGGAAGAGGAGAGAGGCCTGTTAATGCACAGAGTATGGTAACGGGAGTAGGTAAATTGAACATGTATAGGCAACATTCTCATACGCACTTCCATCTTGGACATGTTTAGGTAACATTCGCACATGCAATTTGATTTTACACATGTGTAGCTATGTCCATCAAACTGTGCCTCCCTTTATTTTAGTTTGTTTACTTATGAAAGAAATCTTTTATTCCATAGGTACTGTGAACCCCTCTAAATGTGGCTGCCCCTTTGCCTTGAAGATGGCCGCGTGCCAGCTTCTCCTGGAGATTACCACCTTCCTCCGAGAGACCTTTTCTTGCCTGCCCAGACCACGCACCGAGCCTCTGGTGGTAAGGAAAGCGTGCGCGTTAATAATCAGGCTACCTGGAAAGGGTAAGACATGTGACTAGGTTTTGAGTGTTCGCAATTTCTTTAAATGACTAATGGCTAGAAGTATCATATAATTTACAGTTCAACCAAGGGATTTTCACGTATAAAAATAAAATCTCTTGCCTCTAAAAAATTATAACGCTGAAGTTGAACTTGAAGTCATGAAAGATAGCACCACTGGGTAAAACGTCTGGTTATCACTGTCAGTCATGCTAGAAACGTCTAAGAATGTGTCGGGTCCCTTACACTGCAAACTATAAGGAGTTTTATGGCCAGCGTGTTTTTAGAAATCTCTGTCAGACTTTTTTAATCCTAGCAGTTCAGAAACCCATACAGAAATGTGCTGCCATGAGTTTTCTCATTTAAAGTATGGGCGAAAAGACTTCTTTAAGCATGTAGCCTGCGAACATCCCCAAAGATGCATTTTGTTCCTGCAGCATTTCTTATGGATGGGCAGAGAAAGACACACGTACACAGACACACACAGAAACACACACGAAAGCACACAGGCACTCACGTGCACACACACACTCTTGTGCCATCAGGGCCTGATGTGTTTAACAGAAGATAGGAACACTACGTGAGAGCCAGTCTTCACAGAGCATGTAGGGCAGGGATGATTTTCTTCGTCCGTCAGCTCTCTAACAGGTGCCCAGTTTCCAGTGGTTCTTTCATTATAGGCATCATCAAACCAGAGCTGAGGAACTAGTCAAGTTCCTTTTTCCCCTTTACCCAAGGCTTACACTACTCCACCAGAAAAAGTATTACAGTAACCGCCTGTGTGCTTTCATGGGGGGGAATTTTACAGTCTGCCAGCTCTCCTGCTTTTCTACCCAAACTCAGCATGAGCAAGGCCATACCCTTAACCCTGGTGGGACCAGAAGAATTCCTGCTCTGGTTTTCCGGAGCAGCGCCTCTGCCTCTGCTCTTCCAGGGTCTGCAAACCCTGTTTCCTCACACGCTGATCTGTGAGAGGATATTTTCAACTTGGAAACACGTATGGGTAAAATATATGTTTTTAAGAGAAACACATCTGCATTTGGAATGTGAACTACATCATTTGGATATTGAAAAAAGCAGTTTCCTCTACTGCTCTTTTTAAATTTTATATTAAGCTAGGCCTCTAATTTTCTGAATTGTTAACTTTACTATCATATTGAAGCTACCCCATGAAGTCAAATCAAGACAGCCACTAGGCACATGTGTTTAGTTTAAAATCCAGTGTGATAAAGTATCTGGCTTGTAGGAAACCATTGGTGTTATCTTATCAACGTTCTAATTATACTGAAGTCTTCATAAAAGCACAACAGTGTATCTACTTTTAGGCTTTCAGATTTTTATTGGGCAAATTTATTTTACGATCAATCACATCTTTTAAAAATTACTTTATAAGCAACTGGCAGACTAGTCGGAAATGCCAAGAAATTAAGCTAAAACAGAGCCTGCAGTCATTCAGTCAATGAGAGGAAACTTTTCACTGCTACATTCTCTTTAACAAGGTCTCAGGAAACTTTTATTCATTGACCTTTACAGCATAATTGAGAAAGAGGCTTTTTGTCATGTGTAATCTATTTAAATACAGTTGAAGGTAAAAAAAGAAAAAGAAAAACAAAAAATAAAACCTCAAGTCACATTCTAACCTACCATAGAAAAAGCAGTGAGTATCATAAAATGATTTTACTAACACAGGTGCTGCAATTGTTTGAAATTGCTTTTTAAGAAATTATATTAAATAGTGAATCTATCAGGCTAGGCATAAATATCATCAAGATAAAATATTCTGAAGTTTCAACAATACATTTTCTGCAAGCATATTTATAGATCTTTGGAGTTATTTATTAGATCAGTAACATTCTTTTTAAAAGATCTTGTTTTATTTATTTTTAGAGAGGGGGAAGGAAAGGAGAAAAACTGGGAGAAAAACATCAATGTGTGGTTGCCTCTCGTGCTGACCCCCCCCCCCAACTGGGGACCTGGCCCGAAATTCAGGCACGTGCCCTGACTGGGAATCAAACCAGCAACCCTTTGGTTTGCAGGCCTGTGCTCAATCCACTGAGCTATACCAGCCAGGGCAGTAATGTTTTTAATTGTAGTAAAAATAATAGCTACCTTAATAAACAGAATAATAAAAGAATAACAGTGTAAAATAATCACATTAAAAGCTATAAATATTCTCTGATCTGAGGCTTGAGGGTAGGAGAAGGTCAGGAACTTAAATGTTCTACTAAGGGAAAAAGTCTTTCAGATAAAAATGCCCTAGAGCCATTTCTAAAATGGACCAGATTTCCCTGTGATATATTTATTTTAAAAAGTCCCAGTTATATCCAAAACATGGGAAAGAAAGCAGAAGAACCTTAAATACAATAACTGAAGTAAAAGTTAATTTGTTTAACCATAGTTCTTCCTTGGGTAAGGTGAGAAATTCCAGGAGGCCCTCGCTGTATTGTTAGGTAATAGAGTTAACAAAAAGGAAAAATGTATCAGAAGGTATTAAACTGTGCTAAAAATAGATTTTTGCCAACTTAACAATTTTTTCCATATAAATTCCTAGATGCAACTTAATGTGCTTTTTCTTTTCATAAAAACGACTTCTGATAGCATTTTAGTCATTCTTTTTGTTAACCATACAAATAAATTAATGTTTTATTTATTTGTAATGTCAAGGGGAAAAGAAAAAAAAACATGTAAGGATAAAATTGATTTATTAATAATAATTAAAAATATTATTGGTGCATACAGAGTTTTAAAAAATATTTTTCTATATCTATTTGAATCAGAGGGTATGTTATGTCATAATTAGAAAAAATGCTCTATAAAAATAAAGTTGGCATTTTATATATTTTTATTAGATTCTTCAAAAGTATTTTATAGATTAATAATTAAATATGATCTTCAGCATGAACTAGTTGCCGTTCAAAGAACAGGTCAAATTTTCAATCTGGAGCCTCACAGGCCAAACCTCTGCGAAATATTTACATTCCTCAAGGCTTACTTTATGGTGTAGGAAACATTCTGTTGATAGAAAGTAATGGAACCCACTGATACTGACGTCCACCTAGAAGGGATTGGAAATTCCACCAGTTTGTGATCTTGTCTTGAGCTTCTGGCCCTCACACCTGAGGTTTCCTAAACTTGAGCTTCCTTCCCCTGTTTGTTTTCTGAGCTAACTTTACTTAATCCTCAAACTGAACTCCAGCACTGCCCCTATATTCGTTTTCTACTTCTTCTGTAACACAACACCAGTACCACAATTTTAGTTGTTTAAAACAGGCCAAACATATCATCTTACAGTTCTGGAGATCTGAAGTTTGATACAGGTCCTACCACATAAAAATCAAGGTGTTGAGAAGGCTGTACTCCCTTCTGAGGCTCTAGGGAAAACTGTTTCCTTGGCCTTGTTCCATCTTCTAGAGGCCACATACATTCCTTAGCTCATGGCCTCTTCCCCCATTTTCAAAGCCTATAATTTAGCCTCTCTCACCCTTCTTCCATAGTTGCATCTTCCTCTGATCACAACCTGGAAAAACTCTCCCTTTTCAAAGATTTGTGTGATTAGGTTAAGCCTACCTGATCCAAGATAACTTTCCATCTCAAGGTCCCTAACTTGAATCACATGTGCAAAGTCCCTGTTGCAATGTAAAGTAACATATTCCCCAGGTTCCAGGGACTGAGACAGGGACTTCTCTGGAGAGTCACTGTTCTGCCAACTACAGCCTCCCAACATGATTTCTAAGCACTAAGTCTGTCTCTCAGCCTTGGAATTTCTTACTTGTTTGCCTCCTCAGTATCTGCCTTGGGATTCTGACTTCCTTTAGGACAGGAACCATTTCTTATTTATCCCCCAATACTAACAAATTCAGATTCAACGTACTCATGGCATGATTAATAAACAGATAAATACTAATTTTAGTTAAAACTGTTCACAAATTATCAGAAGGTGAGGAGGCTAGTTCTAGATTTGGAATAAGGTCTGTGCTTTTGGAAAAGTGAAAAACTATGAGTTAGGGAAAATTTTTTAATTTAAAAATATTTTCATGGCCACAACCTAAGGTTTGCTTCACATAAACAGAATTCAATTCAATTAGCAATTCAAAACAGAAGGAGGTTTGCCCCAAGACCACTGGCACGCTGCAGAGACGCCAGCATTCACGCTCTCCTCACTGACATTGCAGGACTTGGAGAGCTGCAGACTTCGTTTGGACCCCGAGCTGGACCGACATAGATACGAGCGGAAGATCAGCTTTGCCGGGGTCCTGGATGAAAATGAAGACTCAAAAGATTCCCTCCACAGTAGTAGCCACACCCTCAAATCAGATGCAGGTGTTGAGGAGAAGAAAGGTATGAAAAATCAAGGATTGTTTCGTGTTTCAGGGTTTCTTGTAGAATATTTGGTCCGGGGTCTAAACTCTGGAATGGCATACCCAAAGAAGTCCAAGATCGCTGGCTCTGGACGGTACTGGGTCCATTTAGTGGGCTAGGAAGCTGGGAGCTGGCCTCTTCAGTCAGAGGGGCCAGGTTCTCATTCCAGCTCGGCAGCTCTCCATGTCCCACTGAATCTAAGATGCCATCATTTGAGAGGTGAAACACTATTTTATGTACCAATAAGAAAGAGAAAATGCTCCCAATTCAGCTCTCATACAACACTTCCTTATTGCTTAATTTGTGTCTCATTCTTTTTGATAGAAAACTTTCAGACTTAATTAGATGTGAAATTTTTATTTTCAGTATATATTTTGCTTGTGCAGCTAAAAAAAGAGGAAGCTATAAATAAACTGGTTTAAGGGTTTCTAAACTATCTTCAGTTCAGGGTTCAAATTTCTTAATCACTTCCTAACTCAGAATTGTCAATGTCTATGTTATCTTCTGTATCATCAAAATGTTAGCAATACATCACTTTTAAATTAATCTATAAAAGAGGTAAAGCTATCGGTGCTAGTAACTTAAGGAAATAGTCAGTTGTATGAAACTAGCCTACCTTCAATTCCTGCTTCACGGATGCTGCCAAACACACCTGACTTCCCACCTAATCCACTCCTCCACCCAGCTACCACTTGGCTTCTTGGAGTTAAAAGACACTGGTACCCATTCTGTAAAGTTTGTTGCTGATGCTTTAGATGTTCACATGGACACAAGCAATAACACCTGTCACAGCTGCCACCTGGCATCTTAATATATCATCAACTATAAGACAGACCTCAATTTCACGTATGCTAATACATGCATCTTTTTAAAAAAATTTTATTGTTATTCAATTACAGTTGTATGCCTTTTCTCCCCATCCCTCCACCCCACCCCAGCTGAACCCACCTCCCTCCCAATACATGAATCTTTTTTTGATATATTTATTGATTATGCTATTACAGTTGTCCCATTTCTGCCCCTTCACTCAACTCCATCTTGCTTACTCCCTCCCTCCCACATTCCCCCCCTATAGTTCATGTCCATGGGTCATACTTATAAGTTCTTTGGCTTCTACATTTCCTACACTATTCTTACCCTCCCCCTGTCTATTTTCCACCTATCATTTATGCTATTTATTCTCTGTATCTTTCCCCCCCTCTCTCCCCCTCCCAATCCCCTATTGATAAACCTCCATGTGATCTCCATTTCTGTGGTTCTGTTTCTGTTCTAGTTGTTTGCTTAGTTTTCTTTTGTTTTGTTTTTAGGTGTGGTTGTTAATAACTGTGAGTTTGCTGTCATTTTTACTGTTCATATTTTTTTATCTTCTTTTTCTTATCAATACATGCATCTTAAAATGCCAAAATACAGTAACTAGTTGTGTGACCTTGTCCCGTTACTTACCTTCTAAGTCACGGTTTTCTTCTCCATAAAACTGGGTTAATAGCACCTACCACATTGTGATGTTGAACGCTTTAAACGAGACAATGGAAGTGAAGCATAAACTCAGTACCTGGTACATAATAGGTGCACAGTAAATAATTGTTGTCATTGAGCATATAGATTTGAACCCATGCAGAAAATTCTAAATATGAGCTAAAGATGGCCCCGTTTTTTCTCTTTAAAGACTCTTTTAAACTGTTAACTTCTTCATCTGAATTTGCTATTTCTTAAATTCCATTGCACATCAATGTTTTCCTAAGAATTTCAATTAAAAGAATATCATCACATTTGTAAAAACAGTCAAAGATCATGTCATGCATTCAGTATTTTCTAGTGTCCTGTAAACAATGACTCCATGAATGTTTGGTGACCTAAGGACCGAACAATTCTTGAAAGGAATAACTCCAGATAGAAAAGACAAAATCTTTAAAATCTTGCAAGGAATTGATATACACTGGAATTATTTTTTAATAGTTCAAGATTGTTGTCACAACATATTAAAAATGCAAATAATTGTTATATCATAATGAACTTATGGTGAATCAAGTATTTTTTTTAGCCAAGTCTTAGCAATTTCTGCATTTGAAGAAGTACAAAGTCAATATACTTTCAAATATTCCTTATTCAGACAAGGATAACCACATATGATGAGAAACTCCCACCTTTTAAACGTAGCATAAGGGGATTTTGCCCATTCCAAGTTATGCTAATTATTACTTAAAGTGGCTGAAATAAAAATTTCTAATGCTGACATGGTTAAACTTGGGCAGAGGAAATTGAACACCATTTAAAAAATAAAATAGATTAATTTTAAGAATATTTTAATTTCACAATTATCATTTGTGTAAATTATTCTTAATGTTCAAAGGCACAACTCCTTAATAATTTTTCTTATCAATAACAATAGCTATGTTAATATATGAAAGTTGTTTAATAAGAGAAGAAAACTGAAACTATGAATAAAATGGAAACATATCTATAAAATACCCTTTACCAGTTAGCAAAAATCCTCCCAAAGATTCATAAATATTCTGTAACCCTTTTGTTAAGCAGGAACCAGCTGCTAAATTCAGTGTGAAAATGGGGACCATGGGAACCCTGCTAACTTAATTTATAAAAATTTCATACCATCTGTTTTTATAAAAGCAAAAAATGTCAGTTCTGAAATAAACAACCTGGGGACAATATACATTCTAGTGAGGAGAACTAACATGAAATAATTTTTAAACTAAAAACGTCTGCCTAAAGCCTCTGAGCAAGGTCTGTCAAATTACTTCACCCATATTCCAAATACAAACTAAGACTGGCGTTCCAAGATACAAGACGCTTCTGATCATTCAGCAATCGTCTTTTGAGCACCTGCTGTATGTGAGGCACTTATTAGAGGTTCTCAGAAAACAGCCAAGAAAATTTTCCCACATATATTTTAGTTTTTATTAGCTAGTAGTTAATAACATAATAATGAGTAATGTTCAATGCTAGACTTTTAAATAGAAATAAGTAGTATGAAGAAAAAACTAGGGTCAGAGAATCAGTAGTGACCTGGAGTTGGGGAAGACTGTAGTTCAGAGAAGGACCCCGTAAGTGACACTGAGCAGAGAGACCTATAGGGTGTGAAGGAGCCAGTCATGCAAAGGGCTGAAGGAGGAGTTTTCCAAACAGAGACAAACGTGAGAACAAGGCTCTCGTGCAGGAATGAACTTGGAGCCTTTGAAGAGGGCAAAAGGCCAACGTGGTTGGAAAAGAATAAGATGGAGTCAGAAAGGTAAGCAGAGGGCGAATGAATAGGGCCTGTTGATATGCTTAGAAATGCAATTCTGTTTTAAGTGTGTCTGAGAGTTGTGGGCAGGTTTTGACCAGAAAAATGATATAATGTGTGCGTTTACAATTTACTTATTTAAGAGATGAGTTGAGCTGTGCGGGCCGGGGTGCAGGGGAGCACCGAGGTAGTTACATTAACCCAGGGAGTAGGTGATGGGGCTTTCAGATCTTCTGACATTTGGACCTGTGGAGCCAGTGGGACTTGCTTATGGATATAATGTGGGGCTAGAGAGAAGGGAAAAAGAGATATTTTATCTAATTTAGATGAATTTGTTTCACTTTCATGCCAGTTCTCATTGTCATGGAGATAAAGGCTACAATTGAATGCTGTCCAATCTCGACTGATGTTTTTCCTGCACAAAACCAAATCTGAACTCTGACTGCTGTGACCTTTGTAAATAACCAGTGCCATGACTCTGACCACTGACTTTTCGTTGCTGGCTCCAACTGTCGGTGGAGGTAGAACAGGTTCTCCAAATTAGATGTCTTTCTGATCACATTAATGTGGGGTTACGTGGCTGCGTTTCTATGCTGAAAGGTGTGCAATCAGGCAAAGAATGCTGGAGTATGCCTGTTTACAAACTAAAAAAGAAAGAAAGAAAGAAACTCTCTAATCTTTTTTTCTACCTCCCAATCTACTTCGACAAGAAATTGTATTAGCAATCACTAAAAATTATAATTATATTTTATTGCAAATGTACTTCAGGTAGGCCATAAAGTCTCAATCAACCCTATGGATAATACTGAAAAACATAGTGATGAGTTTTGTGCTGTGATTAAACTAGAGCAGTATGGTCTATAGTCTTTATAGAATTTATCCGACTACACTACAAGAATTGTTTTCCAGATGTGAAGTTCTATCCAGATGTGTCCAGTGAGCTCCACAAGGTCTTTGCCAGCTGAGTTGTGATAATTTTCATCTTTCTCAATCACAAGAGTAAATCAGAGGTTAAACATTTCACATTATTCAGCAGATATTATTCTGGGCTCCTTTATGTGGCATTAAAAGTATACACTTGAGTAATACCTAAGCCATGTGAATCCTGACACGGCCACATATTATCTCTCCCATGAGTGAGCAACTCAAAACTGCAACGCATCTTCCTGATAGGGACTTCCAAAAATACTAATAGCTGCTGGGAGGAGGGGGTATAAAGGGACTAATTGGTAAAGGAAAAAATACAATAAAGATCAAATGTTTTAACAAAAGAACTAAAGGATAAAGCGTTCTGAGGGGAAACACAGGTCACCCAAAGGTGGAGGACGGCCGATGACATGATTTCTGCCACGGGCTCTGAATGGGCACAACCTGAGACACTGGGTCTCTCTGAATAATTAGCAACCGTCTGAGGTGTCCATCTAGAGATGGACACATTGCACCAAATAAATTCTAGGACTTAGATTCAGAACACAGAAAAATATATATTAATAGCTATGCCACAAATAATTAGTTTCAAATCTTGTTTGTGTCTTAAGAAGGACAGCTTACCGAAATGACCCATTCCTGATAATGACTTTTAGCTCTGAAAACTTTCTCTGTCCCACTCCTACAAAATCAATGGGTGCCCACACCAAATCTTAAAAAGGAAAAGAAATAAGTGTGCAAATGACTATGGGAAATAAGGATGCTTTTGATTTAAAGAGTAGATTTCAAGTTTAAACATTTTTTTGCCCTTTTATCTTCCTCACCAATGACTGTTTCTTCCAAAACACTAAAGATGAATAATGCATGTTCTTCTTGGTGTATATAGACAAGTGTAAGGTGGGCTTAGGGTGTTGCAACATTTGGACTGATATCTCACCCAGCCTTTGACTGAGAAATCACTAGGTGCATTGAAAATGGAACCATTTCCCACTCATGTTCACCCAAAGCACCCCAGTGAAAACAGATCCCTTAGTACCTTTGCTGAGGAACTGAGCAGAACCCACTGCTGCCTGTTGGAGAGAGAAGTGCCTCTCGTTTTTATTTCTTACTGAGGTATTCCAAAATCAAGGAGTTTACGTAATTCACAGGACTCTGCAAGTCCCATTTCAAAAGAAAAACAAAAACAAATGGTTTGTGGTTTTGTTGAAATGCATGAACAGTCCTACAAAATGCCACTGCAAGGGCACCCTCATGCTTGTGAACCCTGGGCCAGAAAGGGGGCAGGTTGTTCCCAGCACCGATGAGCTATATGTCGGAGAAAGGAGCTGCACCAGCCCTTCCAGGGGGACCCAGCCTCCTGCCTGCCCAGCAAAGCCGCCTGACTGTGGGCTTGGGAGAAGCTCCTTGTCCAGACACGCTGCCCATCCCAGATAACAGAGAGGACGCTGTTCAGACATAAGTTGCGGAGAGCTCGGATCTAACACTGGCTGGGGAAAACTAAGGGGGGAAAAGCCCTATTTTATTCTTTCAATACAGTTCCCAGCAGGAAGATCAGGATAGGAGGTTCCCGCCTGCTCCAGATTAAAGGAACCCGCAGTTTCCAGGTGAAGAAGGGGGGTTCCTTGTCCAGCATTCGCCGGGTCGGCAGCTTAAAGAGCAGCAAGTTATCACGGCAGGACTCAGAGTCTGAGGCTGAGGAGCTGCAGCTGTCCCAGAGCAGGGACACTGTCACTGACCTAGGTAACATAGAGGAGTGGGGTGTGCAGGGACGTGGGGGGTAGGAAGGCAGGGCCCAAACCCAAAACAGCTGATGTCCATTTTTTTGAGCATCAAAAGGTAGAGGGTGGAGCCGTAAGTTAGGCCATCTGTTCTGTCTGAAACCACACTACCCTGTAGGGCAGGGCCACTCAAACTTTCGTGTGCGCATGGGTCACCTGGGAGTCCTGATAAAATGCAGGTTCTGATTCAGTCTGGGGTGGGAGCCTGAGAGTCGAGACTTCCAACAGGCTTCCTGGTGAAGCTGATTCTGCTAGTTCAAGGGCCACAGTTTAAGCGGCGAGGGTATGGAGTAGATATTTGGGAGAGAAAGCACTTTAATGACAAGGGCAGTGTTTTGAAACCCAGATGTTTGTGCGTCATCCGTTCTGATGAGGACCTTTAAAGCAAACATAGGTGTAGGGGAGAGCTAGCTACAGGTCGTCTGTGGTTTAAAGTCTCCATTTCATATTAAAGGCAACCAACCTGTCAAAGAGGAGTGATTGCCTGGACCTGACAGCCAGTGACCTTCAGCAAGTCAATGTCTCAGGAATTTGTTTTCTCCAACGAAACAATGGGAGTCAGTCTATTTACTCCATAGCTCCTCGGTAGGGATGTTCTAAAAATAAGTTATGAGATGACTGTGAAGTGTGTTAAACTCCTGAGGATGAGCTCTGTGTATAGTCAGAGACTGGGTTGTAGGTTGTCACTGCAGGCTCCAAAGAGACTCTGAATCCCAGGATGTGTTAGTCCTTTGGGCTCTGGTTACCGTCTTCATAGAAAGGACGAAGACTAAGCAGGCATGCAGACAGGACTCAGCGGCAGCCTAGAATTTAACTAATAGGTAAAAGTTGAAGCTCCCTTTCTTTGTCATTTAGTCCTTGTATGAGCAGCGAAAGAGAAAGTTATCCTTCCTAGGGAAGTTGTTCCAGAGTCAGTCAGGAAGTGTGGATAAATTACCAATGAAGGCTGTTGAAATAGAAGCTGAGTATATCTCATCAAAGTGAGTGTAAGGTAGGAAATGTTTCTACACCTACCCACTGTCACCTTTAAATATAGCTAATTTATGCGTTACTTAAGATTCAGCTTATTTTTTTTAAGGAAACGAAAGAAGAAAACCTGTGACTTCTTTTGTGATAGGTCTGAAACTATAGTAATATTATCCATTAGTTTGGGGGAAATTTTTTCAATTAATTATTTGAATAGGTCAATTTAGCCTGACCAGGTGAGTCCAAATAGCCAGGCTAGAAGCATGGCTTTGCCATAGAAAACACCCAGAAAATCTTTTAGATTTGAGAACCAAGATTTGTTATCAGGTATACTGAGTAGTGAATTTCTGAGAGATGTCTCCTTCACACTTTCCCACAGAAGGAAACACTTTTTGTCCACGATTAGATACATTTGCTTCCAAATCCCCTTCCTTTTCCTAGGCACATGCCCATCTTGGAAATAACTCTGATAGCAAAGCCAGGTGGTGTTAGGAACAGTAGCACTAGCCATAGACACAGCAGCAGTGGAGGCGGTAGCTCTCTGGTGGCCATTGCAGGCGGTTGGTGTCCCCACCTAACTGTACCTGCAAGGTCTGGGCTGTTTGGAATGGATTTGGGCACACAACCAATACCTTGCTCATCTCAGCAATTCAAAGACTTGACTCTGTTTTTTTCTCTGCTCCCATGTGTCAAAATGGAAGCCACCATAACAGAGATCGTAAATGTCTTCGTAATGGCCAGTTCAGCTGCTGGTGAAGGGAACAGCTCCTAGTAATATTCCTCCACGAAAATCAGTGCTCTGCCCTGAAACCCACTGGGCCATGGTAGTCTGCCCTAGGATTCAAAAGCATGGAGAACTGTACCATATCCACGTGCTCCGCAAGGAGACTAAACAACACTACCTCTCTCGGTATTTTTCTTTTGAAGAAGGGAGTCCTTGGAGTGCAAGTGAGCCCAGCATCGAGCCAGAAGGAATGAGCACTGCCGGCACAGAGGAAAATTACCACCGGAACATGTCCTGGCTGCATGTGAGTAGGCGTCTCAGAGAGATACCTGAGATCAGTTTTCTGTTGGCATTGGGAAAGATGCATAATGGGAGGACAAGAGATTATGCTAAAACTATCCATCTAATTTAGTCTACAAGAAAAAACAGAGGCTTATATTTCAGCTGCTCCTCACTAGGATTGGTATTCTGCTGGATAATATTCCTGTTACGTTTAACTAGGAACATGGCTGCCTTTTGGGTCACTGTAAGTCAGAGAAAACTGTGAGTCCCTAGGCCAGATGAGTGACACAGGCAAGGCATGGTGGTCGGTTTTACACAGGTGATCACAAATGCTGAGAGCAGGGCCATAGTGTCACTCCTGAGTGTGGGTTACATCAGACTGCAAAACAGGACGTGGAGATGCTAGGATGAGGATGAGCCACGTCAGAGGGCGATCCAGAGACACGGGCAGGAGGGACCGCTCCCAAGGAAACTGAGTGTACATTAGAGATCATGGAACTGGTGTTCATAGATTAGGTTTGAGCTGGGCATGAAGAAAGATGGAGAAAGGTAAGGAAGCAAAGCATCCGACTCACGATTGGCAGGGTGCTGCCGGCACTGTCGTGGGTCTTAGATATGGACTGTCGCCATCTCTGATTTTAATGGGACTTCCTGGTAGGGTCAGATAAGGGCTGGTTGACTCCTGATGCTCCTCAGAGATTACAGCGCTTGACCTTCACTACTGAGATAGTCCCCAGAACCACCCGATTTTGAGAATTTCTGAGGCAGCTCTTTTTAAAGCAAACTTTTTAGTGACATCTAACCTACGTATCGAAAAGCATACAAAACATATATTGTATAGCTCAATAAATTTTCACCACGTGAGCACATCTGGGTAACCACCACCAGGTGGAGAAGGACCTTAGCAACATCTTAGAAGCCCCACACAGGCCACCTACCAGTCACTGCCTGCCCCCCACTGTGCCCATCACTGTAAGTGCTAACACCAAAGAGTACTTCTGTCTGTTTTTGAAATGCATACATTACATCATATGCTAGATCCTCTGTTGTGTCTGATGCTTTTGCCTATATGAGTGTAAGTCCTCCAACGTCGTTTTTCTTTCTATATGGCCTAGCCTATTCTTGGCTAGCTCTATTTCCATTTAGAATCACCTAGTCAATTTCCATAAAAAAGCTTCCAAAGCAGGCTTACATTGAATATAAAGATCATTTGAAATTGAGAAATTGACTTTGCTAGTACAGTGAGTCTTCCCATGTATCTCTCCATTGATTTATGCCCCTCCAATTATTTAGGTCCTTAAATTTCCGTTAATGTGTGTGTTTTTTTTTAACTTTTTGTGTGATGTTCTGTGCACAAACACCCTGGAAGTGTGTTTAGACACTTAACAATTAAACACCCTTTAAATATTTAGAAGAAATCACTGATGAAATCTTCTAAACCTAAAAATTCCTTTGTAGGGGGATTTGTAATTATAGATTCAATTTGAGTAATATGATTAAGACCATTCAGATCTTCTATTTCCTCTGAGAGCAGTTTACTAAATTGATTTTTGCCCCTAGGAATTTGTTAATTTAATCCAAATATTCACAATTATTAGCAAAAGGGTCTTTATAATATTCTTTTAAGATCATTTTAAATTCTGTAGAATCTACAAGAATGTGCCTTTATATTTTCCAATACTGGTAGGTTATATCTTTTCTCTCTCTTTTTTTTTGTTAAGTTTTACTAAAAGTTTGTCAATTTTATTAGGCAAAGAACCAGTTTTGGGGTTTGTTATTTTGGAATGTTTGATTCTTGTTTCATTAATTTCTGCTATTTATTACTTCCTTCTACTTTCTTTGAGTTCAATTTGTGTTTCTTCCTTAACTTCTTGATATAGACACTTAGTATTGATTTTCATCCACTTTGCTAACATGTTCATTTAAAGCTATAAATGTTCCTAGAAATTGCTCTAGCTGTAACCCACAAGGTTTGATACATCGTATATTCATTATCACTCAGTGAAAATATATTAAATTCACATTCTGATCATAACTGATTATGGGTAGTGTAAAGTCCATGGCTGGCAACTCCCACGTACGGATGTATTGTCTTCTCTTGGTCCTCTCCTTTGTGTGCTGAGCCGTTGCATTGACCACCAGACACGGTGGGTGAACAGTTATAGAAGTACAATGATGAGTACAGGCCATGCATCTCTAAAACCCGTAGAGCGCGTAACACCAAGAGTGAACCCTAAGGCAAACTGTAGGCTTTGGGTGACTCTGATGTGTCAGTGTAGGTTCATCGGTTGAAACAAATGTAACCCCCCAGCAGGGGGTGTTGATGACGAAGGGGGCTGTGCACGGGTGGGGGCAGGGGATCCCTGAGAACTCGCCATGCCTCCTGCTCAATTTTGCTGTGCGCCTAAAACTGCTCTCAAAGTTTATTAATTATAAAGTTATAATTAATAGTGTATTATAGATTCTAATAATGTTAATTATTATTAAACAAATAGTAATGTGTTTAATTATAAAATTACAGAGGCTCTAGATGACGTTAACTCTCTCCAGAGAAGATCCGTCCTGTTCTCAGGCAGACAGCAAAGAATGGCACCTCAGTCCAGTCAGCAACAAAGCCGACTTGACCTGTACTGTTTCCACCCTCCCCCCCCATACACACACCTCTGAGTGTGAAGCCTTGTGAGGTTCTCAGTGGGAGTTTTAGGTATGTCCCGAGGCCCCTCATTCTTGATGGGTCAGAAACTCTAATTTTGTGTGCCCATCACAGTGAAGTTCCCAAAGTCTCACTGTGCTTTGTCATAATTGGCCTTAATCGGCAAATTCCTAGAAGAAAAAGCAGTCCCAAGGGCAAAATTTTAAAATTATACTTTTCTAGGTCACCTCCACCTCCACCCCAAGTCTACTAAATCAGAACTTCCTAAAGAACTAAAGTCAGTGATATGTTCATTTTTCTGTCAGTTTACTTGGTGGTGCTGCTTGTTGTTAAGCTTCCTTGGTGTTTCTATTAAAGAGCCAGTTTTGAGAATAGCAAAGGAAACCTTACAGACAGTTCTTACATGTGTTCAGCCTCACACCAGTACCGATAGGTACATCAGGGATTTTTAGGGAGTCTTGAGAGGGATGTGGATATTCTGCTCAGACAACACATTATTTGAAAATCTTTGATGAGTAGGAGGTATTGATAGCTGTGTTTGACAGCGGTATGGCGTCGGTGGTTGTTGCTGTTTTTCTTTGTCTCAGAGTAAGCAAAGCCTCTCAATTTTAAGGAACTGGCCTTCCCCATGCAGACTTACTCTATGTTCTCCACCCAATGTGGTACACACCTTGTCCCAGGCTAGGTGTTGGGGTGGGAGCTAGTTTCAGGAAGGGTGGAAGCATTCTGAGGATCACTCTTATGCCTATTTGACTAACCTTGTGGCTCTGGAAATGCCACTGCCTTTTTAGGAAAGCAGCTGAAGAAGTTACAAACTCAAGGGCTTTTATTCCGTACCTTAATACAACTATATCCTTAAGGCAACTGAATTCTTTTCTGGAATCTGATTTGGGAAGTCCAGGAGATGTGAGGATTTCAGCCAGATCAAACCACAAGTGAGGAGCTAGATGGCCTAAAAGACAAAGAAAAATATTATCTCTTGGAGAGGGGAAATAAAATGCTGCAGTGGAGTTCGAGGCCCAGTGGAAGGTTATAGGTCAGGATGGAAGATGCAGAACTGTTTTCAAATTCCATGAAGGTGGGCTGGACTGAAAGCCCATCCCACAGCTGTCAAAAGTCAGCCAGTCCTTTGGGACAGAATTGCTCATCAGTGTTTGCTCTTCTGTCTGGCTTCTTCCATTACATAGAGCTGAAAAAATAACATATTTTAAGTTCAGAATCTTCATTTGAAAATACATGGAAATCATATACTCCATAATAACCATTTTAAGTTTTCGAAGATCACGTAAACATTTATTGTTTCAAAGAGATCTTCCTATCAAGTGTGATGGAAGGAGCAAAAGAAGCCAAATACACAAAGGCTTGTACCTCTGTTCTCTTGTGGAATCATTGTGGTTTCCAGACCCAGCAAGGAAGGTTGACCTTGGACTTTCCATCTTCCACCCTACATGTAGGGTCATAGTCAGTCTGCACTCTGGTTGTTTGATGGAGTCTCAGTGATGTCTGTGTTCCAGGTCATGATCTTGCTGTGCAATCAGCAAAGCTTTATCTGCACCCACATTGACTACTGCCACCCACACTGCTACCTGCACCACAGCCGCTCCTGTGCCCGGCTGGTCCGGGCCATCAAGCTGCTCTATGGAGACACCGTGGACTCCCTCCGGGAGAGCAACAACGTCAGCAATGTGGCTCTCCGGGGCAAGAAACAGAAGGAGGTGAGTGAATGATCGGTCGACAATATGCCAGTTTTAGGGAGAATGATGTCCTAATAACCTCTTATTGGGAAGTAAAAAGTTCAGGCCACAGCAGTTGTATCACAGGCTACAGTTATCTGTGATTCTGAGCAAAAGTGGAAGATGAGTGCAAGAAAAGCAGATGCTGTGTCTTCATGTCCATGAACAAACACAGAATCTTTCCCCAGGTTTTGTCTTATTTCTATGAATAAATCTGAACTCATGGGGTGGTGGCGATGAGTAGGTTATTGTGGTAGGTAGACCAATCCCCCCAAGATACCTGCAGTTTAATTGCTGGAACCTGTCACTATGTTACTTCATGCGACAGAAGGAATTTTGACTACATGAACAAAGAATTTTATAATGGGAAGAGTATCCTGAATTATCCAGGTGGGTCTAGTGTAATCGTAAAGATTCTTTTAAGTGATAAAAGGAGGCAGGAGAAGCAGAGAATGAGGTGTAACAGCAGACTCAGAGGTCAGAGTAGGCATGGCCATGAGCCAAGAAATGTTGGCAGCCTCTAGAAGCTGCAAAAGATAAAGGAATGGATGATTCCCAAAAGCCTCCAGAAGGAACACAGCCCTGCCAATCCACTGTAGACTTCTGACCTTCAGAACTGTAAGATAGTCAACTCGTGTTGCTTTAAGACATGAAGGTTGTGGTCATTTGTTACAGCAACAATAGGAAACTGATACAATTATGTATTAAGAAATAAGTAATAAGTGGCCCAAGTATTCACAGATAAATAAATAACAAAATAATCTAGGTCAAATCAGACCTAGAAACTCCTTCAAGAAACTGTTGCCTCTTCTTACCATTCAGCGGCACTTTTCCTGGCTGACCTGGCAGAAGATGAAGTTAGTAGCCAGCAACAGCTGCCCTGTTCCTGCCAGGGGAGCCCTGGGTTACCCACCTGCTCCTGAACAGGCCTGTTGGCCAAGATGGCCAACTGAGTGCTGCGGGCTGCCCCTGCAGCTGCTTCTCCCAAGTTGTTCTGCAAACAGAGTTTTATGGAATACCTATTCATTCCAACGTGCATTCACTGCGCACCTGCCGTTGGCACAGTATTTGGCCAGATATCTGGGAGACATAAAAAATAAGTAAGTAGGAGCTGAGGATCTTTTGCAAGTCAGGTTTGGTGGGTTGGGGGGATGACAATAACATACAAATCAAACAACTAGAGAATATGAGCCGGAACAAAAATTTCACAGTTGAGTTGTGTAGCAATTTTTAATATTTTAGCACTTGCAAAGGGATTTTATTTTAATTACAACCTTTTTATTATGAAAGCAACATAGGTTCTTTGAAGAAATTCTGGATAAAACAAGAGATTTTAAGGAAAAATTTAAGTATATCATGCATCTTATTTAAGGGTGCTAAGTCACCTTCTGGGATATGATCTTTTAGTAGTTTTTCGAAACATTTTGTGAGGTTGTAAGGCATGCTTATATCATTAACAAAGCGCTTTTGGAGCCTTGCAAACCTTGTGCAAGAAATATTGTTCTCCCAGTTTCATAGATGAAAAAAGTTGAGGGTCAGAAAGATGGATTGTCCACAGTTCACATCTATAACGTACTTATCTAGACTTAATTTAGAAATGTGGAATATCAAACTCAGGACTTTTTTAACTAGCCTCCATTGCATCTCATGGTATTCAAACTAAACAAGTTCTTCAGGGAAAGGAGATGGGGAATAGTCACTGTGGGTAACAAATAAACTTCATAAACTGCTAATTGGTGGCATAAAAAGAAAAATATATACATATGTGTGTTTGTGTGTACACAGTGTGTGTGTGTATATCCATGCACACACACACATCTGTATCTCAAACATAAATAAGACTACATTCAAAGAAAACCTATTTTCATTTAGAGAAATTCTCATTCATATAAAAACTCCCTTAGCTTTAGTAGAAAACAGTATGTGTTGGAAGTTGCAAAAATCTACCAGTCTAAAATTAATGATCACTGTTCACCACACACACTCTGAGATTTCTTTCTGCCATATCTGCTCCAATGATACCTTCACTTGTAAGTTCGTCCAAACGCCCTTCAAGATCCAACTCAAATGCTACTTTCTCCTTGAAACCTTTTCCGATCTCCCCAATGTTAACCACAGGAAACACTGCAGGTGGACAAGTAATATTATTTTTCTTCCTTCCCTCTTCCTTTAAATGACACAGGCATTTACTTGTGCTTCTTTGATTCTGCACTCAGTCATTCATTAATCCACCCATCCATCTCTCTGTGAAACAAATTTTTAAAGAACTGGTGGACCATGCTGAGTTCATACTATGTGTTGGGTGTAATAATGAGCAGAAGAGATATAGTCCTTGTCCTAACACGGTGCACACAGTCTAGTTCAGTTAGAGAGATGGACCATAAGCAAATAAGTGTTCTAACCTGATGTAAAACTGTAACAGCAAAAAGCATAATGAAGGAGAGATGTGCTGTGCTGAGAAAGCTTATGAACAAGGCTTTGAACTTGTCAGAGGAACTAAGACAGCCTCTCCAATAAAGTGACAGATGAGCTTTGGCTGTGGGTGTGCTGATGTTAATTGGATACAGAATTTTCCGACCACAGAGAAGAAATGAGCAGGAAGAACCTCGGCCGGAACACAGAGGGCTGCGGTGTGTGATGAGGCTGCGCAGATGGATAGACGCCAGGCTTCGCAGGGCCTCCCGGGCCACGGGAAGTCATTTGTTCTTTATCCTGTGGGCCTGTGGAAAGCACTGAGAGGTTTGAAAATCACTGTCTGCAGAATGGGGGTATTGATATCCCTATTTCTCCTCTGCCTGAATTATAACCTTTTGGGGAACTGAGGCAGCCTTACACATTTTGTGTCCTGTGTGATATCTAGCAAGTGGGCTGTATGGCCCTGGGTGTTCGTGAGTATCCTCCATCTCTGGGCCAACCAGGACCCCGGGCTGAAGCCGGAAAGGTTTACCAACCTTCCGCATTGCTTACATTTCGGGAAGGAAAAGAGAAAGTAAAGCAGAAGGGATTGTCCTCTAACCTTAACTCATTTAAGTTAGCCATACAGGTGGAGAGCTGACAGATGTCGTGAGTCTTCCGTGATAACCATTTTGTTTCCGAAATGCCGGCCTCTGGCGCCAGCTCTGTTTTTTCCCCTCTCATGATATTTCCATTGGCCTGTTTTGAATCTATCACAGACACGAACAATGCCCGCACTCCCAGAGCCCACATGAAAGCAGAGTGGGCAAGAAATCCAGAAGGAAAGCAGAGGTTCTGAATAAAATCAAGCCTTCTGAGCAATAGGTGTTTTGTCCCTGTCTCCTAGTTGATTGGTTTTATGAGGGAATGTGCATGTGGCAGCTGGTGCGTTTTGTTAGCCCATGTGGCTCTGCAGTCTGCCCGTCGGCATTCCCGTGCTCAGAGACTCGCCATGCATTCTGTTAGTCTGTGTTAGCGCACGTCCAAACGGGAGGGTTTCTCCAGACTGCCACTGTACATATATTCAGTTCACCAAAGAATTCTTCGATTCTTATTACGTATCTGTACCTTCTCTAATGCTACGTTCTAAATAGAGTACCTTATTTTGCTGTGTGTAAGGCGCACCCATGTTTTTGGCCCAAAGTTTCCAGAAAAAAATCTTTCATTTTAATTTTTAATTCAGTTGTTTTTATTTATATTTAGAAATAAAACTGATTTTCATATCCCAGGGTATTATTTTGCACATGGGTATCATTCGTTGCTTTCCAGAGTTACACTTTTAACACATAAGCATTAAATAAAAGAATTAAAAACATTTATGTAGATACAGAATTAGTACCACCCACGTATAATGCGCATGCTTATTTTTCCCTCAAAAGTTTGGGCAAAAAAAGTGTGCACTATACATGGCAAAATATGGTAAG
Source organism: Desmodus rotundus (assembly GCF_022682495.2). Taxonomy (NCBI): domain Eukaryota; kingdom Metazoa; phylum Chordata; class Mammalia; order Chiroptera; family Phyllostomidae; genus Desmodus; species Desmodus rotundus. The sequence continues at coordinate 188,024,116 of NC_071388.1, forward strand.
TGTTCAGTTAGTGCTTGCTGATGGAAAAAAAGGAGTAGATAAACACTATTTTGTTACTTTCAGCCTAAAGAGGTAAGAGGTAAGGAGGGGAGGAGGTAAAAGCTGTTTTCAGTCTCCCCTGGTAGATACATTCGCCATGAGGGCAAGCGTGGTGGGTGCCCCTCAGCACATCTCCCAAAGTCAGCTCAGTTCCCAGCATATGGTTAACTCAATCAATAGTGTTGGATTACTACATAGGTAAATAAAATTTTTTACCTAAAATACTTTTCATGCCTCCCCAGTTAATAATTTTTTGTTGTAAGGAACAGAAACCCAGTGACATGTAGCCAAGTGATCAGGACGTTTCTTCAAAGGATATGGCAGAATCTCATGGAGCCGGGGGCAGACGGGAACCACAGCCAAGCCTCAAGGAGTGAGAAGCAAAGCTGCTGTGCCTCTCAGGACAGACGTGGCCTCTGGTCTCTTCTGCATCCTCCCCGCCTGCCCACTCATCTCTGTCCCCTAACCGCTCCTTCTGCTTTTTTCATCCTGTACTTCAACTGAAAATCCCAGTCATTGCTTCTCACCCCATCCACCATCACAAAATGAATCAGACTCTGTGTCCCTTAATCCCCTAGGATGGGAATTTGGTGGGCCCAGTTCCTCTCCTTTTGATCCAAACATATCAAGTGATAAATCCCTGACCACTCAAAGGATTGGTTTTGCATTGTAAATTTAATCCAGGGTGGTCAGGATGAGGAGAGGAGACAGGGAGTTAGGTATGACGAGGTATGACATATATGTCTATGACGTATAGAGAAGCGACTGATAGCAGTTCAGTTTCTGCACCACCCCCTAGCACGCATCCCCCTAATATCCCTGACAACTCTGGGGGCTGTGCTTCCTCTGGTAGACCAACTCAACAATAAATGGTATTCTCTACCACTAATACAGTCAGGCCTTTGGTCTTGGGTTTCTTTATATTTCCCTGCTTGGTCTATAATTCCAACCCCCATGTGTACCTTGCAGTTCAGTGAAATTTCCAATTCTTCCAAGAATCACCAGTAACCAATAGATACCTTCAGAACCAGCCTCCTACTCCATCCAGTTCCTAGTTCTTTTCTAATCAAGTTTTACACCAAGTTACTAGAGCAAAAGCAACTGATAATGGCCTTGTTAGTCTGAGCTAGGGGTCACAACAGTGGAGGGACTTTAGGACCCTCACATGATGCACCCAAGTGCCCATCACACATGGACCCATCATGTCTGTCCTTCAAGCATGAGCAGGTCAGTCAGGAGGAATGACTAGCTCAACTCAGTGTCAAAACCCTTCCAACTTCCTTCCCATTCTCCTAAAAAGAGCACTCCAAGTATCATGAGGCCACCAGAACACAGCATGCTTCCTAAGAGGTCATTGCAGAATACTATATATTTGATACCTGAGAAGCTTGACTTACACCTTCTGTTCCCAGTAGGCAGGATTAAACAGAACCCTACATGTCCCAGAGAGTCAGGGGCAGACATAAACGTTCATACTTTTTCTTCTAAGCTGAATATTATCTTGTGTCTGTTTGGTTAAAATTCCTGTGAGTTAATCAAAGAATTATTTTGCATAAGTAACCCTAAGAAAGACAAAATATCCAGCCAAAGGAGAAAAGGATGAAATACTTACAAAATTCAAAAAACGAATTTTAAATAACTGTAGTTACCTGGGAAATGTTGATTATAAGACCATAGTGAATTGAATTGTTTCAACTTGAGTGCCACACACAGAACATCCTCATAGTGGTTATGCAAGGGGGAGATGCTGAAAGGAAACAGGTGACGGCCATCACTGGGTTGGGGATTTTAGGCATTTTTATTTCCTTCCTCATAGTTTTTCTGTGTTTTTCTAGATAGTCTGCAATTTGCATGTATTGTTTTATAAATAGAATAAGAGAGAGATGCCAGTTCTGAAATAACTTGACTTCTTAAAGAGGAAGTCAGCTATACACCTATGTGTATATGGAAAACGATGGTCACATATAGTTTTGGAATAGTTTTCAGATGATAAAAAATAGGCATGTTGTTTGTGCTGTATATTGTTTTTCATTCACAGAAAAAAAACCCCACAGGTTTTCTCTCCCCATATGTGTTCCTAAGTATGTGCTTCCAAGATTTTACTTTTAGAAAACACAGCAAAATCTATGATTCATTTCCAAGTCAATTCATTTAAAAAGTTCATTCCATACCAGTCACATAATAGATGTGTTGTCTTGGGTCTTTTTTGTCAGAGTTTTAAAAGACTTTCTTGGAACATGCACCTACTTTCAGATGTGCTTTTTCCTTCGAAATATCTGCATATAAAACACCGTGAAGCACTGTTCAAAATTCTTAGTGGTTTCAGGGGGGTTTTCCCTTTGGCATCGAGGGAGAAAGTGTCTCACTGACATGGCCCTGGAAAAACAAATGAGCATTTATTCCGTGCAAAGGAATGGATCCCTCTTTGCACAGCCTGCCTGCAGTGCAGAAATAGGGGGAACCTGGACTCGGGATAAACAAACAAGGGCCCGACACCCTTAGAACCGATCATTCTCCTGGCTGCTCTGTCCACGCCATTCCTTGGCATTTAGGGAGTCAGGGGAAGACATGTTCTCCTCCTTGCTTACAACAGATGAGTCAGCCCATTCTTGGACCCTGGCTGAGGGACCAGTTTGAAAGAACTGCTGCCTCCTATGGACAAGTGTGCTTTTTTACAGAAGCCAATTTATGTGTGCAACTCAGGTCCAGGTGATAGATGTTATGTACTCACACTTTGGCAATGAGTCTTTTATCTGTCCTTCCTAACTCTCCTCCCTGAAATATTTTCATTCCTGTGTGACCAAACGGTTGACTCCTAACATCCAACATGTGAAGGGACTGTTAGGTAGAGTGGATTTTAACTCAATTAATCTTTTAAAAGATGTGTGTGCGTTAACAGTTTGGTGAAATAGAGTTAGCCCTAAAATGGAAGTCAGGAGGGCCTTGTCCTTTTCTTATTCTGCTAATAACCAACTTTGCAACTTGGTCAAGGTAACTCACCTCTCTGGTTCCCAGTTTCCTCAGTGATAAAGAAGAATTTGCTGCTAAGTATCTCTTAAGTTTCCTTTTTATTACAGATCAACTGCTTTTAATTTTCAGAGCGTGTGGAGCCACAGAAAGGCCTGAAGCCATCTTTCCCATTACGTGAAGATGGTTGGTGGGGGAAACGGGGTTTGGAAGCAGCACTGTTGGATGTGGGGGGAGTGCGACACTCCTCAGGACGTATGTCCTATGTTTTTCAGTGCTCAGATAAGTCATGCCTGAGGACACCTTCTCTGAAGAAGAGAGTGTCAGATGCCCACCTGGAAGGGAAAAAGGACTCTGGAATGCTGAAGTACATCAGACTGCAGGTACTGGTTCCACAGCAGAAACAGTCATGGCGCCGTGACAGGGAGGGGCTGCAGATCGTCTGCTGGCTAGTGTTTGGGAGTTACAGTGCCTGCGGGCATGGTGCTGGCACAGTGGTCCCTGTAACTGGGGAGCAAGGGTGCCACCAAGTGTGCAAGGAAAATATCCCTCCTTACTAGACAGCCAGCTTCCACTAAGACAGGGTTTGGGGAACTTGGCTGGGCCCGTGCCTTTTCCCCCTCTCTCCACACCAGGGGAGCTGATCTCCCACCAGTGCGTGGCAGTGGTGCTCACAGGTCTTGAAATGACACAGTCTGGGCTCCAATCCCACGTCTGCTGCTCTGGCCCTGGTCATTGCGCAAGTTACGTAATTTCTCTCATTTTAGTTACAATCCCTGTGAGGATGGGGATTATAACACTAGGCCCATCTTAAAGGATTATTGCACAATTTAAATAAAACAGTGACTTACCTCCTTATTCATGATTGGCACTGATACATTGTTATTACGGCCTAAGCTCTAAATCATAATACATATCCCCAGGAGGGGAAAAAACTTTTTATGACTTTTCTGGAAAGTGTTTAAAATGATAGTTAAAGACATACACTTGCTGGATAAATTTTGTGGGCTAATCTGGGGCAATAACCACAAGGTATAACAGTATTTCAAAGGGAAAATGCCATCCAAATTCACATTGGGCAAGAAAACTAACTTTCTTAATAGAACTCTTTTGAAAATTAGAGGCTACTTAGAGTTTTCAGTGGAAATCAACTCTAATAAGAAGGAAAATGGGTTGCTTGGAAAGCCTATCAGGGCTTTTAGCACAGATATGTTCCTGGAGATTTTTTCTCATAGAGCTGTATTTGTTCTACAGCTTATTCCTTAGGTGTTTGCAAAAACAGTTTTTATGGTGAGAGCATCATAAAATTAGTATGATTTTTTTCTGATTATGTACCAACTAATAAGATACACAGCTTATTATACACCATGCCAATAAATATGCTCCCTCTTAGAAAGCATTTTAAGGTCATTTAAGGAAAGCCAAAAGAGAAGTGGCACTTAAGTTTCAAGGGAAGTAGAACAATCAGCAGCTTCAAAAACTTGAAGCCACAGTCTCTGTCTTTCTCCAGGTGATGAGCCTGTCACCCGCTCCCTTATCTCTGCTAATCAAGGCAGCACCAATTCTGACGGAGGAGATGTACGGAGACATCCAACCAGCTGCCTGGGAGCTCCTGCTCAGCATGGATGAGCACATGGCTGGGGCGGCAGGTAAGGAAAAACCACCTGTGCCCCTGGTCCTGCTGCCACGGGTCCTGGTGTGTAAACAGGAGAGACATGCACTCCTTCCATTTTCACTCCTAGGTAGATGGACAGCACTAGCTAGAACTCTGGGCAGAGCTGTGCACTAGAGGGAGGCAGGCCCGGGTCCTGTGTGCACACTCTTCATTCCACCATGTGGTTTGTGCAGGAACGTGGGGCTGTCCCAGGGTGTTACCAAGTCATAGAAAATGGTTTTCCCCAGAACCTACATTTTCACTTTATTTCACAAACGATAACGTTCTTCTTTTTGTTTGATTTCCCAGATTTCCCATGAACCACCCTTATTCACTTTCTTAAATTTTATGCAGGCCATGTTCTGTATCCAAATTACAATGTCAAAACAGATTTGTTGAAATTTAAGTGACATGTCCAAAGACACATAGCTAGTAAATGGTAGATGCAAAATGTGGATTCTTCACTTTTTTCCCTGCTTTTTGAACACATTTCTTTAGTTTTATACACTTATTTTAAGTAATATGAAAGTGTATGAAGCTACCAGTATCACTCTTTTCCCCATGACTCTCAGTCTCTTTCCCCAGAGGTAAAACTTTTGAAGTTTCTCAGGGCCCTTGTAGGGTACACTAGACATGTCTATGTATGGAAGTCTATATGTGTATATTACATGCTTCCTCTTCACAAATAGGACAATACCAATTGCGCTTTGCATTTTCCATTTGTATCTAGGAAACCTTTATTTTTTAAATTTTTGACTTTTTTTGAGCAAAAATCAATTTAACTTGGGCAGTGCAAACCGGAAGTGTTGAGAAACTCTCCAACAGGAACTCAGGGAGAGACTTTTATAGAGAAGGGACAGAAACGAAGTAAGATAATTGTTGACTGACTATAGCTCAAAGCCTAGCTGGTTGTTTGTGATTGGTTGTACTTAGAGTACCGATTTACAACCTTGACACATTTCTAGGCATAGATTTTGGTTCACTTACGTAGACCACCATGACATTGGAGCCACATTAGTCTAATGGCTTCCTTGTTTAACTGATTTAACTATTTCTGCCTCTTTGTCATCTTCTCATACATGAGGGATTGATCACAAATTTGGTATTCGTACCACTCTCAGTTGCCTTTAGAGTTAAGTGGCTCTTCTTCCCAGACAAAAGAAGTCTAAAAGAATACAGCTCCACCAAACCAGCTCTGCAAGAGATGCTAAAGGGACTGCTTTAAGGAAAGGAAGGAAAAGAGAAAGACAGAGGAACACAGGTAGGAAATAATGGCAATGAATAACTACCTATCGATAATAACCTTAAATGTAAATGGATTAAATGCTCCAATCAAAAGACATAGAACAGCTGAATGGATAAGAAAACATGACCCACACATATGCTGCCTACAAGAAACCCATCTCAGGACAAAAGACTCACACAGACTGAAAGTGAAGGGCTGGAAACAAATTTTCCAAGCAAACGGACAGGAAAAAAAAGCAGGGGTAGCAATACTCATATCAGACAAAATAGACTTCCAAAGAAGGGCCATAAAGAGAGACCCAGAAGGTCACTTCATAATACTCAAAGGAAGAATCCACCAAGAAGACATAAACATTATAAATATATATGCACCCAACATAGGAGCACCCAAATACATAAAGAAAATCTTGGAGGATTTCAAGAAAGATATTGACAGCAACACAATTATAGTAGGGGATTTTAACACCCCACTATCAAAAATGGACAGGTCTTCCAAACAAAAGATTAACAAAGATATTGTGTCACTTAACAATACCCTAGAGGAAATGGACTTAACTGATATATACAGAGCTTTTCATCCCAAAGAAGCAAAATACACATTCTTTTCAAGTGTCCATGGATCTTTTTCAAAGATAGACCACATGATAGGACACAAAGCAACCCTCAACAAATTCAAGAAAATTGAAATCATATCAAGCATCTTCTCTGACCACAAGGGTCTGAAACTAGAAACCAACCCCAAGGGTAAAAACCCAAAACACTCAAAATCATGGAGACTGAATAGCATGCTATTAAACAATGAATGGGTCAAGAACGAGATTAGGGAAGAAATCAAAAACTTCCTGGAAACAAATGAAAACGAACTCACAACAACCCAAAACCTATGGGACACAGCTAAGGCAGTCCTGAGAGGGAAGTTCATAGCAATACAGGCCTACCTTAAGAAGTTAGAAACAGTTCACACAAACAACCTAACCCTACGCCTACAAGAACTGGAGGAACAACAACAAAGACAGCCCAGAGCAAGCAGAAGGAAGGAAATAACCAAGATCAGAGCAGAACTAAATGACATAGAGACTAAAAGCACAATTGTAAGGATCAATGAATCCAGAAGCTGGTTCTTTGAAAAGATAAACAAAATCGACAAGCCTTTAAGTAGGCTTATCAAGAAGAAAAGAGAGAGGATCCAAATAAACAGAATTAGAAATGAAAGTGGAGAGATTACAACTGATACCACAGAAATACAAAGGATCGTAAGAAATTACTATGAAGACCTATATGCTAAGAAATTTGAAAACCTAGATGAAATGGACACATTTCTAGAAAAATATAATCTTCCAAAACTGACTGAAAAAGAAGCAGAAAACCTGAACAGACCAATATCAGCAAAGGAAATTGAAGCAGTCATCAAGAAACTCCCATCACACAAAAGCCCTGGACCAGATGGTTTCACAGGAGATTTCTACAAAGCATTTAAGGAAGAACTAACCCCTATCCTTCACAGACTATTCGAAAAAATCCAAACTGATGGAAGACTCCCAAACTCTTTTTATGAAGCCAACATCATCCTAATCCCAAAACCAGATAAAGACACAACGAAGAAAGAAAACTTCAGGCCAATATCGCTGATGAACATAGACGCTAAAATTCTCAACAAAATATTAGCAAACCGCATCCAGCAATATATTAAAAAGATCATCCACCATGACCAAGTGGGATTCATCCCAGGGATGCAAGGATGGTACAATATTCGCAAATCAATAAACATAATACATCACATCAACAACAGCAAAGACAAAAATCACATGATCATATCAATAGATGCGGAAAAAGCATTCGATAAGATACAGCACCCATTTCTGATAAAAACACTCAGCCAAGTGGGAATAAAGGGAGCAGTCCTCAACATAATTAAGGCCATATATGAGAGACCTACAGCCAGCATCACATTCAATGGACAAAAACTTAGAGCTTTCCCACTAAGATCAGGAACAAGACAAGGATGCCCTCTCTCACCACTCCTATTCAACATAGTATTGGAAGTCCTAGCCACAGCAATCAGACAAGAAAAAGCAATAAAAGGCATCCAAATTGGAAAGGAGGAAATGAAACTGTCACTGTTTGCAGACGACATGATAGTGTACATGGAAAACCCTATAGACTCCACTCAAAAACTACTCGACCTAATAAATGAATTTGGCAAAATAGCTGGATACAGAGTCAATACCCAGAAATCAAAGGCATTCCTGTACACCAACAACGAAACTGCAGAAACACAAATCAGGAAAAAAATCCCATTCGATATAGCAACAAGAAAAATAAAGTACCTAGGAATAAACCTAACCAAGGAGGTAAAAGACCTGTACTCAGAAAACTACACAACACTGAAGAAAGAAATTAAGGAAGATACAAACAAATGGAAGCATGTACCATGTTCATGGATTGGAAGAATTAACATCATCAAAATGGCCATACTACCCAAAGCAATTTATAGATTCAATGCAATCCCTATTAGAGTACCCATGACATATTTCACAGATATAGAACAAACATTACAGAAATTCATATGGAACCATAAACGACCTCGAATAGCAGCAGCAATTTTGAGAAAGAAGGACAAAGCAGGAGGTATCACAATACCTGATATCAAACTGTATTACAAGGCAACGGTAATCAAAACAGCCTGGTACTGGCATAAAAACAGGCTCATAGACCAATGGAACAGAATAGAGAGCCCAGAAATAAACTCAAATCTATACGATCAATTAATATTTGACAAAGGAGGCAGGAGCATAAAATGGAGCAAAAACAGTCTCTTCAACAGATGGTGTTGGGAGATCTGGACAGCTACGTGCAAAAAAATGAAACTCGATCACCAACTTACGCCATACACGAAAATAAACTCAAGATGGATAAAAGACTTAAATATAAGCCGTAACACCATAAAAGTCCTTGAGGAAAACATTGGCAGGAAAATCTCAGACATTCCACGCAGCAACATCCTCACAGACACATCCCCTAAAGCAAGGGACATAAAGGAAAGAATAAACAAATGGGACCTCATCAAAATAAAAAGCTTCTGCATGGCTAAAGAAAACAGCACCAAATTACAAAGAGAACCAACAATATGGGAAAGCATATTTGCCAATGATACCTCAGACAAGGGCCTGATCTCTAAAATATATAAAGAACTCACACGACTCCACTCCAGGAAGACAAACAACCCAATTAAAAAATGGGCAAAGGACTTGAACAGACACTTCTCCAAGGAAGACATACAGAAGGCCCAGAGACATATGAAAAGATGCTCAGCATCACTAGCCATCAGAGAGATGCAAATTAAAACCACAATGAGGTATCATCTCACACCAGTCAGAATGGCCAACATAAACAAATCCACAAACAAATGTTGGAGAGGATGCGGAGAAAAGGGAACCCTCGTGCACTGTTGGTGGGAATGCAGACTGGTGAGGCCACTGTGGAAAACAATATGGAATTTCCTCAGAAAACTAAAAATGGAACTGCCCTTTGACCCAGTAATTCCGCTGCTGGGATTATACCCTAAGAACACTGAAACACCAATCCAAAAGAATCTGTGCACCCCAATGTTCATAGCAGCACAATTTACAATAGCCAAATACTGGAAGCAACCGAAGTGCCCATCAGCAAACGAGTGGATCCAAAAACTATGGTATATTTACACAATGGAATTCTACGCAGCAGAGAGAAAGAAGGAGCTTATACCCTTTGCAACAGCATGGATGAAACTGGAGAGCATTATGCTAAGTGAAATAAGCCAGGAAGTGAGGGACAAATACCATATGATCTCACCTTTAACTGGAACATAAGCAATAGAAGGAAAAAGCAAACAAAATATAACCAGAGACATTGAAGTTAAGAACAATGTAACAATAGTAAGGGCGGGGGTGGGGGGGTGGGGGCGGGGACAGTAGGTAGAGGGGATTACAGGAACTACTATAAAGGACACATGAACAAATCCAAGGGGGAGGGTGGAGAGGGGGGAGGGAAGTGGGTTCACCTGGGGTGGGGTGAAGGGATGGGGGAAAAGGCATACAACTGTAATTAAATAACAATAAATAAATTAAAAAAAAAAAAAAAAAAAAAAAAAAAAAAAAAGAGTTAAGTGGCTCTTGCCTCATTGTGCAACTCATGGGTTATGTTGTCCGATCGGCGGAAGCATTGTTCTTGCTGTTCATCTCACTGTTCATCTCGTTGCTGTTTCTCTAAGCACAGCGAGCCCATCCCATGTACTGCTGATGGCTGTAAGCGTGGGTATAAGACCTCTGAGAGAACACAGCACACCAGGGAGACTGCAGTGATAACTGTGAGGAGGTTATTACGAGACCCTGAAGTATGCTCCTTAGCTGGGGCCCCCATGAACGGAACCAGCTGGTATCAAATAAATCAAAGAATGTACCTGAAAGGGCACTAGCCAATTGGCTTGTTTGTTAGTTTCTTGGATTTGCTACAATACCAGGGGTTGCTGATCAGGTACAGCACGAGACATGTGCTACAGCACAGACTCGTTTTGTTCAGACAATAAGTAATCTTAAGCAATTCTATTACCTAACTTGAAATAATTCTAAAACCGCCCTAGCAAGGAACTTCAGGGACTTTTGTCATGCAGCTATGGCCTTAGCAGGAGATTCAGCAATAGTTGCTGGAGTCAAGGTACATTAACAGAGAGAAAAATCAAGTGTTAAAAAAGCAAAAGAAATAAAGATTTCATACTGATTCAAAAGGATGCAGAGCTTGATCTGTGATCTTGGGAGAGCTGTTACCACCAGAGGGCGTCAGCTTCTGGGGAGGAGCCTCCCAGTGACCTTGAACTTTAGATCTCCTGCTGCTGCGCAGTTCTAAGAATTTGGAGGAGCTCTTTTTAATTGGAGGTTGTGGAGCCAACATTCAAGTCCCTGAAGTTTGGCTGCCATCTGGGTAGTGAGGAAGACCTAATATGGTTCCCTTCAAACAGGTTCAAGGGCAGTCTTTGTTCTTAGTGATTCCAAATAAGAAGGGTGGGGAGGAAATGGGAAATGTTAGGAGAGTTGGGGCCACATATTTGAGGAAACTAGAAGAATCCAGGATCCAGTTTGGTGTACAGGTATATAAATAAAACCTCAAAGATAATGAACAAGAATAGAATCTGATACCCACAAGGTTGTATTATAATTTTCTACTGAAACATAGTTTTTCTATCAAAGACAATCACAGTAAGACAGATCTGTTTACAAAATCTAGTCTTATTAAAGTTGGCTTGGTCACTTATATAAGAAAAAAGAAGTTTTCATAAACTCTGGAAATATAAAATATTAAGAAACCAGCAATATCTCAAAGAAAAAGTTTTAAAAAATATAAACATCCTTATTGGTTTATTCAATCCCATATTAATAATTCTTATTCTGCTTGAATTCAGTTTTTCATTTGTTCTGGAAATTCTTACCCAGTTAAATTTTATGATCCTGAAGTTATTAGAAGCCTATATTCTAGAGCAGGGGTCCCCAACCTCTGGGCAGGGCCTGTTAGGAACTTGCCCACACAGCAGGAGGTGAGCTTGAATGTACTGTGCTTGAATCATTCTGAAACCATCCTCCCCCACCCCGTCTGTGGAAAAATTGTCTTCTAGGAAACCGGTCCCTGGTGCCAAAAAGGTTGGGGACCGCTGTTCTAGAGGACTTGCCAGGGTCCTTTCCATGGACCTTTGAAGATGAAGCACCTTTGCAAAGTGTGAGAGTAAAACAATAACTCTCTGTAGATGACAGAGACAGGTTTTATTAAGTTTATACTTGAGCACAAGAGAGGCAGCCCAGAGAAAAGGAAGCTCCTCTGAACTAGCTCATGGGCTGGCTCTGCTTGGCTCCCTTTATAAACAGGGAACAGAGCAGGCTTGCACGGAAAGGCAGGCTTTGGCAGAGGCAAGCTTGCAGAATTGACCATCTGAGAGTTGGGTGACTTCCTTTCCTAGCTGTGTTGCCTGGTAATTCTGTTCCCACTGTGGTGTGAGGGCAAGATGGTACACCGCTCATTGCCGCCACCCTAAAGTCAAGTTGTAGAGGGGTCAAACTGTGATCAACTGCACATGAGGGTCAGTAGTTTAAGCAGAAAGTTAAAAGGGAGATAAAATCACCTACCTCTGCCTTTTTTTAGTAAGAAGTGGAGGGGTGGTAACATTTTTGCCATCCGTTTATTCCTACTTCCTTCTGACAGCGTGGTCTCAATTTGGCTTCCTGGTCAACTTGATTTTTCATTCCTGGGCCCAAGATCCTATGGTGTCTCAAAACTAGCTTTTATTTACCAAAGAGTCACCTAGACCACATGAACTAGAAAGATATTTGGGTTAGTTTCTATTGTTTCCAAGTCATACTTGATTTATATGAATGCTCATTTTTAAGCAAATGAAATTGAGATCTTTACAGATTAATTTTGGCAATACCATTTGAAGGTGGAAAAATACCACACATCTATAACATTTATATGTAGACATATATAACATACAGAAAGACACAGAGATCTTGTTTTCATTTTAAAATTTTATCCATGAGATGGGTATGATAATGAAAAACCCACTAATTTTTAAAAGAACAGTTGGATCCAAACTGTGTTTCTAGTAGATACAATAAGTTAACTTTACCTGCTCAGGTGGCTAAAGCTTTTACTAATATTTGTGGAAAAGACTTTGAAGATTTTTTATTCACATATTTTAATAGCTTCCTTCTTACTGATAAGAATATACGCCCAAAATTTGTATTTGAAGAATGGGACTGGATTCCAAGAGAAAACCAGGTAGAACATTTGTATCTCAAAAGCACAGAGAAAGGATGTAAATTTCTTCAAGAAGGACTTTAGTTTCCCAAATCCAGATTTTTTACAATATCTGCAAGCCTTTTTTTAGCTCAATGCTGGAGGTTTGGGGATTGGTAAAAAAGATAAGTGGGCTTTGAATTGTTTCTAGATCCACACTTCTGTTCCTGTAAAAACTCTATTTTTTAAGACAAGTACAGTTGTTTTTAATTCCTCAAAAAATTGGGTTGCAACTTGAATATCAAGACTTTGACTCATCCATCCAACTACATTATCTTCAGTTTGGTTCTTTATAACAGGAAGATCTTCAACTAAGATGGAAATCAAAAGATTCCTGTATTCTAGATTTAGAGCTGTGTTTCTTTGGAATGTTTTAGTAAAGCCTTCCACAGTGGCTTCAGAATGTTTCCACGCACCCCCCTGGTATATAGTTTCATTTTAGCTTAGGGGAGAAGGCCTAAAAATTATTTTATCAGGCTCTGAATATCAGCTTCCAAGTTGGCCAACTTCTGAAGGTAGAGTTACTCAAAAAAATATGTTTAAATCCTTTCACACGTATATCTTGTCAGGCTTCAGCCAGGACAAAGAGAAAATATTTCTGGCAGTATTGAACTGTTCCATGGATGTAAGAAGGGGCCCAAAGAGGGTGTAAAAGATACTACCCTCTCAAGATCCAGAACTGCCCAAAGTTAACCAAAAGAACACAGACTGACACGATTCCCCTGAAAGCTGACCCAGCAGAAACTGAGCCTCCAGTGGAGCAGAACTCACATTTCTGTCTGGCTGTATTTTGGGGGGCTCCAACCCCCCAAATTAGACTTTCTAATAAAAGTCTATAAATTGGATTTTATTTTTAACAGAACTGATGTAACTGAGACAGTTTTTAACTCACATTTTTATATATTGTCCCAGAGTTATTATGAGATGACTCTAGCCATTTCCTAAGAAGGACATTTCAAAATACAATTTCCTTTGTTCATTTGCTTCCTCTGGCATTCACTTTTCACTGTGAGCCAAAGGAAACTTTGCATAGAATGAGTTATTCTATTGAAATGTCATGCTGTCACTGCCCTCGCCCCTGGTATCAGAAGACTGTGGGTGGCACATAGGAAGATATTTGGTTTCCAGTGGCTGAAACGGTGCTGGTGCCGTGGTTCCATGAGCTCAGGAGACAAGTTAAGGAAATAGGAGCAAGTCCTCATTCTCTCTATCCCCAAGAACCAGGCAAAATGAAAAGATATGTAGCTGATGAATTGTTGACTGTCTCTAGCCGCCATGTTCCTGCTGTGTGCCGTGAAAGTCCCGGAGGCCGTGTCTGACATGCTCACGTCAGAGTTCCGCCACCCCGAGACGGCGCAGAGGCTGAATGCCGTCCTCAAGTTCCACACACTCTGGAGGTTTCGCTATCAGGTCTGGCCTCGGATGGAGGAGGGAGCACAGCAGATTTTTAAGGTGAGGGGTCCTTCCCACATGGGGATGAGATTAGGAAAACCAACCTGAGGCTTGCTGAAATTTCTTGAACCTCGAGTCCGCAGTATATAGCCCAAGAGAGGCTTCTTTTTTGTTTGTTTGTTTGTCTAGTTGTATACAAGGGGAGACCCCAAACAGTGGGATTAGCTTCTGGAGGGCGGGCCCCTTGTAGTACAAGCTTCCCCCACTAGGTGAGTGTTCTAGGAACCCATCTGTGTTGGTGTACCAGCTGGTGGTGGTGTGAGAAGCTGCGTTCAGCTTCGGTGGTTTTTATTTTTTTGAAGAGTCTTTTGACGCATTTGCCCATTTCATGATGGGTGATTTACAAGCGCACCTGCCCACACCGTGCTGAGTGTTTAGCAGTTTTTGACCAAAACTGGCATGACCCCCAGACCCTACCCTCCCTGTTCACCTGATCTCACCCCAAGTGACCATTTTTGTTGTTGTCGTTGTTTCCCCGGATATAAACGTCCTCAAAGGGAAACATTTTGCCAGTGTAGAAGAGGTGAAACTAAAAATGGCAAATGAGCTAAAAGGCATCAGGATCAACAAGTTCAAAACTGCTTTGAGCAGTGGAAAAAAACATCTTAGGTAGATTGCATCAGACAGAGAGTACTTTGGAGGTGACTGACGTTTAAACATGTAAGAATAAATGCACAATTTTTTGTAAATAAATTTTGGTTTTTGGGTCCCCCACTTGTAAGTAAACTTAACTCATCATACATGAATGAAATTTTATTGTTAAAAATTGAACTATGGAAGAATGTAGAGTAAGAAAGTCAGGTCTCTATAAACCTCTAGATCTCACTACCATCCCCAGAGGTAAGCACTTAAAAGTTTGGTATCTAATCATCCCGACATTTTTCTGTATATACACAGATAGATGTTGTTTGGAGGATGGGGTGATTACAAAAA
Source organism: Desmodus rotundus (assembly GCF_022682495.2). Taxonomy (NCBI): domain Eukaryota; kingdom Metazoa; phylum Chordata; class Mammalia; order Chiroptera; family Phyllostomidae; genus Desmodus; species Desmodus rotundus. Next base: position 188,039,225 of record NC_071388.1, read on the forward strand.
TAGGGACCACTTAGTTCAAACCCTTCATTTTATTGACAAGTAAACTGAGGCCCAGAGAGGTTCACTCTGTGATCTTTGACATCCTGTGCTCTATAAGATTGCCATAATTGTACTTCAGACTCCGTCTCACTCACCTCACTCTTCTGATATCAACTAACAGATCCCGCCTCCCAGTATCAACTTCACGCTGCCCTCGCCAGTGCTTGGAATGCCATCCGTCCCAATGTTCGACCCCCCCTGGGTCCCCCAGTGCAGCGGGAGTGTCCAGGACCCCATCAATGAAGACCAGTCTGTGAGTAACAGGCACTTTCTTTCTGCCAGGCTTCATGGTCTGCCTATAAGAGAGAACAATGAATGTGTTAGATAATTTATTCATTTTTTTGTCAAGAGAATAATAACAACACAAAAATACAGCCATAAGAGGTCTTTTATTCTTGTGACTAGAAGAGAAGGAAGTGACAGCTGGATGAGCATTTGCAGGTCTCCAAGCCAACATAGTTTTGTTTTATAATCAAAGCAGCAGCCACCTTTTAAAGCTATTAGGCATTGATTTCTGGGCCAAAGGTAACACTTTTGCTTCTATTTATTATACAACAAACATTTTTAACCTATAATGCATAAGCTACCCAAAAGTTAATGATATTGATCCTAATGATATTTTCTTATTCAAGAAAAACGTTGGCAGCTCTTGTTTCCTTTTTGTGACCTAAGTCTGTTCTTCATCTTGTCAATCACCTGTATCATCCTCATAAATAACACTCTTGAGACCTCAGATCCTAGGGTACTCTAGTAGATTACCACCCTATGTAATACAATTTATGGACAGTTGAGTTTAGAGCACAGTCTGTTTGTAAACAAGAACCAAATACATGTGCCTTTTGAAAAGTGAGTCTTCAAAAATAAGACTTTTTTTACCTGTTGAGTAGCATTTTTCTGTATGACCACAGTAATGTAGAAAAATTTAAAAATAAAGTAAAAATTAGAAAAAAATCTCTTTGCACAAATTCATAATTAGAAAATCATTGGATTTAGGGCAATTTGTATATAAATATTAAAGATTTTTGGTACATCTCACAAAATATCCCCAGGAAGATTCTACCATTTTACCCTTATCCAACAGAATAGAAAAGTGCCCTCTTTGTTCGAATTAGTGTTGTTTTTCAAATGCCATTTTAAATAGCGAAAGAAAAAAACCAACCCACCATTTTGCTATTTTTATTCTCACTTCTTTAAAAAGTTAGTTAAGCCCTGGCCCGTGTGGCTCAGTTCACTGGAGCGTCATCTGGTGCACCAGGTTTGATCCTCCGTCCGGGCACATACCTGTGTTGTGGGTTTGGTTCCTGGTCGGAGTGCGTATGGGAGGCAACCAATCAATGTTTCTTTCTCATATTGATGTCTCTCTCTCTCTCCCCTCCTCTCCCCTCCCCCCCAGATCAATAAATGTATCCTCAGGGGAGGATCTTTTAAAAAGGTAGTTGAATATGTGAAGTTAGGTTAAACATTTG